>NW_028275164.1:32244494-33482308 GCF_013281855.1 Momordica charantia | reverse complement strand
AGAATGCAAGTAATACAAAACATAAGGCCAAGAAATTATGTCTAGCATTCAAGCAAAACAATTCCTACAGCAACGATGAAAGCAAAATGCAAATGATTAGGGGTTAAATCACAATGAAAAATACGAGAATAACGATGATCAAACCTGAAGCAATCTTGATTATATGGTGATAAATATTATATTTAATATATGAAGATGAGGTATTATTATTGATGAATACCTAGAAATATTTCAAGCTCACGAGGAATAAATGAAACCAGACAAAATCAAATCTTCTGTGGTAAAAGCAGCTTTCTGAGTGAATAAATGCCCTGGAAAGACAGATTCTATCTGGATGAAATTTTAGAGAAAATTGATTGGAAAAGAGAGGGGAGGATAATACCTGGAGAATGCGACACACAGAATTAGGCCAGCGGATAGGATAAACAACTTGAACAGAAGAAATGGTGCCCGTGAACAAAATAATCCGAGAAGAATCCTTGGTCTCAAATGGCATCTTGATCCTCGTACAGCGGACCACTGGGAGCCTCATGTCTACTCGCAACAATGAGGCCTTCACACAGAATTCCCGCGTTCTCGCACGTGCTTAATAGACCACCTCCAACGCCTGCCCATATGCTGCCAGTTTCACCGCTTTAGTTACTGATTCCGGCCTCACTGTCTCTTTTCACCTTAAATTCCCACCACCACTGAAACTCAAAAACCCGTTTCCACACACACTGAACAATCCAGAAATTGATGTTTGAGAGATTGGACCTCCTCCTTCAACCGCGAGAGTTTGGTCATTGAGAGCCAAAATAACCCCCGCCAAACACACTTTAAACTTTGCTTTGTTCTTCGACTCGTTTAGTCGGATCAATCTTTGCAATTTTGTCTTGCTTTGAAATTTCTCGTCCGAACACGATGGTAAAATCATCAGAAATCGAACGGCGCCTAGATAAACATGATGGGAAAATCTTCAAAAACCGGCTGTTACCTTGGAGAACGACGGAGACATCTTCAGAACCGGGCGGAGAGAGAGATTGAAGGCTTGGAGACCGACAGAGAGCTCTTCACGCGTTAGAGAAGGAGATGGAAGGGCTAGGTGAACACGAATGAAAAACCCTAGAGAACGCGAGAGAGAGGGATACAAGAGGGCTGCGGGTAAATGAAAGAAAGAGACAGTGCGGAGGTGACGCTGATTTTTGGTTAATCGTACTGACTCTTCCATTTAATTCTCTAGTTTCTGGATGTAGTTGTATCTGTATTCTTCTTCACTACAAACCTATTGACGCAAAAGACCTTCGATTATAGCACTCTATATGTAGAAGTACCTTTTTGAAAAATCCAATTCTACGGGCCTTTGTCATCAGCTGTAAATTGTATTGTCTGAATTTGTAATTTTTAATTTGCTTTAATTTGCTTTAAAATTATTTTTTAAGACAGAGTGAATTTGAAAGCACGATATTACAATTGAATTTTTCCAAATGTTTTTAGGTGAAGATCAAGTATCTTTTGCATTCTAACAAGCACTGGGAGTTGTGTTCAGTATTTAATAAATTATTAAGGAGTTTTCCTACAAATTGTTCTCTTAGTAGCAATTTTCTAGAAAATCAGATAAAGAGCCATGAAAGTCCGGTGATCATAACACTGTAAGAAGAACGAGAACTCCATTTTGCTTCACTGAATCATGCTTTCTTGAGCTATATAATGTGCATCATAGATTATATAAGTAATGCTAATGGTATATAAAATTAAGGGGAAGCATTAGGCAATTTGACTCGTTTCCGATATTCAGCTAGAGCCCAGAGTGGATATATGTTTCTGTAAGCTGCATAATGTAACATACAGTTCTTCATGAAAACACCTGTTATTTCCTGCTGAGGAAAATCTCCGTCTTCAGTCTGTGAGTTTATTAAGAGTTTAGCCGCACGGTGAAGAGGTGTGGGGTCTCTTTCTGCCTGTATAGTGAAGGCAACCACTATTTTAATTTTAATTTTAATTTCCATTAGCGTGGACGTTAATTGGTAGTAAATTTCATCAAGTTTACCAACCTGGCCTGAATGAATGAGACCCATCATAGCCCATGCTGTGTGAACCAAATTGGAGCGGTTACCTTCAAGGGGTACATAATTCTAACAACGCACCCGCCAGTTAGCACAAATAGCAACATATGATTGATTAAATAGAAACTAAATTGTTAAATTTACCTTATTCGGGCAACACAGGTAGCTCTCTCCCCAACCACCATCTGGCATTTGAATTTTTAAAAGGAAATGGACGCCTTTGCGAATGGCTGCACAGTTGTTAAATGTTTTGCCAGCAGCCACCAGACCGCCAAGCGCGAACCAACTACCGTACGTAAAGCAAACACCCCAATTGCCATACCAGGAACCGTCTTGCATTTGTATATCTTGAAGGTAGCGTACCGCATTTTCTATGAAATTGTCAATTTCCTTTGTCCTGTGTGTTGGGTGTAGTTTCTTGAACAATACCAGAGCCTGGATTGCCGATGCAGTGCATTCTACATACTCGTGCTCAATCACTATGTCTGCAAAAAACTCCGTCGGATTCAACATCTGCCACACCACCATACACCATTATTTTCATTTCAAATCCTTGCCTTGGCTTCACATTGTTCCTTTATTGCATTCACACAAACTTTATCATACTTAATTACTTACTTCTAGCCACTCCTGAGCGGTTACTGGTTCCCAGGCTGCCAAACCTCCGTTCTTACTCTGCGTGTAGTGTAATACACAGTATAATCTTTGATTTGGTTATGTTGAGTGCCATATAACTAACTAATCACTATTCTTACCCTGCAGAGAAAGTAGGACATTCACGGAATCGTATAAGCTTTGAGCTTCCATTTTATCCCCAACAATCTGTGGCGGCATCATTGAGAAAAGAAGGCAACACTGGAAGCAGATGTTAATTATTATAATGCCGTAAAGCATGTACATTAATTATAACCTTAGTTTTCATACTCAATGCAACCCAAGATAATGCATGTACCTTTAAACCTTCTGCAGTACAATCAGAAACTTGCCATCCATGATCTTGGTCAGAGAAAGTCCAAGACCCTTTCGAAATATGTCGATGCATGCTCTTGAAGTCACCCGAAGGATTGTCCTTCACTTGAGACTTTTTAATGAAGTCATGTCCTCTAGCCAATGTAGGTCCAATTTCATCAGTCATATCAGCCGCAAGCAAAGCTTGGATTGCAAAACCAGTATCCCACTCTTGACTACCAAAACTCTGCATCTTCATACCATCTTCAGCAACCCATATGTAATCCGGGATCCTCGCCAAATGTTTTTTGAAGTAATCCCCATTTGGATCTTCCACCCAACAAGCTAGCATACAGAGCACCTGATTGATACGTTTCCATTACATGGCGTTAAATTAATCTGAGTTGATTATGTAACCATGGTGCATATTGTGTTACCTTCTCGACGCAACCAATGGTAATGTATCGACTGTTCTCATCTTCGTAATGGATGTGCTTCATTGTGGCTTGAAGAGCCTTCTCTCTCACCAACTTCTTCAATGGCCAACGAGTAAGTAGAGGTTCGGTGCAGATGTAAAGGCCGTCCCAAAGTAGATCTTGAATTAAGGGATGCGGGTAGTACAGATCCTCCTGCCCATCCAGATTGATTCACAACATACATATTTCATACGTGTACTTGTACTTCACCTAATATAACTAGTTGCAAACTAAATTATGTTGAATAAAAAAAAAAGAAAAACTACATATACCTTTGCACACTATGATACGCGTTTAGTTGATCTGTCAAAGAGGTGGCGTGAAGTTCAGTCTAATACAAGAGGTGCTGAGTTATTTGAAAAGGACCTTGTACCACTCATAACGAATTGTGATTTAACATCCTGCAAGTAGGCACCAACCTGGCTGGGCATGTAAACCATTCGACAATAGCACCACATTTTCGCTGCAGAAATTTTCACACATACTAACTAATTATTATTTAATCATCAAGACCACATACGAGACGTTACTGAAGCATGAGCAATAATCAAACCTGGGTGCATTGGCAGAAACGAAGGGAGTATCCAAAACTCTGGCGGCATTGGGTTGCTTCCGGCCCAATCATATACACCAAATATCTATTTTTGTTTTTAATGCGCAATAAGGCAGCATTAGGTAGATTAATTAAGAAAAATAAAGGTGGTAGAAAGGAAAGGAAAGAAAAGGAGTTACGGACCGAGAGCCAAGTCTTTCCCCAAGAGGGTATGTAGGTAACACTACCATGATCAAGAATCCACTTGCGGCCTCTGGCACAAGCATTGTTAAGACCACCATCTGGGCCTTCTCCAAGAATGCGCATACAAATATAGCTGAGAGTGGTGCAGAACATGGTGCTGTGGCCCTCTATATGCAACCCCCACCCACCATCTTCATTTTGATGGTAATATATGTATCTCAGTATTTCTTTCCTATGCTCTTTAGGGAATACTTGGTCCAGATGCCCTGTTATGTATACACACATTACCTGTCCGTGCCAATTTTCCATGCCCTTAGCTTTCATTTCACTTCAATTTCTACATTTCTACATTCTACATTCTACATTCTACATATACAACAACGACTACAACATACAGTCTACAGGACAGAATTAATTTGTATTGCTCACCAGTGGTGGAAGGAAGAACAAAGGACCCGCATTTTCAGCTGGCCAGTGTCCGTCAGTTGCCTGCAACGCTGAGTAGAAGTGAACCGCTCTTCTCAACGCACGCCTCGCCTTCTCTTGTGTTATTTCCTCCCCCTCCTCTATCTTTACTGCACCAATTTCTTGTTCGAAATTTTTCTCCTTCAGGAACTATAATACAATACAGAAAAATTGTTCAAATCCATTTTATCATCATCACTCCATCTTAGCTTAAATATTAAACAAAACTCCCAACGTCCCTTCCAAATTATCAGTCCCTTTTATCTTTCACAACTTTTCAATACTCACAATCATGACACTAACTTGTCCAAAATAAGTTCAACAAATTTTCTATTCAAATCTCAACACCTGGGACAAAATGGATGGATACTGGTCTACTTTCTTTCGCTCGATTCCAGAAATTCTCAACGTCTCCCGCGTGCACAACCTTCCACCCACCTAGCCCCTATTCCTACCCTCCTTACGGCTTACATTCAATCTTTTTCTATTTAATTTGAATTTATAAATGATTTACGTTTATTTTACCTCTTTAATGCTAATCAGAATAAAGAAACCTCTCGCAAATAAAATAAAGTTGTTCAGGGAAACCAGTGAGGTGCATAACAAATGTAATCTGATGTCTGATTCGATGCATTTTTTTTTTATGTTCTCTAATCATTAGGAAAAGTAAAACTTCACTGATGTTTTTTTAAACAACTTCACTGATTTAATCAATAAGTTAACTCTGTTTTTATTACATTGTAACTGTTAGGCTCCATACGTCCTATAACTTATAACTCGGTATATTACTCCATCCCTGTTTATCCTGTTTTGGTAATTGAGTGAAGAGTACATTTAAAAAGAAGAAGAAAAAATTGAATAGATAGTAAATTTTGCAATATTATAGTTTGATCGATGAAATTGAAAATTTTGCGTGAAAATGATAGCAACTCAAAAGTTTAAAAATATGTTAAAGTGAACATAGTTCAATGGTAATTGGCATATATCTTCAACCACGAAATATGGAGAAAATAATAACGCAAGAGTTCAAATACATAATGTCCCTTCTGATACCATATTAAAAACGAATAAACTACCACTCAACCCAAAGCTATCCCTTTAAAACTTTGTTTATTTATTTATCGTACTACTAATATTAAATGTTATAATAATAATAATATATATGGTATTTTTATATTAATGATGGCTATCTAATATAAATTATTAGTTTTTGGTTGATGTTATTTTATTTTAATTGTGTATTATTTTATAGTATTAAGTAAAGAGTAATTGTAATGGGTAGCAAAAATATTTTATATATTTCAAAAAATGTCACCAGCCTTTTAAAATTTTAAATATAACAAAATATTTGAATTTTTATTTTCGGAATTTTTATTATTCCAATTTTACCCTTATAATATCTAATATATATCTGGTGTATATCTATATCTAATATACATCCAATCTATATCTAATGTACATCTGACGTAACTCTGATGTACTTATGATATATATTCGATGTACTTCTAATATACAGTATCAGATGTACCTACGATATACATTATCAAATATACCATTGATATACATTAAATGTACGTATTATACACATAATATATATATCTGATGTATTTCTAATTTATGATATACTAAATATATTTTCAACTTATATACTAAATATATTTGCAATTGATATACTAAATATAAGGTATATCGGCTGTTTAAATTCCAGTTTACCATTTCAATTTGTTGATTAATATACTAATATTATCAATAATGTTGATAACTACATCACTACTATTTATTTAATATTAATATTAATTAGATACTAAATATAAGAGATATCAACTATTTAAATTTATAAAGTATATCAAAAATTAAACTTGTCTTTTTGGACGTGCATGATCCACATAAACCTTGTATATAATAATTTTATATTTCAAAAATAAAAAATAAAAAATTTTGCACCATTGTTTTCATCTGAAACTTTTTTTTTTGGATATAACAGTATTATATCAACACACATGTATCATAGTTATATTAGTATATATAATGGTTATATCATAGGTATATAAGTGGTAAATTAGAAGCATATTAAGTATATATCAAATATATATCGGTGTTATATTAGTGGTAAATCATGTTTATATCAATAGATACTATAGTTATATTAGTAGTATATCATGTGTATATCAGTGGTAGATACATATCACATATATATGTGTTTGTATCAACGTGGTAAATCAATGGTTATCATATGTACATCAGTGGTAAGACATGTTAGAAGTTGAGTAGATATCATGGTTATACCAGAAGTAAATCAATTGAATATCATTATTATATCAAGGTATATCAGAGATATATATCAGTGGTCAGATATATTACAGATATATATCTGATATATTAAAGGGTGAATTTGTAATTTTATAATTGGACCTCCATTTTTTCTAAATGCTATATTTGAAAAAACTAGATGTGGTTACTATTTTACTTATTTTACTAAAATTTTTTGACATATTTATAAGTGTCCCTTAAATAAATGGTTAAATAAAAACTATTTCTTTTTTTTATAAACAATAAAAACTATTACTTTTTGTAATAAAATAAAAATTATTGTAATTAAATATAATATTAATATTAAATTTAATTAATGTATTTATAATGAGTTAGAAATAAAAAAAATAGTATTTCAATAATTATAATTATTATATGTATGATTTATATTTAGATAGTTTAGACATTATCAATAGGTTTCTTATTCATATTCCTTTTCATGGTAAACAACATCACATTGATTTTTATTTCAATACTGGGTATGTAAACCAGCATAATTTTCCCAAAAGTCATCCTTCATATGTATAAAATTTGAAATTATTTTTTTAATACATGATTGATATCCTTTAAAAAATGAGATAACATATTTTAAATTAAAAATTGACATCATATACAAATTCAAATATTAAATTAGAGTTTCGAACCATGTTTTTATAGATTAACAAGAAAACAAGAATGTTAATTAATAAAGCTAATTTCTAACACTAAAAAAAAACTTGATGTTTTGTTTTATAGTTTTAGAATATATATATATATATATATAACTTTAAAAGTATAATTGAATTTTTTGAAAAGTATGTATTGATATAAGAAAAGGAAATTCAGAACAAAAGTAAAATAGTCCACCAAAGAGGGGAAAAAGAAAACCACTTAGTAAAAAAGTGTACCCAAAAAAAATTTTTCAGGTCCAGTAATATGGTAAGTTTTGTCCTTCCGAAGATGGAGAGCGGTGGTCGGTGGACTAGGATAAGAAAAATTTATTGAACGAGGTTTGAGAGTTTATAAAAGAATTATGAAAAAAATAGTAAGAAGGTGGTTCTCGCTCGCTCCATCTACTTTGTCTTTTAGATAAGGCGCGCTGCTGTCCATTAATATGGTTGACGGTTTTTCTTCTTTTTAATTATAAAATATTGAATTTAGTGAAGATATATTTCAAACTTTCATCAAATTCTATCCTATAAATAACATATTTTCTTTCCGTCTTCAGAAAAGAATTTCCGAAGATGGTAAAAAATAATTGTTATTTACAGTTGTATATTCGATAGAATTCGTTGAAGAAGATTTTTTATTTTATTTTTTTATCTGAAAAAACGTTAAAGATTTTTTTTTACTCTTTTATTTCAAGATTTAAAGGAGAGAATTGAGAATTTAAAATTCTATTCGATAACATTTTCATTCTTTTTTTTCCTCTAAAATGCATTTCTAGAATTGGATATAAATTTTAGAATCAACAAAATCAAATTCTTTATTTCTTATTTGTTTGTTTTAAATTTTTTTAAACATAAATAAAAGTATTATTGTATTATTATTGATTTGTGCATAAACAGTTTAAATAGTTAATTAGAAAGATGAGTTCATAAGCTTTTATTTTATTAATTTAAAATTTCCAACATACTGTAAATTGTGACGCGAAACAGGTAGTAGATTCTTTAGAGGCCTCGTATGTTTGGAGGTTTTAACTTTTATCTATAAATAAATTTTCTAACGTTGATAGGTGAACACATAATAAATGCGAATGGTAATAATTTTTTAATACTGATGAATCCTACCTCATTGCTGAGGTGTCATGTAATAAATAACAGTACTACCAATAGTAGTAAATTTTCCGGATTTGGCGTGAATGGAATGGAAGGTTAAAGAAGAAAGTATTAATTTGTTTACCTGCATTCGCCAGAGGAGGTCGGCACTAGGCTTCACTTTGTAGCGGGAGTTATAGAAATTAAGGCGAGCCTGTTCCACTTCCTCTCTCTCTTCGGGCGTACCTGCTTGTGGATCGAATTCCCAAATCTGTCTTCCGACGAAGTCATTTGTGGAGTAGATGTAGGGATCATTCCCTCCATCTGCAATCTTAAGCCGCCACATATTTATTCTTCTGTCTCAGCTAGCTAGCTGTTCGTATGTCGAGAAGAACGGTTATTTGTGAGCTAAGCAAAGCGAACTAATTTACCCATTTTCCCCAGCAAATTAGTAATGTTTACAAACACGCACACAAGGAAATTTGAGATGAAAATGGGACGATACCGCGCGCGCTCGTGGAATGGAAAGAGGCAGGAGCCGGGTACCGGTGCTGACTGCCGAGTGACACGGTGCTTAATTTAACAATGAAGGGATGAGTTTGGAGAAAATAAAGATGGAGGAGGCGAAGGAAAAGAGATCTCGGTGTAGGCCGACCGTGTTGAGAGAAGGCAAGGGTTTTGGCGACATCTGTGACTCTAATCAGCGGCTGCACAAGTTGTGTGTTTCTCGTAGCTGGCCCATAAATATGTGTAATAACACTGCCCACTCCACTCGCGCTCCAACCCAAAAAACAACAATAAGAAATAAACAAAAAAATACCTTTATTTATTATTATTATTATTATGACGACCTTAACCCTACCCTTATATTGGCAAATCACCCTCATTTTTAAACACTCCCTTGCCCTTACATTGTGCTCTCAAAATTTTTATTTTGTTAATAATCCTTCTAAATTTATATAATAATCCCTATAAAACTTGATTGCGTGTTAAAATTCAACATTTTCATTATAGCCTAAGTGCCTGAGGCCTGTTTGGTAGATAATTAAAATTGTGTATTTATTTTTTCATTCACTAAATCAATTTGTTTTTGAATTGATTTAGTGAATATGTGTTCAGTATAATTGTTTTCTAAAACGGTTTCTCAATTATATGATCCAAACAATAGAAAATTTGAAAACAAAAGTTTTTAGCATTTCTAGATTCTGAATTTGAAATTTTAAAAGGTAGAATTACATTAAAATATAAAATATTTGAGAAATATAATATTTTATGTTATAAATTCATTTCATTTTTGTTAAAATTAAAATATGTAAAATAGAATACATTATAAATTATATAATATTGTAAAATAATAATTATATCAAATTTATAACATATATGTTAATAAATTAATTAATAATATTTTAGATTCAACTAAATATTAATTGATAATCACCCTACCCTACAAATATATTATTAAACATACTGAACAATTTTTAAATTGAGATTCAATTTTCAAATTTGCTACAAAACATGTAATCGAAAACTGATTTGAAAACACGATGTAAGCTTTTAAAGTAGTGTTTAATAGATTATAAACTTTAAAAGGTATCTAATAGTTTTCTCAGATTTTAATTTTATGTCTAATAGATTTTATGTCTCTACACTTTTAATCTTATGTCTAAAAATCTCTTAGTTTCAATTTTGTATCTAATAAATCTTTGATTTTTTCGACATTTTTTAAAACTGAACTCATTAGATACAAAATTTACTAACATCTTGAAAATTCAATTATGTGCCTATAGGTCCATAAATTTTAAAAATATTTAATAAGTCAATAATATAGTAAACACAAAATTTAAAATTTAAGAACTTATTTAAAAATTTTTAAAGTTAGACACAAAATCTACAATTTCGTGCTTAATAAACACTTTTAAAATTTAACAACTTATTATATACAACCTTGAAAGTTGAGAACTTGTTACTTTTATCTTTCATTATTATGCTAAATCTCATTCATTTATTTCTTGAGATCGTACCCTTTTACCTTATAAGAACACACTAAATACCAATAAATAATTTTTTAAAACATTATTATATACTTATACTAAAGTTTTCAGGAAAAGAAATTAATTTATGATTTAGAGTTTTAATTAATGAAATTATTAGTTTAGGATTTTAATTGACTACAACCTATAAGTTTGATTTTTTTCCCATTATTTTTTATATAAAAAACAATTTTAAAAACAATTCATTTTCAAACAATCCCTTAATTATTAAAATAAAATTTAAATTGAGTTCTTTTAACTTTAATTTGATCTTTATGATTTTAAAATTTTCAATTAGTCTCTATAATACTCGAGCTTAATTTCAATTCGATATCTATAATTTAGTTAAATCTCATAGGTCGTTCCTAAATTATATTTAAACCACTCGAAAAACCTATTTATTTTCTTTTATTTTTACTCAACTTAAACCCTAATACACTCTACTAACACAATTATTTAGATAGAAAACTGTTATGTGAAAAAAAAAATAATGAACAATTTATGAAGTTTGACTGAATTTAGAACTAAATCAAAACTATAGAGATCGAATTAAAATTAAACCTAACTATAATATAGGGACTAAATTCAAACTTTATCTAAATTATAAAGAACAAAACTGAAAACTTTCCAAATAATAGAGATCAAATTTATAATTCTCAAGTAATGAATATTGTTTCGATCAGAAAAAAAAGTAATTAATATTGTTTCATAAAGTTTCGTGATTGTCTGTTTATAATGAAAATATATCACTGGATTGTGGCTGTCTATATGCATGCTGGGAGTCACGTTTTCCATGGGATAAACATGGTTGTACCTCGTAGATCGCATGACTAACACATGGGTCGAAATTATATATAAATATAAAAAAATTTATATATATATATAATAGTCACGGTTGCCTTGCCACTTGCCAATAAAAAGACGTGAACAAAAGAATTCAAACTGAAAAGTTGTTAAATGACAAGTCACGGAATTATTTTAAATTAATGGCAAAACTATTGTTAAATTCAGGACCAATTATTTACTATAATAGATGGGATGGGAATCGAACTCACAAACTTGAGATATACGTTGTTGAGTTATATTTACTTTGGCTATTCAGACAAAGCAAAGTATAAGTTTACCTATATTTAAAAATTAAATTAAGAAAAGATGTCACATATTTTTCTTACAGCGAGCACAATCTAATTGATTGGTTCATAATGATGGTGCTCAAATTCACGTAGGCCTAGATATCCAAAGGAAGAAATTGGACTCAATTCCATGTAACACAAGCTAGTAGAGGGATTTGGTTTACCTCGAACAAGTTCAAGTTCAAGGGCATAGTCTAAATAAACCAAGCTCAAGTTAACCTATCACGTCACATCTTTTACCGTCCAAAATTATATAGAGAGCCATCTAAAATTATTAATCAAGACTTCAAAAATTAAAACATTTCTTAGAAGTCGAAACTTATAGAAAATAGAAGTAAAAATGTTAAATTACTTAGGACTTATTTGGTATGCAATCCGAATATTGTTTTTTGTTTTTGAATTTTTTGAATCAAATGGTGACAGGTTTTTAAAATTTTCTTTTAGATTATGTTATTCAAATAGTGTAAATTTTGAAAATAGTGTTTTTTTTTAATTTTTAATTTAAAACTTCTAAAATGAGGAATTATATTTAAAAAGATAAAAAAAAATTTTTGATAAATATACTATTTCATATTATAAACTTATTTATTTTTGTTAAAATTAAAGAAGGTAAAATATGATATATTATAAATTATATAATATTGTAAAACAATAACTTGTTAATAAATTAATTAATATTATTTTAGGTGGGACTAAATATTTTAATTGGTGATTAGTTTTACAAATATATTATTAAATATTTCGAATAATTTTTTAAATTGGGATTCAATTTTCAAACCTTCTATCAAACACATGAAAATAATGAAAATAAAGTATTGAATCTCTTATTTTCAAATTTGTGCTTTCAGATCAACCTGTCGCTGAAGTCACCCATACGCTCGAACGACCTTTAATGGAATGGGTACTCGAGACCGCCTCACCCTAAGCAGACACTAGTGGAATCAACCATAAGGCACCCATTTACTGATTGGTCGAAGATTGGTGACTGCAAGAAAAGGGCCTAGCTAAGGCGCCAACTATTTAGTCATATTCATGCCCTTCTCCCAAGAGTGGAAGAAAAGGCTACCAACTGGGCCTACTTTGACTACGCTATTCTTCCCATTTCGAAAAAAGAAGAAGGGGAACCTCTAGAACCTGACAAAGTCGACAACAAATTCAATAGCTGGGGATCTTCCTATCAATGAAACTCCTAACCAACAGATTTGTTCAAAAGAGCATTTCACCGACCAAAATGTAACCTTAAATTTCCTTCTAATTTTTATTCTCTTCCATTTTCTTTTTATTTTTTATTTTTTATTTTTTAAAATTATTATTATTATTATTATTTAATAGAACAAAAACCCAGTATTTGCTTATGTATAATGGGAGCAAGTTAATTGAAATTTTGAATCTTGTTTCAATTAATTTTTCAGGAGGGATTCCGGACTCCATTGGTTATAATGTCAAATCCTTGAAATCTCTAGATCTTCATTCATGCAAGTTCAACAGAGAAATTCCAGAGAAAATAAGAAATATTACACTGCTCAATACCATTGATCTCTAAAGTTCAATGGTCAGCTGCCCAATACATGGAATAACCTTCAAAAGTTAACTAATTTCCAAATCCACATGAATTCTTTCATGGATCAACTACCCGATTTTCTTTTCAACCTCACCCAACCCTCCAGCTTGACTACATCTAATTTGTTTTCGAGTCTTTTACCCATGAATGTTTCTGCAGATAGGCTTTCAAATCTTATTCATTTGAACTTTGGAACGTAACTCACTCATTGGTTTCGTACTCTCTTGGCTATTTTCATTACCTCGCTTAATTTTTTTGGATCTCTCTAATAACTATTTCACTCGTGTTATAAAAGATTTTAATCCAACTCACTACAATTTCTTAATTTAAGTGAAAAAGTTGCAAGGTTTAAAACCTTTGAGTCTATTTATAGACAAGTGAATCTTACATCTTTGACATTGGGGTTGAATAATTTTAACAAGGTTGTTCTGAATTTAGTCATGTTGAAAATTGAGAGTCTAAAATAGCTTGACGACATTTTCAAAAATCACCAGCTTTCAATAAATTCTACCAACGTTAGCTCTATGGATCTTGTTCACATTGAAATGGTTCCCACAAATTAGCAAAATTTCCCCACTTTTTTAGATATCAAAAGAACTTGAATCATCTAGGCCTTTCAAATAGTAGAATTCAAGGGGAAATTTTCAAGTGGTTCTCTGGATTGGGTGGTTTGAATCACATCAATCTTTCTCATAACTTTTCGTCCTCTGGAATAGATGTTCTCTTCTCTAACTCTAAACCAACCACAACCAGAAAAATGAGTTTTAGAGACACGTAAAAGATGTCACTGAAAACCTAATTTTGTCACTAAAAGTTTCAGCGACGAAACCACGTTCATCGCAGAAAACTCGTCGTTTAAAGTTTCAGCGACACGGCCTTGATGTCGCTAAAACTGATAGTCAGCGACAAGGACCGGTGTCGCTGAAAACTATTTTCAGCGACATCATATGATGTCGTTGAAAATTATATGTAGCGACATTTACGTATGTCGCTGAAAACAGTTTTCAGTGACACCTTACGCTGTCGCGAAAACTATGTTTCAGCAACATACGTATACGTCGATATATATAATTTTCAGCGACAAGATTGCATTGTCACTTAAATTTTATATAGCGACATCTGTCTACGTCGCTAAGAACGAGTTCCAGAATGAGCAATATCCTGTTTTCGTTCCAATTTCATCTTCGATTTTGCTCAATTTTTGTGCTTTAAAACGACACATATATAAAACATTGCTAAAAAGTATTTTTAATATTAAAAAAATACGTAAGGTAGATTCTCCAAATGTGTAACATCCTGTTATAACAAAAAAGTACTAGCTATACAAATAAGAATTTGTCTTATATATTTGATTCAATTACATATAACAAAATAAAACATGTTTTTTTTGTACGAAATTCTTCTTCTGAATGATCCAGCACAACCGCTTTTGATGAGATGACATAGTATATCCTATAAAAAATTAACAACACAACTTATTTAACATGAAAATATAATCAAAAGAGTTTTTTTTTATGAAAAACGTAGTGAACAACACTAAACAAATCAACAAAAAGTAATCTATTAGAACTCCAAAATCATAGCTTATAATCTAAACAACTATTAAATCATTTCTAAAACAAACAAAATTGCAATACTAAAAGAGAAATAGTCTCGACATTAAAACCAATATAGATCTAATCATGTTATAACACTATAAACAACTCAAAATACTCATAACTTCATAAAATACTAATAAACTCATTTGTATATATATACAACACAAGTGATGACTACCATAACTGCAAGATCACGACATTTCAACTACATCAAAACTAATATTTATAAGTATATGCATCAAACGATCGTTGTTATGCTTGTATTAACATTATAAACAACTCAAATGCTCTTAACACTTGAATTTACTAACAAACCTATATTAGACATAATATAAGTTATGACTACCATAATGTTGCTATCTCTGCTTAATAGCTAGAGGATAAGTGCAAGTGCACACTGTCACAAGTGATAATCTGGAAATATTCTAAGTTCGTCTCCACAGGGACTAGTTTCTTTTAAAATTGATTTTGTAAACTGCTTGAATGAGCAATCGAGTTTGGGAATAAAAATTGGTGGAATTGTTGGGAACACGAAAACACACGAAAATAATAGAATTTAAAAGGCCAACCCCTACTACTGTTTAGTTCTAAAATGATGAATTACACCTACCAAATGTGCCCGTAATTACACTCAATTTATGCAAACTGGTTCAACTCCTATTCCATACCACTTTTGGTTTGTTTAGAAGCTTAGGCTAGTGTTTACATATGTCTACGCAACTCTAGAATCCTAAATGAATCAAGTGTCAACTTACGTTTAACGGGTAAGAGAGCTTATGTCTAGGATCTTGTTTTAGTTCTTATTTCTAAGTAACTTCTCGTTTTACCTTGATGAACTCCGTTGACTCTAACCTTCTCAGAATTAAATTCAAACTAATGTGATTTAAACAAGTGGCCAACAAGAAAAATCAACTAGATAAATTGTATCAATCAAGATAAGCAAAGAGAGCGTAATACGTCGTGCTCACTGATAGATGTAATTTATAGTGATAAGAACTAAAGCATTCGTAGGAGGGTTGAAGAAACAATTTACCTACTCATGGAATTGAAAGAAATTAAAACACAAGAGAAGATAACAAAAGAAAACATTTTAATTAGAATTGGAAAAAAAATACAAAATGGAACAAATGGAATTGCAATAAAATAAACAAGAGTAATTGTAGAAAAATAATTGAAAACAAAACTTAAATAAAAACTACAAAACTAAAGTAGAAAGGAAAACAAAAACATGTAATATGAGATGTCTAGAAGTGATGTTTGGAGGCTCCTTTTATAACAAGTATTTGAGAAATTCAAGGGAAGTTGACAACCACTATTTGTAGAGATTTTAGGAGTAAGACTGAATCTTGGACCAATAATTTGGTCAAAAGTTGTTATTCTCGTTTTGACAATCTATGCATCGAATGTGGCTGGCGCATTGCGAAGCTGGAACTTTCAAAGCAATTTGGCAGGTGCATTCCTCTAGTAAGCTGGAAATTCTGGGCATGCGATGTGCCTGACGCATTGTGATCATAAATCTTCACTTTTCCTTACAAAATAAGCATATTTACACAAATTAGCCTTCATTTACCTATAACTGAATTCCAAAGTCCCTAATCACAAATTATGCACATTTTCCCTAAATTATATGCATGAACATACATTTTTCATCCCAAATATAAGTTACTTAAGCATGCAAACCTACACTTTTTAGCATTAAATCAAGTCTTATCACATAACTGTAGGATAACCACAACACTTAGCTACGTCAAAGCCAATATTTCATAAGTACATGCATCAAATATGTAGCTACACTTCTTTTAACATCATGAACAACTCAAATGCTCCTAACATGAATATACTAACAAATTCATATCGATATAACATAAGTCTTGACTATCATAACTGCAGGATAGTCACAATACTTCAAAGCACATCAAGTCCAATATCTATTATAAAGTATCATCTACTTAAATACTCATCTACTATGGACAATATGTATGAGTACCTTTTTAAGCATCATTCGACGGTTGAGAATTGGCTCGTTGTGACGATCCTTCTCCAGCATTGCTTAGCCTGTTTACAGTTTCTTGCAACTGACTCAATTGAGCCATTGCTGATTCAAGCAGGCTTTGTTGCGTTTGTACAACAGATTGCAATTGAGCGATTTGATTTTTTGACTCTCTATTTCTTTGAGAACTTCGTTCATTCTGAGTCGTCGCCGTCGATGGTCCCCATCCAAGTGCACCTCGCCTGCCTAGAACTTGAGAACTTCAGTTCAACCATTTGTTCATACAATGTCCATAAATAATATTAGTACATGTTAAATAATACAAAAATAAAAAAAAAAGTAGTTTTACCTACGTGTTTTTGACCAGCCACCAGGCTCACCCACTCGTCATTAATTATTTTGTGTGTTACTGACACGACCCGCCCTAAACACCTACTAACTATAGGACAAGTCGTGCCGACCACAGACCCCCAACCATCTACCAAGTCTATAGTCAAATTCTTTCTAACTTTCTAAAACTAATTTAGATTATTCTTCAACATATAAAACATAAAGTGTAACATAATTCATTTAAAAACAAATAACTATTCGGCCACAAAAGGTACAACTATTCCAGCATAAGTCATTCTAGTTGTACATACAAAATGATATGCAAATTTGAGACGGTGAGTGGCAGAAACTGGTTGGCTATCTCTATGAAACTCAGGTGCAGCCTGGAGGAGGAAAACAATGATAAACAGTGAGCTAGGAAGCTCAGTGAGTGGCATTTTATTAAGAAAATAATTTCGTAAAACTTATTCCATAAAAACAACTGAAATTTCAATTCTCAAGTCGAGCTTCCTAAAGCTGAAATAATAAACATTCTCATTAAAACTTCATATAACTTGAGCAACTAAAATTCAGTAATTTTCTGAGCATAACTTGTAACAACATATACTTCCTAAAAACACTTTCTGAAACACATATCAAATATCTTCTTTCAAACCTAAAACAGATTAAGAAAACTCAACACCATATATGTATCCACATTCTATTCTGGTCTACTAGCGCAGAGTAATCTCAATACGCACAGCAGAATAATTCTATTTTTGGTCCACTGGCATAGAGTAATCTCAATATACACAGCAGAATATTTCTCTCAACGCGCGGAGTAAAATGGTCCCAAAGACCTTCTATTTCTGGGTATACTATAGAAACACATTCACATAGCATACGAGTAATCACCTGGATACAACAATATGGTGGTTTGAAAACGATTCTCAGAAAATTCTCAATCTCAAGAACAGTTCTAAAAAATTTTTTTTTTCTTTCTTTCTAAGAACATTTCTATCACAAATCACTTCTAAACATATTTCTTTCTAATCATATTCAGTAAACACAACAATTTCTCAGACCTTCTCAGCAAAATTCAATTTCTCAGCAAAAATAATCAAACATAGGTTATATATTTTTCTTGAGGTTCTATAATAGATATCTGGAAATATTTAGTAAAATAACCACTCACAAATCCTATGAACGAGGTGAATTTGGTTGGTACGCTGCTCCAATTCCTGTATGACCTGAAATATCGATTCAAAATCAATTTAACTCACTTAATTCCAATTTCAACATAACTTAATTCAAACTTCAATCATAATAACTTCAAAATATCTTATTACCCAATTTCCTCACTCTCTCTCTCTTCATTAAAACTCCCCACTTTTCCTTTTTACGAGTGGGTCCCACCAAACCCAATCAATTTCTCTTTCTCACACTCCATCTCACGCACATATACCCATTCCTTTTTTTGTTTTTTACCTTAATTTATCAATTACCTCTCTCCTTGATTTCTTTCTCTCTCTTCAACACCAACCCCCACACTCCTCTCTCTCTCTTCCCTTCTTCAGATTCCATACCCACCTTAAATCTGCACTTCTTTTGTCTTTCTTTTACCTTTCTTTTGCCTTTCTTTCTCCCATGGAACCCTTCTTTACCCAAAAAAAGAAAAAACTCATCACAATACCAACGTTCCCTCATAATATTTCCACCATAAAATTCAACCAAGTTCAATTTTACCATTCCTTCTCATCCAAGAACAACAGGAGTTTTCCGTTCATTGAATATCCATAGAACTCAAACTTCTCATGACATTTTTCACAAAACCCATAAATACAAACCTTACCTTCAATTTCTTCTCCTTTCCCCTCTGCTTTCTTCTCTTTCTCCTTGCCCTCTTTCTTTTCCATTCTCTTTGTTTTTCCTCCTTCGTTTTCTCCCCTTTCCCTTTCCTATTCTTTTTCTTTTTTTTTAACACGTCACAACACACACACACCACACGTGTCCCATGTTTTGTTTTCTTGTCAAAAGACCAAACTACCCTTCTAACTAAGATATCTTAATTATTATTTTTTTTTCTTTTTTTTTCACTGAAAAATTACAATACTGCCCTCACAGTTACTTCGAACAGTTCAATATCATCTACCTCTCGTCCATCTTTGTTTTTTTACATAATTCAAACAAGATTATGAGTAGTGAAATATTTTTGAAGTTATGACAAGAAAAGAGATACATACAATGTTTTCTCTGTGATGTGATGTAAAAATGCGATCGTTCCTGTTGTATGACCGTACAGTACAGACGCTCGAGCTCTAGTGTTTGTTTCAGAAATTTTCTGACATATATATAATAATTAGTAGCAAAATACTTAGAATAAAACTAATTCATATCTACAATACATACCTTAAACTTCTCCATTTCCCAACAATCGCATAAACGATGCCAATCTTCATCTCGTGCAACATCTTTGTGTTTGTGATGCCGTGCTTCTTCTGGGGAATATTCCTCTTAGCGACACCGTCAATTGACGGCGTCGCTGTATATATGTTTTAGCGACATATATGTTAATATGTCGCTAAAATGTCCAGTTTGGTCGAATATTTTTTGGGTTGGTCTATTCACCCCTAATTCGGAAAAATTCCCAATGAATTATTAATATATTATATGGCATAATATGCAAATAAAGTCTCATGTTGATTAAGTAAGGGGATGATCTATGGTATATAATAGAGGATAACTATCTCAGTATGAGTCCCCTTAGATGAAACAAATAGTATTTTACGTAAATAGGCACATGATATATTATTTAAGCTATAGTATCGCCTCGACACAAAAATAAGAAACATAAACGGAAAAAACAAGTAGTTTCCAAAATTTGGTCTCTTTTTTAGAAATGTTTCTCAAAATTTAGAAGCAGTAAACGAGAACATTATCAAACGGCTTTTGTTTTAGCCATTATTTCTGTTGTCAATTGAATTTTGCCATACTGGTTTACAAGCTGCTTGTCAACAAAATTCCCTTTTTGGCCCTCTTTTCTTTTCTTTCCGTACAATCATCTATATGTAAAGCTTAGCAATGGAGGAATTGATATACTTTTCTGAAAAACTGTTTTGAACTATTTTTTCATTCTTCACTAGAGGAAATTAAATTAATCGGAAAAATTTTATGTGGTCAGAGAAAATTGGAGGAATTTTACCAATGATTTCTGTTGATGTATAAATTTGGCCTCCTAAAATAAAAGGAACCGACGAAATTTGCAAAACCAAATTGCTCTAAAAATCATCAGTGTGGCCTTAACTACACAGACTCTGATGCTTAAGTCAAAATCGGAATAGTCGAATAGGAAGAATAATGTATTTTTACATGTAGAGATTTGTAGAGTACCTTCAATGAAAATTTACTTTCTATAGGTAAAATCCTAAAACCATAACGATATCTCCTAGTTTTGAATATAGGATATATTTAAGAGGGAAATTCTAACTCCCAATAAGGGAAATTCGAACGGTAGAAAATTTTGTAGGAAAGACGAATTTTTTGTAGGATGCTATTTGAACTAGCGAATTGGAATGTACGTGATTTCAAGAAATAAACATATGCTATTTTAAGAAATCGTATCTCAAATTGGAATGTACATGATTTCAAGAAATAAACATATGCTATTTCAAGACATCGTATCTCATGTACCTAGTTTCCATGGAAATCACATACAATATATACAATTTTCAGAAAAAATCGCATACATAGGACGTGAATTTGTCAGGTTGACTCCACTCCCACTCTATATGATTTGACATGGCAACAACCCTTGATAATGACCATAGTTTCAAACTTTGAATATTTCTTATTTATTTTACATTTTTTATATTATTTTCAAATCAACATTATTTTTTAACTCTTTTTTTTTAAATAACATTACTTTTAAAATTAGCCCGGCTTCTTATTGAATAAATTAATATTAAAATGTGTGAACTAAAATCAGTATATTTTAATGTGTTTAATTTTTTCTTATGCAAATTTATGTCCCTCTTGACTTGAATTTCCAAACCCGTCACTGATTAGGAGATTATAAAAACAACAATTTAATTAAATAGTTTAAAATTTTAAAAGTCATTTATCTCACTTCAAATTCTACCTATCTGATCTAGCTAGCATTAACTCTACATTACATTTTTATTGGGTTAAATAACAGTGAACTGACGGTATTTATGGTGGAGTGTTAGCTTTTAAAATTTCAAAAGATTAAATACAAACTAAATCTAAATTTTAAGGACAAAAAAATTGTGATTTGGTATTATTATCATCATTAAAAAGTCATCCTAAGCCTTGTGACAAAATCCATCGTGCTTTAAATAAGTCATAATTTTTAGCGTTCCTAAAAAAAAAAAGTCATAATTTTTACCGACTATTTAAATGGAAGGTCTGTCCCCACTTCCCACTGGCCACTGACTTATTTTAGACCGTTGCATTGCATATCTATTCAAAATTTTTGGAAGCCCTCTTCTATGGCATGAAAATTAATTGTTTTGCTAGCAAAGTGCTTGCATGTATTTCGATACCTCGTGGACTGCAGCCTCTTTTAACATTTCCTCTATGTGTCATCAGACAATAGGCTGGGTTTTTTTTGCCAACAAAAAAGGCTGGGTTTTGGATTTTCAAAATCTTGAGACGATACGACAACCGCTGCTCAGAAAGACAAACTCGTGAAATAAACAGGCAAGACTTCTTATTGCACGGAAAAAGGGACAGAGAAAGAGAAACCCAAAGACGCAGATAGCGCTACGAAACGAAGAGACCATCGCTGCCTTCCCACCCCTCTCCAAGTTGGTCTATCTCTCTGTTTTTTTTTTCTCTTTTTGCTTTTCTTTTATGTCTGTTTTTGGGTGGAAATGGTATCTACTTTGTTTGCCGAATCAGTTTGGTGTTTGCTACATTTAGTTTTAAAAGCACCGAAGTTCGCATTTTGAAAGTCTCGGTTAATCATAATACCCTTACATTACTGATTACACCACAGCTGATTCGGCTTTCTCGAGTCCAGAATCTCCTCCTATTTTTTGGCTTTTTAGTTTGCAGCATAGAAAAGGATTTTTTTTATTTTTTTATTTTTGACTTTAGCATAGAGAAGGGTTTATAACCGAATCTTCGCACTTCAACTTGAATATATAAACTGGGTTTTCTTTAAACTGTTTTAGTGGGGGAGGGTTCTTGTGATTTGTTAGTTAAGTGATTAGGATTTAGGGTAGCCCCCTTGCAATTGCGTATGTACATTTTTCCCTACCCAATGGCCCTCTTCATAAGCTTTCGGGGATGTCGATGCCTCTAGTTAAAGTTAAAACATAAAAATATATCAATTACTGATTCATTATGCAGTTTGAAAGCGGTTTCTGGGATTAACAAAACAAGAGTGTGAGTTTGAATTTTGAGGTGCAGACATTTGAAGAGAAGATGACGAAGAGCCGAACTCCATACTGCTGGTGGTTTGACGGTCGCCACGACACAAAACGCTCACCTTTGCTCCAAAAAACTCTTGCTGGTTAGCATCTTTATTTCCTTTACTCTGTTCATGTTGTTGCCGACCGATCTACACCTCCCACGCTCAAAGAGAAACTTGTGTTCCTTATTTTCTGAAAAAAGAGAGGGGGGGATGTTCTCAGAATTGCATCACTTATCACTACACCAATTATCCAGTAGTGTTGATCTTTTTCTTCTAGGTTGTGCATTGAAGTTTTTCTTCTGGGTTTGGCCATTTGATCTTAACCTGTAACTAATTTTTGCAAAAATAGGGCGGTTCTAACATTCAAAGAGTGATTTCGCCACGGAGTTAATTGTTTTACGTTGACATACAGATACAAAGACCTATGAATTTTGCAAAAGTAGGGTAGTAGTTAAATTGAGTAGCTACCGATTAATGTTTCTGCTTTTTCGTGAGGCAGAACTAGACCAGAGGACACTGGCAATATTAGAACTGCTCGAGGAAGATGCAGATTCATTTGCCAAACGTGCAGAGATGTATTACGAAAGGCGCCCTCAACTTATCAGCATGATTGAAGAATTTTACCGTTCTCACCGTTCACTGATAGAGCGATATGACCGAATCAAGACCGTGACCAGCTCTGGAACTTGCCAACACCTCCTCGCAAACGTGTCTTCCCCAGAAAATAAGTTTGCGCTTAGTATGGATATGAAGTACTATGCCTTCTCCGAGACGAGTTGTGATATTGACCTTGAACTTGCAGATTCTGCAGTGTCCGAAGTTGATGATCCTAATCAGGAAGATAAAGTCCTAAATGATAATGGAATCAAAGATATTGACCTCGAGAAGACTAGTTGTGATATTGACCTTGAACTCGAGTATTCTGCCGAGTCGGAAGTTGATGATCCTGAACAGGTAGATGAAGTCCTAGATGATAATGGAATCAAGGGGGGAGTTTTAGGTACGATCAACAATGTTGAAGCAAGAAAGTTGGGGGAAGAAATAGAGAGACTCAGGGAAGAGAACAGAATTCAGAAAGAACAGTTAACGCAGAAAGATGAAGATAAGAAAGAAGTGATTAGACAACTGAGTTTTGCTGTAAGTTTGCTGATGGATGACAATGCGAGGCTAAGGATGGGCGAGAATGGAACTAAATTCGCCAATGAAAGGAACCCATTTGATTCTGGTCGTGTTAAAGGAACGTTCTTAAGAAAGCTGTTTCATTGGCCTCGCATTTTCCAGTGAACTAATGTTGCTCTCTAGTTTTGTCAACAATTAACCAATGGTGTAAAGTTACAGCCTATTGATACTATAAGTATACAATAAAACGTGTTACAACATTATATTAGTAAGTAGTAACAGATGTTACCTTTATTTTTTAAATGTTTTAGCATAGTCATCTTTTCTTCCATTGTAATTCATAGCAGACAAAAAATTTGGTTTTCAAGAATCACCTTGGATTCTGATCCGGCACAAGTTGTGGCCACTTACATACTTGGCATCATCAGAATTCAGATGCAATAAAAAGGGCAGCATTTGCCATATCATTGGTTTCACAAACTGTTCCTTCTAAAGCACCCACGTCGAATATCATCTTCTCAAGTTTCTGCTCTTCAATACAAGGAAAAAGGCGACTCATTTCCTCCATAACAAATGATGTCGGGATAGGAAATGGTGATATGCAATTGACCCGGATACCGTATTCACACAACTCTGATGCCATGGATGTAACAATGCATATAATAGCGACCTTTGACACTGAGTACGTGGGTTGGGGCAGCCCAGCCCTCGGTCCTGTGACGCTAGCTGCGCAGAAAATAGACCTGATTGTCGAGGGATCATGACACGGGAGGCATGTTTGATACCAGCCAGGACTCCACGGACATTGATGTTCATGACTTTATCGAACACCACGAGGTCGAGGTCCAAAATGCTTGGAGGAGTGTTGCAAGCAACCCCAGCATTGTTGTACATGATATCTAGCGTTTTGTGTAGAGAGATAGTGTAATTGACAGCACCAGCGACATCAGACTCTTTAGTAACATGACATCACAGGGGACGAAGGCTGCGTTGGGTCCTAGCTGCTCGGCCGTCTCTAGGCCAAGTTTTTCTCTGACGTCGTAAATCACAATTTGGCTCCGTTGTTTATAAATTTGGACGCAGTTGTCTTCCAATACCGCTTGCTGCTCCCGTAACCAGTGCTATCTTGCCTTCAAGCCTGCATATCAAAAGCAGATTCTCAAAACAAAACTAGGGCCTTCAGATCTGACATTTTTATAATATACGGGAAGTTGAAAAATATAGGGGAAAAGGAGAGTACAAACATAAATTGGGAATTAGACTATAATTCAGTTCACCATCCAGCATGGGAAGACAATCCACTATTGAAGAAGCTCCAGTAAGCGAATTCTTTAAAGTGGCAACACCTTTTCTAGTTGAACCATTAGCAATACTGCGAGATGTATCAACACAAAGGGCAAAAGTATTTAATTTGACACTGCAAGATCTTGACTTCTTTGACAGCCATCAAAGTTAGACGTTTTACTTATTCATAAAAAGATAAGAAAATCGTCCTCAAATTGGGAACTGGCGGGGTTCTTATTCATTGTGTGTTTTATAAAATTTTAAAAAGAAAATATTTACTTAATGAACGAGAAAGCTGCTTTGTGTGTAATTGGCACTAGGAAGAGATGGATATACCTCAGCCCGATCCGGAACATGCTTTCCGGAAGGTCTTCCTCTTGACAGATGCACGGCAAGTTTGTTAAAGAATGTGGAGCCGGCGGGTGGTCCGTTAGTGGGGATGCTGGAGCCTCCAGGTATGATAACTTATACGGCATGACACTTTAGTCTCTACAATTAGAAAAATAGTTCTAAACTAAGGAAGTTCACTTTTTTTACCCTAAAGTTTTTGTATTGGATTTTTTACCAATTTTTAAAATATTATTTTTTTAACCCTTAACATTTTTTTTTTCAAATCTTTTAAAAGTTTGACACGTGTGTAAATATTAAAATATCCTCGTGATAACTCTGCGTTTAGACACAGTGGTCATTCAATTTGGAAAAAATAAATTACCTTTCTTAAGGCTGCACATTGAAAATTGTTGGGAAGGGAGACAAAATAAATATAACTAAAAACATTTCAGCTATTGTATTGGGCCGTGGCTTTTTTATTTTTTTGGGCCCTTTTTTTTATATTTGGGATTAGTTAGACTATAGTTGAATGCTATAAAATTTACACATTTGTTATGAAACAACCTCATTTAGGATGGTACTCGTCACCCATTTACTAATATATCCTTTAGTATTTCACCTCAATATTAATTAATTTTTAAAATCCAAAATTGACTACTTGGGAGGTTACATTTTAAATCCTTCAATTTTGTCTAATTAGAATGTCCAAAAGTGAAAAATATCAAATCTCCATAATCCTTCATTATTGAAAAAATTTGAAAACCTCATTCCTCTGACTACTCTTCTTCTTCTATCATTCTGTTTTCGTCAATTCCTTCGTCTCTTGTCGCCGTCTGACGTTCCTTCGTCTCTGGCCGTCCGTCTGTTTATTCCAAGGTTTCTTTTTTGTCGCCAGCTGCCCGTCGATCATTTGAACCCTCCGTTTATCTCGGCCATTGTCTAGTCGCCGACCGGAAGGTTTGTAGGTTATTTGCTTTATTTGTTAATTGTAGATGGATATAGTCGTATATACTTTATAGCCAGATATAGGTTATATATCCATATAATTATATGTTATAATAACTATAGTTTATACCACCATTATTAAGTGTATGTTGCTTTAAGTATTAAAATTGGGATTATGATAATAATTGAATATTTTGTAATAAATTTCATTCTTTATAGAATATATTAAGGGGTAATTAAGGAATTATGAGAATGATTGATTTAGGTCCCACAATAATTTAATGTTTAAATCAAATTTGGAATATTAATCTTTTGCATTTAAATAAAAGACAAATTATAATAAATATAAATGCCATAAATAAGGGTAAATTTGCCATTTGAAAAAATTTTTAAATCCAGAAATCTAAAATTTGTAAACATCTAACCATTTGTGAAAATAAGTTTGCAAAATAGCTTATCCAAGACATTATCTCTTTATATTTCCACGGTAGGAAGAATTAAATTTTTATAGAAGCAAAAACAAGGGCAGCGGCGGTCATTTTTACGGCAGAGAGAAGAGAGAAGAAAGGAGATATTGGACTGTAGAACGTCATTGGCAGTCCGTTCTCGCGATTCTTGTGAGGTTTTTCATTCTATATTCCTAAATAGCTATTGTTGTAGTGCTTAGAAGTTAGGTGACTATTGTTATAGCATCTAGATAGCATTTTAGAGAAAGTAGAGTCTATTGTAATCTTGGAACCTATATATTGTAGAAGACTCCAAGCTTGGAGTGAACCAGTATATTTTATGGTATTTGTTTTCTATCCCTATCTCATATTTCCTTTATTACATTGATAGAATTGTTACTTACTCATAACTGTAGAAGTGGAAAAATACTAGTTAGATAGTATTGGATTGCTCAACTAGATATATTAGTGAATATATTATATTTTTCCCCACAAATATGTGATCACGGATGAAACTTGTTAGTCAATTTTATGTTGAAATTGTTTTAAAAATGAGGTATTTTCAAAATTGCGAAGTATCTTTTTTCTTTTCTTTTATTTTTTTCTGTAATTTAGCCAATTTTATATTAAATATTGTTTATGTGGCTTTTCTCTACTTTCCTGGTTCCCAAGCCACCGCAGCATCCTTCCGGTTCGATTTGTATATAAGAAATCCTAGCGTCTACTCTGTGAATAAGAAATCCTTATGAACTGTTGTGTATCCTATTCCTATCCTAATTCCTACCCTCAACTTCTCTAAATTTTCGGCGGCCTTTTCTTAGCCCCACCGTCGACTTGCCGTAGTTGTCTTGTCCCCCAAATCCTTCTCTAAATAACGATCAATCTGCTATAGAAATTCACATTACAACTCTCGCCGACAGCAATATGATGCTCAGAATTCGCAGTAGAGACGGCCTCGAGCGAGTCGCTGTAGAGAACCCACACATTACAATCGCTCAACTCAAAGCCATAATTCAATCCCAGATGAAAATCCCAGTCCACAACCAAACCCTCTCCACTCACCAAAATATTCTATTGGCTAAGAGTCACGACGATCTTTCCAAATTTACTGACATGTCTAATCCTAATTCCCTCCTTTCTTCACTCAATCTGTCTCATGGGTCTATTGTCTTTCTTGCCTACGAGGGCGAGCGCACTGTTGCTGGACCTGCTTTCCATCCAGCCGGATCTTTTGGCCGTAAAATGACTATGGATGATCTAATTGCTAGGCAGATGCGGATCACCCGTCAAGAAAACCCGCACTGCGAATTGGTTTCGTTCGATCGGGATTGCGCGAATGCTTTCCAGAATTACGTTAATGAAACGCTAGCCTTCGCTATCAAACGTGGGGGGTTTATGTACGGAACGGTGTCACCAGAAGGCAAGGTCGAGGTAGATTTCATATATGAACCGCCACAGCAAGGAACTGAGGACAATTTACTGTTTTTCCGAGATCACGATGAGGAAAGACTGGTGGAAGCGATTGCAGTTGGGTTGGGGATGAGGAAAGTTGGGTTTATATTCACGCAGACGATTAGTCAAGACAAAAAGGACTACACCTTATCCAACAGGGAAGTACTTCAGGCGGCTGAGTTTCACTCCGACAGCGGGTTGAAGGAGTGGGTGACAGCAGTAGTGAAGTTGGAGGTGAACGAGGATGGGGGTGCTGATGTTCATTTTGAGGCTTTTCAAATGAGTGACACGTGTATTAGATTGTTCAAGGAAGGTTGGTTTGAGACGGATATTGGTGAGGATTTTGATCCCAAGCTTTCCAAGATGAAGAAGGACGTTGTTGTTGGTGTTAAAGACACTAGAGATGTTGACAATGATTTTTTCCTGGTGGTGGTTAAGATTTTCGACCATCAGGTTCGCGGATTCCTTTTATTTTACTCATCACATTACCTAATTCCTTTTATTGCGTCCAATTGGGTGTGTTTTATCTTCATAATAACCAAAATCATGCTTCTCTTTAATTAATGACTGATAATTACAAATATTGAGCTTGTTGTTGCACCCTTAGAATTCTCGGATTTCTTTAATTTTGCCTCGTATTGTGGTTCATTGGACGCACATGAAACACTGAGGGAGACAGACGACGTCTCGTTCATTTTTTTCCAGAGAACTTACTGCATACCTAGTATGACAGGAATATCATGATTAGAAGTGAACAGTCTCCTTGCTTTGTAAACTGAACGTGTTAGCTATTGGCCAGAAGGGAATTGAGGTTTTTAGGTGGTGTATTTTCCATTTTCTTAGGGTAACTTGAGCTCTATTGGTAGTAGTTTCATGAAATATAAATATGGTAATTCGTACAGTACATATTTGTAATTTAGTATATAAATGTTGCTTCCGTTCTCTTTCTCTGAGCTTTTCTTACTCAGGCAGCCCCTTACAACTCATCTATCCTTCTAGTAGATGGTTTTCATGATAAGATTCTTGAGATGGGCTTCCCCAAACAATCATTTTCTTTGAGCTGTGTAATCCGGGGTGGCTTTTTGTGAACCATGGCTCAAGTAGGACCTTCAATGCTGTTCCTAGCTCAAGCTACCTAACCTTAGACTCCATTGTCTTTTTCTTTTTTCCCACTGCTAGATTGGTCAAGAATGAAAAATTCCTCTTTTTAATTCAAAATCTCTGCCTAGCTTTCCTTGTTCTTTCATTCTGGCTCACTCTTAACATTAAATTTCCTTTAAAGTTCCTTAATGGTGATCTATACAATGGAAAAAAGGCTTCCTTAATTCCTTCAGGCATAAAATGCTTTCTCGAGTGATCTATTCTGTTTTTCTAGCTTATGGTTCTCTCGTGCAGGAATTAGCTGTACATTTGTGTTTTATTTTCTCTTCACCTTTCTGCCTTCCCAAACCATTTTCTTTGAGCTGTGTAATCTGGGTTGGCTTTTTGTGAACCATGGCCCAACTAGGACCTTCAATGCTGTTCCTAGCTCAAGTTACCTAACTTTAGACTCCGCTTTCTTTTTATTTTTTCCCACAGCTAGATTGGTCAAGAATGAAAATTACCTCTTTTTAATTTAAAATCTCTACGTACCTCTCCTTGTTCTTTTCATACTTGCTCCCTCTTAACATTAAATTTCCTTTAAAGTTCCTTAATGGTGATATTTATAATGGAAAAAAGGCTTCCTTAATTCCTTCAGACATAAAATGTTTTCTCCAGTGATCTAATATTTTTTTCTTGCTTATGGTTTTCTCATGCACGAATTAGCTGTACATTTGTGTTTTATTTTCTCTTCACCTTTCTGCCTTCTTAGTAGCTGCATGATTCGGTGTTTAAAACTTTCTTATAGCTTCTTTACTAGAGCCAAGAAGCAATTATTTACTCTGGAAGGGTTGGATGTAATGTTTACGGATATTAGATTTAAGAAAGCAGTCACTAATGAAGATCCAACATATTTTTGGAAGAGCAAGAGGTTGTTAATGAAGATTTATTGGAGGTTTCCCTAACAAAGGAATTTAATTTACTTTTTGCAGAGGATAAATTACACTCTCCTGCAAAAATGGATTTCATTCCTTCTCTTCCTCGAGAGCAAACTTTGATAGTCGAAAAAGCTTATTGCGCAGATAATCAAAGTTTAAAGTTTTTATTTTTTATTTTTTTAAGATGTTGGTCTTACCCTAGTTCCATTCATCGAATAGGTAGACTTTAATTATGGGCAACAGGTTTTTGGTTGGTTTCAATTTGATGCAGTTTTGAGGGTTGAGATATTATCGCTTTTGTGTCTTCTCTTGGTGGAGGGAGATTTCAGTTTCTTTTCTTCTAACGATCAACTTGTGTTAAGTGATTGTTTTGATTTCCTCCTCGGCAGTCAGTTCTTTTGAATTGGCGAGCTTTATTGATAACAGTTTTAAGCATCTGTTTTTGGGCTTCCAATCTCATCTATTTCATGTGTTTGTTTTTTCTTTTTCTTTTCTCGCTTCCTTTGGGAGCTTGTATCCTTGAACCTTTTTCTTCCTTTCCATATTATCAATGAAAAGTTTGTTTCTTGTTCCAAAAAAAAGAAAAAGAAAGCAGTCACTAATACTATACGATCACCTGCTGGGTAGATCAATATCCCCCCAAATTTATAGACTCTTAAATATTGTAAGATCATACAATAGTCCTAATGTCTTGCCTATTGATGCGTTGAACGATTTTTGGATGTTTAAAAAATGGAAGAAGGACCAATGATTTACTTGTTAATTTACTGAAATAGAATTTAAGGGTAAGAACTAGGTTGTGTTGGGTTTACTAAGTAAAATTTGTTGCAATATTTAATAGTTTTGATTGGTGATGAGACCATCATGAACTGTACGACTTGAAATTTGGAAGATCTTATTGTTAAGATTGATCTTGAGAAAGTCTATGACTATGTTGATCGGAGCATTTTGGATAACCCTTATGAAAGAAGGGTTTTTGGCTTGAGGGGAGAGCTTGGCTTTGGAATTGCCTTAGGTTGGTTAATTAATTTTGGTCTCTGGGAATAGGGGGAAAATTTTTGCTTTTAGGGAGAGGTCTTGGGCAGGAAGGGTCCCTTATTCCTTTTCTCTCCTTGGCGGTTGTTGACGTTGTTGAATTTTTGGCATCTCATTTTCCAACAATTCCATATTTTGTTGGTTTCTCAGCTTCTTAGTGGTTGTCCGGTTTTATCCCAAAAGGCACGATTGCTTTGGGTTGTTTAGTCCAAGTGCAATCAAATAATTTTTTTAAGACAACGTCAAAGTTTGGAACTAGCAGTTTGATTTAGCCACATTCAAGGCCTTTCATTGGTGTTCTTTGTCTCAGCTATATTTTAATTATTTTGTTAATGGTATTTGTTCTAGCTGTAATACTTTTATTTTTGCAAATTAGGTTTCTTTATTGTTCTTTCACTCTATTAGGAGTTTGTTTCTTTGAACATTTCTTGTATCTTTCTCTTTCATTATATCAATGAAGAGTTTGTTTCTTTTTTAAAAGAAAATAAATAAAGAAAGAAAAGAAAAAGATAAGGTTCTTATGAAGTAGTTCCATGTGGGGAGGTAATCTTAACATAATCCTATTTGTTTCTTAAATCATATTTGGTCTTAAGATTAGGGATAAGAGTTTTGTGGTTGATATCTTTTGTGATCCCTTCAAGTTGGCTGGATGGACATCTATATTAGGGTGTGAAGACAGGGTCCTTCCTACCATTTATTTAGTGCTTCCCTTGGTCATATTCCCAGTCATTTGTTGTTTCGGAATCTAATTGTGGAAAACGTAAAAATATGTTTTGGAGAAAGATGTTCGTTTCAAAGGGGGGTGGTAGGATAATACTTTTCTAGTCTGTTTTGAGTGGGACTCCAACCTACTTTATTTCTATAGTTTAGGGACTTTCTGTAGGAGGGTGTTAATGGGGCTGAGGTGGGTTATCATATGGCGGGATGGGAGGTTATTGTTAGGATTCCGATTGCAGAAAAGTAAAAAGTAACTATATTGCAATATCAAAAGTCTTTCGAGATGACTATCTCCCTCCCAATAACTATACTAAGTTCTTCGCCTTAGACTATTCTCCAAAAGATGCCTTCCTACTCTCCCTACCACCTTTATTTATATTCAATTTACCTCTAACTTATTACCATAATACCCTCACTAATATACTAATAATATTCTCAAACCATCCCTAATATGACTCTCGTAGTTGTTCATAACCGATTGATTTAGGTGAGTTGGATTGAGAACCAACTATGTAGCATGTATATCGAGAATTCATGTATTGTATACGTCATTAGTCCAATCCTTTGTAAGCTATTGTAATATGGTCCGATTGGCAAAACAGCTCTGGCATTCTTTTTGGAGCCTAATGCTTTGAGGCTTAGGGTTATAACTAGTAAGTATGACCCTCGCCCTCTTGAGTGTGGAACTAAAGACAACCTTAGGAACCCTTAGTAAGCTATCTTGTATGGTTTTCCTCCCTTTTCAAAGTTTTTAAAATTTGGGGATGACTCAATTGCCTGCTTGGGAGAATTATTGGGTGGGATAGTCTCCTTTGCTTTCTTTCCTCTCATTTATACCATCTTTCTTCTTTGAAGTTTGTCTGTGGCTTTTGTCCTCCCCCTACGTGTGTCTCCACTTAGTCCTTTTTTTCATCCCACTGTTTGATAAGGAAATGTTTGATGTTTTTGCTTTTTCGTCGTTGTTTTGGGGGACCCAAGGTCTTTGTTTATAGATTCTTAATCTTTATCCTTCCATCTCTTGTACCCCCACCCCTCCAAGCACTTTTTATTCTCCTCATGGAACCTTGAATTCTCAAGAACAACAATTTTTTTGCTTGGTGTAAGTTTTACATGGAATGGATGAATTAAGCATACCACTATATCTAGAGGTGTTATTTTGTGGGGTCGTGTGGTGCGTTTTTTATAATTGTGATTTTGAGAATCTTGGTTTTTGTTTTATGGACCTACCTGTTTGTGTAGTCGATTTGAAATAGCTTTTTAGAATCTTTCAATGTGTGTTTTGGTTCAATGATGGAGGAGTTTTTTTTTTTCTTTCTTTTCTTTTCTTTGAAGAAACTAACTTTTATTGAGATAGAATGAAATAAAAAACACAATAGCAATAGAAAAAGGGAAAACCCAAGAAAGGAGACAAAATCAAAAAACTAACAAACTATGCCATAAAAAAAAGGGCTCGAGTTCAAATGAATGAGATGAAAAGGATAGAAGACAATCTTTGGATACGGTCAATGGTGTTAACGCCTCTGTGGGCAACCTGCCAGTGGAAGAGGTTATGTTTCACCAGCTCTTTCAGGCAAAAGAGGGGCTCTTTGGTGTCAATTTTTTGGCTGATATGTGGAATTTTTGGCTCTGAGATGGATTGAAGAATTTTAGAGGCATTGATTGTCCTTGGTAGGTGTGGAGTTTGTAGCTAGGTTTGGTGCCTCCTTTTATTTGTCTTTTATTTCTTAATATTAATAATTGGAGAAAAAATAAACTAACATTTCATTATCAACAAACGAGGGAGTCTAAGAAGGAGATATGAGATATCCCTCCAGCACACCAATAGGTTAGTGTTTGTATTCTTTCCTTAATCTTGATGGAAGCTTGATTTTCCATTAAAAAAAGATATATATTTATATATATAATAGCCTCTAGGTTTAGGACTTGGGAAAAATGAAAATGGTGATTTAAGTTTTCTTGGAGCTATAAGTATGAGATCCTAGCTAGGATCTGTGTCTCCGTAATTATTGTTGAATGTATCATGTATAAATTTGAATTTGATGCTTGTCCAGTGACATCAGATATTAATACGTATTTACAAAAGCCTACATGGTTTCTTGCCCATGACTTTGTATACATGTTTGGTACCTTATTTTAGCAACACTTATTTTTTCATCTGGCTAGAGAATGCTGTAATTAGACACGATCACAGTTGCTGTTTTGGCTACATGGTTGCTTTGCTTTGCTTTTATCTGTAATAAATTTTCTTGTCATTGCAATTTTAATTTTTTTTTTCCGGAAGGTGTACAGAGTCGTGTTTCCTAGTGAGAAAAATTACAGGGGAAGCCATTTGTTTTGACTCTTAAGTTTTTGCGTACCAAGCTAAAATTTAAATGATATGTGAACGCACTATCTTTGGGTGTGGGAATGCTTATGCAAAGTGTGTAATGCAGGGTCCACTTTCGACAAGTTTTGCCATTGAAAACCGAAATGCTCCAGTGACCATGAAGGCATTGAAGAATCACCTAGAGCGTTCAAAAGGGCTTCCGTTCGTGAAGCGAATATCCGACTTTCATTTGCTGCTGTTGCTGGCCAGGGTATTAGACGTGAGCTCTGATGTTCCTGCACTTGCGGAGTGCGTTCAGACCCAGACAGCCGTGCCTGAAGGTTACAAAATATTAATCGAGTCTATGGCTAGTGCTGCTTGATAATATATTATACTATGCAGTCTCATCTGCAAGTTCTCGATTGACTACATTGGATCTCTCTCAACTACTTTTCATTGCCTCTCTTAAGTCTTAGTCTTCTTAACAACTTAAGACTCTAATTGTATTTAAATATATTGTGATAATCATCTGCAAATCTCGTTCTGGATATCTTACGTTTTCACAGAACTTAATGGCATCCGTGTTCCCTTCTTAAGCTATCCTACATCTGTTTCTGTCCTGGATGAGGACGACGACTTTTGTAGAATTAACCTGGTATGTGATAGAACTGAAATCAAAATTACAAAATGAAATAAGCTAACATAGGAGCTAATCTAGGATTATATCAGAGCCAAAGTATTTATCGGTAATGACATTTCGTTTCCTTTAACATTTTATGGAACAGTGTAAACATATTGAAATTATGAAGAATTTACTGCATATTTCATGATGAATCAAACATCACGTGTACTGTTAACAAACTGCATAAATGTTATAGCATGGGGTAGAAAGTATATAACTAATGTAATTAATATCTAAGTATGTATTAAGTGTGTCATTTATATAATAATATAACCTAAAATAAAGCATGCCACTTATATCAATAAGAAAGCCTACAATTATACTTAAACTGAACTTTTCGACACGATGATTATCAGTGATGTTATGAAATATATCGTTTATATATTTAGTGTGATTTTTATATTTTTAATAGGTATATCACAAATATTTTTGCTACCCCTTACGAGTAAAATCTCACATGCCACATGGTTAGATCCCGCGAGGCCATGTAGATCATGAGCTTTGCCCAATTACAAAAGAGCATGAGGGATAAAGGCCCCTGCAGTCGACCCATGGGCATGAAAGCATGTAACAAAACCTCGATCAAAGGATCACCATATCAAACATCAATCGGCAATGAAAAATGATTTCGCTGTCCAAGGATCTTTGAGGACCCTTTAATAACATCCTGCGCAATGGTATGATCTAGATACAAGAAGATATGCCATCTTCTGCATACGGAAGGAGAATGGAAACCTTTATGCAATGTGTTGAGTATACCATACTCCTAGCACTCTTTGCACTCAATTCTCTTATTCTCCTATAGCTCGTTTTACTATGATTCAAGTACTTACTTAGGCATTAGACGATGTTAGGTTGAGTACCATACTGATATTGAGTCCGGTTGATTACAGATTGGCAAGCTATCATAAGGTGAGAGTATCCCAATTGTCCGAGACCTTGTCAACTCAGCTCGACCAAATTTCAGCATTGAATACTACGTATTATTAAAAACATCCTTACAAATTTAGGATATAATTGCAAAAATGACTTCAATGTAGTTGTTCCAATTAATCTAAAAAATTATATGGCATGATTTGCTTGAAGGTAAAAACATTGTGTCCGTTAACCAACATGGTCAAGAGAGGCACCTTTTGACTAAAAGATTGTAAATGTTGGTCAAGAGAGGCATTGTACTAAAACAAAATCGTATACATTGTACTCATAACATAGCACTATATAGGGAAATTTGACTGAATAAGCGTTCTGTATGGCCATTTTTAGTTTTTTAGTCGCCCTTTACAGAACATAAATTTTCTAGGCATTTGCTTACATCACCCACTTTGCCAAATGATCGTCTATGCCCCTCCTTACTTTACTTTTTAGTTTTCCCTCCCTTATTTGAAAACACTCCATCTCTCTCTCTCTCATTTATTTTGTTTGTTTGTTTCTCTCTCTACTTTGCTTCTTTCATCTACTGGCGACTCTCGATCCTTGGTGAACTCCAGCTTTTCATTCACGACACATTCATGTTTTTTTAGTATTTTCACTGTCGTATTTCGTTGGGATCTTTTCGGGAACAATACTACCTTCGTAAGGTATTTGTTTGCAAATGATTCGATGAGCTTGTTCTGATATAAGTGGTTTGTTTATTGGTTTGTTGATTTTCAAACATGGAGGGAGAAGCTGACGGACATGGCGAGAAGGCAAGAAAGAGATCATTAGCGCGTTAAAGTGAGATGGATAGCTAGTTAGAGGATGATCGAGAGCGAGAGCAAGATAATACATGAGCGAGATCGAGAGCGTGTTAAAGCGAGATCGAGAGAGATAAAAAGACATGAAATTTGAATTTGTTGAATGGTTGATTGGTGTTCATTAAAGGCTGCATTTATTGATTTAGTTATTCGATATTAGTTTCTTGAGAATACCAAAAGGGTGTATCGGAAAATTGCGAGAACGCGAAAGAGATCGTGAATAAGCGTGAACGAGAATGAGAGTGAACGAGAATAAGCATGAACGAGAAACAACATCATACGATAACGAGAAACATCAAGCGATGATGATAAAAAAGGAGAAATTTTAAGTAAACCGGCATCCCATTGATTAATTTTAAGTAAACAACATCATACACTACTAAATAATTTTAAACATTATTACGGGATCGAGCACGTAGATGGGCCAGTAACTAGGTAACTCTGTTTTTTAGACGAAGTCGGTCGTCCTTATCCTCCTTCAACAGTCCTTCGAGTAAATCTCGCGTTGCTTCAACTCGGGCTCACTTGTACTTCGTGTTGTTCAGTTCATGCTGCGTTCGGCGCAGCTCTCTCCTTAGTTGAACGTTTTATTCCCTTGCTTGTTGAATAGTAGCGTTCCTTGAATCTTGTACATTGTTTTTTTAGAACGAGGAGGATTGATTTGAGATAGGGCTGGTTGCTCCATCGGAAGACGGACTGTCTGACTTGTAGGAAGTTGACATACTATTTGCTTCTGAAAAGATGTTTGATATTCTAAAGAAGCAAACAATTGGAAGTGGATGTCTTTGGATACTTGGTGGTATCTATATATAGGGGTTGGATGATGGTAGTTGGATGTCAAGAGTCACAAAATTAATTAAATTGGGAGAATGTGTAGTCAAGGGTCACAATGGTTGGAAGAGTAACTAACTCAATAGAAAGGAAGGAAGCGTTGGGGATTTGAAAGGGCGCATTAATTAATCACTCTTAATTGGTTATGGATACAGATGTTTAGACAGAGAGAGAGCGAGAAAGCGAGAAAGGGAGAATGTGAGAAATGGATAAAGTGAGAGCGAGAATGCTAGAATTGATGTGCGAGAAATATGCAACGAGAGAGAGAGAGCAAGAAAGCGAGACAAATTTCAGATCCTCAAATACAAATATATTACTACTGAAATTGGATGTTCTCACAGAGGCACTGCACTATCTTATTGACTTACACCCTCCTTCCATCTCTGCATGCGGATGTCCGTGCTGTCGTAATTGGGTTAGTACACGTCTGTCTATTGTGACCCGATGTACCGCATCGAGAACACTTGTTGATACGACGTTGCTCACCGGTTGAGACGATCCGTTGCATCCTACACCGACCTGCTCGTTTAATGAATCCTGGTGGTTGGATGGGAAGAGGCTAGTAATCATCCGACTTTTTTCATTCCGACACGTGGCCTACCGGGTAAGATTGGTTCTATATAGGCACCAATTAGGAGTCAACACTGTAACATGGATCGATCAATGTGTGCAAATTTATATTCTTGTGCCTCGCTGTTGCTATTGCGTGCGAACATGGAATATTGATGTACTGAAACTCCATGCATGTACATGTACGGACATTCAAATCAACCGTCTCATCCAAGCCGTCGTCTTCAACATGAAGCATGCATGCACCAATCGATTGATTTGACTATGTAGCGACAGGACTTCTCAAACCGTAGTGCAAGTCGCTCATCTGCATAGTCTGAATGAGAGGTGTTTCGGGTGGACCAGTAAGTTCTTCTTTTGTGGAACCATCTTTGGAGCCAGTCGCGGATGAACTCGACAATCTTAGTGACCGGTAACTCTCTAGCCTTTCGAAGAAGGGCATTCACTGGCTCAGTGCTGTTCGTCGTCATGTTTTTATACCTTCTACAAACTTGATAGCACCGTGCCCACTGTTCTATCCCAATTTCTTGTAAGTATTCGGCCAGTGAACCACTTCCAATCGGTAGTATCTGGTTCCAGTAGTACGTGAATTGTGGCTCAGTAGTACGCTACGTCTTGATACAATTTGAAAAATGCAGTATTCTTGAATCGAGCCTTTATGTTGTTCCCAAGGTGGTATGTGCATATAGCATGGAATGCTTCCGGGAATATCTCACTTGTTGTATTTGTAATACTGACATGGTAATCAGATATGAATACAAGAGCTGGTGAGGCTCCAATTGTGTCCTTTAAGTTTTTCATAAACCACTTCCACGATGCATCACTTTCGTTGTTTACAATAGCGAATGCAAGTAAGTATATTTGATTACTCCCGTCCATTGCGACACATATTAGCAGCACTCCTTTGAACTTCCCCCTCAAATGTGTGCCATTAACCATAATTACACTTTGTGAGTGTCTGAAACCCTATAATGTTGGCACCCACAACCATGAACATGTATTTGAAGTTAAGGGAACCTTCAGTCTCGATGTGGAAAACCGTACCTGGATTCTATATTTTTAACGCCTCACCGTACGCATGGAGATACATGTATGAGTCCTTTGGTCGGCTCCTAACAATAGCGTATGCTAACTCTCATGCTCGATAGGCCTTGTCATAACTTATCTTCACCCCGAACTTTTTACGGACATCCTCTTTAATATGTTTTATCTTGTAAATACAACTGGTTCCAGCAAGCCTATCCTTTATAAGTTTTGTTACGACCCAACTGCTTGCCTATCCGTGATTCAAGGTGTCAACTGTGCAAGTGTGTTCATCTACATACTTTGATCTATATTATTTATTTTATCTGATGGGAGTTGCACTACAGGCGACCTGCATGGTGCAGGGCTGACCAAGTCCGAGTCTTGAGTGTATAAGCAGTCTGCACTGTACATGCCTTGCATGTATATTTCATTCAACCCTCACTCTTCTACTCTCGTGTAACCTTCTTTTGGAACAAATTATGCACTATGAATGGACTGCTCTTCATCTTGGTTTATTTTAGATGATCATAGGTCAATGATTTCACGAAGGATGGTTGATACAAATAGTGAGACTTTAGAAACCTGTTCTTGGAGTAATGCAAATCGGAGGTCATCGTCATTCGTTATGAACATTGGCGGTGAAGCGCATGCCAAGTTTTATGGTATCCTAATCACCAAGTCGTACTCAGTCTGGTTGACTTTCATCACTCTATATAACTGATCTTTCAGTTCATTCATAAGTGAGACAATTATTCCTTTCAGCTCACCACCAACATACGAATTTGTGCTGTCATCCCATATACCACCGAATCTTATGAATTAACTCTTCTCAAGCTTCATCCTGCATATAATACGATATGTAAGGGCAACATTAGAAGGGGACAAATACATAGATTTTGAACAGACATGCATGTGTTGCAATTATGTGAAAATTCTCGCTCTCGTTAATCCTTGATCATTCTCGATCTCGCTAATCCACGCTCTCGTTTAATCTCACTCTCGATCAGTCTCGATCGATCTCATCCTCCCTCTACATTAATCTACACCTCGTACATTCTTAATGCAAGGCCAATAAGCAGAAGGAACGATATTTAAAACGTATATGCAAGATAGACGAAATAGGTCAGTGGTCATGGGATAGCGAGACAGATGTGTTCATAAACAACAAGTGTAGTTAAGTTACGAAAGGAATACATATTAATGGTTCGGAGAGAGTACTTACAGTGTGATAAACGAAGAAGTAGTGCAATGAATGTATGTTCTACTGCTTCACCAACCGAGCAAGGATAATAAGTAATGGGAGGAATGGATGAGGGTAAAACGTTTGGGTTTTTTTTGTTGAGCTTCTATTCCAATTACAATATGTTTTCACATTGCATTGATCACCATTACAATCTGCCATGAAGTTCAATTGGCCGCACATCATTAAATGTATCTGATGACGTGTGGGAAAAGAAAATTGTTAGCGAGACCGAGAAATAGGAATAGAGAGGGAGTACATGATCTTGAGCACGCACTTTAACAATGAGATCGAGATAATGTGCGCTCGAGAGAGGTCATATCGAGAGCGAGGTAGAGCGAGATCGAAAGATATCATATCGAGAGCCAGGAAAAAATAGTGTACATTATATGGAGAAATACTGTAAAGTCATGCAGTTTCCTGTTGAACTCATACTATCACGAGCAAATCACACAAAAAATTACCTAAAAATATTGCATTATCCAATGAATAAACAAAATATGGCATGTTCATTCAAAGTACGATTCATTGTGTCAAAGTTGTTTGGCATACTGAGTCCTAATATGCGACACTTCAGACTGTACAAGAGTTTCTAAAGTATTACCAGTTATAAGGTACTCTATAAATTTACATGAAAAAATGCCACAATCTATATCATTTTTCTTTCTCGTGTCAGTCGTTGGACGAAATACATGCCACAGAATCCTCTTTAGCTTGCAATCTGCCTCATACAACAACCCACATGCATACAATAGCAATGGGATGATATGACTCAACGGTCGCAGGTCCGTCATCAACTTCGATATGGGAACGTGCCTTGGAAATGAATCGTACACAAAAATCTCGAACTGGTTCATATCTATCGCAACTAGGACCTAATGATCTCTAATGTGAAGCGAGCTGTAGACGACATTGACGTCCCCCCAAGCTGGTATGAATTCTTCCACCCGACCCAACACATACTCCATGCACTCCTCATATTCGTCCGAAGTGGGATCGTGTCATGGAGGATCTTCCCCTTGATCAGTTTATAGGGGTCACCTTCGGTAGCAAGAAGTTTCTGCATAACATCAACGTCACACACGATTAGATTGGTCAAAGCATAAATATTGTACGTGTATGAATTACATATCTTACCATTTGTAGTGGGTCAATGACAGCCCACTTGTGAACGCACAGGTGCGGCCGCTTACCGAGCTTCTTCATGATGAAATATGTTATGGCAGCAGTTGAGGAACATTTTCTAAGGTGAGTTTTGTAGAACCCACAAGATAACTAGGTTTAGGGGTGGGGGTTGTATTTGCTGGTGTAGGGGCCGAATCACTATAATCGGGTTGATGTGGCGTATGGATCGTGCTAGACGGGCCAACAATGGTGCTTGAGGCAGGTGCCTCAACTGTCGACTCGGACGTTGTCCTGCTGGTATGTATTGCTAGAGGTGCCATTTGGACGTCCCCATGATCCGTAACAGGGATAACCGGCGTGATGTTCGGATCCCCTAAAGCCATTTTACTACTAGAATGGATGGAATAGACATCTAGATTGGGGTGTCCCGACTGCAATGTCCAACTCCACCCTATCGACAATATGCGTGGGGTTGGTTAGTACAAGATCTTCGGGATCGGATGGGTGTAGAGTCATCTCTACGTCATCGGTCGCCTCTGCATGCATCAACTACAACATCATCATTTCCACTATCGGCACCTCCGCGTTCATGGTTATCAACATCTGCATCATGCTCAGGGATATCATCGGATCCCAATGTAGTGACAGGTGGACTGTATCCGACAAAGAAACACCAATGTTGACCTCGCATGTATCCAATAGCAAGAACGTATTAGTACTTGGTCCCAATGAGGACATATAGTATATTAAGTCATAAAAAAAGCTACCTGGCACAATCTTTGGAGCATGACTTTCATTTCACTCGAGTTTGACTTAACATCCGCCATGTTCGAAGTTAAAAGATCCAGCCTCTCTCCATAACCTTGAATCCATCGTTCGATCCATGGGTGTCGTCCCGTTGTGTGGCGTAAGCATCGCGTGACGTCGACCGAGGTGCTTGCTGCGTGCTTTGCCCCACGTTCGAATGAATAGAAGTACTTGGTACTTCAACTGGTGTCGGTTTTCGAGCTTCGGACGTGGCCTCTGTACGTGGGATGTCTGAGACTCCTCCACTACCGGCTATACAGTCGATATTAACATATGCACATCGTTGAGCAAGAGATTATCTTGAGCTCCAACATTGTCATTGATGGGGAAGAATGTTGTCCATGCTCGCTGTCGGAAGTAGAACCCTCGAGCGCACCTATGTCAACCACCTCTCTTTCGTATAATGGACATCTCTGGTAGTCCCTCTTCATCTCCGTCTCCATGAATGGATAAGATATGACCAACTGTATATACATTAGAGGAAAAAATGTGTAAATACAATTCAATAGAACTACACAACAGTAAATATATTCTACGTTACCGTTCAGTAGACTTAATTTTAGATTGTTTACCTCCGCTGAACTAAGCACCTTCTCCCCCAAATCTTTTTGTACCAACGACTCTACTGCACGAATACCGAAATATCTAGATAATCATGGTCTCACTCAATCAATTAACGTTGGAGTAATGAGAGATGAGACGACCTCATATATCCACACCTAATATAAAATCGAAGTTTAATTTAACGCCTCAAAACGTTTTAACCAACAAACAGGAACTAGTATGCATGTATATTAATTACCTGGAACGCAAGAGGAAATTCCGCTAGACTATACTTCACTTGATATTTTTTGTTCGTTCTGGCTTTATTTTTGTTTAGCGCAACTTTGTCATTCATCACACGCTTGAGCCCGTTAAGTGTCCTACTCCAAACATCATAACCCCAGTCCAAGTGGTTAAAGTAGTCCAAGTCACCCACTTTATTGTACAAGTTAATGTCAACTTTGGATTTGCTCTTGCTCTTTCCCATCATCACGAGCTCGGTGTACAACATTAATGTCATTTAACGATATTGTCATCGTCCTCGAAATCAATCTGCTTGTAAAGCTCCACAAATTGTTCAAACAAGATGGACACTTCGTCGTTGAAGTACTTCCTCCGCAACCTATTCTTTTGAATCTTTTTCTGGACCACCTTACCAGGCAGCTGCCACAATCTCGTTATAAGCAATAATTGATCCTTCGAGAATGTCAACACATTGCCACCAATGAAGAATCTCATGTTGTCTTCATTGCTACCAGCAACCTCCCTTGACAGAAAGTGATGAACTACACCACTGCAAAACATCATCTCCAAGTCAACAAATCGACCAAATATTGTTCTTATACGAAACGTATCAAGTTATTTGCTTTGAGCTTATCCTTGATAAGCCTGTTCACATTGCTCAGTTACCAGCAATAGGTCATTCTCCAAGTGCTCAAGTGAGACATGTTGGTAGCTTGAGCCATAAAGAGGTCATTCTCCTTAATCCTCATTTGATGGTCTACTGTGCACCTGCAACAAATTAAACATGATATATGATCACAAATTAAGCATATAGGGAAACACGTAACAAATTGAAAAAAATAATCGTAACCCACTGGAATTTCTCTCGCTCTCGATGAACAATGATAACGTTGAACCTCGCCCACTCTATTTCTCGCTCACGCTATTTCATGCTTAATCTATTTCTCACTCACGGTCTTTCTCAATCTCATTTTTCGCTCTGGCTATTTCAACATCAGCCCCCTACAATAGCACTGGTTTTCAATAACACGATTTTTTCTGTCATCGTTTCATTTCCACGGCGCCGATTATGTATTTTCCTCTTTTTCGAAAAGCCTTAGATGTATAAAATCCACAAAATTTTGCTAAAGAGACAGACGACCAACATAGAGGTTGTACAAAACAAACGAACAATAGCTACAATAGTGGAAATTAAAACGAAAAACTTACGAAAGTGCTTCATCTCACCGCTTGAAGACAGAGTCAGAGTTACCTTAAGGAGTCGCAGTCGGAAGACGAATGAGTAACGAGAAATCTCAAAATCTCAATCTCAATTTCAATCGCAATTGGTGAAGACAAGTTATTTTGAGTGAGCGATAGCTAGAGTATGAGTGCGAGAAAGATGGAAAAGAGGTGGGAAAATTGAAATTTTCATCTATTCGTATTACCCAAGTAAGGAGGGCAGAGACGGTCATTTGGCAAAGTGAGTGATGTCAACAACTAGAAAACTTATGTTTTGAAAATGGCGATTAAAAAGGGAAATTGGATGGAATAGGCGTTCTCCCATGCCTTTTATGTTTTTTAATCACCATTTTCAAAACCTATGTTTTCTAAGCGTTTGCTGACATTACCCAATTGAAAATTTACTTTCACTACCCCTCCACTTATACAATGCATTGTCTCTCCATCCTCTCTCTCATCTCCCTTTTTCTCCTCAATCCTCTCTTTCATCTCCCATTTTTCTCCTCCCATTTGTTCTCTACACCATCTCCCTTATTCGTTTCTTCTTCTTGTTTTTTTTTTTCCGCTTGGACACACCTCTCATCTTTTTTGTTTGAGTTATACATAATATTCCACCTTATTATCTTTTTTCGCTTGAGTTTTACGGAAAAAAAAAACACCCATTTTAAATATTTCATCTTTTTTTACTTGGGTTTTACGAAAAAAAATACCTCTTTCAGATCTTTCCATTACTTCAGAAGCAATTTCTAGATCTCGCTCTTGCTCTCTCTCGCTTTGGCCATTGTTTTTTTTCCTCTCACGTAATGATAGGGGAAAGATAAATTAAATTTTAAATTTAAAATTCAATTATACTTAAAACTACGAGAGATTAAATGAGATTTAAGGAGATCGAGGAGAAATTTAAGGAAACAAATTTAGATTAAATTTTAAATTTGAATACCAAATGACTAAAATTAAGGAGATCAAGGAGAGATCGAGATTCTGTTTCTTTGAATGCCAATTTTCAAATTTTTAATTAAAAGAATCTTTAATCTCTAATTATTTGTTAATTCATTTTAAATTTGAATTTGACCAAATTGTTTCGAAATTTATTTATTTAGTTTTGATCGATTTAATCTGATTATGATTTCATTTAAAATAACTATATATTATCATTATTATTATTTAAATAACATTTTATCTCAACTATCTCGCTCAACTTTTTCTCTCTCTTTCCCATCTCCATCCCCATGGTTAGGCTGAACTTTCTCCTTCACTGAGCTTCCTTCCTCGACAAACGATCTCCCTCGTCGATTTTGATGCACCTGTTGCTGGCGATTGCTAGAGATCACCAACATCATGGAGGCTGCTCGTTAAAAAAAAAAAAGAAAAAATAGAGAAGGTTGAGAGGTTTAGTGTACTTTTATAGTAAATAAGAAGGGAACAAGAAATCCAATAAAATTTTAAAGAGAATGAGTGAAAAAATCCATGGAAGAGAGAAAGAATGAATTAATGGAAAATTATAGAAGAAAAAAAATGAGAGAGAGGGGAGGGAAATAGAGAGGAAAAAATATTGGGAAATTTGACTCAATAGGCGTTGTGTAGGACCTTTTTTGTTTTTTAAGCGTCCTTTTGAAAACAAAAGTTTTCTAGTCATTTGATAATATGAAATTACATATTTACCCTTCATTCACTCTCTTTCATTATTATTTCTCTTTCTCATTCTTCAACTTCTTCTCTACCTATCTTTCTTTCTTTCCCATTTTTCTCTCCATCATCTCCTTTATTTTTCTAAAGTTATACAGAAGAAACCGCCACTTTCTTGTTCCCTCCCTCTTTTCCATAATTTTCTTCTTCCCTCCCACTTCCTTGATTTTTTCTGTTATCTTTTTCTCAAAATCACAGTTGAGAAAAGCTAAGGGAAGTTTAGATTTTTCAAATATTTAGCAAATCTCATAGAAGACGATGACGAGGAGGAGATGTTGCTGGCACAAACGTGAGACCCACCGTCGAAGAAGAATATCACCGGAAAACGCCTGGAGGGGGAGAAGAAAGAACGGGAGAGAGCGAGAGATGAGGGATTGAGGGAAGAACGAGGGAGAGCGAGAACGAGGGAGAGCGAGAGAAGAACGGGGGAGAGGGAACAAATTTAGATTAAATTTTAAATTTGAATACCAAATTACTAAAATTAAGGAGATTGAGATTCCAATTTAGATAACGTTTTATCTCAACTTTCTCTCACTCCCTCACTTTTCTCGCTATCTCTCGCTTAACTTTCTCTCACTCCCTCACTTTTCTCGCTCTCTCGCTCAACTTTCTCTCTCTCTTTATCTCCTTTCCCATCCATATCCCCAAAGTTAGACTGAACTTTCTTCTTCCCAGAGCTTTCTTCCTCGACAAACGACCTCCGTCGATTTTGATGCACCCGTCGTTGGCATCACCGGAATCATGGATGCTGCTCGTTAAAAAGAAAAGAAAAAAAGAAAGAAGGTCGAGAGATTTATGATTCTTTTAGAGTAAAGAATAAGGGAACGAGAAACCCAAAGAAAATTTTAGGGAGGATGAGAGAAAAAAACCCACGGCGGAAGAGAGAAAGAATGAGTTAATGAAAAATGATAGAAGAAAAAAAATAGAGTAAAGAGAGGAAGGGAAATAGAGTGGGGAAAAAGGGGATAAGAGAGAAAAGTGGGAGAAGGGTAAATACATAATTTCACATCCTCAAATGCTTAGAAAATTTGTATTTTGATAAGGCAATTAGAAAACTTAAAAGACTCGACAGAATACCTATTCCCTCGAATTTCCAAAAATACTGTGGAAATCAGGGGACAGGGAATAAGAGAGAAATCTAATAGCGAGCGAGGATTAGTGAAACTAAATTAAGTGATGTGAGAAATCTAATAGCGAGTGAGGATTAGTGAAACTAAATTAAGTGATGTCGGTAGACAAAATGGTACGGAGAACGCTTATTCAGTCCAATTTCCCCGTATATAGCACAGCATGATCTCCTAGTTGGGTTGCGAACTTGCGATGCCCTTCTCGTCATTTGGCGGGAGATTAACATTTCCACTCGCTCGATCTACCGACGTTCACCAACATAGGGCATAGTTTCCTACCTATCGTCTCCTTCTTTCCCGCGTCAGAATCTCCAGGTCAAGTTTTCTGTTGAACAAAAACCGTCGGCCATGGAGGACGCTGCTACTCCTGCTTTCGGATTGACCACTCGCCGCTCGGTGATGATTGTTCTCAGTCCTCGTGGAGTTTTTTGTTTTCCTTCTGTTTTTCGTTCCACAGTGATATATTTATTGGGATAATTTGTGGTGTTCGGGTCAGCAGAAAAGGACGAGGGCTCAGATTGTAGCCACCGAAGCTCAACCTTCCAAGGAAGACGGTGGTGGTGGCAACAACAATGACAGGACCAGCGATGCTAGCGACCAGGTGGACAGGGAGAGCTCGCCTGAAGACATTGAAGAGGCTCGGCCTCCTAAAACTAAGCGGAACCGTTTGGAAGGCACTTCGAGTGCTGCGCATAAAGTCTCTGATCAAAACTTGATTGGTAACTAATTTTAAATTAATTTATCGGCATCATGAATGTTCATCTTCTTATTTAGGTTTATTTTATCTACGACTTAATGATGTTTCCATGGATTTTGATAACTGAAAGCACAAACTCGTGCAATGGTTGGAGGTGTTTAGGTTTTAGTCATTATGGCGATACTGCTCAATGGATTGTTGTCCTTTTCATCGTTTTGCAACTGTGCTCATGTTCTTAATAAAATTCTTCCTTTAATGTTGTCTGCTTGAAAGAGTGGATGTGGATATTGTAAATGCCACAATCGTCGGGTGCTTGCTCATCGTTACAACGCAAGACTTGCTTTATTATGATTTCAGGAGACAAGATGTAAATCTTGATAAGCGCTGTCATGTCCTTTAATTTTCTGCAGAAGTTATAAAGGGAAATGGGAAACTTATTCCTCAAGTTGTTAAGCTTTGGGTGGAGAGGTATGAAAAAGATCCAAAAGATTCAATTGTCGAGCTCCTGACCATGCTGTTTAAGGTAATTCAAAGTGTCTTTCTTTATTTTCTTTCATTTTCATTTTCATTATTTATTTATTTGTTAAATTTTAATAATAAGATCTAATTTGAGAGAGATTTTAGAAAACAACCGTTTCTTTCTAAGTTTTTTCTTAGAACCTTGGATAATGCAAGTAGGTGGGAAGTTGGTTTAGATCTCCTGAACTGTAGAATGCTTATTTTCATTCTTAAATGAGACTATCCTCTTATTGAAGCGGTATTGCTATGAAACAAAGATTTCTGATTAGTGAAATTTACAAACTTACAGGCTTGTGGAACTAAATATCATATCAAGGGCGACTTCCTGGAAGAGACTGATGTCGATGATGTTGTTGTTGCTCTTGTCAATCTTGCGAAAAAAGTATCGTAAATATTCCTTTTATGTACATATTTTATGTCAAACCATTTTTTACATTCTCCATATTGTTGTCACCTGCTAGTCTTCTACTGTCAATTCTTATTTGAGTTCTCTGAAAGTTTGCTCAAATTCTCCTTCAAACGTTGGCTTGACTTTGTTATCACAGGGTAAAGTTGAAGATTATCAAAGCTCCATATTGTACCTTCTAGTGTTCTACTGTCAATTCTTATTTGAGTTCTCTGAAAGTTTGCTCAAATTTCCTTCAAACGTTGGCTTGAATTTGTTATCACAGGGTGAAGTTGAAGATTATCAAAGCTCAAAAAAGGAGTTCAAAAACTTCAAAGATAATCTTGAGTTATTCTGGGACCATTTGGTCCATGAGTGTCAACATGGGCCTTTGTTTGATCAGGTGTTATTTGATAAATGCGTGGACTACATAATTGCATTATCATGGTCAGTAATCAACTGCAAAGTTTGAGTATATGATTTATTATTTTCTTAAGAACAATTCTCTGTCTCTTCCTCTAATATATATATTTTTAAAAATATGGATCAGCACTCCTCCAAGGGTTTATCGTCAAGTGGCTTCTTTGATGGGTCTCCAACTCGTTACATCATTCATAAGTGTTGCTAAAATGCTTGGTGCTCAACGTGAAACTACTCGTAGACAGTTAGATGCTGAAAAGAAGAAACGAGCTGAGGGACCACGTGTGGAGTCTTTAAATAAAAGGTTTTCAACGACTCATGAAAATATTACAGTGTTGGAAGAAATGATGCGCAAAATTTTTACCGGGTACAATCTTTTGCCTAATATTTCTAAATGGGCTGTTAAAGTGCTTCTAACTTTTACCTTCTGTTAGTAATCTTGTATTTCTTGCTCATTATTTCCTAAGTTTTCTTAGCTTGTTTATTTTTGAAGGTTATTTGTGCATCGCTATCGAGATATTGATCCAAACATTAGAATGTCATGCATACAGTCTTTGGGAGTATGGATTTTGTCCTACCCATCACTATTTTTGCAGGATTTATACTTAAAGTATCTTGGATGGACATTAAATGACAAAGTAAGTTACTTGATTTGGAATCTTTACCAACTACTTTATTGGTCCTACTCACCGTCTACGTGAAAACAGGTTCATTATTTTCTTTTATTTTGTGGTGCAGAATGCAGGTGTCAGAAAAGTTTCAGTTCTTGCTTTGCAGAATCTTTATGAGGTTGACGATAATGTGCCAACTCTTAGTCTATTCACTGAGAGGTTTTCTAATAGAATGATTGAATTGGCGGATGACATTGATGTTTCTGTGGCTGTGTGTGCCATAGGGCTTGTTAAACAACTACTAAGGTGACTCAGTATAATTTATTCCAAAAGCTTGTGTAGATACATATTTATTCATTCTTTTCTGCGTTTCAGACACCAACTTTTAGCTGATGACGACTTAGGTCCTCTTTATGATTTACTGATTGATGATCCGCCAGAGATCAGGCATGCCATAGGAGGATTAGTGTATGATCACTTGATTGCTCAGAAGTTCAATAGCTCCCAATCTACTCGGAGAGGTTCTGCTCTATTTTAAAAATATATCTCACGCTTGTTGTTATTGTTTGTCTGAGAAAGCAATCATATGGTAAATTATTTTCTCAGGTGATGGCGACAACAATTCTTCTGAGGTTCATCTTGGCAGAATGTTGCAAATCCTGAGAGAATTCTCAACGGATCCAATATTAAGTATATATGTTGTCGATGATGTCTGGGAATATATGAAGGCCATGAAGGTGTGTTATATTCACCTCTACAAGAAGGTTTTGCAAGATTTGTGAACTAAAGGGGGTGAAAAGAGGTTCAGTCTAGTTTGGTTTTTGGGATTTCTTTATGAAGGTTTTTGAGATTCTTAATAAAGAATAGATCATCTAGGTTTATTAATTATTAGATTTAGTTCAATTTGTCAGGGCCTTGAGGTGGGCACGGGTGCCCCTAGATATAGGGAGCAAAGCTCCAACTCCCGGTTATCATTAAAAAGAAAAAGATTTAGTTCAATTAATTTATGCCAGCAGTACTAAGGAAACTGAATCATAATGACCTATTTAGATTATTATTAGTTAAAAAATATCTGTGCACGTGTGTTGCTCATGCTGTGAATTTGTATGTATTCATGCTGTGAATTTGTATGTATTTAATACATAGGTTTATAAGAGTTCAATTTCGTAGAAAGAAAAGAGGTTGGTGTGTACTATTAGTACCATATTTTGGTGTTCTGGATGATGCTTAAGCTAATGGCAAACAATACTGACAATACATCACGTGTATAAGGTAATTATGATTATATAAACACAAAGTTTTGTGTTTTAGGTTAATTATCAACATTTATTTTTGTAGGGCAACTGCCATGAGTTTGCCAGTGGTCGAAGAGGAAATTTTTTAGCCAAGAACTCTTTGTAGTCGTGGTTGAAACCATGGTGCTCATCCATGGAAGGATATTTGATATCTAATCTTTTGAGTTTTTTGATACGAAACATTGTAGCGTGAGATGATTGTTGATGAGGTTAGTGATGTGAATAAGTTGGATAGAACCCACATGGTTATCAACAGATAAGAGGAAACTTTGAGAGTCCTATCACTTATGGTTTAAAATTTTATATGAAAATTTATGAAATTGTTGACCATGGGTCTTCTCCTAATATCACAATTAGATGCCTGCTTTAATCTAGTTCATTATTTGGCAAAAAAAAAAAAAATGGTGTTGGCAACGAATTTATGGTATCCTTGTCATTTAACCCATGCCAAAAATCCTAGTTTAGATTAAGTTGATCGTATCTAATATGGGAACTTCTTGTGCTTAATTTTGAATTTGGGCCTGTTTTGAAGAAAAACTTGCGATATTGACATCTATTATTTACTACCGCAATTTCTTCTAAACTTGGTAGTTTAGATTTCTGATGCCACTTGTTCTTCCAAAGAACAAAGAAGTAAATTGAATAAGCAACAAATATGTTTAAAGTGCTCATTTATATTTTAGAAGAATTACTTCATGGTAAAGTTAGATGATATTGCTTAAATCTTGACTGCAGGACTGGAAGTGCATTATTTCCATGCTCCTAGATGAAAATCCTTTGATTGAGCTTACTGATGAGGATGCTACAAACTTGGTTCGTCTTCTTTCTGCATCTGTCCAAAAGGCAGTTGGGGAAAGGATTGTTCCTGCCACTGATAATAGAAAGCAATACTTCAGTAAAGCTCAAAAGGTGTGTAATGTTGAGATTACACTTAATATCCTCTTGCTCTTTGGTTCTTAAAATGCAAAACATTTCCAGTCTAGCCTTAATGAATACAGAAAAATTCTTCTATGGTCAAAGCGAATATTTTAATCTCCATTTTATTTAATTATGCTCCTAAGTACCACCATTTGGTATATGCCAATGCATTGAACCAAGTAAGCTAAGCTTTTACAAGTGTCAGCTTCCCCATCTTTCATATTGTCCTGGTGCTCATGTTGGTTCCTGTGTGATGCTTCACATATATTTTTATGGCACATTTGTTTGTCATTTTCAAAATTTCATCTGCCCTTTTAGTGCTATTATTCTTCGACTCCATAAGTCTAAATCTTTATTTGTTCTAATTATCAGGAATTATTTGAAAGCAACAGACGAGACATAACTATTGCCATGATGAAGAATTATCCACTACTACTACGCAAGTTCATGGCTGATAAAGCAAAAGTCCCATCTTTAGTTGAAATTATCGTGCACATGAATCTTGAACTTTATTCCCTGAAGAGGCAGGAACAGGTTCTGTACAGTTGCAGCAGCTTCATATTTAACTTTTTTTTAGCTTAGTTCTGATGAGTAATTGTCTATCTTTTGTTATCTTCCCTCAGAATTTTAAAAATGTTCTTCAACTAATCAAAGAGGCATTTTTTAAGCATGGTGAGAAGGAAGCATTGAGATCCTGCTTGAAGGCCATTGACTTATGCTGCACTGAGAGTCCAGGGGACTTGCAAGATTTTTCCCGTAATAAATTGAAGGAACTTGAAGATGAGCTTTTTGAAAAACTTAAACATGCTATGAGAAAGTTAGAGGTATATAGAGGTGATATTGTTTTTTTAGTTCCTCCCCCTCTGGATATATTTTTATTAGCATGCTTAAATCTTATTGTCTGCAGGATGGTGATGATGAGTACTCCCTCCTTGTAAATTTGAAAAGGTTGTATGAGTTTCAATTGTCAAGGCCTGTTCCTATGGAAAGCTTATATGATGATATTATTATGATTCTTCAGAAATTTAGAAGCATGGATGAAGAGGTAAGAGTGGCTAATGGGTGAACAGTTAGTTATTTAAAACAGCCTGAGCTTATCAGGTACTTTTTTTTCCCTCATGCAGGTTGTATGTTTTCTTCTTCTCAACCTCTACTTACATTTGGCATGGTCTCTGCACTCCATTATAAATAGTGAAACAGTGTCTATAGAATCTTTATCGTCCTTATTGAATAAACGGAATGCATTGCTTGAGCATCTTGACCGTTACCTGAATGATCCTTCTGAAGTTGGTAAAAGTGGTAATCTAGCCGGTCGAGTAAGTACATTGTTCCTCCATTTCTATCAAGTTCAATAAGGATATTGAAATCCCCAGTGATCTCTTGGAATTTCATACTGATTTAATAACATTGGATGTGTGTAGGTTTGTACCATCCTTGCAGAAATATGGTTTTTATTTAGGAAGGAAAATTATTCTTCAACAAAACTGGAAAGATTAGGGTTTTGTCCTGATGCATCTGCTGTTCAAAAATTTTGGAGGCTATGTGAGCAACAGCTAAGTAATTCAGGTATTGATTTAATTGCTTTGGGACTTTCTTTTGGCTGGAAGTGTGAAAATGAATTAACATTTTTTTTTTTGAAAAGAAACATGTATTTCATTGATAGATGAAAACATTACAAAGGGAGAACCCAAGAGTCCAAAAATGGATTTACAAAAAAGTCATCCGTCTGGCCAAAAGTATAGAAAGACTATATTCAGACAAGTGGTGCTTGCATATACACCGCCAAAAAGAAAACAGAATTAAAAAATAAGCTAAAAGGTTCATCAAAGTCATTGAAAATCCTATTGTGCCTCTCCAACCAAATCTTGCACAAGAAAGCTTTGACTATGTTCGTTTTTTTTTGAACAAGAAACACAGTTCTCATTGAAAAAAATGAACTTTGACTATGTTCGTTCATAATGTTTGCTGTGCCACTTTAAAAGGGTGACCCATAAGGACGTAGTTGATGAAGGTCGATGTCGGCATAGGAAAAGCCATCTGCCAATTGAAACCATTCCAATGAGTAATTTACAGAAATTTTGGGCGAAGGGGCAGAGAACAGAAATATGGTACTGAGACTCATTATTCAGCTTGCACATTTGGCACCAACTTGGAGAGAGAGCAGGGGACTTTCTCTTCACCAGATCATGAGTTTTTTTAGCAGCACGGGATAGTTCCCAAAGGAATACTCTAACCTTCTTGGACATCAACCTTGCCAAGTGGATCTGTAGAGGCCTCCATAATCGTCACTTGGTTCCTGTAGAGAAGAATAAAAGGAACGCACAGTATATAAATTGGTTGGATCCAGCGGCCAAATCCATCTATCCTCCTTGTTGCTAATGTGGATGGAAGCAAGATGTTATATTGAAGCCCACTCCATCTATCCATTAGTTGAAGTTTTGGTTTTTGGCGCTCTTTAAATAGCCTTCTTAGTTTCAGCAAATTATTTTTAGGAAATAGTTGAAGGGTTTTTCATCTCTTCTTGGCTGCTTTCCTTTCTGTGGAACCCAAGGTTATTAAATCTGTCTTTATTGGCTCTCGATTTTCAGCAGCATCAAGGAGAATTTGAAAGGTTTTGTTTCAGCAGCATGTTATTAACTCTTTGTCTTTATCGATTCTCAGTTTGCAGCATCTTCAAGGAGAATTTGAAAGGTCTTTTATTAGCAGCATCTTCTTTTTGATCTTGCATCTCATTTTTAAGAAGGGGATTAATTGGTTGGCTATTTCCTTGGAAGTTTAAGGGTCTTTTCTTCTTGATCTATATATAATCTTTTGAAGAATGATTTGCTTTAGGAGGTTTGAAATGAAATCTCAATCCTCTTCCTCTATTGGAGATCCTACAAGATCAACATGGCGTGCAATGTGTGGTCTTTCCTTCTCTTATCAAAGGATTACAGTTGTTCCCTCCTTCTATGCAGCATTTTGGTGTCACTCTTGAAGCCTAAAGAAGTAGTTTTGGTCTTGGTTTTCGACTCGTCATTTTGCCGAAGTTTTAGTCGGTTTTTTCTCCATTGTTTTCTTTGATTGGCTGGTTTTTTTTTTTCTTTTAATCCTTGAACATTTTTCTTCCTTTTTCATATTAATGAAAAGTTTGTTTCTTGTTTAAAAGAAAATGAAGGCCACTCCTTAATCTCATTGTCTTTTAGAGTTCTCTGAAGACTCAAGTTCCAACAATTTTTTTCTGGACAACACAAATTTCCGACTTTGGAGGATGAATAATGTGTTAGTCTATAGAGATAGGGGAATCTCGAGCAAAGGGACCTGTTTTCAAGCCAAATATCAGTCCAAAAGAAAGTCGTTTCACCATTACCTACTGAGTTGCAAGTATTATCCATGATATTAGCTTTCAGCTCGCAAATGAAATGCCACGGCATCCAACAGGATCTGGATGGTTGCTTAGGGCATGAGTCCGATTGTGAGGAGACATATTTGGCTTTAATAACCTTGCTGCACCATAAGGCCTCTGGTTCATTTAAATATCTCCATAACCACTTGGCAAGAAGTGCTTGATTTCAAAGCTTGATGTTATCAATTTTGAGACTGCTGTTTATGGGGGTTGTTGAACTTTCTTCCACCGAACATATGAGAACCTCCCATGGACCCTCTCAAAGGAATTTTTTCACGAGTTTCTCAAGTTTTAGAATTTCTTTTGAGGGCATTTGATAAAATGAAAAGAAGTATGTGGGAAGAGTGGAGACAAGTGGATTTGATGAGGGTGAGTCTACCCCTTTTGAAATAAAAGCATGTTTCAGCTTCTAAACTTGCGCTCAAAGTTTTCCACTATAGGATCCCAAAGTGAGAGAGAAATAGGCTTACCACCAAGGGGAAATCCTAGGTAAGTGCTTGGCCAAGAACCTAGCTCGCACACAGTGGATGAGGCCAAGTCCTCCGTGTCAGAAACTTCCATATTTATGCCCAGAGTCTCTGATTTGCTGTAATTAATATTCAAGCCAGAAGCTTTTTAAAAAATATTCGCTAAGGAGAATAGATTTGTTATTTTTCCATGCTCAAATTCAGAGAAAAGAAAGGCATCGTTTGCAAAGAGCAAATGATTAATACGAATGGAAGATTTGCTTAGAGAAAACCATTTGATGAAACTATTTTGGGAGCCAAAGTGAGGATGCAGAGGTACAATAAGAGTTTAAAAGGAAAAAGGAAGAATAGATCTCCTTGTCGAATGCCTCTTGAAGAGAGAATTCTGGCTCTTGGCCAACCGTTGATGATGGTGGAGCAGTTGCACTAGAGACGCACTCATAAATCAATTTTCTCCATCTTGGGGAGAGTCCTTAGCTTTGAGAATGACATAAAGGACATGCCAGTCTACTTTGGCAAAATCTTTTTCTAGATCTAGCTTAATTACTACAACTTGCTTGTTTTTGTTGTTCTACCCCTCATTGAGCTTATTTGCATTCAGGGAGGCATCGAGGATTTGCTTTTTTGCTACAAATGTCGATTAATACTCAGAAATAGTGTGTGGGAGGGCTTCCTTCAGTCTATTAGATAGCACCCTTGCTATCACTTTGTAAGCACAAGGAATCAGGTTGATTGGGAGAGAATCATTGACTTATTTGACCTCTCTTTCTTTAGGTATTAGGTAGATGTGAGTCTCATTGAGGGGTCGATTAATGATACCATCTTAAAAAAATCATGGAACACAATTATAAGGTCATACTTGATAATGTTCCATGAGTTTTTAAAGAATTATCCTGTTTAACTGTCTGATCCATGCGGCTTATTTGTACCTAAGTTGGTTATAGCCTGATTCATTCCTCTGTGAAACTATTCTATAGCCTTTTTGGGAAGCAGCAGAGCTGGGCCTGTATGCTCCTTGTATTCTTTCAAATTTTTTTAATGAAAGTTTGGTTTTGTATCTCAAAAAAAGAAAAAAACACTCAGTCATTCTTATACTTGCTTCCGTACGATGATTTTACCTTTGTATGTTTAATGCGTTTTATACATTATCCATATAGATGAGAGTGAAAAAGAATACGGGGAGGAGACAAATAGAGATGCAATCATGATTGCTGCAGCAAAGTTGGTTGCTAGTGATACAGTTTCCATGGTAAACTTGTTTTGTATTGGAAATCATTTTTAGTTTTATTGTCTTTCAAATACTGCTGGTTTGTTTGAAGTTTCTATCAATCAAAATCCTTTGGCTTAGTGTGGGAAAAGCTCTGTCGGGGTGTGTAGCTTGAGAGGAATTATTTAACTTTGAAAGGGAAGAGCAAAGTTGTAGACACTCTTTTCTTGAAATAGTTATTTTTATTTTTTTGCTCTTGGGTTCATGATGGTATTCTCTAGCTAGGGTTTCAAGCATTTGCTTTTTATTATTATTATTTTTTTATTTTTTAACAAGAAACAACTTTTTATTGATAGATAAAAAGATATAAAGTATTCAAGGATACAACCTTCAAAAGAGAGAAGCAAAACCATGTACCATCCAAATAAAAAAGGTCAAAACGTTGGTTCCCCAAAAGAAAAAAATAAAAACAAACCATAAAACTAGTCAAAGCACCAACAAACTAACCAGAACCAGAGAAAACTCTATCCTAATAAAATCCTGAAACAGACCAGCAAATGAAATCCTAAAAAAGAAGTGAATCTCTCACTTTTCAACAGAGTCTTCTTAACTTTCCTCTGTTTTTTTTATGAAACAGTGGTTCCACCCGTCTCTCCCCCACCCACCCTCCTCTCTCCCCCACCCACCTCTCCTCTCTCCGCCATTGTAGCTCTCTCCTTCCATGGCTCCATCCTTAATTATCTTTGACGACTATGGCACCACACCCCCTCCCCCGTTCTACTACTATTGAAAGGAAACGCTACTCCATTGACATTGATACAAGATACCGACCCGTGTAAAGCTTTCTGAAATTACAAAAGACCGTGCTTTCTTTATCTCCATCCGTTGGAATTGGCTTTCCTGGCTCTCAACTACCTTCATAGCCCTCTTGGATGCCCCTCTGAATCAAAAATTTCATAAGGAACACTGCATCGACGATCAAACTCTTTGGGTGGAAAAGACTAGTAACAAACGAGGCATCATTGCAGAAATCACGAAGCTCAACAACAATGAAGGTCTTAACAAGCTTATTGTTCCTGTGGGAGTCGACAGAAAGGGGTGGCGATCTTTTTGCTCCCTCCTTTCATCTGGTCTGACCATCCACCAACCTTCTGTTCCTCTGATAACAAAGCAGAAACCAAAAGTCATTAAACCAGCTGCCTCTACTCACCCTTCTACCTCATCCTACAAAGATGCTCTGGTTCATCAAGCTCCACGTCTTTCATCTAGTGGTACACCACAGGTTATAACCCCACAAAACACAACTTTTGCCCACACTGACTTTTCTACCTCCATTATTTTTTTTTGAACAAAAAACGAACTTTTCATTGATGAAATGAAAAGGAACAAAAATTGTTCAAGGATACAAACTCGGGAAGGAGTGAAAGGAAAACATAAAAATTTAAAAGATACAAATACATAAATTGAAAACACAAAATATAGACCAAATAAACCAGCTAAACAGAACAAATAAAAGCATCCCAATTACTAAATATAAGAGAAGGGGAGTAGTGTGAGAATGGCTCGGAAAGGGAACACCAGTGAGATGCTTTGAGCTTGACAAATGAAGGGCGATCGATTAGAGATCTACGTTTACTCTTGAAAATCCGCATATTCCTCTCAAACCATATTTCCGAAAAGAAAACTTTTAATGACATTAATCCATAGAATTCGCGCCGTAGGTGACAACAGAAGCAGCATGCAAAACAGCCCTGAAAGTTGCTGCTGCATGCAAAACAACATTGGAAGTTTTAGCCGCATGAAAAAAAGCATTGGAATTTGAATCTAAAGCATGAGAACCATCATAAATGCTCTCAACCCTTTCGAAAAACACCTCTCATGCAGAACATTAAACACTTTCTCAACTCCAAAGGAGTCTATCCATATATGGCTTGTTAATTTTCCCTAACTTTCTTAGCTCTCCAAAAAAAAAAAAAAATCTGAAGGATACACACTAAGTTTCTGGTCTTGAAGAGGAGGAATCTGAAGCAAATATTTGAGCTACCTCCTTACCAAGAATTGGATCTTGCACCGTCACGTCGGCAGTGATAAAATCACATTGGTTCTTCATCACTTCAATGGAGGCATCAAAGCAATTCAACATATTGATGGCGTCTAAAGGGATACTAATAAGGCCTCCACATTTCTTTCCAATCAACTCAAAGACTTCCTTGTTCCACAAAGAAATACGCAAGTCTCTTATTTTGATCCAACCCCCATTGCTTTCAATCATTTCCCCCCTACCATGCTTTCGAGCATTCCATTTATCAATCAAAATATGAAAGCCACCCACCTTCTTCAATTGCTTCTTCTTTATTTATTCTTTTTTTTAAAAAATTATCTTTTAAAATATATCTTGCTACTATTTTCTTCATTGTATTGGTGCCAGGGCCATGTAACATATATTCTAATTGTTAGTGCAGGTGTATCTTGGTCCAGAAATTATTTCTCATTTTCTGATGCATGGGACAAGCGTGGCAGATATTGTTAAGCATTTCATTACCACTTTAAAAAAGAAGGATAACAATATCCCTGTTATCTTTCTGGAAGCAATGAAAAGAGTAAGGATCATATACTTGTATTGGGTTTTCTTCTCTATACCAGGGACTACTTTGTGTGTATGGGGAATGTATTTAATAGTAAACAACTTGAAATAAATCTTATCAATCATTTGCTTGTCAAATATTTCAACACAATTGGTTGCAGAGTGAATCTGCCAAAGCTTAATTTTTTCAGATTTTTTGTGGCCATCCTTTTGTTCTGCAGAAATAAATTTGTGGATTAATGCTCGTACATCTTTTTTGTGGATAGTCTGGTTGAGGAATATGAGAGTTTTCAAAGATGAGAAGAAATCTATTGAGCTCCATTGGGATGACATTGTATTTTATTACTATTATTTTTTTGTCCTTTTGGACTCTCAAATCTGAAGGTTTTAGTAATTACTCACTTAGCATGCTTATAAGCTGTGTGTAACTCCTCGGGTTCTATGTTAATGAAAGCTCACCTCTAGTTTTTATAAAAAGAAAAGACGCCATTCACCCTCATACAAGCTTGGTCTCCCCTTGAATGGTAAGCTGCATACAGCATGTTTTTGGGACCCCATCTTGGAAAAATTGAGGAAGAAGCTTAGCTCTTGGGAGAACTCTCCCATTTCAAAAGGTGAGCCATTGAATGGTAAGCTGCATACAGCATGTTTTTGGGACCCCATCTTGGAAAAATTGAGGAAGAAGCTTAGCTCTTGGGAGAACTCTCCCATTTCAAAAGGTGGTAGGCTCACCCTTATACAAGCTACTCTTACCAATCTCCCTATCTATTATCTATCTATCTTTTCCATACCATCCCAGGTTGCCAAAGAAATGGAGAGAATTATGAGGAACTTTCTATGGAAGGGAAACAACACACATAAGGGTGTGAACCTTGTGAGATGGGACAAGGTCACCATCCCCCTAGAGGATGGAGGGCTGGAAATTTGCAACATTAGAGACAAAAACAGAGCCCTCCTAGCTAAATGGATTTGGAGATACCATACCGAAGAAACTGCCCTATGGAGAATTGTCATTGCTGCCAAATATGGGGACAACCACTTCCATATCTCCTCTCTTTGCCCTATAGCTTCTGCTCGTGGACCTTGGGAATCTATTATCAAGCATAATCAACTTATCATGGATAGAACCATCATTAAGGTAGGGGATGGAGCTAAAACTTCCTCCTGGAAGGACAATTGGCTAGAGAATGTACCCTTGGCTGTTGCCTACCCTCTCCTCTTTGCCTTACACTCCAGCAAAAACGCTTCTGTTGAGGAATGTTGGTCGGCAGTAACAATTTCGTGGGACATACGGTTTAGAAGGAACCTCAAGGAGGCGGAAATCATTGAGCTGATATTATTTCTCCACCAATTGTCTCTCTATCGTCTTAATCAAGCCAGTGACAGACTTATATGGAGATTGGAACCATATGGAATCTTCACTACCTGCCCCCTCATTCGCGACATGGCTAATTCCCTGACCTCCCAAGCTGATGTTCTGCATTATAAATCAATTTGGAAAGACCATTACCCTAAGAAGATCAAGTTTTTTCTAATATTAATTGAGAAGGAAATGAGGGAAATGTGATGAGAGTTGGTGGCGTCTCTTCTCTCTCGGTGAAGGTGGAAAAAAAGTCTTTTCTTTTCGTTTGATTGGAAACGGTAAGGAGGTCGAGTTAGAGGAAAGTTGTAGGGGGAGAGTGTCGTTCTTAAGCCTCTCACTGCGTATGATAGCGTGGGTAAGGGACTGCTTCGAGGAGATTGGGTGTAAGGTAAATGTGGAGAAGTTCTTCAGAAGATGGAAGTCTCCGGTAGGTCTAATCTGGTTTTAGTTGGTGACTAACCCTTGAGACATATGCTGTGTAATAGTAGAAAAAGGAAACGTTTGATGTTGTGGGAATGAAAAAGGAGAGCTATAGCAGTGAGTTTGTGAAAAGCTTATGGAATGATCGTCATGTTGAGTGGGCTGGGTTAGGTTCTTTGGGGGCTTCGGGAGGGATTCTTTTGTTGTGGAGTAGTAAAGTTCTGAAGTTGGTGGAGGAGGTGCGGGGTTCTTTCTTCCTGTCGGTTGCCTTTAATTTCCCTTCTAAGGGGTTAGGTTGGGTTACTGGGGTGTACGGCCCGTCGTCTCTGAAAGGTCGGAAAGGGGTTTAGGGTTTAGTCTTTGGGGTCTTTGTGGAGATTGTTGGTGTTTGGTTAGAAATTTCAGTGTGGTCAGATTCCCTTCTGAAAAGTCTTCAGTTGGAAGAGTTCTAAGGTCGATGAAGGAGTTCAATAGTATCATTAAAGATTGTAGCTTGTTGGATCCCCCCGGTTAACGGTAGATTTACGTGGTCTAGACAAGGGACTAGTTGCAGGTTGGATAGTTTTTCAAATGTTAAACAATCTTTGGGTCCCAGAATCACTTCCGATCATTGGTCGGTTTGTTTAGATTCAAGAGCGGTTAAATGGGGTCCCTGCCCGTTTAGATTTGAAAATATGTGGCTTCCTCACCCTTCTTTTAAAACTTCCTTTCAATCTTGGTGGAACGCTGAAGTTCGAGGAAGATGGGAAGGCTTTCGTTTTATTAAGAAGTTAAAAGCTATCAAAGTTTCTCTAAAAGTCTGGAACGTTGCTACTTTTGGTGATATTAGGTTGGAGAAGGCAGAGCTTATTGAGAAGATCAAATCCCTCGATAGTCTTGAAGCGGAGGGGCTCCTTTCTTTGGAGCAGTTGGAGGAAAGGAGTAGTTTGAAAGCTCAGTTTATGGAAGTGATTCGCAAGGAAGACCAGAGTTGGAGACAAAAGTCCAAGTTTAAGTGGGCTAAGGAAGGGGACTGTAATTCCAAATATTTTCATAACATGGCTAACGGTAGAAGGAATAAGAATATTATCTCTTCTCTGGTTAATGATTTTGGTGAGGCGCTGCGTGAGGATCAAGAGATTGGAAGGGAAGTGATTTCGTTTTTTAAGGATCTTTACGCCCCGTTTCCGTGCTCTAGGCCTTTCTTGGAAGGCTTGGATTGGAGTCCTATTTCTTTATCGGAGGATGGGCTCGAAGCTCCTTTCTCTTTAAAAGAAATTCGTCGGGTGGTGTTTGGATTTGATAGAGATAAGTCTCCAGGCCTGGATGGTTTTACCATGGCCGTCTATCAAGATAACTGGGACAGTCTTGAGGAGGACTTGTTGAAAGTCTTTCAGGAGTTTCATGAGAGGAGTGTGATTGATTCTTCCATGAACGAAACTTACGTGTGTCTCATCCCGAAGAAGGAGAATGCAGCTAGGGTCAAAGAGTTTAGACCTATTAGCTTGATTACGAGCCTCTACAAAATTATTGATAAAACTCTCGCGGATAGACTTAGAAAGGTCATGCCTTCTACAATTTCAGAGACGCAAGGGGCTTTTGTTGCAGGTAGGCAAATTTTGGATCAAGTGTTGATAGCTAATGAGGCTATAGAGGATTATAGGAAGAGGAAAAGGGAGGGGGTGGTGTTCAAGATTGATTTCGAAAAGGCTTATGATCATGTGGATTGGGACTTCTTAGACAAGGTTCTGGGGAAGAAAGGCTTTGGATATAAATGGAGAGCTTGGATGTGGAATTGTATAAGGTATGTTAGTTATTCCATCCTTGTGAACGAGAGACCTAGGGGAAAAATTATTGCTTCTAGAGGCCTTCGGCAGGGTGATCCTCTCTCCTTTCCTTTTTATATTGGTTGTGGACATACTTAGTAGATTAATTTCCGTTGGAGTGGAGAAAGGAGCCTTGGAGGCCTTTCAAGTGGGAATGGAGAATGTTCGCCTATCTCATCTCCAATTTGCAGACAACACTATTTTCTTATGTTCTGGTAAGGATAGGGCTTTTAAGAACTTGAATTGTCTTCTAGGTTTCTTCGAAGCTTTATTAGGTCTTAAGATAAACATAGGAAAAAGTTTGTTGTTGGGGGTAAATTGTGATGGTGGTAAGCTTAGAGAGTGGGTGAATCTAGTTGGGTGCGAAGTTGGTGAGTTCCCCTCCTCCTATCTTGGTCTTCCTTTAGGTCATAACCCTAAAAGTGTGACGTTTCGGACGTTGGTATGGAGAAGTTTCAGAAATGCCTTTCCTCTTGGAAAAAGGCCTTCTTTTCTAAAGGAGGAAGACTCACATTAATTCATTCGGTCTTGAGGGGTATCCCAACTTATTATCTTTTCCTCTTCAAGATTCCGGTGGCAGTTAGTGAGGCCCTGGAATAAATCCTGAGGGATTTTCTTTGGGAAGGCATAGAAGAGGGGGGTGGTGCTCATCTGGTGAGTTGGATAGAGGTTACAAAGCCTCTGGAAGTGGGAGGTTTGAGTATTGGGAACTTAAGGCTTAGGAACGAGGCTTTCTTGGCTAAATGGTTTTGGCGTTTCCTCCATGAATCTAACGCCTTATGGCAAAGGATTATTGTGAGTAAGTATGGTCCGCATCCGTTTGATTGGGTTTCAACAGATGGACCTAAGGTGAACCATTTTAATCTTTGGAAGGCTATCGCTTTAGGTTTCCTTGTTTTTTCTCATTCTAGCTGGTCTGTGGTGGGGGAGAGTCGTAATACTTACTTCTGGGAGGATGCTTGGGTAGGAGATAAACCTCTTTGTATTGCGTTCCCTCGACTTTATCATCTTTCTGGAAAGAGGCTTCATTCGGTGGCCAAGGTTTTGAGTCACCGGGGAGAGGTTCTTTTTATTTCTTTGGGCTTTACTCGTGCTTTAACAGATCAGGAAACCTTAGAGGCGTGTCTGTTATTCCTGGGAGGGAGGATGTGAGACTTTGGACCCCCACCTTATGTAGTTCTTATTACTGTATCTTGAGTTCCCCTTCCTCTTCTTCTTCCCCTTCGACCCTTTGGTTCTCCTCTCTTTGGAAGATTAAAGTTCCTAAGAAGATCAAGTTCTTTGGGTGGCAAGTCCTTCTTGGGAAAGTCAATACCTTGGATCGTATCCAGAGGAGGTCGACCTTTTGTTTGGGTCCGCAGTGGTGCGTTCTCTGCAAGAGTGCATTGGAAGACCTTGATCACTTGTTGTGGACTTGTCAGTTTGCTTAGGATCTCTGACATCGTTTCATTATGTGTTTTGGGATATCCTGGGTCCGTGCTAGGGATTGTAGGGCTATGATGGAGGAGTTGCTTTTATACCCCATTTTCGTGATAGGGGTTGCTCTTTGTGGTAGGCTTGCTTTCTAGCTATGTTATGGGGTATTTGGCTGGAAAGGAATCATAGAATGTTTAGGGGGGTGGAAAAGTCTGTGGACTATGTCTGGGATTTAGTTAGATTTAATACTTCGTTATGGGGCTCGGTTTCTAATCCCTTCTGTAATTATACGCTAGGCCTTATTCTTTTGGATTGGAGTCCTTTTCTTTAGGGGATTCCTCTTTTCGGGCTGTTTTTTGTATGCTCTTCAGATGATCCTTTTTTGTAGTTCTTGTATCTTTTTCATTATTCTCAATGAAAGTATTGTTTCGTATAAAAAAAAAAGAAGATCAAATTTTTTCTTTGGGAGGCCAATTTGCTATCTATAAATACCCACGACAAACTCCAAAGGAGGCTGCCATCGATGTGCCTCTCTCCTCACTGGTGTGTTCAGAATCACAGGGTCATATTTTTGCCTCTTGCACTTTTCATCCACTTTATGGCACACCCTTCTATCATCTTTTGGTCGGTCTGTAGCTCTACTGGCAAATCTCCACAGTATATTTTCTTCCTATCACGGGACACCTTTTTACCAATGAGGCAAAAATCCTCTAGATGCAATTCATTATGGCATTGATGTGGTTGATTTGGCTAGAGAGGAACCGTCAGATCTTCCAAGGAAAAGAACGGTCTATCAATAACATTTTTGAATCTATAGTGTCATTAGTTGTTTCTTGGTGCAAATGCTCTCCATCTTTCATCACTATAGTTTTGTCTCTCTATTAACCAATTGGAAAGCTTTTTTGTAGCTCCATTGGTGGTTTGGGATGTCATCCCCTTTTGTATATTTTCTCATTTCATTGAATTAATGAAATAGTATCTTGTTAAAAAAAAGAAAAGACGCCATATCACTTGAATTCTTTTGCTGACTTATCTTGTTTGAACTCGACCATTCTTGTTTTGGGTTATGTGAGCATATATTAAATGCCTGAAATTTTGTCATCTAACACGAGGATGATGGTAAGTTGTAACAAAATGTGTAGTGGGAGTGGAAGTTAGTTTAGAGATCTGGTATGTAGGAAACCAGAGGAGGGGTCTCAAATACTTGTGTGGTAAGATCCTATTTGTTATTTGCCACCATAACCTTTATATACTAGTGAAAGTTTTCTCGAACATTTGGATTGAGGGAAATAATAAGATTTTTAGAGCTAGCGAGAGATCCTGTGAGGAGGTTTAGTCTCTTGTTGGGTTTAACATCTTTTTTGGGGCATCAATCTTCAATGATTATTATATTTACCTGTTAGGTCTTACTATCTTAGATCAGAGCTATTTTTGTATAGTTAATTTTGTTCATGCGAGTTGCCTTTTTGTACGTCAATTTTCCATTATCCTCGTTGAAAGCTTAGTTTTTTGTAGAAAAAATTAATAAAAAAATTCTTATGCATTGCTGTGTAAACTAAGGATACACTACACGATGAGACACCACCATATGAAGGAATCCTTTTACTTTTATGTCTTTCAAAAGATTGTTTTGTTTTCTAGATTATCGAGTTTGTGAAGAATTATGCAGTGATTTCATTTTCTTTCCCTTTTTGGGTTCTCCTAGGCCTATAATCGACATATAGTGGGACTCTTGGGAAATAGTGACGAGCCTTCAACAAGAAAATCCTATATAGAATGTAAGGAGTTGGCTGCTCGGCTTTCTGGAACATATGTAGGTGCAGCTAGGAACAAACATAGATCAGACATTTTAAAGATGGTTAAAGATGGAGTTGAGCATGCCTTCTCTGATGCACCGAAGAATTTATCCTTCCTGGAATGTGCCGTTGTACAGTTTGTATCCAAACTACCTACACCTGATGTCCTGGAAATGTAAGATTCTTGTTCTTTTTTGACCTCAGGTTGAGGAATAACTAGTTACAGCTTGAAATGACTTAATTTAATTCGTAATTATTTTTCACATAGTATCAAGGATGTCCAGAAGCGAACAGAAAATATAAATACAGATGAAGACCCAAGTGGCTGGCGCCCCTATCATACATTTGTTGACAGATTGCGTGAAAAGTATGCTAAAAGTGATGGTCTTCAAGGTAACTTGCTTCTCTCAATTTAAGTTGTCTTTAGTAGCAACTCCCCTCTCTCTTGGTTTAGCGTGCACGGCTCTTGATTAGATTCTGGTTTACTTTGGCTCATTTCCATGTTTGGATTTATTATTTAGTTCTGGATTTGTTTTCTAAACCTGCTATGGATAACAAAATCATTACAAGTTTTTTACAAAATTCTTAATGAGCTTTGATTTGCATGTATTCATGCTTGATCTGTGTCGGTTAATAATGTAAACTATTTTCTGAAGTTTTGTTATTGTGCTTATAAAATGTAATTGGACAAAGCCAAGCACTTTATAAGCGGTAGATATTAAAACCCAAGGGTGCGTTATGTAAAAGAGTAAACATAAACTATTCAGTAAGTAGATACCCAAATACAGTGCTATTTGCATTTTTCTGCCATTTCATTCTATTAAACCTTACTGAAACCCTACCTTCACCAGTTATGGTCTCTAGGATTCAGACTTCCAAGGTGGCTTAATTTTTATTTATATTATTAAGTAAAAGAAAGAAATTTCATTGGCAAGGAAGATATGCTAAAGAGAGTTTGTAGACAAGATTTTTTTTTGGAAGAAAAGCTGTGCTCTCATTGAAAAAAATGGAAAAAAAAATACAAGATGGCATACAAAAAAAAGAGAATAGCCCAACAAAAGGGAGCCAAACTAAAAGAAAGAATTTAATCTTTTTTGAGTATATGCCTTTTCAAATGGGCTTCACAAGAAGAGCTGAATCATTTTTCATTTTAGAGCCCATATTCTAAAGAAGAGATTTGAAGGTGAACAGGCCCTTGCTATCCAGTTTCCAAATCCATTTTCCTCCACTAGGCCAAGGCAGGTGGGAGAACGAAGATTGGAAAGATCCGCCCATTGCTTTATTTCGATCTCTTTGAGGTTTCTTCTAAGACCTAAGTCTTTAAAATCAGCTTCTTCCTTCCATACTTCTTTGACAGAAGCACATTTGTGAAGGAATGTTGAGAAAATGAAAGTGATAAAAATAATTTTGTGGAAGCAATAGTAAAATTCTCAATGTTTGATGAACAATAAGGAAATGTGAAATGTGAGAGAGTAGAAATAAACAGAAGAGAAATCAACTTCAAATTGAAGTGATTGTGAATAAACAAATAAAATAGTACAAAGGTTGGTGATACAAGAAATGTGGTACAAAATCTGATGGTACCAAAATATGTGTTACAAATATTTGGGTGGTACAAACTTCTCATGGAAGTTCATCCTTATATAATACTTGGACCTATTTTGTAACCTACATAAAACTTAAAACAACATTTAAAACCTAAAAACTTACTAGTCATAAAACTGAAAATTAAAAGACAAAATAACATAAGGGTCAAAAATAAAAACTGAAAACTTGATGAAGAAAAAACCTCAAATCTCAACAAAGAATATGGAGAAAAGATGAGGAAAAAATTATGTCAAAAGGTTCTTTTAACCAGAAATCACTCCAAAAGGATGTGAGGCACCATGTCTCACTTAACTAGCCAAACTATCATATATGAAAATTTGTAATTTTTTTGCAAAAAAATTTGGTGCTTCATGATATCTTTCTACAGTTCATGTGAAGATTTTAGAGAGACGTGAGCCAGTTTTGTGTTATTTAGCTTCTAATCCCTACGCCAAGTGACTCCACAACTCTTTGCAATGAGGATATCATAGGAAATCCTAATCAACAATCAGCCAAATGCCTTCTCAATATTCAATTTGATGACCACTCATTTCCTCTTCTTTCTCAATGTTCAGCATCATCATCACCCTTGGCAATAGTGGTTGGGAGACTCTGGAAGGTCAACAAATTCTTGATGCCTCTCTTATTGTAAATTAGCTCATCAATGAATGGAAGAGAAAGAAGAGGGAAGGGGTGGTCGTCAAATTGAATATTGAGAAGACATTGACAAGGAATTTCCTCGATGAAATCCTCATTGCAACAGGTTTCTTTTCCGCAATTGCACAAGCACAATATAGAAGACATTATCAACCGGCCTTGATTTGACAAGGCTTTTTCTTTAATTCAAACTCCTTGTGATAAGACAGGACGTTCAATATATAAATGATGAAATTGAAAGTTTTAAAAGGTCAAAGATGAAATTGAAAAATGACACAAGCGACTAAAATATATATTTAATGAAATGTAAAGTACTTTTGGGGTTTAACACACACTCCCCCGTCCCTCCATGTTTTTTCCATAGTGCATAACTAACAATCTTCGACTAGTTGAAAGTATTTTCTTTCTTTCTCTTTCAATCATTAGTATTTTACACGTCAAGACAATATTAACAAATAAGTTATGGATTTACACTAGATAAAAAAAATCAAGTTAGGAATTTGAGTAAATAAGATTCCCTTTGAAAGTATTTTCTTAATTTCTCTTTTTGTACTTTTATTTCATCTATACGTTTATATTAAGTTGATTTCTATTCTAAGCGTCATTAAGATTAGATTAATCACAAAAAATTCTTTTAAATTCTGGTTTCTAAATAGTTTTGATGATGACAGACAACAGTAGAAAAGTTCTACAAAATTTTCATTCTATCTGATTTCCATTTCCATTATCTCTTATTCCTGTTTCATTAAAATAAATGGGGCTTAAGGGTCTCGATCTATGCTGCATATATTCTGATGTTTCTTCACAGACCTTAAGCTGTAGCTATGTCTATTTAAATTTTAAATCATTGTTTTATTTAGCTTATATTTGATTTGGTTTTCTGTATTGTGCTTGTGCATTGTGCAATTGAAGAAGAGAAAGAAGGAAAAACTACCAGACGCAGGGGTCGGCCACGGAAAAAACATACTATACAGGGAAAGAGACTTTTTGATGAGCAAAGTACAAGTGAAGAAGAGGAATCAATTAGTGCATCTGACCAAGAAAATGTACATGATCAAGAAGAGAAGCCGGATGAGGAAGATGAGGAAGAAGCACCACTCATCCAATCAATTAGGTCATCCTCCAAGTTGAGGTCACTGATAATTTCAAGAGATGAAAGCACCACTCATACAACGGGCAGAGCTACAGATGGCATGTCTGCTTCCCGAATTTTAGGTACGGGGTGAATTTGTAAGTATTAACATATAGTATTTTCTTGGTCACTTGGGATTTTAAAAAGTGAGCCTCGGTTGAACATATACTCCCTGTGAGGCATATACCATGGTGGGCGTTGGGTTCATTTAATTTTATCATTCAAAAACTACATATTTTTATACGTAAAATATTCGTCTTCAATGTGCCTCGCACTTCAAATCTTTTTTGGAGGTTACCATCACCGAAATATATTGTTGAAGCATGAGTCCATGCAACAATATGCTTACTTGCAGGGTACATCATTTCTGATAGACGAAGATTGAAAAAGTAGCTTTTGACGAAGGATATTTGCTTTTTCAGTTTTTCTCGCATAAGATTAGTAACCAAGCCATCTTGGTTCATGTGGTGCTTGGTTGGAGTTGTACTTTAGGCCTTTTTTCTCCGTATGATGCTTGAATTTTGTCATATGAAAAACTAACAATTCATTTCTGGTCAACTATTTTTATTCTGAATCTATTATTGCTATTACTGCTACTATTATTGTTTAATCACATGTCCTAGCTGCATGCGGTAGATATGTAGCAGGATAACATATCTTGTTCTATACAAATCTACAAATGAGTAATTGTTTTCTTTCTGCAGGGCCATCTACATAACTTGAATTGACAGTCTGTAAATTCTCTTGCATGACTCGTCATGGTGGACAGACGTCCTCAAATTTATTAAGATACGTAGCTGTGATGTTTATTATCTTTGTGCAAAACGAGATTATCTTGATGTATTCTTAATTGAAAGGTTCTTCATGAGATATTTCTTAACTGGTAATAAGAGTTATGGTGGGCATGGTCAAAATAGTTGGTATTCTTGTTAGCCTCAATCATTTCTTTGATAGTGGTAGAGTATCCATATGTGGTCTCTATTTTAACCAGAGATCTTATATGATTATATCGTTTGTCTTGCCCTTTTGTTTTTGCTTTGTTTGATTTTGCTCTAGATGTGATATTTTTAGTTCATAACGATATAGTTTTCAAGAATATACATATCATGCAAAATAATAAATTTATCATCAGATACGCCCTTTTCAACTACAAGCCTACCTGTTCCACAACAAAATTTTAATGCAACATCTGTCGGCTTTTAAATACTAAATTTGTGTTTTTGATGAATTTTATAAATATATTGACAAAAATCATTGGATATTTTTGAAAAAATTATAAAATTAAAAAAGTAATAAAAGAATATTTAATACAAAAAATAAGTATCACATAGATCTTTAAACTTTAAAAAGTGTCCTGAATTGATAGATCTTCTAGTGGCTGAATAACAAATAAGCATCTCTTGTAGTTTCTAACTTAAAAAAGGTGTAATAAATTCTTAAATTTTCAAGTGTATTCGATAATCAAATAATTTTTTTTTTTAATTCAAGAATCTATTACATAGAATATTAATAAATGATGTTGAATGTGACATAGAAATGTGGTTACAAATTTAGGGTACATTTGATTGGTAATCGGAAAATAAAGTAGTAAATGAAAAATAGAATTTTTGGATATATGTTTAGTAAGATTTAGAAACTAAATCTGAATTTCAAAAATTATTCAATATTTTGTTCGATCTAAAATATCATTAATTCATTTATTAACATTTATAGAAATATTATTTGATAGAATTATAGAATTATATAATTTATAATGTATTATATTTTACATTTTATGAAATAATATATTTATTGAAGCTTTTATCTTATTATAGTGTGAAATTAGATTTTAAAATTTCAAATTCAAAATCTGAAAACACTGAAATGTAAAAATATTATTTTGAAAATTTCTACTACTTAAATCACATAATTTAAAAATAAGTTTACAAAAACACATTTGGTGTCTGAACTTTTTATTAAATAACAATTTAGTCCCTATATTTTGAAATTGGTTAGATTTAATAGAAATATAACATGGCTAGTCCACGTGTACAAGGGACAGTTGGTGGGTTGGTTCAACTCATCGGCCCAAACTTGGACCAATTAAGGATTGAAAATAATAATAATAATAATTATAGAGAAAAAATACCTCCCACCCTTTATGACCCCCTCTCACCCTTCGACTTCGACGCACGACTCTCGTACTCTACATCGAGGGAGACAGAAAAAAAGGTCCGAGGAACAAAAATGTACGGTCGGAATTTGGAAATTGAATTGTGATAGAAGGGTAGGAAAATTCAAACGAATACTCATAATCGGAGTAGAATTCCATGGATGGTTTCGAAAAGAATATGAAATTACGAAACATAATTTTATTGAATTGGATGAAGCAGGAATAAAGGTAGCTAAATACCGAATTTGTTTTCTCGACAAGCAAAATGACAAAAACTGGGGATTGAATCAAGAAAAACCGACAGAAGAAGGATAATTACAAAAGATAGAGTGAAAATTTATTGGGGAAAATATCATCTTATTTGGGCCCTCGACGATTCTCTCTACAACCTTTTCCTCTATTTTCTCTATTTCAAATTTTTTGGCCACTGAAAATGTCGGCATTTACAACGGAAAAAGGATCCTTCGAGACTGTGAGCATTGGATTTGACAAATTCTACAGCCGGATTTTCGCAGTGCGTCAAATTTCACCACCAAATTCGAAACAAAGCAGAGTGGTGAAACCCGTGGAACAAGCAGTGAATCTACAAAATGATTCTACACAACATTGAGGGAAGGAGAAACCCAGATAATAATCTGGGTAGATTGAGGAATAAAGAAAAAAAATTAGAGTGGAGGGGGGAATTTTACCTGAATCTCTCAACGAGATTTGATACTTTAAGTAATGGCAGATTTCTTGTTCCGGAGAGGGAGGGCAAAATGGACGTGTCAGACTGTGAGGCAATTTCTTTGAACCAACCGAGATTGAACCAAACCAACCCACCAGCTGTCCCTTTAATTTGCACACGTGAACTAGTCATATCTAAATCGTAATCAATTTCAAAATATAGGGACTAAATCTTATTTCAGAGACCAAATGTATTTTTTAACCTAAAAATAAAAAGTAAATCCACAAACAACAAACAGAATCCGAAATTCAAACAAGCGGTTTCCAGAGTGTTATCTAATGTGGGCACATTGCCTCTACCAACTTACATTTGCTTTGAATCGCATAGAGGACACTCGGTTAAAACCACTCAAGGATTGACATGTATAACGTACAGCTTTAGGTGAAGAATGCATCACCAATATATTCTGATTAGACTTGGGAATTAAGAGTCAGTTCGAAACACATGTAGAGGTGAAAAATAAATACACAAATAGTTTATTCTACATCGCCAACACAATCCCTGCAAAATCATCTAAGTTCAGCACCAGATTCTACAACCTAACGTACCCCCACAAACTAACGTCACATATATTACAACTATAAAAATGTGACTGAAATGCCAAAAAATTAAACCACTGTTTTATGCTGTGTCACATCAGTGTTGTATTTCTCTTCCATAAACTTCTTGGCGCAATCATTTTTTGTGTTGAAAGGCGGAAGATGTTGCTCACTGAGGGTACTGGAGAATCACACCGATCCTTAAACTTATGACCAATCAAGTAAATTCATATATAAGCAAGAGAACTGCGATCTAGATCAGGCTGTGGGCGGCCACGGGTTGGAGTTGGAGGTCTCTGAATGTTAAGTTCCTGAAAGAACAAAAACAAGGTTGCTGCTCAACAAAATCCATGCTCCGCCAGTACTTGGCTTCTTGTACATTTAAATTCAAAGGGTTCTCTACCTGCATCCAAGTGTCGTCTATGATGCGTTCCGGAGATGTCTCTGGTGACTGGAGGGGAGGTGGCAATGGATGAATCAACTTTGGAACCACCACCAATCCCCTCCCAATAACCAATATGGCACCAGCATTGTTTGCAGTTCCTGCAGACCGAATCAGATAGGTCCAGTAACATTACAATGCAGGACCATTAACGGTAGAAATGGAACGGATAAATTACCAATCTAGTTCTAAAATGTTGATGATGCTTGAAGAAGCTTCACTTAGGTATTTGAACTTTCTATTTAAATTTTAATAATTCATTTTCATTAACATCTCTATTGTGTTGTCATGAAACTTAAAGTAGGTACCTATTTGATCCCTATAGTTTCAAAATGGACACTTTTGGTCCTCAACGTTTGTAAAATGGTTCTAATAGTTCCTAACATACTTTGACCGTTAGTTTGTTGACTAAGGTTGAGATAACATGGAAGATTTGACCAAATATAATAATTTAATGATATTTTTGAGACTAGACTTTTCATTTCCTACCTTCTCCTTCCTCTCTCCTCCTCCCATACTTTGGCAAACTGCCGCCGCCTCCCACCGCTGTTTCCTCACTGATGCCCGCCGTTTTGCTCCTTTTCAGGCGACCACCCTTGCCATCTTCGAGACTTCTCTTCCAGATCTTTAAAGAGGAAGTTCCTCCTCCTCTTTACTTTTCATTCTTCTTCATGTGAAGAGGAGCCAGATCTGGACGACAGCGAAGGTTATTGCCTGAAGAGGAGTGGGATGGCAGGTGGCGGTTCTCCAGAGAAGGGACGAAGGAGGAGAAGAGAGGAAGGAGGGAGGAAGAAGAAAGAGGGAAAGAGATGAAAAATCTAGTCATAATAAAAATATTATTATATTATTATATTTTTCCAAATCAACAATACCACTTAACTACCACATCATCTTAACGTTAGTCAAATTACGGTCAAAGTATGTTAGGGACCATTTAGAATAATCTTACAAACTTCAGAGACCAAAAGTATCTATTTGAAACTTTAGTAACTAAATAGGATACTTACTCCAAACTTCAGAAACCAAAAGTATATTTTATCCTTATTTAAATGTTAACATAACACATTGATTATTGACTAGACTAACAAATTATGATTTGGTACGACATGAACAAGGGGATAGGTTAACTAAATAAAATAATAGCAGACATAAAAAATCCAATTTCAAATTAGTCTAGCCTGCCTAGGATTGAGCTAGCTTACTCCCTTGTGCCAATGTTGTTCCAAATCACAAGTTGTTAGTTCAAAATTAACATGTCAGGTTAATATTTGAGTAATAACGTTAACATGTTAAAATTAAAATAAAGACTTTAAAGATGTAATTGAAACTTTAAATTGAAGGACTAAATAAACACAACTATTAAAGTTTATCCAACATTAAATTTGTAACTTAACCAAAAAGAATCTATAAGTTTTACTTACCACAATAGTTAGTGGCAGAGAATAGAGTGATTAATTGTCCCTGAGCAAATCGTTCAAATCCGTCCATGACACATTCGTGGGCTCTTATTATGAGCTGTAATTTATTTTTCTTGCAGAATTCCGTAACGCGATCGGGCTGCAAGAGCACATATAAAATAAAATAATGCTAAATTCAAACTGTCGGTTCACAGGCCCAACTCCTTATGTTGTGTTAGCGAATTAGAACATCTTTTGCCATACAAAGATTTTTTTTCCGTGTTAATTTCTTATGAGACCGTCTTTTATTAAAATAGAGAAAATCACCAAAGCAAGAGCTATGAGAAAGGAAAAAAGTATGAAACAAATAGGTGTCCATAATGAAGATTAAAAAAAACAGCTCTAATGGTTGGGAACAAAAAACAAAGGCCCAAGACCTCTCTATACCCTTAAAATTTCTTGTTCTTCTATTAAATGTTTCAAAGAAAAGAAAGTGGGCTCTAAAGGCAAGCAAATAAAAAAGCACCTCACAATTCTTACTATAAGCCAAACTCACACAGTAATTATCTAAACATTTACTCCAATTTTTCGTTGAAATAACATTTTTAACAAGAAACGAATTTTTCATTGATAAATTTAAAGAAACAAAAATTGTTCAAAGATACAAACCCCCAAAGGGGTGAAATGAGGGGTAAGGAAGAAGGGTGAAAAAATAAAAGAAAGAAACAACTAAAACAAACTTAGTATAGAGAATAAAAGAAATCTAAACATTACACAAAAAAGCCTCCCAATTAGAACAAATCATGGGAGGGGAATAGTTTGCAAAGAGATTGGAGAGAGCACAGAAGCTTTTGAACTTAGCCATAGTGAAGCATTTGAAATAACATAAGAATGTGATTCAAATAATTAGACTCGATTTGATAACCATTTTACATTTTTGGTTTTTTTTATTTTTTATTTTCTGTTATATATATATATATATATATATATATATATATATTATAAGAAACAATTTCATTGACGTATGAAATAACAAAAGGGGACCCCAAAAACCAATGGAGTTACAAGAAACTTCTCCAATTTGGGGAGTCGAGGTGTTGGGGCCGAGGAATCTTCGTTTGGGTATAGAGATCCTCGTAGGAAAAATTACCTATCTAGTAATTAATTTCAATTAAAAATTTTAAAAGAGTAAGAAATATATGTAAATTATATCTAATTTACATGAAAAAATTGGTCAATATTTTTATGCACAATGTAGTAAAAAAGTTCGTATAAAATATATTAATTATTAAGAGAAAAGAAATGAGGACGAGGTTAGTGCAGGCAAGGGAATGCATTCCCCTTCGTTGTCCTAGAAAAAAATTTGAGGGAAAACTTCCTCTGATTACCATCCTCGATCTCAACACATGAAAAATTTTGTCATACCTGATGGAGAGGCATAGAAATAAAAGTTTAGAAAGATAGAGACTTTTTAGAGAGAGATTTTAAAGAGTTAAGTGAGTGAGAGGTATGTTAGAGATAATATTAGTCAGAAAAGAGAAATTTTAAGGAGAGAAAAGTTAGAGACAAGAAGAAAAATTTTAGAGGATAAAGTTGAGAGCAAAGATACGTTAGAGAAAGAAAGCAAAATTAGAAAGAGAGAAAAATCGTGAAAGAAATCTTAAAGAGAAAAAATTTAGACAGAAAAGTTAGAGATGTATTTAGTGCACGAAAAATAAATTAGAAAGAAAAAAAAAATTATAGTTAGAGAATTTTTTTTTTTTTTAATTAGATGGAGTAAAGGCAGAGATACACAGTTTAGACAAAAGTAAATTAGAAAGCTAAGAAAAGCCTGAGGGAAAATTTTTAGAAAAGGAAAAGTTATAGAGAGGGAAGTTTTAGTGAAAAAAGTTTAGAGAGAAAAGTTTGAGAAAATATTCAATTTTTAGAGAGATATATGTTAAATAGAACTTAATTCTAGTGATGAGAATCTTAGAGGGAGAAAGTTAAACTTTTTAAAGAGACAAACTCAAAGAGTCAAAAATTTTATAGAAATTTGTTGGAGAGAAATGTCGAAGAGGAAAAAAATCAGCATTAGAAGAAACAATGAGATTTTAAAAAATATAAATCTGTTATCAAAACTAATTTTTTGGTTTTTGAAATTTACTAAGAATTTCAAAATCATTTTTAAAAAACAGAAACATAAAATAAAAGTGGTTATTTAAGACGTCCGTTTTTAAAAAACTAAAAACCAAAAACTAAAAATAAAAAACAAAATATTTTTCAAATGACCTCAGATACTCCGTTTGTTTTGAGTACAACAAGTGGAGGTGGAGAGATTCGAACTCATGACCTCTTGATTAGAGACAGTTGCCAATTACCGTTGAGGTAACCTCATATTGGCTAGATACTCTGTTTATAAAACATACTAACAAAAAACCAAGACCAAGAAGAATTAATCCTCCGATGCAACTAGTCATGAGATTTTAATCTTCCAAACTAGGTAAAGAATCAAAAGTTCAAACACAATCCTTAGAACTTAAAGAATGTATTAGTACAACCTATGGAACAGGACATATCCTGTTCAAGAAACAAGGTCATAAGCTCAAATGCAATCTTACAATAAAAATAAACCAATCATAAAAGGGAAAGCAAGGAGGATAGACAACAGCTTCCGTGTTAAACATGACCAAGGTAAAAATTATAAGAAATGAAGCCCCCTGATGAATAAAGGATAGGAAAACTGCACTCAACTTTTGTGAAATAAAAGATGTAGATGAGAGGAAAAAATGAGCAAAATGAACAAAGGAGACCAATGTCAATCCAAAAATCCTCCCTAAATCACACAAGTCTCATCCTGAATGAATAAAAAAGACCTCAAATTTAGGAATCCCCCTAGTGAGTTCTCCACTAACGTTTCCTCTGTGATTGGTCCTCTATCAAACTAACTTGTTTATTGAGTACAATCTTCTCTTACTTTTCTCTCTCGTGTGCTCGCACACCGCTGGTGCTGTCTACCATATTTTTCTCCACCCGCCATAAAATTATGTAATGCTCTGATGCCAAAATGTGATGAATCCAGTGTTTTCAAGGCGCAAGGCGCACTTCAAGGCGACAAGCCCTTTGATCGCCCCAAGGCGAGAGGCGATAAAAAGGCGAGGCCTGAGTGAAGCGAGGCACACTGAATAAAATATTTAATAAATAATATTTATTAATAATTTAGATGTAAAATAAATAAATATTCAATAAAATGTGAAAATTAAAATATATATATATATATATTCAAATAAAAATTAATTTAAATAATTGAGAAAAATAAAAATATTCAGATTAAAGAAAAAAGAAGCAGAGAGAAAATTGTATTTAAAATAAATGGTAAATAAATAGTTCAATAATGCTAAAGAATTAAATAGAAATAGTTGTATTTATGGGAAACTGTATTTATAATAAATAGCTGTGTTTATGGGAAACAAGCACATAGAAAAATGTGTTGCCTTCAAACTTTTCAAACTTTTCTTTCTTTAGTACTGCCCTCATTTTTTTCTTCTTCTCGTACTCTACAAAAAAAGAAAAGCTCTTCTCCTCCTCAAGCTTTTCTTCTTCAACATGCTCTGCCTCAAATTTTCTTCTTCCTTCAACTCTACCATCTCTATTATCTCCCTTCTTATCTCCTACAATTCTACTTTTCTCCTCTCTTCATCTTCTTCTTTTTTAAACTTTTCGTTCTCTTTTTGTTTATTTTCGTTATGAGGTGGATTTTTATTGAGTTAAACTGATTTAAAAAAATAAATAAATAAATAAAAAAGTTTGATGTGCCCGCCCCTTCAACCAAGCGCTCGCCTCGCCATAAGGCGAGGGCGCGCCAAGGAGCAGTGAGGCGCACCAAGGCGAGCGCCCGGTTGAAGGCGGTCGCCCTGGCACCACTCAAGGCTCACTCAGGCGAAATCGCCTCGCCCCTCGCCTTAGGCGCTTGCCTGGGTGCGCCTCGAAAACACTGGATGAATCATAATTTTTTTAAAGTAGCTGCCCTCCAATTAGCGTGGCAGGTATCATCAATATAAGTCAGTTTACAGTCTTAACCGACTGCTAACTTGCCAACCGATAGGAATAACCTAGGAAGCATTGACACTCCATTTTAGGTGGAGTGTCCTTATCGGACACCGATAAGTCCGGACACGCTTCGGACACATGGCGTGTCCAATTTTTTTTTTTAAATTACGGACACGCCCCGAACATGCGGGGACACATTCGGACACTTGGGGCGGGACACTAAACACGGCGCAACAGGCGTGGGCCCAAATTTTTTTGAATAAAAAAATTGAAAAACAAAAGAAAACTTAAAAAAAGACAAAACCCTAAATTGTTCTCTTCTTTTTTTTTTTTTGCCTTCCTCCTGCCTTCCACACCAAGTCAACAAAACCCTACCATCCTCTCGCAGTGGACCTAGTGGTGATCAAGATGAAGACATTGTGGAAGTTTGAGATGAGAAGATAAAAATTTTAGTTTTTTCTTGTATGAAAGACCGATTTTACTTCTTTTTAAATTTGAAGTGTAAGTTGGATAATAGATTTTGTAATGTTAAGTACATTTTTATTTGTTTTGTTCAATTTATGCAAAAGTATTACTATAATCAATTCATATGCATATATTATCTTTTAAAAAAAAAAAAAAAAGTAATGTATCCCCAACGTGTCTGTGTCCTATAATTTTATAAATTAGCGTATTGCCGTGTCCATGTCGTGTCTGTGTCCGTGCTTCTTAGGGAATAGCAGAACACTAACAACTAGCTAAGGCTCGGCTCAGTGACCTAACAAGCTAGGTAACATCTTCTTGAACTTATAGCTCAACACAAATCGAGAATATGGTTTACATCATCTCTTCCCTATCTCTGATCCTTGCATTCATGAAAAGTTCATATAGAAAAGCACACTCAAATCTTATGTGTATATATGTAGCAAAAGATAACTAGCATACCCCGAAGGTGACAAGACCGGGCCCCCTAGCATTTGGTCTCAGACCCTCAACACTATCATTTTCCGTTGGATCAGACCTGCAAACAGACCCAATAATCCACAATCGGAAGGAAACAACAAAGAGGAAGTACAAAGAATTTAAATATACCAGAGCAGATCCATCAAAATAATAGATCCTGCATCCATTGTAATGGGTCTTTCAAGCTTCTCTATTTGTTCAACCGTGTGTATTGATCGCCCTATGCCTCCATGCATGCAGATAATTTTCTTTTCAATCAGTGCAGCAAGTGGAAGGTAGTTGAATAGTTGATTGAAGCGTGTCCAAGCCCAAATTCCATCACTCTCTCCCTACAGACACCTACGTTATTGGCTCTAATTAACTTTAAGTGATATTAAAATTGTAAATACATATCCATTCCTACCATTCTCTCTATGCATTCAAGACGAAAACCAAATAGCGCATTTATATCAGCAGCCTCATGGTTTCCACGTATTAAGTGAACATTATCAGGGTATTCAATCTGCAAATTCATGACCAGCTCAATATACAGTTATAACTTATAAGAGTGACATAACAAATAAATAACAAATGTTAAAATACAATCTTGCCTTGAGAGCGAGAAGCAAAGTTATAGTCTCCAAGCTATGCTGTCCTCGGTCAACATAATCTCCCAAAAACAAGTAATCAATGTACCTATTTTTAAGATGATCAATTCGTAAAGGGAATCAAGATGATAGCTGACAAGTTCAAACTATTTAGTGCTGTGATTATAAGAGATCTGATAGGTTCAGGTGGCATATATCAAAGATTACTTGAACAGCACAATAACCTGTACTTCGACAAATAGGGGGAAGCTTCACTGAACACAGTGATCTCTAAAATTCAAGTGATTGCAAAATAATATTTATTATGAAACAACCACCAATAATCTAAGTACCCAACAGGTTTAAACACCTAATCTCTGAAATTTAAACTAAATGCAAGATGAAGGAACCAACAGGTTTAACATTTGCATGGTCAATGTCAAACACCAGAAATCCAAGCAACTTTTTACCATAATTCAATCCCATGAACCTTCTCTAACTCAGGAAAATGCAGAGATCATACATCATCAGTTCAATATTGACTACGGGTTCAGCAACAGAACTACTTGCTACATTCACAATGAGCAACCGGTTCTTTCATTTATGTATTTATCTGAATATACGAATAAATGTATTAATAATTCAGAAAAAGGGGAAGGAAGAACAAAGAGACTACAGAGAGAAACTGCAACCTAAAGTGGTCACGAACCTGACCTACATTCAACATCCTTATTGTACATTCTCTTCTTTGTTTAAAGAATGATTTTATTGATAGATGAAATGAAAAAAACAAAAAAATATCCACACAACAAAGAATGGCAAAAGGCTTCCTAATCAGTGTTAGCGCACTTTTCAGCTACGTTTATACATTGTTATAGCTTCTTTTTTTTCCAAAACAATTTCATTCATTGTATGAAACTATGGAAGAGGAGAATCCTTCCCAGTCCAAGACAGGTACATACAACCTCACCAATTGGACAAAAGTATAGAAAAACTGTCATGATGGACGACCAAAAATAACTATAGATTAAAAAAGAAAAACTGTCAGGGATCAATGGAAAATCAATTCAAGATTAAAAACAACATTAAGAATAAGATGTAACCTAAACACCAACTTCTAAAAACTAAAAGACAAGTGCAGAGCTCGTATAGCGAAGATGCTAAAGATTTCAAGTTGATTCAAAATAAAAATTACCACCTGGATGCTATTGTAGGAAGAAAGGAGTTGTAATGCAATCTCAATTGCCTATACTCACGTTATATCTCCAGCTGTGGAGGGAAATCCATACTCATCAAAAAGCCTCATCAAATCACCAAATTGTCCGTGAAGATCACCGAATACTTTAACTGGAGCTTTAAGCTGTAGAACTGTCGGTTCATGCATAAATATCTGCTCAGCAGCATAACAAAGCTCGCCGACTTCATAGGAATCAAGAAAAAACCTCCTATTGGCTGGGGCTTTCCAATTCCGAGGTCTAAGTAAAATCGAAATGACCTGCAAAAAAATTAAAGAAAAATAACAACATACAGATATGAAAATAAAATTAAAAAAAGCCTGAAATGGTTTATATGACATAGAACAAAATCAAAAAGTTATTGTTCATGGGTCAAGCAAACACGGGCAAACATACAAGGCTATACAAAATCCACCAACTAAGATGCAGGCAACAAGAGAATGTATAAGAAATGAGCAAGTAAAAGCTCTCAACAATCCATCTTTCCAATTTCATTATCAGTGAGAAGTTTGTTTCTTGTTAAAAAATAAAAATAAAAACCCTCAACAATCCTCCTAGAATTTACAAAGCTTGGTTGAAAGCTTACTGGAAATCCAAAAGTCTAAAGAAGATTAATATCTTAATATGGATTCTGCAAAATGGTGGTTTGAATACAGTTGAAAGACTTTGAATAAAACTGCCTGCGATTATCCTACAGCCATCAATACGTGCACTTTGTATGAAGACCAAGATCACATTTTTCTGTTTGCCCAAAGACACTGGCAATATCTGTTTCAGAACTTCAATATCATTTGGGAACTGGACAATCATGCTAAGGATGGGATGCTTCAACTTCTCTGTGGTATCAAATTGAAACAAACCAAAGTTGATATGGCTACATATGTTTAACGCAATTATTTCAAAGTTATGGTTGGAAAGAAATCAAAGGATATTTGAAGACAAATTTTTGGAGTGGAGTAAAAGCATGGATGTAGCTCAATATAAAGCTGTTTCTTGGTGTTCTTTATCTTCGTTGTATAGTAATTGCTCTTCACAGCATATCAAGAACAATAGGAGATTTTCTTTGTTATATTATATATTGGGGGTTTTGGATCTGTGCTCCTAATTACACTTATTTTCTCGTTTTTTCTTGTTATTGAATTTCAATTATCAATGAAAAGATTGCTTCATTTAGAAAACCTCTAAAATAAGGAATAAATCAGTTTTCATATGCTGCTTCGATAAACCTTCTTGTGCAAGCCCTGAGGAGATTTCTGCCTGGTGAACTTCTTGGTTGGATATGACAAGTCGTTCGATGGAATCATTCTTCTGCTCTCGTTTTCAAATTGATCTAAAGACAATTGCCTCACCATTCCACCCAGGTTACCCATAGCCTCTTTAGCTACTACAACCTGGAGCAAGCAAATAAATAACATCAGAGCAAGAACGTAAAAAAGTCATAAAATGTTAACAATTTCACAGAGAACACACAGCTCTTGGATGCAACCGGACATCAGCCTCGTAGTCACTACCATCTGAAGTTGTTTCAGCAGCTCGTGAGTTGTCATCTGAAACAGATGTGTCTTCAGCAGAAGCAGCCTGAACCGCATGCCAAACAGCATTAGCAGCCTCAGCTTCAGCAGCAGAAGCCTCCCTCAATTTCTCCATAGAACTTTTATCCATACCGAAAGAGATTACATAAAATATTTTCACCAAACTGAACATACTAAGAGCAAGGGTGAGAAAAGATGTTCAGAATAATACCTCATGCCTCCAGCGGAAGGATTCTCCAGTTCACCATCAGAGGATGGTAATGTCGTAGATGAACTTGTATTAGATTGATTGACTTTGGAACTTGTTATAAGAGATGCTCTCTCGGATGTTATTGCAGGAGAATTGATATCAGACTGAAAAGATGAATTTTCTGCAACCAAGAAATCATCTAGCAGCATATCTGCAAAACAATATCTTTATGACAGTGAAAAAAGATGGAACAAGAAACTAATTCATTACTTCAAATGTAGGTCAAACATAAGATCCAGATAAAATTAGTTAGAAGTTGCAAGTATCTAACATCTGAAACACAGGTTTGTGGAAAGAAAATCAAAGTACAACTTACAGAGTGCAAGTGTGCCTCGTGTATAACCACCAGATTACATTGCTGCTTTCTCATACAAAACTCCAAAATACAGGGTGTCAGCATGCAAGTATAACAACTTCTCTTAACATTTTCTTACCCCCTCTAAGACCACCATAAATGTAAATTCGGACACCAACCGATGCAGCTGCATGCCGACAGCGACGCATAAGCTCCAAAGAGGGATCGTAATCAGGGTGACCCTTGTTCGCACGTGATGAAGTTACCAGCCCATTTCTATCCAACCATACTCCAGCAGCAGTGTCCAATACTATTAAATGCAATGAAAACAAATAAACACGGCATAAATAGATATATAATGCAGTTACAGAACAATAACTGTCACCCTGTAATAGCAAAGAGTACCTGCAATAGCTGCTTCACCTTCTATTGCACGTCCACCCCTAAGAACACCTCCTGTAACGTGCAGTCGTGCACCAACAAAAACCTAATAACACACAGGCCAAATAGAAAAATTCAGATGGTCACATGGTTTGAGCACCCAAAATGAAACTAGCCGCCCCCAAGGGAGGGGTGGAGTGGAAGAAGTAAGCAACAAAAACATGATCTGAAATCCACAAGCAAAGTTGAACAAGTACAAAGAACCTCATAATCATGCATCAAATTCAGCACAAAACCTAATATTGTAAGAACTGAAACTTTTAACCACTAGTTTGTAGAATTAGTCGGTCACTTACTGCAGCATGTTGATACCTAGGTGATGGAGATACCCCAGGAGCAAGGGTCCACTCCCACTGACCATTTCTATGCATCAGCAACCCATATGCATCAGCTAATGGCTGGAAAGAACAATACACATGATAATTGCGAGGAGAAGTCTCAATAAAGAAATATTTCTCATAACAAATTGCCAAAGGTCTTGACAAGACGACGAGCCAATGGAAAATTTCAGGTCCTCAAGCAAAACACGGGTCGTAACTAAGGATGCTCTCTACTCTCTTGTCCAAGGTTTCAGCCTCGTTGACATTTCAGGATTCAAGATAAATAAGTGTTCAATACTGGATTACCGTGAAAAATATTTCATTTGCAATAGAAATCTAAGAAGCACGAATATAGATATGAGACATAGATATGCCACGACAGCAACACGGTGAGACATTATTTTCTAAAAATCTAGTACACGGACACGACAATAACACATTTATTAAAATATACCATTTTTTTAAGTATATATCATTTTTATACTAGAAGGAAACTCAAAGTCAATAAGCTTATGCATTTTTATACTTAAAAGTCAATAAGCTTATGCATCTTTATGCTTAAAGTGATATATTTTCCTCTCAAAATTTATTATTTTGTCCTATATTACTATTTATGTCAATTTCTTATGCTTAACAAGTGTTCATACACGTCTAACAAGTGTCGAATCCATACTCACTTTGTACAACTAGTATGTGACACACCTCTAGTGAGCTAACAAGTGCCCGATACGTGCCTGATAAGTGTTGGAGTGTCGGAGTGTCCTAAACACGTTATCCAAACTGAATTGTCCATAAGGAAATCAATAGTTGTTGTATTGAAAGCAAGCCCTATTGTATTTGATATGAGAATGAGGGTTTTTAATTGAAGATATAGAAAGAAATTCTTTGTTGCCCCTTAATTCTTGTCCGTTAGCTTGGTCTGAAAACTCATTCATTTGGTTCATGCACAGTCCAATTCAAGAGCATTTTTCAAACAAGTTAGAACGATTTTGGTACTTGCAAACTCAAAAATTTAGATCCAACTTTATAAATTATGTTGAATGTGTCATTTGGCTCATTTCTAGAGGGAGAAATAGTGTTGTCGTCCCTTTTGGGCACAACAAAAGTGGTTGGTTGACATTGTGGGATATGTTGAGAGCACGATTGACCCGAACTTAGAGAGGAACAATAGACTGTTTAGGGGGGTGGAGAGGTCGGAGGATTATGTTTGGGAACTTATTAGATATAATACGTCTTTATGGGGTTTGGTCACTAACGCCTCTTGTAATTATCAATTAGGCATCATTCTTTTGGATTGGAGTCCTTTTCTGCAGGGGCTGTCTTCTTGTATGCCCGTGTTGTTCTTTTGTAACTATTTTTATTTTTCTCAATGGAAGAAGCATTGTTTCTCATAAAAAAAAACGATTGACCCGAAGCAAAAGGAATATTAGTTCAGATGAAGCAAAGGTTTCTTCAAAGAATCATTCTAGATTTTCTTACACAGACATAATCAAAGGAAATGGAAAGAAGGTACTAGCAGTTGCTAAGCCAAATCCTAAGCTAATTGAGGATAACACCAGAGGAAAAGAAAATATTGAAGTGGTGAATTTAAGGAGAAAATTACAGAATGATTCGTTATTTCCAGAACACACTTATAAGAAAAAGAAAAATGTAAGATTTGGAGGCATCAATGGAACGCTCTCTCTCTTCTCTCTCTTTTCAGGTCTTTCGTCTTTCAATCCTACCTAAGTTCGAGTTCTTTTGAAATTTCCTCAGTGGTCTTTTCAGTTCTATTAGAGAGATTTAATTGTCATTCGTCATGTTTTCAAGTAGCTGCTATGTGAAAGATAGGTATTTTTTCATTAGACGATCTAACGAAGGATTTATGTTAGAGGAAAAAAGAAAGAATCACCGCTTTGAGATTTTTTTTTTTTTCCTGGAATCAATTGCAATGGATTGAAGAGGTTATTGTGGATTTAATCTAATATCCGTTAAAAGTTCATTTCTTCAAGGTCAAGGAAATTTCTAAACCAATTTGGTTGGAGTTTTGAATGTGCAACCTTCTCTAATATAGGTAGTAGAAGAAGTATCGTGATTCCTGCAGGTGAGGTTGGCTTGTATTTTGGGAAATGATTAGAGAAGCATTGATGATTAATGACAGGAATACAGAGAAGGATGACAAAGTTAGACCTTACAATGCTGAAGTTCAAAGAGAAAAAGCTCCAGGATGTTCTTATTTACAGCAACTCTTCTTCTACGGTCCAAATCTTTCTCCAAAAGCCTGTTTATTATGATCCAATGTGGTTATAGCCTTAATCTACAATAAGTTATAACCAAGTTGATCTTAAACTTGAACCCATCCTTGAATCTAACTCGAAGAAACAGTACTAATCAAAGAAGAAGACGAGCTTCAAATTACCTTGAAGAACCGAAGAAATTGAAAACCTACCAGAGGAGAGAGAAGAGAGCATTCCTAACTCCCCTCAGTGATGGTGATTCAGGGTGGGGAATTTCTTCACTTTTTACTAATTAGAGAAGTTTTATATAACTCATTTGGATTGGGGAGGTTTTCCCTCATTTTGTAATTTCGTACATCAGTGAAATTGTTTCTTATAAAAAAAATAAAAATTAAAAAAAAATCATAACCATCAAAGTTGATCGACAATATTTTCCATCTATTCTATTTAAAATACTAACCAAAATGACCCTAATTAAAGAAACTTCATATAAAGAATATTGTAAATTTTTTTTATATCCGTGAGTATCCAGAGCGTGCACCTCGACTAATCTAACGAGACAACCGCTTGACCCTACTACATTTGGTTGCCAAGGTAAATCGTAGGATATTAAATCCTAGGTAGGTGGCTATATAACTTGAATTCATTCCTTCTAAACTCTTTACAATCTTTACTATTTACATCGATCCTTATTGACCACTAGGTCAACCCATTATGGTTTAATCAAAGAACATTGTATTATGCAAACTGACAAACAAGAAAGATGACCAGAAGCCCTCCTTGAATAAAATTATAGGTTATTTGTAACAGTTATTTAGTTTGAATATAGATTGAAGGGGATAAGAAATAGTATACACATAACACTTATTTAAGAAAGGAAAGAAGAAAGTCTTCCGTTGTCAACAAACTACATGGTATCAAATACTACATGCCATGTAAAAGTTCATGAACATAAGCATCTAGTTCTTGTTTAGAATGAATGTCTATGTTAGATAATATCTACTAGAAAAGGGTTGATCATACTGCGCCTGAAGAGTCTCTTCCCCCACAAAGCAAAAACATGCCATCTGATCGTGCACTGGCCGTTGCATACCTATAAAAAAAGGGTGGGACACTGTAACTTCCCAAAATTTATAAAGATAGAGAACGCTGGAAATTTTATTCAGTGGTACACAGATAGCAAACTAACATTCTAGCAGATGGCCTATCACCTTCCGGGTTCAACCTCTGCCAGGCATATGGTTTCTGGGCAGTATCAAGAGCCCAAGCATCAGAAAGAACTCTTTTTCCTGATAAAGAACATAAAAAGTATCAAATAACCTTTTTTGTTAATTACCCAGGAGTCGGTGGCCCTTTGGCCTTTATGCCCCTATACCTGGGGTATGCGCACTATCTCCATACCCGTGCATATGCAAGGGATACGTTTGGTGGAGTTGCGTTTCATGTGCTTTGAATCCAAGACCTCAAAGATATTCCTTGAGGCCCCAAGCCACCAAGTTATCTCTCAGGGACAAAGTATCAAATAACCTTTATCTACCCAATTATCATAAATTGGCCTCAATTTAATAGATGAGAACACAACTATATTATGGCAAGATTTATAAACATTGAGAAAATCACAAGCACTTCATACTTCAAATCAATCCTACCACAAAGGAGGAAACGCAATTGGAAAAATATTTATATGCATCGATGCACACACAGATCTATAAGTACATAGAATGGCTTTTGTGCCTTTTCATTTCAGACTTGTCTTTTTGTCATTTTGTGTGGCCCCACTCCAACAAAAGTTGGTTTTCATTAAAAAGTATATAGATTGGGATTTCCTTGTTCTTGAAATTTAATTAATCCCTGGTATTTCAAACCAAGCATTAAAATAGATGCAAAGTCCAATAAAATAATAAACATATAACCAACTGTTCACTTGCACCTACCATCATTGCCGCTAACAGTCACCAGATATCTTTGAGCAACCAAGTCCATCACATGGCCATAGCGAGGTCCGGGTCCCTGTCCTTGTACCACCACTCTATATTCACATTTTTAGATAAGTTCCATTCCAAGGTTTCCCCTGCATCATAAGTACAAAGATCCGGAACTAACTTTACCTGTGCCACTTGAATTTATCATTTGTTAAATCAAGCACATAGAGATCGTCAGTGGAATGCCCAGCCGGACCAATGCCTCCCTAACCAAATAAACATAAACTCGTTAATACAAATATCGCTGTGAGAAACCATACAAGGAAGCCTCCAAAATTTTCAATTTTTGCCAACATTTTTTATCCAGTCACCTGGAAAACAACCATGGTACCAACTGCCGCTGCAGCATGTGCAGCCCTTGGTGACGGTGGCTCGCCAGCAGGTCTGATTCTAATATCCAAACATCCAAGCAATAACAGTAAGCACATCCAGATCAACTTCACAAGTGGAAGAACTGAAATACGTGTCACACACGTATATAAAGTAATACCTGGTCCATTTCCTGGTGAGAACATCATAGGAGTGCACGGAATTGGTCACACCCGCCAATCCTTCATGAATGCAATAGAATTATCACAAAACCAATTTAAGAATTCAAAAGTAGAGCCCACCTCGCGGTAAACTCATGTAATTACAATCGGCTATCTTCTTGTTCAAATAGGTACAAACGTAACGACAAACACTCAAAGCAGAAATAAAAATGATTAATTGGAGTAGAGAAGGTTGGAAGGCAACTTACTGATTCCAGGAGCAGCAGATGCGGCTCCACCCTCGATGGCTGTGGCGCCGCCGAAGAGAATGAGACGAGGGCCGCAGGATTTAGTGGCAGCAACGGCAGTAAGGGTGTGACCGCAGCGAGGCCCAGGAGCGTCGTCGTCGATATCCCAATATGTCTCCAGTGCCCGATAAGACGGAGCCGGGTACAGCCATGGTTTCGAACCCATTCTATAACCAGGCCGCCCCGAGTAGAAGTTTTAGATCTAACAAACGAAACCTAGCCAGAGACGATCGGAAGTTCCCAATTTCCAGAAAAATATATGAGAAAGGTGGAATCCAAGCAGTAGTGGTGGGTCCCGAGCCAGACTCCGGACCCTCGTTCCTAAATCTGCTTGTTTGGTTTTGTTTTTGTAATGAAGTAAAAAGAGGGTTTTGCGGGGGGCTTCGAGATCTTTGACTTCCGACCTTCAATTTCGAAATGGGTCTTCGACATTATCTGCTGAATCTCTTGGTTTTACTTCTACAACTTTCTTTCTTTTTTCTCTTTCTTTTTAGCAAATTTCTATTGTCCTTAAATTTTCAATTTTAAAAATCAAATCCTCAAACTTTCATAATTAAAAAAGTTTGGATCCCTAAATTACCAATGTTAAAGTTAATTTCACGAATAATTCATACATACCGGCCAATGTGAAGTTTGAACTTATTCCTTATACCTATAAACTTTCAATTATAAAAATTAAATTTTCGAGAAGGTGTTGTCAAGATAAAAATAAAAAAAATAGAGTAGGAAATATGAGTGAGATAATAAAATATATCAAATTTTTTAAGTTTAAGGCTTTAATTTTTACCCTCCATAGTTCAAGGGTTCTAATATTTTCATTTTATGAAAGTTGTGAGAGTTTAATTTTTGCAATCGAAAGTTTAGAGATGTAATTTGTGCAATTTCTTTTTTTTTTTTTTTGGAGTGGAAATTAGGAGGTGTAAATTGTGAAGTGCAGAGAGATAAATGATGTAACAACGAGAGACAGTCAGAATGGAAGTATGTATAAAAGCCATCTCGTGCCCACCATCATTCGCAACAGGTGTTTGACCCATTTCACAAGAAGTAAATTCGTTGGTCTGAACTCTGAACAGAAAATGTTATTTGGATCTACCGACTATTCACTATAATTTTCACTGGAGAGGAATGCAGATTAGTTGACAAGGAAGGCGAGACTCGAGAGGTATTGTGGTGGACCAAAAAATTTTCCCCTTGGAACTCTCGTGTGCTATTATTTCCTCTTCAACAATATTGTGCGACTATGTTCCCCTTGATCTCCCATGCTCAGATACACTATAGATCAATTTCAAATCCAATAAAAATTCTGAGAGGCATTCGAGAAGAAATTAGATCATGAAATGTACGATCATTCAAAAGAACGGTAGCTGTTATATTTACTATACCTAACAATGTCGTTGAATTTTATGGAAACGGTAATTTTCTTACAAACGTTTGCCAGCATCACTAACTATATTATATCTTTAACCCAAAGACTAAGAGTTTAAAAGTTGTCGCATTACCAGAATATTAAGAATATATTCAAAAGCTTTAATTAAACTTAATTGAAGAAATTTGACACAAAAGTTGTCTAGGGTTGGTGACTTTTGGTCACAAGTCAATAGCGTTACAAAACAGACCAAATATAACGGAACATAGAAAACGATACAGAAAATACATCTGTCACGAGACAGAGAGGAACCTCCCTTATTGTTTCACTCGTTATTTAACGAGAGCAAACTTTTTACAGCATAAATTTCCAATCAGGGACATGGATTGGGAAACCTTGAATGAATTTTGTCTATTTCAGAAACTAGTTCAGGTGTGAGCTCAACCTTAACTGCATTGAGAATATCCAAGAGCTGCCATGACTTGGTAACTCCAAAAACAACACTTGCTACAAGGGGATGCCTGAGAACAAATGCTGCCAAACCCCGAAAATAAGATATTGCTCGGCAAATATAGAAACATAAGAAATGTCAAAAGACAAAACACTTGTAAAACTATTGACCAGCTGCAACAACATAGACGAACCATAATCCAGGGTGTAACAAGTCCTCTGCAAAAGATGTTAAGGGAATATAATTTATTTTAACTTCAGTCCATTCAAAAAGGTGTAAACCTTTTAGAATGATGGTTAGTCAGATGGATCAGCTCATATATCTCAAAGATGCAAGTGTCATTGGGAGGCAACTAGATGATCTTAAATAAAATCAAAAATGGGAATTTGACCCATTAAATATCGGTAGTGCAGATGAGAAACCAAAAATCATTTGTCATGAATCATTTCCAAATACCAAAGGTCATTTCTGATTCGTAACATTGAAGGCTAACAAAACAAGTCAAGCTATCAATTATTTATGCTCCAGCATAAATAAACAATAAGCTAACCTAGCAATGGACTTTTCCTGTTTTTTTAGTACAAGTGGGAGTAGGGAAATTCAAATTTATGACCTCTTGATCAAAGACACGTGTCAACTACTCCTTAGCTACATTAGCTAGACTTTTTCCAGTTGAAAGTTGAAATTTCGGTATCCCACAATTTAATTCAAATAAAAGCTACGGCCAGCTTTTTCATCTTTTTTTTCTTTTTGGTATTTCTCAATGTAAATTTTGGGTTCACACTCCAAGAACAATGATTTCCAATTCTGCTCTATCTCAAAAGATAATTTGGCAAATTCTTCTCACAAAGTTCATTAAATATAGTACAAAAACTCATAATAGATTAAGTCTGTTCTGCTGCAATTCAGAACACATTTGTCAAGGCGTACAACCTACTTTACATAAAATGTCCCAAACACCCGAAGAAACAACATACAGAGGAAAGAAAAGGAGAACAAACCAATTGCTAGAGAGACTGGATGAAGGCCATATTTCTTAGCAACCTTAACATATTCCTACAAACATTAGGCAACAGAGAATAGTAAGTGAAAGCACCAAGTGAAATAGTCCACATACTTTGAAGCATTCACGTCAAATTCCATTAAGATCTGAAGTAAGTGGTGACAATGAAACAACGCTATCGGAAAATCAACTGGAAAAGTAACCACCTCCCCCGCCCAATCATGCTACAAGCTTTTTAACCCCACATACTCTTCTTCAACACTCCAAAATGCAAAAGCTTCACAATTCATCAATCCGTTATCTTTGAGTTTTCATGTACCAAAAAAAAATTAATAATAATAATACTCAGAATTTGCATACCATGGTAGCTGTTCTAATGACGTTATTGGTTAGGTTGTACCTAGATTCCCCTTCTAAATATTTCCCTGGATTGAAAATAACAGCTCAGTTTACATAAGAAAGTTGAAGTCCAAATCTAATTTGTAACAGTTTCCTTCCCATTTAAGATCAGAAAAAGAAAAATATGAGGAAGCATTTTATAGGAACCTTTATAAAGATTAAGCCGAGCATCTCCAGGACCGCCTTCAGGAGAAAAGTACTTCCCAGAAAGTATGCCCATTGCCAGGGGACTGTATGCTAATAAACTGATTCTGAAAAAGGTTGAATAATCCGTCAAATGACAATAATTAACATTTGAGGAATCAACCATATGACATAATCACTTAAAGGAAAAAACAGTTAAAATCATGCAATGATTCATTAACACTTCATTTGGTGAGTAACCAGGTAAATATAACGGTACAGATATTGAAGTTCAATAGCAATTTCCAGACTCTTCTTTTTAGAGAGAGAGAGAGGATTTCGTTGTCCCTCAATGACATCTTTTTCTTTTATAAGCAACCGAACTTTCATTCAGAAAATAAAAGAAGGTACAAGAAGGGGGAAAAACCCAACAAAAGGAGGTCAATGTACAAAAAGAGGTTCCAAACTTTCATTGAGAAAAATGAAAGAATGTACAAGGCTCGCCCAGAGACTATGAACAAATCGACTGAGCAAACTAACATCTCCAAAAAATATGGTCCTCCGAACTCTGAAACACATTTGCCTAGAATACACCACTGCAGCCCCAATAAAAGGGAAGAGCACCTCTAAATGAAATCCAAGGCACTAACCCTCCCATGCAAGACATGCCAAGAAAAGAATTTGATCTTCTTCGGAATCTTAACCTTCCAAAGCGAGGTAAACAAAGGGGCATCTAGGGGGAGCAAGGGAACGATATAAAGATGGAAGAGAAAACCACCGATTGACTATAGGTCCAAACCAGAATGTCCTTCCTCCCTAAAGAAAGATACCCTAAGCAACGTAAGCAAGTTTGAAGCCTCCAATACTTCTCTGTCCGTCAAAGGACAACAAAGCATCGAGGAAATGGAAAAGGAACTACTCAAAGGCGACAAAAATGAGGCAACTAAATGCAATCTCATATTTGATAGGTGGTATAATTGAGGATATAAAAGACAAAGGGTTTATCTCCCACCCAACAAACCTCCCAAAAGTAGATGATAAAAGAACTACCTCAATTATGCTTGAGAACTCCCTTAGTCAAGGTGAACACCCACAACAATAATAAGAAAACCCCAATAACAAGATGATAAATCAACCCCGAGAAAGCTAAACAGATTTATGCTTGGAAAGATGATTAATGATCACGAAGAACTTCAAGATTTCGAACTCTCCATAACCTAATGGATCAAACTAGATTGAAAGTTCTAAACATGTATTCTAAAACACAAGAATACAAAAAAAAAAAAAAAAAAAAAAAAAAAAAAAAAAAAAAGAGGAAGCTTGAAGCTTGAGAAAGACTAAACTCAATCTAAATTTCATTCATAAAAAATGTTGTTCTTCAAGAGCATACATCCCTATTTATAGTAATTCAAAAGACACAATTAAAAGACACAACTCTTGGCCTAAGTAGTCTAAATTCAGCCTACACCCTCTCAAATCCATACATGAACCGTATTAAATGCAAATATATATAAAAGATACATGACATATTAGGATGAGAATGAATCTGGATTTTTAGATACATTAAGCTTCTTGGAGGACAAGATGCCTTTTCAAGCTCGAAGGGATGCAACTCTTCACTGTGAACATAGTTTGGATACACATATCAAGAAGTATCAAAGTCATCCCCAATAGAGCATTTCAAAAATGGGGAGAGAAAAGAGAAAGCAAAGGAGGTAGCTTTCCATGGCTTTTTACGTAAACCTCAGGTCCATTAGATGAGACCTAGTCAAAATAGTGTGGCCCATATTTGCAAACAACGATCCTATGCTACCCGATGCATTCGGTTCTAAAGGAACCGCCACAATGACATCTTTAATCTTTGATTATAAAATCTATCGTTGAGCTTCCACATTGTTATGGGGTTAGAGATATTCATCATACTATTTAAGTCTATTTTCTTAGGTTAGTAAAGAATTTCATAAATATAATTAGAATTTAACAAGAAAAATTGACCATCTGGACTTAACAGAGCTTTTGTTGAGTGACACCAATACTAGTTTTACTCATACATACAAAACCCCTTGCCTCGGTGATTCTAAAGCCATACCAGTTCAAAAAGAGCATTTCACTTGGATGCTAAACAACTGTACATAACAACCAGTGATTCACCAACTTTTTCAGACTACTAAGGCTACAACTTACATCCATAAATTTACCCACAATTTAGCAATTGAAAGTTTAGAAAAACCAAAACCTACAGGTAGAGTTCCATAATGAGATCAGCGTACTCACTCAAAGAAATGGATGTACTCACTCAAAGAAATGGATGCCACTGATCATTCAAAGAATTGATTACCTCTCGTGATGACAACATTCAGCCAGGCCAGAATCAAAACTTCGACAGAGCAAATTGTACGAGTTCTTCAAAATAGAAATGTCCGTTCATTAGAAACATATACAATAAAATAGACTCGAAAGCACAAAATTGAGCTCAAGCACCTGCAATGATACAACTTTTGGAAGGTGGGTATATCTTTCACCAATATGTGCAAATTTCATAACACCATACGGTGTTTCATTGCTGAGGCCAATGTATCTGATCTAAAAACACAAGAAATTCCAACTTTCTTGAAAATATGTTATTTTGTCAGATATAGAGAGAGAGAGAGAGAAAAAGAAAGATGATACTATTATTGCCTACCTTACCAGCATCAGCAGCTTTGTTGAGTGCATAAAGTTGTTCTTCTAAAGAAACTGAAGAGTACTGCCAGGATGGATTATATTCTGTTTGTCCAAACATTGGAACATACCTTTAAAGGCATACATACAGAAATAACTATTTTGTTCTCACTCACAACTCAAACAAAAATAATATAATAAAGCAGCAACATGGTATCTGGCCAATATTCATTGAAAAGAAAAAAAAACGATATAAATACTAACTTCCATAATATTCCATAGATTAAGTTAGTACATACAAACCGATCAGGCCAATGGATTTGGTAAATATCAATGAAATCCGTTTGCATCCGCTTTAAGCTGCATAGATTAGATATCAGCACATCAGAAGAGGATGATTTGTTTTCCTCACATAGGTTAGATAGAATTTATACTTTATTGTTCCAAGAGAATTTTAATAAAGCGTATTATGCCTTGAAAGATATGAATATCCGGGAACAAATACATTCTTTATCTATGAGGTTTTACAATTAATTATCCTGATATCCAAGCTTCAAAATCTTACAATTTTGACCCCATAATTTTCAAAATACTTCAAAGTAGTCTTTCTTTAGTTTTTGGTAGGCTCCGGTGATAAAAAATGACATGACATATTTAATTGATTTAATTATTTGTGTGTTGATATAGCAATATATTTTTATTAAAAATTATAATTTTTTATTGATGTGGTAAAAAATTGAAACCCAACCTAATTTCTGTTTCTTATTCCCCTTCCCCAATCACCCCCCTTCACCTTCCCTTCCCCGTATCATTTCTCGATGCAAGTTGATTATTGGTATTATCTCCTAGGTAGGAGGTGAGCCCTCCAAAGCTAGAGGGGCGTCAAATGGTGGAGAGTAGAATGAAAAGAATTTGTTGGATAGAGGGGGAGTTATCAAATGGAGGGGAGTTAGACAAAGGGAATCCATGGAAAGAAGTCCTTGGACAAAGGAAAGTCATCATATGGGGAGGTCAGAAAGAGTGTCAGTGCCAGTCTCATAATTTGGATTCTAAAAAACTCAAAAAACAAAAATGAGTTTCAGGTCAAATTGGAGTTTCTGAGTATTGATAAGTAATAAAGTAATAATAAACTTAGACTAACTCAGTATCTTCCCAACACCATCCTTGAAGCTGAACCAAGTTCTTGAATGGTAAATAACCAACAGTTATTTTTTTTTATAAGAAACCTGGGACTTGTATTACTCACAAAAAATAACCCACCGTTATTTCAAACTCTATGGTGCAAGGATTGTGCACATGATCTATTCCATTGGCTCTCTCAAGTCATTTAACAATCACTTCTCTACCAAATGGAAGAAATCACTTCTCAACAATCATTCTACCCCCTCACCAACAATTTTGTTTCAATCAAACCCTCTTTCCTTAATAAGACAAAGGCCTTCATAAACATGTTAAAGAGCTAAACTTATCTCTCCAAGTGACAATCTTGAGGGTATGACTTATTTGACCTCTCTATGTGAGACATTCTCTCTTTCTTCTGACCGTCAATCTTTTCATGATTCCTTCCAACAAGATACTCAATCTAATTCCTTATAGCCAACACCATATTTTCTTCATTAAAGACAATGTGATAATTAGCCATGGGGTTTTATTGATGGTAAGCAACAAGAGGTTACTACATTAAATAAGCTCTTTGACTTCAACGTATTGGAATAGAGGCGTTGAAACAGTTTTTCTTTATCCTAGTTTTTTTCCCTTTTTTTTATGAGAAACTTTTTTTTTTTAAAGGTTTTGATGAGAAACTATTATCAAAAGAAGGAAGGACAATATAAGGGCTCAAGAAGAGGAAATCCCTTCCCAAGCCAAACTACAAAAGAGCCTTCCAAATTCTAATCATACAAAATCATGAGGTTATAATTACAAAAGAATTCCTTGTAGTCTGAAAACCACCACGAAAAGTTATATGGTACATTACTCCATAAAATCTCCTCGGTACTGCCACTATCTCCAAAAACTCTATGGTTTCTCCTCAGTACAACAAGCGGGGTGGGAGGATTCGAACCCATGCCCTCTTGGTCAGAGACACCGCTGAGCTAACCTCATGTTGGCCTCTATGGTTACTCTCTTTGCAAAGAAGCTACAAGAAACCCTAACTGCACAATTCCACAGGACCTTGGCTTTGTTCTTAAAACTAAAAGCAAGCAGAGCATTCAACAACCGAGTCCTCAATCCAATTTGGAAGACAAATTGGGATGTCGAACATACTCCTTGAACAACCGATGCTATCCATTTGCAGCAAACTCACAGTGGAGAAAAAGGTCATCTAATGACTCCTCAGCGTTCAGGCAAAGGCTGCAAACCAAGGGGGAGAACATCCAAGAAGCAAATTTCTCAGTAATTTACATGTCGCGTTGATGCTTCCATATCAAAGAGACCACATAAAAAATTTAACTTGTTATGGAACCTAAAACGTCCAGATTTTGTACACCAGAGGAACTTCAATCTGTTATTAGATCTAGTGAAATGGAGAAAGGAGGATTTGGGGGAGAATCTGCCTGTGGAATCAATGACCCACCTAAGTCTATCATTGCCCACTCCTAATCTAAAAGATGCTATTTTTTCAGTGAAGGCAGTCCAGCTCCATAAGTCTCCTTCCCTTGGATAACAAAGACACCTCCACTTATTTGAGCTTGTATTTAAACTTCTCAATTATAGGATCCCAAGAGGACACAACATTTTGATTCCCTCGCAGAATTCTATTTGACAACGAGTTTTGATGTAACCTAAAAACTAGCAAAATCTCGCACTAATATCAAAGATACTAATAACCCTGATCACAATACACAACAATCAAGGGCATCTTGGATTTTTTATTTTTGGTCACCATCAACCGAAAACAAAGTTGTAAATTGTATTAAATATTGCCATATTTGCACAAAAATATTATAAAAAAATTAAAAAAACTCACTTCATATTTCCATTGCCGTAAGTAGCAGAATAGCATGACCATTTTAACATCACAAGGGTTAAATTATCATATTTTAAAACTAAGAAATCAAAAAGAACTATTTGTGAAACCTCAAGAACTAAAATGGTATTTCTATAGTGAAAATATGAGATTTGACATTGTTGACCTAACATCGATTGCTTCTATAATATTTTTAGCATCCAAACACTTTGGTCCGCCTCGTATCCAAGTCATTTCCCCAGATGGTCCAGCAACCTGAATGATTGTATCAAAATTTTCTCAGCATACGAGTTCAAGAAACACTCAATTTTAAGTTAGAAAGGCAAAAGTCTGTTGTCCATTCATAAAACCAAAGAAACCCAATCAAAGAAGAAAAATAATAATGTGATTTGTAGCTTGAAAAGCTAGAGACTGAATAATCCTAACCGCATTGATTTATTTAGAAAATAAATACCTTTTATTACATACTTATATTGTAACAACCCGTATTTTCTAACACGATCATTCTAATAATAATGCGGAAGCGTAAACAAATAGACACTATATCAAAGGAAAAACTTATTTATTTAATTTGATACTATGACAAAAAAAAAATTGGGACAAGTCCAACTTTGAAACAGAAACCTATACTATAATAAATCCAAAGATTGACTAACAGAACTAACTAAGTTCTCATAAGCTAAAAAAAATGGAAAATACTAAAATTTTCCAACTCCTCGTGCCAGAACGTTATTCCATGAAAAACAAATGTGCCATAGTGATCACATAGACCAAACTCAGACTCATGACAGTGGCTTTCCTTCATTTAGAAATTGCAGCCATGTACGATACAGGGCATTCTTGATCCATAAGAATCATATGAAGCAGGAACAAAAATATCTATAACTATAACTATAAGGATCACTGCCGGGCTAAAGAAGATAAAACACAAGGATTTTTTAATTCGATTAATACAGAATATGCATGACATTGATTACCGAATCTTTTTAAAATAAAACTCGAGCTTCGGGACTGATGTATGGTAATAGAAGGTGTGTCAATTTGCACTCTAAAATCTTAACTTCAAAGTAACTGTTCTTGACATCTTGTAACCTGTGCTATCTTACAAATTTCCGTAGGCCTATAGCATTCCTGAGAAGCTAAATCCACGAGGAAAGTTGACTAATAGAGTTCAAAATTTCTTGACTCGGAGAGAAAACCAAAATAATGAGAATACCACCTTCTACAGTAATTGTCAGTCAAACTGTATATATACAGAAGGTACCTATCCTTTAGAAATAGCTCGAGCTGAACTACTTCTAAGTTCTAACCAACTCCGCTCACATCAGCTACATTAATTCTCAACGTAATTAGTAGTATATTAACAGCAAAACTAACAAAGAAATCGTTACTTATCCAAAAAAAAAAAAAAAACTGAAAAAGAAACAACACACCAGGTAAGGTAAAAGGTCAATATCTAACTAACTCTATGCATTTACATTGACCAAACGATGGTTATGAAGCTAAATCCAAAATTAATCTCAAGAATGGTGGAATTTTTCTGCCAATCATGAAGCGAACGGACAAAATTCTCAATTGCCTAAGTGGTATTGACCAAATAGTAAAAATATAGCGATCCGGAAGAACAAAACAAAAAAAAAAAAAGCGCGTACACACATCGGACGACATGATGAGACAAACCTTCGTAGCTATAACTACACGGTCCCGAGCAATCTTCCGGTTTCTGATCCAACGGCCAAGGTATTCCTCGCTCCTCCCCTGAGTCTCAGCACGTTGAGGCACTGGGTACCTGTGCATTGAACGCGCATGGAGTACGTAAGAAAACGAACAAGCCAAAACTCAGCGTAATTCTATAGTAAATTTAGTAATGAATAGCATGGACTAGAAGAAGAGGGAGGGGCGAAAACACATTTCGGCAGAATCGAAGAAGTTGATGCCGGCATCGAAAGCTTGGTCAAGGAGGCGAAATGACTGAAATAGAGAGTTCTGCTCGCCGAAAGTCATGGTACCTGTGAAAGGTGAAGATTAATATTTAGGGCATTGCCAACTAGGGGATCGGAAATTAGGAAGCGAGAGATATATTCGAAAGGAACCCAGGTCGAACCGAAGCAGAGCCTTGAAACTTTGAGATCAGGAGCGAGATTAAAGACAGGAACGGCCATTCTCCGAGAAACAAAAAAGAACAGGGTAGAGGGCGGGATACTGGAACGTCTGCAGTGCAGCTGTGAGACAATATGTAACCCATGTAGATAACCTTTCTTCCCACCCATATTTTCCTCGCAAATAATTGTTCAAGGCGTGCTGGGAGTTATTTTTACACCGCAAAAAATCACTTTGGTTAATGTCAAAATTACTCTCTTTCTCATGTTTGTGCGAACTAAAAAGTAAATCACTTTATTTTTTCTTTCTTCTTTATAAAAAAAAAGTATTCATTTAAGCTCATCAAAGTCCTGAAGATAACATATCTCAGACTACATGAATGAGCCAAACAAGAAAATTAGATAGCCACACCGAACACAAATTAGATGAAAATGTGAAAGAAACTGCTTTGTATACAGTCTTATTTGAAAATCCACCGGTATGAACAAACTGAATGTTGGTAAAGCTCTTGGCTAAATTTCAGATGTCATCTACCCAAAATCAAAACAAAATTCAGTAACTTCGTTGATTTGATTAACCAGTTGAAGAGAGTTTGACTCAAATTACACCAACCAAAGGTTTAATCTAACAGCTATTCGAAGGCCTTCAAGAAAGGCGGGAGATTCAACTCTCAATGGATCGTGGTACATTTCGACACTCTGGGACATTGCAGCGATAATCTGACCATTATCATTTTTATCAACCACTCCACTGCTTATTCTGATGATTGAGCTCTTGCAAGTAGCGTATGCATTAAAACTTGATCTACCCGCTGTTGGAGTATGCCACGTGATTTCAAAATCCTTGCCCCTATTGTTGTGATGTGGCTGTAAAGAGCAATTACCCAACTGGACAACAAAACATGCATTTATCTCTCTTTCACGTAAGTTATAATCCATTCGCTTTTGCTATTGACACAATAAATTTGATTGTTGACTCGAATCGTGTTTTGATCATTTCAAATCGTCAAAGCAATAACACAAACAAGGTCAAATTCTTTTGCAGATAATAAGTCCATCATATGTAACAATCTCTTGAACCGAGTGGCGAAAATCTCAAGGAGAAAATAACTTGAGGTAAAAGAATTTCCCACACTTTCTTTTGCCCTTTTGCACTTAAACAACAAGTGATATGTAGTTTCTATATGCTTTTCACACATGTAGTACATAGAATTCGCATCAATCCCCTTATTAATTAAGTTCCTCATCGTTCGCACACAGTTACGGTATATTATCCAAACAAAATTATTTATCTGGGGGAATTTTCAATTTCCACACAAACTTCCACCAACTTTCATTCATGTTGTGGGGATTGGAATATCTGAGACTCATGGCTAGTCTGTAGCCACTTTTAACAATACAGGAATTACTTCCGTCAAAATGTCGTATCCAAGTATTTGGTTCCTCAGTCCAACTGATAGGTGGAGAGCTTTAAATTTATTTTTAAGTATTATATGTCGAAAAAATCAAATATATTTAAATCTAATTTTTTTCAAAATCACTTATTTTACCATCACTTCCAAACATACTCTAAATTATTTCAATTATGTTTAGATTGGCCGAGGTAGATAACCTTTGGAGAAAAAGTTAAGACCCAATATTTTAATATGAAGAAGTAATCCCAACTATATAATCATACAAAATAAAACAATTTAATCGAATCATCTTTAAAAAAATATTAAAACTTGCAAATGTCATATTTATAGTAAAAACAAAACCTAAAAAAACCTTGCAAATGTCGGATTCATATATCTATATCTATATCTATAGTATATATAAAAGGGATAATGAGGAGAAACTTTTTCTCCCTATTTTGCCCTTTTAATTTCAACATTCCTAGATATTTTGAGGGCAATTTTGTCTTTTAAATATAAAATTTTCTCTCTCACTCCCTCATTTCTCTCCCTCTCACGCCACTTTCTTTTTTTTTTCATTTCTTTTAAAATATTTAATCTCCATCGTTACAAATTTTACATTTCTCAAATTAATTTTCTCTTTCTAATAAACTCTCCCTCTTAAAGGTTAGAATATAAATAATTAGAATAGGGAGGGTTTTGTCTCTTTATTTCTATGTTAAAAAGTTATAACTTATTTTGAATTATAAATAATAAGAATTTCAGAAGTTTCGTAACTTTTTATTTTCTACAACTATATAAAGAATTTTTTCTTACTCTTTCTCCCAACATTTTCTTCATCAAAACTTGAGTTTCTTTTCTCTTTTGGTATGTAAATTTTCTCTTTTAGTCAATCTCTTGTATTTTCTTATATTTAGTTAGATTGTTTGATTGAATATTCAACTTTTTTAGTTTTTTTTCCAAACGACTCAATCAACTAGAAAAAGGAAAGTGAAAATGAGTGATGAGATCGAATCACCTTGGACGGATCCACTTTAGGATGACACTTGGTAACCGTGAGGACTCTCTCAATGACCTCCTCCTTGGTAAGGTGATCATCGTGTGATGAAAATAACCGGAGCAATCCATCGGAACATGATTGCGGTTGGCATTCCCGGCGAGCTAGGGCAAGGAATTGGACCGGAACTCAAACATGGCAAAGAATGGTTGCCCTGAACGCATCTCTATCTCTCACTTTTTTTTGTTGTCATTTTATTTTTCAATGACTCAAATAAGAAATTGAAACAAAGTTGTATTTCCTTTTATTTATTGATATGTTTAGGGAAAAAAAAAAGATGAAAGATCCATGAATATGTGTTTTTTTGTAGAAAAAAATTTAAGTAATTGAAGAAAAATACATTTAGTCACACTAACCACATCAGTGGGTGATGAGAATTATTGAGATGTTGTTTTATGAAATAAACATTGAAAATACGAAAAAACTTGGTGGGGTAAACATTTAGAGATAAAAAGACTAAATTATATTATAAATTTTAACTATTTAATTAAATTTTAGATTTTTAAACATTGAAATAAAAACTATGAAATTTCAAATGCACCACATGTGTTTCTTACTAGTAATTGATGCAATATTTATTTGTAGATTACAAAAAATCAAGATTTTTATTTATTTATTAACGTAATCTCACAACAACGACTTTTTCTTTAAATTTGACATGCAATTATTGCTAGATATTTAACGCAAAAACTAATATTCAACAATGTCAGATTTTCGAATTCCTATTGATGTACTAAAAAAGCCAATGCTAAAGAATAATTTAATACAACAACCTAATGTGACATATTCATAAGGAAACCTACTAACAATAATTATACTGAACAATTTAGGAAATATATGTTAAACAAATTGATTTATAAAGTCAAAATTATCTTATATATTACCATGTTTTTGTTCAAAATTATCTTTGGATTTTATGTTTTCAAAAAGTATGCTTAATTTCTACGTTTTATCTTGACGTAGTTCACCTTCTTTAAAAATACATGAACTGTCATAAAAGGATTTCTCGTGTATAATATGTAGCAAAACTATGAATGGGAGATAGCAATCCGGAACGTATTGAAAAAGTTCCTGAAAGACGTAAAAGTAATAGCCTTATGTTATGGTTGTCTCCGACTTATGACCTTTATGCTACTTAAGCTTAAGGTATCCGCGATTTGGTCGGTCCGTCAAAGCGACAGACTCTAGCTCTGTGGTAATTCTTTGAAAAAGTTCGAGCTTTCCAAGTTGGATTTGAAAAATAAAATAGGACTTCAGCTTTGACATGACTTTGATCTTCTCGTCAAGTGAAGGTAATGTGAGCCTTATCCAAGTCAAATTTAAAAAATAAAAACAAAATAAAAAAATTATTATTATTATTATTATTATTTTAGTTTTAAGCCTTTAGCTTTTTAAAAAGGTAGGATAACAAAGAAATACATAAGCATAAGCAACGTTTATAGATTTAATTTTAAAAACCTATTTTTTTAAGTAAAGTTGAGTTTAACTCAACTAGTTAAGGCACCAATTTCTAACAAAATGTTTGCAAGTTCAAATTTCTAACAAAATTCTCATCCACCCATGTTGTATTAGAAAAATGTTTAATTTTTAAAATCAGAACAAGAAACATAAATTGTTGTCAAATGCTTAGATTTCTTAACAAAATTATATAAAAAAAACGAAAACGTTAAAAATGGATGCAAAACTTCCATATTCTTGAAAACTTTCAAATTAACCCAAAAAAAAAAACCAACTACTTACTTTTGATTATGATGTGAATGACACCAGTCACAGCTTGCTCATAGTGCAGGTCCCACTTGTATATTGTATTTGGCCGAAGATCCGAGACAGGCTGAAATTAATGAATTTCCACGGTTGCCGCCGGAAACGTACGAAATATAGTAAATATCGTAAAGGCAGATGTAGTAGGGGTTGCAAACCGGACGGTACACAACTTGGTTTTGGAACAACACTATCTCATATCAAGCAATAGAGCTTAGCAAATTATTTAGGAGAAATATATATATAAAGCATATAGAGAAGCCAAACTTATTAAGGGTATAGAAAAACTCAGGAGATCAATTAAGTAAACAATATATTGTAAAATAATCACAAACAATAACTTAAATATAGATAGGAAAGGTATGCTTATATTGTACCATAGAGATTAAATTTGCAGTAAATATTGAAAAGAACTAAATCGAAATGAACCGTAACAACGGACAGTGACTGACTTATTAATTAGGTCAAAATTGTAATTTTCTTTTTTGAGAATAATCAAAATTGTAATTGAAAAAATTTAATTTTGGACATAACCATCAAACTAAGTTTCAGTATTTCACTCGAGACCGAGGAAATGGCAAAGGCAAACTCATTACTCATACATCCATCAGGCATCGCTTAGCTAATTTGTGCATTAAAAAAACGAACCTGAGCCCCTCCAACTCCACTGCTGCATCAGTATTTAATTAATCTAATGCCTAATTCCAATGCTAATGCACATGTCCAAAAAATAAATTAAAAAAAAAAATTATTCCAAAACAAGTCAGATGCTCCAAGTGGACCGGCTCAGAAATGAAATTAAAATAACAAGGGTGATTGACCTCGACCTGCATTCGCAAAACGGAGTGGACCCCTCCATTTCATTGGGTTTGGGACTGGGAGTTGCCAAACCGTTAAACTGCAATCACTTCAAACAAAATTGGTACTTTTTTTAATCATACCGACCCCACGCCTAATCTCACGTTTTTAACTTTATTGTGGATTATGAATATAAAAACTTCAATTATTAAGTAATGATATCCGAGTCATAGTAGAAAGAAAGAAGCATTCATTCATAACTAATTATGTGATTTTTGGGTTCGGCAATTGGTGGAGACCAGAGTAAGAGAGCCGTTCAAATATCGAACCTCAAAATCAAACATGTAATGGTATTGATACCATCTTTCATTGTTTCTGTGCGTGTACTATATTCTACAAGACAAGTTAAAAAAAAAAAAGGTTTCGAAGGAAAGGAGTATTAAATTTTAGTAATCCAACTGAAGACATGATAACCGAACAACATACTTGCAAATGCTAGCCTCGTACAAAAATATAGTAATAATAATTATTATATTATAGGACTAGGACACACAGTTTTCCTCCTCTTCTCAAAACTCACCGTTTCTTTTTTCTTTGGAGAACATGGAAAGAACTCACAGTTACATTACACGACGATGATATTCACATAATTAATTTTTATAATTTTCTACCCGCTGGAGTCTGCCTCTTATAAGTTATACCCAACCACATCCGCAGCCGCAACACGGCACAACCCAAAAAAAAAAAAATATATAGAAATTTTAATTTAAGATGAATGCAAAAATTGTTTCCCATTATGCCCTCAACAACAACATGTGAGTTTCGTGGCCTACCCTCTCAACTGGTTGCACTGCTGTGGAGGCCTGGTCTTCTGCCTTCCAGCCTTCAACGGGCATGGCGTCTGTACGGGTGGCACCATACAGTTGTATTGCAAACACAAGGAACTGCTCAAGGGAATCTCAGCCGTGGGGTTAATTTCTATTCCGGTGAGATAATTATGCTGTAAATACAGAATCTGTATATTAGCCGACAGTAGGCGTTGGACGAAGCAAGCGGGCACCCGACCACTGAAGCCGTTGTTGTTCAGGTATAGATTCTGTACGGTTGACAAGAATGGGGATACTGGACCCGATAACTTGTTGTAACTGAGATCCACGGTGGCGATTGAAACGTGATTGATCGGTTCCACATGGCCGGAGAACAGGTTGCGCTGCAACTGGAGGGTGGTGATCGGGAATGTGAATAGGCGGCCGGGAATTGTGCCGGTGAAGTGGTTCAAGCTGAGGTCGAGATAATTCAAGTGGTTGAGGCGGGTGAGGAGGCGGTCGACGGGACCACCGAGGGAGTTCCAGGAGAGAGAGAGATATTGGAGGGAGGGAGGGAGGGAGTCCGGAGCAAGCCAACCGGAGAGGGCGTTATGCTTCAAGTCGAGACGAGTCAGGGTTCGGGAGAGGAAGAGAGGAAGCGGGCCGGTTAGGCGGTTGTGACACAGAATGAGGTTGGACAATGCCGGTAGCGTTCCTATGGAGCGAGGAATTTGTCCGCCCAGTTGGTTGTAGCTGAGATCCAGTGTCCTAAGCCTGCGTAGGCTGCCGAGACCCGCAGGAATCTGGCCGGAGATTAAGTTACGGCTGACGGCGAGGAAACGCAGGTTGTTCAATTGGGAGAGTGTTGTTGGAAGAGGACCGTAGATCCGACCCGGAACCACAGAGAAGTCGGCTAAGGCAGAGAGCTTACCGATGGAGAGGTCTAATCGACCAATTAGGCCAGGGGAGGAAGCCCTGGGGTCTCCAAGATTGAGGGTAACGACCTTGTTGGATTCACAGGAAACGCCGGCGAAATTGCAGGGGTCCGAAGTGAAATCCCAGGAAGCAAAAAAGTTAGACCCCGGCAGGTCCTTCAGAGCCTTCCGAATGGATTGGAGCGCTAAAAAGTCAAGCGGGTCAAGCATCGCGGATACATGCACCCCCACCCCACACAACACCAGGATGAAGACGCAGAGAAGGGGAAGCCTGACCCTGCGGTGGTTGGCCTTGCCCATTGGAATTGGAGGGAACCAAACCCCAAAAGGCCAAAGGTGAGTCGAGTTCGAGTATGGGTCCAATGAATTTAATTAATTAAGAAGAAATACCAAGTGGGGCTGGATTTATAGAGGACAGGAGTGCCTGCCTTTTGGAAAGGGAGGATTGCTTTTCCGTGAGATGAACAAGCCCGGAAATCACCTGTGAAAGCTTTTAATGGCGGAACTACAGATCAGCAACCAAATTTTGAGAAAAGGATATATTGGAAAGAACAAAAAGGAAAATGGCGTGGTTTGGCTTGAGGAACAAGCGAAGCTGCTGCAGTCTCTTCCCGACGCCAAGCACCGGCACTCTCAGCTCTCACTAATGTTTGTCTTGTCACTGGTTGAAAGGAGCTCTATTATTATTATTGTTGTTGTTATTATTGGGTTGAGGCTTGTTAGGGAAGATGCAGATTGCAGAATACGAGTCATGATTGCAGTGGTGTGCAGTACAACAAACGAAGAGAAGAGAGGGCAGTGTCGGGATTTTACGTTTTCTTCTTATCATTTTTGGAGAATTAGTAATTGTGTTGCATACGCTTTGTTTATTGCGATTTGGTCGGGACTTGCTGAGGTTGCTTGGTAATCGGTTCTACAAGGAGGAATTAGGGAAGTGGTGTATCAAGGGACGGGGATCACGTGGCCATACGCTTTGTTGTTGGGTCCCCTTCCCGTCCATCCCCCTTCTGGTAGGGTAGGGGGACCATCACTCCCAAAGTTACCACCAACTCTACGCTGTAAAATTCCCCAGCCACACAAACCCTGCCCGCTCAAGGATAAATTATTATCGGTGCCTAGGGAAGAGTGGAAAATATAATAAATAGCCGCTCTTCATCTGTAAACATTTAAATTTTATCCCTAATGATTTAGATTCACATATTCTATCATCTGATTAATTTCGATTTTTTAGTACAACTAATTAAGAGTACGAGGGCTTGAACCTCCAACATTAAATGAAATAATAGATGTACTGAACTATGTTTATCTGACTCGTTCTTTGCTTGCTCCTGGATTGTTTTTGTATGAATTTTGTTAAAAAAATGGTATGATATAAAATTATAGTGTCAAACTTTTATTTAATATGTTCTATTTATTATTTCAATTTATAGACTTTTTAGATATATCTACCACATATCTCATACTACATTCAAATTTTTGTAATTTTTAAATCTATATGTCATACAAATTAAAAATTTTGCAACTCATTCTTCTATACAATTCAAACACTTACACTAATTCAAACTTCCTAATATTAAATTATATAAGTACAAATTTATTAAAACTATGAACTAATATCTCATAAATATTTAGGTAAGCACGAAAGGTTTTGGAGTGAGGGCATGCTTAGTTTCAATCCATCATATTGACCATATTACTAATAAAATTTTCTTAAAAAAGAATGAACAAATGATGGTAATAGTATGTAGGTAATATCAGTATTAATTATGATTACATATACAGCATTAATATTGTCTGTGCTATTATGGTGTTGCCTTATGTAAATTACAAGCTTTTAATTTATGAGGAGTTACGATAATAAAATTTTAAATGAATATGTAAAATGAAGCAATAATTATTAGAGGTTAGAATGAGCATAGTTTATAATTGACATACATCTCTAACTAAGAAGTTGTGAGTTCGAACCCCCACCTCACATGTGACCTGGTGGTCAAGGCCAATTAAATAGCAAACGGCTATATTTAAAAAACATAATTGCTATTTTGCTAATTTTTTATGTGATAATAAATAAAAATTCGGAGAGAGAGGAATGGGCGGGTATTATATGCAATGCAGCAAGAGGTGGGGAAGTCAAAGTAATTGGTAAAACAACTACTCTGTCGCTGTGTTGCGCCGAGGGAAACCACTTTTACTTTCTTCAAACATACACTACACTACGCATGTTAGTGGATTTCAAAGTTATGTAGCTTGAGCTCAAAGGAAGAATATTGGGAATTTTAAAGCTTCTCTGACAGGTCAAAAGCATAACCAAATAATGCTAATTTATTAATTGATTCATCCTACAATAACAATATAAACTAATAAACGTTGTTGTATCTCCTACAAAAGATTTCACATCTACGATTCACAAAATTAGATGACTTGGTTTTGACATAGATCTTAAAAGACTCCAAAGTAATATGGAATCGCACTTTCTATCCTATATTGGAGAGAGTATCTAATTCCTTGCATAAAAAAGAAAGAAAAAGTAAAGATGGTTTTGTCCAAAGGCTTAGAAACAGACATGTTGTCAAAAGGAAGAAAAAAAAAGGACAAAAGTAAAACATAGTTGAACAATTATTTTTATTTTTATTATTATTAATTTCTTTTTTTGAGATAGAAAAAATTAGGAGCAAAAGGTGGGAATGCCAAATCCATCGACCAACCCCAACAACCATAAATTAAGTTAGCTGTGGTAGGGATCCATATGAGATTTGGTTCCCATTAAAGAAAGTAAATGAATTTTGATTGTAAAAGTGGTAGATGAAGATGGGCATGAGAATGAGAAACTATTGTCAGTAAATGGGTAATGTCGAGTCATTTTCATACAGCTATGCATTCTTTCACCATATATAATTAATACATTTATTTTTGCATGCATGATTTGATTCCATCGCTCCTACCGCCATGCATTTAATATAAGCAAAACACCAGAAAAAATTTAGTACAATAAAGGTCGGAAGGAAAGGTTTGAACAGTTGAAAGAAAGTAATGAATACCTTATCCAGTAAACCAAATTTGGATTGATTAATTAAATCATACACCACCCAATATTGTCAAATTAATTAATTGCTCCGATATATTTAATTTAGGCGAACATGCATTCTGTCGAGCATTAAATCCTACCAAGGACCACATAAAATAGTTCAGAGGAAAGCCACTGAGGAAGAGATCAAAAGTAGGACGACAAGTTAATGGCAATGTTATATATATGTATACGAAAACCAGAGCAAAGGGAGTGGCGCTTCCTCCAAGTTCCAACCCAACAACTTGTAAATGTCGAGACTCAAGACTCGAGCACTGCATCCTCCAGTTTCACTTTCACATACTTCTTTCCCCTCGTAGTTCCTGGCTAGCTATTCCATCATAGGAACTGTTCCACCAGCTTCAACAATATTACGCTCCAGCTTCGATTACCAATAAAACAACAACATATATAAAGGCTTAAGACGACTGGGAGAGTAGCATGATCTTTTCTTACATCAACCGTGCCAGTTTGAAAAACTCTAAGCTAATCCCTATTTGGTAATTTATTTGTTTATGATCTTCTACCTCTTTTAAAAATTAAGCTTATAACCACTCCTTTCAAAACGTTTTGAAAATATAAGCCGAATTTTAAAAACTTAAAAAAGACTAGTTTTTGTTTTTAAAATTTGGTTAAAATTTCAAACGGTGTTTTTAAGAAAATGAAAACATGCCAAAGAAAAGAAATTGTGCTTACAGTAAACAAATACTCAAGCTTGCTTCTCAGTAGAACACATTCACATCGTACTTGTTGCAGACATCTGAGACACCTGCATCCACATATGCAATGGTAATCTCATTCCGAAATAACAAACCTAAGCTTTATAGGAATAACTAGCCCCCGCCGTCCCAAAATAATGGAACTTGTGTCCTCAACAAAACATAACTTCAGACGAACAAGTATTAGGCTAGCCACACAGAAAATGAAAAGACATTAGTAACACTAGGCAAATATTGCCCAAATTTGAAGTTTGAATAAAATTCTCTAGGACGCCTAAAAAAGGGGAAGCGAGGGAATGAAGGGAACAGCTGCAATAGTATTCTGCCCTGACACTGACAAAGTAATTCAACTTTTAGCACGTGCACGTGCCAAATCTTCCCTTGAAAGATGCACGTATACTCAAAAAGCTTGCACATTGAAAAGAAAGAAAGCAGACACTCACATTTCAAGGTTCTTGGTCTCGCAAAAATCTCTGAAGGCAACACACCAGCTTTTTACTCTGGCTGCACCAATGCTGTCAACAACAAAAAGAATCCACGTTCTAATCAAGCACTCATGACATGGTTAAGCAAAACAAACCATAAGAACATACTGCCGCTTATCTCATGTCAACAACATCATTCTCAAACTACAAAAACACATCAATCCAATTGGCAATCGCAATTATATCCTTCCTCTGGATGGATATGCGGGCTTCACACCCAAGGAGCATAATATATTATCTACATGGGTTACATAACATTGTCTCACAGCTGCACTGCAGACGTTCCAGTATCCCGCCCTCTACCCTGTTCTTTTTTCCAAGGAGCATAATATATTATATTTTCAAAATTCAACTACCTTGCGCTGCTACCCTTGAGTTGATGTACATTGTCATCTACCTGTTTGAAATCCACACTGTTCTGCTCCCTACAACACCAAAAGGCAAAAATCCAATTAATTAGTTCTTCCTACCCTGAAGATGCCAACTTCTCCTGCAATACATAGTATGGAGAACCAAAACACAGAACAAGTAAAGCTTTTCCAAAATTTGCCCAACTACTGGGAATTGGGAAAATATACAAAAGGCGCTTAAGGAAACACAAGCACTCACAGGGCTCTGCCCATTTCATCTATAAGCTTCTGTGAATCATCAAAGAAGAGGTAGACAACCTCAATCACAAAATTTGGACTACTCTCGTCCTGCAGTTGCTTAAGTTGGGAAAACTGATCATCCACGAATCTCTTCTCACCACCAACATAAACATAAAATCAATACATCACCCAATACCAAATAAAATGAGGGAAAAAAAAGTTTGTTTGAAAAGGAAATAAGGAATTAAAGAGCAAATAAGGGCTAAAACCCCTTTTAAACAAATTAGTCCAGAAAATGGATGCAAAACTTCCGTGTTGTAAACAGCAAGTATTACTTTTTTTTTTTTATCTTTTCCCCACCAGGAAGACAAAAATATTATACAAGTCCCAAAAGGATTTCTACTTCAAATAGTCTGATTGAGTGAGAAATAGAATAACAAACACAGACCTCGGCACGTAGAGAAGCTGTAAACTCGTTCCACTGCGCCAGCATCTGTTTGACGGCCATGGTGATAGGATTTTGGATCTGTTCCTATGGCTGAAGAACTTGGTTATAAAAATGGCCCGAAAACGAAATGGAAAAGCGCCAACTATAGATAAAGCCAAATGGAGATTACTGGTTTGACTCGAAAATACAAAGATCAGAAATGATCAGAAAGCGTAAACTGAAATAGAAAGGGAATTGACAACGTGCTATTGGAGGGAAGTTAATGCTGTGTCGGTAAATACAGTAAACTGACTTGCCCAATTAGGGCTCCTCGTTTGTTTTTTTATTAAATATTATTTTTTAGCAAGGTATTAGAATTTAGATCTCGGGACTTTTTTATTAGAAGGATATGTGACTTAGTTTTTAAAAAAAATAAAAAAATAAAAAAATAAAAAATAAAAAATAAAAAGATATGTGACTTAGCTGAGCTACAGGCTGGCTATTATTTATTTATTTTTTTAATCATACTGTTGCTAGAATTTAAGCGAGGTTTAAATAATACCTCTAAATTGCCAACATAAGTTTAAGTTTAATTCAAGAGGTATCTTATATTTAATTCCAGAGGTATTTTTTTTATTCCCTAAAAATCGAATGGTAAACATAAGTTTAATTCAAGAGGTATCTTATATTTAATTCAAGAGGTATTTTTTTATTCTCTAAAGATGGAAGGTTCATATTTACCATCTCCACGCTTACTGTATTAAAAAAACTCAAAACCATCAGAAGTTTTATTTTTTATTCTTAAAATTTAATTTTGTTTCAAAATACCCTTTCCCTAACTTTTTCGTTCCAATTAAAGTAGACAAGTGACGGTGATTTGTAAAATAGTGATATAAGTGGGATAGGTATAAGTTTTTCTAACTATGCCTCATTTCAAAAACTTTTTCTAACAAAGTAACCTCGTTAACTTTTCCAGTGGCTGGAGGTGCCTATGATTTGTTTAGCATACAATTTTTATCTTGAGCACTGTAGAATTTAGAGTTTTGTCCCTTTCATTGTAAAGGATTGTGATAATCATATGGTTTATGCTGGTCCCAATACTATCCTGATGAAGCAACAGGGTGGGAATTGGAAACTTCCGAGCTAAGAAGCTGCCAAGTCCAAGGGTATTAATGTTAGGGCATTGCAGGTGCATGTCATGCTGCTTTTCATCTCTTCTGGACAAAGAAATATACGTCCCTTGTCAAAAACTTGACTTTGTTGGAAAATGCCTGCTAAGGATAATCAACCGGCAATTGTGGGACTTATGAGATTTGGCCAAATGATGAAATAATTGATTCTCAACCTTTAAAAGATCGATATATCTTGGTTACCCTTGCACAAGCATATCAGGAAAATCTTCTCGTCACGTTCCCGATAAGATCTCCCCGTCTATGGGCTATGGCAATGAGGATATCTCATTGGTATATTTTCAATCAATCTGTAAAGGTAATATGACATTTTTTCTAACATCAGATCGACCAATGAAACACAGTTTGGGTTTGGGAGTAATTTTACTGCATCAATTAATTTCAAATGTAAGATAAGAAGCACTTATATATTGATGCATTAGGTAGGTTACGACGAGTGTGGAAAAAGAGGTGGGTTACATGGAGGTTACTGGATTTAGTGCTGAGATAAGAGAACATATATACAAAATGACAATGATATCAGTGAATCTGTGTTCCACTTCTATGACAGTTACGTTTGCCGCTCTCTATCTAACACGGTTTTTGTTCCTGTGTCACTCTCTTCCATGGGAGGGATGAAATGGTAATGTGGATTTGTTTTAATAATATATGTGATGTATATTAAGTTTGCCAAATTAATTATGCTTGATGCTTCTGCAATTTCTAGTGATGTCTTTTTGTACAAAATATATTTAAGTGACAATCCCTTTCTGGTCTTTGTTTTCTTTTATACTTTGATTAATAAATAAAGCTTAAGGACGAGGCCAGGCCAGCATCCAGTTTCCACATATTAATAATATCAATATGGCTATACCTCACCTCTGCATTTGACTTTGTGTCCTTCACCAACCCAACCACCTATAAATGCTCCATAAGAACGTCTCTCATTCTTGGCTGTTCCGCTCTTATTAACTCCTCACGAAAAGCTTTTCTAAGGAAAGGTATTTGATTTTTTCTGGTCCCTTTTATGCAGCTCAGGTCTCCAGTCAGGATCTGAACCACCTGCATATCACATGTTTGGACGGTAATGTTCTTCAGCTTTTGGTCGAGCAGCTCATGGTCTCTTTATGTCAAACATCAGAATTAAAGCAAGCTTCAAGCGAAACATCTGACATGTTTCAACATCAAACTGTTCTACTCAATAGCAGAAGTTATTAATCACAGCTACTAAATGCAATATCTAAGCTCCAACTTTCAACTTCTAAATTGCTAAACTATTATCATTCACCATCCAACCCAACCCATCTCTATTTCTACAATCGTTAGTTTTAGTAACATAACGTTTTGACAGTTGTCCTTTGGCCGGACGAACACGATTGCTAAGTATGAAGGTTGCAAATTTGAGAAATAAAAACAAGAACATGCCTGATTCATACAAGGTCTCCGAATTGAGGACTGTTGTATGCATAAAGAAGCAGCAAGAAGCACGAGATTGGTCTGCCGTGAATTGTAATTTGTTATGAAAGGATCAACAAGTTCTCTCACGTTGTTCTTCTTCAGCAACGGCTTTGCCTGACGAAGGGTACAAAAATATGAATTAAACAGTAGCCATCCATTGAGATTAGTATGATTGAACCAAACTTTGCAACCTCCTGCATAAAAGCGAGTGTTAAGGGAAGTTTGAAAAAAAGGCTCACCCACAAAACAAGACTTTGCTGAGAGTAATCAAGAGCTCGGCGTCCAGTGACTAGCTCCAATAGTAGCACACCAAATGCAAAAACATCAGTCTTTTCATCTACTATACCATGTGATAAATATTCGGGAGGTAAGTAGCTACAAAAGCACGACGGAGAGGAATCAGAGTTTTGTATATGAACAAGTGGTAAATAAGCTGAGAATGACATTAGATTCACAAACCCGAATGTTCCTTCAAATTTTGATACTATGTGATGAGTCCATTGCTTTGGTAGCCACTTTGCAAGCCCGAAATCACAAATCTGTTCGAAATTTTTTGAATTGTATATTGTAAATAATATTGTGGCTGATACACAACAGAAACGGCAAAAATGAATACTAAATATTGTACTACTTTTGGTTTCTGTATACATGGAGGGAGGAGCACTGAATAATGTACTGAGTCACTGACTAATATCTTCATGAGGGTTCAGAAACATTATAGTAAGAGAAAAGGAAACCAACTACCCAGCTTTTGATTTTAAAGTGCAAGAGGGAGAGTGTTACCTGAGGCTCGAAGTCTTCAGTGAGCAAAATGTTTGCGGCCTTAATATCTCTGTGGATAATTCTTCTTTGACATCCTTCATGGAGATATCTTAAACCCTTTGCGGTTCCAATGGCTATTTTATACCGAATGTTCCATTCCAGCTTCTCCTTTAAACCTATGGGATGCATTTGTTTCTTTAAACTACAGAAGATAGAATCGAATTATAACATCTATAAAGGGTAATGGACTAACCATAGAGCCTAGAAGCTAAACTCCCACGAGGAGACAATTCAAGAACTAAATGCATTCCACCTTCGACTCCATAGCCAATTAACTTGGCAGTATTGGGATGGTTGACATGAGCCATGATTCCAAGTTCAAGCAAGAAATCACCAATATTCTCATCAAATTTTCCTCTTGTCAGTCTTTTGATAGCTACAAGTTGTCCGTTCTTCAAACATCCCTTGTAAACCTCAGCATAACCCCCTTTCCAATCAGATTTTCTACAAAGTACAACCAAAAAGAAAATGGAACAGACACGTCAGATTGTTCAGAAATTTTTCTTATGTGTTGGGTTGGACATACAAATATGATCTATTGGGTGCACGGACCAGGGCTGAAATAGTTTGTTGCGGCTTGGAGGTCACGCAGAGTGAAATTCTTCCATGGCGAGTTGAAATTGCAGACGTTGGAATCAAACCGAAAGTGAAGATGCAAAGTCTCTCTCATACTGTTACTCAGTCTTTTGGAGAGCTTGAGTACACTAAGAGGATGCAATTTACTTACGGGGTTGCTGGATTTTGACCTCAATAATTTGAAAATTCCACGCCAAAAAGGTGGCGGTTTGGGCTCCCCGGAAGAAGTTGATTCAGATCCTGAGCTCCTAAAGTAGTCTTCAAGAATTCCAGTGGGAGAAGATGAATCTACCTTCTCCTTCATAATGGAAAAAAAATAGACCTAGCGTGCCAGGAACAAGAACAAAAACAGAAACAAAATAGCTTCATGGCGTTGCAGAAAAGAGTGCTCAAATTTCTTTTAGTTGATTTGATAGCAGAAAAGTAAATCAATTTTGATAATTTGCACAACTGTTGTTGTAGAGAGAACTCAAAATCACAATACTGGGAGTTGGAGGCAGTGAGTGAAATAAACGAGGGTAATTAAAGAGAGACCGAGACAACACGCGGGAAGGGGAACCCCATAAGAGAAACACAAAAAACAGAGCTGAAGAAACATAAACATTGATATGTAATGTAATGTAAGTTAAAACATAAAGGGCAGGAACAGAAAGTAGGAACCGAATTGGGAGAGAGAGCAGTGAGGTGTGACTTGTGAGGAAAAATGGAAGGTACCGTGGCGGTGCAGAAAAAGATGAAGAGTTTCAGAAATTGTCCATCAGCATTCAGCATTCAGCACTCAGAACTCAGAAGAAAAGAAAGATGAAAACAACCGCCTGAACCTCAATCGAAGTTTGACGCGGGAGTAAGGAGGAGAAGCAAATATTAAGCTATGGTTTGGTGTAAAATCTAAGTCGTGAATTCTAAGATTCGTAAGGAGTAATCGTTACAACTTATCATGAAAGATATCCCAACATTTTGTCCTGGATGTGGATGTGGATGTGGATGCGCGTAAAAAACACTCTTTTTGCCCACATTACTTCATATTTTCTTAAATAAACAAAAACTTGCCCAAAGCCATTTCTGAATATAAAAACACAGAAATAAGAAAGCTCCTTTTCTTTTTTCAAGCTATCAAATTTCTAGCCATTGGTCCATAGGAAGATTCTTCTTGACGGGTCAGTCATACAAAAAAATAACCAACATTTTCTTAGATTGGATAATTCAACTTTATTAATGTTAATTATTTATTTTTTCAAAGTGAGTTTTAGTTTGGCACATGTGATTGAGAGATCACGAGTTTAAATCTCTCTATCGCGATTGTTGTACTAAATCTCTCTTAAAATGAGGATGGAGGTTTGGTTTCAATTATGTATATGTCATCTAAAAGTTTCATACGTCATATTTGATAAGGGCATAATAGATTTTTTGTTTTACAACTTACTACCACGTGTAACTTTCATTTTTACAACTCATCACAACTGTCATATTTTTTTCTTAATAGTAATGAAGAAGTTAATAGAAGGGTTGTTTTAAAATAATTTTAAAACGTCAATAGCTAAAATGAAACTTTTAAAATAATAGGATATAATTAAAACATGCTTGAAAGTTTAGAGATATAATTCATATGTTTTAACCTAATTATACCGATAAAAGAAAGAGAACAACGAATAAAATAATAATCAATATTCGTAATGCCTGCATTATTGTTGTTATATTAGACTCAAAGATCGTTCTTTTAGAAGAATGGTTTTAATATGGAAAGCAAAAATGTAGAACCTAGTTTTGAAAGTCCGCATTTGAAGAAATAAACAATTATGCTCCTGATTACACTCAATTTCAAATTAACTAAGGTAATATATATATTTAATACAATAGTATAACTAAGGTAATATATATATTTAATACAATAGTATGTGTAATATATATATATATAACAATATGTGAGGTATTCAAACTCATGACCTCTTAGTCGGACAATTATGTCTTAACCAATTGAGTTAAACTCGATTTAGCAACTAATATAATATTAATAACACACCAACACAAGCATCATAGTAAATGACATTTACTCGATTTTTTTTTAAGATTCAAATTCTTATACCTGCTAAAAAAAGAATCACATTAATGACATGTAATATTAAATATAATATGAGAAAGAATTAATATTTAAAACATCTTATTTTGTTGTTAATATATGAAAATTTTTAATTCAATGGTCGTAGTTTTATAATTATCCATTACATTTTTTTTAAGTACAACACGTGGAGTAGGAGTTCAAACTCATGGCTTTTTTATCGGAGATAACTGTTTTGATTCATTGAGCTGCTCAAGTTGTCCATCACATTTTTACTCAATATCATATGAGTCGACGTTGAATAAAAAATTTGAAAAAATCATACGTCGACCAGATGTATTAAAAATTTTAGCCAAATGGTAAAAATTAAAAAGAAAAAGTTTCAAAAAAACATTTTTTAGCTAGGAAATTGAGCAATATTTTTTTAAAATGTAAACATTTTAGGAAAAATAGTAACAAATTTTAATTTATAAGAAAAAAATGATCATCAGATCAGATCAAGATTTGCTTTTTGGCTTACCAGAGAAGAGAAGAGAAGAGATGATTGTTGTGTTTTATATTGGGAATTATTTGTGTAATGATTTAAAAGCAATCAGAAATGAGAATGAGAGGAATTGGAATTGGAATTGGGGTGGATGAAGTTGTACTCGACCCATAGAGAGAGATGGGCCATCATTAAACGTCCAACTTGTACTCATTGCTGCTGCCTTACGAATACAATAATCATTTATAGTAAAATACATGCTTCTTAATCGCAGTAGCTATATCAAATAAACTTTGATATTATTGATGAATTGCAACCATTTATTTTACTCTCAAAGAGTTTTTTTCTTTTTCCCTTGGTATCTACCTTCCATCACAAGAGAATAAAAGTTAACTACGCTTAAAGAATGCTCTTAAAAGGGTTGAATCTTTATTCTCAAAATTGTAAAGTTATATTGTTAAAACAACAACAATAATAATAAAATAAAAGGGTCCATTTAGGGAAAAAGAAGACAAATTCCTCTCCATATCCATCCATTCAAATTCCAGCAGTTGGACATGGCAGGTTGTTTTCCAAAAATTGAATTCTTGGGCCTTACACAACATTATTGTCATTTTGTGCAGGTAGTCCACCCTCTTCATTTGGATCCATACACTAACTCTCCAATATTGGGTTGTGCTTGGGTAGGCTTATTTGCCATTCCTTGACAGTCTTTGGGTGACCACTAGAGGGATTTGAAGTTGAAATGAGATACAGGAATGTTTTCATTTTTTTTAGTAACAAATTTAAAATTATAAATCTCCAATGCAAATGAAATGGAAGGGTGGATGAAAAAAGGCATAAAAGCAGTGTATTTAAAGCATGGAAAAGCAGAAGAGATATCTCCTCTTGGATCAAGGAAAGCAAAGCGTTACCATGTGTTTGGTGCACTGCAAATATCTACTCTTGGATCCCATCCACCAATCATAGAAACATAAATATAAATAGAAGAGAAAATTTGTGGTCCCATTGTTTTCTTACAAAAATATTGCTCCAAGCCTCCACCTATGCTTTTGGATTTAGGCTTTTGAATAGTTTAGTTAGTAACTCTGTGTATTATTTATTATAATAAATAACAAAATCAGGTGCGCAGAAAAGGGGAGTCGAATATTCCTCAGCTGCTGGCTTTGGTCTTGGCTCATACTCATAGATAGTCATAGTCACGGCTGGCTGCTGTGGTGATGTAACTAATTAAGTAATTGCTTTTACCATTACGTGACGACACCGATCTGATCTTCCAACTCCTGCTGTAACATGTGTTTTCTCATTCTATCAACTCAACGCCCACAAGTCTGAATTATTTAGAAAACTGGGCACAAATGGAGTAGCTTCAGGGCCTCCTTCAGTCGAGGAAAAAAAAGGGGAAATGGCAATCGCTCAGGATGTGGAGGATGGTGGGCGGGAAGCGATACGACAAACATTAGTGCAGGATGAGAATAAGTCAACTCACAGCAGTCCTCCATGGATGGTTTACTTTAGCACGTTTGTGGCAGTCTGTGGCTCCTACGAATTTGGAACTTGTGTAAGTGTATACATACATACTCGCATCTCCCAATCCCAAGTGTTGTGCTTTTTCGCATCAATTTATGTGGCTTTGTTTTCAGGCAGGTTACTCCTCGCCCACTCAGACTGCTATTGTAAACGATCTTAATCTCTCTTTAGCCCAGGTATGATTCAAATCTGCTGTTGGGTTATTCAAGTGCATTGGATGTTATGGCTTGTAAATTGGTTTCTTTATGCAGTTTTCACTAATTGGCTCCATACTCACATTTGGTGCAATGATTGGTGCAATTACAAGTGGACCTATTGCTGACCTACTCGGCCGGAAAGGGGTGACCAAACCAACACTATAATCTGTCCATTGGAAGTGAAAATTTAGTTCAACGAGCCACGTTGTAGAAATCATCTGCTCTAATTTTTTGTTTTAAAAAATTTGGCAGGCAATGAGAGTCGCTACTGGTGCCTGCGCGGTTGGGTGGTTAACAATATACTTTGCTCAGGTTGGTGTTTCCTCTGATTTTTTCTCTTTCCTTAAAGTGCAAGTACAATGACCATTTGTAAGTTGGATTACTACATAAGGGAGCAGTGGCTTTGGACATTGGACGATTGGCTACTGGATATGGAATGGGATTCTTTTCTTATGTGGTGCATTTTTCAATCCCTTTCAATTACTTCTTATTTGCTCTCCTCTGCTTCCTGTAAAACAACCTATCCATAATATATATTTAGGTACTCATTTTTCTGACTCTTCTAGGTTCCTGTTTTCATTGCCGAGATTGCACCTAAGAACCTTAGAGGTGCTCTAACTACACTCAATCAGGTAAAAGGAGAAAAAGAAAAAAAAAAAAACTGTCCATCATAGAAACACCATCTAGATAAGCATTTCAAAATTTTGAGGCAATTAAGACTTTTGATTAGGCTGCTGGTTAGCTTGCAAGTAACATCCTCGATTATCCTTATTCTACAGTTAATGATTTGCACAGCAGTATCTGTATCCTTCATAATTGGGAATGTACTCTCATGGAGGGCTCTAGCGTTGACTGGTAAAATTTCTGACCGTGCCATTCTAAGTAAAAACATCAAGAAAAAGAACAACCGAGTTTTTTTTTTTTAATTTTTTTTTATTGAATGCTTGCAGGACTTATCCCTTGTGCCATTCTGACATTTGGTCTTATCTTCATTCCTGAATCTCCAAGATGGCTGGTAAGGAAAAGTAATTGAGTCGGGACAAACCATTGTTTTTGGATGTTCATATGATGCTAAACATGAATCAGGCAAAAGAGCGACGTCAAAAAGAATTTGAAACAGCCCTCGAAAAACTTCGTGGCAAGGATGTTGATGTGTCCCAAGAGGCAGCTGAGATCCAGGTTCTTCTCCTTCCTGCTTGTGTGATATATTTTCCGATACTTGAACTGCAAGTTACTTTTTCAGCATTACATTAATGCTCAACTTTCTCAACAGGACTATATAACAACGCTTGAACAACTCCCAAAACCCAAACTGACTGATTTGTTTCAGAGAATGTACTTGCGCTCAGTCATTGTAAGTTCTTCATTGAACTGATTGTAGACTTAGATTTACATGCTTAATCCCCTTGGTTTTTTAATTATTTCACCTGAAAAGTAGAAGAGAACCATATAGGTTAAAAATTGTGGACATTCACTGTCACTGCAATCCATAACCTCCGGTTTCTGAACTGTTCTGATCAGATTGGAGTTGGATTGATGGTCTGTCAACAATTTGGAGGAATTAATGGAATATGCTTTTATGTCGCCAATATCTTTGAGTCAGCAGGTACCGTAAGACAGAATTCTTATCTAACTGATGACATATATTTGTGAATAATTTTTCGAGAGGTTGAGGAACTGGAATGAACCCGTTGTATGTCTGGATTTTCATGACAAATCTCCAAATCTTTCAATGTTTGCAGGATTTTCGGTTAGCATTGGAACTATAACCTATGCTATTCTTCAGGTACTTCAGTCTTCATCAGATCATTTCCCGTGATATTGCCTTTCCAATTACAAACATGGTGCTTTTGACAGGTTATAGTAACAGGAATTAGTGCAGGTTTAATTGACAAGGCAGGAAGAAAGCCCTTGATACTGGTAAATTATAGTTTTGACTCAACAGAGAAGGAAAACTAAATACAAACAGCTGCTCAATTCCTTCTTTTTTACGTTTTTGCTTTTAGGTCTCTGCATCAGGGTTGGTCCTCGGTTGTATCCTATGTGCAGTTTCTTTTTATCTCAAGGTAACAGCACGTCTGGTACTTTCTGAAAGAGCTGCGCATTTGGTTCTCACAAATGTTTCTTAGTACACACCACACCACACATTTTTTCTTTCAAGTTTACCAGCCCGCCTCTAGAGATAACACCATAACCATTTTATCTCCGTACATGCATACTCTGTTATTTACTTCCATGTGTGTAGGTTTCAATATCATTTCACAAAATTATTCAAAGAAGAAACAAAAAGCCGACGGTTTAGATTACTTGAATTAGATTAGTAGTCAATAGTCAAAGATAGGGGATGGAGAATGATCAAAATGGTAAATATCATTGATGCATGGATGAACGGAAGAATAGTGTTCTGCCCTCCAGAATATTCTTCTGTAATTCTGAAGATTGTTGATAACAATGATATGTTTTGAGATTTATTTAAATTTGCACTTGCTGAAAACCAGGTGAATGAAGTGGCAATCCAGACAGTTCCAATGTTAACTGTAGCCGGGGTGTTGGTAAGTGCATCAGCTTTCTTCAAATCTCATTGTAGTATTGAAGTCCTTGTTTGCCTGACAACATTGATTGAAATTCAGGTGTACATAGGATCCTTTTCGATTGGAATGGGAGCTGTTCCTTGGGTTGTAATGTCTGAGGTAAGAGTTGATAAGTTTTGAAGTAAGAGTTGATAGTTCAACCAAAGACTTAGATTTGGTTATTTTGGTGCAGATATTCCCTATAAACATTAAAGGACTGGGTGGAAGCATGGCAACTCTAACCAACTGGTTTGGTGCTTGGGCTTGTTCCTATACTTTTAACTTCCTTATGGCCTGGAGCTCCTATGGTAATTATTTCACCAAAACCAACCATTTTAACTTTTTGGCTTTCGAAATAGAGTACTTGGATCAGATTATGTGTGTTGTGATGCAAAATATACGTTTTCGTTTTGAATAGAGATGGCAGTATCTGTTCAGTATATTTAAGCACTGGAAAGGGTTAGAGTTGGAGGTGTTGACTTTTCTTGAGTTTGTGAAATCCCCAGGTACCTTCATTATTTATGCAGCAATCAACGCATTGGCTATAGGGTTTGTGGTGATGGTAGTACCCGAGACGAAAGGGAGATCTCTGGAACAAATCCAAGCGGCCATTAATGGATAGTGATTTTATTTTAAACCAATTTTCCTTCTGGGTTGTATTCCACATGTTGGTCAGTTGTGATTAAATTATTATGGTATACTGAAGTTGCATGCTAATGGTTTAATAAATTAAGTAATGGGAAATTGGTTAAAGTTGTGATAAGAGGGATATATTCGTTATTTGTTACTAGAGAGTAGAGTAGAGTAGAGTAGAGTAGAGTAGAGGAGCAAATGACGAGTTTGATTGGTAATAGGAACAGGAAAATGGAAATACATAGAAAATCAAAGGGTCGAAGAAATTAATGAAAGAAGGTGCGTTGTGAATGTGATGGAGAAGAGTGGAAGTGAGGTTGAGGTTTGAGGAAATCGACCTTGACAATGTGATGGTCGGAGGTTCCTTGGGAGGAAATGACGGAGTAGGATCCTTGTACAAACTCGTATTCTGCTTCTGCGTCTGCGTTGGAAGACGCCAGTATGTAGTCCACTCGCGTTCCGTACTTGCAAGTCCCTTGAACACCTGCCCATACCAAAATTCAATTCTCTAAATCTAATCATCAGTTTAGTTTAGCTGAGTTCAGTTACTCACTTTGACCCTTGGCTATCATCACCACCGACTCGCATTCTCCACTGAACTCTTTCGCGTCCCTATATTGCATGCTGCTCTTCAGAAACTTCATCACTTCACCTTCCGGACTTGGCTTCCCTATCTCTTCGTAATACTGAAGATTCAACCCCAAAATAATATCCCAATTAATAACACATTGCATGTTGAATATATAACAAATAACAATAGTACCTTCACGATGTCCGTCCACCTCTGTTGAGAGTAATCGGTGGGATCCAGGGAATTGAGGCCTCCTAATAAGATGTGGGGGTGGGGATCCTTGTTGCTTGATCGGATTATGGATTTGATCTGTTTCATCCTCCAATTCTCGTCCAGATGATCTAAATGGGTACACTGCACATTCACCTCTCCTACTTGTGCCACATCAATCGTAGCTTTTAACACATTCCTGAAATCGGTGTGGTCGAAAATCTTGTCAACTTTCCAGCGTTTGATGGGCCACCTGGACAACACCGCATTTCCATACTCCGGCGCCCAGCTGTCTGCAAACACGTAGTTCATTCCCAAAGCATCCGCCAAATCCGAAAGCGGACTCATGCCTTTCTCCTCCTCCGCCTTCACATCCTGCAGCGCCAATATGTCAGCATCCAACTCTCTCAGCACCTCCAACGCCGTCCGACTGCATCTGTAACTTGAACAACAAGGGTTCTCCTTCTCCATTTCGTACTCACTAAAGCTCGCCTGTCGATTTCTGAGAAGAGATATCTCGTTATCCGGCAAGTTGATCGAAACCCGCTGCTTGGGTTTCGCCTTCGACTTGGACAGGCTCTGATCTCCGAATGGGGACTGTTTCAGAATGCTTTTCGGGCGATCGTTTCCGGATTTAGTCCGCAGATTGGAATCTAAATTCCGTTGGGAAGATTTTTGGGCGTATGGAACAGCAGGTGCCATGCAGAAGGAGGCAGCATTAAATGTTGCAATCCGTATCGGTCTCTGATCTCTGTGACCGTCAAATTGAGCATTGGAATTGGGATGAACCACCGACGACGACGACGACGACGACCCATTAACGATGGAGTTGGGCTCTGTTTTGGAGGTGGTTTTTCCAAACTTGTTGATGACATTGAAGACAACTCTAGGTCTGGTTCTGCGGCGAAGGGGACAGCGGAGACGGGAGCAGAGGCGGCGGAGGTTCCGGTTGAGGACTTCGAGCATTGTAGGTAGGAGAATGGGATATGACAAGTAGGAATAAGCGTGAAAGTTTTCAACTCAACTCTGGCTATAGCCTACAGCCCACCGGCCACCTGTATGGCGTTGGCTCTGGCACTGGCACTGGCCTCGGCCTGAGTGCAGGAATTAATATTGACAATACCAAGTTTAGTTTAGTCCAACTCTTGGAAACAGCTGAGAGAGAGAGAGAGAGAGAGAGAGACAGACACAGAGAGATACCTTCCAAGAAATGGATTGGTGACACTTGACAGTCAGTTAAGGGTTGACTTCTACTTTTCATTTTCTGTATTCTATTCTATAATATATATATATATATATATATATATATAAAATAATAAGAGAACGCCAGCCAACTGCTCCAACTAGAGAAATCAAAATTCAAATGGCATCCTCTATTTGCTAAGCAAAATAATTTGGATAAACGACTCTTCTTTGGTTGCACAATTAAACTGCTAAATGTTTTTCTTTTTAACAATTAAACTTCAGAAGGTTTGTGTATTTGAGTGGCACGGGCACAGCACAGATGTATAAGTGTAACATATGCCTATTCCCGAAATAATTGAAATCTATCTGAAAAACATAAAATAATGGGGGAAAACTAAAGGACAAACACGACAACTTACAACAATGCAATCTCACATTGAAAGAAGACGAAGTCATGCATGCCTTTTCTGGAACGCCACGTCACTGGAAATCCGGCATATCCAAATCCAATGCATATGTGATGGTTTCTGGCCGAGATGGCGGTGGACCCCACATAATATTTTAGGTACTAAAATAAAAGAGGTGTTGGTCTGGCCTGCTGCTGCGACTGCAATAAACTATAAGAAAAGAAAAGGGAAGAGAGAGAATTAATTATTAAGGTTAGGTGAAGTTTAGAAATTGTTTTATTGGTTGAGTTAGTAATTACAAATAGTATTGTGGGGTATTATACCTCTCTTGTATTGTTGTTCTTGTCTTGTTTCCCCACCTTAGCTTGCAATTGCATATTGCATATCTGGTTTTCATGTGGTAGGGTGCAGGCTTCAACCCCTACTGCTCTCCTACTTGGATACTGTAAAAGGATAAATGGTTTCACATCTCCCACACACTTGACACTACACTACCAACTTCCTACTCCTTCAATCCACTCATCCCTTTCCCCCATTCAACAATGTCTCATGTTGCTTCCATTCTTCATCATCATCATTCATCAAACATAACTTCCTCCTCATTGCTTTCCCATCTCCTTTCTAGTGTTTGCATATATAGTTTATCTATTCTTAATATCAAAATTTGATCATTCATATAATGATGCTCTTACAACTTTCAAAATTAACAACTAATAACATAGAATAAGAAAACCTATCTGCCAAAATTTAGGCTTCAGAACCCTTATCTCAACTGCTCCTCAAATGTCAAAAGGTTTATTAGATTACCAGAGGAAAGAAAAGCTTAAAATGCTTGAAAGAGTGTAGAAAAGAATGGCCAACGTATTTGTTTGTTACTCTATTTCCCTGGGTAGGAAAATCAAACTTTTTTTTGTTAAGTACAACAAATTGGGGTATGGAAGTTTAAATCTCCGACTTAAATGAATATAACACACCTTGAAATTTAATGGTAAGTTTTATCAATGCACACGTGAAAATAACGGATTTAGTGAGCAATCAAAAACGAATAACTGGGAAGATCTAAGTTGATGGATCACCCAGGCTGTAATATTTTGAGAGAAAACAAATCAAGATGTTGAAAATGGAGCTCGAGAAAATAGTCTAGAGAAAAATCACCTAACTTGAACATAAATCTATCTTCAATCAAAAAGTCGTTGGTTCAAATCTCTATCTCACGTATTGTACTATCAAAAAAATCCAAACAAAAACCAAAATCTGCAAGGTCCACCCATTCAACTTCGGCAGATATATGGGCAATGCCTCCTTTAAACAAAAAAAGTGATCTTTGAGGGTTTTCTTTTGGCCACCCCACGGTTATAAGATACCATCAGCAAAAATAATACATCTCATTGAGTTATAGATGTTTCGTAAAGTTATAATCTGAACCAACAAAGTAATAACACTTAACCAAAAATAATAATAATAACAAAATAACGAAATAGTAACACGTCATGAAATCCTAAAAGTAATTCTTCTGTATTTATGGAACCGCGTACTGAGAAAAATTGGGGCAAATATTGCATTTTCTATAACGTTAACACCAACAGACATTGACATGGTGGTAATCTAAAATTCTATAAACCACATAGCTTAATAGTGAGCAATAATACCTCTAAACCAATTTCTCTGCAAACTAAATTTTTCGTAGCAATATTTTTCATGAAGAGTAGACACTCAAATTTACTCACAATTCTAAGAACCAAATCATCCCCTCTTCTTACTTGAGGTCCTCCGTTCAACCTCATTTTCTGCAACGAGAACGCAGAACTCTGAACCAAGCATTTCATGCACATCGATGTTCAGAGAAAGACTTAAATTAACTGTCTCCATAATAACTTCTACTGTAACTATGAAACCTAAGGTAGACAGTACCCGAACGGCATTTGCAGCCCTGCATATATTCCGCCGTGTCTCTAATGGGGTATATACTCTTTCCTGCTCTTCAAGGTTACCAAAATTTCCTTCTGACTTTGGACCCTTTTGTTCAAATTTATTAACTTGATCTTCTATCATCATATCCTCGGCGGGATCAACATGCTCCCCAATCCAGATAAACCCATTGCATCCAAGTATTAAGTCAATTCCGTACTGCTCTAAATGATGGAAGTGTTGCTTGCGTCTCTTCACTAGATATGGTGATACTGTGAGCAGCTGGCCTCTCTCAAGCTGAGTACAAAATACATTAACCGTATTGATTATGGAAAAAATATTTACGATGGTCACAGGAAATAAAATGAGATGATTTCAGAAGATTTGATGTCAGGAACATAGTAACCATTGAAACGAAGATATCATATTCAAATATAGGTAGCCTCCAAGACTTTGCAGAATTTATCATACTGGACAAATTAGGAAAACAGAACGATCATTTATTTCTTTTTTTTTTTACGAGACAGGAAAATAGAACAATCAAAAGTAGACATAATTTTCATGTCGATTCACACCTCTGGCAGTGGATCACTCTATGCCCCAAAAATCATTTTATTTAAATACTATCTTATACTTTTTTGTTGCTTCCTTCAACCCCTCTCCCTAGCTCCCATTAATATTGACTCAATGATTCCCAACCATAAGTCTTTGCACCTTAATCACAGGCACAGACCTCTCGTCTCCCTTTTTCCTGTGCAACTTTAGATTAATCTCCACAATTCGTTTTAACTGCTAGAATTTGCCCAAGGAGATTCTTCCATAAATTAGTACTCACGTGCTTCCACAAATATTTTGATGTTCTCTCTTTAAGAAACCAGTGAGAATGTGAGAGGCGTATGAATATCTATTTTTGAAGCTTATTTTGTATTTTACGTCAACATCCAGGAGATTAGAAGTTATCCATGAGACTCATTTTACCTTTCCATATTTCTGGCTTCTTGCTTGAAGGTGTAGACCATCATGCTGAAAACCACGAACTTCTGCCTGAGAAAAGTTACGCTGATGTTATCTTTTCTTAATGGTAAATAAGAATGTGAAACAATTATTGGTGAGAGCAGTGTTTGTTTACAGTGCAAGGTACACAGAAGTGCAAAAGTTTTTAAGCCTTTGTGGAATGTACAAGGCATGACTTGAATCTGAGAGAGGTGAGAAAAATAAGCAAAAATAGATATACTTTTTAAAAGTCTTAGGGACCAAAATGAACATTTTGAGAATATAAGAACTGAAACGAATCAACGTTGATAGTACGGAACCAAAATGAATGAATATTTTAAAAGTTTAAGGACTAAATTGAACTAAATCTAAAAGTACATGGACAAAAATAGTATTTTAAATTCATAAAAGTCTTAAATAAGGTTTTAACTTAATTAACTAATGTCATTATTTCAACACTTCATTAAACCACCATCAATTGGTGGGAAGATGGTAAGTTAAAAAGTTATGGGGTTTAAATCCCATAACAGCTGCTACTTAAAATATTAAAATCTTCAAATATCGTAGGATTAGGCAATTGTCAAAAAAATAATAATAATAATAATAATAACAAAGGTTCATTTTCCAAACATGTCAGAACATAGGAGAAAACCCACTATATGCATGGCACGTGAGAACATTAGTGGCACACCTTTCTGAGGTGAATGGAAGAATTATAAAACTTACACAAATAACATCATTTTCTTCAAAAATACTCCGCATGTTGAGTTCATCTACTGCAGTTCGCCGCCTCTAAGAATACATAAAAAAAATTCCAAACAAATAATCCAGCTTTAACACAAATTTAACCAATCTAAAAAAATCATTTTTATCAATAAATTCAATAAAATTTTCTACAATTCAGCAGAAGGCAAGGTGGTTCATCATTAGACGCAACTGTAGGCGCCATTATTATATACATTACAAAAAGAAGTTTGCCAATACCTGAATACCATCAGGCAAGTTCATTGAAGAAAGCATCAAAACTGCAGCTTGACTATAATTTATATCCAATCTCCAACGTTTTGGAGCAACCTGAATAAGACCACATCAGACGACAGAACAGAAATGAGATAAAACGCATCGTAATACATTTTCCTATTTACAACATCACAACCATGACTATTACAAAAAAATGGTCGACTTTAACAGCAGCAGCAACAAAAAAAAAGACTATAAAAACCATTATTCTGCATCAAGAATATAATGCTCCACTCCCGAATAAGTTTCTTTGTTTGCTTTCTCACAAAATTGCCATTACATTCATTTATGAAAATAATAAAAAGCATTTAGTTTTACCTCCATAACACGCCCTACCACAATATCACCAACCTCTGGTTTATATCTAATAACCAACATGGACAATTGCATTAGAAAATAGGTAATAATAATAAACCAAGGAAAGGGAGATATTAAACTATCATCATGATCAAAGAAAATCAAACTACAAAGCTTCATGGACAACCTGGCACGTAATGCACGTACATAGATGAGCTTATTGACTCGCTCAACCACTCCACAAACAGTGGCAACCACTTCACCATGCAGGTCAAAAGTCCCGTGTCCCCTGTATACAAATTTCAATTAAAGTTCGGTGCATCCATATCTCACACATAATTATTCAAACTGACATTTATACAATCCAAGTATCTCCAATATAAAGATAAAGATGTTGAGGAAATTATATACTTGAGGATGCCATCCTCATAATTGACAGGGATAGTATCAGCAACTATAACAGAAGCATCAGAATTGGCCTTCAAAGAGATCGACTCAAGTGATTCTAAGGCACTCTGGAGCCGAATTTTCTGAGTTTGATTCAAAGAAATCTGTAATCCTCTCATATCTGCATTCAGAAACTTTTTAAGTTAGAACATAGTGGTGCTACAGGGAGAGTAAAAGCCTAAACTTTACATGCTCGTGAACAAAATATTTACAAACGGACAAGAAAATAAAGAAGGCATTGTTTGGAAAGTGTTGGAAGGAGCTGGTCAAGAAAATCCATGCCTACAAGTAAACAGGTAGGACAAAGTGAAATGCAGGAAAAGGTGCTTTGAGAATATAGTATTACAAATATAAGGTGGGGATTCAAAGCTTCAACCAGTAGGAGAAATTTCTATTGTTTTAACCGTTAGCTACTACACTCAAATTGACAAACAAGAGAAACATGTTAAGCATGAAACTCATATTCCTAATTTTCCCTTCATTATTATTACGTGGCATAGCAATAAAATAAATAATATTCTCATGAGATATTACCAACTTCTAAATCGGTCACTATTGCCAAACCGAACATAGCTCAAATGGTTAAGGCACCTATCTCTTATCAAAAGGTGATGAGTTCGAACCCCACCCTTGCATATTGTATAAAAAAAAAATCGGTTACTATTTGCCAACTTCATATAAATTGTAAAGATAAAAATTATTGCTATCTTAAAAATAACAATACGAATAAGAATTCATTCGTAATAGTAGCGTCCAAAAGAAAAGTCTAAATCTCCATCGGAGAAGAACAACCGGGGAGTATCGACCTTCAAATCTTAACCGAATTAAACCAAATCGCAGACTACTATATACATACTTATACAGAAAGTTCGTTTATGTATTTAAGGAAATAAGGTGAAATTTCAGTATCATAAATCAAACCAGATAATATTACTGTCAAGAAAATCCCAAGAATGGTGTGCGAACATTGAACAAGGAAACCGGGGTGTGCACGGGTTGAGTCGAGTCGGGTCAAGTTAGTGTTTTTTGGACCAACTCGACGATTCTTCCACCCGATAGACCGAATGAGGGGGACAAGTTGTAGACCAAATGCAAGTTCACAATCAAACCAGGGCTAGAGACTAGAGAACATCATGACAGCAGCAAGATGTACCTCGTGTGGCTGGATTTGGTGGAGAGACGAGGAAGACTGCAACGTGGCGGGCTGCGGCGGTCGACGTAAAGGACTGGCGCTGCGGGCTGCGACGGACGACGGAATGGGATGACGGTGACAGGTGCGGCGGTCGGCGGAGCTGGAACGGGCTGCTGGTTTGCTAGAATGAGAGAGAGAAGAATGGGAGAGAGAAAGGGCTGGTGCCGTTGCCGTGCGTGTAGAATGAGAAAAGAAAAGAAAAATGAAGGACGAGACGGGTGGCTTGCTGAGAGAGTAAAAGGGGAAGCGAAACCCTAAATGTAAATGTTATATAAATTATTTTTATTTAATATATATGGTTCGGGTCGAACCGGTTTATCGATTCTAATAAAACGTATCGCAAACCGAAATTTTTTGTGAATTGAGTTAGGTTGTTCAGGACAGGTTGCCGGGTTTTTTTAACTCCTCTAACGAGGAAACCGGAACTTCAAATGAAAATGAAATAAGTTAAGGCGCCAACCAAGGCAAGCTTTTATTGTAAACGCAAAAAAAAACAGAATTAGGGCAAATGTTTTGTAATTATTTATTTTTGCTTGTGATTAGAGAAAATAAAGGATAATAAACTGGAAGTAGGTCCGGTAAAAAAAGTTATGGGCTGGACTTGTGAATTGTGAGAGGATTGAACTAACACTTGGGCCTCATTCTTCTCAATTTCTCAATTTTAGTGTTGGGATGTCCTATTTTTACACTCATTTGCTTGAAATGACACAATATAATATATGATCCTAAATGTGAAATGAGACTTGTTTAATTAAATGGTACGGTAACTGGAATAATTGAATCCACTGAATGAACCAGAATTACAGACGTGTAGTGTATGATCTATATGGGGCTTGTATCACAACCGTCAATCAATAACCACAATTAATGAGCAAAGCAGTAAAATTGAAACCCAGAAAGCAGAAGGGGAAAAAGAGCAGAATGCAATGTAATGTAATGCATAAAAGCAGAGCAACAGCAGTAGGCAGTGGCAGAGGAGCGTTATTTGATTGAGGTTGAGGAGGTAGCCCTGAGGTTATTGTTAGCACGTGCACGACTGATATAATCTGAAAAGCGCCGATCGTCTTTGGCGTTGTTGTCTTTTCCCTTGTAACCCGAATCGTGTCGCTTGATTGATATGCTCCCGAGCCTACGTTTTGCCCGACTGATGTAATCACTGAACACATCGTTTACGTCTTTTTCTCCTGATTTTTTGCCTTCACCTCCCACTCCCACTCCCACTCCTCGATCACCATCACCGTCACCAACTTTGCCCTCTTCGGGAGCCACCCCCAGCACCTTGTTATCCTCCGGCTGCCGGTTTGAGAGAGGACGGAATTTTATCAAATTAGGATACCCGCCAAGAATCTTGCGAAGTTTCTCGCACACGGGATTGCGCTTCGGGGATTTTGAGTTCCTTCCCATTCGGTAATATATGTTTTGATGGTCTAGTGTATAAGGTGCTGTGGGTGTTGGGAAATAATTAAAGACTACAGCTGGTATTTATATTGTAGGTGGTGAAGGTGATTGGCGAATGATCACAAAGTGAGAATGGAACCAGTGAACAGTAGAAGAGGATGAGATTGATTGATTATTAAACGATACCACAAGCACAAGGATGCTTCATGGATCCTATCCTGCCCTGCATAAATGATAAGAGTTTAAGAAGTCTAAAAGGGGGTGCTTTTGTGAGTGTTTTCCAATTGATATGACACTTAAGAGGAGAACCATATTCCAACTTATGGTTTCTGCCCAATTTTCTTCGTAGACAGCAGAATTATAACTACATAATAGCTGTTTTCAAAGCATCCAACAGAGTATTGATTCGGTAGAAATTTGAAAAGGGTGGAGGGAAGAATCTTCCATCCTGTTAGCTAAGAAACCGCGCCACCCTTTCCATTCCATAATTACTGAAAGAGATGGAAGAAGGAATCGCCTTTTTGCAGTCAGCATCCAATTGCGCCTCTTCCTTCTCCCGCTTCATAAGAAAATAACACATATTCTCCTGCTATGAATAGTTTGTCCCTTTTGCTGCAAAGCAAACTAAAAAAGGCGAATCAAAGTTGCAATGATTTTTACAACACTCTACCAACTATGTACTGTCAGTAATATGATGCAATTCCATGTATTCTGCAGAGTTCATGGAATGATGAGAACAAGTCTGTTCACTTGGGTCCACTATACAACACTTTAGTATTACTTATTTCAGTGTCACGTCAATGTCTTTTTATTCAAAATATTTCATCAATTAATTTTACTCGGGTTAGTCACTTTTTGCCGATTTCAATTTATTTCAACAAGTCAACTAATTGTTTTTTCTTACTTAGTATCGTTGTTTGTTGATATTTTTGTTACATTAATTGAAAACTTCTTTTTTTTTTCAGTAAAATGAGAAACAAATAAAGAGGAAACTTCAAGAAACAGATCGATTTCTTCAAAGTATAGGGAATACAGAATGTGAACAAAAAAACGTAGACCGAAAACAGTTCATTATAATGAAATATTTTGAAGTTATTTCATAAAAGGAAAGGATTTTAGAAGCACACGCCATATATTATAAACACGGCCAACTGCCAAGTTCTCAAGAACAAAATTGCATAATGACTACTTCTCCACTCTGTTTCAAATATTTGACAGTGTAACCCCCCAATCTAAACCATTTGGACAGCTGATACGATAGGAGAATTAGTCTGGACTCTCAAGTGGGCTGTTCAAATCGACCAAAGCAAATGAGCTCAATGCCCAGAGATCGGTTTGAAATTACCATTTTCTGAATTCAAGTGATCTTTTCTTCACTTATGGCAACACACTCATGGCTAAGCATATCTACACTTCGATAAGCTAGGATGATACTGGAGGATTAAGTCACTTGGGTGAGGCTAACCAATTCTCAAGATTGCTACCGTCATTAAAGTTGCCGCTCTGAAGAAAATATCATTTATGCTCTTATCTACTCTCCTCATCATCTCATCTTCCTTCAAGGCAACCTTGCCCGACTTCTTCCTGATATAGATTATTGTATCCCTCAGTTTATTCACAGCACAAGATAACCAAACCAGGCCGAGACCAAATCCAGTGTTCAATAGTTTAGAAGAACAGAATGGCACTCTCCCGCACGTAACCTTAAACATGACTGAGAAAAGAACAGCAAGACCAGTCCCAGCAATACCAGCAGAGAACTGAGTAAGAAGCTCACGCCCTGAATTCTTAAGTGAACGTATTGCCCTTCTCCCATGCCGCTGCTTGTTAAACATAAAGGACAGGAAACTCTCACATGCGTGGAAATAATTTTTTTTTTGTATAAATCTCTCTCGTGGCCTATTTTCTTACTGTTTCTCCTTTTTGGTGACGGCTTGACCTTAATTGTATCAGGGCTGTCAAGAATATAACATGAGTAATGTAAGTCTAAAAGCAAAAGCCATGAGCAAAATAAATGACTGAAAGATGAACTTATGATAGTACTGTCTCAAATAGTCATTAGGTCGTTTTTATTCTAGGATATTCGGACTACTCTGCCCATGAAACATGAGGGTGGCAAATGAAGTTTTTCGCAAATCTATTTGGCCAATGAGATAAGAATACCACTCTAAAACTTGCATATTTATTCAATAGAAAATTATTAGGCGGTTGGTTCCCATCTATTTTCTACTTCAAATAGAGCTAAATCACCAAGAAAAATATTCAATGGAAAATAAACTCCTAGCTCTATTAGGTCATCGGTTCCCATATATTTTCTATACTTTTGTAGTCTAGTCTCACTATTGTCAAAACATCTCCAGTTGAAAACAAAATGCGGAAGAACATGCAACTAAAACTTCATTGCAGCGAAGTCAAGTAGTTGCTGCTTGACAACAGTCAAGTGAAAAGAATCAGACTTGTATGACTAGGCATGCTGCACATACCTCTTTATAGGAGCAATGGTTGTTGCATGAAGCTTGACGGATAAACCATGAACATCAGGGCTTCCTACTCCACCACCATACAACCTGGACACAGAGGATTCCAAGGATTACAATCTTTTTATCCAAAATATTTTATCATGATCAAGTAAAAACCTATTTCTCGCATCCTGACCAGATATACCAAGAACTTTTTTTTCAAATATGAGTGTTTGGGCCACTTGCTTGCATCTCGAATATTATCATAATACAACTATCAAATCCTATTATATTTGGCTGTGAAGTTAACCAGTAGGATATTAAATTCTATGTAGATGATCATCATGGTTTGAACTCATTCTCTTTTTTTGAGAATGGAATTTATTGAAGCTTAAAATGGGCCAACTAAAACCCGATCATTACAAGAGTCCCTTCCGGATTCATTTAATATCCAGATGGGAAAATTAGAAAACCAAACGCCGGCAACCTCACCCACAAACGCCTTCGTCGCTAGCTGATGAGCCACCCGATTTCCTTCCCTCCTCACATGCAGAAAGCAAATTTGAGAGAAATTGGAAGCAAGATGACGAATATCGTCAACCAAAGTACCTGCTTCTAGCCAACAATCACTATTTCCAGACATTAGCTCAATTGCTTGTAAGCAATCCGATTCTATCCGCACCAAACTGAAATTCATTTGAAAAGCAAGATAAAGACCTTCCCGAATGGCTGAAAGTTCCGCTACTTTCAAGGTGCTGAAATTCATTTGAAATTCGTTTCAAGGTGCGCATCGAAAGTTTTGGCCAAAGCTGCAAGAACTTTTTCCCCAGAATTTCGACCAATCACTCCAAAGTTTTAACTCATTCTCTCTAAACCTTTATCAAGCCCTTATTGACCACTAGTTCAATTCATGATGGTTTTATACCAAAAACTTCTTTTGATCCATGATTATCATTTTTTTAACAGGTTCTCATAAAAATTATTCAAAATTTGAATTTTAATGCAAAAAATTTCTTTTACTGACGAAAAGTTGCCAATTGTTGGAAAGAAAAAAATATTATGAGTTTCATTTGTCTAACATGCCTTACAATTGGATGGTATAAAAATTAAGAACATCAATTAGGGAAAGAACAACTTAGGCACAAAGTTTAATCGTACAAAAAATATAACATCAATTAAAAGTGTGTTTGACATAGGCATAGCTTCCTATGTGGTTTGAAATGACTAAAAGTGTTTTCATTTTCAAATAACTGTAATATTTGGTAATGAACAAAATTCAATTTTTAAAAAATTATATCGATTTAGAAACAAGTAACGCTCCAAAATTAATGCTCCAAAAAATGGTTTTAAAATAATTAACCGAAAATCACTTTCACTATGGTGATTTGACACTTGTATAATCCCGTTTAAATATAGTGTAGCTAAACAAACTTGTGATTAAAAATAATTAAAGAAAATGTAACCAAACACATGTGTGTTTTAATTATAACTAAAAATGAAAAAGTATCTTTCAAAAAGTAAAGTAGGCCAAACTTACCCGACATCTTCAACAAAATGTCAACCATATATTTTAGAATCTTAGAACAGTGAAGCCGTCTTATAACTTTCGATAGACGAAATAATAAATGGTACAGTATAGAAATGTGCATGTGTGAGAGAGGATAATTACCCACCCCCCAACACAAGCAGGTAAAACGAAATATTGTTTGTGCAATTACATACGTGGAATACTGCCAACTTACCTACTATCAGAAAATAAAAGAAAATCACAAACTTTTTTTTGCAATTATATATGTGCGAGAAAAAAAATTCATTGATGATAATATAGGCAAAGAAATGTGTACCTTTCATGGTTTGGAACAAGAATTGACTGCTTTCTCCAACTTAATGAGTTCTTCGACAAATAAAACTCAGCAACAACTGAAATTAAATCCTTGATCTCTGTCCCAGTCTCAGTGAACAGCACTTGTCCATCAGGATGAATCGTAATCTTTGAGCTTCTAACCAATTCACCAATGAAGTCTATGACTGGCTCCTGTGCATCAAACTCACAGCTAGGAAAGATAAGAGAAGAAGCAAAGGGCCCTTGGCACCGCTGGGTCTTTAATTCTTGCAACCCCCTTAAGTCTGGTAAATCTAATGCACGTTTATTCTCTTCGCTTGGAAAGGAGACAAGGAACTCCAAGACTTTCTTGTACCTTTTAAATTTTTCATCACATTCAGAACTGAATATCAAATAGTCACCACGATTATCTGCAACCAAATCAAAGGGGTAGCTGGGTCAGAGAAACCAGTTTGCCAATTTCCACAAATGAGATGCACTCTCCAATTAAGACTCGGCTATGAAAGGCATAAACAGACATTACTGTCTGGTCTAATCTTCAAATTATAAAAAGACCACTCATGCGTGTAATACTAATACAACTTTTGCCATTTTAGAGTAGTGTTTCCTTCAAAAGTAACAATTCGCGAGAGAAGTAAAATGGATCACGATGAAGTTTAATAATTTGTTTCCTGCTCTTGTTTGTAGACAAACCTTGATAGGAAAGATAATAGAAAAAAAAATTCCTGAAAATGATGCCAAAACTCGCTAAACAATTAACCTTGTGCATCGACCATTTCCAGACTTCTAACTTTTGCGTCAAACTGGACAAATTGTTTGGACTCTGACAACCCAATAATGGATTTCCATGGCTCGTCGCTCTGTTGAAGCTGAATATTTCGAAATCCTGACCCGATCATAACTTCTCGCCTAGCTCCACATGTTGACAAAAAAGGCTGACAATCCTGATTAATTACAGAAGTAAAGGAGTTTAAACTCCAAAACAAGTCAAGGATCATTCTCGAGATAGTAATGTCTTAAGACCAGGACAAAATGGTGTAAGCATGATAGCTGAAATGTGAAGAGACAAAGAGGAACGGCTGACCATATAAAGATGTTCCAAGCCAATAATGATCAGAACACATGAACAATTTTTAGCGTAATCAATCAATATAGAAACAGACCAAGAGTGCGGAGATTATATTCAATTAATCCAGGGTTAGTTTGAGAGTGGACTTAGATCCCAAAAACATAGTTCATAAGCTTCAAAATTCGCAAATGAAGAGCTTATAGGGTACCTTGATTGCCCTGGAGAGGTTTTGGTGGTGGTGGTGTATAACAAGAGCCGAAGGGTAGCCAAGGCCATGGGCAGCCATGAGACAAAGCTGGAACATGTCGGAGAGAAACCCAAGAATTCCGTAAAACGAAACCTCTCTCCGTTCTGTGCGTTCGTCAAACCACCATAGACTCACCCATCAGCGGACCTCTGAATCCCAGTCACAACATGGGGCTGGTAATTGGTATTAGAATAATCCAAACAAGAAAAAGAGATAGAGAGGGATGGAGTGGGTTTTGTGTGTGATGGTCCAGAATTTTTCTGATTTTCAATATCAGCGACACGAATCGAGGAATAGGAACCCAAGCCAGGCTGGACGTCTCATAAAGTATAAACGACAACAAATATCTTATTGCCCTTCGGTGCACTTGCACCTTGCACCGCCGTCCGTGGAACTCGAGGACGAGGGCCCCTCGCATTTCCAATTCCTGCCCTACATACAGATGGGATCACCTGCTCCATGTTTGCTGCTTTGCTACTGCTGGCAAAGGGATCTGGCGTTTGTCTCAAATCAACGGCTGCGATTGTTGCATCAAATATTATTTGATTTTTCTTAGTCGATCCTGCAAATCCACGTCGAGAATTACCTCCAAACAACCTTTGCAAAAAAAATTTACCTCCAAACAAATGCTACACGTAATAAAAAACGTTGCAAACGTAAGTGTGCGTTTGTTTGGCAATTTAAAACGTTGCGGTCGTAAAAAAATGGTGAGATCTGATAATCCAATCTCAATTTAAAACATTGTTCTGAATAGTTATAAACTAAATTTTAGTTTAATCTAAATTTATATTCATTAATTTATTAACATTTTTTGAATCAATTTTGTATAATTATTATTTTACAATATTATATAATTTATAATTTAGAATGCATGTTTCAATTTTAACGATCATAAAATGAATTTATAACATTAATTAATATATGAATTTATAACATTAATTAATATATTTTATCAATTTTTTTTATCTAATTCTGCTGCTTACAGATTTTCAAATTCTGAAGCATAAAAAAGTCGTTTTCATAATTTCTACCGTTTTGATCAACGAATATAAAAAATTATGCCAAACGGCTCTTCGCTGAACCAATTTGATGGAGTGAATCTGAAAACCAAAAACACAATCCGAGTTTCCAAACAAACGAGCCTTGATATTTAGTTAATCCTCAATTTGCCCTCGATTTTACCTTTAATTATTATAATTTATCAAAAGCTCGAAAAAAAATTATTATAAGGTTAATTGTAGTGGGTAGTAAAAATATTTTATGTATTTCAAAAAATGTTACAGGTGTTTCAATTTTCAAAAATATTAAAATATTTGAATTTTTATTATTTCAATTTTACCCTTATGATATTTGATATATATATGATGTGTATCCATGTATGATATACATCTAATTTATATCTAATATACATCTGATGTATACCTATAATCGATATACGTCTGATCTATATTTGATATACATCCGATGTATACTTGTATCTGATATACATCTAGTATATATACGACGTACATCGGATGTACTTATGATATACTTCTTATATAAATCTGATGTACCCCATATACATCTAATTTACTCCTAAATCTGGTCAATGCTATGGTATTCATCCAAATAGTTTAAACATGTATTCAAGCTAAACTCCTTAAATTCAAATCTTACAAAGTTCCCATTGATATTGAATATCAGTGCATCTCGTGGGCTCTTTTAAAATATTCGGCGAATTAGATGCACTAATAACTGTATTATGCATCTCCTAATATTAAATGACAAGAAGTGTCAAAATTGTCATCTTCTAAATATTTCTATTTGGGTTAGTGTTAGCATCTTTATAATGTTATCTATTGATTATAATTTTGAATATTGTTGCACTTTTGCACCATAAATACCATATTTCATTCATCTGTTGAAGTAAAATCAACAATATATCATATGTAAATTATACTATCACATCAACGATATATCAAACACTCGTATTAATAGTATATCAAATAGTTATTTAAGTAGTATATCAAGCACTCATATCAATAGTATATTTGGCGTATATGAGACTATGACACCAGTAGTATGTCATACGCTTTTATCAGTAGTATATCAAACACAGATATCAGCAATATATCATACGCTCGTGTAAATAGTATATCAGATATACATATCAGTAATATATCACATACTCATATAAATAGTATATCACATATATAACAAACATACATATTGATATGAAATACTCATATCACGTGTATATAATAAGATAATCACATTAGTAGCATATCAAACATTGATATCAACAGTATATTAGGCGCTCATAAAACTAGCACATCAGTATTATATTAAACACTAATATCAGTAGTATATCATACGCTCATATAAATAGTATATCACGTGTATATCAGATATACATATTAGTAATATATCGCACACTCATATTGGTAGTATAACATTTATATCAGCATACATATTGATGTAAAACATATACGAGACTATGACATTAGTAGTATATCTGACATTCATATCCACACGAAGAATTTTATGGGCTTCGATGTGTGTCCCAAGAATCGAACATGAGATGGAAAAGATATTAAAATAGCAATACACCCACCACACTACTGAAAAGTTTTTTATATTAAAACTACTAAATAATATAGAATATAAAACATTATATTTTTTTTTTTCAGAAATGAACCAACCGAATAGTCGTCCCTTCAATAGATGATCACGTTCAAATTTTAAGAAAAATTTCAGACACCACGTCTAAATGGTCGAGACGACCATGTGGGATGGTCGGAGACCAACCTTAAGTTTTTTAAAAGTACAATATTTTTAAAATAAATTTCAAAATCTGCCATATTTTTAATTGAACAACTGTATTTTAAAAATAAGTTTCATTCTTGCCATACCATGGTTGATTTACTTAAAACAGAGAAAAAAAAGGAGGAAAAAACCCCTATTGGTTTGGTGATCCATAATAATATCGTTTTCCCTTCTGGTTGGTTGGATTGATTGTGGAGCGCAGAGTTACTGAAGGCAGGCACCTCAAATCTTTAGCGAAAATGGTAATTACTCCTCCATTCAACTGCTTGCTTCCGTCGTCCAAGGGTTTCGTTATTGTTACTCGTACTTCAGTGTTCAAGCTGTTGGCTCTTTTTTTTGTTATTATTTCTCCTTCCCTCGGGATTTTTCTTTTTCCGTCGAATCTCATATACTTCACGGTTTCTAAAATCTTTGGTTTATATGCGTTTGAAATTTGGTTGGGTTTTGTTTGTCAGTTGTTTTTCTCGTACTTCAAGGATTTGGTGGGCAGAGAGGTGACGGTCGAGTTGAAGAACGACCTAGCAATTAGAGGAACTTTGCACTCTGTCGATCAGTATCTCAACATCAAACTTGAAAACACGAGGGTTGTTGATCAAGACAAATACCCTCATATGGTACATAACTTCTTTACATATATTATATTTAAGCGATATAATTGATTGCTTATTTTATGGGCTCACGCACTCTGATGAGACCTGTGCTTCAGACGAGGGTTACTTCGAATTTGTTTTTATTTGTTTAGCATTTATGGTAGGCACATTCCTCCTCCTCATTCTGCTTATTTTGTATTCCACTTACCCTTTTATGCTCTCTTGATTATATTAATTGAAAGATTTTCTGGCGAGATGTATGATATATGCTTATATTCACAGATTATTTGTAGCACAGTTTGGTATCTTCATCTTAACATTCATTTTCTTTTCATCCATTGCTCTTTCATGAATTTTCTTTAGCTAAATATTTCTAGTAATTTTGTGGGTGGTTCTCAATTCGGTGGATTTCTCTCTTGTCACTTGGCTAGAGTTCCTAGCGGGGACCATCCGTTTCTTTCTTGCTGATTTTGAAGGGGGAGAGTAACAGGGGTTTATTATATTTAGTGCGAGTCTTCTTTATGTTTTTCTATTCCGTTTCTTTTTGGATCTCCACGTCCTGTTCTGGCAACTTATGCTGACATTTCGCCCCCTCTTCTTCTCGTAAACTAAATATTTGATGCAAGTTAAATTTATCAGTGTGATAAATTTGACTATGGTCAACACAGCACTTATATATATATATATATATATATATATATATATATATATATATATATATATATATATATATATATATATAGTACATAAATGTGGAGATTGGAGCTCAAAACTTCAACGGAAGGGAACGTAATAGGTGGCTTATCTACGTAGCTATAGTTGGATTAACTATGAATCCATTATATTTTTATGTCAATTTCAGTATTCTTACAGATTATACACATTGATTGGAATCAATGAATGTGAATTGTTTAAGAGAGAAGTCGGAAATATTTATGAATGTAGAGGGTTTCCTGGTTGAGCTTAATTTGATTTTCTAATCCCACTAGGAAGCTAAAAGACTAGTTCTTATTGACTATCAGGTGCATGTTGTATCTAGTTCATGATTTTTTTCCCCAACTACTCAACTTAACAAACTTTTATGATGTAGGAGATTAGAAGGAACTTTTTTGGTATTAATTGTTGTTTTTTAGCTACAATTTATTAATTATTTTTAGTCGGAGATTGACCTGTTTGCCAAGTAGTTTTGTAGATTAATTGCTTTTAGTTAGTTAGTTAGTTATTTTTTCGGTTAGTTGGCTACTACCCTACCTGTATAATAAAGGGATGATCTTTTGTATCTTCAACACTTTTTGAATGGGATAGAATTTTTTGTTTCCGAGTCTAAATGTCGATTGGGGGAGAACTCTCATTTAATATTCATGCAAATATCTGAAGAGGCCAAGAAATGGTGGTGCTTATAGAGCTGGACCATCTTCAGAAAAATCAGACCAAAAACACTCGTTTTGTATCAAGAAAGTAGTTTTATAGATCGTGTAACTAAACACATAGCCTAAGTGCTGTGGTGTGTTTATTATTATTATTTTATCTTACCAAATCTTAGTTTAACACAACTTGTTACAAAGGTACCATCTTCATTCTTCAGCCTCTGTTCAATATCTGGCGGTGATTTCTGATAGATTCCAAATCCTTCTGTGGCTTCCTGTGAGTCGTAAGGCCACAGTTTTTAAGAAAGTAAAATTTCGAAACCAATCATGGTTGTGCTGTATAAACTTTGGTTTAAAAGATGTCGTAGGATGGGTATGGGATATATAAGAATGAGTTTGAAGTGTATGAACAGGAACTTTTTCCCAGTCTCTAGTTCTTGTTCTTTGTGGAATGAGTTTTTTTTTTTTTGTTCTTCTTTCTTGATACAAGCCAACATGAAATTTCCCTTCGACACATATAAAAAATCTGAATGTAGGTAGTAGGAAGACTTACTGTTGTTGCTTGTTGGTTGCTGATTCTTTTATGGTTGGTGAATACTCTTGTTTTTGCTTGACCAAAAACATATGCAAATCTCATATATATATAAAAGAAGAAGGAAGAAAGAAAAAAGAACATCTGCAAATCCATTATTTCATTATGTTCTGCCCTGCGGTCTTAAATTTACTGTGCCCGTATCCATCATGTAATCTGCTGCCTGTAATTTTGTTGTCTTGAACTAATCGTGAATTTTTTTTTTCTCATTTCAGCTTTCAGTGAGAAACTGTTTTATCAGGGGATCGGTGGTGAGATATGTTCAACTTCCGCCAGATGGTGTTGATATTGAGCTCTTGCATGATGCTACAAGACGCGAGGCTCGGGGTGGCTAATGTCAGTTAGCCTGAAAGCTTGTTTGGAATTGCATGAAAATTGATGTGCACCTTTCAGTATACAATGCGAGACAATTAGAAGTTTGTACTTCGTATTTGCCGCACTTCTCTGTTCAAGTATTCTGGCGGAAAGAACCCAATGACATTCTGATTAGCAGGTGAAAGTTGAGTTGAGGTCTCCCATTGACAAAAATGTTATTTTAGTCGTGAATCCCATATAAATATTTTATTTTTGGAGAAAAAATTGATGTATAATTAATTTCACAAGCAAGTAGATGTTTTAGAGCGACGTATACGACCATGAGTTCGGATCTCCATACCTACATCTTGTACTAAAAATATAAATATATATATCATTGTCGTACAATTAAATAAAAGGAGAAGAAAAGAACCATTAAATAAGGGGAGAAGAAAAGAAAAGAAAAAAAAGAACAAGATTACGATAAAAGGAAAACTCAAATTTGTAGTCAATTGTTGATGCTATTTTAGTGATTTCACATGCTTGATATAGAGCACGCAACCAAATTTGAAACTATAAAATACCAAGAGGAGAAGAATTTCATATATATTATTTTTCATTTAAACAAATTTCATTTCAAGCATGTGAAAATTGGTTAAAGTCCAGCCCATTTAGCTTCAACCATCAGCATGTCTTTTCTTTCGTTTCCAGTGCCCGCGGTTCGATTTGATACATGACGGTTGGGACCGATTTTATGTTATCTTGTAATTTGATCGGTTCGGTTTGGAGCCGAACCGAATCGCCAAGACCCCTACCCCCGGCCGTCGTCTCAAGTCTCAAAACACCCAACTTCCTTCCTTTTCCAGAGGAGAGAAACAGGTGCTACTGCTAACACTTTTTATGGACTCCGATCGAGACCCTCTCAACCCCCCAACCACGAGGTCGCATTTCTCGCTCTTACTCAGTTTTTTATTTTTTGGTTTCAAACATGCTTTCCTCGTTCCTGCTTACTTGGGTTTTATATTATCGGAGCGACGAGAACGTAAAACAGCATATCTGCTGTCCCTCCTTGCTTTTCGGTCTTCATCGTCTATAAATTGCTTACAAAATGTGATTCTTAGGGGAACTTAAGAGAATCAATGTTGTTCTGTTCATGGTTTCTTCCAGTTGCGCATGACTTCATCCTCTTTGTATCTGAGGAACATGATTTTTTCGTCAACCTCAGCATAACCTTTTGGGTTTCAAAGAGGTTTTCGGCCTTCAAGGTTATCTATGGAATGACCATACTGACCGTCAGTTTTTTTATTATAAATTTATTACATTGGCTGAGCTTAAAAGTAAGTGATCGGCCCCTACGGTTTACTTCGGCTTCGTTCCTAGGATGGTCAATTTTAGGGAGCCGGATATTGAGAAGAGTTAGCTAAACAGCTGATCGAAGGTAGAAAGCCTGACTCAAGATGGTAGGCTTTCTGAAATTTACTTCCGTATTTTTGTTTTTTTCCTACCTACTATCTCTTTCCGTCTCCCGTCATAGAATGGCTAAATGGTTTCAAGTTTATCAGAAGAATTGCAAGGCTTGTCTCCTTTCTAAAGGATGCTCTTTATCTCTAAACCTTTCAAATTTTGATTGTGAATAAACATCTACAATAGATAATACGAAGTTCTATCCACTTCCTATCTTGTTAAGGAAATGAGAATTAGAGGTTGCAGGGTCAACTACAAACAAGCCAAAGGAAAAGAAAACAGAAGAAGTATACATTGATCAAGCACGCCTAGCATTAGATTCAAGCAACTTTTGTTGGTAAAAGATAGATTTTGTACCTTTTCCCAGATGCCATTCTTGACAAGAGAAGTTTCATGGCTCTTTTGAGATGCTGGATCTTTTTGTTGCATATCTAATGCCAACTTTTCTATAATTTTTAGTGGTAAAAGTTTATAGGTAAAATTCAAGCCTCTAAGGGCCTGTTTGTTTCGAGGGTCTTCTTGCTATGCAATTTGTTATAGATATTTAATACCCATATTTATTTTGTAGATTTTAACTTTGCCATGAATTTTGTTATAAACATTCAATACCCAAATTTACAGTTTTTATTTTTTATTTTTTATTATCATGTGTTGGGGTTTCATTTTGATTTTTGAATGGGTTTGGTTTGGCCTTCTGTTTTCAAGAGAGCGTTGATTTTTGGCTTTCAGAGAGTCTAGGAGAAACCTTATTAGAGGGGAAGGCTAGAATTTTTTGGAGTCGTGCGGTTTGTAGTACCCTTTGGTTCATTTGGATGGAGCGTAACAAATGGATTTTTGGGGATAAGACCTAGATGATTTTTGTAATCTTATGTAACATACAACTTCTTGGTTCTGCTTTTGTAATTATGAGAGAAACTTTAGGAATTAGTAATTTCTATATGTTTTCCGGCACTAAATGTTGTGAGGTCAAGCGGTTGCCTCGTGAGATTAGTCAAGGTGTGTGTAACTTGACCCGGACACTCATGGATATTAAAAAAATTATGAGGGGAACTTTATTGATGAAAAATAATATGATTTTACAAAAGAAAAATAATTTGATTTTACAACTTAAACACTACTATTTTATTCATTTATTTTTATTTTTTTAGATAAGAAACGAACTTTTATTGATAGATAAAAAAGGAAGAAAAATGTTCAAGGATACAAATTCCAAAAGGGAGCGAAAAAAAGACTAAACAGTCAAATAAAGAACAAATCTCCAAAAATTACAAGAGAATAAAACATTGAAGAACAAAATGCTAATATCTTAACAAAACGATGAGATGAAAGTACAACCAAAACCACTTCCTTCAATTTGCCAAGGCTACACCAATATATTGAATAGGAGAAAAGCACATCCAAAAGCCTTTGATGGGAGCACCAATTGGAGAATGCCCAAACAATTGAAATAACCCATAAATAATATAATAACGACATTTTGCAATGCACAACTTTTGCAAGGAGAACCAACGGTGTCCATAATCCAGTACCCAATGCTACCAGTATTCCCCCTACAAGTTGCCAAAATATGAAGAACCCAATGTGCATAGTTATGGAATCAAAAAATTCAACATGCAGAGGGAAAAACTTGAACACTGCTATTTATATTAGTATTGCAGCTAACAGAAGCCGAACTAACTAATAACCAACTAACGGCTAAGTATTATCAAGCCACCAACGGCTATATTCCAACTACTAGCCTTCAACGGCTAGTTTTACAATTTTAGGGGGTTTGACTATAAACCCTAAAGTCAGGTGGTGGTTCCCTCAGTTGGGCTTTTGTTTGTTTTGGTTGCCTCGTTTTTATTCTTTCAATTTTTTCTATAAAAGTTGGTTTTCCTATAAAAGAAAAACCCTTACAGTATGTAATGTTGTTGACTGCCATACTTAATGACCTTTTACTGTTGTTTTAGCTAAATTGAATTTAATTGGCTTCTCATTAAAAAGAAAAATAAAGCTATCGTGGTAACTTCTATCATCACCATGGAATGTCTTGGGTTGGCATCTCTTCGTTTACCCCTTGCTAACATATCATACTAGTACATTTGTTTACAGGCATAAATGCTCTGCATGCTACAAGCAATATAAGAAGAAAGAGCATCTTATTGAGCATATGAAAGTTTCATATCACTCGATTCATCAGCCTAGATGTGGGGTTTGTGGAAAGCACTGCAAATCATTTGAATCACTGAGGGAACATCTGCAGGGTGAGTTGGTTTTGTGTATTTTTTGTGGTAATATATCATAGCACTATCTCATTATATCCGGTCTTTTAGGTCCTCTTTCAAAATCAAATTGTTCAAAAATTTTCATAGAGCAAGGCTGTGGGCTTTGTTTGAGAGTACTTGATGGCCGCAGATCTCTCAATGAGCACCGTGACATTTGCTGCCTAACAGCACCCGTTCACCAAGTAAGTTGCTGGTGCTCTATGCATCATTTATGATAATTAATAAGGTTACTCGTTACTTGTGATAATTAATAAGGTTACTGGTTACTCTTTACTTGTAGTATATATTATTGGATTGAGATTGAAATTGAGCCATTTATTATGACATTATAAATGCCTTTCAAATTTTGGTTTGGACACTATCGTAGGGAACAAGTCTATTGCCAACTGATTTATCAGATTGTTATGATGAAGATCGTTCTGATCGAGTCCTTGGAGCAATAGCTATGGATTGTGTCATGGCTGGCGGTGGAAGTGATGGCACATTGGACCTTTGCGTTGGGGTGTGCCTTGTTGATGAAGAAGAGAAATTGATTTTCAATACTTTCGTACGACCACAAATACCAATCACAAATTACAGGTATGTGTCATTGCCTTATTCTTTAAAGAGAGTTTTAACGTTTAAGAACCAGCCTGATAGATCGCTTCCATTTGGAGTTTGGATCCTTGAATATTTTTCTTCCTTTTCATAATATCAGTGAAAAATTTGTTTCTTGTTCAAAAAGAACCTACTTATTGATGATCATATCCTGTTAACGTGTAGGCATGAAGTAACTGGGCTAACGGAAGAACATATGAGGTATGCCATGCCTTTGAAAGAAGTCCAAGAAAAAGTACTACGAATCTTGATAAATGGAGAGTCCATTGGGAGATTGAGATTAAATGGTGGTAGAGCTAGGCTTCTTGTCGGCCATGATTTGGAGCATGATTTAGATTGCTTGAGAATGAATTATCCTGATCATATGTTAAGGTGAGCTTTCACTAACTTGGGTTGTAATTATGTGTGTATTTCCTTCACTTTTATTGAAATTCATATGCATTTGAAGTGTTCTGATGAAATGAAATGCACAAAGATAACCACCCACTTCTACTGTTTGACAAGGCACATTTATTTATTATTTTTTTTTTCTGGTAATGTTTCCTGTCGTTGAGGAAAGAAAATGTGTTTTCTCTGAATTTTACATGGTATTCTTTTCTTTTCTTTTTATGTGTGTATTAGACTTAGACATACATCTTTTGCCTGACATATTTTATGCAGGGACACTGCAAGATATCATCCATTGATGAAGACGAATTTGGTTAGCCATTCCCTCAAGTACCTTACTCGAACATATTTGGGGTAAGATACTTTAGTTATGGTTCATATTGCTTTAAAGAATAATAGAGCAAATTTTTTTTTTCCTTTTCAATAGGAGCAAGTATTTTTATAAATAAAATGAGAAACATAAGAAAGGTCATTGTTCTCGAGAAAAAAGATACAAAATAGAGGACAAGGGATGTAGGATATCACCCAGCCAAAACCTAAACCTCAGGGGTACATAAAAAACAACCTCAATTAGGATTAATAGGAAAAGAAGAGTAATAATTTATAAAACTCTATGCAAATCACTCTGAGTGGAGGTAGTATGCCTTATGGTCTCCAAACGTTACCGTGAGCCCCAGACTAATCTTTGAAGTTTTTATTGTTCCTCGCAATCAAAAGAAGTCAAGTTAAAGCTGTTGTTGTAGGCTTGTAGGATTCCTCCAGTGAATTTTTGCTTTACTGTGAAACCATCAACCAGAGGGGGTCTAGGTGAGCAACGAGGGGATGTCTTGAGAACAACACCAATGAAATGATGGAGATCGCTCATGTGCTTTTTATCACATCTTACATGTTGGTTCTCAATGCTTATCAATCTGCTCTAATACCTTACGGGCTGCCTATATTTGTTACTAATAGGTATTATATTGGTCCAATGATTAAAGAATAACCGTTTTAAAATGATTGCGAAAACATGAGTTTGGTCATTTGCATAAAAGCCGTTGAGTCTTTTTATTCCTAGTGTTATAGAGTTAGCCTTAGAAGACTACTTGACATACATCGAGCACAAGGAAGCTTACATATTCACAAGAAGGAAAAAGTGTATGCAATAAATCATCGTAATGAATTCCTCGTTAAGTTATAGGCTGAATATAATTTTTAGTCACTAATGTTTGAGTGTTTTTTTTCAATTTAGTTTCTTCATTTTCAATTTATCGTTGGTGAATGCTAAAATTGACTGATGATGAACTTACATGACATAATACTTAGTAAATTTATAGAAATGAGGAGAAAAAAGGTCATCGAGAGAAGAAACTGAAATTCCTACTTATTTTTTAGAAGTTTGGGGGAGGAATTATAAATTTTTCTTGACTTTTTTCATCCTCTAAATTTTTATCGTATTATCTCATATATATAAGACAATTTTAATATTTACCATTGTGAAAGACTAATTGAAAAATGTTAAAACATAACGAACAAAATCGAAACTTTTTAACAATTGGAACTAAATTGAAAAATTAGTCTAAGGATTTAAACATATATTTAGCCTAATTTAGAATCAGCTAATAATAAAGTGAGGGAATGAACTTGAAATTAGTCTTCCGAAGGAAATGTGACTATATCAACGTTCTGCATCTTCCACATTGAAGAATCGAATTCATTTACCCATGAAGAATATGGTGTTTCACATAGTATTAAAAAATTGATCTATGTAGCATGAATAAAGTACAGAGAAGATGAAATATGTGAATATGTGATGATGTGGGTAGAAAATGAGAGAATGTTGTTGTGGTAGCTGGTAACACATTGGTATCTTATTTTTGCAGGTATGATATTCAGCAGGGTGTGCATGATCCGTATGAAAATTGTGTATCAGTGATGCGGTTGTACAAGAGAATGCGTAATCTTGATCATCATGGACAAGTTATGATACCAACGGTTGCTCCTCATGCTCAGTATGTTGCTCACAATCTTGATTCCCATAGTGTGAAAGATCTTGAGAAGATGACTCCAGATAAACTTTATGAGATGTCCAGGTCAAACTTTAAGTGTTGGTGTCTTGATTCACGGCGAGTAATGCAGACTTAGGAACTGATCGTTTTCATTTTCTGCCGGGGAAGGATAGAACCTCATTGCAGTGTTGGCAATTTGTATAGACAGGGTGATTTTACTGGGGAGAGATGAGATTGTTGGTTGAAACGTTCGATAACCTGTTTTTTTTTGTATGTATTCACCCTTCTACGACTTAAAATTATTCAAATGTACCTCTCAAGCCAAAGTGATGTTTGATTAAATGTTTTTCACCCACTGCCGAAGAAACTGTAACAGATTGGCGAAGCTCATGGTGGAGGAGAACATCGATGGTGTGTTGCGGACTTGCTGGAAGATGCATCTGAAGATGATCTAAAGATAACCAACAATGAAATTTATTTTAAATCTATAAAGAATTTGAAATCACTCGAAATCGTAGGCAAACAAACAATGCAATAATTTGTCAAGAAATGAAAAGAAAAAAAAAACAATGCAATATAATACCAAATTGAGTTACTACAATAGAACAAGATAAAAATATTATTAAACAGACGTATAACATTATGCAAATTTACCAATTCCATTGATCTGCCTCGACCAGCTTACAGGTGGCAAAGAAATTCAAGCTTCTTGGAAACTTCAAATAAATGAATTTGTGGTCGGTTCGGTAGTTTTAAGATTTTCGGTAATTTCAAAATCTAGACAAATTTCAAATGAATTTTGTTATTTATTATACCATGAAATAGAATTATTGAAATCCTACATAATTTCAAATCTTTAATTTTTTTATTTTATTTTCTTTTCGAGCGAATGTCCAACCAAAAAATTTAATTATATTCGTTCAAAACCATTCTCATTCTAAATCAGATGAAAGAATTTAGAATAATTTATTGGAGGATTTAAAAGTTATTTTCTATTTAGGGTTAGAGGGCTGAGTCATGTATCTAATTTCATTGATTCAATTGCTTGAACAAGGGTTTTCTACTTTGATTGTGTAATGCGAGGCGAACAATTTTGTGAGTTGAAAACTTGTGCGAGTTATGACTATGACTACGCGCCTTCGAAACTGACTTCGTGGGGATTCCAGCTCGCATATTTGATCAAGTAATTTAATTCCAGTGACTCTTCATTTATCAATCCGATGATTTAAGAAATCTGTTCGTGATCCAGTATTTTGTTTCTCTTGCAGAGGAAGAGGTTCTGTGGCTTAGAAATAGTCCCCAATGGTGGTCTCCGTCCAACCGCCGAGTCAACTGCAGGGGATGGCTGGTTTATGGGACAGTGTGTTGGAGCTTACGAAGTCGGCGCAGGACAAGAACTGCGATCCACTGCTCTGGGCGGTTCAGTTGAGCTCCAGCCTCAATTCTGCTGGCGTTTCCTTGCCGTCAATCGAGCTCGCCCAGCTCTTGGTCTCCCATATTTGTTGGGACAATCATGTGCCTATCATGTGGAAGTTCCTTGAGAAGGCAATGACTGCGAAAATCGTTCCTCCCCTGCTGGTTGTTGCTCTTCTTTCTACGAGGTCTCATTTCTTCTATCAATTTGATTACTACCGCTTCCCTCTTCAAGCTTCCTCGCTTCATCGAATTTTTGTTTAAATCTTATTCACGGGTGTGTTTGGACGTTGTGAATGCAGAATGTTTCATATTGGGGGCTTGTGAATTACGCTTTTTCCGGGGTAGTTCAACTTCAAAGTAATATTTTGAGTTCGCTTATTTTTCTCCTGTACACGTACGGTTAGACCATTGTGAACTTAAGTTATGGAGCATAAAGAAAAATGGAACTGAAGATAATACATATGCATTTCAACATTCATACGTCTCAATGCATCCATAGATTTCCTGCGTTGCTCTGTAATTGCCTTTCTGCTTGCATGTCATCAATAATCTCGTTGTGCTGTAGTTATCTACTGTTTTTGATAAGCTGTAGTTATCTACTGTTGATAGCAAGTTCAAGTCTGTATCGTATCGGTTGTCGTTTATCCAATAAATAAGTTTGCATAAAATACTGACGTGATTTTTGAAGATGTCTGCAACTTGTTAACATTTTATTTTTCTTCCTCATTTTTGCTTCTAACTTTGTTTCGCTTGTTTTTCTCGTCCACTATTCACTGTCCAAAGTTGACATATATGGCATTGTTTCTCTGATTTACTTCAGGGCAATTCCGTATAGAAAGCTCCGACCTGCAGCATACAGACTTTACCTGGAACTTCTCAGCCGACATGTCTTTTCATCAACATCGCAAATCAACGGACCCAATTATCAAAGGTATATTTGACTGTATTTTTATTCGTTTGCATAATAGTGGATAACCTCATTCTTTCTTTTACTCTATTCAATCATTTTTCTTTCTTAATGGTAAACCTAGAGGAAACCTTTTGCCTCGAGAGGCATTCGAGGGTATCCTCTGTCACTGCTTCTCCTTACTTCAGTGGCAGATTATTCAGCTAATAAAATTTACCCTTCTCTTTTGAGGTTCTTATTTTTCCTGTCTTCTTATTTGAGTAGATCTTGTCCTCTATTTTTTTTGTCAGCTATATTTTGCTTAATAAGAAACTAAATTCAATGAAAAAAATGATGTTTCAAAAAACTCTTCCAAGTGGCATAAAGAGTATTTAAGTTTGTAGTTATTAGAGGTCATAAAATTTATGACAAGAAAGAGCCACAAGAGTGAACTGGAAAGAAAAAAATCAAGAGACTTTCTTTGTTGTTGAAGATTATGCGGTTTCTTTCCAGCATAATTGGTAAAATAATATTCTAACAAGCTGCAATCAAAGGGCTTCCTCTACTTTCTTTGATGGATGACGATCAAGCACCGAGAGAGAAGATTGTTCATCTTGAGGGATAGAGTAACCCGTCAACTGAAGTTGAGGAGCATAAAATTTCAAGAATTCTGACTAAAACAAAAATTTAGGGATAAATGGCTTTGAGTTGCAGCGTCATTCTTGCACATAGTGCACCACCACAGAGAGGGATACTAGTTGGGGAGTCTATTTTGAGTCTTGTCATGAGTATTGATACCCTCATGAGCAAGCTCCCATTAAAAGAAAAGAACTTCACTTTCTTGAGATTTTAGAGCACTTTCTTGAGATTTTAGAGTGCCTGATCACCTTATAAAGGCCAGGGTTCTACAAGTTTCCTTTTTCGGTGATATCCTCAAACAAGGAAATGCCTGGTGAAAATTCCAGTAACAATCATCTCTGCAATTTTTTTTTTTGAAACAAGAAACAAACTTTTCATTAAGGTATATGAAACGAAGTAGAAGTGTTCAAAGATACAAATTTCTGAAGGAATGAAAAAGTAGATGCTGTAAAGTAAAATTAAACAAAGTAAGACATCAATTAAGGTACTAAGAAGCGCTCCCAAGAGGAATAAATTGTAGAAATTGAGTAATCCTTGAATAACAGTGAAAGCGAGCACCAATGAGAATCCTTAAACTTGGCTTGATCTTTTTAATCATCTTCCTTTATGAAAGTTATGATTCCTTAAAAAAAATTCTTAATTACCCTCTGAACAATAATGGAAGAGTATTTCAACTTTATCGTGCCATGATGTTTCATCATCTGCCGACCAAATTTTTATTTTATTCAACTGGAGGAAAAGGCCTGATGAATTATTTTATGCCATTTCAGGATCATGCAAACCATCGATGATGTCCTTCATTTGTCCCAGATATTCAGTCTCCAAGCATGTGAACCTGGGCTACTTATGGTTGAATTATTCTTTTCAATTGTGTGGCAGTTACTTGATGCATCATTGGATGATGAAGGATTGCTGGTACTTCCTGCAGAAGAGAGATCAGCCTGGTTAATCAGGCCACAACCACATGATATGGAACTAGATGTTCATGATTCTTTCAGTGAGAAGAGAACTGAGAACAGTGAAAGTTTGCTTAAAGTAAACACGGCAAAGGCTATCGAGATAATTGGACAGTTTCTGCAAAATAAAAAAACTGCAAGGATTTTGTACTTGGCCCATCGAAATATGTAAGAAGTATAATTCTTGCTAACCTCTTTTACTCTCTACCCCTGTATTCTTTAGTTTCTGAAGGAAAGAAAAGCGTATTGATCTTTAGAAAGGCCATGCCTTCAGTTGTTGGAGTAACGTTTACTGATTCAGTGTAAAATGAATCCAAAATTTTGGAACAGTTCAATGAAAAATATGTAACATAATTATGCTATCTGGTTTTTAGGCCATTGCACTGGGCAGGTTTTGCTCAGCGGTTACAACTACTTGCAGCAAACTCAGCAGTTTTGAGGAACACAAAGCTAATAACTCCAGAGGTCCTTCTGCACTGGACATCTGATAAACATAGGCTTTTATCACGAGAAGGAAAAACATCTCAGCAGGAGTTTCGTAATGTAATGGCTTCTGGGTCACTATTTTCTTCCGCCGGTCAATCTCATGGTGTTAATTGGTCCACATTGTGGCTTCCCATTGATTTGTTCCTGGAAGATGCCATGGATGGATCACAAGTTCTGGCAACTAGTGCTGTTGAGCGTCTTATTTGTATGAGCTAAAAATTTTTATAGTTCTCTAGTGATTCTTGAATTAAATTGATAAGTTTCCACAAGAATTCTATTGATCCAGAGTTATCTACAGGTTTGATTAAATCTTTGCAGGCAGTTAATGATACCTCCTGGCACAACACTTTTATGGGTTTGTGGATTGCAGCCTTGCGACTTATTCAAAGGGTAGGATCAATTAGAATCTTGATAAATGTATCAAGTTTAGCTGTTCCCATCCTCTTTATGTTCAGATATTAATTTTTGTCTGAAATGATTTCACATTCACAATTTACTTAATTAGCTGGCCTGTTGTCTTTAGTTGAGAAAACTTTGATTTTTGTCCTATGATAATTGTATGGCAACTTTAATTAAGGGAGATGGATAAAAAAAGGAGCATTGTGTGGGTTTTTGGTTTTTTTTTTTTAAATAATTTTTTGGACTCTCTGGTCTAAAGATATTTGTAACTACTCTCTCTATGCTCTTAATCGGATAGAGATCTCTCTTATAACTCCTCAATCTTCTCTTTTCTAATGAAATGTTCCCTCTGTTTCTAATTAAAAAAGGGAAAAGAATATTTGAGTATTTATTTCCTCTAGGAAATGAGTTTTATCTTTATTTCATTTAGGAAACTAAAAAATTCATGTTTAATCTGCCTCCTGGGATCTAACTCATTCCAACCTACATATATATGCTAATTATTATCATTCTTTTTAGGAAAGGGATCCTAGTGAGGGTCCTGTACCTCGTTTGGATACATGCTTGTGCATGTTGTTGTCTATTACAACCCTAGCAGTCACCATTATAATTGAAGAAGATGAAGGTGAACTGAAGGAGGAGGATGAATGCAGCCCAAGTAAAGGCAGAGATGAGAAGAAGTGTTCAGGAAAGTGCCGCAAAGGTTTGATTACGAGCCTGCAGATGTTGGGTGAATATGAGGGCTTGTTGACTCCTCCTCAATCCGTTACTGCAATAGCCAATCAAGCTGCTGCAAAAGCAGTAATGTTCATATCAGGGGTTGCAGTTGGCAACGAGTACTATGACTGTGTTAGTATGAATGACACGCCAGTTAATTGTTGTAAGTACTTATTCTAATTTTAGCATTTAACATTGGTTATACGAATCCTGTAAAAAAATGGCCTATTAAGGATTTAAATTGGTGAAATATTAGCATTCTTTTGAAACTACTAAACATAGTTAAATGAGCTATTCTATATAAAAAAAGTTGTCTCCTCTGTGGAAAAAGATAATGTTAAATGGGCTAATGTATATTGATTCATCTGCAAATGCAAACTTTTAGATTGATGCTCGATTTCTCAAGAATTCTTGGGAATAGAATTCTGTTATAAAAATTTAATCTTCACAAAACGACATTATTGACTTCATGCTCAGATTGGTTTGATTCAGTAGTCAGCACTATTTCATCTGCAAGTTCAAAATTTTTTTTTGAAGTTCAATGTTTCAAGAATTCTTACTAATGCAATTCTGATAGATAATTTATGTACAACGAAATGCATGCTCAGAACTATTTGATAGACCTCCGATCATAAAGAAATATGTTAGGAGGAATGGTAATAAGGGAAGGAAGAATATTTCTGTGGGCCCTAATTAGTTAGAAGACGTTTTGAGTAAGGAGAGAGTTTGTTATAGAGGTATGGGAGTTTGTTACAGAGAGAGTAAGGCTGTTATAGATATATATAGGTGTTGCTCTTGAAGAGGGGATCATCTTTTTGCTAGCTTGTATTTCCGTGTAAGGAATTGTGGGAGAGAATAGGGAGCTCTCAAATACTCCCTTGACCTGTAATTTTCCCTCTTGTACCTAAATAATAGAGCAGCCTCTATCACTATTTTATTCATTACTTGGAACTCCTGGTCTGCTATAAACAATTTAATCTTTCATAAAGGACAATTGAACGTATCCTGGACATTTTTATTCAGTGAACAAGTTAAAAAATTTTGGGGTACAGATTGACCTGATGTATTATACTGGTCTTTGTCATCATTTACATGCATCCTGAATTTTTACTTTTATTTTTTTACTGGCACTTCTGATCTTAGAACTCTCTTGCACACATTGTTACAATATTTTCATGCTTGCATACGTTTGTATTGGAAATTTATCATTTTGTGATTGGCTAATTTGTTGTTTTCTTGTTGCAGCTGGAAATATGCGTCATCTAATTGTTGAGGCTTGTATTTCTAGGAACCTTCTAGATACATCAGTATATTTTTGGCCAGGCTACGTGAATGCACGCAGCAGTCAAGTGCCTCGTAGTGCATCTGGTCAGGTTGTTGGTTGGTCATCATTCATGAAAGGATCCTCTCTAACTCTGTCAATGGTGGATGCTTTAGTGGCCACTCCAGCTTCTAGGTATGCTCTTACATGTATCTGTTTGTATCTTGTCATTATGCCATATTGACGGAAGATGTGAATAGGGTCTGTATTTTCTGTTTCCCAAAGATGTGTGAGCATTGTTACTTGTAAAGTTGTCATACTGGGACTATCATGTGGCAATGTTGTCCTTTCTCTGACGATTGCTTTTACATAGAAAACAGTGATGACTAATATTTTAATGCAATGGGGACTAAAATTAGAGGATACCACTTTTGCAACAAGGCCGCCTTTTAGATTCGTTGTGCATGACCCCTTGAAAATGTTGGGGTGGTGGTCATATAGACCTAGGTTTGTGAAGGTTGAGAGCAAAACTTTTAGGATAGGAGTCAACACTTCATCCAGGGGAAGCGAGGCGAAGGTAACATAAATAAGGAACAATTCTTACTCGATTTCTCTGGATGGGGAGACTTTGGTGTGTGCAAGAGCGAGGGATTTGACTGAGAACAAACCTGATTTTTCTAAATCGCAACGGATTTGATCACGTTGATTTGAGAGTGATATCAAACTCAACGAAGAGAGAAGAGCTAGGAGCTGTTCAGTTTCAACTTCTTTAAGACTTCTACGTGCTTCAATATTCCAAGAGAGAGTATCCTTATCCCAACAGTCAACAATAGAACGAAAAGGGAATTTAATAGCTCTGTATAAGTGAGCGAAATGGTCCTTGAGCTTTGAATTTTCGAGCCAAACATCCTGCCAAAAAAGAATATGAGTGCCACTGCCCACAATGAAGGAGCAATTATGTTGCACTTTACTCCAATGTTTGGGAATATTGAAGCTTGGTCTCTATTCTGGAATCACAAGGTTTCGCTTGTAGCATTTCACTATAGCTACTTAGAAAAATCCACCTGAGATCGTTTACTTGAAAGGACAATCCTTTCCTGAGAATATCTTATGTTTGGGATACTTGAATTCTTGATGTGAATCATGAATGTGCTAAAATCTGTTAGACAGGTTTCTATAAAAGTATTTTGTTACTCGGGAGTCGGTGCATAATATTTTTTTGAACAAGATGTGAAGTTCTTATTGATTAATGAAAATGGACAAAATATTTAAAGGATACAATCTCCTAGAGGGAGAGAAAGAAAACGGAAAAACAGAAAAAAAAGGGAAAAATAATAATAAAAAAGGAAAATACAACCCAATTGAACAAGAGCGACATAAAATCAACTTCAAGGAGCAATATCAGGTGAGAAGCATGGGAGAAACCAAAAAACTTCAAAAACAAATCTTGGAGCACCATAGGATTTCAAAATACTTGGACAGAGAAGAATCCGAAGGAGGAGAATCCTCCAAAGCAAACTTTAATTCATTCAATTCCTTCAAGTAATCTTTAAGTATCTGAATCCTCCTCTCAAGATAAGAAAGATAATAGACGTATTTTTCTTCATGAATGCTAGCTAACTCTTCATTTAGAAAGGTGATATAGTCATCCAAACGGGATGCGGTGCATAATATTAGAAGTTTTTACTCTCCCACTCCTCCCCCTCCCCTTGATGAGCTATTTTCTTTTGTGGCAAAACTAGCTTTCTTTGGGAAAATGATGTAATACAAAAGAGGATAGCCCATGACAGTAGCCTACTGGAACAAAAAAACAACTACTTAACTACAAGAGTTAAACACTGCAGGAAAAGGCTCCTTCAATTAACAAGGATGAGAGACAACTGAAAAGCATTAAAATCCTTATCAACAAAGCCCAAAGGAGGGAATTGAACCTAGCAAATGCCCAAACCTCTGTCAAGAGATCTCCACACCTCTAAATATTTTGTTTCATTTATCTTAATGAAAAGTTCTGTTTCCTATAAAAAAAGTATTTTTCTATTTCTTTCATGCCAAATCTTCCATTAGACTGAAAATAAGTGGCCTGCAAAGGAGCTGTCCCCTTTCCCCAGAAGGAGGGTGAAATAACAACTCATCTATTACAGACCAATATGATCTACTCTGAGCTAGCTGCATGCCAAAAGTATCCAAAAAACTGTCTCGTATAGCACCTGGAAAAATGAATTCCTTAAATATGCCCCAACTCCTCCAAGGCACCTTTACAGACTGCACTATGAAGCTGCAAAAGAAAAGAAGACGATCTCTGCAAATCATCCATGGTATTACTTGTATTGTGAGAAACTTGACAGGAAAAAATATTGGTTTCACAAAAGAGAGAAGGAGCTGCAAGAAAACTAGGAAAGTGAAACCACAAACAAACAACTTGTAACCTCTAGGTGAGGAGAGAGATTGGGCAGCAAAGAAAGCAACATAGAGACATTTGAAGACTCCCTATCATATAGAGGATGCCCAAAATCGAAATTGTATGAGAGGGAGTTCCTAGAAAAAAAAAGAATAGAATTCACATAAGCGAACTTCAAAAAGGATAAGTGGTAAAGATAAAGAAACATAAGAGGAAGGGGGTATCTTCTATCCAACAATCATCTTAAAAAGAGTTAAAGACCCACGTTGAGGAGAACCTCAAGAATATGCGCCCAAGAAGCAGTGTATTTCCACAGGTTTTATAATGTGCCTTTAACCCTTGGCTAGAAACCTAATTTTTGTTTCACTGGAACTCACACTTGGATCTTTGGAAGGAGAATTATAATGTCAAATATAGATTGTAATATAATTCTAATAGAAACTCATAAGAAACAATTTGACGAATAAAAATATATGGGAAATCAGTGTAATTCGTTTATGATTTTTTATCTACGACATAAGCCATGTACATCAGATGCCTTGTAATTTTACCCAGTGGTTTGACAATTAAATTTAACTTACACCCATGGATTTGACGGAAGCTTAGCAGAGATTGAGAAGATCTATGAGATTGCAGTCAATGGTTCAGGTGACGAGAAGATCTCTGCAGCTTCCATTTTGTGTGGGGAATCACTTGTTCGTGGTTGGAATCTACAGGTGAGTGCCAGTGGATGCCTATGATTTGTATGGCACGGTTGTGGTTTTTTTTCCTCCAATTTTTCTAAACGTAATTTTGCATCCTCATTCTCACCTTCTGGGATTATTTTAACCTATTTTCTTCTAGGAACACACCGTTCTATTTATTGCCAGATTATTATCGCCCCCAATTCCTGCAGATTACTCTGGCAGTGATAGCTATTTGATCGACTACGCCCCATTTCTGAATGTTCTACTGGTTGGAATATCATCAGTTGATTGTGTGCAGATTTTTTCCTTGCATGGCATGGTAAGAATGTTAGCTTGTCTGCATATGACCCTACTTATAAGCTTCTGAATCTGAAGTTATGTTTTTCTATAAGATTATTTGTGCAAGCTTAGGAGTGGTATTATATATGATCTTATGCCTAAGTATGAGAGCTGAATTGTTTCAGAGAAGTCTTGGAAGGATTGGATACCTGGATTTTGATAGGTGAGACTGAGGCCCATTGGCAGAGATCAAAATGACTACAGTTCATTATAAGAGCATTTAGATACTTATTTGATTAGAATTGTGTTCAATTATCTATAACCTTGTTGAATGATTCTGAAAATACTAGATTTTTGGCACACACAAGAGTTTTAAAGAGATGATTTAACAAAGCAATTGAGAAATTCTGGTTTTTATAGTGTTGTGAGCTTATATTTTTTGTTGGTTGATGCCAGGTTCCTCTGCTTGCAGGTCAATTAATGCCAATCTGCGAAGCTTTTGGATTAAGTCCGCCAAAGTCATGGGTCCTTACATCTGGGGAAGAGCTTACTTGTCATGCAGTATTCTCCTTGGCATTTACACTTCTGCTAAGGTTGTGGCGGTTTCATCACCCACCTGTTGAAAATGTGAAGAGAGATGCACGACCTGTGGGATCTCAACTAACTCCTGAATATCTGCTATTGGTTCGAAATTCTCAGTTGGCATCTTTTGGAAAGTCGCCCAAGGATAGATTTAAAGTCAGACGGCTGTCAAAACTTTTGAAATTTTCTTTAGAACCTATATTCATGGATTCATTTCCAAAATTGAAGGGCTGGTACCGGCAACATCAAGAATGCATTGCTTCCATTCTCTCTGGTCTTGTACCTGGGGCACCTGTTCATCAAATTGTTGATGCACTCTTGACTATGATGTTCAGGAAGATAAATCGTGGTGGACACTCTTTGACTTCGACAACTTCAGGAAGCAGCAACTCGTCTGGATCTGCAAATGAAGAAGCCTCCATTAAGCTTAAAGTTCCTGCATGGGACATTCTCGAGGCAACTCCCTTCGTGCTGGATGCTGCTCTTACTGCTTGTGCTCATGGGCGATTGTCTCCTCGTGATTTGGCTACAGGTAAGTCCAAATCATTTTTTTAATACGAAAAATGAGAGGTTAATCTATAATTTATAATATTGAATTCTACATGTTGGGGAAATTCTTTTTTTTTTTTTTTTTTTTTTTAACAAGATACGAATTTTTCATTGATGTGATGAAAAGGAACAAAATTGTTAAAGATACAAGCTCTCGAAAGAGTGAAAAGTAAGACAAAAAACAGAAAATACAATGAACTACAAAGAACTAATAAAAGCACCCCAACTGTTAAAAATAAGAAAAAGGAATGGGGAAATTCTTTTTAGACTGTACCATTCTTGATGTTTGAATTTAGAATTGACCATTTATTGTGATTTGTAATTAAACTGGGTGTTTAAATATCATAAGTCCACTCCGTAAACAATAAATTAGATCATTAATACCAAAAAAAAAGTTTGCATCATCTCCCTCTCCCTCTCCCCTCATTAATATTACAAAAGAACCCTCTCAACTTATAAGTGGATTGTCAATAACATAAAATCCTCTCTCTTGTTGGTGATATACTGATATTATCGTCAACTGGAAACGCCTCAAGATGAAATTCAAAATGGGAACGAATGACGTGGTGATCAGAGGAGATGCCTACCATCTAAAAAGTTGTGCTTCCTTGCGATCTCTTTCACATAAAATCCTCTCTCTTGTTGCTGATATAATTTTATATACTCTTGTAACCAAGCTGATTGGTCGAAAGTTAGTTATGGAAAAGGCTTCAGTTTTTCTTAAGAATGGAGCAAATGTACTAGTTCTTTAGGCATTTATTGATGATAAACTTTTAAAAAAATTGTGGAACATTGCTAACATTCCATTCTTGTTGGTGTTCCAAGATTTAAATTTTTGTTCCTTTTTTATATAGGATTCACCTGTGAGGCCACACAGACTCTGAGTTTTCAAATTTTCCCAAAGTTTTTGGCAGCTCAAAGATCTCATCTTCAAAGACCTCTCTGACCACTCCTTATTAGCTTGAGAGAGAAGGATTCTGTTGGATGCTCTCTAAGACAAATTGTCATACTTTAATTTCTTAGGAAGCTGCTGGTAGTAGCGTATGGCCTCCCTAATCGACCCTCTTCTTAACCATTGGATTTCTCCCACCTTGAGGTTCCTTAGATGAAACCAAATTCTTTCTTGACGAGCCCAATCCATGGAAAAGCTTAAATTTTCATCTCCCTCCAGCCATTGTATTGAATCTTAAATCACATCAAATTGCATCCAAGGCATCTCACGGATCTTTCTTGCTGTTAGAATGCCCTTGCTCCTTACTATCATGTTCATAAATGAGAAATCTTTATTATCAAATCTTTATTCAGTCTTTATTATCATCATCATCATCATCATCATTATTATTATATAAAGCACCAAATTTCGTTAAGATAAATGAGAAATAAAAAACAAAATATAGTTAAAAAACACAAGCCTACTTTTACTACTTTTACTACCTAGACTTTAAAATCATTGGAGACAAATTTTATAGAATAACTCAATCCTATTAGTGATAATTTAGTGATAATTGAAGTGATATTGAGGATGTTCTAGAATTTTTATTTAAGTGGTAATTAACAGGTGAATTCTTTTTATAATTTTATATAACTATATTGTGTTTAGCAACACTTGATCATATAAATTTTAGATTTGTATAATTTTTTTAATTAAAAATTGAAGCTGATGCCTCATACCGCCTCGAGGCTTATGCCTCGCCTCTTCGAGAGGAAAGCCTCGAGGCCACCTTTAGCCTTTTAAAACATTGCACATTATTGAGAACCTAGAACTAAGGAAGAGGACCTCTAGATAACGTTGATGTTGTTGACTTTTTCATGTGTGACTAGTCAGGAGAAATTTTAGAATTAGGGATTTTGACCTTCCAAAGCTTAGCAAAGAAAATGAGTTGTGAAATAAGAGAATGAAGCAAGCAAGGGAAAAGAAGATTAGAAAATAACAAACCTGAGGAATCAAGAGGACATATCCTGGCCTACCCTATCTGACAAAGCACTTCTCAGGTGGAAGTCAAATGAAAAGCAATCCCCTAAACACAGAAAGAAAATAGGCGATGAAACTATTTTATGCAAAGATAAAACATACAAATGAAGGAATAATAAATAAAGAGGACCATCCCCAGTCCAAAACTCTTCCCAAAAATAGACCTTAGAACCACCACTAAAAGAAAATTTAATGAAGTTCAGTAATTTGGGGAGACACTTTGAAATTGCCTTCCATGGATTCCTCAAAGTGCTCTGTCACCACCAAAATTTCCATCCATTAGCATGGTGCTTGTACTTATCAAAATCCTATTGCTATACCATCCTAGATTTTTAAGGAAGCCTCCTCAAACACTTAGCGAAAGGTGAAAAATTCTTGCACGATAAATTACCCAACCTGCCATTTTGCGACCTTCCCATCTACCCATTTGCTCAAAAAATTTCTCTCATAATTTAAAATTTTCTCCAACTTCTTTATCATGGTCAAAGACGTTTCTGTTCTAGGATTAAATCCTGGGTTTAATCATTTAACTTCTATAAATAGAATACAAGAAAAAAAGGACAGAATGCCAGTCGCCAGGCCACCCTCCAATGTTTTAACATTTTTTTTTCACCAAGGTCAAAAGACAAAGAAAAGAAGGGAGATGAAACTGTTCTCAAACTTAAAAGTAGGGCCCATTTTTAGTTATCTGTTTTAGTCATGATTTAGTGGTGATGTGAGGTCATCGTTTCCAGTCTAGATGCTCAAAAAGGCTTGTTGGCATCCAAGGATGTGTGATAATGTTCAAAGTTCCATCTACCAAGTCGGTAATCCATATACCCTTAAGATGTTCATCAAGTGAACACCCATTTATTTCTGCAGTTCGTTCCAAGGTTTGCATGAGAATATAAGATTTGAGAACGAGATGCGTTGGATAAGATGCCTAGGAGCAAGATTAATTTGGTGCACTCTCTCTACCCACACCTTTCTCTCTCTCCATCCCATTAGGAAACAAGGATAGCTTTGGATTTGAGAGGATTTCGAAAACCCACGGGAGAGGGTTATAGGATAAACACGAGTTTTGCATCCTATTCTTAAATGAAACCAAACATGGGTATAGCTATAAGTTACTATTTCGCATGGTAGAAAACCTCTCAACGAGCTTCTTAGAGAATTTATTAGCATGCCTCCTTTCTCAATTTAAATAAATGGGAAAATCTTATAATTTTAGGTTTCTTGTCTTTCATAGATTTTTGTTTCGGGGCGTGGTATATTTGCCTTTTTGTTTTCATCGAACTTGGCTATCTTTGTTGATTAAGAATTTGTGTACGGATTTCTTCTTGACAAATCCATATTTGTGCCCTTTTGATGGCTATCATGTCTTATGAAAATAAATTTCTTCTCATGACTGATGTAGGAAGAATCTGTTGTTGGTTTGCTTGGTAAGTTCTTTACCTCATTGTTTCAGGACTCAAAGACCTTGCTGATTTCCTACCTGCATCATTTGCTACTATTGTGAGCTACTTTTCAGCTGAAGTTACACGGGGTATATGGAAGCCAGCATTTATGAATGGAACTGATTGGCCTAGTCCTGCTGCAACCTTGTCCATCGTTGAGCAGCAGATAAAAAAAATTCTTGCTGCAACTGGTGTTGATGTCCCTAGTCTTGCTGTAGGTAAATTCTTGATGTGAATTAATGTTTGTTTTGTTTTGTTTTTTTTTTTGGTAGAATAATTCTTTCTGTTTGTGGGATAGTCGTATGGTAAGGTTATGACTTGTCTGGCAAATATTTTCCTACTTTTATTCCCATTGATTTGAATAAAAAAAAAAGGAGGAATATGAAAAAAATATTTACAAACAAGAGATGCTTTTGAAGGGTGCTTTTATGACCTCCCTTTGTCAGTTAGGTGTATTTCTTATCTTCCACCCTATGAAACTTTTTGTTCCCAAAAATCCTTACAAACAAGAGATGCTTTTGAAGGCCGCTTTTATAATCTATCGACTGGAATAGGTAGGTGCATTTCTTATCTTTCACCTCATTTGTTTATGAAAAATTTTGTTTCTTGTCAGAAAATATAATAAAAATGTTCTTTATCATATAAACACCACCTAAAAGCTAAGAAAATACACTGTCCGAAATCTCCCTTCTATCCTTAGATTTCTCCATCAAGCTCTCCTATTTCTCTTTGTCTAAAAGGATAAACCCAAAAGCACAGCCTGCTGTCGGTCCACAAAATCTTCCTTTTACGCTTGAATAGTTGGCTGAACAAAAATTGGATAAGAAGGCCCCCCTTCCTGCCTCCTGGTGATTGCACTGAAAAGATATTAAGTGAAACAACTCCACCATCAACACTCTAGAAAATTCGAGTCTCGGACAAAGTAGTTGGACAAAGCGAAAAAAGTAGTTGCAAGTTCTGGAGTGTAGAATATAATGTCCATTTAGATATAGTAATCTAAATACCTATTGTGGAAGGTGATAGAAACTTTACAGTGTTTGAAGTGTGATTAAGCTGCTGAACATAAAAAAGTTTAATTGGTATTGCTATTGCTATTGCATTTCATTCGTTTTCTGTTCAATCTGAAATTGAGCTTGAACTGTATTTGCAGGTGGGAATTCTCCAGCTATGCTTCCTTTACCATTGGCTGCCCTAATAAGCCTCACAATAACTTATAAACTGGATAAAGCCTCTGAACGACTTCTTGCCCTTGTTGGCCCAGCGCTGAACACCCTTGCTGCTAGTTGTTCGTGGCCATGCACACCTATTATAGCCTCATTATGGGCTCAGAAGGTGAAGCGATGGAATGACTTCCTTGTTTTCTCTGCCTCTCGCACTGTTTTTCACCATAATAGTGATGCTGTTGTCCAGCTGCTTAAGAGTTGTTTCACTTCAACTCTCGGTTTAGGAAACTCCAATTTAAACAGTAATGGAGGTGTAGGCACGCTCCTTGGTCATGGTTTTGGCTCTCACGTCTTAGGAGGGATGTCTCCAGTTGCTCCTGGTATTCTCTATCTGCGAGTGCATCGATCGGTGAGAGATGCTTTGTTCATGGTGGAGGAGATCGTGTCTCTTCTAATGCTCTCTGTCAGAGATATTGCAGTTAGCGGGTTACCAAGGGAGAAAGCTGAAAAACTAAAGAAGACCAAACATGGAATGCGATATGAACAGGTTTCTTTTGCTTCAGCAATGTCACGTGTCAAGCTTGCAGCTTCCCTAGGAGCTTCATTAGTTTGGATATCCGGTGGATCAGGTTTAGTCCAATCTTTGTTTAAAGAAACCTTGCCGTCATGGTTTTTGTCGGTCCATTCACTGGAGCGTGAAGGTGTAGAATATGGAGGCATGGTTGCTGTGCTTGGGGGTTATGCACTTGCATTCTTTTCAGTTCTTTGTGGAACGTTTTCGTGGGGTATAGACTCGGTATCTTCAGCATCGAAGAGGCGGGCAAAGATTCTAGATTCCCACCTTGAGTTTCTTGCGAGTGCCCTAGATGGAAAATTTTCAATTGGGTGTGATTGGGCTACTTGGCGGGCTTATGTTTCAGGGTTTGTGAGCTTGATGGTGCGTTGTGCACCGAAGTGGGTGGTGGAGGTGGACGTGAACATCTTGAAGAGGTTGAGCAACGGATTAAGGCAGTTGAGCGAGGAAGAATTGGCTCTTGCCTTGCTGGAAAGTGGTGGGGTGACTGCAATGGGTGCAGCAGCTGAACTCATCATTGAAGGTGGCTTTTAAGTGTTGTCTTGGGCATTGAACTCATCAACTGAATCAGTGAATACAATTTTTGTTTAGAAATAACTCAACCTTCAACTGACGTAGGTTTCTCTTAGCATCATAGTCCCATGTTATGTAACTTTGATGTAACACAGATGGGTTCGTGCTGCTGCTGTACATAACCATATCAGACACTGTTTTTGCTAAAAATCAGGGGATTTTTTTTTCTTTTTTTGAGTACAACAAGTTCTCATGACCTCTGGGTCAAAGATAGATATCAATTATCGTTAAGTTAAGTTCATATTGACTATTTATTTTTCTACTTGTTTCATGTGATGGCGTGAGTTATGATAATTGAGGGTGACTGTCCAAAAAACTCAAAAAGTAGATAGCGAGATTACGTTCACAAATAATTCATGCAACACAAAATTTAATTCTAGCAACTTTTTTCTTTTTAATATAAAAATGACAGTAAATTGATTGAGATTTGGTGGTTCGACCCCACGTCTCTTTTTGAAAGGCTCAACATCAATGATAAAATCTATCTTTGATATGTAGATCAGTAAATAAATAAAAATGGATAAAGTCAATAAAAAAGATGTATAAGGATTCTATAATTCATTTATCCATGTTTTTTTTCATGCTTATTTCATATTTTATCTATCACCCATGTAAAAATGGTATAAGAGTGATTAATGTAACTTTCATTTTCTATCAATGTTCTATATGACTGCTAATTTAATGTCAGGTGTATCATTTATTTTTTGAAGCAGAAAAATAATAAAGAAACTAAATAGATGAAACACCCAAAATACAATCTCTCTAAAATCGGGACAACCCCAAAGGGCCTTCTTCCATCCAGATGGCATTCTCCTTCTTCTGCAACGCCCGTCTCGCCAAAAAATAGCAGCCTCCGAGGATTATAGAAATAGTCAATCACGTGTAGCATCTTACCATTATAAAAATTTACTGCCTTTATTGCTAATAGATTTTTTTTTCTTGAATAACTATAGACTTCTATAAGGAGACGTGAAAATGATATATCAATAATATCTTGGGTAAAAAAAATATTATATAAAAATATCTAAATAAGCTGGAGAAAATTAAAAAAAATATATTTTCAAATTGTTTTTGTTTGCGTCAGATAAGATTTACAAATATGCCAAGGTTGCGGCCCATTAAAATTTCTCCTTTTTTTATTTTTATTTTTTTCCTTCATTCTTTCGGTAATATAATAAACACGTTATCTTGCCCGGCGAAGGACAAGAAACAGAAGAGAAAACCCTTTTACAAAAGCAAAAAAAAAAAAAAAAGACAAACAAAGAAACAGGAGAAAACGCAGAAACAAAGGAAAACGGAAGAAAATGGGTGCTTCTCAATCAGTCTCTGAGAAGTCCATTCATGAATTCGTGGTCAAGGTAAAATTCTCAAACCTCTTTCCTGCTTGCTACTGGTACTGGTTATTTTCGAAGACACTTCAAAACTAAAACTAATGAAATTGAGGTATTTGGGTTGGCATGCCGAAGGATGCCAGAGGGCAAGATGTAGACCTAAGCATATACAGGGGAAAGGTTCTTCTTGTGGTCAATGTTGCTTCCAAATGGTCCGTCTTCTTTTCCTCTGTACTTCGCTACTTGAATTCTTGGGATTCTTATTCCTGGAAAACTTTGAATTGCTTGTGCAGTGGTTACACAGATTCAAATTATACCCAGCTGACGGAGCTTTACAGCAAGTACAAGGACAAAGGTCCGCACTTTTGCTTAATTTTCATGATCTTCATGATCTTCATGTTCGTACAGTGTTAGTTTTTGTTACAGGTTTTTCTACTCCTGTCCTTTGTGCGCAATTACGGATTAATTGAGTTTCCTTGTTTTACTTCGTTGACGAAATCTATGTGCTGATTTCCAGGATTTGAGATCTTGGCTTTTCCATGTAATCAGTTTTTGAATCAGGAACCTGGATCGAGCCAGGAGGCACAGGAATTTGCCTGTACAAGATTCAAAGCTGAGTATCCAATATTCCAAAAGGTATCTTAGGATTCTTGACCTATTATAAACTATTTTTACTCGAGCATATCCTCCTTGCTTCTTGTTGTCCATATAACATTATATATGTAACTCTAGTGAATAGAATGCAACTATTCTTCCATATTTTGTCTTACATAATCATAAAAATTTTAGTCTTTGCCAAGCATTTTTCCTTCGGTTACACCCCAAACTTCCAGCGGTTACTACTCCTGTCAGTCTGCAGAGGACTACAAGTTTAATTATATAGTTGCTCATTTATAATTGCCTTCGACTCTTTGCATGACAATTGAGACTGTCCCATGTGGTTAATTCCCCTTGCTGTCACGGGGCTAGCTTGGTATTTCTCCTTTTGTCTGCCATATTTTTCCTCTGTATATATACTGTGCGTGTTTCCCTTCTAGCTCAATAGGCTGAGCTTATTTCCTCAATACAAGAAAGAATTTCATTCTTCCTTCGTCCTCCTCTTTCACCCTTTTCAGACAGCTAGTGTACAATGTTTATAGAAAATCCAGTCTTCTTATTGAAGATAACCTTCTATTTTTTCTACCAAGTTCCCCCCTTTCCATTGAGACTCTATTTCATAACGTTCTCAATCTCCATATGTTGTCTGCAGTTATAATAAGACAATGCTGACATATAAATGAAAAACTAAAACGATATTTTGAGAACAAGCACTGATATGCTAGCTCTTACAAATTTTTATTAGATATATGAATGACAAACTATCTTTAGGGCCAAAATCCGTAATGAATGACGTTCTTGCTTGGTTAATTTGATTTTGAAATGAACCAATTTCTTGTGAGTCAGAGATCTCTAGCTCAGGAGTCTATTTTTAGGGGAAAACAGATGCACGTTATTTACTGTATAATCTCCTTGTATTATTGTATTACTGCAATAAATGGCTGTGCTAGTCTTATGAATTGTCAACCTAAGCTCTATACCATTATGGATATTGAATAACTCTATACGGCTTGGAGAAACTCATCGTGTGATGCAACAAGCTGAACTCTGTAATATACCATGCTGCACTTTAAACTTATCAATGCATGATGTTACAAAGAGGTCACATCCTCCAAATCAGAATTATTTATATTTACATTCTTCTCTTTAAACTTTTAATTCTGAGCTTGAAACAACACATCTTTTGTTTTCAGGTAAGTGTGAATGGCCCTGATACGGCACCCGTCTATAAGTTCCTTAAAGCCAGTAAAACTGGATTTTTGGGGTCCAGAATAAAGTGGAATTTCACCAAGTTCTTAGTTGACAAAGAAGGTCGTGCCATCAAACGCTATGGCACGACGACTACGCCCCTGGCAATTGAGGTATTTTTCTCAAGAGCTGTTTAAGATCTATATCGATCTGTTTATCAAATGAAAACGAGCCTAATGAATACTGTGTTTCGTTGTGATGCAGGCAGATATAAAGGAAGTACTGGGAGAGGTTTGAGTGAGGTTATAGTGAATTTGGATCAAGCTTAGTCCCTTCAACTAGAGACATTATTAAGCAAATATCGTGTTGCAATGTCTTCAGATTTCGAAATTGTATAATCTTATCTTTATTTGGGTTGACACTTGACAGAAGATGGCTATATTTATACATTGAGACTGATTATGTATGGACTTTCTGGTTGGGTCACTTATGCTTCATCAAATTCCTTGCATGGCATGTTTTTAGTAAGTTGATGGGGGCTGTCAAGGGAGTCGGACGATCCAGTCAATTTAAATATGAAAAAATATTAAAAAATATCACTAAAATTTTAAATTGTCTAGAAATGTTGAAGTTGTTAATTTAAATATTTTTTACAATTTCTTTTTATTTTATTTTAATAAATCTTTCTAGAATATCTATCGATATCAAATATTTTCATGAAATTGAGATGGACAAAGATAGAGACTTGAAAGAGTTAGGGGTGGGGCAAAGTGGAATTTGGATCACAACCATGGACCGTCCAAATATCTAATTAGCTTAGGCTCAAACACCTTATTCCTCAAAAACAAAAAGAAAACTGTAACCAAAAAAGAAAAGAGAAGAAAAAGAAGATAAGATTACATGAGGACTCCTCGGATGCATGCACTGCCACTCGGCACTCGCAAGTCATGATTCACGAACGGCAACCCCACGAGATACACGCAGTACTCTCACGTGGGCTGGGCCCAATGAAAAGGGTGGGGTGGGCCGACATGTCGAACCTGAGGAAAGGATGAAGGGCTGCAGAAACCAAGAGGAAAATGAAAGGGCTTGAGCCTTGACTTTGAGGAGTGGAGATTGGGACTGGACGGCATGTCGGAACAACTAACAACTAGTAAGCGCCCTTCATACTTATCCGTGGGTTCTTCTTCTACTTCTACTTCTTTCCACGGTTTCAATAATGGATGAGATTGGGTTCATGCTTCATGCTTGGCTTTGCATTGTCTGCCTATATTTCTTAGTAGTTAAAGCTACTTTACTTTACTTTACTTTACTTATGTGCTTGCTTCCAATGACATACTCTACTTTTCAGCTCAATAAACTGTTTTCTTTAGATCCTCCCTAGTTAAACTTTCTATGCACCAAACCTTGACTTTGCCTCAATGTCATTACATCTTGTGACTTTACTTTTCAGCTTTCATTTTGCATTCTATTTTTCCTTTTAATTATATAATAATATAATGTAATCATAAACGAAATTAAAATAAAAATATTAAGAATTGACTAAATCATCCAAGCTCATTGAAGATTCCAGGAGAACTTGACCACTCTTGCAAATCTACTCATTAATCATTACAAAAAGAATCTTGAGAATAGTTCATTAGTTCCCATAAAAGATGAGAAGTTCGAATTCCCCACTATCCTTGGTATAAACTCAATATATATTCCATACATGCAATGCATAATATTATACGGTACCGACTTAATTGTCTAATGTCTCGTGATTTTGGAGGTCTCTATTTTCTACTCATATCATAAATTGCCTAGGCCGGTTCCTTTTATAGAATAAAAGTTTCATAAAAGAACCCAAATAAATAAAAGAACCAATATAAATATTTATAAATATAAAGATGATTTGATTAACAAATATATTTAGACTTGAAGTAATAATTATAAATTTTGTTTACGACATTAGAGTAAAATAGAAATTTTTATCTCATCTCCATGGCTTTAGGCCGTCCTAATCTTTTCATATATTCTCAACCTTCATCTATCTTATTTATCCAACATATTAAAGTTTCTATTAGATATAAATATTTTCTTTCTTTTTTTCTTTTTCTCTCTAACTTATGAAATCTTTTTAATAATAATGCATATAATGCTTATAAAATATTGGTAAAATTAACAATATTTGAAAACTAAAATTAATTAAATTGTACTTAAAGTCGTGTGAATTATATTATAAAATGTAATACATATAAGTTATCTTAGGCCCTATATTATCTTGAGGTGGTTCTATTCTTTATGTATGGAATTTTTGGTTGGGTCACTTATGCATCTCTCCAAAAAAAAAAAAATGTAGATTAGCTATTGTATCATCAACAAGCTTTTTCTTATCATAGATGGCATCATTATATCGCTTCAGATATTCAGACTTCAAATTCTCAAAGGGCTTCCAACTTCTTATTAAGCAAATAAAGCTTGTCTTCAAATGAGCGACACTTCAAAGTGAGGAAATTCTTCTCTGATATATTATAAGGTCATGTATTGGAAGCTTATTGGAAACTACGTTTGCCTCTTAGCTCCTCCATCAACAAATGACAGGCCTAGCTTATTGGAAGCATCCATTTGAGAGTAGGATAAATAACTCCTTTGGTGATAAGGCTGGAAGCATTCCACAAACTACCAAGCATTTGTCTTCCAAGCCAAGAGGCAAATAAATGATATTAAAATCAGCCAGCTCATCTGAAAGTTCTTGAGACCGCACTCTCCTTTGATACATATAACAAAATTTATAATTTTCTTCTATTTTCAAAATTTGTGAATTAGGAATAAAATGGTTTATCAAATGGACTTAAAAAACACATTTTAGAATATAACTAATCCAACCCTTCTTTCTTTCTGGAGACTTCATATAATCAGATATAAATTCCACACCAACCAAAGAAGGGTTGGACCCAATGGCTTATGTTTATCATAACTGCTTCTGATCTGATATTCATAACAAATTGATATTTTCTCCCACCTTTTGGCTTAATTTGTATGCTCAACTATTTAATGGACTGTGGAATTCATGAAATAGAACGTGCGAATAAGTTAGACAAGTGCTTCCCTACAATGGAAGAAACAGATGAGAAGTCTTTATCAGGTGGGCTTAGCAAGGAGACAAGGGGAATAAGTCTGTTTATCATCTCTTTTAGACACTAGACCAATCATGGGCCAACACCTGTCTCCCACCACATGTTGTTTCTCACAATCCTCTTCCTATTTAATCACTACCCTCTCAGCCTATTCCTTCAGGCCACAAAAACTAAACCTTGATTCAGTTGCTCTCCTTATAGTTCTTCTTTCATTCACAATGAGGAGTTCAAAGATTTGGTCGTGGCAGCAGTGTTCAAAGCAAATCAGAGAGCAGAGGGCTAGGCTTTATATCATCTGGAGATGTGCTGTGATGCTTCTATGCTGGCATGATTAAGACTGACCACCCATCAAAAGCTAAAGGTAGAGATCGAAGAGAAGTCAAATTGTCACTGGGACTCCAAATTCTCTTGCACTAACTATAGCATACAGAGTTGAAGAAGCAGGGAATGTTTTTGAGTAGAGTGGTAGATGAGAACAAGTGACATTATGTACATTGAAAGATAGAATCGTGTCATTTTGGTAATTAGGTAGAAGAAAGTAGGATTGCAGAGACTACTGTTTTACTTCACCGCGTTGAATACCATGTTAAGTACTTCTTCCATTGAAACAGAGATCAAGTTCAATACTTCCCCCCTTTATTTCTGCTGTTAATCCTTCTGTTCTCTCCTTCCCATTCTCGTGGGGGTCCGTAACCGCAACCCATATAAAATTATAATCATGATCTGCCAATTAAAAAAGGCGACTGCGTAGATGTTCTTTTATTTAATCATAGCATTCGCCATTAATCTGGTTAAGTTAATCTAGTTCAATCATAGGTTGTCACATCAAGAAGTTTGAGAGCCAAGTCTTTGGATTACTTCGGAACCTTGAATTCTAAGTTGCGACTTGGCTACAAAATCACCACATACTAACTTCAATTCGTACCAAATTGAATAGCATTTGTGGTACCATCCACACTGTAGATGGACCAATTGCCTTCAACTAGTTTTCCGTGAAGGATAGCAGTTTTCTCCTACATTCACTGTGGTTAAATGATTAAAAAAAAACTTTCCAAGTACACTTTTTGAGAAGTCCACCCTACTCGGGCAATGTCCAGAAGTCTACAAAGTACAAAGTCTTCCTACTAGTTTCTGGAAGAAGATAGAGGGCCAGGGTTGCACTATTTTCTCAGGAAAAGAGCTCTTTCCAACATTTCAACTTAATGAATGTTTTCTTTTCCCAACCAATATTTACTTTGACTATGTGGGCCTCCATTCTGAGTTATCACTCTAGTCCAAGTCCTTAAAGAACGTCCATAACTTCATACTTATTAGTTGTATCATAGTTCCAAGTGGCGGTACTGTTGGCAGAGCATCTGTGTGAACTTGATTGAACCGGTTTTGCACTGACTAGAAAAAGATAATTTCAGCAGACCTTCGCAACCACAGCATGTGTTAGAAAGAGAGACCATCTAATTAAAAAGAGTGAACATGATTTATGAACAGGGATGAAGACATCAACAATATCTTTGCTGTAATATTCATATTGACAATTTTCAACCTTGATGTAACACTGAATTCTTCATGATAATAGAAGTGTCACAATTTCAATATATATCTTTCCTCCATGTTGTTTATGCGATACAAGAGTAGACGGCAACAGGAGTCATTATACTTATCAATTGAATTGACATAGAGAACACTACAAAAGACATACATAAGAATTTATTCATGTTGAATAGGTGAATCAATCTCCCCCAAATTGATAGGAGAGTCAATGTATACTATACACAAAGCCACCGAATGCACTATACGAAGCTTACTCTATTTGAGCCCATCTCTTTAGAATTCCCCACTGGACGTACCCAGCGAGCAGGATAAAAAGCTCCCAATAGTTCTACCCCATATTCGCAATGTACTATATCCTCTGTAAACAAAAATTTCAATGGATTTCAAGTCTATGAAACTAAATGGAAATAGGAAACAGCCAAGTGTTCTATCTTTCCTCCAGTTCGTTACGCCTATGCTAGGAGAACGAACCACAAAAATACTAGTAGGACATGTGGGTCGCTGTGAAAGTGACTTTTATGTAATGTGGGAGGTTGATGGCGGTTTCTTGTACACATGGTTTACTATGGCATTTCGGTTATCCAGATAGAATAGTGGGGTATTTTACAGGACAAGTTCCTGTTTGATTTCGGTATGCTACAGAGAGTGAACCTCTCGGAAGTCTGATTTAGGGCTGTATCATTCTCAATTTCCTAGTCAATCGTATTCCGTAATATGGGTTCTATCACTAACCAAATCCAAAATTTTGACAACTCTATCCCATGCATCATCTAACACTGTTGCATGATCATCCCTGTTTATTTACTATCTGATCTGGCAGTTCATGTACATAAAAAAAATTTTCCCCCAAGGCAGCATCCAATATTCCGATCTGAATAGACAATAACAATTCCTACGCCGGACTGGAGATGTCATTCAACTTTATCTGTAAACAAAGATCAACATAAATTTAATACTACGTAAATATAAATCTAACCTGCCAGGTAAAAGAACTAAGTGCAGTGTTTCTTTTCCAGCTTGTCTCCACTCTCTAAATGTAATCCAAGACACTGATACAACGGCAACATGGATAAAGGGGGAAAACAGAGTGGGGAATTAGAATGACTAGTGGAAACAACGGCAACATGGAAAAGGGGGAAAAACAGAGTGGAGAATTAGAATGCTAATGGATCATATAAAAGTACCTCTCTTCATCTGATGGAGTAAAATTTGGGATACTGTGAGGTAGCATCATCAATCGAGGTATTGATTATTATCCCCATTGTAATGTTATTTGCAGCTGCGTAGTGTTCAGTGTCCTTAGGACGGATGACAGGGTTATACTAATTCCCAAGCACGATCTACGCCAGATAATGATTGTACCTATTTATCACCTCCCATTACGGGTTGAAGAAAGTTGATATCATCAAATCCGACTGATGACTATTAAATTCATAAGCATATACATTTTTCTAATATCATACAAAAATGTGCTCACGAAAGAGTCCAACTCGAATTGGTAGCTTACACCATGCCAAAACCCCAACTGACAAATACGTGTAACTACTCCTAAAGTAGTGGGTCTAGAGACTTGAATGTCACCATTCTTTAATATTCGGTATTTGAGTATTTCTTCCCCCCAAACCCATTGAAGATACAAAGCAAAAGCCAATGAGTCAAACTTACCAGTGAGTCAAACTTACTACATTGCTCTCTCGTTCTTTACATTAGCAGCTATTATTATCCTCTACTGTATACAACAATGAGAGAATATCATACTATTATAATTATTAGTTTGCTTGAAGCACTGGCGAGCTTTAAACATTTAACTGGAACTTCCCTGGGATGATTTCTGATTCTAAAGCTGAAGTTAAAATCCTTCTAATAGACACTACAGAAGATGGAGAGTTTAAGCTTGGTGAAGCATGCATTAGAAATCCATTTGAAACTTTGTTGATTCATCTTTTATTATTTGGTAGAAATTCCCATTCGATTCTTTGAGTCATTGAGTGTATCATCTTCCGCAGCCTTACTGGGATCGTGACCACCCTACTTTGAACTCCCTGTGAAGTACAAATAATATAACTTGCATACATACTCAGAAGACCAGACATTTGTTAGTCAATAAGTACATGTGTTATGCGTATATAAGGGCCCACATGGATATTTTTGCGCTCTTCCCCCTATTTCTAAATATTATGGAAGGAGAAACAAAAATGAGATTTTCAAAATTTTTCCGGGCAATGAGTAAAAAAACATAGAGTTACTAAACATACCTGTTTATCAAAGAATGAAAACGACAAAAAAATAATAATAATAAAAAATAAATAAATAAAAGGGAAATGAAAGTATTACTATTACCAAACAACCCCACCAAAGCGGTTCCCACTACATATGTTTTCTTTCTTACTTTCTTTCTTTCTTTATTTTTAAGGAGAATTCTCACTATATACGTTATCATATGGCAACAATACTTTGGGAGTCCATTTTTCAAAATTTTATGTAATTTAACTTAGTCAGGATGTATAATAGTTGACCAATAAAGACTTATGAAATTATAGTAGAACAAACCATGAAATAATATTTTGATGTAGGACCAATTTTAGTTTTTAGAAATGCTAATAGCAACAGAAGTACTAAGCAACTTGAGAATTGGACAAGTTTTTTATAACTTACAGTGAACTTTTGACCTGTCAAGCGTCAACCTACGAGCTGATGGAGCCCACGCCACAGATGTAGCAGCCACTGCCGCGGCCGCAGCCACACGTATCCTACAAATGTGAGACATATTTTACATTTAAGTATGCAGTCTGATGAATGAGCTCGATGCTAAAGAAAAAAGGAACCTACCTTTTATGAACATCCACATATACGTCTGTCTCATCTACAATTTCCTCCTGCATTATGAGGCAAGTCAGTGAAAACCGAGTATCTATTATTGCAATATATGTTTCAACTTAGTTACATGCATTTTCACCATAAATGGACTGTATTTGCATAAAAATATTAGTTCATCAGGAAAAATAATTTAAGCTGATATTTCAGCTCCCAAATCCTACTTGGCCATTATAATCCAAAAATTATATATTTTCTATTATAAATAATGGAAGTTGTGCTCACTTGCAGAAGTTCCTCAAAAACATCCTCTAAGGTGATTATTCCAACAACTTCCTCATCTTCAATCTCTTCTAACAAATTGCACACTCCATTCATTGCAGCCACATTCGGCTTCATGGTTTGTTTGTGTCCAGTATTTATTGGAGCTTTTTCAATGTCAACATAAACACTTTCCAAATCATTATCATGTTTGGTGAGCAAGGGAATGGCTAGCGGAGATATCCCAGAGATAATTTTCTCTTCCTCATATTTCTCTCCATCATTGGTAAGCATAGAGTTCTTATTCTTCTCCTTTACCTTGACTACGGCAGCCATATGACTGCTTCCCTTTTGGAACTCATTTAGGATATCATATAAAGGCATATCCGACGGAACCCTGCATAACATGTGAATAGGTGAAAATCATTTTTAATTGGATATATGGGAAGGACATATCATACCTAGGAATTCTCCGTATGGAGACAGCACTGACTGGAGTTTCTGTTTCTGCTCTCACTGTCAGTAAACTTTTCACCTAAATCCAGGCAAAAAACTAATTGAAAATGATAGTGAAGGGCACGACGATCAGAGAGAAACCAGTAACCAGAAAATTAGAATTTATTTTAAACAAAATAAACAATGTTATTTCCCAGACGTTGGCTTGCCATTGCATTTAAAGCGATGCATAAAAGATCAGATGGAGGTTAAAAATTAGAAGGCATAATAAAGTTACTAAGAATTCTACTGATACCAATAGTAGACCAATTATATTCTTTGAATTCCCTGAATAGACTGGAACACGACTATGACCTCGTGCAAGGATTTTTCCAATTGCTTCCCTGTACAGAAATAGGGTAAAAACCGGTTGCAGTTACTTGGTTAATGAAGCTTAGGGGCAGTTCTACAGAGGATAAGAAGCAAAAGTGCAAGGCAAAATACATCTACTTTTCTTTCACTAAGTCCTTGAAGTCCACCAATTTTATTTTGTCTTGTACAGGAAAAGCAGAGGAACAAGCAAGAAGAGTAATTACCAGCATACAGGAAACTCTAATTGAATATAACGAGTCCAAAATACTTCACTTCACAGTGAAGGAAGCTACAAAAAAAAAAAAAAAAGGGCGTAGTACCATAGGTCGATTGCTAAAATTTTTCATTCCTATGACTCGAGAAGAATATGCATCTATATTCATGTTCAACTACGACTCTGAAAAGAGAAAGGACCATTCACTCAAATTAAATATTACAAACAGAAGATGTACCAATGGACAACTCAACTTAGTGTTGCTCAGTCATATTTAACTAAAATTCTTAAACAATGAAAAGCTTCCAGAAAGATATTTGCAACCTTCAACGCTTTAGAGTTTTACTTTGACATTATTAACATAAATCAACATAAAAGGCAAGGATTTTATATGAAAAATAAATTGAACATGATTTTGTTGTCAAACCTACCAGTCCAATTTGGAATTCACATCCAAGGAAAATGTTGATTCTATTGGTGTCATAGCCGCCTCTGCAGTCTGTAATTCCAGAAAGCCCAGTCAACTGATCAGTGCATTTCTTATACAACAAAGTAACTGTGAAGCTGTCTCAAAATCTTAAAGGAGTCAGACCTGACTTTTATGAGGAGACTAATGTATGTAGGGTATGATAATAGGTAATTATTTTTCATAAAAAAAATGGTAATTATAATTTCATCTTTAATATTTCTACCACTTTTCAATTGAGCCTGTGACTTTTTTAGAAGTTTCAAATTTATTCTCTATGTGTTAAGCTTCTCCAATCAAGTTCTTACAGTAAGTAAGTTAAAATTCATTGATACGAGTGGATTTTCATTCTTCTTAATGAAATCAGTCATCCTATAAAAAAAAAAATTAATAATAATAACAAAGTGAATGTGACATTAAAGTATCGATTTTTAACTAGTTTAGTACTACCTCATGTTTCAACTGAATTAGTTGGATATGTTCATCCATAAAATAATTAAAAAAAAAAACACTACACATTTTACATGATTCTACCCATAATAATTTATCCAGCCAAAATGTTATTGTAGCAAATGGAATCATTAAAGAATACAACAATACCAACAGTCGGCCATCTCAGTAAAAATTACCATCTTTAATTTCCACATCTTCATTCATTCAGCGTTTACTAAAAGTAATACATAAAGGATGAAAATTGAAAATTAAAGAAAGAAAAAAGAAAAAACTGAATTGAACATGGAAAATGGAAAATGGAAAATATATTAGGGATGAACACATATATTTAACCTTAAATTTATATTGAAAATACCAGGCCAAATTTGGTCATATGAATAATACATATGACCAGAGACAAAAGCAGTGGTTGATAATATAAAACTTAAAAAGTAACTACTATCCGTAAATCCATGAATTTTTCAAGGGTTCCTTTAAATTATGACTTAAGAGAGGAAAAACATGTAGACTAGTTAAATTAGATCAGCCTTTTATTCATGTTCTACATATGTGCCATCAGAAAAAAATATAGTCTCATACCACACTAAAATGCAGGAATTTTCCTAATTCAAAGTGGCATGAAAATAAATATGATGTATAAGTTATGACATGCAGAAATCGAAATATTAGAAGGCTCAATTTGTAAGAGTAGATACCTTTTCTGTCAAGTCAAGTGCCCCACTGATGATGGTTGTCTCATTATGTGTGAGTTCACCCCCCTTCCCAGCCTAAATAAAAAAGTAATTTGAGGACCATTTCATAACAAATCCCTGAAACTTTTCTCTTAACCAAATTCAGCACCATTTCACAATATTGCAGTACGCTACTTATTCTTTGTCCAAACTAGAATATGGCTTATTATTATACATCATACAAGCTTCAAATGCTAGCATATCATATTTCTTGTTACCTCTTGACCATGGATAGAAACAAGCGCTTTCAACTGTGCTCTCCTAAACAAAGCATCATCATGTCCAAGTACCGCATCCAACACCTATAATGAAAATATAGGTCAGTGTAAAGTAACACATAACCTACTGTGGATCTCTCTAATCTAAAAAACACAATCATCTCCTTTCCAAAAGATTTAAGACAAAAAAGATAGCAAAAAAGAAGTTACAAGTTCATTATTGTTGCTTGAAGTTGAAGATGAATAACATGAATATTTTAGGGTTAACTTTTTCATTCTGCAAAAGTCAAGTACATTTTAGGAACCAAAGAAGAAGCATATGATGCTTTGTATTTTAAGTTTATCATCGATTCATAGGTCGCTATGATTCATGGGCTCAGATTTTAAGACTTTACTTTATTCAGTAACTCTCATTCTCTGATAATTGATATCATGATTATCCTCATATAATCAACCATCATGAAATTTACAGAATAATCAATCTCGATTCTCCAATCAGAGGAAAGAAAAACATCTAGAAAAAAAAGTAACAGAAGGCTATTAAAAGCAAAATCTATGCTTTCTTGTTTGCTTCATGACCTTTCGGAGTCAGTTTATGATTAGAGTGGAGAAGCATCAGGAAATATAACGCAAGTATCATCCATTTGCAAGCATGCACAAGAGAATATGTTTAATACAAGAGAAATAAAAGAATATAGCAGTAGCAGCAGCTCTCTGGCTGCTAACAGGATATTGAAGGAATGTGGAATTTTTGGCGATGTCTAATCTTGAGAAAATCACGTGTCCACACGATCATATATGTGTCCATTAAAGTAAAGATATGCCGCCTACTTCAAATGTTACCTTTCCAACAGGGTATGAAATTGGATAACAAATGATCATCAGAATACGCACTAGCCATACAAAATTTGCACCAACAGCAAGTCCGTATCTGGAGCATATTGCTTGTGGAATAATCTAGTAAATAAGGAAAATTAGACGCAAAGTGGGACACACTTGTTGTAGAACGAAACATATTGTGAATTGGAAAGAAACATTACCTCGCCAAAGGCAAGAACAAAGGTTACAGACAGAAAAACCGCGACGAAGGGGTGGAAGATTTTATCCAGGTATATGGGAAGAGCCTTCAAGAAAAAAAATAAATAAATAAATAAACGAATGAGGAATAAGAAAAGGCATTCATGCTCGTAACCAGGGGACCAGAAATTGAAAGTCAACCCCATTGTATGGATGTGGATGGAGAGAAGAGACGAAAAAAGGAAGTAGCAATTAGAAAGTACCTCCATGGCACAAGCATTACAAAGCAGGAGGGTAACGAGCAATTGGTGCTGCTTGTGGAGCACTGGTATAATAGTAGCTGCGCAGAGGGGAAGGCAGTGAGTGATGAAATAGAATTAGAGAGAGAGAGAGAGAGAGAGAGAGAGAGAGAGAGAGAGAGAGAGAGAGAGAGAGAGAGATATGGGGAAGGAGCGGACCAGCATGGTTTTTCTGGGTGGAAGTACCGGTACGTTGAAGGATTTCGAGGTCGACGAGGTTGAGGGACATCAAGCCCAGGGTAAGGCCAGACATGATACCGGCGAACAGAACGAGGACACAGGAGAGGCCAGCGTAGAGGAACCAGCATGCAGTAGGAAACGGAATATCGTCGCCCACGCCCACACCAACCTGCTTGTTCCTGGCGCTGGCTAGTGTTGTTAAGGTATCGAGGAACAACATTGCCGTCTGCCGAAAGAAAGAGGGACAGAAAGGGAAAGGAAGAGGAAAACGCAGTATCAGAATCGGGATATTGGAATGGGTTCTGTGGACTGAATAACGCTTCTGATTTTGTCGTATCTTTGCGTTTGTGGTGCGGTGGTGGGCAGGGGCAGGTGGGGAAGATCATCTGCCCCTCCGATTCCTCATTCCACGTGGACCGGACTTCAGGCCAGGCAACAGTGACTCCTGTTGTAATACTAAAATATCACCAACTTGCATTTGACCTCGTGTCTTTGGCTCCTCCCACCATCGGCACCTACCTGTGGCTGCCTCCTGAAACTCCAAATGCAATTGCAAGCTCAACCTGATGTGTGTCTTCCTTTCCTCTTTCTAATGCTTAAACATTTGAATTGTATCAGCCCAAAGATAAGGCAACGGATTTAATATTGGGGCATCTATGTTTTGTTAAAAACTCAAAGAGGAGAATGTGAGGATAAAAACAGACAAGTGTGAGCAACGTCACACACAACACACCATTTAGAACCTTTTGTAATATAACACACCAATATTACCTGGCAACAATTAGGTGCTCATTGAAAAGGGATGAGGCATATAACATCAACTATTTGGTACCTAAACAAATTAGCTCATCTTCTTTATCAGTTCTATCCTTTTACCATTTTCATATACCCCACAACAAGAAAACCAATTAGAATTAACCGACCCCTTGAGATGCTGGGTTCTATATAAATAGAATGAACCAACCGCCGACAAAGTCAAGAAACAAAAGTGACTGAGTTGTGTTACAATCGGAAACAGATGGGGAGGTTCAAAATTGCTCACCTATTAGCAGCATTGTGTGTTTTAGTTCTGATACCCCAAATGGAGGGGCAAGCATGGTCACAGCCGTCGCCGTTGTTGCCTCCACGTCCTCTATGTTCTTCACAATTTGCACTGGCGAGCTATGCATGTGCGAGGCTGCCTTTGAACCCAGAACCCATTCCAATTCTTCCGCCTCCTTCGCCGGTGGATGAGGATGGACACGGGCACGGGCACGGGCACGGGCACGGGCACGGGCACGGCCATCAGCACCAACACCACCATAGGCGCCGCCACCACACCCACTCACCGGTGGCAGAGGAATGTTGTCGATGGGCGAGGGAGGTGGATAGCGAATGCGTGTGTGACGCATTAATTCACTTGGCCAACTTCCTGATTCGACCCTCTCATGCATTTACCGTCGCCATCACAGATGATTGCATTGTCACTTACTCGTGCAATGGACGAATCAAGATTTGAAGCACACCACTTTGCGTGTTCAATTACACATTTCGGAACACGTAGCCTGGCTTTATTCATCGCAATTAATAAATACATTTTTATGTTTCTAGTTTCTACTCATTTCTCGCCCTCGAATATGTAATTCAAATTTTCCATGTCAATTTTATTAGTGATGAAGATGATAACTAACGAAACTCCAGTTTATCTTTCTTTTCGAGAATATAATTTTTTTTATTTAAAACAAATAAATAAACAATCGCAGTCATGTTAGCCCATTGGAATTGGGGCGAAACTTAGATACGTGGGCTAAAGTGGCCCAAAATGAAGAAGGAGAGTAATTGCATGAGAATTAAGATACAAATGCCGAATGCTATCACATCATCATTTACACACCCTTCTCACTTCTCTTTCCCAATGCATTAATCCTAACTACCATATCAACATTGAACAACAATCAATCAAATTTAGTGAGTTGGTGAATCAACCACCCAATTGACTTTCTTAATTCCCAAACTGAATTAACAAAAAGCAGCTTTTAAGAATTGATTCAAATATCTTAAAGAAATTTTCCTACACGCATAAGAGGATCTCACATTGCATCTAACTAATTAGAAAAATATAAAAACTAATTGCATATATTGCCAATTGCCACTCCATCAACTACAATTTTTACACACCAAGAGTTAGAGTGGTGCTCCATCGCTTCTATGATCGCATCTCAATTTATTTGACTCAATGGGGTAAGGGAGCAAGAGACGGTGATTACTAATGCCCATCTTTTATATATTTTCTTCTATACATTACGTATGACAAAAGGTTTTGGTGTCATGCATCATATATAGTTGACTTTGTATTCGTTCTCTGTAGCTTCTCAGCACGTACAAGCTAAGTTTCAGGCATATGACAATGTAATGTGTGCAAGTTTGGTCGGAATATAAGAGATAATAAATGGAGTGTCAAAAACTACATTGCTATGATATTCCTCCATCTCACTTGCATGGTCTTTTCCAACTTCAACTGGATGCTACAGATCAACATAACTATTTTTTTTCAGTGTTACCAAGGCCGTACCTGGTACCTGTTCTTTCGGTTCATTAACAAGGCCTACATACTTAATAAAGCAGAAGCAGAATTGTTGCACATAAGATGATAAGAATGTTCAGGTTGATTATACGGTTCAGCATGATCCTTCAGCAAAATCCATGGGCATCAAAAACAGGCCCTTGTTCTCCAGTAGCTGAGCTGCAGCTGACGGGTCAACTTCCAGCAGTTTTCCCACCATCTCCTCAAGTGGTTCGCCCTGCATCTCTTGATGGCTCATGTAGTGACCATATCCCTACCAAAAAACAATGATACAGGAGCTTCTATTTTTCATCCAAAAATATTGAAATATGTAAAGAATACTAGAAAACCCTACACGAGTACTGCTGAACGAACTTCCCAAGAGAAAAATGAAAATGAAACGTTAAAACCAAGTATGTGTTGATACCTCAACGAATCTAAAAGGCTCAGAAGATGATTCTCCTCCTAGTTTGCTCTGACTCAAGTCCTGCATGACCGTATAGATGCTTTAGGCCCTTAGTCTCTTCCACACCCACAACATCACTCTATCATTATATGTTAAGATATTTCACAGTATTGGTCTGCTTATAGAACTATTTACACTATAACTACAACAAAAACATAGTAAACAAGCATCTTAAGCTTTAACTTGCTCTGCTATAGATGATATAGTCTTTGGGTGGCCTCTACAAGCAAAAGACAATATAGCTGGCCCTTATTTCTCAACGACATGCCGCACTATTCCTACTAGTTAATAGCTAACTATATCTCTTTACAAGTCCCCAATATTTCAGATTGACGCTCATACGATTCAAAAGATTAAATCCAGAAATGATATATTAAACATCTTCAACACTGTTGACGCAAATTCTTATCAACATTACCACCATATGGATCTCTCTCTCTCACCAACATCCCTTCGAATGGGCTAAGAAGACCCAAGAAGCCAACAAGCTACAAAGAGAGTCTTACCAACATATGGATCAGAATTACACAAATATGATTTCCCCAAACTGTAAAGCACCCTATAACGTGCAAAACAGAGCAAAAGCCAGGCCGCCTACCTTTATTTGAAGCTGTAAGTGCTTTACGTGGTCAATAACATCATCCAAAACAGATGCTTGATTTCCCTTAAAAACCAAAATTAAAATGGATTTAAAGAAATAGTCAGCCTATACTGCGGGTAGAGAAATGGAAAGTTCAAGAGATAAAGCATTCAATCACTTTCATCCTTTGACAGCCGAATGGTTCAAACATGTCTACTCATTGCATTTGTACAATGATAAATATTGAACAGTTTCAAGCAAGTGCTTTGAAGATCTTTTGGAATTTTGCTCCTGCACTTATTCCTTATAAAAGTTCATGCTAGTCTATGGCATAATGACACACAAGTTTACCTTTGAAGACTGAGGAAGAAGTTCCTGCAATGCTTCAAGTCTTTCAGCTATCCTTATCCTGCGTTGCTGAAATAAGAAGGTATGTTAAACAGGTTAACTTGGCCCCAAGGGATAACATCCAGTCCTGTTAACTGTTAAAAGTAAAATTATAAATAATTAAATAAATAGAATGGAATCACCACTAATTTGTGTCTTCACTTCGGATGATTAAATAACATTGGTTTGTTTATATTTCACACTTATGGTTTCACATTTCTGCTCCTTTTCTAAGTAAGCATTGTAACAGAAAAATTTAGGCGTTTAACCAGAAGGGGTTTGGCTTACGCGATCAGTTGAATAGCCTCTTCGACTTGATGAACTGGAACGTGGTTTGGATAGTATACCTGGTGCCTTGTTCTGCTCGGAAAGGCACTTATTAGGATAAAATGGAAAAATACAGACAGTGGAGTAATCGAGTAAGAAATATTGATTAAGCTGCAAATATGGTTAACATACATTGTGCCCAAAACTGAAAGCAGAGCACCTGAGGTGACATTAGCCAATAAATATTGATTAAGCTACAAATATGGTTAATTTACATACAGCGCAAAACTGAAAGCAGAGAACCTGAGGTGATATTTGCCTATATCCTTATGTTTACAAGATCTATATTGACTTCAGACAGTAACGCTGGTGACATTTGCATATAGGTTAAGCTTGGCACTGATCGACTTTACCTTGCGTGAATCGGTAGGTTTCGAACTGTCTGAACCTGTGGGATGATTGTATGAAAATTCTCCATGAATCTCAGAGACTCCATCAACAGCTTCAATAGTACTGAAAGGAACGTTTGCTAACATCTCTTTGGTAGACGCCTTTCTAGAAAAGTTTGAAGTTTCAGCAATAAACTCAACAAAGGTGGGAGTTGTTTTCACATTTTGTGTCCACTCAGTTAAGAGGGGGAAGTTGGTTTGGTTTACACTCCTATCAGCAGGTAAAACATGGTGATGGTTTGTACAATCTCCTGGTACACGGGAAACAATGTTGACATTCGCACCAAGTTTCACTGAGAGAATTTGTACAGAGTTGTTGCAGCCATTTTGTCCTTCCATTTTACCTGGGTCGTGACTTCTAACCTTAACAAGTCAAAATGAGTCAGTCCTGAAACTGAAATACTTAAAACAAGAATAAAACAATAACTGGCCACGCTTCAGTACTGCTACAACTAAACTAGGAAGCTAATGCTTGCTTAGAATGTCTTAAAGATGCTTCAAAAAGTCAATTCATCCTAAAATTAATACAACCGAGAAGAATGAATTGTCTGAAGTCACCATTGTTTGAGCAATTAAGAGGAAACTAGTAATCGATTACAGAGACCTGGAAATTCTTGGACGCATAAATGTCTCACCTTAGACCAACCCATTCTATGGAACTTGAACCTAGACCAACTCCACATAAGTCGCAAAGTACATTGATCCTACCTGAGTACCAACCAAGAGGTCTTTGAAAATTCATCGCCACAAGAACTTATGAAATGAGCATTTTCCCCATATTTTCCATTTCTTCGGAAGTATGATGTTAACTAGAAAACGTAGGGGCCGGGTTTTCATGAAGAAAAAGAACGCGGCAGGGCATAGCTACACTAAAGAAGATGCTGGAAGCAAAGTCACCGACAAATAGCAATATGGGTCGCATAGAAGCTTTAAGAAAAGAAAAAGGGAAAATCAAGAGGAAAAATTAGCAAAGCACAGAGGAAGAAATGTTAAAGTTAATCACTACCATAACCAGTGCCCAGATGGAGAAAATAAACAAACAAGGAAAAGAAAGACAGGTTCTAAGTAACAGGTCTTCAACTAGAACTGAAACGAAGGAAAATGCAACTAAGCATCAGGACTTCATTTTTTAAACTTTCTGAATCGGAAAGCTGAAAACATAAAACACCGCGATTACCACGCAGAAAAAAGACACCAAAATACTCATCTGATTGAACCATGAGAAAGTTGGGGGAAATACAGAGTTGGAGCGTTGAGCGAATGTAAAATCCAGCACCACCATATAACTAGGTCCAACTTCCTCATCGATGTTTAAAAAGGATTCAACTAAGATTTATTACTACTACAAACAAAGATGTGGTGTGCAGCTATTACACAATGCTAATGTTACGCAACGAGAAAAAAAGATGTAAAAAACATAACGATGGAAAGAAAGGGGCCTCACGGATAACAATGGTGAAACCGGGAAGACGAGGGTCTGAAGGGAAAGACGAGAGGAAAATGGCAACAGCCAACAGCAGAGCAGAGCAGAGCAGAGACAGAGAGAGAGTTGAGGGAACGACGCGGGTAGCTAGTTCTACTTCTACCTACGTGCTGGTTCCGGGCCGGCAAACCAGTACGTAATACCACGACAGGCCCACTTCTTTTTCTTTTTTTGTTTTATAAGCTTGGGTAGGGGTAGGAGTGTCATTTCATTTTCCATCCTTTTATTCTTTTTATTTTCATTTATACCCCCATCTACTTTGTCAAATTGCTAATTCTTACACACCGCAGCACGTACATATTTCCTCGTCTCCCGCTTCGTTTCTCTGTCTGAAGTTTGAAGCCCTACATTGTGTGTTTCCTCTGTTATCATGAAGCTCGTCAGGTATGCGCTTTTCTTTCGTTTCCTTTTATTCTTCTGGGAGACTCTTCCGTCTCGATCTTGTTCACAACGTTGAATGGTCGCTTTTATGTTTAGAAACTTGGTCTTGATCTTGATGTATCCGCAGGTTTTTGATGAAGCTCAACAATGAGACCGTCTCAATCGAACTCAAAAATGGAACTGTTGTCCATGGCACTATCACAGGTCTCAATCTCTCTTTTTCTCACAAACACGCTCACTGCATAAACACTTTCTTGGTCTTGTTAAACCCTAGATTTAGAGACTTGCGGGCAGAGCATTTATTAAACTTCAACTGCCGTTCTGTTTTATGCTCTATATCCCTTTATCATTGGAAGTTGTAGAACATTTCAGTCCAAAGGGATAATTGGAACTTCGATTGTTACTGTCAATTTCGAGTGGTTCATGATATACCATCTGCTCTCTAGTCTTGATAACCTTGGACTACGTAGATTTCTATCTGCAAGATTGCTGCTAAACTTCTAATCTTGATCTTTCTTTAGAAACTACGTGTGCCTGTTTTCTTGCGGTGGCTAATAGTAAATTGCTACCCGAAGTCACTCCCAGGTTCAGTCATCCGCCCGTGTATAACTCTCGTATTTCTTGCAACTTACTCAACGGATATCTCCCGACATATGTTCCGGCAATTTTGTAGGTGTGAAAGCCAACAAAAAGGTTCTGGCAAGTGCACACTCGGAGAACCACGAACGTGCTCCCAATTTTAATTTTAATAAATGGTATTAAACTCATGGGTACCTTTCAGGAAATTGAATTCCTTTCCTTCTGGGTGTCATCCTCCCTCTCATCTTTAATAAAGAAATATGGTAACTTCTTATCAAAAACAAAAAGATATGGCAACTCAGGATTTGTTTTAAATCCTTTATTAATAGAGGGAATGAGTTCAAAACATAGTCGTCACCTACCTAGGGTTTAATAACTTATGAATTTCTCAGACGGTTCTCCCATGAGATTAGTCGAGATATGCGCAAGTTGACGTGGAAGCAGACGCTCATGGATGTAAGAGAAAAAAAATAATACTACTGATGATGCTTAATATACATGCATTATTTTCATCCCATTACATATCAGTAAATCTAAACAAATGTTTAGAATGTCTCCTCACATTTTTTGTGGAAACTCCTACACCAGCAGCGAATGACTCCAACAGTTCCTTCTCTTTCCCCTGAAGTGTACATACTTCAACTTTAACTTGAACCTTTTTTCACCTCCACTAGCATAGTAGGGACTCAGTCCCAGAGTTATTACATTAACTTCTTCCGAACTCCAGCATTTTGGGTTGTGTAGCCAATATGAGATTTGGTGAATTATGATTTTTTTGGATCACAGAGACTGTATTATAAACAAAAGAGAATAAGCCGGGTAGAGAAAACTTCTTCCAAAGGAGCTACAATAGAAGAGATTTCCAATTAGAGTTAATCATAAGAAGATTGTAGTTAATAAAGGGGTTTCTTGCATTTGGAATGCCACCAAGGAGGAATGTGTTGTACACCATTACAAGAGAAATACCTTTTGGTGTAGGTTTCGCCATCTATCCTTGTGGTTCCACTTCCACCCCTTAGATGCCAACCATCACCCTCCCCCATGGATGAATCTCCATAACTATTTATGGGGGTGGGGGGCATTTTGTATATCTCTACACTACTAATGAGACTAGTTATTTGTTCATGGTGAGCGTCTTTCTTTACTTGATGTTTTTATGGAGAGTTAAGACTCAATGCCATAATTTTAGTTTGTTACATTTTCTGTTGGAGGATTTCACTTGAGACTTTAACTGTCTAAATGCAGACAATATGCTTGAACAACCTATAATACTCTTATGCCTTGTAAAATCTTGTTTTGACCATGATACATAGTAGCATCTAAATTTTGTGTTGATAAGAAACAGAGAATGTATTAGATCACAAGAGCATATAAAAAAGAAGGGTAATGAGATATCCCATAAAACCTGAGGTTACAAAAAGGCTTCCCAGTGGGCAAAAATATGCAAATGCTCATAATTACAAAAATCTTCAAAAAGAAGACCCCTAGATGATGTGTGGACCTTAAACGCTCTCTGAGCTAGAGTAGATCCCTTTAAATTTTCTCCAATTTCTCTCAAACTGCAAACGCCGAAAGAGTAGCATTACATTGGTGCACAAAGTTCTAGTAGGACCTTTAGAGATTGGGACCTAGGAGCAACTGGCCACAGAAGCATTTAAGTTACATGATTATGCTACATGTTTCAGTTGTTTTCAACAATTACTTCTAAAACATGCGGTATTTAGATGACCACCACGGAGATTGGCACCACATCATTGCAGCTGTTAAGTTTAGATGTGGTCTCTTCAAGGACACTGCATTCATTAAAAAAAAAAAAGACATTGACGGGTTGATTTTCTTGTATTATTTAGGCGTGGATATTAGCATGAATACACATTTGAAGGCTGTGAAGCTTACTCTGAAGGGGAAAAATCCAGTTACCATGGATCATTTAAGTGTGAGGGGTAACAACATCAGATATTATATTCTACCTGACAGCTTGAATCTTGAGACTTTACTTGTTGAAGAGACACCCAGGGTCAAGCCCAAGAAACCAACTGCGGGTATGTATTGTCCTTGCATTCTGGCCTATACTTTATGGGCATTTCCTGCAAGTCAATTTGTTTTATACTGAATTATATACACATTCATTATCATATATGTTGCTGATATATTTCTCCACTCTGCTGCAACTGTAGGAAGGCCTTTGGGACGTGGGCGGGGACGTGGCCGTGGTCGTGGTCGTGGGCGTGGACGCTAGATTTGTTGCAGTTGTTCCAATTTTTGTGTCCCGTAGTGTAAACACTTGTATTGTAGGGAAAGTTTATGAATTTAGTGACGTGGAGAAGTGGTATAGCAATTCCCTGTCCAATCTCATCATTTTTACAATGCTATCTAGTTTTTTTTCCTCCGCTATTAGTGATTTACTCTAATATCATCACAGTGATCAAACTCAGCCATGTGTTTAGATTGTTATCTCATTTTTTTACTTTCAACTCCGAAAGATGTTATCATGCAGTGGTTGAGTTGGTTACGATGAATATCAACTTGTTTCATATGCTTGCCATCGACAAAATATTAGTAAGACTCTAAACACTAAGCTTCAGCTTTGGTCCTGCCCGTTCTTGAAGTTCCCCTCGAAGTTGGTTCAGGTGCAAGGAAATAATGGAAAGTACAAATAATAGGAGAAGCTTAACTATGTGAACCCTCTGCTCCATATTCAATTGAAAGAGAGTTTTCAGTTTTATGGTTCTTGTGTGTCTCATTACTGTCCTTAGAGTAGTGTTATATTGATATTTGTTTCGTTATGATTTAGAGGGGGGAACTCGAGAAGTGCAAATTAAGACTCTGTTTAATCAATTCAAAGTATGTCCTCACTGAGACTTAGCACACGAGACTTTGTAGCCCACCCCTATGTTGTTGAAATAAGACTTGTATTTCAAAAGTAGGTTTCATTTTTTAAAATAAAAAATCGTGTAAAAACATGTTGGAGAGTATTACTTCTACTTTATGGGTATGCAATGTGAACGGATGAAAGTATAGAAAATAAACAGATTAAATGGAAGCAGAGGGGTTATTATTATTATTATTATTATCTATTTTATTTTCATTTCAGAAACTTATAGGCATCGCACTCACACGAGTCCAAAAAAATTTGTACTAGGTCTTCATAACAATTTCCGTGGTTTTAAGACCTTGGACTAACTGACCCTTGTTTCATGGGTTCCCGCTTCTAACATTTTCTTCGTCGCTACGCCAAGGGAAGGTTTCTGCGAGACCTAGCCCTAGCGAACTCAGTCACAAGAAGAAAAATGGGAAAAAAGCCGTCCGGGACCAAGCAAGCATTTGTTCTCTTCGGAGCTTTAGCGTTGGGTTGGCTCGCCATAGAGATGGCTTTCAAGCCCTTCCTCGATAAGGCGCGCTCGGCCATGGACAAGTCTGATCCCACTCGGGATCCCGACGACCTTGTCGATAATCTATCTGATCACAGGCCATCCGATGACGATGAATCTACCACTGCTTAAACTAGCAATTGGAAGGTACGAGAGAGTCGGATAATAGTGTAGTTTGTCGCCGTCATCTTGTGTATGAGAACTGGAATCTTACATATTTCCATACCGTATAAGGTCAGTACTGGACCATTTTAAATTCAATTGAAGTCCTTCAGCTTTTATAATTAGTGCTTCTAAAGTCTGGTTCCTCGTTTCCGAATGTGCTTGAATTCCTAATCAATTCCACAACTTCCACCTCCTGTAACTCTAGCTAGAAGCCTGTAGCTGGAGGATGTGCGGGTTGCGTATTCGAGGAATGGTTTAAGAGAAATAAGTGGTTAACCTTGTTCAATGTGGTGGGTTTTTGACAATGCAGCTTCGCGTTGCAAATTTATGTTTTGAAATTAACTAAATCAGATGCTATGCTCATGGGGTTTCTCATTTGCAAAATTTCAGAGGCGAAACGCCCTCTTTATAAAATTTGATTAGACTGGTAGAAACAAAAAAAAAAAAAAAATATTGTGTTGAAAATCACATTCTATCGTGGCCACGAGAGAGTTGATGATTAAATCAGATGCTATCAAATGTTAGTTGGGTGATGGATCTTGTCCATATCATCATAATGTTGGAAAAAGTTGCCGACAAATTATATTAGGTAACAAAACTGACTAAAACCGAGTGTTTGACAGGATAATGATGTATCTTTGTGAAACATTCTTCGGTGGCCTAGCTGCACGGTCAACCCGGGGTTGATTGATACCAGTTGCATCCTCCTTCTTTGGTTTTAATATCAAGATTCATTTTTAATCTCTAAACTTATTATATTGACTAGCTTTTAATGCCATTAGATGCTGATTATGTATCGCCACATCCCAATTGTTGGTGTTGACCTTAAGATAAATGGTAGTGAGATGGATTAATACGACTTCACACATGATCTAGATGACTCATCGCAACTCTAAAGATTAGTCGAAGATTGATGGTTAGCAGTTCAATTTGAACAGTTTTTATAGCTCTACCAATTGTCGGATGGAATAGAACCAACTTGGATATAATAGGATCCATCCATGATCGAACTGAGGAACAAGAGCACAAGTAGTTGTACAAATGATTATGTATAAAAGAGTGTCAAGTGTTTGTATCCTACTGTTTTATTATACAAATGGTGTGCATTTTTCAGATCAACGATAGGCTATATGCGGCTTTCTACTACTTTTGCAAAGTATAAAGAAATCACTACACTATGGATATTATTTGCCAACTATGACTTCTTTACATACTATTGTGCTCAGCCGTTTGCTAATTTGGTCATCACTTTGAACTCTCTGGTATAAGTTGACAGTACAGTAGGTTTGTCTTGGAGTGAGTATCGCATCCTTGTGTGGTAAATGAATGATGCTGGGTTAGCATGTGGTTGGTTAGTTGTCATTCTCACTCATCATACATCCCATACAAAGATATTTAAGGGAGGGACCTATCTATGATTCTCGGTTGACCATCAAATGTTCTCAAATCTCAAACACTTCTTTACATGAGGTTTACTCGACCACGTGATTTAATTTTGTCCATGTGGATTGTGGAGGTCAAAGGTGTGAAATTTTCATAGGAAGGGGCAAAAATGTTCATTTAAGCTTTTTTGGTATATTAGTTCTCAATTCTAAAAACTTAAAATCTTAACCTTTTTCAACAGTGTTTTTAATCCAAGGCAAACCAGGGGTGCCTTTGGCTTTAGTTGGAAACTTAGCAGACTGCTGGAGAAGTTTAGAATTAGCTTTTGTCTTAGATTATCAGGTCACCCAGGTGAATGCGTTGCCTATGCATAATTGCTGGAAGTGAAGGTTTTGCAATAGCAAAATGCTTCTGAGGCTCTTGAGCTCGCTCGTTAGACCTGAAGTGCAATTATTGTCGAAGGAGAGGACCATCTTGGTTTTCGTTTTACTTTCCTCTTCGTAATGTTCTATAAGGAATTCACCTTACCGGGTATCTATCAGTGGCTTAAAGCCCATTCTGTGTGTTGGATTTGAAATCAAAACCTGTAGAGTACTCTGTTAGGAACCCTATGGGTTATTCCATAGTGGAAATCAAAGGCCGTTGATTATTTGCACCACGTAGTTGTGAGTTCCCAGTTTGTTTGCTCACCAACGTACTATAAATCAGTTGATTTTTCTTTTATTTAAATTTGTTTTGATTTTCTTAATCTAGTGTTTATTTGGGTGGGGAAGTAACTCTATATCTTTGTATAGAGTCCTTGTCAGCCCAAGTTTTTTACCACGTACTCGTTGAACGAGATGAGGCTGCCTCCATCATAGAGAGAGGTTAAACGTTGATGGTGATACAGGCAGGCAATATTTGACAAAATGAAAACTGAAATGGCTAGAATTCCACTGTTGGCTTTGTTTTATTAGCATTAGCAAAGCTGGATTCCAACACCCATAAAAGACTCTTATATTTTGCATTCAAGTTGGAGTCTTCTCATGTGTTCTTCTTTCCCAAGGGCATCCCAAATTTAATTTAACATGCTACATATCTCTCTCTCTCTCTCTGTGTGGGCCGTCCATGACACATTGTTATCTCTTTATGTTATCTTTCTGTTCAAAATCGATGGTGGCGGTGGCGGTGGCAGTGGCAGGATGGAAGAAGAGTAAAGGAAGATGGTAGTGGAAGTGGAGCAAGGCATGATAAGACCCAGATGGAGAGGAGCAGAAAAGAGGGAGACTTGGATTGGAATTTGGAATGAGCAGTGGGAGTGGTGGGGCACTCTGGTTTGAATTGGAGTGGTAGTAATCAATCTAAAGTTTTTAAAAGAGGATAATCCACCCAAATCATGTGGCCCTCTACGTTTGAACCTTCTCGATGCGAACAAGCAATAATAATTAATATGAAACCTTGTCCTACGCCTTTTTCTTCTAAAGCAAAAGCCTTCAGTTTCTCTTTTCATACTATAATTCCTCAGTTTCAAATTAATTGATTGTGGTGACAAAAAAATTATCCCTTTCTTTGTAACTAGTAAGAGACAGTCCGTAGCCTTCAAAAAAAAAAATGTAAGAATGTAAATGTATAAAAAGAAATGGTGAAAAAACAGTGTGGGCAGAGATATATGTAGAGAAGTTCATAAAAGGAAGTGTCTATGTGGAGTTTTGGTGTAAGAGAGAATGCATGTGTATAGTATGGAGAGCATTAATAGTGTCAGAAATTGATGTATTATAGAATTTAATCCTTAAATTTGTTGCAAAATTGTAAGTTGAATTTGCAGTAAAAGTGGAAAAATAAGGTCAAAGTATGTTCCATTTTAAGGACCCATGTTTGGCACGCACGCGGTATATTTGTCCTGAAGGGCCCAAAATCTTGTCCACTTTACCGGCAAGTCCGCCGCCACGACAGCACGTAGCGTACCGACAAGTTAATCGCCGACTCCAATCTCCAAAACCCCCACTCTAAAACCATCCTAAACAATCTCTCCGTCTTCTTCTACTGCACATTTGTCTCTCATTCCTTCTTCTCTTGCAGTCACAAAAGTGACCTTTTTCCAGCTCATGGCCTTTTTTGTTATCGACTCTTTTGATTTGTGAACAGAAGGATTCCATCAAGCTCTCTCGATCCAATGTATTGACCTCTGTTCCAAACTCAGAGTAAAGTGAACTACTTGTAAGTTTGTAACTTGCTTGTTCCCTCCCAGATACTATCTCCCTTACAAACTCCGCCTACACCTCTGTCCTATAATGTCTATTAAATCAGAGGTATTTTCAGATTTTAATGCTTGAATTACTTCCCTTGCCCGAAGAAGCAAAATCCGTAACACTGACCTGTCTTTCGCCAGTAATGCTTACTTTTACTCGAAGTCCCCACCGTTTCGCTCCAAACCCACCTGTCTTTGTACTCGTGTGTTAAATCCATCGTTTGAGCTGCTTCCGGGGCCTTTCTGTATCACAACCATGACTCCTAATCACAGTACAATGGCTAAGAGCAATCCTCCGCCAGAAAACACAATGACCCACTTACAGTTTTTTAGGAAATTCAAGCGTTTGAACCCTCTCGAGCCCTCCCTTGCAATTCTTGGTTTCTTTTTCGTCACTATTTTGTTCATTTGCGGCATCTTTTACTTTGATTACCGGTCCATTGCCAGTGGGCTTCGTAATAGTGGGACTGCTTGGCTTGGTTTGCGTATTTCTTCTTCATCGTCAATGGTGGGGGATGCACTGCCAGGATTCCTTGATGAAGGAGGGGATGGTTGTGATGTTTTCGATGGGACTTGGGTTTGGGATGACAGCTACCCTCTGTACCAATCCCAAACTTGTTCATTTTTGGACGAAGGTTTCAGGTGTAATGAAAAAGGAAGGCTTGATGTCTTCTATACCAAGTGGCGTTGGCAACCTAAAAACTGCAACTTGCCCAGGTTTCTAGTTTCTTTTTTCGTACTATAGATATTTGTTTGGAAACCAAGATAACGTATAGAAGAAACCTTTTTAGTTCCTATTACGCGTGTTCTACGTTCCTGATAGCTCTAAGTAGCTTAGTTGAACAGAAATCTTCCGAAATTCTTTTTGGTAATTAAACCGCTTGTACGTTTCATTCAATTCAATTAGTTAATTATGAAGTCAGTAGAATTTGCATGTAAGATGGGCCTTTATCAATACTTATTACATAAGAGTTCTAGTTTTGTCAGTTAATGGTTCTCCTTTTTGGATTTCAGATAGCTTTAATTAGCTCAGTTGAAAGGGAAAACTTCCTCAAGTTCTGCTTTCTTGATGGATCCTTTCACATTTTTACCATAAATAATATATAATTGATTGCTTCTGTACTATTGATCATCTCACTCGCAACCACTACGCCTCCCTACCCCCACCCCCGAGGGGTATGTTTGGTTTTGGACATTTGATCAATGGTGGGTTCAAAATAAAATTCCTATCTTTTTGCACATACTTCTTCATCTTAAAGTTGTCTCACTGATTGATCGTTTGGGGGTGGGGAGTCTTTAATATTTTCATTATTTAAGTTGTTCATGTTCTTAATTAAGGGGCTATATCTACATTGATTAGCTATTGAATTTCTTGTTAGAGGTTAGGGTCAGCTTGTATTGTTCTCTGGCCATTTATACGTTTTGAGTATGTTTTCAGTAATCATCCAGGTGTGGTACTTCAACTGAATATTATTCTGCTCAACAGCTTTTTTTCTTGAACTCTGTTCTTGACTGCACCAGATCAGTGAGTATCTGACAATATAATATTCATTACCTTCTCTTGAGAAACAGGTTTGATGCGAGCAAGATGTTAGACAAGTTACGTAACCAGCGACTTATATTTGTTGGTGATTCAATTGGGAGGAATCAATGGGAGTCCATGCTCTGCATGCTCTCCTCTGCTATTTCCAACAAAAGTTTAGTTTATGAGGTGAATGGGAACCCAATAACAAAGCACTCAGGGTCCTTGGTATTCAAGTTTGAGGACTTCAACTGCACTGTTGAGTACTACAGGTCACCCTTTCTTGTTGTTCAGGGACATCCTCCAGTAGATGCTCCAAAAGAAGTGAAGATGACTTTAAAAGTGGATCAAATTGACTGGATTTCTTACCAGTGGAGAGATGCAGATATCTTGATTCTCAATGCTGGACATTGGTGGAACTATGAGAAGACAATACGAGAGTATTATTTCTTCCATATGATCTTTTTAATAGACAACCTAATATATGATTCTTTATAGTCTAGCATTCAATCCCAGGAATCAACATAAAAACAGGATTTGAAAGTTATCATATATTATGCATTTTCTTTTTTTGGTGTGGTATAAAAGATGATAATTTCATGGATAATAACGGGACATGGATTTTTTTTAATTCCTATCACTTTGCTTTGAGTTGATACCTTATCTACCATTGTCATTCGTACTCCTTTTTTCTGATTCATGTTGATTGTAAAACATTTTTGTAACTCCTTTGTCGAAGTGGGAGAATATCTTTTCCTCCCCCCTTTTGCTGCATTCATTTGGCGTTCAAAACAACTATTTCCTGTCTCATTAAAGGGAAAATAACACATTAATCCTTAGTAATAGAAGCCAATAGCGAGTGATTTAAGTGCAGCATGCTCAAAGCATCATATGATATAGACTTTTGCTTCAAAACGTTTCAGAGGTTGCAACAGATTTAAGTCTTCTAGTTCTTTGGTTCAATATAAAATAGATTTACAGTGAAAAGCTCTTATTTTCAAGCATCATATGGTATAAACTTTTACTTCAAAGCAAGTAACTAAAGAGCAGCATGTTCTTTGGTTCACTACAAATTTTAGACATTTACTTCAGTGTTTTAGAAACTACAGTATGTTTCTCATTTCATAGTTGTTGCATACAGTTCTTGGCATCTTGCATTTGGTAGTGGATAGAAGGTTGTATCTAGACCGATTTCTTGGCAATGGAAAATCTGTGATACTTTTCTACGTGCAGTTTGTTCTGATGAACCATGATCATATTAGACACAGACAGAAATGAGCTTAAAAGAATGCCTTTAAGTTTTCGTTCTGATTTTATGGATCCATTTCTGTTTTTTCTACCCATTTTATATGCTATAAGGCTGTGTTTGTGTGTTATATCAAGATTCTTACACTTCTCTAACCTTAGAATGGTTATCCAGCCATTTTTCGTTCTCAACTAACAAAACGAGTGCTTAAATCTCTAGAGTATATGTATTCTCTGTGTTGCTAATGCAACTATTGTAGCTCAAGTTATAAAAAATTGATTGATTATCCTGTTTTTTTCTTTTTTTTTTTCAATTTAATATTTTAGGGGCTGTTACTTTCAAGAAGGGGAAGAGGTGAAGATGAATATGAGCATTGGTAACGCTTTCAGAAAATCAATTCAGACTGTAATTGATTGGATAGGCAAAGAAGTGAACTCAAACAAGACTTACGTCCTTTTCCGAACCTATTCTCCTGTTCATTTCAGGTGCTGTTTTTTTGCTGTTATTTCATTTTTTCTGGCCTAGTAAAGATTCCTTTTATCCTTTTCCTCTTTGGATCTTAATTTGTTGCCACAAGTTTGGATACTTTCTCTACCATTTTGCATTAATAGTTACCAGATCAACGTCATTTTATCTATCTTCCAATTACTGAGTTCAGTAACAACAGTAACAATTTTAAGGTTTCGCCTGCAAATAACATTCTGCATTAGCAATTTTCAAGTTCAATAACAATTTGCATTAGTAATTTTTTAAGTTCTTTCCATTTTTCAAGTTGGAGAACATCAGAAATTGGAAATGACCAGTGGGAAAGTTTCAATTTCATGATAAACATTCAACATGCAAAGTACCGTCTATTTGCTAGTTTTGAAGTTTTGCCGTATTATAGATACACAAAACATGATGTCATGCTTGATGTTACAGAGGCGGTAATTGGAATGCTGGTGGTGGTTGTCACTTAGAAACGCTCCCTGATTTGGGGTCATTACTTGATTATCAGGGAACTCACTTTAAAACGGTTATAGAAGTGTTATCAGAGCGGTCAAACAAGTCACAAATGGTGAAATTGGATTTGTTGAATGTGACTACCATGACATTAAGTAGAAAAGATGGTCATCCTTCGGTGTATTACCTTGGGGGAAAGACTAGCCCCGCTTTTCTCCACCATCAAGACTGCAGTCACTGGTGTCTTCCTGGAGTTCCTGATTCTTGGAATGAGCTTGTTTATGCTCTTCTCATGAAGCGAGACATCGTTCGTCCTCAAGTTCCAACGAAACCTTGAGTGACATTAATGCAGGATTTTGGATATTGGTTCCTTGGTTGTCAACCAAACTCAGTATGACAACCTAACTTCACATTCGGAAAGCATGGCTTGAGCATTTTCAATTACCAAGCAAAGAATATTTCTTCCTTGGGTGAAATTTACTAGTGTTCACAACTTCACATGCTGGTATTTGCTGCAATTTGCCAAGCATTATTCAGGCGAACCACAAGTTGCTGGCGGCATGACATCAAACTAGGATCACACCCTTGGTTGCTGGATATAGGCTGCTGAGGCACTTGTTTTCCCAAGGGGTCAGAAATCGAATTGAAGAACCTCTGGTATGCGTTTTTTTTTTTTGACCCAAGCTTGATAATTGAGATTTACCCTCACTCGTATACAGTGTTTCAGATGTCATTTAGTGATACAAGTTTTCTGGATAGGAGAAGGAAATCTAGAAAGAGAACTGTACAAAACTTGATCTTTACACTATGCTTTCTGTGTATAAAAAGAGACGAAAAATATGATGTAAATTGGGTTTGTACTTGTAGAACTACAATCTGTTAGCCTATTTAATTTTCAGAAAACATCTCTGTCATACTACTTATATTTTCCTTTCCTTTTATTGCTTTGTGAAGGGGTGGTCCATCCTCTGGGAGAAAAAGGAAGGACTGAGCTCTGTCAGTAAAGCCCTTCTTCCTGTCTTTGCATACCCATTTGGGCATAGTGTTCAGAGAAGAATAAATAAGATTGTCAATAGATTTATTGAATAACAATTTTTCAGCGAAGCAATGAGGTTAGGCACCCTTCAGTGAGGACAAGTGTCGGTTTTTGGTCTAATTTCTGAAATGTTAAGATGTAATTCCAAGATTCTGTTTCTTAGACTAACTGCAAGAATTCCAAGGTTAAACTCGAGTCCTTTGCTTTGGTTTAACACAACGCACACAACACTTATTGCCTTTCTGAACATCATGTCACAGGAAAGCACCAATCAGGTGTCCTGATATCTTCATTTAAAGTTGAAAAAGAAAAAGTGAAAAACACGATCCCGAATCCCGACCAGATAAGACAAAGAGACACAACTTGCAAGGAAGTGAAACGAGTGCAATTCAAAGAGAAAAGATAGGATTGAGCACGCACACACTAGTTGGATGGGATCCATTGAATAGAAGAGAACGCATATGTTTGGATGGTTTGAAACTGAAGAGTCTTCGTTTAATCATCAAATGGGTATTGCTCGTACCTAATTGCACAGTCATTGAGCACCGCACGACCCCCAATTCTCATTTGACACGTTCCCAACATGTTGCTCTTAGCAGCGCCAAGACAAGTGGTGCAGTCTGAGGTTGTCAGATTTTGGTTACAGGAAACATGACCGTAAGCGAAGGCATTAGGGTAAGGAGATATGTTGTAGAAATCATATTTCTTGCTGCTGGGAGTTGAATTCCCCAACTCTTCCAGAACATAACTCAGACTCACTGCAAAAGGATCGCCCCCCGTGAATATTCCAGAGTTGCACAAAACAGACTTCACTCCAGTGTTTGGAACGCACACCACCATAGTGGACAAACCAAAGAAAGCGAGAAAAGCCGCTGAGATCTTCAGACTAGAATCATCCATCTCTTCTTCTTCCTTGAGTTTTGATCTGGTTTCAGAATGGACGACCTTTGAAGTTGAAACATAAGTGGGTCCAATCTATTTTCTTGGTTTTTTCCCATTCTCTGTGAATAGTCTTTCTTTTAAAAAAAAACATATATTGTCTGGATATGTTTATCTCTTTCTCTGGTTTTGACTTGTTCTCCCTCCATTTGTCATTTTCATAATGTCTCAGTTTTTCGAAGGAGAAACCAATGAGTTCTATTCACAATTTCAGTTTCTTTTGGTATGAGAAAAATAGTCAAATCATAGCTAATCAAAATAGTTCTCGTGAAGAGTTCTCTTGATTGGAGAATTTGCACATCCTTTTTGTCAAAGCCATGTAATTCCTTATTTGAGACGGACTTTTAAACTGATTAAGATTTCGTCTTCTAGAGTTTTAGTGATGGTAGAACAGTCCATGGTAATATAAATTCTGAGAAGCAATAATCCTTAACCTTGAAGATTTATAGCCGACAAATTACTCTTTGTTATGTGGTAGTCAACTAGAATGGCTCTTTGCTGTAATGAGTCATCCCAAGTTGAATAAATGAATCATTTGTAATGGAGCTAGAGGTCGAAAGAAAATAGGACAGATCTCACTTACCAGGAAGTTCTGTCCTTTTAGGATAGGATATACTTCCACTTTATCTCAATTGTTTTGCAGTTTGCAGTTTTTTATTTTTTTTATTTTTATTATTTTTTTCAAGTGTTATAAGGTTCCAGTGTAACATCATCTTCCGGAAAAGGAAAAGTACAGTTTTCTGAGACAAAACTGGATGGAACCAAATTTCACCTCAGTTAGAACTAAGAAAAGTTTTCAAATATAAAAGTAAGAAGTAACATATTTATTAGTATAAGAATTGCAGTTTATGTAAAACTCAAAAATAAAATCTTGCCTATACCAATGGTAGGGGAAATTGGGATTTTTGACCCCTTTCAATAACCACTCTGGATTTTTGACCCCCTTTTGTTTTTTACTTATTCATGACCCCTTCACCTCAGATTTCTGACCCCTAATTTTATCATGTAAATTGACTAAATTGCCCTCATTTCATAATAAATGCATTTATGATATAATGGATTTCCAACAAACCCACCAACCACCAACTTAACAATTCTCACTTTGTTTTTTCAACTCTAAATCACCACACACATGCAAGTCACGTTTTTTTTTCCAATACTCAAGATTTTCTCCACGTGATTGTTGGCCCACATTATCCAATCGATCGGTCCCCACATAATCCGTTATCTCGAATCCATTGTTTTCACAATATAGGTATGTCCATTTCATCATTTTAGAATATTGTACTTCTTCAAACTTGTAATGATACGAAATTTTATCATTTTTCTAGAAAAACATGTTATTTTATGGAAAACATAAATGAAGTCTAGAATTTATCTTGGACCGGGATTGGTACCGGGATGAAATTTAGAACCGAGTTTGAGACCGAGATAGAAGGTAAACTTAAGCCCGGTCCTTCATGTCCAGATACGACCGGGACCGGGATCGGGACCGATTTTTGTGGATTTTTTACACTGCACATCTAGGGCTTTCGAAGAAGAGGAAAATAATACGTAATCGGCGCCAGGGAAATGAATCGATTGAGACTAAAATCGTGTTTTTGAAAACTAATACTGAGGGGGGGGGGGCTGATGTTGAAATAGCCAAAGAACCAAAAATTAGATCGAGAAATACAGTGAACATGAAAGGTCGAGAGCTAGAAAAATCGAGAGCTAGAAAGATCGAGAGCGAGACATATTGAGAACGAGAGAATCTCCATTGATTTACAATTATCGTGAGTGTGCTAGGAAGAGCGAAATCGAGAATCATCGTGATCTCGACAGTGAACTTGAAATATCGAGAGCTAGAAAGATCGAGAGCTAGAAAGATCGAGAGCGAGAAATATCGAGAACGAGAGAAGCTCCATTGATTTGCAATTATAGGGTGTGAAATAGGTAGAGAAACATCGAGATCGAGAAAGACTTTCTGGATTCTATCTCGGGCCTCGTCCCGATCCATTTCGAACCGGGATGAGTCCCAAGATGGATTCCAGAAGGATGGTCTTTCTGGATACCATCTCGGTCTTCATCCCGGTCTATTTCGAACCGAGATGAGGCCCGAGATGGAATCCAGAAAGTCCATCCTTCTGGAATGGACTTTCAGGGTTTCATCTCGGTCCTAAATCCACCGGGCTTAAAGCTGAGATGGAACCCTGAAAGTCAAAAATTAAAACAAAACAATGGAAGAAACAATAAATCAAACTTCATAATAACCTTGGCTACTTCAGATAGAGCCGAAGGTTGAAATCATTCACACCCACGCAAAGAACGAAGAAAAAAAAGGTAGAAAATCATTCACAATAAGATCGCGAGTTCGAAAGAAAAATTACCTCAATTAGGGAAGGGGGAAAGCTCTGATAGAGACGAAGTGAGGGAGACGAAGAAGAAACGGCGGAGATGAACTTTCTGGTTGTGAGGGAGAGACCGGGATGAAGACTGGGATGGACAACGAGATAGTGAATGAGGGAGGGGAAGGACCGAGACAGGGAGGGAAAGGAGGAGAGGGCTGGGTTTGATTTCTTTTTTTAAATTGAGGGTAACTTGTTAATTTTACCAAGCACAATAAGGGGAGAGTTCAGAAATCTGAGGTGGAGGGGTCATAAATAGGTAAAAATCAAAAGGGGGTCGAAAGTCCAAAGTAGTTATTGGAATGGGTCAAAAATCCCAATTTCACTAATGGTAGACAATATCATACTACTCTAAAAATATAGAGAAGTTGAACCTAACTTATGTGGATAGAATCCTTGAAAGACAAACAGAGGTGGAGGAGGCTCACTTTGCTGATTTCATCTATCTACAATTTTGGCCTTGTTCATTAAATGTAAAATTTAACACGAACAAAATTTTTACTCGTTGAAACACAAACATTTGTTCCATACTTTTCATAAAAGAAAAAGAGAAAATTGATAGAAACTATGGAGGAGATTGAGATTGAGGGTAAAATCAGCAAATCCAGAGCCTTTATGTGAATGAAACTCTCAAATGCGAACAGAACTTGTGAGATTATCTCAAAAGGATTTGTGGTTGAGCACTAATAAAGAGTTAGAGAATTGACTAGGATACGGATAGATACAATTTGGAGGAAGGCTTGGTGGCCTTTTGTTTGAGAGGAAAATTGTTACACAAATTTAACGAAGTCATTCAACATTAGTTAAAAATGAGAGAGATCTACAATGTATAAGTAAAAACAAAATCTCTATTGATTGATGTAGAAATATCTATTGATGTGAGTAATTTTGGGGTAGAATTCAAAAACAAAACTATATGGACTTTAGTTTTAAAAGCAAAACTCATAGTGGAGAATATTATACTATTGTGAAGATACACAAAGATTTGTTGTCCTAAAACCCTCCTCTCCCAGAGCTGCCTTATTAAGATGAAAAAAGATGCTCATTACCTTATAGTTTCCAAATCTAAAAAAGATGCCTACTTTTTGGTTGGTCCAGCTTGAAATTTGTTTTGGTTCAGTCTACAGCCCGGCTATCGCTATGCTTATTAAAATGGATCCAACTTTGGCTGATCTTCTCGGGTTGCAGAGAGCCAAAAATGAAAATGGTCTGGATCTGCTGCAACTCCACTGTCAACTAACGTGTTTCTTCCACAGCAAAAGGGACTCTTTTTTATTATTATTTCCTCTCCTTTAAACCCACTTTTCCTTTTCAGATTTATTATTAAAGAATGCAACTGCTCTTAGTATTGAAATCATAATATGAAGATCCTCAAGATTGTGAAGCAATAAAGCAGAAGATTTTTTGGGCCATATGGAGTCTTAAATATTCTAATAACAGAATTGCTTTTTTGATGTGATAATTGTACGGAGTAATGGGTCGCCACTGAGTCAGTTGCACGTATATAGTTGTAGTGAGATCAGTTGAGACAGAGTTGGCGCTTATTCAAAGTTGGGATAGCGGAACTTTAGCCATTCATTTCAGATAGTTTTAACTCAGTTTAATTGTCTACTGTTTTTCCTTCTAAATATAAACTAGAAATTATTGGGGTGAAATGATAAAACTAAAACTAATTCCTCTCTGTCTTATCCTAGTCAGTGCATCGGTTAGAAATAGGGGAGACTGCAAAGTTTAAAGCTTTATCTCTTATTCTACTCCTTTATCATTCTCCGTGTTTCAATATACATGTATCTTTTAAGAGCATATAAAAAATTTTGCAAGTGATTGTATGCACAAGACCAATAGAAGCATACAGAAGAAATGATGAAAACTCAAGAGGTACGAAACCCAGCAGCGTCCTGAAGCTCTTCAACTTCTTTTGCAAGCTCTTCTACTTTCTCCAAAATGTCCATGATGAAGAAGAGGAAGGTAGCAGTTGCAAGTGCATCAGAATTGTCCGGTGGGCCTAGCTTGGAAGCAGCGCTCAGTTCTTGTCTAAGCGACTTCAATTTGGGCAGTATGACACCCCCTATTTCACATTTTTTCATTTTCTTGATGCCTTCTCCAAGCTCTCTGAGAGTCCATGCTATGGATGACCCAGCCGTCTCACATGGCTCCTTCATTGCCTCTCTCATGCCTGATGACGCCGCCGCCTGATCTCACACAACTGAGTTAATGGGATCTTTATTATATTGAATTTATGAGAATGCAGTCATAGTCATATAGCATACCTGTCTTGGTGATTGAAGACAAGGTTTGATTGAAAGGACTGTGGCAGCTACCTCTCTTACAAGCTCTCCAATTTCCAGATATTTCTTCCATGGGTAGTTGATACCAAATTTTCCATGCCATGGTTCCCACTTCGCGAAATTTGCCTGACCAAGACCAAGAATGCAATATTTTTATTTATTGATTACTTTGAGTGAGTTCAAGAGAAAACACTGTATTATACTTTCTTGAAAAGTTAATAGCATATAAATATGTACTATATTATACCAGTGACTCCTCTTTTGATTTTGAGTTTAAGATTGATTTGCAAATGCTGAAACTGGTATCCGACTTCTTCTTCTTCTTCTTCTTTTCATCAGTTGAATTGAAGTAATCCTCCATGCATCCTGAGAAACAAATAACTGCTTCAGTTATTTTACTTTTATTGTTTGAAAACGAAGATATTGAAGCCAACAAGCTAAACTCAAAGTTGTATACTTGTATATCTTATTAATTAACTTCTTCATACTATTTGTTAATATCCCTCCCATTTTAATTTTTAACTTAAAAAAGCTACATATATAACCAAAACACACTCAATAAACAAACAGTGGCTAAAGAGAGATTAACTTTGGTCTCTTAAAAAACAAAAGCTTTGGATAATTGATTTGCATGATATCTGATAATTTCATATATGGACTGATGATCATTAGTAACCTTGAATGGAGTTGGCTATGTCATGGAAGTTGTGGGCTGTGGAATGATGAAGCTCGTCACTAGCCCAACTGGGGAAGATGAGCAAGCTTATGAGGATGCACACTGCAAAACCCATTCCAATGGTTGACAACCGTTCCCTTGCCAATCCCATTATCTTATCTGCTCTCATACCAGACACCACTATCAAATTAAACGTCAATATGAATATCATCACTCCATAGTCATATCTCTTCTTTATGCTCGGCACCAGCCGCGAGTACGTCGCTATCGCTCCTGACAAACGATCGAAAAATCTCAAAGTCGATCATTTATAATAACATAATGTTGTTTTTTCGTACTAGCTAGCTAGTACTGTTGTATGATTATTGTAATGGTAGGGATCAGATTTGATATATATTGAGAGATGATTGTAAAATTAGTTACCAAAGAGAAAGACAGTAGTTGCAATGATGATGGCGCTGGCAAGTCCACCAACATCTTGGGCGAAAGTTGCGGCCAAGCAGCCTAAGCCACCACCCAAGATGGTTCCGAAGGCTCGGTTTAGGCCCTTGCTCAGCGTGGCTCCAGCGTAGAACTCGAACACAACAACGACGGTCATAATAGCCCACATGGCATTGTCTCCCACCTGCTTGTAGAGAGGATCCAGGAGATACAGAAGTGAGACCACAACCAAGGCGATCCCAACCTTAACACTGTGGATTATTTTCCTCATATTTTGCACCTTCTTTATTCTGTCAGTGATGGCCGAGTATAGCAACCACCAATACTGCACCTTCTTCTTCTCCTCTTTTACTTCAACTCCAACTCCATGTCCATGATCTTGATCTAATTCTGGAAGCTGAATGGAGATTACTGCCGACCCCATGATCTTCTCACTTCTCTCAATTCTCTCTTAGCTTTGCAATGGGATATGTGGCTTGGCCTTGGGATCCTCCTATCCTCCATTTATATACACAAATTCATGCAACAGATCACAGCACTATGACATGTCGCTGGGAACAATAATAATTATTATATTAATGCCAAAACATCCATCTTCTCCTCCACTGCTCAATAGTTACACCACTCACCTTATTTGACATCTCTTTTTGGGTGAACACTGCTACAAATTACAATACCAACTAAACCCAAAATAATCAACCCTTTAATTTATTCATTTCATTTCTTTTTCTACTTTACTTTTATCCTCATTCCACAGAAATAAATACGTGCTCCATTGAGGGGAACTAAACCTTCATTAATTTGTTCTTCTTTTGGAAGGTCTTTGCTTTCAATACCAAATATGCAACATTATGATGTGAGTAAAAAATGCTTGAACCCACCATAGGAAAACAAAAAACTAGGTCTCACAAGTTATTTGTGCCAACTTTGTAAGTGGAGAAAGCTCTAATTATTAGATGCAAATTAAGACTTTATAATTTGTATGATTAATCTCAACAAAATAAAATCAAGACTTTATAATTTCATATTAATGCTTTATTATGAGAGAAAAACTTGAATAGATAACCATTTGTATAGCAAATTGGGACATCCATCGTTTAACTTTTTCCCTACAACCAAACATACATAAAAACTCCATCTTTTATGATGTCCAGTCTACTATATATATTTGTCATACTCTTATTCGTAAATATTTATTAATAATTTCATTTCATCATATATGAGGTATTATAAAAAACGAAAAAAAGGAAAAGAAAAGAAAAGTTAATGGCTAGCTTTTATAATATAATATCTTACTGGGAATAATACTTATAATAACTCACAACCAGATACCATAATTTGATTACTAAAAAGTACTGTGAAAGTGTTATAAAGCTAAGGGATTCGGGAGATTATTGTATAATAAGCAAGAACCTAAATAATTGGGTTGAATATTTGTCTGTATATATATATATATAAATACGAGTGTGCGTGTTAAAATATACAGATCTATTATAAAAGAAATTTCAGTGTTTTATCTCATTGTATCCACTTTCAACTGTCTGTTACGTGATCGTGTTTGATATTGCTTCCAAATTTTTAGTTCGGTTTCAATAGGGCACAAATTATATATATATATATATATTAAAACGCACATAATTATGTTATTGTTTGTTGCAATTGTACGGCACTTCATTCCTTTCATTCTTATTATAATTTTTACGAGCAGGGAAAACAATTAAAACACAAACCAAAACTGATTGCTGTCATCCCCGCAACATGATTTTTGCCCAATCACAGATCATGAAATGCAAAGGAGTACTCGAGTTTAAATGATTGCTGTCATTCCCAATTTCCATACAATTCATCATATCAAATATTAATTGCTGGAAGTGATGATCGTATATATGCCTTTGAACGCCTCCCTCATACGAAATGTAAGGATTATAATTACATATATAGAGCCAAGATATGGCAATATTGAATATGAAAAAACAAATATGTATCACAACTTACCTTTCAGCAGTTTTGTAATATATGTCAATTTACGTATGATCTTGCTCATAATAAGTTACCATTGTTTGAGTTATGTTACATCAATATATAACTTCGACGTGATCATTGTGAAACTTCACAATCAACTTTTGGTGTTAATTAAACGTCGTAACTTAACTTATTGCCTCTATGATTTGACCAAATATATGCATGGGTAGCTAAGCTAATATGATTACTATTACACAATCTATGGTGTGCCCTACCAAGCAACTTTTTAAACTTTCTCCTTTTCTGGTTATGGGCTTAATTGCCCTCTTGTTATGCAGCCTAAAAAGCTTTCCTACAATCTAATTTCTCCAGCTCAGGTGGATGGTCTTATTTTTTTTAGTGTCACATGTCCAACGTTAATAACGGTGAGGCTGAGCTTGCTTTTAATCTTGCTAGTGGGTTCATCGAGCTACCCCAAGTTTTTCTCATTTTTTATGCATAATGAAACCAACTCCATATAGTGGATCAGGTTCAATGAATTGGTAAATTAAAGTGTCTAAACCAAACTTTTCTAAACTAATCATGCTGGCAGCTCAAACGGGTCTAAAGAAAGAAGAAAAAAGGTCACTTGTAATCGTCTATATAACTTAAGGGAAAGATACTAAGTAAAAATATTTAGTACATATAACATAGATGACATGACAATAATAATATATTGAACATTATGATCATGACGTTAAAAGATCAATGTTACGTTAGGTTGATTAAGTATTTGCATCGTTAATTTTCAACTCCACATGTATGCTTGTTACGTACATAATTAAGTTTGCCATTTGTTTGATACGTGTGTCACCCAATTTTGATTGTTGTTTCAAATTTAGCTTGTAGGGAAGTATAATTCAATGCACCAAAATTGAATTGAACTGAACACATACAAATATACTAGATATTACTGTGTATAACAGAAATTATATTTCGTAAAATTATAGAAAATATGATCTTAATGAGGAGAGAAAGGATTCATCATTCCATACGCGTATTGGAAGCTTTCAGGGAAAGTGGGAGAGAGAGAGAGAGAAACAAGTCAAAATAGAACTAAATAAAATTAAACAAAGAAAAGGGTTTGAAAAAAGGGTTTGTTTTAGATTTGTCAAAATGTTATGTTGGTGTGTGTAGAAAATGAAATGAAAGACTTTATAAGTGCGCAAACTTTTTCTTAGTGCTTACACAAATATTTTCACTAAACACCACCACCACATTTAATACAACCATGACGCTGACATAAACCTAGCAATTAATTAGTTTTGTCTATCTTTCTTTTAATCATGAATACCAACTTTTTTTGTGTCTTCTTTTATTAATTACTTCTGCTTTCATTCAATAAAAACATTAAATTCAAAATCTACGCCGTCCTAATAATCTTATTGCATTCACATTGATAGTACATGTACGTACGACCAACAATAATTTATTTGTTAAAATGGTGATCATAATAATAATAATAATAATAATAATAATAATATATTTTTCATCACATCATCTTTTTATTTAATAAGTAAATCTTTAATTTGGTCACACCCAGGCCTCCTCTCCCAAATCTTTAATAAATCTTTTTAATAGGACAACAACTCACGGATATAATAATTTCATCTTTTAGGTCTTAATTTAATTGTGTTGTGTCCAAAACTTTTTTTTTTTAACAGAATATTGTTTCCAAGAAAAGAGAGTATTATAAATGATATATCGATTGTTTCGGAGTAATTTTAAAATAACTTCATGTTTTATTTAAGAGGTTAATTAATAAATTAATTTAAGATATCTTTAAATAGTCAATTACAATTCGAGATTAGCTCAATAATTAGAACTCTGGGGTTCAATTCCTTTTATCCTACATTTATTGTATTAAAAAGTAATGAATAAATAATAAATCGTGTAGCTGCAAATATTCATCTAATATCAAAATTTCAAAAATACAATAATAATAATATAAAGATAGAGATTCAACTTCCAACTTTTAGAAAATTAATAAGCTGTCTTAAAAGCTAAACTAGGTTTGACATTCAAGAAATATGTGTTATATCTAACGGAGGGAATAAAAGATAAGTATAGTTTAAATTCTGGAAAAAAGATAATTGAGTTTTTTTTTTTTAATATATAAGAAAAAAGATATAACTGATTAAAAAGAATGAGTTATCACAAAACACGGAAAGACCGCGGGATGGGTAGGAAGTATGTTTTTATGTTGCGTTTATTTGATTATGATTACGGAAAAGTGGTTGCAAAGTGTAACTTTAAAATTAATTAACTATATTATGATAGAAAAAAATTATTAACTATATCATATTATACTAATAAAGCATTATTAAATATATAATTTAGTTTTTAGGCAGGCTAAGTGTTTGAAGCCAAGACCGAGGAGGGCGTAATTTGGAGGAATCCCAACCCAACCCGACACAGCTGTAAAGTTTAACGCTTTTCTCCTACGCGGTTGCCCTCTCCCTAATCTTCCATCTAATCTTCCATCTAATCTTCCATTAAATATTATTCGGGCCAGTTTAATAATTATTTTGTTTTTTATTTTTTATTTTTGAAAATATGGTATTCAATTTTCCACCCTTTTATTTTTCAAAAATCATTTTAAAATCCTACGAAAACTTCAAAATAATAATAATAATAATAATAATTTTCAAAAATAGATTTTTATTATTTAAAATCTGATTATTCCTCTGGGTATCCAACTTTTTTTTTTCTTTCTCATATTTATTTCTAAAAAATTTCTCTTTTTATAAATTTTTTTTTCTAAATTTCTCTCCACAAAATTTATTTTTATCTCTCTAAAATTTCATATTTTAAATATTTATTGTAAGTTTAAGTTCTCTCTAAAAATTTAATCTTTTTTCTTTCTAAAATTCATCCTAATCTATTTTTCCTCTGAAAATATATCTTATTTTCTCAGTCAATTTTCTTTCACGGCAACTTTTATTTCTCTCTGTATTTATTTATTTTCTCTAAAAATTATTATTTTGAATCTTGTTTTTATCTCTACATTTTTTTCTACTATAATTTTTCTCATTCTTTCTAATTTCTTTTGTTTTTTCTTTTAACATATCTTTTCCTGCTCCAAGAACAACCCTGTTCCTGATTTCAATTTTTAAATAATTAATATATATTTATTATACTTTTTATTTTTTAAATTCTAAAAATAATTAAAATTAATTATAAAATTGATAGTTTTTCTCGGACCGAAGAACGAGGTGGAGACGAGAACTAAAATTTTTCATGAGCACGAGAATGAGAGTGAGCTCACTCCCACCCACACCATTGTCATCTCTACTCTACATAGAATTTTCTCTCTCTAATATGTATTTTCAATTTTCAAACTTTTTAATAATAGAAAATTAAAAATGGTTAATTACCGAACATGTTTCTTTTCTGTTTTTTAAAAAAAAAACAAAAAAATGGTAATAAATTTTGTTTTCTAAAAACAGAAAACCGAAAGCTAAAAATAAAAGAACAAAAAAACACAAATCTTTATCAAACGGCCATCAACTAATTAATTGTCTCCGGCCCGTTATTTAGTGGTACATAATAAATATCAAATACTACAACATCATAGACAACAAACTGATAAATATTTAAAAAAATCAAATAATCATAATATTTTTTGTAAAATAATATCAAAGTTAAGAGAAGGAATTCATTATAAGATTAAGAAATTATTGTGATTGGGTTAGATATCAACATCTGGCCTAAAAACATCAAAGGAAATAGGTTTGGGAGGTGGGAGAAGTGAAAAGGTAAAGTTGGTAATAAAGAGGGATAGGAGATTATATATGTTGATATTAATATTGAGATGGAAAGCTAGGTGAGATAGATAATTTAATAACATTGAATTACAAACTTTGTAATTAGCAGTGTTTATTTAGTCTTCAATGTCATGAAACATATGTTCTCACCCTTTCAACTTTTATCTTAATATAAGTCATTGGGTGTGGGTGTGGGTGTGGTTTCCTACCAACCAAAGTACGTCTGACAATCCGTGGCACGGAACATCCTCCGTACACGTCACAGTCCAATTCCCAATTTAAAATGTGGATTAGATTATATTGTGGCCTTCAATTTGAGTATTGAGTTTTGAGTGTGATGTAGCGTCATCCCATATTCCCACCTCTCCTCCTCCCTTACACCTAATTAATACTTCTTTCCAATTCCTTCCCACCATCATATTATTTCTATCATTTTCTTTTATTAATATATATATATATATATATATATGGGTGTTGAATAAACTCAACTGATCTGGACTGAGAGGTATCTTAGTGTAAGGAGGAGCATTTTCATTGGTGGCCGGGCAAGGCCGCATAGATGGATCAGTTGAGATTAAAATTGGGATGACCCAACTTCTCGTGCTCTACACATCCATAATGTCTGCATGATGGGGGTTCGGGTTCAAACATATTTCAACTTCCAACTTGTTTCATTTTCCTAATTTTCTTCATTTCCTTCAAATATCATCTACCTTATCTTACCTCTCAAAAATCTCATATCAACAATGACCATGCTTTCTCTCATTTTGCTTCCGAATCTCCTCAAACCATAACCATCCTAAAATAAAATAAGAGATTCATGTTTTCAATATTCTTCAATATGTATTTTAGTAGCAAATTTGCAAATTGAATCTTGGTCGAGATGCGTTTTTTAGTCATATATTTGCAAGAGTAAAGACCTTACTCCATCCCTAAATATTTAGTTTAATCTCAAATATGGTATTATTAATTTATTAACATAAATTTTGTAGAAGGGTTAGTTTACAAATATTATATATTGTATATTTTAATTTTTAATGTTAACAAAAATTAAATGATTTTTAGCATAAAATAGTATACTTATCAAAGTTTTATCATTTTGAATTTTAAAGTTTTACATTAAAAATTTGAAACGCTCCAAACATGCACTACTTAGATCACAAAATTCGAAAAAATAAATCTATAAAATAGATATTCGCTTAATAAAAAACAAGAAACAATAGGAATTCAGGAGCCTCCCGAAGTTTTTTCCATGTCCAAATTATATACCAAACATGCCCTAAAATATCCCTCTCTACCGAGTGTGGCATGACCACACCAATTACTCTACTACAGAACCAATTTTATAAATAAGACCAATGTCACATCTTATTACGTGACAACAAACATGGTTTTTCTAAAAAAAAAAATAGTTACTTTTCAGAAACTTGGATCTTTGATCATATATTCATGTTCTAATAAAAATATAATAAAGTATATATGTTGGGAGTGTTCAATATTAAATTTGGTGTCTAAACTGCCATAAGCACAAACCTGAAAACCAGAGCCAAACTGGGAAAAAGAATCTTAGGGTAAATTTGAAGTTGCGATATTTTAATACGTGTCCGAATCAGATGTATGTTCAAGTTGGCAAGAATTTAAGGTAGTTACCACGAATTTAATTTTTTTTTCATTTAAATTAGTAACCTATAATTTTTATTTGTTAACAATAATGTGATAATATATATATGAATATGACCGATTTGAGCATAGTCCTCCAACTAATTAAGGCATCTATCTCCCAGCAAAAGGTAGGGTGAGTTTGAATTCCTATCCATATGTTGTATTAAAAAAAAATGACTATAGAAAGGAGAGATTAAACCTCCCACCTTTAAAGAAAGAACAAAACGATTTGATGTTTTGAACTAAACTCATATTGAGATACATATGCATTTATAACCATTAATCTTACCTACAAGTTTTTAAATCTCTTAAACAGTGTAAGCATTAATTATACCATTTCACGTGTAAGCATCAAATTCTTTTTTTTAATTACCCTCCAGCTACCATTTTTTATAATTGGACAGCCTTTTTTTAGGGTATTATTTTTTTAATGTATATTACCTCTTAATAAAATAATACTTCTTTCTCGGAAAAAAAATCTTAAACAGTAAAAGGACAATGATTGTGGTAAGTAAAAGAAATTGATCTGTTTTTTGAGTTTGGATGTGTTTTATAAGTTATCAAAATATAAGTCTAATTAGGTATAATAAGCAGAGATAATAAAGATGGAGCTGCGTACGCATTAACGAAAGTTTCAAAAGTTGGCAAAAAAATATGGGTCGGTGTAGCTACTTTAAACCTCGGTCTCTGGTCTGCTGAGATAAATAGTAAAAAGGCAATGAATTTACCTCCCATTTCCTCCAAACATATACAACACTATAATTTGTTTAAGACTAAAGCAAAAGGGTTTAATAGGATTGCTAAATGCTAATAATTGGTGGCAAGAAAATTCTTATTACACAAACCGTCCAAACCCCAAGTGCATACATATATCATTGTATATATTATATTGTATTTTTGGACATATTCATTATTGGCCTTTTTATTCTTTTTACATCACATATATAAATAAACAATATATCACTATTATTATTATTATTATTATTATTATTATGATATCCGTGAGGGTCCATGCGTAGTTTGGAAACACATAAGAATTATTAATTTCTAAAATAGGTAGTCATCGTCACATTTGAGCTCATTCCCTCTTAATTAACCTTGTTCCTTTTGGTTGTGGTTAGTGATAATTGATATATATTTAATTTTACTTGGAAGCATCCAAACTAACAAAATGCAAAGTCCTAAATAAAAAATTACACTGGATACTGTACAGTAAAAATTTCTCAGAAACCCTAATTACACCAATCCTTTGCTAACAGACAGAACCATTACCCCAGAATTAGTAGTGGACTCTCCACTAAATCATATTCACACCATATTCTCTACTGTGTAATCTTATTTCTTTCATCTAATAATAATATCTTTTTTACCCATTTTTGGTATCCAAAGTCACATCACTATTAAACCAATAACCATGGAAAACGATAATGCACATCCATGGGCCCACCATTCCTTTCCTCTCATTTTCAAACTCAAATCTAATTCATCATAATATATAATTGCACTATGGCCCATTCTATTTATTTTTATATTTTTGTTTTTATCTATATGCATATTCTAGAAGAAAGTGGAAAAATATAGTCCATTGGAATCCTTTTAATTATAATGTCAAACTTATTTATAATTATCGTATTTACTATCCTAGTCAAAATATAGTTTTCATAAAATCAAAACATTTTCTTTTTCTCTTTCTCTTTCACTAATGGTCAAACTTAACCACATAAATCGGCTAATTCTAGATAAAAATTTGGAGTGAAACACTAATTTTACTCAAAATAGGCAGGTTCATTTATTCCTATCGTATTTAGAATTGAACTCAGATTTTATAATACACATGTGCAATGCATGTCCAACCTTTTTAGTTTTATTAGTCAACACGGCTCCCGTAAAATTTATCATTTTATTACTATTACTTTAAGACTAATTTTATTTTTCAAATATGAATTTCTCCCTCTCGATTCCTTTAACTGTGTCTCTCTTTCTTAATACTATCTCTCAATCTTTATAGTTTTTTTTTTCTTTCTCCATTTCACATCCTTCTAATTTCTCTCTCTTTCTAGAGTATTATCTCTCCACCTTTATAAATTCCAAATAAATTTAAATAAATGATAATTTGAATAAGGATTTTGTATAGATGGATAAAAAAATCCAAAAGTGAACGGAAAAGAAAAATAACAAAAGTATTAAGAAAGATAAATGAAGTTGTTGCGAGAGAGAGAAAATTGTTTGAAAAAAGTGAAATTTATAAATGACAGAAAATATTTGGAAATTAAGAATAGAGAAAAAGGGGAGAAAAGAATTAGTGGAATTTGAGAAAATTTGGAGAGGGAGGGTGGCGTGGAAAGTAAGAATGTTCATGGGGCGGGGCGGGGATCGGGTTTTCTATTCATGGTTTCCCTGTCCTCATCCCTGCCTCTATTTAATTCTCCATCCCCGCGAAATTTCCCACGAAATTGCACGGGGATCGAGTTTCCCATGGGGATTTTTTTCCGTTTATTCTTTTACTTTAAAAATATTTTTCAATTAAATATTTTTCTAAGGAAATTTCTAATTAATTAATTAATTTTCAACAATAAAAACTTTGTTCACATGGTCTAATTTTCTTTTATATATTTAGTGGTAGAGAAAAATACAGTTTTATTAGTATATGTAAGTAGAGAAAGAATAAAAAGATTTTTTAATATGTATGTATGTATCTATATATATATATTAAAAAATACGAGGTGGGAGACGAGGAATGCATTTTCTGTTATTCCTGTCCCCATTTAGGAGTTGTAGGAGTTCGAGAGAGAGTGAGGGAGATGAATGACAAGAATACCTTAAAGAAAATTATTAAAATTAAAAGGCAAAACGAGGAGATAAAATTTCTCACCATCGTGCCAAATATGGATATAGATATTACTCTGATTTTTTTCTAATTTTATGTAATGATCAGTTTAAATTTATAAAACCAAAAATTGTAACTCACATTCGTTAAATAAAAATAAATAAATAAAAAGAAAGAGAAAAGCACTCCCAAGTATTATGTCTTTTAACAACCATTTATAAAATTTGTAATTAACTCATGCTAAAAATAATGAATAAACATGGTACATCGGTACAAAGTTGAGAATTACAATTAGTTGAGACACCTATTTCTAATAAAAAAGATTGTTAGTTTAAATCTGCATGAAAAGAAATAGAAGTTGTCTATAATAAATCATATTTACACGTCATATTTTAGAAATGTCTATTATTTAAAATATTTATAAATCTAGATTTTCAAGATTTAAATAAGTTTTTTTTCCTCAAATTTGCTATCAATAAATGTCATTCTATTATATTTATTATTATAAATATTATTATTTTCTAATGATAATTGATATTCATTTAATGTAAATATTTACATAAATGATTAAATGATAATATTATAATAAATAATTAAACAAATATAGTAACTAATCAATGTACTTATTATTGCTTAATTTTCGACGGTTATTTTTTGAATCTTCTGGTATATATTATTTTTTTCAACATTTTTTTTAAACTTCCGATCATTACTTAGTTTCTCAAGCTTAAGGCGGCAACTTTACCGATTTACCGTGGATCTGAATTGTTCTAGTGACCCATTGGTTTTCCTGCTATTTGTTTCACTTTTCTGTTTTTGACTAACATTAATTTTTCGACAACTATAAATTATTCCAGTGTCTATTATATAATATATTTTCCATTTTAATCTAATATACAATATGATAAAGATATACTTGTCCAAAAAATTGTATAATATATACTTTTTATCGGGTATAGATCATAAACTACGAAGTTATATAATATATATTTTTTAATCTAACCTACAGTCTGATAATAATATAGTCATCCAAATCTATTATATGGTATATACATGCTGTATATTAAAATATTAAATTATAAAATATATATATACCTATATATATCCAAAATATTCTCCATATTAACTTCATACTTTATATCCAATATACACGCCGTAAGATTTAGGATTCATCATTCACGGTTCTAGACCAAGGAATTAAATACAAAAAATCTAATTTAATTAAAAGAAACATATACCCAACTCATACTACGTAACAACACAACACATAGCCTCCACAAAATAGGTCATGTCTTGTTTTCCTTTTGAAAGCCCTAATCTTTCGTTCACTTCCTGATTCTCATTATACTCCCGCCGCCCACCCCCTCTTCGTTGGCGACGACATGCGGTAGCGCAGCCCAGACCTGCGGCGATGACCCATGGCCTAACGGTGTGAACCCTTGCGACGAAGCGACCTAACAACAGCAACCCCTGTGACGGCGCCAAACTTTCTCTGAAACGGCTCACCTTGTAGCACAACCCCAATGATTGCTACCCATGTACGATGGTGCGACGACCAGACCGGATGACAACCCCTGTGGCTAGCGACGACCTTCTCTACAACGGGTCACCTCATGGCGCACCCAGTCCATGGCCGTCGTCGATGTGGTGGTGGGCTCCCCTGGGGCTCGGTGCCAGAGTGATGGAAGGGTCAGGGGGCTAAGGCATTGTAGATTGGCAAAATAGCTGGGGCTCCTGTGGATACAGGTGAGGTCAACTTCTTCAATCGGTGGGTTCGTGGGTCGACTTTCGGCACACCTTCCGGCGAAGCAGCGAGAAAGAGAGAGTTATATGGAGGTTGACAAAAAAAAAATTCTTCTTGTAAACTATTTATTTATTTGTTAAAAATATATGAATATGGGTAAGTTGTTTAAAGGCTTCCAGCCTCTATTTAGATAAATTTGTAATATTTACCTATGGTAAATATTAGAGTTTTTAGATATTTATGTAAAAATGGTTTGTGTTGCTGTGAAAAGAAAAAGTTGTAAATTTGGGCCTAGTATTGAGTAGCACTTTGGACAGTTGGTTCTTTTCAACTGGGCCTTGATATGATTCTCCCACCTACAAATATAGCCCACATTTTAGATCATCCTAATCAATACAATGCTATCTCCCTAGTGCCTATTTCAGCTACATGCTTACAAATAAAAAAGATGATTTGTAATGTGTAGTTCAAATATTTGTTCTATTTTTCCATAGCAATAATTTTGTATTTTGTAAATATGATAAAATATTTGAAATATGATTTTTGATTTTTTAGTTATTCTGATTTCACCTTACAAACTTTTATTAATATTATATCAAATCAAATATATTATTTGGTATATCAATCATGGATTAAATCATTGTTTGAGATCATGTATTCATTAATCTCTACCAAACCTTGCTTTCTTTTACATAGGTTGAACCTGAATTCTAATATTTTTGCAAAATTAAAAAGTCATTACTTTGCAAATTCTTATTATTATTTTTTGCTACTTTTACAAGTCCGCAATCAATAATATTATTTGTGCCCCAGTCAATAATATTATGTGTGTTTTGGCCAAACCGAACATAGTTCAAGTGATTAAGATACCTATTCTGACCAAAAAGTCTTGGTTGGAGGAATATGCCAATTACTACGACAAATATATGGTTTTGTACGTGCGTTGGTTTGGAAAAGAAAAGCAGGATGTGTGTGCAAATGAAACTGTAAAGCAGAAGGAGATATAAATGAGGGGTAAGTAAGAGAGCGTTTATAAAAAGTTGAAAATTGAATGGTGGTTGGGGAGAGATGATATTAAATTAAATTATTATTATTATTATTTATTAAAGTGAAGTGAAGGCATTGATGATTAAAATCTCCCAGTGAAGTGACCTCATGCATCCTTAGCAAAACCATCAACCCTCAAATCTGCTCCTTCACAATTCACGCACATGGCCCATGGGACATCACATCTTTTATATTAATTCTGTATTATTTTATTTATGGTCCCCTATTTCTATTACCTATAGGCTGTAGAGTTGAATTATAAGCCCTGCGGAGCCCCCGCGCCGGCGTGATCGGTATCTCACATCTCACATGGAGGAGAAAGGCATGGAAGGGTTGGAGTTGAAGGGGAAGTTGCAGTTGGCGGCGCAATCCGTGGAATGGAGCTACTGTGTGGTGTGGCGATTGTGCACTGAGCGAGGGGCGTTGGTGTGGGGAGATGGGTTCTACAACGGACCCATAAAGACCACCAAGACGCTGCACTCGACGCCCACGCCCACGCCCTCTCCCTCTCCCTCTCCCTCTGATCTTCACGCTCTCAGAACCCATCAGCTTAGGGATCTCTACCACTCCTTATCCACCGGCACCCCTTCTCCCTCCGCCGCCCTCTCCCCGGAGGACTTGACCCACTTGGAGTGGTTCTATTTGCTCTGCATCTCTTTCTCTTTTCCTCCGGGAATCGGGTAACTGCCCAACTTCAACTCCAACTCCGACTTCAACTTCCATATCCTCCTAATCAATAATCACATTACAGATTGCCTGGAAACGCATTTTCCAACAACGAACACGTCTGGATTACAGCTGCCAATCAGATTCACACCAAAATTTTCTCCAGAGCTCTTCTTGCTAAGGTATCCTATCAACCATTACACCTGCACTCTGCACACATTTCTATCTATATATTCTGTATTCACATTTTGTTGTTGCTTTCCGATATGTGGAATCCCTCCTCATCTTATCACCAGAGTGCTCGTATAAAGGTAACTCTACTACACTACTCATATCTCATCAATTTCTCACATGCATTGCCTTTTCAAATCTCTCCTACATGATACAAATCCACTCTATGATTAGTACCATTAATCTCTCATGCAATTGCAGACGGTGGTTTGCATTCCTCTCATGGATGCTGTGGTTGAACTCGGCACCACTAATAAGGTCAAATTCCATAAGCTATTCGTACCTCAATTCCACTGTATTCACTATTATACTCGTCACATCGTTATACACTAGGATTTCTTTTTCACAAACCCTATACTACATATATTTGTCTGATTGTTGTTATAATTTTACTTCACCGTGTCTATAATCTAAGTTGGTATGTAGTTTTATTTTATTTATTGTACCATCTCTATAAGTTGAAGTTATAGGATAATTTGTGGTCGTGAGAAAATAATCAACTGTGTTAATTTGACAGTGAAGAACAAGTTTTAAGTTTATAGTTAGAGGTAAAATATGTATGAAAGTGAAAGTGAAAGTGAAAGGAAAGTGAAAGGGTACGTTTCAGGTCAAAGAAGACATTGGGTTCGTACAACATATCAAATCTATCTTCGCAGAAACTCAGTCCGTAGCACCAAAACCAGCAGTAGCACTCTCTGAGCTCTCCACCTCCAACTCAGCTTCCACTTCCTTGGAGCACTACTGTTGTAACATTATCCGAAGACAAGAGGATGACAGTCCTTCCAGCGTAGGTGTGGGCGAACCAAGCAAGTCAATGCAACTTGAGCTATCTGAACACATCCCACTTGGCTCTGCCTCACCTGATAATGATGCCTCCAACAATACTTATTTTGATGCACATTTCCACCCTCTCCCTAACTCAGGACACCTCCTCAACAACTTTGACTTTGAGTACCGTCCACCGCTTAAACACCCACCTCCTCCAGGTAACCAAATTCGATTTAATTGCATCTTCATCATACCACTTTCACATCACATGTCTAATCGCAACTTGAAGCAGCAGCGGCAATGGCAATGCTGACAGAGGAAGACACCCGTTACTCCAGCACAGTCTCAGCCATCCTCCAAAACCAGAACCAGTCCATATCCTCCGCCGCCAACCTCACTTGCTCCATCCAATCAGCCTTCTCCGAGTGGAATCGCCGCTCAGATGTTCACCATGTTCCCCTGGAAAGCACTAGCACTTGCACATCCCAATGCCTACTCAAGCACATTTTACACATTGTGCCCTTCCTTCATGCCAAACATCACCATCACCAAAATCCATCTAAATCCTGTGATGGTCGATGGCAGAAGGGGACGTCACAAGACCAGCTCAGCGGAAACCATTTTCTTGCCGAGACACTCTGCCACCCTGAAAACCTCCACCACAAGTTTTTCATCTTAAGGTCGATTCTACCTTTTGCCACCAAAATGGACAAAGTCTCTATTTTGGGGGATACGGTGGAGTACCTGAAACAACTTCGTCAGAAAATCCAGGATTTAGAAGCTCAAAATCGAGAATTGGAGATCACTAAGAGGTCCGGTTTTGAACAGTTACAAAGGAATGCAGCAGCATATCAGACTCGATACGATCAACCATGTTCAGACAAAAGAAAGTTGAGGATTTTGGAGGGTGTTGGGGATGGATGTATAAAGCACAAAGTGCTCAACTCACCAACCTCACTAGATTCCAATTTGCAGGTTTCAATAATAGGAAGTGAGGGATTGTTGGAGCTCCACTGCCCATACAAGGAAGGATTGTTGCTGGATATCCTGCTCATTCTCCAAGGGCTTCGGATTGAGACCACAACAGTATGCTCAACCTTGAGTCATGGAGTTTTTATAGCTGAGCTACGGGCCAAGGTACGTATATATAGTATAAAACAATCTCTCTCTTTTTTTTTTTTTTTTGAGGACAAAAACAATCAACTTTGATTCAACATTACATATGATATGAGTTATGACTGCATCACTAGTTTCAATAATGACCAACTACATCGTCACTCAAAATGAAATTCATATATGTTGGCTGTTGACGTGCAAAGTCTATAGTGCCCACTAATGCATCTTATACCAACAAATGGTGCAACTGATCACATATTCAATTCAAGTGCATATCCTAAGCATAACTTTCCTAAGATTGTGATATGTTGTTTTATGATCAGGTGAAGGAGAATGCGGATGGGAAGAAAGCAAGCATTTTGGAGGTGAAGAGGGCAATACAACAAATCATACCTCGCACTGAAAATTAGCAAATACGTGCATTCAGGAAATTTTGGGCAATGAATCAAGGATTAGCCGAGAATCGAGGATTCAAAATTTTTGCAAGCCATAAGTTCTCATCCCTATTACACAAAAATAAAATGTTACGAACTAGATAAAGTATGAGGTAAAAGGAGGAATGCACACCTTAAAGTCATTGTACCTTAAGGTCATTGTATTTTTTCTTCCTGTTGAGTATGTAATTAGCCTGCGTATAGATTAAGAAATGCAAGACCCATGTTTGATACATCTACACTCTACATGCGTATAATATATTTTTCACGGTGAGGGTTGATCGGTAGAATCACCAAAATAATGTCTCTTTCATACAATTATAAGACTGCCGTTAAGATCTAAAATGGTGCTTAATAAATCTAGTGGTCGTAAATTGTCATAAATTTAATAAATATGTTCGTTCTCGTACAACACGCTATTTTTATACAAAATTGGGAGAGTACAATCAAAATTAGACTCAAGATTGTGAGATCTTGTAGCATAGCAACACACTGGCATTTAGTATCTTTGTTATTCCAATACTTGTGTGTGCCCTTGTCCGCTAGGTGTTTCAAGTCTGGAGGACAAAAAATTTGTGGATATTTGCATTTAGTGGTGATGGATGCACACGATTCTGACACTCTGAAACATTATTCAAGTTCAGGTTTGAGCCAGGAGGAAGCAGACAATTCTGGTTGAAGGAGGTTGTTGGATCCTTTGGAAGCTCAAATACATAAGCTCTTGGAGTATCATTTGAACTTGACATTGTGTCATACACCATAACGCCTCAAAGCATTGCTTAAACTTGGCATTACGTTATATGCTTGGTAAGATCTTCTGAGTTCAATAATGGAACCCACCTGAACGTACAGCAACTTGAGCTCGTCAATAAAGTTGGAAATTTTGAACAGTTTGTTAAAATAACTAATCTAGCAAATCTTCCCCTAGAAAAGTTTGGCATGGTATATATTATTTGTACTTCTATCAAAATACCGTCTATCTGTAGCAAAATAAAACAGCCTATCAGAAATTTAGTCGTGTTTGTGTGTGTAGAGGGAGAACCATTGTCATTGTGTTTTCCGAGGATTGAAGTAATGATAACGTAATGGTAAACATTTTTGTACTTACAATAATCAGAACTGATGTAAAACCAATTGCAAACCCAGCATTAATACTGCGTAAGTAATGGTCAAGAACAGATGATGTTGTTGCCAAAATACTTAACAATAGCCCCCCTGAAATTTACCATAATGCGAAGTTAAAAGGAAAAACCAACCAAAATATGAAAATATGGGTCAGCTAGGAAAGCCAATAGCATTAAAACCACAAAGTCAATGATAAAACATACCCCAAAAGCGTGTTGATGCTTGAATTTTTGTGAGGTACTCGATAGTAGCTTTCCCAGGTTTAATGTTTGGTATCCTTGCTCCCATCTTATTTAAATAGTCTGATATCTCTTTTGGCAAGTTGGCCTGGACGAACAAAGAAATGTGTGAGCATAAGACAATCAAGTTCATTGTTATATGGTTACATGCATACATCATATAGTTTCAATTGATATATTGTGCATGAATGAGATGCCATAAGAGTCAATTGATTTACTTCCTATGACAAAAATATCAAGGGTAGAAAATTAAAAATTCAATAACTCATTCCATGAATTGCAGGCTGTTGAGACACAAGAATGATTTGGGCATACTCGAGTATATGCTCTAGAGATGCAGAAGCAAAAATGTATCTACTACCACATTTTGAAAGGTAAAATTTTCTATGACCTTTATTATAAATCTTTTTAGATAGAAAACGTGATAACTTGTATAAAATAATAAATATCCAAACAACCTAAAAGCCAGCGGGACAAGGTTTCCCTTTGCCTTATAGGAGTCAATCAAAAGGCCTCAAATCTAAGTTAATGAGCAACATATAAAAATTACAAATGGATTTGTATAAAGGACATCAGTTTGAGACCATAAACCACATGTGTACAAGAAGTCAATAACTTTGTCAATTTGATATAACTAATTTCCTTTTTTCCCCTTATTTATCCTTTCTTGGATACATTAGTGTTCGATTTGTTTATTAACCATTCCTATACCATCATTTAATTTATCCACACATGAAAGTATGGAGTGCAGTCTACAATCACCACGGATTTGCATAATTAGGAAGAATCAATTGAAGTGAAGAAGCTATTCAAGACAATCAAATGCATTCAAGAGGACTTACAATATGCAAGTATTCACGATTGAAACCAACCTACTAGCAAGTTCATCATACAAAAGGATAATTTTGCAGGAGTTATTTGTAAGAAAAATAAAGGTAATATTCAAGAAATGTTGGCAGTAAGACATGAGGCAGAGAAACTTACAATGTCAAATATATTGAATAAGAATACAAAAACCGCGTATATTGAGTAATAAACCCAAGGCTCTGCACCAATAGAACTTTCAGGGTTCAGTATCTCCTTTACATGCTCCCAGAATGTTGAATTTAGGAGGCTGTGTACAAAACTTGGTGTTAGAAATTCAGCATTATTTTTTTTATATAAGAAATTGCATCACTATCTTCACAAGAAAATTCAGTATCAATCACATAAAGCAAAATAACTAAAGTCATCAAAAGGGAGCAAAGGATATATTTCGTATAACAACCTAGCAAGGATACTGGGAGACGCCAAGAGATAAGTGGTCGTGAGAATTGGTTGCATCCCGGCGGGGTTGATATTAAAGGGGATATAAGGCTCTACTTCAGTGATTGGTGAGTCATCTCTGGACAAAAAACCAAAAGAAGAAGGGCATCATACAATAGGCGATGAACCAAAAGAGAAAATTGGAAATGGGCTTAAGCATGATACAAAATCCAGACATCGGGTGGAAGGAAAGCAATAAAAGCATGTATGACCAAAGGGATGAAACTAAACGGATTGCATAAAATCTGTCTCATTCAACATCATGAATGTGCTTATTGTAACAAAAAACTAAAAGTGTTGCAGCATGGAACAAGTAAAATCTATTCAAGGAAAAAGAATTAGAACACCTTGCAGCTGAAGCAAGTTTAAACCCATAATACTGCAACTTAATTTTCCTGCAACCTTCAGTTACAACAACCGCCCACATCGTAACTATGGTAAAGATGCCCAATAAGGTAAGTACGTAAGGCAACCAAATCACAGCACGTCCTGCGATATATTACATTATTAAGCAAGCAAAAAGCTGAAATATGGAAATGTTTTAAAAAAAAATTTATATATACATGAAGTTTATTTACTCTATCCAGAATAATTGTACCTCTCTTATAATATATATATATATATAAATAAAAAAATTAAAAATAAAAAGAATAATTGTACCTTGATAAACACATAAACAATATACATCAAGCATTATCCTTAAGCATAAACCTTTCTTACAAAATAAACTAATTACCAGTCTTGAATACTCCAAGCATAAACCACCTCAACTAAGAGCACCCATAGATGAATATAGGAATTCGGTTGAGAACTAAGTCGCCCAAGTCTTTGAGAGGTCCAAGAGGTGGCATAAAGCTCTCACAACTCAATTTCCAATACCAGGTCTGTAAGTTTGAGATTCACTCCATAGAAGGAAATGGGTATAAACTTACAATAAAAATTTTGACAAAAAAAAGGGGGACCTTGTGTTGATTGTAGTAATAAAAACCAAATAGTTCGTAACTTTTTATTTATTAAAAAAACAGCACCCTGATTGTGTGGTTGGATTCCTTCTCATAGCATTGAAAAAAAAAAAACCCTTCTTTTCCAAATCCCACCTTGTACCCAGAGAAGTCAGCAAAAGGCTCTGAGAAAAGACCCGGCAACACTCCAAATTTTATGTTTAGACTGGATTCCTTCTCATAGTATTGAAACTTACTTACTAGAAGCAAGAAGTGCATGTGGGAATTTATGTGGTATCTTTCAAAGAGTTATGGTTGTGTAAAAGAAGCTTCATTATTTCATTCACAGCTATTCCGTTATTACTAAGAATATTTACAGAAAAGAAGAGATATTTCACCATCCAAATAAAAAATGCAACTCCAATAAGATATAGAACTTTTAAACCATCAAGTTTATTTGCATACCTGATAGCTGAGACAACATTTTGTACAATGTCTCTGTATAGCCCGTCAGTATTCCAACGCATATAATTAGAGAAGAACCTTGCCCTGCAAAATGCATTGCTAATTGATCACAGAAGAAGAATACTGTACACAGAAGTAAGACACAACACGTTTGAGTATGGTAAAAGAAACTTCGTGGGGTTGCTTATAACACATCACCTAGATATAGACAATGGAAATGGAAAAGGATAAAATAAGAAAGCCAAAATTTGAATCTATAAAGGATAGAATGGAGAGTGAACCCCTCAGGATACAACACCTAATCCCCACATGTTCACACAAATTTGGTGCCATGAAATACATAGGAATTAATTCCTAAGGTAGGTGGTCATCATGGGATTTGAACTCATTCTTTTTCTATTTACCCTAGCCCTTTTGGACCAATAAGTCACCCATGATGGTTATAAATGAATAAATTGTTTCATTCAAAAGGAAAAAAAAAGGAAGTATTCATTTAATGGATGAACATTATTATCATGATACAAACTATAGGAAGAAATTGTGATTGACAACAGAAAGGTCTCGCAGCAAAGCTTGACTCATTTAACCTGCAGCTGCAATACGATAATAGAAAATTCTCCCCTGCGTACTTTTTACTTTTTTAATAAACGTTTGGCTTTTTAGCAAAAATCAGAATGATTTTCCAGTAAGTACCAGTAGAATCCACATACTAGTCATAATGCCTCCCATCTTTTTACAATATTACTGAAGATCATTTTTAGTTTATAATGTAATTAAGAAACAACAATCATGTAGGTAAACTATTTAAATAGATTTAAATGGTTGAACATCAAAGCAGCACCACCCGAACGACAAATAACAAAATACAATCCACCATTTGAATTCATTTTAAATGCGTAACTCTATGTTTTTCTTTTTTGAAATAGGAATCTCTCGGTATCTTGAACAGTATATATGGAGTACAAAAAATTGAACCAAGTGACCAAAATTACATGAGAAAAAGGGTAAGAGGCCTACCGAATCCAGATTCTGAGATTGTGTCACAAATCCATGTCATTGTCATAGCACCACAAACCAATAATAGACTAGTCACCATGACATGCTTAACTCTGAAAAAAATATAAATAAATAAATAAAAATAAAAATTAAGAATAAAATCGTTTATAAGGTATGCAACCTCAATTCTATGAAGAAAAGTATCTGAACCAACAATTCTGATAATAATAAATATGAGAATCTTGAAGCAAAAACCAAAATTGGAGTAGAGTAAAAATGAAGTGCAGCAACCAATGAAAAGATAATGCAGATATCATTAGTATGGAAAAGAATATTTTACTTTGATGCATAGAACTGCTTGGAATCCCAAAATAATGTTCAAACTGATGCTCATATGGTCAAAATTTACCTGTGATTTGCTGCATAGATCGAGTATGGAAGTGAGTAACAAGATAGTATTAAAGCCTCCAAAATTGCAAAGCCAAGTGACATCCACCATCTGTTGTTACACGAGGAATCATAGGAATTCAACCCAAAATAAAGGAGGAAAAAGAGCAAGGTCCATTACGAAACAAATAGAAAAATGCATATCGATGGTTGAAATGAATATCAGACGTACATATAACTTTTAATCTTCTCGTGACCATCCAAGCCTTCTTTTCTTAGCTTTACCAAAGAGGGTACAATGTGACAGAGTACCTATGTATCAACTTTTGAGAGGTTAAGCATTGAACTTCAGTCCTAGATGGATAAAAAAATAATAATAATAAAAAGTAAAACAAAAATCTAATGAACTTTCAGATTAAACTTCATAAACAAGAAGTATCGCCATGGAAACCCATCATGGAAGCAATTGTCAGGACCAAAAAACTCTGCTCCTGTTGTTTTGTTGGTGACATAAAGTGACAAAATACCATCAAGGAAAAATGCAAACTTGAAGGTTCTTTTATCTCAATTCTGGAGAAGAGGGGAGCAACGCTACTGGCTTAGGAAATAATACTGACATGTTTTTTAACTTCCAGAAAATGGAAAGCAAAATGAAGAACAGCTTGAGTATGGAAAAGACTTGGAAAGTAAAAGGGATAAAAAAGTAAACTCAACTTCAAAGCATAGTAGTTTCCTCAATTCTGTGGATACGTAAGAACTTGCTTTAATTCTATCGTGATTAAACTGCTAATGACAAACATATCCAAAAAGGAAACAGTGGATGCATTCTAAATTCCAAATGCATTCCTAAAATTTGCATGATTAATAAACTAGAAAACACAAAGGTAATTGCTAAAGTATTCTTCTTCCTTAACCATAGTCATACAATGGAAGATCAACAGCATTTAAAGACTTCTAACCAAAAATTAGTAAACACAATGGTTTTACTTTTTTCATATTAAAAAAAATTGAAGAATGAAAGGAATGAACTTTTCATTAATTTATTAAAAGAAACAAACAACTTCAAAGTACACAAACTCCAAAAGGATGGAAAGGAGAAATATCCGATGAATTTCTAGGTACCAATGGTTATAAAGAACAGGTTGTAAATGGAAATGTTTTTTAGATTATAGGTTCAAACTTGTAAGAATTGGAATGGTTAAATATTTTATGCGTAAAATTAATGTCCACAAGCTCGTGATTTTCAAATAATGAACTTCTAAAAAAAGTTATCCAAATATGATTTTGGGTTTTTTACTCCTTAAAAGCTTTACCCTTCAATATTGTCTATATTGAGTAGATGTGAATTATAACTTTCCCAATTCTGAAAGATTTTGAACTATTTCGAAGCCAGGTTTCTCTAAAGGGAACAAGCCCTTCAGTATTCCCGAATGCCTTCTACTTCGAGTATGTCACTCACTACATCAATATACAGACATTGAAGATAGATCTGAAGAAAAATATTAAACCTGCATGATGATTGATGCTATAATCTGAGGACTGATACCTAGCTGGAAAAAGGACATTTTCATCTCTGTAGTAAAGTCACCAAGTTCATCTGTCACATGAACATGTAGTAAAAGACGATCAATATCACCCAAGCAGAAAGTCTGAAATGAAATTGAATTCTGAAATAATAGGAATATGTGATGTATATAACTAACGCATGTATAGTGATTTTATTGAACTCACCAACAGATCCAGAAACAAAGCTCAAGTAATCTTGTGGTATTAACCTCCTATCAAACCCAGGAAGAGGAATGAAGTATCCAACACGACTTATTACAATTAGTACAGCTGTCACGAATAATCTTCGTCGTATTTCACTTTTAAAAAATGATTCAGCAGCATTGTTGAGGACAGAACGGAGACGTACAAGATTCAAAAATCTGTTCATGAACTTTTGAGATCTAGGTTTCCAGGTATCAAAGTCACTGCCATTGGGAGAAGTGAGAAAAGCATCCCCATCCTGCGATTCCTGTGGAAAAGTTTCAAGGTCTAGACACTGTTCAGAAGTTGCCTTCACATTCAAATGGCTGCTTTGGCACTGATTTGACAAACACTCAAAAGACTTTTGGTTCACTTTATAGGCAAAATGCCTATTTGATAACATATGAGTTCTTCCCTTGAATTCCAGAGATTTGGAATTAATCACAGTGGAGGATCTACCAAATTGCAATCTACAGAATCGAACATCATAAGCCACAGCAACTGAAAGAACAATAGAGGCAAAGTGAGCCCTATAGCACATACTCTATGCAAAACATTTTTGTACAACAAAGAAACCTCCCATGGCCAGCAGCAGAATCGGTTAAACATAAATTACATCTCAGTATAGCAATCTTAATTCTGGAAGGAAAATGAATATTTTCTCCATATTCAATAATGTTAACAGGTTACAGTTAATCCTGATGAAAAAATATAGAACAAATATATGGTGGTGAGGTGATACATTATAGTTCTAGCCTAGACTGAACCAAATTGTAAATTGATTGTTGGTCACCCCACCAAAGTTTACTTATAGTTATAGCAACTGAAAGCATATCTGAAGTAAAAAAGAAAACACAAACTGTATTTCCTCATTCAAAAGGAATGTATTTGAACATAAGCAATAAAGAAAGAGATGGAATTCGGACAAGCTGGTGATCTCACGTTTACACTACCATTCAACTGAAATAGAAAAGAACTTTATGTTAAAGCAGCAACCTAGTCCAAACAGACATTGAACCTTCCTTTACTTTAGTTTTCCTCTCTCTTAGATCAGTTGTCCTTTCTTTACTGATCATTCTTTCCCAATAATCTGTAATCATCAATAGCATTACTCATTCCTTTATTCAAGGTAGCAGGCCACGTGTTGTCTACCCAGGGCTCAGCTGTACAGCTACTACTATATAAATAATATCCTGAGTAGCCAGCCTTCATTAACTTGGCATCGTAGCATCACAAGCACACACTCATCATTTACGATCTTCTTCTCTCCATAGCCACCAAAACCCATAACACCACCAAGACAACTGAATCTAGCTCCTCCACTTAGATGAACACTTCCACTCACGTCTCATAACCACTCTACAGCAACCACAAAATCCCAATGTTCTTGTTCAGGCTTCAACTTCAGCAGTCTACTAAGCTTTCTCTCTCGCTTTATTAATGAAATTATAAGAATAATTGTATGTTGTGAAAATCAATGGTCCTTGCTCCACTTCGAGAAGAAAAGCATATAGATTTCCCCTTTGGTACAAAACCCAAGTTGGTAGAGTTCATCTGTGAAGAGAGTGGCTCCACCAAACTAGTAAGAAATCCCAAGTTTGGAGAATGGAAAATTACAGATAGTAGACCAATCCCTATTAGGTTGGCTTCTAGGATCTGTGCAGACTGAAGTTGCTAGTGAAATTTTGGAGCTTACTTCCTCAAGAGATCTCTAAAGGCTACTGAAGAATAATTTGGCATTTCCAACTGAATACCTCTCTCCAAACAAATAGGAAATAATCCATGGATGATGGAAAAAAGGTGAATACCTGGCACACACATGAAACATATAGTTGTTCACTAGGAAGAGAACCTATGTCACTCAAGTCACTCTTTTTACAACTCAAATTTCCTTAAATCCGTTTTTGAATTCCTATTCTCAGATCACTAACAACATGCACCATAAATTTCTATGGTGTCTATCAATTCGAAAAGTCACATGTTCTACACTTTCCAATTGCTGCAAATATTGGAAGTAGTTCACTCGAGTCTTTGGGAACCTTTGTCCATCGCTTCATCTCATGGGTATATTTTCACATTTGTTTTATGGATAACTATACAAGACTACGTTGCATCTATCCTTTGAAAAGTATAGGAAAAGCCCTTAACACCTTCCTCCAATAGAAAAATCCCATGGAAAACAAATTTGAACTTAAAAAAAGGAAACAAGATCAGAACTCTACGGTCCAATTGTGGATGGGAATTTTGTACCTTTCCATTTTTTCTTTAAAACAGTGGCATGCACTTTCAGCACTCTGATCCTCATGCAAGTGCCCAGAATGGTTGTGTTGAGAGAAAGTACTGACATATGGTTGAAAAGGGATGGTGCAAGTGCCCAGAATGGTCCTTAATGCCCCTCTCTTATTGATGGGAAGCCTTCTCCACGCTTTATACTTGATAAATTACCTTCTAACAACACATGTTTTAGGCAAGAAATCACCTTGGAAGAAATATTTCAAGAGAAAGCCAGAATAAATTCTGTCAAAGTTGTTGGAAATGCCTGATTTCCATGTTTGAGGCCTTACCAAAACAAAAAATTTCAATTCCACTCCATCAACTGGGTTTCACTTTCGTAAAGGCTTCATGTGTCTTTGTCCTACTAGATGAATTCAAGTCTGAAATCCCCTTAATAAATGGCAGCTCTACTGATGCGATATATGTTTCCACCCAAATCCCATTTTTGTCATCAACCCATTGTCCTTCTTTAGCTATAACCATCATCCCATTCTGAACCTTCGCATACAGTTTAACTTGAGCTAAATAGTCGGTACCCAACTCACTCTAAAATTACTGCCAAGGACTCCATGTAGTATTAAAGATTAACAACGAAGAAAATGGTTCACATACATGCCCTATACTTCATTGCCACTCCAAATATCTTCAAGCAAGTAAAGTAATTTCACCTGCAAACTAATTCAACAGGGAAACAAACTCAACAAAAACAATTCGTGCTTGGGACATTCTATTTATTTAGTTGAATGATTAAGAAAATAAAAATACGCTTCAACCATTCTAGTTTCACTATAACAGACATTAAATAAAACACGCCAGAGGAGAATATAAAATTTTGATTCTTTGTCATTCTTCTTATGTTTTCTCGGAAACTAAAACTTAGGAAGCTAACCTCGAAACTTAGAAGTTCTAGTAGGGAACAGAATGGGAATGGGATGGAGAAGACGAGTGCTGTGATGTGTTGCTTCCATGGCGGGACTTGGAATTGCTCCAAGTGAGCGCGAGTTAGTTCTTGAGCTCCGTACCTCCGAAAATGTTTTTCTTTTCCTATTTTAAAATTAGGGTGTTTACGGTTCCATTCGGCTCGATTGAACCGGTAATATGTTTGAAATCGAACCGCTCGAATCGAAGTCAGAGAGCTGGGCGGCTGTGGCCGTGGGATTGTTGGGTTAGGGTTAAGAGAAGTAGAAGGAGGGAGTTGGGGTGGGCTGGGCTGGGCTGGGCTGGGCTGGGCTTAATAAGATGGGTTGGGCTATTAATTAGGTTTCTGCAATTTTCTTTTGTAGAAAATACATTTTCATTATGCATGGATCATAATGCCACTCGTAATGTTTGTGAGAGTGTGACATATTCGGGAGGTGAGAAAGAGAAATTAATAATAATTTAAACTAGCTAGGTTGACTAGTGGGGCGGGGGCCATTGAGGCAGCTTAGTGATAGGAGATTATTAATTAATCGTGGATATGTATGCATGGTTGGGGGAATGAAAATTAAATAAATAAATAACATATGTGTGTATTGACACAAACTCTCCAAAGAAAAAAAAAAACTGAAAATTTTTGTGCATGGCATGGCATGGCACGCACGTGCGGGATTTGAACACTGGAGGTGAAGTGTGATGTAATTAATCGCAGCTGGTACTTGCCACCAGTCATCAACTGAGATGATTATTTCCGATCTTATATATAATAATTAGTTTGTATGATTGGAATTATAATATATTAAGCATCATCAATTTTTTTTTGTTTGAAGAATTCAATCGATCAATTCATATAATAACCGACACAAAGCTGGTTTTGTGTAATAAAGCAAAAGTAAAATTATAATGGGAGCACTTGGTTGGCCTCCTCCCTCCATGACACAAAGCTGATATTAATGAATCTAATTGCTAAAAATTAATGCACACTGTTCATATAATGAGAGCTAGACACAGTGTAATCTTTCATGTCTAATTAGCCTAGTTCCATTACAATTTACACCTTGCATCTGCATGAACCAAATTAAAGTGTGGAGAGCAATGGAGAGAAAGACCGAAAGGTAGTTAATTAAAGGCAATTATCATAAAAGCCTGATTAATCTACATTGGTGTAAATACACGTTACTCCATAGACATATTTGTATTCTACTTTCTACTCCCACATGTATTATTGTTTCTTCCTAGAGACCTCTCCTCGTATATATATCGCTTCTTAATTATAAATCCTCGTCCCGTGACCATATAAATTAAAAAGATCTGAATTGTGAAGGGGAAAAATAAATTAAAGCACATGACTGATGGATGAGGCAACTGTGGATGTGCAACGGACAATCATTGTGTAGAATCCTACTTCATACCACATCCACTTTAACTACTATTATATGGGTCTCCTGACTCCACGATCCCACACTTTTCTCCTCTTATTCTTTGCCATTTGGCCATTTGCCTGCTTTGCTTGCAGTTATAAATCCCCCAACATCCCACCTCACAATCAAATCAACTTCATAATTAGAAAGTAGGTGTCACTATAGCCTATATATATAATCACACTATACTATCCATTAATTCTTTTTTAATACCATTTAATAATATTAATTTGGTAATAACATATAGATGATATGGGTAAAATTGGTTTTGTTGAGTTAGAGAGGAAGCATATGTAGGAAGTTTCGTGTGAGGCACATTAAGGTTAGAATGGGAAAAGCGAAGCACAATAGCACATGGATGAATCATGTGCTGGCCGTGGCCCCCACCTTTGATAACAACCGCCCGCTCCGTCCTCCTACCATACGCTCTATAATTTTCTAACATGTTTCGACTAACACTAGTTTTGTTTTTTGAAAAAAATCCATTAAGCAACGAGGTTGAACAATTAGCATTAAGAAAATAATGTTGATAGCATAGGATTAAAGATACAATGAGAGTAGACGGGAGATCATTTACTAAAATCATAACTAGAGCCAGAAAAGCTGTGTTGTGTCGAACTATGTAGAAACCCAGAGTGGCTCCCAATTCAGCAACTCCTTGGTGTGTTTGCAGTTGCATCTGCAACTGCATGGCCTTGTAAAATTTTGTTCCCCGTGGCTCTCTTCTGTAGTCTCCGGCGAGTGCGCTTCATCATCATCATCATCATCATCCTCCATTTGTTTCAGCTTCACCAAATGAAGTTGAAGCCTCCCTTTGGTACGTTCTGCATGGAAGTAGGTGGTGCGAGAAGCAGAGCCGGTAGCCACGGCTGTCAACACCAGCCGCCCATCTTCTCTGTAGGACTCAATTCTGAGCCCAGTGGAGGCGCTGCCGCTGCCGCTGCCTGATGTCAACGGAGGTGGAAAGGTAGTAGCGGAAGCGGCGTCTCTAATTCTTCGCTTCCCTTTTGATCTGACGGCCGTGTGGGCAGATGCAAAATCATCATCCACTTCCAAACACATGTCATCACCCATGTCGCTCCCGCTCTCGCTCCCTAACCCTTCGGTGCACATTTCCAAGCTTTTCTTGCTCAGCCTCGTCGTCGTCCTGGACCACCCACACCCACCATGAACGTACGCCTTCTCTTCTTCATTTCCACTTCCATTTCCATTGCAATCTTCACCTCTGTTCCTATTCCAATTTTCTTCCACTTCCTCACCTTCTTTATGGACATTCTTATTCCAGTTCGCCATATTCTTAACAAGAGGAAGGGCGAATGAGTGAACACCAAAACAGGGGAGATTTTAGTGACAAAAATTCAAGTTGTGTTGAAACTAGCGAGATAGAGAGAGATAAGGAACATGCAGGCAGGTGCAGGGCCAGGGGTGGAGAGGAAAGAAAGGGGAATGACAGGAATTTATAGTTGTGAAGAACCCTAAGTTGAGGAGCTGTGTAGGGCCAAACTCTACAAATGTACACAAGTCTCAATCTTCATCAAATAATGCACAAACAAACGTACGTGTGTCCAACGAATTAATTAAACCCATACCATAATGTAACTCAAGTTAGGGGAGGGGAGGGGATCTTTATACTTACCTAAAACAAAATGCAAATCAAGCAAAACAAACCCCTTACAATTCTATTTTCTTCCTATTATCGACTCTCAGATAATATGCGAGATTAATTCTGAAACAACCCTCCACGGGCTTTTAGTTCTCATAAGAATTTGAGAATTTGTCCTTGTTTTCTTTTCATTATTTTAGAAGTGTGAAACCCAACCAAAGTCAGTCATCCCAAAGTAACTTCATGATTGAGTTATCTAAACTAAAGTTTCTGATGGTCGACTGTGGTTTTAGTGGCCATACCTCTCAGCCTCAGCCTATGATTAACTGAACAATCTCAACCGACCAACAAAGAAAGTTGAGCCCAACTGCCCTGCTCGACCTCTCATACTTTTCTTTTCATCTCAATTGTGCTCCTCAAACCCCACCACATGCACCATTGTAGTATTACAGAAAGCAACATCAGAGCTTATAATACCACTTTCTGACAGCTTTTGAACGTCTAACATGGGTTGCGTATAAACTCCCAGGACCACAGTTAATCTATGGAGGATGAAGTTTTCTTCCCACAAAACCACAGAATCCAATCAACTGTTCATCTTCATTCTGTAAATATTTTATTAGTTAAAGTTTAGGGATACAACTTCCAAGCTGGGTGAGGGAGCGGCCATTTTGGATCTTACGTGTATTATTTGTACAACCAACGTAGTAAGGAAAAATCAAAGTTGTTTCACAGAGACATGCAAAGCATTGTCATGATTGAAAATGAGAGGAACTTGAAAAACCAAAAGAGAGCAAAGAAACTAACTTTACTGAACAGAAGAGTTGTTGACTGAAAAGGCTTTTCCAAAGAAAAGAAACCATTCCTCTGCAAGCCACTTGCCAGCACCTGCATCTTCTGATATTGGAAATGGAAACCCTTCTCTTCTCTTCTCACATGTGATTGGTCTTTTATGTGTCATCGCCTGTTCATATTTAATGCCACCATTGTTACTAAACTTATTCACTAATTACATATTTTGGGCTTAATTAGGTAGCCGTCCGTCATCACAGTTTACCTATACATATGCAACAAGAACAATTACACCTTTTCTTTACCAACTTCTCTTTCTCCAACAAAATTGTTTCATATACTAAGAGATGATCTCGTTCAACCGATTTCTCAAATTTGGAAAAGGCAAGTGCTTATGAATATGCTTCACAAAACCTGAATACCTCATGCCATTTCATGTTTGTCCGTGTGACAAATCCTACCTTTTGCATGGAATATAACTCTAAGATTACTATTAAGAAAGAAAGAGTCTTTCCAAAAGGCAAAAGCCCATGGCCCCCAAACCATCATATACTTTCTTTCACCATCCAACTTGTTTGCTTTTAATATAGATTGACCAATCTCACTAAAAATTAAAACCCCTCCATTACATAAAGGCTAACTTTCAGACATCTTTGCCTAGCTTTGCCCCCCAAATGATAACAAGGGTCAAGAAACATTAAAGCCTATGTTTGATTATTTGTCTTGTATTAACTGTGTTTTTATTTACCATAGACTTTTCAAAGGATCTTAAACCAGAAAGTTAAAGGAATCAGACCAAAAAGGTGAAGGAATCAAAATAATGTCATAGCGTTTTGACCTTGTTGGTCTCTCCACTTTTCTTCTTTTTTTAGCCAAAAATAAAAAATAAAATAAAAAGAAGAGAACACAGTTCTATATCAGAACCTTTCATTGTTTGCGTCTAGTATATTATGGTTTTTCTAACAAAAATTTGCAATAATATTTGTGCTTTGAAGATTCCATTAATATAAGGCTCATCACCAAATACCAGGCAGTGGCACCATTGTAGAAATCTAGTTGATAAATCTGCAATGAAATTTCCATATCAAATTTTGAGAACTCTCCAGCCTTGCTCAAATCCTGATGTCTTATGGAGATACATCCCACGCTGTAGACCGTAGATGTTGAAATAAATTGTGAAAAAGAGAAGATATTAAAAAAATAAATAAATACTGTCCTCTCTAAGAGCTGTTGCCATTACCTAACAGGGAATCCAGAAAAAAAAAAGGATCAGGGAGATGAACATTATACTTTGAAGATGGCATCATTACATTTAACGTCTGAGACAAAGGAGACCCTTGAAATATGGTACAATTCTAACAAAAATATGGCTCTTTTAGTCATAACACGTGAAGATTTTGAATTTCGTTTCGTAGCTTTTCTATCTTTTTCCCGATATTGGACAGTTCGTCTTGAAGCTCCAATAGTTTGTCTAACCTATTTTGTGCTTGATCTTGATACGGCTTGCTTATGACACTCACAAAGGTTTCCAAATTTCTAACTGCTTCATTGAGATCCTCTTGCATAGCAGCTTCAAGTTCTCGAGCAAATGCATCCGCTGTTCTTTTCACCTTATCTATCAACTGTTGCCTACGACTTGGAAAGTTTGAAATTGCCAAAAACCTATCACGGACAATAAAAAGCTCATCAGAAGTTCAGATATTCCCATTAAAGTTAAATTATTCCTCCGAATGCATAGTTGTAAAAAGTTGCAGAAGATACAAGTCAAAATGGCTAAGGTGCGTATTCAGTAAGAAATACAGTGCCTAAGTTACAGTTTAATCCACCCTAACTGGAGGGTCTACCAATACCATGGAGACTTCCAATGGAGGCATCTAAATATAGCATTTAGAGGCTTTCCGGAGAGGTTGACCATAATAAAATAATCAAAGTTCAAACAGTAGCTGGTTTTTGGGTACCTAAAGAAGTGGGTGTCTTTTGAGAGGAAACTAGAGGTTGGGAGCGAAATTTGGGACAACGTTTTTGTTTGATTCCTCTCTTGCTTCTTGTTCCAAGGAATTCCGTAAGTATGCTCCTTCAATTAGAATTTTGGACATTTTTGTGTAATACTTAAGTCGTAGCTTTGCTCCCCTATACCTAGGGGCACCCGGGAGACATCAAAGGTTTTTTGTATTAAGCTCACCGAAAGGTTTGAATTTGAGACTCTAAACTGATATGACCAAGAGACCCCAAACCCTTGCCAATGGGATTGTCCTCGGGACAACGTTTTTGTGTAATACTTTGGAAGCTCATTTTGTATATCTCATCACTATCGGTTACTTGATTTCGAGGTCATGATCTATAGTCAGCATGGATTGGTAATTATGGGAAAGGGAAGTTGGGACGAGCTGGCTTTGGCTATAAAAATACATGGAACTATGTTTAAGGAATAAAGACTGAATGAGGTCAAAGGAAGATGCACATTACCCGCCAGCAGAACAAAGGCCAAGAGCAAGAAGATCTTCTGCTGTGGTGGGAAGTACTGAAGTTAGAAGCGAAGCAGATAAACCTGCTGCCCCGAGTCCACCAAACGTTCCCAAAAACTGAAGTTGGAAAATGTAATATATTAAAAAACACATACCACGATGTTTGATGATAAATCTTATCAGTTACAAGTGTAACTACAGATTACTAATTTGCCTATGACAGGTTAACTCATGAACAAATTAGAAACGAACCACTAATTTCATCTGAATATATATTTATGAACCAACATTCCAAAGACAACCATCCATTAAAAAAATAAAAAAAAAAACGGCTGCTAATGTGGAAATTTTATGCAAAATTCTTTTCAAACTCCTGAAAAATACAGGAGTTTTCAAAATGAGCATGCAAATATCCGCTTTAAGCATTGTACCATATCCATGTCCTTACAAAAGGAAGGAAAAATCATAATCATTGATGAAAATTTCCACCTTTCTACTTAAAAATGATCGATATGGCTTAAGAAGAACCTCTCACCGCTTCTCGAATTTCTTGATCAAACAGTTTGGAAGCAGCACTTGGACTGAAGTCCTTAACTACTTTCAAGCTTAGATCGTCTACTTTTTTCAGCAACTCAAAGGTATCCAAATGCTTCTGTGTAGCCGGAAAAACAATAGATGGCCAAAGTTTCTGCAAGGATTCCTGGTACACTATTCCTTCATGAGTATTACCTGATTGCAGCCAAGATTCATAGTCTTGGAGAAGTTTCTAGAAGCCATCAACATAAATTAAGAAAAATCAGAGAAGTTAGGGAGTCAAGAAAACGGCATGGACGATCAAGAAAGCTTCAGAAAATCTTCAACCACAAATAGAAGACATGAAGTTTCTTGATGATTAAAGAATTGTCAGACCAAACATCAAAGCAAAGACTAAACAATTCAAAACGCAGAAAAGCTGGTATTAAAAAATTGTTACTTGTGCATCAGATAGTGCTGGGGAAATAATGTCATTTTGAATCTTTGAGGTAGCTGATTGAGTGGTATTCTTTTCCCCTTTCAAGAAGTAAAATGCAGCTAGATCAAAATTCGATAACTGTAGAGTGGATTCTATGAGCTTCATAATACGTGATTGGGTAGAATCAATCTGCAGTTTTCACTGGAACAGTAAATAAAGATAGGGAAAAAAAAAGCTCATGTTTCTACCTAAAGAACGATTGAAAGTTGAAATTTTGAATGGGTATATACCAGTGATAAAGCTTGTCTTCTCCAAGTGATGCTTTCGCTTTCCATCTTCATTCCATAATTTCTTACATCATCTACCAATTCATTTACTGATGCCAAATCCTGTTTGGCAAAACGTATATCTTGTCTCACAAGAGTTTCGGCGGCAGAAAGTAGTCGTTCTGCAATTGAAACCGGTGTTTGGAGTTTAAGTTTCATTCTTTCCTTTCCATTACTCGTTGACCCATCTAAGAAGCTATACAAGAAACTTTCAATTTTGTGGAAGCTACTGCTTCTCCAATGAGAATTAGAGAGCGATAAGACTTCTCCACTATCCAGAGAAGCAGAAAGCTTTGCTTCCAGAGCAGATCTTGCAGATACTGGAAATACTAAGACATGTTCAGTATTCAACAATTTTGCTGCATTTTCCTTGACAAAGGATAGGGCTTCCTCCAGCTGCAACCAAGCCAGAAAAATTACTAGGTTAAAACAAAGCTCGGAATGAATCTAATAATTACTTTATGTAAGATCAAGAAAACAAGCACTTTTTAAGTTAACCTCGTGGCTATTCTGATAAAGGTCAGATTTATTCAACACGAACACTACTTTCTTCTTCCACTGCTGCGTGTAACGAAGAAAATTAACCTGAAAGTAAACCATAGGTGATTTTAGAACCAGCTGTTATCCACTAAAGTTGTATCAAACTTGTTGGCAACAAAGGATCCACAATGTCCATCTTTATCTTCAAGAATATAGGGGATTTTGTTCAAATGTGTTGAAGCCATTCAATCCAGTACCAACTACGACCCTTGTAATTTGTAAAGGTATAAATGTTGTATTCCACGTTACAGGCTCCTTAAATGCTTGCTCCATAATTTTCTTCCTAACTACGAGTAATATGTAACAAGTAGCAACTATATAAGTAACAAAATGGTGGTCTTTACAGTTAACAGGGCATGATTGAGGTCCTAACAGCAGGCCATAAATAGCAAGCCACAAAATAGAATGATTAATTTAATGGTTCATACCTCACTCTCAGTCAATGGGCGATCTGCAGAAATGACAAAAAGCAGCAAATCTGCACGAGGCACGAATTCCTCCGTTAGGCGTTGTTGCCTTTCAAGAATCACATTAGTTCCAGGTGTATCAACAATGTTCATCTGCATTCAAAAGGATAGAAATACTCTAATTATACATAAGTTAACACACGTTAATAAGCGAATATGCAACAAAATGTGCACGCATACATTCATATGCAAGTATAAATCTACTCACAAGCACACACACATAGGCATCCTAATGGATGGATATAATGTAAATGTAATCACTCAAAGTTTCTTGTCAATGCCTTGCAAACCAACCGGCTGAGTGCTCTAAAGTCTGTTGCTGACAATAGAATGAAGGCATGCAATATGAACTACTCGGAAAAACACGCTGATAGAGTAGTCTTTTGTAAAACTTATAAATAGTATTTTGGAAACAACTAACTAAATTTTAATTTACAAATGTAAATTCATTACTACTTCTGCGTTCCTTGAAAAACCAATAGATATACACCAAGGTAATAGATAAAATGTGGTGAAATTAAAATAAGCATTATTCAAACTCATGCGTTGGGTAAAGTATTAAATTAGTATACGTCACTTAGTATCCTTTGAGCTTTATAGGACCAGTTCCTTACGAGGTAAGCAACTGTAGTTCATGGAGAATAAACTCATGTCAACATAACATGAAAGCAAATACGAATAACAATTCCACTGGGTATATTCTATTATATAAAGCATATATTGCAACAAGGTTAAATTGTAAGTTCAGTATGAACTTTCATGTTTGTATATAATAAGTACCTAAAACTTAGTAAGTTCTTGAACTTTCAATTTTGTGTCTACAAAATGGTTAAACTTTAAAAAGTATCTAATAAATTCCAAAATTTTCCATTGTGTCCGCGAGGTCTTTGAACTTATAATTTTACATCTAATAGTCATCGACTTATTTGACATTTTCTAAAGTTCGTGGACCTATTAGATACAAAATTTAATTTTACGTTTAATAGATTCCTTACTATTAAAAAATGTTAAATAAATCAAGGACCTATTAGATATATAATTGAAAGCTAAGGGGTCTATCAAACACTTTTTAAAGTTTAGGGACTAATTAGACACAACATTGAAAATTTAGAGATCTAAAGTTGAAAGTTTAGGAAATTATTAGATACTTTTTAAGATTCAGGAACCTATTAGACACAAACTTGAAAGTACAGAGACTAAACTTGTTTAACCTTGCAACAACAATTCATGATTGGTAAATATAAACACTTTGTATCGATCATGACAATAAACATACATGATGAACATGCGTGTGTGCGTGGACACATGTTCTCTAAGCATATGAAAGAGAAAAATATTATTTTTCTTCTGACGACAAGAACAAGAACTCTCAAGATGAGACTTCAAAAGTGGATAATAAGTCAAAAGAACCGTTCCATCTTTTCTTGTGTGTGTGTGTGGAAGAGACCATAAGATTTTTTATTTTAATGATAAGATCTTCGAGTGTGTGGAAGAGACCATTCATCACAAAAAGAATATAACATATGAGAAACAAAAGGGAGGAGGAGATCCCTTCCCAAGTCAAGACGAGATTATGTGTAAACTCACTTCGTTAAGGATGGGAGCAGGAAGATAGCATATATATTGACCATCTGGATGTCGTTCGCACCGTTGTTGTTCACTAGAATTTAACTCAGAGAACCTTAAGAAAGTTATCTCATTAGTCGTAGGAACAACACCATCTTTTAAATATTTCCTTCCAAGAAGTGCATTAATAACTGTTGATTTTCCAGAGTTAAATTCACCCTGGTCACATAAAAAAAAAAGCACAAGACTTGATAAAATAGGCCAAGAAAGTCTACGGCATAAAGCAAAGAGGTAAATATCATTACCAAGGGAAACTAGGACTCCCTCAGTTGGTTAAAGATTTAAAGCAATGTTTAAGGGATGATACATAGGAAAACAAAACGATGGCTTGTTAAGAAGATAATGTTGGTTTCCCCTTGGTTGAGAAAATAATACATATTGATATCTGAAGGGGAAAATAGAGCGAAAAGAAAAATAATCAAGGCGAAGGCCTTGACAAAAATATCATTTTTCAAACTAATGTCTCAGTTGAATAATGTGGAAAGTAGATTAAAGACACCCCGTAAGTTGGAAATTGTTGGTAATTCTTTTTTCATCTACTAAATCCCATAAGGAGGTGGATGACATGGAAATATTTGTATAAAATTGGACAATAATGAGTCGTCGTATGACTCAATAATTACCCAAATGGTAGAATGAAACAATAAAAATTGGCTTGCCGATCCCTCATGATAAAATACCATATATAAATCAAAATGCTTCAGAGGTTACATTAGCAGGGAAAGAGGATTCACGTCTAGACCCAGGTATAAAAGACAGAAAATTTTCAGCATACAAGGAAAAAGTTCCTTCATTCTTTCTATAATTTTCAAACCCAAAAAATGAAAAAAGAATTGGCAAAAGCCGGTCCACTTCTAGATTCTTTCAAATGAAAAAAAAAAAATTGAATTTATTTGAAATTAGGGCTAATACCAATGTATATCCTGCAACCAGAGATTGTTGAAGTTCAGCACACAATTACCACTATAGCCAGCATAAATGGCTCATCAATTTGTGAAACTGAATCAGTGAGAAGCGAAACCTCCTCCATCTGCCATTTAGAACCATCTTGGAATGAGAAAATGTAGATCATATCCCAAAAAGAAAAAGGTAAAAAAGGAAGATACTTGGAATGTAATTTGAAAACCAACTACCAAATGGCTTAATTAAATGATCACCAGTGGAGCAGCTTTCTGAATAATATTTATAGCCTGACGCAATACTAATTTCTCTGTTTCTATGACTTGTTTTTCTCTATCCTCCAATCTAACAAATCCAGCTATTTGTGTCGTTCCAAGAGAACCATTGTCCAGGTTCAATAGATCAGAGGTATTGGCACTTTCAAAATCGTCCTCCTTTATTCCATTTTCTGTAAATATAGAGTCAAATGCTTTACTGTGAACATCATCGCTCAGCAGCCTCAAACCTTGCAAAGAGATTACTAAGCCACTTGCACCCAATTCTAGCCATTTTAATGCCTCGTGAAACATTGTGTTCTCTCCAGATGAGGAAAATAGTATAAATATCGGTATCTTTACATTGTTAAACACAGAATTTGTTGTCACATCATGCTTCTCTTCACCAACATCGTACAAGAGAAAATCAGCTCCTTCAGATTTGGATGCATTTACGGCAGAAATCGAGGATTTTACGTTCCTTGCTACCAGAGGTAGAAACAGGGAATCTGGTATAGAGTCCAGCATGGTGTTTCTGGCCACAATAGGAGGAAGACCTGATTCAAATGGGGAAACAGATTACCCATCAAATCCATCCAACAGCTTCCAAGTGACAGTTGCGAAGAAAATGTCTTATATACAAACAAAGTAGTTTTTTTTTCTTTTAATTTCCTTCGATTAAAAATTATAAATATCATATATTCTATGTATAGCAAAGCAGACTGAATATTTCCCATCCCATGCTGGCTACATAAATAGATGCCTTCGATATGCTCTAAACTGTTAAGCAGGTGCCTTATCAAAATTTTTGCTGAAGTTTAAAGTTTATTTTAAACATAAAAATGCACAATCTAAAATCTGACGCGACGAATAACTTATGGCGACAGAGAGTTTGTTTTGTACAACCTTGATCAGAGAGGAGAACACCACTAGCATTAACCGCAGTCGCAATGTCGACACGCTCGGCAATCAACAAATAAGCTCGGTCCCCGACCACCGACTTCAATTTACAGGCAGCTTCGTAGAGCTTCCCACCACCGCCTTCGCAACTATTGAGCACTACGATCCCAACCCACTTGGCCACGGCCCTATCGATCAAATCCAACGCATCGCCACCACCCAATACCTCCGCTGCATCCAATTGCAGCACCACACTGGGGACTTTGATCTCCGGCCGCTTAAACCCACTTGGGAATAGAGTTCTAGGTTGCTGCTTTTCTGGGTTTTGAGGAATCGATTCGCTGGATTGAAATGGGTTCGGCGAAACTGAGTTAACGGGAAAACGAGGGTGTCGACGAAGGGAGGTCTTAAGAAGAGGGGGGTGAATTACGAAGGAAGGAACTGGTTTGGAGAAGATAGGGGAGGAAGGAATGCGGAAGAGGGAATTGTGGTGGAGGAGCAGCATTTCCATGAGAAGTGGAATGTCAAGCAGCAGTTTCCGCTTCCGCTTCTGCTTATCAGACAAAATTGGCGCCTTCAAATAACATCTTATCCGCTTGAAGTGGCGAAGAAGCTAGGCGGCCATTGAATAGATTAGATTGCAGGGATTTTCTTTCTTTTCTTTTTTGAGCAGTGTCGTTTCTTCCATTTAGGAGCTAAGATTCCTTAAAATAACTTAATAAAGAATTAGAGATTTTGATTTATCCTTTTTCTTTTCCAGAGCACAAATTTTATAAAAATCTAATTTTTAACAACAAAAAATATTTGCTTCGATGGAAGCTAAAATTAAAAAAAAAAAAAAAAGGAATAGCAATGAGAAGCTCACACGTGTGTGTAAAGTGAGGTCAGTGCTGCTGGTTTTGGTATACAGTACAGTGGTTGAGTGCATAACTCTGTGTTTTGTGTTGAAACGTTTCAATTAACCATGCTCAGCCTTATTTTTCAATTAACAGTATTTACTATTTATTTATCAAAATTTTAATTATATATAATATGCATTTAATCTGAGAGTTGGGAATTTAGATAAAACAATTTTATTAGAATAAAATTTGTTTCCGATAACGAGGTTCAATAGTTTGGTCAGTGTAACGAGTAGGAGTAACAGAGAGGTCTGATGAGAAGACGGTTTCGCTGCCTCTGTGTCAACTCTTAACTACACTTTGCCATCACCACCTCCTTCTCTTCTCTTCTCTGCTCTTCTCCATCTTAACACAGGTGCTTCATTCTTTTTCCTTTTTCCTTTCCAAGTTGTACTACTTATTTTCTTTGGTATACTTTTGTCTTTCCTAAACAAGTTTGAGTTTTCTGGAGAGTTTCTGCTTTACTAGTTTTGTACTTGGCTTATTTTAGTTATAGTGTGGTGCATGTGCCTGCAAAAGTTCTATGAACTTGTTTCCTTTACTCCTGTAACCTGTTTTTGATGAAACGGTGCTGTTTCGGGTTTTAACAAGGAAAAAAGATGGGTTTTTTTATTCCTTCGTATCACACAGGAGCACTTCGCTCTTAGGGTTGATTAGCTCCTGAATCTCTGATATGCAAGTAAGATTGTGTCTTTGAGTTTTAGGAGAATAAAGGGAATATTAGAATGGGAAGGAGGAAGCTCTCTGAATCAGTCTCAACCACGGCGGTGTTTGTGTGAGGTCTCAGAGTTCCTTTCATTCTCAGCTCTCTCTCTATGGTTTAGTGGTTTGAACTAGTTGGGACATGCTTTTGATAGGTCTCAGTGTTTTTTTGCTTCCCCCATGTTTTCTTTTCTCTATTTCCCCCTATATTTATGTCTGTTTGATATGACCAGGACCAGATTAATTTTAACTTGGCTTGGGCAACTTACTAGAACTATTTGAAAGAACTTCAAAACCAAGGCCTGGAGGCACAAATCCATCCTTGTTGCAAATGAGGTCACAACTGCCAAGTCCTGAACAACTCAATCCTTCCATTGAGAAGACGAGATCACAACTGCGGGTTCGAGAAAAGACATCTGGTTCATCTTCCTCAAAGAAGAGGGCAAAGAAGTCCTATCCTTCTGTTATCCGGCGGTCCGAACGAATTCAAAATGTTGTTCAGCCGTATCAAAATCGTGATATAGAACCTGTGGTTGAAGAAATAGCTGTTAGTGATAGTGAAAAAGAAGATGAGCCGCTAGCTCAGGGCGAAAAGGAATTAGATGAGCCAACCTCATGTGAACAAAACTTACATGGAAAAATTGATTATGTAGTTAAACTACTAGAAACTCAAGGAAGAGCCATAAAGGTACTGAAAACTAAGGTACTAAAGCATATTAATTGACATTATATGTTTTTAATTTACTCAGCTCTATGATTAGTTTTAATTGGTTGTTCAATGCCTCAAAGAATTTGCTGAGTGAAAGCTTATCACCAACAGAGGTTAGATACAAGAGCTTATATATTGAATCCCAAAAAAAGGTCTATTTCATTGTTTTCCTGTTGTGTTTATGAATCTCGATTCTCATCCATTTATCTAGAAATGGTACCTTATCGATTCATGCCAGGTTCAAACCTTAATGGATGAAAACCAGCAGCTTACTCAGAAGTTGGAAACTGCCCTTTGTAAAGTTGAAGCAGTAAGTACCTTCGATTCCATGCTTTGTACATAACAATTGGTAACCTTTGAACGATATAACTCTGTAACCAAGTTGTTTGTACCAGTAGATCAAAAGTCTTTTTGGGATAGTCAGTCTCATCCATTAGTGTCTTCATCAGTCCATCTAGTTCATGAATTATGCTTTTTCCAGAAGCTAAATCTTTTACTTCCTTTATTTTCTTAGATTAGATGGGAAATTCTGCTTGTTCTGTTGTATCATCATGTTTTACTACTGCAATATATTACTTATCTTGGTGCTGGTGCGGTACACTTCTTGAACAATTTTATTGCATGTATCTCCCCTCCTCTTTCTCTCTCTCAACTAATGAAATAAGGAATTCGGGAACTTTTTTATGGAAATTAAGAGGTCTTTTAGATCTTGCTGTAGGTTTCTGAGAATGAGATTTTGTAATTATGGAATCCTTATCTGCTATGGCTTCATGTGCATGTAGTTGATACAATTTTACCTCAATCCTAAGAGTAATTCATTGGGGGTTTTTCTTTTGGTTTGCTTGTGTAGTATGAGAAAGGGAATCAAAATTTTTCTGAAGTGCTGGAGAAACTGAAGGATGTGATGTTAGTCTCCAATCTCACCAAAGTTACTGAAACAGCCGTCAATGCTTCTTCTCAAGCAATTCGTGAGGCTATGTCTTCAGGCATGGGTCGAAAAGCCAAGACCTCTGCAGCCAAGGGAAAGAAAAGGACAAAAACAAAGTGAACAGAGTTTAAATATTGGATTTGTAAAGACCATCATCTTATCTTCTCTTTTCAACTTGAGAGCAACGTCTCTCAACTATGTTATTAAGCTGTTAAGTATGTCTAAAACTCACTGAATCTTTATTTTTGTGATATGTTTTGGAAGTAGTTGCAACGGTACCACTATTCACCACTAAAACCTCCCAATTTCCGTTTGAAACATGATGCAATATGGTATTAAAAAGTAAAAACATCTAACCAGGGATATCTTTTAAATAAGTTCTTGACTCAGAGCTCAATAATAAAGTTAGTGACACAAATGGGACTTGATTTTTCCCTCTTGGATTACACACGTCACAAATTTCAGAACCTGGTAGCAAAGCATGGAGTGTTACAGTAAGGCTTTGATATGTTAAGAAAACAGGATTATAGTCTTATCATGCCATCACTCACAGAAGCCTAGAGCTATTAGAAATTTTGGTTTGATAAGTAAAAGGATTTATTTCTAAACTAAATGCAGTGAAGATTAAGGTACTCAGTTACAGGAATGTAAAATGAGAAAAGAAAAAAAAAACAGAATAGCAAAACTGCATCTTCTGGTCCAAAATCACTTCTCTCTACTCTTCTTGGTGGAGCTCACCAAGAGAGGACGAAAAGCTACAAAGATCAGCTCTAGGTGTTCGAGTGATTTCTTTGTCATTACTGTCACATTCTTCTTCTTCTTCTTCTTCTTCATCTTCTTCAGCAATGGCTGGTGGTGGTGACGAGAAGTCCAAGCACATGCCTTGAATAACTTCCTCGTAAGATACAGAGAGATCTTGGGCTGTGAGCTGGTGGTACTCCACAAGCTGGTGAAGGCATTGATTTTCCCTGGTCAAGTTTGCATTTTCGTTTGCTAATCTAGATTTCTCAGCAAGTAATGCCTCCATTTGAAGTCTGACCTGATTCAGATTTACCACCAATCAAACTTCACATAAATCACCTAAATTTACAGATGTGGGAAGAAAGAAAAAATGAATAATAACAAGTTCGATACCGACCAGATCATCTTCTTCGGGTCTGATGCCTCTCGAGAAGCCATCGCGAAGTCTCCTATTCTCTTCCTCAAGTATGGCACATCGCTCTTGCATAAAACATAAATTGGATTTTAATGATATCAATTCTCTTGCTAGGGAGGCTGATTTTGTTGCCATTGTAACTGCAAGCTGGAGAAACGAAAGCCAAAAGGTTAAAATACCGCAAAAGAACTGGCTGAATGATGATTTATATTCAGATATGAATGAGAGAAAAAGGAACCAACATTTTTGGCCTTCTTAAGCTTGTCGTTTGGGTTTGGCTGGTTTTTTTTCTCTAGATCATCCCCTAATTCTTCTGAGCAATGGCTGTCATCAAATTTTCTCTTTGTTGCTTGCTTGGTCTCTACCAACTCATTTCCTTTCCTTATGGAATCATCTTCCTCAACCTCCGAGTCCTTGAGGTTGCTGTGGAAGATCTCCATCAAGGTTGGTGCCTTGACTAGATCTCTAGCGCCCTGAAATCAGACGACAAAATCAACATATGTTTGTTGGATTTAAGAGCATTTGATATAATTTATCCATCAGTAACTATTTCATATTTTGTTTAATTTGTTACCTGCAAGGCGTTATCCAAATTGTTGGACAGCTGAGACAGAGTATAGCCAACAGAGTCGAAACCTCTCAGCAAAAGCAAAGAATCTTCCTTCAATCTCTTGGCCCTTTCCGATTTTCTCGTATTCTATCCCCACAAACCCCATCACAATTTTAAAACTCGACCCCAAAAAAAGGGGAAAAGGCTCGAAGAGAGAAGGCACTCACTATTTGCACGGTAGGATCCTGATTTGAAGAAATTCCATTTCGTTCCTCAAGAAGCGATTCTACTCTACCTTGAAGGGAGCTCCAGAAACGCTTATCTGAAGCGGGACTGAACAATGGCGACGAACCCTATAGTTGATTGCTGAAAATGCATCAGAAAAAGAAGACCCAAAAACACGAGTCCAGTTAAGTGGAACTGGAAGAGAGAAAGAGAGAGAAGAAGAACCTGGTTGTGGTTGGGATGTGAAGACGACGGAGAATCCACAGAGGCCGCCATGGGCAAGAGCAAAAGAGGAGGAGGAGGAGGAAGAGGAAGATAAAGATGAAAGAGAGAAAATATGAACGCAACGGCTAGTCTTAAAAGAAGGGACTTTTCACTTTAAGCTGATTCTCAAGATTTAAATAAGAGGCAACCCAAACCAACGTTCCGAATCCGTCTGAATTATTAATTTCAATTTATTTTATGTGATCTTAAAAACAAGTAGCCTTTATGGATCCTTCAGCTTTTCACCGCTAGTAGTGGGACCCACCCATAAATTCAAACGGATCGGACAGCTCATCTGGTAAGTAAATTAGAAACAAATTTAACCAGGCACCCATTAGATTAGAATACGCAAATTTATTCGAACTTTTGACCTTTCCATTTGATATATATCTGTATCTCCATGTCACATGTTGTAAAATAATAATAATAAAAAATCGATTTAAATGATATTTACAGTAGCCGAGTGGTATATGGTATATGGGGCATGGCAAATGATTGGGCGTTATCTTATTATATCTAACTACACAACTGAAACAGCTGGTTCTCATCTCACGCGATCAAGCAAAGCACAGGCACAGAATGGCTGCTCTTGCTTCTTCATGTTCCCTCTTCTCCTCCACGCCCTCCATCCATATTCCACCTTCTGTTTCTCCTTATCTTCCACGTCTATCACTCTCTTCCCCTTCTGCTCTCTCATCCACTTTCTCCATCTCCCATTCTTTTCCCTCTTTCCCCTCCATTTCCAGACCCTCCAACGTTTCCTCCTTCACTCTCAGGGCTACCTCTGCTCAGAATAAGAAGAAGGTCTTGATTGTCAATACGAACAGCGGCGGCCATGCCATAATTGGCTTCTACTTTGCAAAACAGCTTCTGGGTTCCGGCCATGAGGTCACAATTCTCACTGTGGGTGAACAGGGTTCGGACAAGATGAACAAGCCTCCATTTAACAGATTCTCAGTTAGTAATTACTCAAGCAACTTCCTTTTTGCAACTCTACTCTGACGGGGAACTTGAAATGGTGGTGGTCAATGGGAATTTCTTGGATTAATCTTTTAACCGTCTGTGCAATTTGGAATGTTGTTCAGGAAATTGTGAGTGCCGGAGGGAAGACTGTATGGGGGGATCCTGCAGAAGTTGGGAAGGTCGTGGCAGGGGCCTCATTTGACGTGGTATTGGATAACAATGGCAAGGACGTTGAAACTGTGGGGTCTGTCACTTGAGATTTACTACTTTTTCTCATGCTTTCTTGTGGATTATTTGTTATTCTTTATATGCCATAGAATATTAGGATAGGTTTCTTGTTTTGTTGAAATTAATCCACCTTTTTAACCTGGCTATAAGTGCCAAGAAAAATAATAAACGTAATTTAGCTGTTTATGAAAAAGAGTAATCAACATGATTTAGTTTGTCTGGCATGTTGATTACTCTTTTTCACAAAGATTTCAGTAAGATTAAATTTAAGCTGCAATTTGGCCCCTTTTCTGACACAGACCTGTGATTGATTGGGCAAAGAGCTCTGGCGTGAAGCAGTTTCTATTTATCAGCAGTGCTGGAATTTATAAGCCAACTGACGAACCTCCTCATGTTGAAGGGGTAAATGCTGCAATTTCAACGTGTTCCTGCCAGCCATAATAGAATAAATACATATTTTTAGTTCCAAACTGCTAATAAATCTGCATGATTTACCATGACAGGATACTGTGAATGCTAATGCTAGTCATGTTGGTGTTGAGAAATATATTGCAGAGGTCTTCGGCAGTTGGGCTATATTCCGTCCACAGTACATGATTGGATCCGGCAACAACAAAGATTGTGAAGAGTGGTTCTTTGATCGTAAGACCACACATCTTTCTAAACCTGTCAACTGTTTAGAATGATATGTAGGTTTCTAACTTTGATTGATAAATACACAATGCAGGAATCGTCCGGGACAGACCGGTTCCAATTCCAGGCTCAGGGATGCAGCTGACGAACATCGCCCATGTCAGGGACTTGTCTTCTATGCTGACACTGGCAGTAGAGAAGCCAGACGAAGCACACTCTAACATATTCAACTGTGTAAGCCATCGCGCTGTGACCCTTGATGGAATGGCCAAGTTATGTGCTCAAGCAGCAGGACGTTCGGTTAAGATTGTGCATTATGATCCAAAAGCAGTTGGGATTGATGCAAAGAAAGCTTTTCCTTTCAGGACATATGTGAGTAAAATGAAATAGTTTCTTTGGCATTTTGGTGGGTCAATATAGACTCTCAAGACATTGCTACCCATTGTATTCTGCAGCATTTCTATGCAGAGCCGAGAGCGGCTCAGGATATTCTAGGCTGGAAAGGCACCACATATCTTCCTCAAGATTTGAAGGAGCGATTTGAAGAGTACGTGAAGATTGGTAGAGACAAGAAATCTATTCAGTTTGATTTAGATGATAAGATACTAGAGTCCCTAAAAGTTCCAGTAGCTGCTTGACCATTCTTATGATCGTTGTGCAGAACTGTACCGTCCATCTTACAGTACCTTCAGTACATGGATTCTCATTTATTGTGCTTCTATCAACTTACTCAAATAACCTGATTCAGAAGTGAAGCAATTGAGCTTTTACTTCTGTTGCCCCATTGCTGAGCTTTGCATTTACTAAAGAAAGAAACCGAAGAGATTCATATCGTCTGCATATTCAAGCTCCCTTTTGGTTTGCAAAACCATCCAGGAAGATGTACTCATTTTCATTCATTTCTAGTGAAAATGTTTCCATTGGTTTTGCCAACATCATAAACGCCTAAACAATGTACAGTATGCAGCACATGAGACCAGCTGATAAAGATATTTATGGTAAAAATTCATTTAGAATACAAATGCAAGTTAACCAAATAGACAATTTTAATTACAAGAGTAGTTTAAAAACATATATTACATAATATAACACATGGGCTTCACAAATTAATGAGACTCCTTGACGACTTTATGAGATCAAGGACTCCAGTTTTGTGCTCTCCTCCATAACTCCGAAAGTTGAGCAATATAGACATCGTGAAGCTTTCTGGTCTGTTAAGAGTTTCTAATTCTAAACCAGGTGGCCTGTAGCATTTATATGAATCGTATAAGAGTGAGAAGTTGAAATTCCGACCTCCAAGCAAGCCATCATCGACTCATCCAACAGCAACAGCATTATCTGGGAGGCCTCTCCAAAGCAATCCAACCAAACTTTCCTTTGCGAAAATCTGATAAGATGCGAAAAGCCGCTTGATGACTGTCCCCGTTGAACAATTGGAGCGCTAACTTTTGAACAAATCTGCCACCAACAATTTACTAGGAATTATTTGTGGACTCCAAATATGTATGTTTTTCTTTTTTTAATCTGCAGAGAGATTCTTGAGTCAAAAATTCCGTCCCACCGATTAAAGAAAGAACTTAACCCAAGGTGACAATGTGGAAGGAAAGTGAAGCGAGATACAGTTTTCTCATCAAGAAATCATGATGCTTCATGCATGAAAGACTAAAGTAGAGATAAAACTGTTGATCAGCATACAATAACGTACATGTCACCACATTGACCGTCTGCATCAACTCTGTATCGCTTTTGAAGTGATTCTATACCTGGAGATTTGAAAAGAACTAGTATCATTTATCAACAATTAGGAAACATGTCATTTTAGCAGGTGAAACGTGTTAGCAAATGTATGCTGCAGTTTAGGAGTTGCAGTTTTCCATCAAGTAATGAAGTCGGTGAATATAAATGAATTGACTAACACGTTACTAGTGCAGGAAATGTTTATGTCCCACCAAGAGAGATAACTTGAATTCTAGAAAATTGCAAGAGATAAAAATATTTGCATGGTATTACCTACTGATGGAAGCTTGGTCAAAATCTGTACAAGGATGGCAGCAACATCAGCAACATTGTAGGACCTCTCTCCAATGTCATCGCATATAGCAAGCTTTATTGCAGCAGTCTGGTCACTAATCCGCATTGGTATAATACCAGGAGAGTCAAGCAACTCTAGATCACTCCCAAAACGAACCCACCTTTTACAAGAGAAAGGAAATAAGGAGACAGTTATTGAAACAGATCATTGAACTCCAATTAGAATCAACTTAGAAGAGAATCCAATGTCATCGTCCAAAATGCAAGAAAAATGGCTATACAACCCATTCCCCTCCCCCGTTCCCAGATTCTACATCTTAATCAACACTATACAGATACAAAAAATAGGTGGCATACTTCAACTCTCTGGTGACACCTGGTCTTGGAGCTGCTGGACACATTCGACGTTTGAGCAAGCGGTTGATCAGAGATGATTTCCCAACATTAGGATATCCAACTATTCCAGCACGAACCTATACAAAAATCACTAAGGTTCTCTAAGGTATGTTCTGAAAATATTTCTGATTTACCATAGAGGATAAACCCAATATAGCACCATAATTTTCACAAATTGTCATTGCCCAGAAAAATATCAAATAGCAACATGGTGAGCGTTAAGCAGTTATCCAAATAATCCTCTACAAGCTAATAATATGCTTCACTCAAGCTTAAGGCTTAATGTCCTTTTGGTGCTTCTGTATGTCCGTTAATGTAAGAAGTAGAACAAAAATCATTTATGATGTGAAGATATACACTTGGCATAAAAGAACTCCAGATATATAAAAACCTTAAAAAAAGAAGGTTAAGCATTAGAATTTAGTCATTTCATGCAACTAACCGGGCGAGGAAGTAGTCCTTTTGCCCTACGTTTGACATTTACATCAGCTGCCAGTGTCTTCGCCAACCGCCCTAGCTTCATTGTGCCCTACAGTTACCACATGAGAGCATTATCTACTAATACAACATCAAGGTCAGGATCATCAGAAAAAAAATTCACTAATTTAGATACCATTCCAAGTTGCCCGTTCGAAAATACTAATTTAATTCCCCGTCCCGTAAAATAAGTTGCCCAAGCATTCCGGTCTGCTGAAGATATCATATCTTCTCTGTTCAATACCAATATTCGTTTCCTATTACCAAGCCATCCGTCCATCTATTCAAGGAATGATAAATAAATAGTAAAGAAAAGAAAAGAACATGGTAAGATAATTCGTCGTGATGAAAGAAAAAGAATTTCTACCTTTAGTAAACAGTCAGTGTAACATACACTAAAATGTGGTGAATAAAAGCAGTTCTAATACTCTGTATTTTAGTGACCCAAAAAAGACAAATCTAGCCTCTGGACATATTTCCACTTCTATGACACCGTATTAGCGAGCTATGGGTGTCTAATAGTCCAATTAGAAACTGAAAATATTCAAGTCAAATCTCCCAAACATTTTAATGAATTAAATACATAAAACATAAAATTTGCGAGTCAAGAATGCAATGAATAAAATCAGAACTTGGATGCAAAACCTGTGGATGACTTGTAGACATGGGTATTCTAGCATCTCGAACCTCTATCACAACATCCATCAACTTTAGTTGATCCTTCAGTTCTTTCTCTGTTTTTGCTATATGGCCAGGATACCACTGCCGAGTTGCCAGTACAAAGTGCAAACAAAAAAGTAAGAAAAATATTTATTCATCAAGAAACTTCTTGCCCAATTTTCTATAACAGAATTTAACCGTACCTGGACGGGACGCAAGGCCTTTGTCCAGTAATACAGATCAGCCTCAAAATCAACCCAATCTCTCTCGACTTGGCCGCTGTTAGATGTACCTTGGGAGCTTCCATCTCCAAAGAAATTTGATGTTTTCCCACCAACAATCTAAAACATTCGTATCACAATTTCATAACTTTATTCAGTTACTACTTAAGATAAGTTCTACAACATGATAATAGAGTAGTTCCAGAATACAGGATGATATTTTTCAAGAAAAAGCAAAGGAATGAAAATAATACAGCTCATATGAAACCAATAACGAATTCTGGAGGTAGTGATATAGAAGATGGAAGCTACAATGCTAGAACTCAACCCGCGAATTATACAGATAAAATTTCCCACCTTAGTGTTCCGAACACAGCGAATTGAGGCGATGAAGGGAAAAAAAGAAAAGAATTTGAATGCGTTTACCTGAATTGTGGGGTAGGGCGAAGATGGAGAATGGGAAGGCGCGAGAGATGGTCCGGTTCGACAGTGAAAAACGTGAGGCGGGATTGCACGAGTGGGGGGCAAGTGCAGGGAGAGCCCTGAGAGTGAGAGCTGAACACTAACAGCCATTGTGGCGCCACAATACGGTGATTTTGCACTTTCCCAGCGTCAGCGAGCGAGTTCAAGAATCAAGGTATTTTCCTTTCAAAATGAAGGATTTGTACTTGTTCTCTGTCGAGTCTCTTGCAGCAGCAGCAGGTCACCGGTTGGGCGGGCGACATGTGAAGACTGAAGCACAGTAGCTGAATTATGATGGCCTAGCTTCGGCCCATTGTAAATCGCACTGCTCCCATGGATCATGGAGAAAAGGCCCAACCAACCAATATTAACTAATAATTGAGGGAGGAATTCTCTTCTCTTGGATTATATTGGAGACTTGTTTCACATATGATTTTAGATTTTCAAATTTTACAGAGTTTAATTTTGCATTATGATCTCAATATTGTCCTCAACTAAATAATTAGATTTGATTATCATTCAATTTTTTTTCCATTTGTTGATTTATTGGAATTTGTTTTGTACAAAAGTTTTCATATTTGGATTTGATGTATTAAGCATGATATATCTGGTAGTTCTTTTCTGAATTTTCGACCGTATATTTTTTTTTGGTGCTTTTCTATTTTTCTACATCTTTTTTTCCATTTTAATTTTTTCATATACAATATGATAAATATATACTTCTCAAAAGATTATATAATATATATTTTTTATTGTTATATACTAAATTAAAAAGCTACATAATATATACTATTTAATCAAACTTACAATAATCATGTACCCCATGTGTTATATAATATATAATGGTATATACATCATTGGTCTCCCCCTCTTTATCATCTCTCTGTTGTCTTCTCCAATAACAAGCGTCAACCTAGTGGCGACCTCCCCTGTGAACTCCTCGCCATACCCACGTGTGGAAACCTTAGGCCAGTGATGAGACCCCCTAGAACAATGGCTGACGCCGAGATCGATGACCAGTGGCAACCACGAACATATTTGGCAACCCACAAACAGATCACTGGAGGTCACTTGAAGTTGTGGAAGTTGTGGCGTCGGGTTGCTGCAAATCTTCGGCGTTGTGCCTTCGAAGGGGATACCACCCCAACGCTAGTCTTACATGAGTCGTTGTGTCTGAGCTGCGCTGCTGTGGGTGGTTGCTGATGGAGGAATCTATCGTGGGTCGGATCTGCTACCGTTACAAATTCAGCGTCGTGGAGGGAACGCTGTCGACCTCCATTGGTTGCTGAGAGAGTGCCGGAAGATATCGAATTGAATTTGAGACGGGCTAGAGAAATTGAATTGAATGGGATGAAATGTTTTGATATAATCAAAGGATTTAAAAATAACGTTTGATAGAATGTGAGAAACCAATAATGACGACTTATAAAAATAGATAAAGGTAACCATATTATTCAACCAACACCAATGTAGTATTTGTCGAATTGACTCAAACAATCAGAGTTATGGTGCTAAGATAGTAAAGGATACGAGAACTTATCAAAGTTTTTGTAGAACAAAAAAACTTAAGGAAAAAGAAAAACGAAGAGTATCAATAAATATAATATTATCATAGGTTGAAGATACATGTTTTAACTAATTGAGTTCGAGTTAACATGATTGGGAGATTAATAATAAATAAATAGTATAATTAATCCATTATAAAAGCGAGCATAATCTCATCGATAATCAGTATGTTGGCGGCTGAGACATGATCTCCAGACTTTAGACTTGGTCACACCTTGAACCTAGTCGTACCTTCGACTTTATAGTATTGTTCGTTCGTGGGGCTTCTAGGTCTTTTCTACTCGTCTATACTTCAACTTGGGCCCATGTCGAATTTTCTCACTGCGTGGAGGTTGTGTCTCCAATCATTATTCTTTCCCATAACAAGTATACTTAATTCATTCTTTAATATTAGTTTTTTTTTTTCTGAGAATATCTTTAATATTAGTTAATCATTACTTATTAGACTTAATTAACCATTAATTATGCTTGAGAGATTAATAATAAAGTTTTTAAATAATATATTAATGATAAATAAATAGTTTCTTAATTAATTATTTAATAATAATTCATTATTCCTATCATAAAAAATAATTAGTTATTACTTATTGGACTTAATTAACCATTAACATAAATATATTGTTTATATTTAATACTAAAAAAATTAATTAGTATATTTATACTTTATTAAAAAAATGAGTATCTTCTAAAAAAATAGTATATTTATAAATAATATTTCATATTATCTTAACTATTTTATAATATCAATTTAATTATTAAGTATTAGTACTTCAACTAATTTACACTTATTTAATTGTTTTTACCAATTAAATTTAATTGGCGCGTGCCACATGCCCTTCTCTCTTAGATATGGAGTCCTATTGATATTTAGTTGATCGGATGTCTTGTTTATTTGGCTGTTACTCGTATCTTGACTTAGCTTACTTATTCATATTCTATATAATAATAATTGATTTTCCATAATCATCGTCCAAATGATATCTTAAAAATCAATTGTAAATGATTTTAAGTTTTACTAAAATCAATTGTTTAAATAAAATATATCTTTGTAGGGACTTCGTTGTAATTTACCATTAGACTTCTATCGTAAATAGGCACTAAGAAGACAATAGTGAATTTTTAGTAAATTTGGACACCTGAAGTTTGGATTTTCAATTAGGTTATTCATGTACTTCTTTCCTAAAATTATGTGTAAAAAAATCATTAATATAAACTAATTAAAAGTGAAATATCATATAACTTTTATTTGGTGGTTCAAATTTCCACTCTACATGTGTTGTACTAAAAAAACCATTTTGGTACGTTAAAAAGAAAATAGCAAATATGATATGTTTTTTCTTTTTTTTAAAGTACCAATAGCAAATATGACTCTGAAAAGTAATTGCCTAATGATCATTGATATTTGCCATGGGTAAAATTACATCTCAAACAATGACATTAGTTTTTGTTATATATTTTAATGGTAAAATAGTCCATGAACATATTTTAATCAATTTAAATGGTGAAATTTAGAAGTAGTTTCAAGTTGAAGATATTGATATTATAAATAATTTATGCTCGTCTCGATGATCTTTTTGTTTTCGTTTTTTTGTTGATTAGACTTAAATTTATATGTATTATTTTATCTTGTTATTAACCTTTTAAAAGTATAAGCCAAATTTTGCAAATAATTAGTAGTTTGAAAAAAGTAGTTTTTATCTTTAAAAACTAGCTAAGAAGGAAATGTAAAAGATATAATAAAGAATTTACGAGAAAACAATTATAAGTTTTAGAAACAGAAAATAAGAAACGAAACCAATATTTTTTATTTGAGCGTGAGTAAGTTTTGAATGGTTCAAGGCGCGTCACAGTACATAATCTCCGGGCCAATACCATCGTCGTTATTTATGATTTTTCCCCTCCACCATTGTTGCGCTCAAATCTTCGTAAGAAGTCGTTGCTGACTCCGTCGGATCATCCGGACACCCGTTTCACTTTCCGTAGCCAATTTCGAGGATTACGAGCAGAGAAATGTAGGTTACGAGCTCGTACACTGCTTTTTCCATCTTCGTTTTCTTCTCTGACTGCAGAATTTCAGCCATTGATTGTCGCTTTTTTTTCTTCTGTGGTTGATTTTTGAGTCCACAGGGATAATGACTTGAAGCCGATGGACGCGGAGCAACTCAGAGAGCATGCTCATAAAATGGTGGATTTCATTGCTGATTACTACAAAAGCATCCAGGATTTCCCTGTGCTCAGTCAAGTAGAGGTTCATTCCATCGCCTTTTCGTTCCTCCTTTTACCGTTCTACGCATTCATTATGCTTTACTTGGTTAACTTCTCAACAAAATTATGTATAATGCCTGCAAACTGCAAAGTATGTGAATGTGTTCTGTTAATTAGACGTTTCTCACAGCAGTAGTAGACAATTTTATCCATTACCTAGTTTCATTCTTCAAATATATTCACAAATTTCTTCCTCATTTTTTTTTGGTTTTATATTATAATTTTGCAACCCTTCCAAATTAATTTTGGTAATATTTTTGTTTTCTTACTTAACCAATTTCTTTTCCTTGCTTTTTAAAATTTAGTTCTTAAAATTGCGAACAAATTGAAATAATATACGGCCCAACGACCATTTTCTTTTCTATTTTCATTTTTAGAATAACTTTATTTATTTTTTTATCTGTAAATTTAAAGTGTTTTTCTTAAAAACTAATAAATAGTTCAAAGTTACATTTTATTGTTTATATTTGGCTAAAATTTCTAGAGATTTAAAAAAGTAAAGAAGCATATTAAAAATAAAATTGTTATTGAAATGGATGGTAATCATTATTTTTATTTATCTTACTTTTAGTCTTACAAAAGATTAATAACGTTATTCTTAGAATTATTTATTTTCAGTTTCCATCAATGATGAATTTTTTTATCTTTATTTTAAAATAACAAATAAGGGGGAAAAGAAATATAATCAAGAGCACATGGATTTTCATCATTTTTTCAAAAGTGAAAAGCAAGAAGTAAGAAATAAATACTGAATTTTTATTTTTCTAAAGTAGTAAGTTTATCAGGTACAGGGAGGTGATTTTTTTTCTTTTCGCCTAAAGGAATGACATTTTTTCCTTTTAATTTTTTATATTTTGGTGTTTTCATGCAGCCCGGTTATCTTCGAAACCTTCTACCAGAATCCGCGCCTCATCATCCGGAATCTTTTCAAAGTGTTCTTGATGGTAAAATTTATTAATCTTCTTATGGAAGGATGAAGTTGTAGTTAATACCCAAAAACGTTTTACTCTTTTGGGGACAGGCTTAAAACTCAAGTCATTTTATGGATTTAACTGTAACATAATTTTAAATTATTGGTTGTAATCATAGGTTATAGGGGGAGGTGGACCTTGTAAGCTGTAATCTTATTGTTAATAATTTATTTTCGTGATTCAGATGTACAGAAAAATATTTTACCGGGTGTAACACATTGGCAGAGCCCGAGCTACTTTGCTTATTTTCCTAGTAATAGCAGTATTGCCGGATTTCTTGGAGAAATGCTCAGTGCAGCATTTAACATTGTGGGTTTTAGTTGGATAACTTCTCCAGCTGCTACAGAACTTGAGACGATTGTTCTTGATTGGCTTGCCAAATTACTTAAGCTGCCCGATGACTTTCTCTCGTCAGGTAGTCCCTTGGATTCTGATGTTGCTTTTGATTGTTTTCTGGTGAACAATGGAGCCTCCTCCCTCGTTATTTTCTCCTTTCAACTCAACTTTTGAAGTGTCCATTTCATATTTATAAAATTTTCCTTATTAAGTGGAGATCTCAGCTAATGTTGGTCAATTCAAACAAGGGAAGCTATAAAGCTCAAGTAACTGATTAAATATTATATTACTGAGTGATTCTGATTCATCTTTTTAAGTATCTGATATGTTTCTCTATTAAATCAATCAATTAATGTCACGTACCTTTCACTAATAAATCCTTTCCATATTAATATACATAGTGGGCTTGAAAGTTAATTTGGTTGGGTGGTTACTTGATCTCTCCATCTCCACTAAGAGGAAGAGTCTCTTGTCTTGTGGGGGAGTTTGCAGTTACTCTTAGAATGGAAAAGAGTATCAAGTAATCACATAACAATCGCTGGACATACTTCCATGCTGAAATAATTTGAAGTCAAGGTTACTTGAGAAACTTGTAATTGATTTCCATATGTAATCCTGAAATCCTGTAGTGGCCTAATATGAAAAGACGAGGGCATAAAGTGATTATTACTTTGATGTGATTGCATGATAGACTTTGGTTTGCATTAAGCTATTCTCTGAGATTCATGTAACAAAACTGGAAATCTTGCTGCAGGAAAGGGTGGGGGAGTAATACAGGGAACTGCCAGTGAAGCTGTTTTAGTTGTGCTACTAGCAGCCCGTGATCGAGCTCTGAGGAGATTTGGAAAAGATTACCTTAAAAAACTAGTGGTTTATGCATCTGATCAGGCACATAGTGCTTTACAAAAAGCATGCCAGGTATTTCGAAGGTGTAATATTCAAGTTTGAATCAGCCTTCAATATTTATTCTTTCAGCGAGGTGATTTACCATGTCATTGGCATATTTATGTTATGAATGATGCAATAACCCATTCCAAACACAATCCTTTGAACAATTTTATTGATACACATCATATTTAATTAACGTGGGATACCTTTTTGCTCTTGTGTACAAGATTCTACATTATATTATATAAGTTTGGAGATGCTATTGAGTACAAAGCGTAGGCTACAGGGGATGCTTAATTTTGAAGTTTAGTTTTTACTGTTGTTTCTCTTCTTTTATTTTGAAGATTGTGTCTCCTGCTTTGTTGGCTTCCTCAACGTTAATATGATGTAAATATACTGTTGATTTCTTTTTGTATTTGAGTATATGTACAAGTCCTATCATCATCCGTTTAAACCCCCCCAAAAAATGTCCTATCATTATCTATCAAGTTTTCCTTGAGCCATATGTGTAAAAAGTCCTATTATAATCTATCTATCATAGATACTATTTTGACTGTCAGTTGGCTTCGGTTTCAAGAAAAGTTCTTGTTTTTTGTCAAAATAAATAAATAATAAATAAATAAATTGTCAGTTGCTTAATAAATCTGGACTTCAGAAAGAAAGAGGAAAAAATAATAATAATGACCATTGATCTATATTTAATTCTATATTTTTGTTTTGTGTTTCTTTGGCAGATTGCAGGCATTCATCCTGAGAATTGCAGATTGTTAAAAGCAGATTTATCTACTAATTATGCCCTTTCTTCTAATGTTCTTTCTGAAGAAATTTCCCACGACAGTGCCATTGGATTAATTCCCCTTTTCCTATGTGCTACTGTAAGAATGAAGAATAAGCTTTCTCATCATCTCTATACTTCCATTGAATATAAGTTGTCATGTTGCAGAAGTACCTATGGTTCCTGCCTCTCCCCTATACTTGCTCTCGAATAATTAACGTACCAGCCACTTTCTCTGATTGATGGAGTTTCATGGAGGCTAGTTCGTCTACACTTAGTATAAATTAACAGTGGCTTTTAGAAGGTCATCAGTGAATTACATATATTTGCAGAGCTGCCTGATTTTTCGGGTTTATACTGGCCAATCTGATTGGCCAACTTCAACCTTATCTTTTCTAGGAAGAAAGAAAAGAAAAAAAAAACATTAAAGATGACAGTGAAGAAGAACCTGTGTTCTAGATTTTTTTCTGTGCTAGAACCATGTTTAGTCTTTTAACTAGGATTTGAATTGTCTTATTACCAGATTTTAATGAGCCACATGTATTAACATCATAGTACTGGCTGCAGAAATGTGTTTCAGTAATTCAGATTTGATGCTCATGCATGCAGGTCGGAACCACGTCATCAACAGCCATGGACCCTCTCCCTGCGCTTGGAAGTATTGCTAAGGTTAACACAGTTTTCTGAATAGAATGGAATAGTTTCTGCAAGGTCTTTACAAATTAAAATTAAACATAAAATGACAAATCATATTAGTATGGAGACGCTTTTATATGATTTACTCATTCTCTATTACTTTTTATCATGCTCCAGAAAGACAAGCCTCATTATCTTAACCATAGTTGGATAAAGGAAAGTCTAAGCATATGATCTTGTTCAACTTAATATTGTATCAAAAAGAACTGAGCTGGAAACAAAAGCCCTCATATATTCAGTACGTTGCAGACCCTTGAAATACAATGGGCTGTATTCATACACTTATCCTCATTTTCACAGAATCAAATAGTTACATTAGTCATTCAAAAGTTAAGGCTTAATTATGGTGAATTTAATCATCAAGCAATAATAACTTCAATTTAAACAGACATTCTGCTTGGATTTAATATATGTAACTGGGGAAGTTAGGGCTAAACGGAATAAAGTAACATTCGCTCTGCTAGCATATTAAACCAGCTACCTACCATATAGGTTTATGTAGACTTCATTCATGTACAGTGCACACATTTGTAAAAATACTATATTCTTTTTATATTTGTGCTTCATAGATTTGCTCTGAATCTCTGATTGAAGTTCAGTTTTTTTTTTTTTTTAATTATTATGAGCAGAATCCTTATTATTGAGTCATTGACAGAGGTATGAAATGTGGTTTCATGTGGATGCTGCTTATGCTGGAAGTGCATGTATATGCCCTGAATATCGCCAATACATCAATGGTGTTGAAGAAGCTGACTCATTCAATATGAATGCTCATAAATGGTTTTTGACGAACTTTGATTGTTCAACACTGTGGGTCAAGGTATATGCATAACAATATCTACTGTCCACTGATAGGATTCCATGAAATGACTGCTTTATTCAGTAAAACATGTGTTAGCATGCTTATGTACTTTGTTCATAGTTGCATATACGAATTCCCTAAGCCTGATAGATTCCTCCCATCGCCTCCCCTCCAGAAAGAGGAAAAAGAAAGGACTGGAAAAACAATAGAAATTAAATGTAGTCGAGTTCTCTTTTATTTCTTCATCTACACTATTAAAAGGGAGGCATTGGATAACTGTTTGGTGGATCTGATATTTTTTTAAAATTTCTTATTTTAATGGTAATTCACGTATATTATGGCCACAGGACAGGCGTGCCTTGATTCAGTCCCTCTCTACTAATCCCGAGTACTTGAAGAACAAAGTAAGTCTGACCCACAATCTACTTCTTAATCTTTTGAGAACGCTTGCAGCAAAATATGTGAGCAGTGTGGATGCATGGGGAAACTGAAATCGTTATAGTATCCGTATAACTTATTTTTCATGTTCGATCTCAAATGCAATTGATATTTGCAGGCATCTCAAGCAGAAATGGTCCTGGATTATAAAGATTGGCAAATTCCACTTGGACGCCGTTTTAGGTGTGCCTTTAAACAATGTGTCTTGTCTAGAAACGTTTTTATATTTTCAAATTTTAAAAAATACATTTGGTCTTATACTTTGTTAAAGTAACAATTAGTCTCTAAACTTTAATTTGTAACGATTTAATCAAAGTACTTTCAAATTGGTAGCCATTGTATCTTTAAAGTGGTAACAATTGTACTTTTAAATTGACAACAATTTAATCCTGAACTTTAGTATGTAACAATTTAGTCCTTATAGTTTATAATTTGTAACAATTTTTAGTACCTATTGTGCAAAATCTCATCAAAATTAAGTGTCAATTTTTATCGTATTAAAAATTTAGTTTTATAATTTAGAAACACATTTGGTCCTTGTAGGTTTATCAATCTATATATATATAAGAAACTTAACAAAAATTTTCATAATAGGGACTAACTCGTTACAAACTTCAAAATACAATTAAGTTGTTATATACTAAGGTTCATGGACTAAATTGTTATATATTAAAATTCATGGGCTAAATTGTTACCCATTTGAAAGTATAAAAACTAAATCGTTATAAACTAAAGTTTATGGACTAAATCGTTACATCAATAGAAGTACATGGATCAAAGGTGTTTTTAACCTATTTTCAGTCTAAGGGTTATTAATATTTATAATGTGACAAGAAGACAGCACATCTAGATACAGTTCAACTTTGGACGGATGTTTTGTCCCGAAGCCTTCTCAGGAATCAATATATCAAGTTTAAAAATTTTCAAATCTTTGGGATTGAGAAGAAAAATGCACCACAATACACCCTGAATAAACTAGGAAAAGAACAAAAGGAAACCTGCACGGATATTTTGTATGAGCATTTTTCATTTCCATTCAATGTTTCTGAGAAATGTTATACTGCCAGAGTAATTTATGCTTTTTGTGTCTTAGATCATTAAAGCTCTGGATGGTGTTACGACTATACGGTGTAGAAAACCTTCAAAAATACATAAGAAACCATGTCAAGTTGGCTGAACATTTTGAAGCGCTTGTATCTCAGGATCCAAGGTTTGAGGTTGTAAATTCTTATCATACTCTTTTGATCTACGATATTGCTTCCTTTAGACCCTCAGCATCATTACAAAGTCACGACATAATCTTGTGGCATTGATATAGAAAAAAGGATGAGAAAATTAATGTGCAGGGAAAGGTTGTATAAATAATAAAATAAAAATGACTCTAAATTAGCGGTTATGCATCAACTCCTTCTTTTGGAAGCGGAGGTTCAATACTAACCCGCTAATGCAGATTGTTAAGTATGGTTCGTTCCAATCATCACTCTTTAAGTTTGTTTGTGCAGATTGTTACACCCAGAACAGTCTCCCTAGTATGTTTTCGCCTTCGGCCTCTTCGCAAAAGTGAAGATGATGGCAACAAACTAAACCAAAGCCTATTAGATGCTGTAAATGCAACTGGAAATATTTTCATTTCTCACACGGTAAGTAGTTTCAGTTTGTTGTAGAATTCCCCAGCTGGTAATCCTGTCTTGTCACTACATGGTCGCCTTAAGCAATGTAAAGGTGGGATAATACTGATATTAGTTGCGTGAGGTTTGTTTCTGTTAACTTAATGTCAACAAAATTGCAGGTTTTATCAGGAAAATACATCCTTCGATTTGCAATAGGGGCGCCATTGACAGAGGAAAAGCATGTTGATGCTGCTTGGAAGTTACTGCAAAATGAGGCTTCCATTTTGCTTGCAAATTGAAACGTAGGTCACTTATCTTAATTTCCAGAAAAATATTGGTGCTTCCTCGTGAGTAGCTTCTTTTGCTGACCACTATTAAATTTGTGACAAGTAGGAGAGAGATAAAAATTAGATTTTTTCTGTTTTCAAAAAATAAGAAACTTGTTAATTTTTTATTGGTGGTTTGCAAGATATCATCATATCTCGTGAAATCAGTACTTAGAGCAAGTTTCAAAGAACAATGTTTAAATTGTCTTAAGCAAAAAAGTCACATAAGGAAAAAGTGTTCTTAGCAACAAAATAGCATCCCCAATATAAGATTTAATTTTCAACAAAATATTAACTGTTATTATTTTACCATTTATTCAAGTTTAGAGTTTAATGTGATGATTTAAAGCTGATGGTTAAGATTAAGCTATTGAGCGAAGTACATAGCATAATATTTTCCAATCATCAAATTAAATGACCCAATTAACTTGATTCGAATATCTATACTTGATGTTAAAATTATTTGTAATTTTTGTTTTAAAGGGGAGAGAAACAATGAGCGAAAATACTAAATAGTAAGAAAATTGATGCAGACAACTCTCAGTACAAGTAATATGCATGAAAAGATGAATCAACCATCTCATGGGTTGCCCCCAAAAAACCCAGCAACTGCTCCCTTGGTGCATGTCAAAGTATTTAAGGAAGACACTAGAGAGGGCCATGGCATTAAATTCCTGATTCATGACTCTTGTTACATTAACATCTAAAAATGCATGAAAAATAGGGGATGATTCAGTCCTGACCGTTCATTTTTTAGGCCTTTTGTTTTCTAAAAACAAAATATTTATTAAAGAAAAAAAGCTCTTACCTTTTATGAGATACCAAAATTTATGTAATTACCTCAATTGAAAAAACCCAAATGCAAAGTCATGATAATGTATGAAAGTTAGGCATCATATTTCTTAATTAAATTGGTATGATGTCAAGAGAGTCACCCCACAATGTAGAAATGGTGAATAGTGTTGTGAACTTAGTGGCAGCCCACTCAACCAAATTTAATAAAATGGGATGATTCCATACCTGCAGACATGGCCTTCCCAACATGCAGGGCTGTAACTTAATGCACAAAATCAAATCATAAATGAGTTTAAAGGACCACTAAAAATTTACCATTTTTATGATGCAAGTGATTAAGGATCTCTTCTCCTTTTGGTAGTTAAACAAATATTAAAATTATTAGAACCAAAACTTGAAAGTATGTAAACAAAAATAATATTTAAACTTATTTTATTAATATTTCGGTCGCCCAAATTCTTCCTACGTGGGGTGTTTCGGAAATGGTTTTTGATTCGCAGCGAGGTGGCTGTTTTGGACAAATACCTATTTTTATGTCCAATTTTGACTAATCTATATTTTGTTTATTTTATTAGTTTTGGTAATAAGTCAAAAAATGGTGGTTTGTGATTTGAAAACTTGTCTAATCTTTTAGATTTACCTTCCTTTTTATAATGCAAAGAAGCTCAAACATTCCTTCCCCAAGTTTCTCTTTTACACTCTAAAATGCTAAGAGTAATTATGAGAATTTTCATAGAAATAAAAATAGAATATTAGAGAATGGGAGAGTAGGTGTTGATTTCTCCCCAAACCCATTTATATTTAATCATGATAATTTTTTTAAAACATGAACTAAAAGTCAAGCTCCTAATTCGAGGATTTACTTCATGCCACTCGTTAAATTAGATTTTAATATTTCACATTCAAAGTAATAAGTTTTCAAAAATGGATAAGTGATCAAAGCATGATCAACATTTTTTATGTCTATGGATTTTAGTTGACCCAACATGTCCAACAAATATGGGGTGATCGTAAGGATCCAACATTGAGCTTTAAAAAGATAATAAATATTTTATTCATTGAGTTATGCTTGAATTGACTTCCTACATAAATTTTTAGTTTATTTTAAAAGAGTAACATTCTTATTTATTAATTTAAATGAACCATCATGATGTGACCTAATAATCAACGAGGACCAATGTAAATAATAAAAAGTTTAGAAGAAACGAGTTCAAATTATGGTAGCCACCTACGTAGATTTAATATTCTACAAGTTATCTTGGTTATCTAGTGAAATTAGTTGAGGTGCGTCCAAAGATACCCAATAGATAATATTTAGATGCAAGGTTGGAAAAATTATAAATATATAAAGAAAGAGAGATAAAATAGGATAAAAAAGTGCTCAATTTTTAATATTTTGTAATTCTCTTAAATTTAGAGAGGGAGAGAATCTTTTAAAAGGAAAGCGATTCTCCGTTCCACAAGAGAGAAGGGAAATGATGGTTTCACAAGTTTGCATGTGGCGCCAGCCGCCAGGCCTGCAACCTCAGCTGTAATTTAATTCAATAAGAGAGAAAAAAAAACATAATTTTATTAATTATTTGACAATAATATTAATAACTCTTTAATTGAAGGATACTGGAGATCCTCAAAGGCTCAAACGCAATATTATAATTCAATAATAGGATCACGTCATTAATGTCATCAAAGAAATTGAACCTTTTTTTTCCTTTGACTTTTAAATTAAACCTTTTTTTTTCCACTAAACAATACTGTAAATTGTGTCTGAAAAGGAATTTGTGTACTGTTCAATTTCAAATATTTACGCATTACTACTTGTGACTTTTTCCCTTTTTTTCTTCTTTTTTTACTCTATGGAAGAATAAAGGGTATTTTTCAAAAATATATTTGGACTATACATATTTTTAAAAAATAATCACTATAGACAAATAAATTATTTGAAAAATGAAAGACAATTAACAAAATTTAAGTATTATTTTTAACACATTCCAAAGAACTCTAAAAGTTTTTTTTTTTAAAGTTTTCAACACCATCTACTTTTGAAGCTCCACATGAACTATCATTGCTTTGCATATATTAACCTGGGCGCTAGGTAGCTCGAGGCGAGGAAGATGGGAGTGTGGAGAAGCTTCGAGTCTCGAGTACTTTCATTAGCGGACTATTAGTTGATATTCGGTAGAAGGACAATTAAGGTGTAAGGAAATCTTCTTTTACGTTGTTGCATTGTTCTTCTAAGGACTTTTGTGAAGTAAACCTCACATTTTCTACATTCTCCACTTGTAAAATTTATAATCAAACCATTTTTTAAAGGTATACGAACTCTTGTAATCAATCTTAATTTGACACACTCATTACTCCTCCTGAGTTCTAATTTAGGTATCGAAAAATATTTTGTCAAACTCCATGCTAATACTAATTTCCATTTGTAAGTTCATCTAGAGAAGAACTACTTACGTGTAACCGGTTTAGAGATGAGACAAGTCCTATATATATACATATATTTATTTCTTTATTTTTGGGCAAGACCTAAAAATATTTATAGGTTGAATTTTTATTTTTCTCAACTCGCGTAAATCAAGAATATATATATTGTATGAGTGAAATAATTCAGCCAGTAAAAAACCCGCTGACGGACGGCTAATATAAAACGAGATCTGACCCCACAAACCGAGTGAGGGTGAAAAACCATTAGATCTAAGTTTATTCCATCCAATCACAGCCTTCCACGTATTCCTCATCAACCCCAACATCTGGCACGGTCTTCAATATTTCAATTTCCCCTTTTTACCCTTTGGCCATGCCACCGTAATTTCCGGATGGCATCAATTTTCACTATGGGACACGTAGATCAGTCACACGTGGCGCAATCGTAGCGACTACCGACAACAGTCCAATACGGTGGCGGATCGAGTTGCTAACGTGCGCGGGTTCCTTAACGGCGTCACATTTTCTAATTTCTCTTATATTACTTTGCAAATTCATTTCCCTTTTCTCTCACAGCGCCACAGCCCAGAGAACTGAAAAAGGTCTCGAGAGAAATTTCACTCCAAATTCTCGGAAGCATTCCTAGTCTACTCTGTAAGTCTCTCTCTCTCTTCTTCTTCTTCTTCTTCCATTTTCGCAGTCTCTCAGATTCTTTCTGATTCGTTTTCATTTTCCTTCTTATTTCTTGATTTTGCTTCTAAATGTAATGTAATCGACCACAGCATCCAATAATTCCTCGTGGTTCGTGTCTCGTTTAGTGCACACCCTCCATTGGGTTGCATCTTCTTAGTTCTTTCTGTCTCTCTAGAGTGTCCGTCACGGGGTTCCAATCCCGTGGTTACTATTTCTGATACTCGATTTCGCATTGCGTTCTACAGCCTTTTCAATTAATTCTGTTCCTCACATCGGAAATTGGAGTCTAGCGAGGTATTGCTGTTCTTGATGGATTTTGGGATTTGGAGATGGATTTGTGAGTGATTCGTGCGAAATGGATGCCTGGCGATTATCCGGAGTTGGTGATTCCATTCGATGAGACGCCGGCCGGTAGCGAGTGCCCCGTCGGAACATATGGAGAGGGGTGCCGGAAAGAATCCGAACTCTCGGCTTTGTTTTCTGGCGTTATTGTCGGCGTGCTTCTGGATTCTATTGCTGTATTTTCATTTTGTAGTGCTTGGAGGAAATTCTGTTGATGAATCGGTCAAATTACGCCCCGAAGATGGACCTGTGAACTTGCCAGTAGTCCGGAAATTGGCCCCTTCACGTGTTGTCGGCGCACCGAAAGCCGACGATGTGAAATCAATCCGCGAGCCTACCCAGCCTGTGGACCGGAAACCTAAGTCCACCGCCAAACCTGAGATTCAGAACTTTCCGTTCCTTAAAGCATTGAAAACTATTGAAAACAAGAGCGATCCATGCGGCGGAAGGTATATATTTGTTCATGACCTCCCTTCTAGGTTTAATGAGGATATGCTGAAGGAGTGCAAGAGTCTAAGCCTTTGGACAAATATGTGCAAGTTCACAACTAATGCTGGGCTTGGTCCGCCACTTGAGAATGTGGAAGGAGTGTTCTCAGATACAGGGTGGTACGCCACGAATCAGTTTGCGGTCGATGTGATCTTCAGCAATCGAATGAAGCAATATGATTGTTTGACAAAGGATGCTTCAATTGCTGCTGCATTTTTTGTGCCATTTTATGCTGGGTTTGATATTGCACGATACCTTTGGGGATATAATATATCTACTAGAGATGCAGCTTCACTTGATTTGGTCCACTGGCTTGAAAGAAGGCCCGAATGGGGCATTATGGGCGGTCGAGATCACTTCCTCGTCGCAGGTAGGATAACATGGGATTTCAGGAGGCTTTCTGAGGAAGAATCAGATTGGGGAAATAAGCTCCTGTTTTTACCTGCTGCTAAGAACATGTCAATGCTTGTGGTTGAATCAAGCCCATGGAATGCTAATGACTTTGGTATTCCATATCCGACATATTTCCATCCCGCAAAGGATGCTGATGTGTTTATTTGGCAGGACCGGATGAGAAAACTAGAACGGAAATGGCTCTTCTCGTTCGCTGGTGCTCCACGTCCCGACAATCCCAAGTCAATAAGAGGGCAGATTATTGATCAATGCAAAAACTCTAAGGTGGGCAAGCTGCTGGAATGTGATTTTGGGGAGAGCAAGTGTCACTCTCCTAGCAGTATAATGCAAATGTTCCAGAGCTCCATCTTCTGTCTGCAACCTCAGGGCGACTCGTATACCAGAAGATCTGCTTTTGATGCAATGTTAGCCGGTTGCATACCCGTCTTCTTCCATCCAGGGTCGGCATACACCCAATATACTTGGCATCTCCCAAAGAACTTTACAAAATATTCTGTGTTCATTCCAGAGGATGACATCCGCAAGAGGAATGTTAGCATAGAAGAAAGGCTTTCTCAAATTTCTCCTGAGCAGCTGAAGCTAATGCAGGAGGAGGTAATAAGAATGATTCCGAGATTGGTATATGCTGATCCGCGCTCTAAGTTGGAGACCTTGAAAGATGCTTTCGATGTCTCGGTGCAAGCTATTATCGACAAGGTTACGAAGTTGAGGAAAGACATTATTGAAGGACGCACAGATGATAATTTTATTGAGGAAAATAGTTGGAAATACGCCTTACTGGAAGAGGGACAGCGCGAAGTTGGACCTCATGAATGGGATCCTTTCTTCTCCAAACCGAAGGATGGGGATTCTGGTGATAGATCTGTAGAGGCTGCAAAAAATTCATGGAAAAATGAGCAGAGAGACAAATCATGATATTTATAGGCTGAAGTTCAATGATGCATGAATAAACAATACTGTCAGTGATTTCTAATGATCTCCACAGATAAAGTTCAATAGAAGCCTAAAGAAGAGAGCACCATCAAACAAGGAATGAAGCTTAATCATCATCCAGCTAAAGGGCCAAAAACAAAGCGTGGTGGACATGTCCTTTGCTTATAGTTTTCTTATACAGAAACCATAGTTCATTACATGTTTTTGTCAGTAATTCTTTGTATTGAAAGTTGTCATTTTATTAGCCAGACTCTTCTTCTCCAATCAATGCGTAAATCAAATCATGTAGATTTTAGTGTCATGAATGCTTCACTTTTTGAAGTGAGCATTGAATCTCATCCCAGAAGAATGATACCAGAATTGGCCTTGATTATTTAATTTTTTTTTTAGATCTTCAGGCATGTATTGGCCTCAGTTGGCAAAATAGCCAGTGAGTGTCCCTATCACTTGTAGTTGAATGCCATTGTTGAGCCTTTTTTAATTTGTTCTTTGGGTTGAGTTCTAGCATTGGCAGTTGGGTCTTTTAGGACCGTTTCGGAACATATTGAAACAAAAAACTTAATTTTGAGAATGTTTCAATAGAAAAAAGGTCCTTATTAATTTTGATGTTAGTGCAAAATTTCAACTCTAAGTTACAGAATGTTAGAAATTTTATTTAGAATGTTCTACCCTTGTTAAGACTGATACATAAGTCTTGTTTGCAGCTGAGCTCCTCCCGAGTTCCTCATTGTCCCAATCCTCCCTATAGGCTCCTTGCTCCGCCAGCACGATAACTGGCAAAATTCATTCTTGATCTTTTCAAACTGTCTATATCTCACAGTAGGCTAGAGAAGGCAAATTGAGGAATTTGCAAAGGAAGCAAACGTGTTGTTTTGGAATTGAACTCTTTTCTTCAGTGAAAGCAACAACAATTGATCGGTTCTAAGAATAATTCTTATAAATGAGAGTTTGTGTCGATACATTTTATAAGAAGAGTCTTCCTGTCGTAAATTGGAATGAACAGTACTTAGGAAATTACTGGCCATTAAAAAACGGAAAAATTTAATTATGACAAAATATGAGTGCTTACCGATAAATAACTCTTTTTATCTGAGTTTCAAAAAATATTTCTAAATTCTAAGTGAAGCATTCATTTTATAAAAGTATTTTAAATATTTTTAATCTATTTTTTTTATTTTTTCAAATTCCTTTCAATTATTGAAAATTAAGCAAAAAATACCTATAAATTTGTCCAAAAGTACCATTTAAAATTTTAACACTACCCATTAAACGGGAAAAACGCTTTGCTTTTAGTCTTTTTAAAGCACTTGAAAAACACAAGATACTAAAAAACTTAAATACTATGCATTTAATCTTTAATGGATATTTTTAAAACAATCATTTTCAACCCATGAGAAACAGGATTATCATCTGTCTCCAAATGGGCACAGCAGAAATGAAATGGTTCTGATCTATAATTGAACTTCACAGATATTCAAATAAAAATAAAAATTGAACTTTATACCATTGAAGAATTGGCACTACTGAAGTACACATATGGGAAAAGGGAACCATTTATAGGAGAAACTTTCACCAATAACCATGACATGAACATGATCCTTTATCGAAATGATGAAATCGGTTGCGATCCCTAATGATTATTTTCCTCTCATACTTGTCTGAAATATATTTCATAAATGAATGACAGTCATGACAAATTCTAAGATTCTTCATGATCCTTATGGTCCTTTTATCTTTCAAACTAAGAAGAGCAAAAGCCACAGCCAATTTCTCACTATGATAACTTAAAAAATGCTCTTTTTCCTCCTCGTCGATATCGTGTAGCACATATTCCGTGTGGGGAGTGTAACCACCGTTTCTTAGCTCTCCTATTATTGAGCTTAAGAACTTCATTATCTCCTCAGATTGAGGATGAGAACTGTCTCCAGAAACAAACTCGTGAGTCACTTGGTCTACATTAATCAAACTATAGCCAGGTTCCTTCATTATTCTTTTCCCTCTCATCCAACTCCTTACTGATGCTTTTTCAGCCCATCTACCAGCTGCTCCATATGCATTAGAAAGAAGCACAAAATCGCCATCGTGCGAAGAGTCCAGCTCGCAGATCTTCCCCTTAACCTTTGCAGCTAAATCAAGATTGTTATGATTTGCACAGGCTCCAAGAAGAGTCCTCCAGATGATTGAATTTGGCTTCACTGGTATTCTTTCAACAAATTCATAAGCTTCACTCAGTAGGCCTGCACGACCAAGGAGGTCGACCATGCAGCCATAATGCTCTAGAAGAGGATCCATCTGATAATCCTTTCGAATGCTTTCAAAAACATGTCTACCTTCTTTTACAAGACCACCATGGCTACAAGCTACCAAGACACTAGAGAATGTAACGTAATCTGGCTGCACACTCGAATTCCTCATGCTGTGAAACACTGCTAAAGCCTCCCTACTCCGCCCGTGAACTGCCAGCCCATTTATCAGCACAGTCCATGTCAGCACATTCCTCACCGCCATTCCCTCAAACACTCTAACCGATTCATCGATGGACCCACATCTGGAGAACATGTCAATAAGAGCGGTGCCTAGAGCAACAGAAATTCCCAAGCCAATCCTACCAATATACATCCGAACCCAACGACCCAATTCTAATGCTCCCAAGTGTGAGACTGCAGATATCACACTGAGCATAGTTACCTCATCAGGTACTACTTTATTTTCCAATTGCATTTGTTTGAACAAGGCCAAAGCCTCAGATGCATAGCCATTATTAACAAAAGAAGCAATAATGGCAGACCAAGAAACAGAGTCTCTCTCAGAAATTTCATCAAACACCTTCAATGCAAGCTCTACAGACCCGCAGCACCCATAAACACTCATCAAAGCGTTCTGCACAAAAATGTCAGAATCGAAACCATGCTTAACAATGAGGGAATGAAGATGAAGGTCAATCTGGAGTCGAGCACATGCTTTAAGAACAAATGGGAATGTGAAATTATCAAGAGGGACGCCATGGCACCGCATAGTAGAGAAGTAGGACAGAGAATGAGAAGGAAAGAAGTGGGCGTGGATTCGGATGATGGTATTATAAGAGAAGGTATCTGGAGAAGGTATGCGAGAGAAGATAGAGCGAGCATAAGATACGCTTTTTGGAGCTGCGGCAGCACAGGAAAGAAGGAGGCTCCGGAGGTAGAGAAGATCATTCTGCTTGCCGGTTTTGATTATGAAACAATGGAGCTTGTAAACATTATTCATGTATTATGAGGACAGCTCGAGTCCCGTTTTTCTCATTGACCAAACGGAGGAATCTTATACAATTTAGAGTCCAAAGCTGAAATTCCTTCAAGCATCCAATAACAGGTACGTGGAATTACACTGTAAATTTCGTACCTTCTTCCTCTCTTCTACAGTTCTGCTTGTGCTTGTGAATTGATTTTCTTCCGAAAGCCTTCAGACTGCCGCGCCGTGAAAAGCAGAGCAATTAGGAAAATCTACCGGGAACTATCATTTATCACTCTAATTTCCTGCAAAAAGAGATTAAAAATAAAGAACAAAACAGTAGAAATAATCTCCTTGTGAAAAAATGCTTCCTCCTGTAACTCAACTCTAAAATGTCTCACTAACTTTGTCATCTATATAATTTTTCTTCCTCTCTCAGTTATCTTTCCTTCTCGAACAACTCTCAACGACTTCTATCTTCTGTTTATCCCTCTCTAGTTCATACTTCTCTCTCTAACTTTTCTTTCCATTTAACTTATTTTTCTCTTTTAAATATCACTCAAAAACATTATTAAACATGCCTTTGTTTTTGGAAAAATAAAGTTGTTTAAGCTTTAATCCATAATCATTTAAGGTTTTTTTTTTATAATATTTAACCATGATCTAGTGGTCAATAAGAACCATGGTAAATAATATATTATTGATATATTTGATATGACGGTCAAAATTAAACAATTATGAGCTCATTAAACTACCATTAAGATCCTATTTACTAATTCAAAAAATTTGTGTCAATATCTACAATTTCCTTGTTTGATATGTCCGTAAAATCTCGACATTGACATTTCGAACATTGATATATATACAAAAAAAAGCAAGACATATATACATATAGTTGTTATGATTTTTATTTATACCATATTTTTAATAACTTTTCTGCTCCTATATTCATATAATTGTTTGATATGTTTCACTTTTATTTACATTTGTAAATGTTTGAAATCTAACATTCATCATCACTGTTATGGTACCAATCTTTTAAGCGGTATAGGGTGTTGACTGTTGACCATTACTATGGAGCTTATTTTTTTTTATAAGAATTACTATGGAGATTAGAAAACCGTTAACTATGTGAATCAATCAAATTGTCAATCATATAACTCTCAAATTCTACTTTTCATTGACTTAGACAATTAATAAGTAACATTCTCTCTCTTTATTATTTCTTTTCTTTTTTGAACGTTTACATATCATACAAATTCTAGTATTAAAAAGATTTAATATTTTATTCCTGTTTCTTATTATCAATATTTAAAACATATAAATAAGATTATAAAAGTATGGTTCTTCAAAAGATTTTGAATATTTCATCATTAAAAAGTTATCTTGAACTAAGTTGAAAGACATACTAAGCAAAAAGATAAAGATAGCACAGAGGCAAAAAACCTATGATGTACTCGGATGCCTAAGAATTTGACACTGATAAATTGATTCTTTTTCTTTAAGAAGCTTAGGAATGTGAATGAAATTCTTTGATGCATATTCAAATTTTAATTAAAAAATTTGATGTATATGTTTATTCAATCTTTAAATATTAAAAAGTTCTAAAATTACACTAATAAATTTATGTTGCTAACCCTCACTATTCAATTTCTCGCACTTATTGGACTGACAAATGACAATATATTGCAATGCGGCACAAGAAAGTAAGAGGCTAAATAAAACAAAATAGATGGAATGGGTAAGAGAAGTATTAGCCTTGTTTAATTCAACTAATTTTAATTAGCGTGTCAAATATTAAGTAATAATGTTAACAGAGTAGGCTTACGCTTAACCGAAATCAGAAACCGCCTTCAACGACGCCTCATGGATCAGAGCTAACGACGGGGAGTTGACAGACCCATTCTTAGGCATCAGGAAAATCTTGAGATTGTAAGAACAGGGTGTAGAGTTCCATTCTTAGGCATCAGGAAGGCGAGGATGACGAAGATCAGACGGAGAATTTTGTGAATTGAAACTTTTAGTGGATCGACAGGTCTAGAAGATCAGGCAAAAACTCGAGTATGATCATTATGAGCCTGAAGAGAAAATAATGGAATCAATGTACCAACGATAGACAATACCTATTTATTAAGGGATTTTCTAGTTCCACCCCACATAAACTGCAGAATGAAGAAAACATGGGAATCCAAAATCAAATTTGCATGCAAAGGGAAAAAAGAGAGGGCAAATACATTAAAAAAAATATAATGATGGAAGAAACTCGTCCCACTTTATTCAAAGGTTTGATAGTTGTTATGATGTTGGGAATTGGAGATCCTGATTTCAGGTGGTATATGCAGAGGATGATACGTAGACATATCGTGTTGACTTCTACGAGGCAAAGAAGATTATTGCTCTATATATGACTTTGGATCAGGCAAATCACAAGATGTGAAAGGTGAAGACCTATATTTAGGAGGTTAGACGTTTGAAAATGACCTTCACCAAAGTTTAAAATGCAAATAAGGTAGGAAATTTATGAAATCCCTTTTGCAGCAAAGCCAAAGGCATGGCAGAAAAGCACAGGAGAACATACAACTGAAATACTTGTTAGAGAAGAGGTATCTTGGATCAGCTTTGATGAGACAATCAAAAGTATCACTTACAAAGGCAAACATTGTCTGGATACCACCTACTTCAACGGTTTTTTTCCAGGTTCCCCAATTAGAAAAAAAGATGTCTGCTTAGTTTTGTTTGAGGGAAACAGTTAGGGAAGAAGTAGATACCCCAACGAAGGGCAGAGTCTTTACAGAGAAGCCACCGTATATAAAAAGACAAGGTGAAGGCACAGATACTGGCATGGGAAATTGTTTGATTCGAAAACTAAATTTGCAATCCGATTTCATCTTCAGAAGGCATCGAGGTAGAGGAAAATTGATGCGCAAGGTTTGAGATACTGTTTAATTATTAATTATAGCCTCCAAAACAAGTTGTGGCCTCAGGGAGGTGAGTTTGATGAAAGTAAAGATAGTAAGATACTTTTGTAGAGGCAAAAGTCATTAATTGCACTCTCAATTCACTGAGTAATAAATAATAAGGTAAATGTGTGAGTTTATATCTAGCTTAGAAACTCAAACTATAGTCGGTGAACCAGAAAAGGTTTATCAAATTTCTCCTGCAGAAGAAAATGTACCTCATACGAAGCTCTCCTTGTCAGAACTATATTGGATCATTATAGTAATCTGAAAGCAGTGCCCGGGGATGTGAGTTTGATGAAACTAAAGGTACTTTTGTAGAGGCAAAAGACATTAATTGCACTCTCTTTTCATTGAGTGAAAACCAACAAGCTAATTGTGTGAGTTGAAATAATCTAGCTTAGAAACTCAAACTAAAGTTAGTGAACCAGACAAAGTTTATCAAATTTCTCCTGCCGAAGAAGCTGTACCTCATAGGAAGCTCTCTCCTCGTAAGAACTTCATAGTTTGTGGCTAAACTAAACAAGTCAGATTCTAAGTGCTCAAAACTTCTAGAGCTTCCACATATTTATTCATTATTATGTTTCGAGTAGGTTGAAATAATAAATTGGGAGAAAGAGTGTTGAGTTACTAACCTCATAGGCTTTGTCGGTAAAGTCTCATTTGATCTTCACGAGCTAAAAAACTGATGCAAACTGCACCCGCGCCTGTAATCAAACCAAATAGCTTAAACAAAGTTAACATCCTGAAGAGAAACTGCACAAAGTAATGCTTGGATTAAGATCTGTCGTTTCAAGGACAAGGAAATAAATGTAATTCATTTTTACTATTGAAGGATTGTAAGAAATGATGCATACTTCGGATCCACCTTGCTCATGTCATGGATGGCTTCTCTCCGGTAAAAAGAATCACTTCACTTATTAGAAGGCTTCCATGGCTGATGCCAAAATATCAGAAAAGCTGAAAGTGAGTTTCTATTATCGATGTCTAATCTCAGATTTTTACACTCTAATACAGTAGGATATCGAAATATTGAAAATAATGACTGTTAAAAAGTAGACAAAATTATTAAGAAATATTACATTACAACTTTTGATTTAGCCATAACAATATTTTAAAGAAACATTTAGAGAATAGAACGACCGGAGTTCTCCTACTTGCATGTTACAACAAACTCCAAGTTCATATCACAATGTTGTTAAGCGGAAGCAACTCGATTCTTGAATGTATAGACCTTTTATAATAATACCTTTAACAAAAATCCAAAAACGTCACAATCATATATCATATAATTGAAAGAAATTAGGAAGCATGAGATTCAGTAAAGAATAAGAAGTTCGTTGTTCAAAATATTGTTCACACGATGAACTCAATAAAAGGTTATATAAGTAAAACAGATTACATAAAATATATACCGATATGATGTTCTTAACCATCCCATTCACTCATCAACAGAAACCACCAAACAAAAAGCCGTCACCAAATTCTAAAAACAAGGAAAAAGAAGACCTGAAAGCTCACTGTGGAAGGAGTTTAATTTGAACTCGTAATCACAATAACTATAGATAAAAGTACCGAGAGAGATAAATCATATCGGGATAACAAGACACGAGTCAGCAATGAACGAAACAAACCGATCAACCAAAACACACCTAGTCCGATAGGATTGACGAGGGAAGGACTTCTGAGAAACTATTTGTACTGAGCAATCACGATCATTAATTTAGAAACTTGTCGATTAATCAAAATCATACAGTCATTAAGATTCTCATCGACTAATCAAAATCGTAAGTACAGTTATTGGGAAATATGAGACCTAGCAATCACGATAATTAATTTATGAAACTAATTGATTTTCTCATCGACTAATCAAAATCGTACAGTAATTAGAAACTATGAGACCTGGCAATCACGATTAACTGAATAAAGAAGAAGGGAATGACGAGACGTAGCAATCACGATTACTTTTTAAAGAAGAAATCGTTAAGTTTTCTCAAAAGTAAACCGTCAACTTATCCAATGAATCAGCAAAAGATCATTCATCCGACATACCTGTTTGCAGTGATTCGCGAGCCACAATAATTTCGTACAATAATCTCGATTCTGATCACACTTTTCTCATCAGAGCAATCTCAAAAACCAAAAGGTTTTCGCGCGCAAATTAATTTGTTGCGTTCAACTCGATTCCATTCCAAGTTCCAAGTTCCAAGTTCCAAGTTCCCGCTCTTGCCGTTAGCCTTTATATATGGTATTGCGTTGGTGTTGCGTTTTACTTACGGAGGAGAAAATGGTAAAAGGGTTATGGGCTGCGTCTGTTTTACGCAGATGCTCAAAACGGCAGCGTTTTACTTGAAGGTCAGTGCATCGGGTCATATATTAGGAGATTAATGGGCTCAAAGAAGCCCGATTACATTTTACACACGCAAGTTGAGGTCCAATATCATATTATATTGGGCCAGCTCAAATGGGTGTGAACGTAAAAATAAAGAAAATAAAACAAAAAACAAGGTACGAATATTAATTAAAAATAAAAATTCGAAACAATAAAGAGGGAAATTGGAAGAGAAAAGAAAATTGGAAAAACATACCAAAAATTCAAGTCATAATAAAATGAAATTGAAGAGACTAGAATTTCTATTTGAAAATTGCAACTAAAAATCCAAGGGTTGTGATTTGAAAATATAAATCCCTAGGGAAACATGCTAGAAGGGTAAAAGTGAAGAATAGTCCAAGGAATCCACTCTTCATATTTCATTTAGCTCGGTCATTAAGTCATCTGATAAGATTGTAGATAAAAACCCTTCAATTAAAGGAGAACCTTAATTAACAATATCTAAAACTCATAAAAATAAATTAGCAAGGGAAGTATTAGATGATGCTTGTTGACTAAAGACCAACAATTAAGGAGAATTATCTCTCTACCCAATGTTGAATACTCTACAAGAAGGTTGATCCAACTTAATTTGAATATTTCAAGTTTACAACTTAGATCAAGAATTACAAGAATTATAAACCAATGATGAAATCTTAGTTATCAAGTTCAATGTTGCAAACTTCATTCATTCTAAACTGATCTTAAGTGTAAAAGGATCTAATGGTCACGCTTAACCATCCAACTAAATCTAAAATTCCACATCTTAAATCATAACAAAAAGAGAAAAATATCCATACTTAATATGCTCTGAGAAGATAAAAACTAGAAAGCAATAAAATTACACCAAAACTATTAAATAAAACATGGATAATAATTTCAAGTCCTATGATGGTTCATATCAGTAGGCATATCCATCCGCCTGTCGATTTGTCATCAAAATTGACCGTGTTGGTTTTCCAAAATTGAAACGTACTTTCACTAACCGACCGACTGGTTGTTTCAGTCAATTTCGACTTTAATGACATTTAATTTCTTATGTTTACTTTTATGTTTTTTAATCTATGCTTGACACGTATGAGATGAAGAGAGGGAGGGGACAAATAGAGAATATAGAGAGCGAAAAAGAGAAATGCAGTCTAGGAAAGAGAACTGAAACAAAGAGGGAACTCTTATTTAAAAGTTTATTACGTTATTGCATTTCTTTTAAAATTTACCTGAACATATTAAGTTGGGGTATTTTTGTCTTTCTGCTCTTTGTGTTGATGATGTGGTATTTAGGATTTAGCTGGGAAGCTATCTAAAGCTTGGTCATTCTGTTGTTTCAAATGACATATTAGATCTGATTTGATGGAATTTGAGTCATGACCTTTTCCTTTCAAGTTTAGTCAGGAAGCTTGCTTCTTTTGTACGATTCAGGTTCATTTGAGTCGTATGCCAAGAATATTTAAGTAAGATTTATCATCCTAATCTGTAGAGTGTTCAACTATTTAGCAAAGAAACTTGTTATTTATCTTGAGAGGTTTGATCTTAAGGCAATCGCGTCTAACCTAAACCTTAGGGTTGAAATCGAATCTATTTGTGAATTAGCCCTCAAATCGATTCGATTTTAACTCTCATATATCTTTTTTTTTCATTTTACCAATATATATACTATATTAATCCTAAACCAAATATTATATTAATCATAAACCAAATAAGAAATAAGCATGCAAAAATAACAGATAAAAAACAAAAGTTACATCATAATTGAATAATAATAAATCTCTCGAAAAGACTTAACATTCCTGGCAGGATATGTTCATTTTATTTGGGTAGAAATACTAATTCTTATACTTTTAGTTTTTGGTTCATTTTTTTCCCTCTACTTTCAACTTCGATTTAAACAGTGATCATTTTAGTAATCTAGTCTTATTTGATCACAATTAACGTGACACTATATTCAATATATTTATTTTAAATGTAACAATGACTTTATATTAAACGGTTTCGTTATGTATTTAATTTGTATTAATTTTTTTGAAAATAGGTAAAAAAAATGAACCGTCGTGGTGTGTCAATGTCAATAGACTTGGAGGAAATTGATTCAAACCGATGCCACCTACCTAGTATTTAATCTCCTATAAATTGAATATTTTGAAAATACATCAATTAAAAGTTGAATTGTAATCGACTAAAATTGTATTTCTACCAGTACCAACCTAAGATTTCAACGTAAAATGACGAAATATAAACTATGATAGCTATTTTGTGCCTACGGGAACAAAACAAGGAAAGAAAGAAAAAGGATCACGTCAGCGGCAGAAGGGTCCAAGTCCAAGAGAGAGCGGAAGGAGGCAAATTGGAGCCAAGAAAACGAAGAGCGTGTTGCATTAAATAACGCAAATTTATATTCTTTCCAAGTACGTTTCTCAATCTCAACAACTTCTCTACTCATGCCTTCATTTGGGAAACAGAGATTCACACAACTTTTCGAATTCAAATTGTTTTCTAATTTATGTTCACCATAACTTCTCGTGAAGCTTGAAGCAACCAGCAACGCCTTCAGCTTCTCCATCGACCAAATTTGTGAATCTCTCTCTCTCTCTCTCTCTCTCTGCAAACAAGGGATCCTCGTGATGAAGAGCTCTTATATTTCACGAGTTTCGTATTTTACACCCAGAATTTCAGTAACGCTTCCTCAAACCACACCCAGATTTGAATTTTCTCGTCCTCCTTCAAATACCCACCAAAATTTGGTCCTAAATCATGAATCCAACTCCAAGAATCACTGTAGAAAGTCATGGATTCCAACACCCAGATGGTTTTTCTTTCCACCCTTTTCCTCTGCTTTCTTTCACTCCGAGCAAACGCTTCCACTCTTCAAACTTACCTAATTCAACTCCACCCACAGGGCATAACCACCTCTCTGTTCGATTCTAAGCTTCAATGGCACCTTTCTTTTCTTGAACAAACTCTATCTGCTGAAGAAGACTCTTCTTCTCGCTTGCTTTACTCATATTCTAACGCCATGGAAGGGTTTGCAGCTCAGTTATCTGAAACAGAGCTGGAGTATTTGCAGAAATTGCCTGATGTAGTGGCAGTAAGAGCTGACAAAAAGTATGAAATTCAGACAACTTACTCTCCTAAGTTCTTGGGACTCGAGGAAGGCAGACAAGGTGTTTGGTATAAGTCTGCAATGGGCCAGAGGGCTATAATTGGGGTTCTTGACACTGGAGTTTGGCCTGAGAGTCCAAGTTTTAGTGATTCTAAAATGCCCCCAATTCCAATAAAATGGAGAGGGGCTTGCCAAGAAGGGCAGGAGTTTAATTCCTCAATTTGTAATAGGAAACTCATTGGTGCTAAGTTCTTTATCAAAGGACATCATGTGGCTTCATCGCCACCTTCTGATATAGTCCAGGAATACGTCTCCCCGAGGGACTCTCATGGCCATGGGACTCACACGTCTTCTACAGCTGCGGGAGCTTCCGTTGCAGGAGCAAGTGTGTTCGGTAATGGAGCTGGCGTCGCACAAGGGATGGCCCCGGGAGCCCGCATTGCGGTGTACAAGGTTTGCTGGTTCAGTGGTTGCTATAGCTCTGATATTGTAGCAGCAATGGATGCTGCAATAAGGGATGGTGTTGACATTCTCTCCCTTTCGCTTGGCGGTTTTCCACTTCCATTTTTCGATGACAGCATTGCCATTGGCAGTTTCCGAGCAATGCAGCATGGCATCTCGGTCATTTGTGCAGCAGGAAATAATGGCCCAATTCAAAGCTCTGTTGCTAATGCTGCTCCTTGGATCACCACCATTGGAGCAAGCACACTCGACCGAAGATTCCCAGCTGTAGTTCGACTGAGCACTGGAGAAGCCATTTACGGCGAATCAATGTACCCCGGAAACAAGCTCATGGAAGCTACCAAAGAGCTTGAAGTGGTTTATCTGACCGGAGGGCAAATGGGAGGTGAACTCTGCTTAAAAGGGTCTCTTCCACGAGAAAAAGTAGAAGGAAAAATGGTGGTCTGTGACCGTGGCGTCAATGGCAGATCTGAAAAAGGGCAAATTGTGAAGGAATCCGGAGGCGCTGAAATGATCCTAGCAAACGCCGAGGTAAATCAGGAGGAAAACTTGGTAGATGTCCATGTCTTGCCAGCCACATTGATCGGATTTGCCGAAGCAAATCGCTTGAAAGCTTACATTAACACCACAAATAACCCAAAAGCCAGAATCCAATTTGGAGGAACTGTGATCGGGAGATCAAGAGCTCCATCTGTAGCTCGGTTTTCATCCAGAGGACCAAGCCTCTCCAACCCTTCAACTCTCAAGCCTGATGTAATTGCTCCTGGGGTCAACATCATAGCAGCTTGGCCTCAAAATCTTGGCCCCACTGGCCTTCCAGAAGATACTAGAAGGTCAAACTTCACAGTCATGTCAGGAACTTCCATGGCTTGTCCCCATGTCAGTGGAATTGCAGCTCTAATCCATTCAGTTCACCCCAGATGGACACCTGCAGCTATTAAGTCGGCCATTATGACAACTGCTGATGTTTCCGATCATTTTGGAAAGCCAATTCTTGATGGCAATAAACCAGCTGGAGTTTTTGCAATGGGAGCTGGCCATGTAAATCCAACAAGAGCCGTCGATCCTGGTTTGGTATATGATATCAAGCCATATGAATATGTCATCCATCTCTGTGCTCTTGGATACACTCATTCAGAAATCTTCATTATCACTCACATGAATGTGAGCTGCCATGAAGTTCTCCAGATGAACAGAGGCTTCAGCTTGAACTACCCTTCCATGTCTGTTGTTTTCAAGCACGGGACAACGAGTAAAACAGTTTCAAGACGAATGACGAACGTGGGGAGCCCAAATTCCATCTACTCGGTGGAAGTATCGGCGCCCGAAGGAGTAAGAGTAAGAGTTAAGCCTCGTCGCTTGGTGTTCAAACATGTGAATCAAAGTTTGAATTATAGAGTATGGTTTATTTCTGAGAAGGGAAGAGAAGGAAGAAAAGTGAGCTTCGGAGAAGGGTATTTGACATGGGTTCATTCTGAGAACGGCAAATACCGAGTTAGAAGCCCAATTGCAGTGACTTGGAAGAACTGAAGTCACCACCATGATTAGAATGAATGCTTGGGACTTGGGAGTGTGTTTTATGATTCACAAAGATATTGATATTGAGTCACAGTCAGGTTAGTTTAATAATCTTCACGGATTTCTACCATAGATTTCTTCCTTTGAGATTATTTAGTGTAGAAAAATCTGCCTTTTGTCATCTCACAGAGGCGGAACTGGACTGATGTACTTGTCTTCCGGTCAACAAAGATTTCGTTTTATATATCTCTTGCATGGTGGAAAATGGAAATTAGATTATATATCTTGCCTTTCTTTTTTAATCTATTATCGAAATATAACAAATAAAAGATGACTCGTCAAACAACCACTATGTTTGAATAAATTTAACTTCGAAATTAATTAATCATATCCTTTTATCTTTCATTGGATCATGTGTCCCACACAAATATACATTCAATAAAATAATTCTAAAGAATGAATTTGAATCTTTTGGACTATAGAATGTCAATTTTACATTTCGATTGAATAAAAAGTAAGATAATAGAAATCAAATGATTATTTAATTATTATAGTTTTTTAGAACAATAAATTTGGAGGGCGATAATTTGAACCTCCAATCTCTCAAGATAATCAGATATATGTTTTTACTCTTGGATCAATTAACCAAGTACAACAAACTAGTGCTCGATCTAGTGGCATTGTGATGGAGATTTTATCGCCATATGGTTCTTATTCAAGATCATTGCAGTTATTTTTTAGGCGGTTAGAGGACAGACAGTTGCCATAGGTGGTATCAACTTAGATTGTGGCCAACATGGAGCTATGTCTATGTCTGACAAAAATTTGTTTATGGGCTTGAAATTTGCATAAAACTCCTATGAATTGTGTCATATTACTCCTCAGTCCTCACAGTATTGCAGAGGAAGGAAAAGAAAGGCTACCTTTATTGCCCCTTTGAAGGCTTGGGCCGCTAAACGTCTAACCAGTAAATTTGGCCCAAGTTTCCAAGTTTAGGGCCCAATGCTAGGTCAATGGAAAAAATAGTGCTGTTTTTGCTTTAGTTTTAGTTTCTCTTTACATTATTATTATTATTTTTTTAATAAAAAAAAAGGAAGTGTGTCTCCAAAAGTGATTAAAACAATATTTGATGTTGATAAATGATATAAATTTACAACACTTATAAAAATGGACCACATTTTTAATTAATCAATCTGATAGTGGATTGGGAAACAAGATAAATTTATAATCAAAAATTAAAATATAATGTTTTTGACATCATCATTATAGAGATGTAATCTTTTTGGATCATATATCTCATTACATAGAAAGTTGAATCATATCAATTGTCAAATCAATTTATCAAAGAAGGTACACCATTTCTGTTCATAAGCAATTTTTTCTAGAAAAAAAAATATCAAATGTGGGTCCCACGCAAATGGGGCTCCACATCTGAAGCACGTGCCACATGTGCAACCACTACTCTCTCTCTCTCTCTCTCTCCCACTGCCTTGGATTGTTTGAGGTGAGAGCATAAAGGCATGTGGAAACATTTCATCCCTCTCTCCATTGTCATTGATCTCAAATTGAGAAATTTTGCTCAATAACCTAAAATTAATAGTATTTTGACAAATGTCACAAATCTTTTCATGGCATGATTTTAACTTTTTTTTTCAGTATATTTTCCATCACATCTAAGTTAGAGGGTGATTAAATTACGTCATTTTTGTAAATTTTGAACTCTATGTTAAATACATTACATATTGAGTTGAAATTGAATCTCTCTCTCTTCAATGATAGGAAAAGAGGTACTTAGCTAAGAAGCTGCTATTTCACATGGGTATGTTCTAATTCAACAATAGTTCTGTTTTTGCATCACTTTTGGGCCATAAAAATAAAGTGGATTTGAGTGTATTAATTGGTTCACTTCTCTCTCTCTCTCTCTCTCTTTAATGTAGGAATTTGGGGAAGCTTCACATGTGACCATGTGAAATTTGGCAGATTAACAAACAGGGAAAAAAAAAAGCCCATAGAGAGAGAGAGAGAAAAAAAAAGAGAGAGAGAGAGAGAGAGAGAGATTGATTGCCTAATAAAAAATGGCAGTTGGTGGGCTCAGACCATGATTGGAATAGTGGATCCAATTTCTCTCAGTTTTGTTCCCCACTTCAATTATTTTATTTTATATCTCATAATACTCCACTCTTGATTTGAGCACCCACTCCTTTTGTTTACCCATCCTCGACCAAATTTCACTTTTTAATTTTAGCTGCATTAAATTGAATACGAACTTGCTGCATTAAGTGATTCAATAATTAGCTTGTTTTTATAGTTATTGACATTATTTGTTTAGTTGGATCGAGTAAAATCCAAAGTCACGAATTAGAGTAATTTCTGCTCTTCTAATATTTTACCAAAAACGGGGATGAGGATTAGGATTTAGGGGTGGGGGTGTCCTACAAGAAAGATTTGGTGTGGCTGATATCAATTGGGATTATTAAGGGCTTTTTGTCCTTTGTTATTTTTGTGTTGTGTTGTTGTTATAACATGGGAAGATTCCTCTGTTTCAATCAAACTGTTCATCCAACAGTGCTTTGTTCAGTGGGTTTTCGTTTTATGGCTGCCCATTCAATCACTTAGTGGATCACCATGTTCTTAATAATATTTTTAGAAAATTAATCGTGGATTTTAGCATGGACTTCAAAACTGCATGGTCAATTTATTTTTATTATTTTTTTTTTACCTTTTATGAACCAATAATTTAAAAGAAAAGGAATATTTAAAAAAAAAAGGTGAGAATGATTATTGGGCAATCAAATGGTGCAAAGAATTACTAGAGCAATATTTTATGGGTTTACTTTTACATGATATGCTTATTTATATAAATTTTGGTCTAAGTCTAATTTATGCTTCATTTTTATGAATCTTTGTCATACTTAGAAGTTACCCTTTGAATTTTAATTGCCAAAGTTGAGAATTTCAAGGAGATTTAGTAAAGCCTAAATCATTTGAGCATGTAGTCTTGGGTTTCGCACCTATTGTGATATTAGCATGTAAGGCAAATTCAAAGTGGCTTTCACTATAAATTTATTCGCAACTTTCCTTTTTTCTGCTTTTTCTCTCTTTTATTAAAGTTCTTTACAATATCAATTATAATAAATTAATAATGTAAGATTGAAGTTAACTCAATTATTTAAATTCTTTATCTGACATTATTAGATCAGAGAAAAATAAAATACATAGATTAAGGTTACATTAAATTATAAATTTTATTCTTGAATTTTTAGGATGGTATCAATGCAGCTCTTATATATATATATGTGTATATATATATTTTTTTAAGATTATGAATATTTAATCCCATAATTTAAATAGAATTTAATAGGTTTTCCAACTTTTAATATGGTGTTTAATGCATCGCTAGTTAACTTTAATAGTTTAACGTCTATATAACATGATGACTATTGACTATTATTTAAAATTTACGTGGTGGGTTGATTTTGAACATGTTTTGTGGTGCAAGTTTAAATAAATTTGGTTAACGCTCAAATTTATCCAATATAATGAAAAGATTAGAGACTTATTATAAATTTTTATAAATACATTGATGAAATAGATATTGTCTTAAAAGTTTATGAATCAAATTTGTAATTTAACTGTTTAATTCTAAGTATGAGTTTGTTTACCCATTAACCATCAACTCGACTTTTGCTAACACATCTCAAATTTACTCACTGATCAAACATATGCTCTACAAAATTTTTAATCTGTGTCCATCCAAATATAAATTATACAGAAACTCTTGAAATTTTCAGATCATAGGGATAATTTGATGCTAATCCCTACCCTACAAAGGCCTGATATTTAATTATCATATCATGCAATGATCAATATTCTGATTTTTAATGCCAGAAATAATGGACGTGGGATATAAAATATGGATTAAAAATGGTGCAAATTAAACCAGAATCACATTAGCTATGATGAGTCACACCAAGTTGACTATCTTCTTCATAGAACGAGAGGAGAAGCAAAAATCAATAATTCAGCAGTAGTAGTATAGTAATTAGTAACAGGGAGAGCACATAATCCTCTTCCATGTTTAATGTCGGAGAAACTTCCAAATAAGTCCAAACTCTGGTTCGTCATTACTTGCAGATAAACAGCTGTTTCATTGCCCAATGCCTCCCTCACAAATCCCCTCAATTTTCAATTTTCAGTTCCATACCGGATTCCACCATTTATATATTTAAAGCTCTGAGCACTTCTTAACCAACTTCTTCCCACTGACCAAAACTTTACTGTGATTCACTCGCAGAGACAGACCCATCTTCTCAATTTTCCTGCTGTTTCTGGAAATGGTGGAAATCTGAGAGAAATTGAGAAGTGGGTATGATGGAGAAGACGATGAAGTCGATAACCCAGATTTTGTTTTGTGTATTTTTCTACTGTTGTATTGGTTATCTTACCCAGTGTTCCGCTGCTGGGTTTAGTGAAGAAGCATTGGCTTTGGTTTCGATTAAATCTGGACTTGTTGATCCGTTAAAGTGGCTCAGAGATTGGAAGTTGGGCGATGGAAATGGTAAGTTTGCAGGGCAGTGTAATTGGACGGGAGTTTTTTGCAACTCAGAAGGAGCTGTTGAGAAACTGAGCCTTTCTCGAATGAATCTCAGTGGCATTTTGTCGAACGACTTGCAGAAACTAAGAAGCCTCTCTTCTCTCGACTTGAGCTGCAATGGGTTTTCTTCTTCCTTGCCAAAATCTATGGGCAATCTCACTTCCCTGAAGAGCTTTGATGTGAGTCAAAATTTTTTCGTCGGAAGCATTCCGGGGGGCTTCGGGACGATGGCCGGCTTGACAAATTTCAATGCGTCAAGCAACAATTTCTCTGGTTTTATCCCTGAAGATCTTGGAAATGCTACTCTGCTGGAGATTCTGGATCTCCGAGGGAGTTTTCTTGAAGGGTCAATTCCCATATCTTTCAAGAACTTGCAGAAGTTGAAGTTTCTGGGGCTTTCTGGGAACAACCTGACCGGGCGAATCCCGCCGGAGATCGGTCAGCTGTCGTCGTTAGAGACTGTTATTATGGGATACAATGAGTTTGAAGGAGGGATTCCATCAGAGTTCGGAAATCTCACCAATCTCAAATATCTTGATTTGGCTGTGGGAAATCTTGGTGGTGGGATTCCTGCTGAGCTTGGGAGGCTCAAACAACTTGAGACATTGTTCTTGTACAAGAACGGTTTCGAAGAGCGAATTCCGCAGTGGATTGGTAATGCTACTTCATTAGTGTTTCTTGATCTTTCAGACAACAAGTTGACAGGTGAAATTCCAGCTGAGATAGCTGAACTGAAGAATTTGCAGCTACTGAATCTAATGTGTAATATGCTGTCTGGTGAAGTACCTCCAGGAATAGGAGGGTTGACAAAATTGCAGGTTCTAGAGCTATGGAACAACTCTTTTTCGGGCCAACTTCCTGGCGATCTCGGCAAGAACTCGGAGTTGGTATGGTTGGATGTCTCATCCAATTCATTCTCTGGTCCAATTCCGGCTTCTTTGTGCAATAGGGGCAATCTAACCAAGCTCATCCTTTTCAACAATGCTTTTTCGGGTCCGATTCCGGTTGGATTATCGTCATGTTACTCACTAGTTCGTGTTCGAATGCAGAACAATCTGCTATCTGGGACGATTCCAGTTGGGTTTGGAAAGCTTTGGAAGCTTCAAAGGCTAGAATTGGCAAACAACAGTCTCATTGGGAGTATCCCAAGTGATATTTCCTCTTCTACATCCCTTTCTTTTATTGATCTTTCTGAAAATGAACTTCATTCTTCTATTCCTTCCTCAATTCTGTCCATTCCAAATCTTCAAACTTTCATAGTCTCTGACAATAACTTGGAAGGTGAAATTCCAGACCAGTTTCAGGATTGTCCTGCACTTTCTGTGCTTGATCTCTCCTCGAACCATTTTACAGGAAGCATTCCAGAAAACATTGCTTCATGTGAGAGATTGGTAAATCTGAATCTCAGAAACAACCAGTTAACTGGAGAAATCCCAAAACAGATTGCAAATATGCCTTCATTGTCCGTCCTTGATCTATCCAACAACTCTCTTACTGGTAGAATACCCGATAATTTCGGTATCTCTCCTGCACTGGAATCGCTTAATGTCTCTTACAATAAGCTTGAAGGTCCAGTTCCATTAAATGGTGTGTTAAGAACAATCAACCCAAGTGATCTTCAGGGCAATGCTGGTCTATGTGGAGCTGTCCTGCCTCCATGCTCACCAAATTCAGCATTTGCATCAGGGCACGGGAGCTCGCACATGAAGCATGTTATCACCAGTTGGGTCATTGGAATATCTGCAGTTTTAGCGATCGTTATTACTCTTTTCGGTGTTCGATCGTTGTATAAGAGGTGGTACTCGAATGGAAGTTGCTTTGAGGAGAGATATGAAATGGGTAGTGGATATTGGCCATGGAGATTGATGGCATTCCAACGGCTTGGATTCACAAGCAGTGACATTTTGGCTTGCATCAAGGAATCAAATGTGATTGGAATGGGAGCAACTGGGATTGTGTACAAAGCTGAAATGCCACAACTAAAGACAGTTGTGGCTGTCAAAAAGCTGTGGAGATCAGAATCAGATCTTGAACTTGGAAGCAGTGAAGGTCTAGTAGGAGAAGTGAATTTACTGGGAAAGTTAAGGCACAGGAACATAGTTCGATTAATTGGGTTTATGCATAATGATGTCGATGTAATGATCATCTATGAGTTTATGCAAAATGGGAGCCTTGGAGAAGCCTTGCATGGTAAACAAGCAGGGAGGCTGCTTGTGGACTGGGTTTCAAGATACAACATAGCACTCGGAGTTGCGCAAGGGCTAGCTTATCTCCATCACGATTGCAACCCACCCATCATTCATCGGGACGTTAAGCCAAATAATATACTTCTTGATTCGAGTCTTGACGCACGGTTAGCTGATTTCGGGTTGGCACGGATGATGGCTCGAAAGAACGAGACAGTTTCGATGGTAGCTGGATCCTATGGCTACATTGCCCCCGGTAAGTTTTTTATTTGCGACAGTTTTTATTAACTTATGGATGGTAAATAACAAATGCAGCCTGGTAGGGGAGGAAAAACAAAGAGACTAACAAACCTTCAATTTGATGAGCAAATTTTGTAACTTCTGTTGCTTTTCTTACCCATTATGCAGAATATGGATACACTTTAAAGGTAGATGAAAAGATCGACATTTACAGCTACGGTGTCGTACTTTTAGAGTTACTGACAGGAAAGAAGCCATTAGATCCCGAGTTTGGGGAATCTGTGGACATAGTTGAATGGATTAGAAGGAAGGTTAGAGACAACAGATCCTTAGAAGAAGCATTAGATCCAAATTTGGGAAATTTCAAGCATGTTCAGGAAGAAATGCTGTTCGTTCTTAGAATAGCACTTCTCTGCACTGCAAAGCATCCAAAAGACAGGCCTTCCATGAGAGATATTATAACAATGCTGGGAGAAGCAAAACCGAGGAGAAAAAGCAATAGTGGTGGCAATGAAGGATTTGGAACTAACAAAGAGAAGCCAGTTTTCAGCACTTCACCTGTAAATGGCCTTCTGTAGGAGGAAAATGGAGTTTTCTACTGCCCCCTTTATTTTGATCCTTTTACATTCATCTCTGTAAGTAGGATTAGTCCTTTTTTCCCTTCTCTCTCTTAATTAATTGTAATGATTGGCTCATTTGGGTGTGTAAAAGAGCAGATGATGTATAGTATAAATTGCATATCTGCCATCAGAATGTTAATTCTTTTTTTTTTTCTTCGGTTTTTGGACAAAACCAGAAATCTTGGAGTATCGGTGGGGGCACAGATATGAACACTGAAAATGGGAAAGCTTGTATAACAAATAGCATTTCAAGTTTCAAGCAATATATATATTATTATAAGCAATAATCCATCATTTTATTGAAATTCCAAAATTTGCCCTGTTTACAAACACACACAGGACCACTCATATGCTCCAATCTCCATTGAGTGAGGAGAAAACTAGAACAGGGAATATTACAGCATTAAGAAGAAAGAAGCATCATCCCCAGGCCGAGAAGGCTTAAGCAGAGCATTTTGTGCTCTCATATTCACAACATAAACATCCCCACATCTGTATATGTGCATAACTTCATGGCTGTGACTTAAAAAATACACAAGTTGACAATTCCCAGAGCAGGGGAAACAAGATCAGAGATTCCAGAAAAAGAAAAAGAAAAAAAGAGAGGAAAAGAAAAAAGGACAATCCTTTTCTTTTCAAAACGCTGAGCCTATATTACCTCTCCTTCGCACAGTTCTCCAGCTTAAATCGGTTGCCTCAGTCCCATACATATTGGCCTCCTCATATATTACTAATCCCTTCTCTGGCTGCTTACAGAGCTGCAAATTGCCCTCAGAAAACAGGTGGTGTACAGAAAAAAAACTGGTGAAGTCAATCTTGCTGGCACCTCACGTGCCAATTCGATTAGCTTCAGCTGCTCTCATTATCCTAAGCCTCTTCACGGAGTTGGTAAACATTCTGGACGGATGATTGAAAAAAGTCAAAACCACTATACCATTGGGAGAAATAAAATAAAGAGAACAAGGATGTCGGTGAAAATCGAGTCCACTTGACAAGAGAGTTAAACACTTGAGAGAAGATCATTAGTTTTTGTATTAAAGACATATGTCAGTAAAAATGACTCTCCAAGAAGTTGGCCTAGGATTTTGCATTATTTGAGACTTGAACCAACGCCAAAGGAAAGTTACCAACAAAAAGAAGGAAAGAAAATAAAAGATCAGAAAAAGAAAGAAACAGAATAAGAAGACCCCTTTTAAAATAATGAAAGAACCATGAAATATAGAGAGTTGCAAACTCAAAAGATTGTGTGAGATTACAAGTATTTGACAGAAAACATGGGAAATTTTAGGTATTTTCTTGCTTCGATAGGTAACTTTCAATTAGAATAACTAAAGTGAAAAGACGCATACCCCCAAGGAACATCCCCAACAAGCATCCAATCTCCTTCCCTGTCTTCATAAGTAAGCATGTACTCAGACAGTCCGTTTAGAAGTCTGGAGGGTCTCACTATGTCACGTTCCTTTATGCTCGATCCTGGTTACAGACGATAATGCATTATTGGTTACCAGACAAAAAGTATCTACCTTTATGACTTGATTTTAGAACCAACACAAATTTCATGATAAAATCTCAATAAATTAATAAGGCGATCCTTCATAAAAGAGTTTAAATTGTTTCTTCACTACTGATAAAAAGAACAACTTTCATAACCATGCTAAATAAATAAAATGTTTGAACCCATGCAATAAATTCAAAAAGATACTAGCTGCCTTAAGTATTTCAGAGATTGAGGGCCTTTCTTCCAGATATTCTCAACATTAGTAGTAGTACCTTCATCTTAGGCAGCTTTTAAGTAAACCCTACAGATCTTTTAAGCAAAGGATTGTCCATCACAAAACTTAATTCCATTCAGGGCAGAAGATAGCATCAACATTATTATATTTAACTTCAGAGGACATTCACTTGTTATATTCAATTTCAGAGATTGAAAACAAAATTCACTTCTATACATAAGATCAGAGAGGTCAGAAAGATTACCAGATGAATCAACTAGTGCAGTGGGATCTAGGAACATATTCTCTAGCGTCTGGGCCAATGTTTCATAGCTGCGGTGAGCACTGAGGTTAACCTTTCTCCCAATGGGAACTCCATCCATATTCACCTTCACGAACAAAGAACTTCTGGAATTCCTACTCTCTTGATTTGCTTTGTTTTTCTCACAAACACCATCAAGTGTCCCTGCCTCCGTATGCTTGCTCTTATTCTTGCCAGAATCTACCTTGACTTCTTCTCCAGATTGAGGTTTTGCCTGGTTGACCAAGGTACTGATCCTAGAAGCTCTGATAGGGGGCCATCCCACGACCTGGCTACTTCTGAAAATATATCAAAATATTACAATATAATCCAATGCAAGAAAGTATCCTATTCTCACCAAAATCGAAGCTATAATAACATAATTAAGGCATTTTATTTCAGATTACTCTATTTAGAGGGGACCAATGTGAAATTTAAAGTTACGTGAGAGAAAAAGATTGATGCAATAGGAGTACACAATTCTACACATTTCTAGATGCTCAAATTTTACATATAAGTGAATAATTTTGAAATTTTCTTTTTCAAAAATTCATGAGACAAACATTACAAAACCGCAACCACCCTCTTGCCGACCCCAAACAAATAAGCTGTAGATTGTGATGCGTCATAGGTAAATCTTGATAGCCAACTACACAGAACATTAAATGTCTTGGGAAACTATTTGGAAGTTGGCTAAAACATGTGCAGATATCATGGAGGAGCAAAAACCTTCATTAAAGTGTTTAGTCTACATACGTGATACCACCCAAACTGAAAACAGCTTCACTCTCAGCTTCTGTTATTCTTATTGCCACCTACAAATGATGAAAATAAGCCCTAGAGTGTATATGGTAATATTATATTAATCCACTTAGCCAAGATATCCACATGATACACCATTTAACGCACACTTGTATTACTAAGTTGTTATAATACTACTTATCCACAAAGTCGAGTAATGTTTATTTCACTCAATTTTAAAGATTAGTATTCACAAACTAAAAGACAATTCATTTACTAATCCAAAAAGTCAAGTAAAATCTACTTCACTCAACTTTAAAGACTAGTATTCTACAATTAGAAGACAATTCATTAGTTAAGTTACTCGGAATTTCTCAACTTGAAGGTTAAGAAGAATAATCACACTTCATTTTTAATTTATTAATTTGCTATATGGTTGAGAAGCAAGATAGTCAACTAGCTTCTCTATGTTACTAAAAGAATTTCTCACGTACTGTGACTAATATTAATTTGACGGTACAATGTGAAGTGTACAAAAATCTATAGGTTTGGAATTCTAAAGTAAAAGATCAGCGCTTGTTCGCTATATGCTTTTGAAAATAGGTTTTTGTTTCTATATTGTAAACTGCTTTTAAGAACAAAAGTAAAATTATAGATTTGTATGCTTAAAATCATATTTATAATTGGAAAACGACTTCAATAACTAGGATTGGTTTTGTCTTTGTAACACTCCCAGACAGATTTTAGGATTCTTTTTGAGGGTGGAAAGAAAAACCTTTCTTAGACTTCAATGCATTGCAATTTTTACAATAAAACTGGAAGTCAACCTACAAAGAACACTAGACCAGAAACATATTTGTATGTCTTTCTTGTTTCTATAGGTGTTTATGCCACAGAGTTCATAAAAGCAACAAAACATGGAAATTTGGGAATTGGCCTTGTGGTCAAATTGTCAGGTTTGTTGTAGCAAAAAATACCAGTGTTCTTTTGAAGGTTAACTTCAAGTTTTACTCTATAAATTGCCATGACTCGGAAAGTTTCGGAAAAAGATTTCAGAGTGTAGTGCTAGTGCTGTCAGATCATATATATCTAGGGTATCTTGTCCTTTGAAGGCAACAAAGGCCAGTTTTAAAAATTTTCAGAGCCGTATCATATTTAATTAGATGGAGTACGGCAGTGCAGCAATCCGAACAAATTCAAAATGATTCCCCATATATATTCAGCTCACTGTTTGCTTTTCGGATGAGGAAGAGTGAACCAGAGGAACCATAAAAGGAAGTAACAGTAAACATATCTGTCAGTATCAGATTCATCAAAATAAATATCCAGAGATTCGAATCAATTTTGTACTGAAAAGCAAAATCAGAGAAGCACATGCAACTTCACAGCTAACTGCTACGGGAGTAAACTGTTAAACGACAGAAAGAGAGACACAAAAGTGAAAAGATAAAACGCTCACTTAGCACGTTAAAATATTGCCAAAAATTGGATTAATATTCAAATCTAAAATCGATAGGGATCAAGCAAAGAAATTAAACTCGCATGCTGGGAACCAAAAAAGGTGGAGTAAATTATTCAACAAATTCCTCTCATCAGCAAGAATGAGTAATCGGTACCTGCCGCCATTAGTGGGCGCTGCAGAATCAGAAATTCTGTTGGAGCGGCCAGTAGTGACATTATTGGGTCCACAAAGCGAAGACGAGGAACACACGGATGAAGTGGATGAGGACATAGACGAGTGAGAAGAGATGGAGGAAGGAAAGTCCTGAGCCGTCAAAATTTTGGCAAATTGAAGCATGGCAACTTTCTGAATCTTGCGTGAGGAATCGCGAACACGGAGGGTGAGCCCTAGGCCCAATTCGATGTCAGAGTCGTCTGGGGAGGAGGAGTCCTCAGACGAGAATACCAGGTTGTCATCTTTGGAAATAGTCGACATAGATACAGCGGCTCCGGCTCCGGCTCCGGCTCCGGCTCCTCCTTGTCCTTGAGAGAGCATAAAATGCCGGGTTCAGTCTTTGAGAGGTTGATCGAAGAAATTGAAAGTGGAAGGGGAGATTTAAGGAGGGAGGGCGAGGCGAGGGCGGTGGTTGATTAGAAGGGAAGCGTTGTTGGGGAAATGAACAAACAACTAACAATAACGAGCAAAGAAAAAGCAATGTCGTGTGGAGAGTGGAATTGGCGGAGATTGGGAAAGAGAAGATGGTAGGTTTGAAGTTTAATGGTGAAGAAGAAGAAGAAGAAGAAGAGGATGGAGATTGAAATTGAAGTTGAAGCAACGGCATTGATTGAATTTTATCACAAACCGGGCCCCACCTGTCTGCTTTGTGCGCTTCCATCTCCATCATTGTCTTCTCTTTTCTTCATTTTTGATATTTTCAGTTTCTCGCCTACGTTTTTATACGTCACCCCCCCCCCATTGGGCTTCAACCCAGCCCAATACACTCCCTTAGCCTTTCTATTTTCAGCAATTAACATAAATCGTCAATTTTAAATATTTACACATTTTCTTTTCGAAAGATTACTACTAAAATTTTGACAAAAATATAAAAAAATGTGGCCAGCTCAAAGATGCATCAACACCTGAGTATTGTTTTTTTTACTCCCAACATAAATTTTTAAATATAATTTATCTTTAAATTTTGTAATTTTGAGTTCAATCATAATTTTTTTTTAAGTTCAACGTGTGGTAGTTGAAATTCAAATTGGTAGGCATAATTTGTTTTTGTTTTGAAATGAAAGAGACAATATTTTAGACTCTAAACCATAAATCATAGTCAAAACTTACAAATTAAGTATTATTAGTCTTCTCACCACCGCTAATCTAGCAAGAGAATAGGCTAGAAATTTTGTTTCAATAGATCTTATAATAATTAATTGAGCCAAAATTTATTAAAAAAAAAAGTCAAAAAACAAGGTTATAGGATATAAACTTTGTCCAAATCTTATTCTTGCACCAACTTTATATTTTTTAAGTGTAATGACTTTAATAGCTATAACGTTAAGTGGTGGATAAAATAAACATTCTCGACGACAATTCCTTTGTTAATCTTGTTGGATAAGCACCAACAAAATCATGTTGGATATATAAGATACAGCAACAAAAAAAAACTCCATATCATTTGACAGCACTGTATTACAGTAAGTTATTTGTTTACTGTACTAAAAAAAACAAGTTGTTTGTTTAACACCATAATTTGCATTTTTTAAAACAATTAAATTGTAATAAGATAATGGCCCAAAATAGTTAGCTAAGCCCATGAAGTCCCAAGCTAGATGCACACGATAAATGATAAATTGACGATATTGTTTCGGGTAAGTATACGATACGATACGAAAAAAGAAAGCACTCGAGCGGAAAGAGCGGGGCCCGCACTTATATGTTTCTAAAAGAGAGCCCGACAAGGTGGGGCCCATGTCCTATCACACTGCTGGACACGTCGGAAGTTGAACCGCGTGGGACCCACGTTCATATAACACGAAACCCCCTAGGCGGGCCCCACCAGACATCGGATTTAAACCTCCGACGACCGAGAGGCCGGAGACTCGACTTTCGTCGGATTACTGCCTCCTTGTCGCTTGACCCTCATCAATAAGAAATTGGAGAATTGCTGCGGGAATTTTACATATATGCAATTATATTATCTTCTAGATTAAATTCTTTTTGAATTTTATGCAAATTTAGGATTGTTCATGACGTTATCCCTTCTTCTTTCCCTGTATTTTATATATATATATATAATTACGTCGGGTAACTATTTTTCCTCAAGTTAGCTTCCACTATTTCAAGAATTTACTAAATCTCTTGTGGATCAATGTAAATAGCCTTCTCTACATCATTTACTAAAATAGTGACCCAATTCTTCTATTAACCTTTTTTTTATTGGAAATGAGATCACGAACAATAAACTTTTTTTTCCTTCCAAAATTTATATACAATTTTTAAAATGTTTATAAAAAATGAAAAAAAAAATATATAAATAATTGTCAAGCACTAAGTTTCTTAATAAATTGATAACAAGAAACGAAACTTTATTTACCAGGCCATTTATTTAAAGTTCCTTTTATATTGTACGTTCTCCGATTTAAATATTCCAATTAATTTGGTAAATATCATATCTATGTAGTTTCTCTTTTTTCATAGTACAAATAGAAAAGGCATAACAAAATAGATTAAAGGAAAATTACATATTTGATGACAGCATCAATTATTCATGGTGTGTGGTATTCTAACCATATTTGCAAACGTTTGTTTCTTCGAGCATGATATGCTAGCTCGTGGGCAACAGAATTACAAGTGTATGGAGTGAAAGAAAACCAATAAACGATAATCCGCCTCAAATGGTCTTTGAATTCATTAATAACAAAAATTGAAGTTGATTTGCCACATGTTCATCACATACGACAAGCTTCCAAAAGATTTAAGAAAGGGGCAATTGACTTCAGCCCAGCTTAATGTGCTCTTTGGATGCCTTCAATCCATTACTTCTACAAGCTCCATATGACTTGCGACCATAAAAAAAGTTTCTACCACTAACATTGAATCTCCATGCAAGTCTCCTAACAACTGCTCTTAAATCTACATTTCCTATTAATAGATACGTAATTGTAACATCTTGATAATTTGTCTTTACTTAATAAGATGTTAAAGTTTGCCTATGGATTTGTATACCTATTGTGCACGATAAGAAATATCTATATATTGTTTTAATAAATCACTTATGTATTATTTTATATAATTTACACCGTGCATTAAACATCTCCATTTTATTGTTAACTTGAGTATAATTGAATTGGTTAAATAGTTATATTATGTGTATAATTTGTATTAAAACTCTTGTAAATAAGGATGAAAATTATCACTTTTAAAAGTACAGAAAATCAAATAAATATTTTAAAAATATATAAATTAAAATGAACATTTCGAAAATATAAAAACTTAAATCAACAAACCCTAAAAATATGGGAAGGAAAACAAGATTTTAACCTAGAAAAAAAAATTACCATTACTTCCAAGTTTAATGTATAAAATATATATAGATGGATAGAGGGGAGGTATAAAATATAATATTTAATAAATGAGATACGGAACAAAAAAAAGAGAGAGAGTCGAGAAACTAAAATAAATTGTTTAAAATATGTAAACATCCAACATATTTGTCATTAAAATAGGGCTGAATAATCCTATTTTATAAATCTCTAGAAAAAGGGAAAATCAATAACTAAGAAACGCAGAAAGGGGGAAAAAAGAAAATCCCTCACCGCCGCAATCCTTCCAGCTATTCTCGAAGTCCCGCTGCCATGGCGTCCCGAAAAGGCGGAGTATCTCTACCGGAACGGCGAGGGTCCAAGGCGGAAGGCAACAAAAACGGCATAATCTCCAGGTTTTCTCAGTCTTCCATGGTGTCTCGAGGAAGAGAGGCTGCTTCGAGCGCGGTCTTCGTCTCCAAGAAGCTCCTCCGAAGCACTGGAAAAGCTGCTTGGATCGCCGGCACCACTTTCGTCATCCTCGTTGTCCCTCTCATCATCGAGATGGATCGCGAGCAGCAGATGAACGAGCTCGAGCTCCAGCAAGCTAGCCTCCTTGGAGCCCCATCCGTTGGCCCCCCACATAAGTGAGTTATCGGTCTCGTCGGTGCTTCATGGAGGCTCATCGGTATTAATTCCTCACTTGTAGCAGCTTCTTGCTCCTCTAGTTAAGTTGTTTAAGCTTGCAGATAGAGTAGTTGCTTAGCGGTAGTTCCGAGATTGTTGATTAATGAGTTGCAAAGGAACTGGTTGTCTCGTACTTTCTGATGTCCCATTATTGGGAGAAATTGGAAGTGGTTTTTTACTTCAAGTTCTTAATGCACTATGAATCGGTTTATTGATACTTTAAATTCGAAGCCTTATTTACGAGGTACGAGATTTAGAATAATACATGCCAGATTTCGAGCCCACCGCCCCCTTCTAAGTTCTAACTTCTAAATCAGAATACCTTGGCTTGATGAAGTTGATGTTGTATTTTGAAAATAATTTATGATCTATCCAATACATTTATCTACATTGATAACGATGCCTGATGGTATATGAACGTCCTTCCGTATAACTATGATTAATTTTCGAAGTGATGTGCATCAGACTTTTCTGGATACTTTGATTTGATACCCTGTTGCTACTTTAATTCAAGCGAGCCAGCAAAGGAGTTACTGGCATCGTCCTTGTGGCTCTGATTTCATGCCCGGGAAATGAATAAATATCTTCAACCTCGGAAGGGGAAGGAGTTTAAGTTATCATGGGTCGCTCAGGTATTCTTTATCTGGTTTCATTAATTGTTATGAAATAAAACCACTCTAGAAGAGGTTAAGGGGAAAAAAATATATGCATACTGCAGTCATTCCCTGCTGGAGCAAACATTATTAAAAAGATAGCTATTGAATTTTATTTTTTGTAAGAGCTTTGGATGGGTAGTGAGTGGGAATTCACTCCTAGGATGATTTTCGATGTTTATTTGGTAACAGTAGTGTCACAAGGGTTTCTCTACCTAATTTTAGCATTCGATGAACTATAAGCAGCATTTTATGGGGTTATTGTTTGTCAACAATTTTATGGTCCATTTGCAAAATATCCAAGGCACTGTTATTTCAACGCCCTGCCATGGAAATAAATAAATATCATGTTCATTCCTTCAATTACTCTACGGTCTTCAATTACCCCATCTGATTATTATATTCTTGTCTTGGCTTCATAAGTTAAGACACTTGATCCTCATAAATTGTCATTGCTTGAACGTGCAAGTATCAATTCTCAAGTGTTAAGTGTAAGACTATTTGCTATAATTGGTTCCCTAATTAAGACATTTCTGTTAAGTCAATCACGTCTATTAGTTGCTCTGGCCTTTTCATACAGAAAGGAAGTATTAATTAATTCGTCATGTGTATAGTGTGTGTTATTCGATTGACGTCATCATAGTCAAGAAAGGCCATCTTGTGTTGATTTTATCTGGGGGCTTAAGATATGCTTTTTAACTGTATGAGAGCTTGAGGCATATTGAATTGAAAATCAGTTTCATGGTTGCATTATAGTGAAGTTGCTTTGTCCATTGTGGAGCTATATGAAAGAAGGATAATGAAGGGCAATTACCTTATTTCATTTCATGCTGCAGATGGTTAGCAAAGCAGAAACTTTTCTTTGTTTAATTCTAGCCATGATTGTTGTTGGGGATTTGTGTTATTTAATTTTCAGAGCATATTAGGCCTTCGGAGGGAATGTGATTTTAGGATGGATATAGTGAGAAGACCTGCTTGTATGATATGCCGGGAAAAAACTCTCGATTGAGAGGTCTGGCCCAAGGGAATTTGATCATATTGAATCATTGATTGGATGTCCCTGGAAAATGTTAGATTGGCTAACTTTGGATTGCAAAGGCTAGCCCTTCCAACGGTTTGTGAGGTGTTAACTAATGAAGGATTTGGAGAGAGTGAACCCGAGTGCTGTGCACCTCCAATCTTAGAGACGAAGTATTCATTTTTTTATTGTTTGTATCAGTATGAGAGAGAGTTAACTACATGGACGATGTCCTGTTTACAGCTTTCATATTTGTTCTTTACACTTCTCTGTGCTTTTTGATTGAACATCCTTAACGTTGTTAACACAAGCCGCCTTCTCATAATCATTTCGGACTTTGTTTCTGGTTCTGTTCTATTTGCCTGTTTTTAAATGGCTCTGTTTTCTCTTTCTTCTGGAGTGCACGAGGAGATGAACTGTGTGTAGAGAATATGATCTTATGCTCCTATAACATCATTTCCATTGTTCTTAGTAAATTCAGCTTTAAGAATGAACTGCACAATTATACTCGAAATGAACAGAAGAGACCTTTTCTTCAGGCTTGAGATACTATGAAGTGCAACTTTTCAGTAGCCTTTCAGTACATGAAATCTGTCTCTTGTCATGATGAATCCTAAAGTCGGTTAAGTTTCGACGATCCAAGCAAAGCAATTTTGGGAAGAAGTTTCGGAGTTGATTGCTTCAAGAGTAAGTATATTTTGAAGCATATGGACTGAACTGAAGAATTATAATGCCCATAAAAGTTTATGAGATGCCTTTATGGTTTGTTTCTGATCCCCCATTTTGGGGAGAAAGAAAGAAGGTAAAGATTTTGGCTGTCTAGTGAGCATTAGCTAATAAAAAGCTTCATGGTTCATGGTGGGCTTGATCTTTCCTTAGGTATGAAGTAAGAGTCATCAAATTGGATATTTTTATTAGAAATAATGGCTTTCTTCCTCTCTGATCTCTAAGTTTGTGCATTTTTTGTATGCACTAAGATTCTTTTATTGGTTCACTGCAATTTCAGATGAAGTTTTTGCTGGCGGAGAAGATTGGGAAAGTTTTTCAATCATAATCATAGAGTGCTGGCCTTGTCCGTTCATAAAAAGCAAAAGTTTGTCCATTCAAGACAGATACAGCCACAGCCATAAAGGATGTAAAGTAGTAAAGTCATTCCTTTTTGTAAATGGAGGATTATTCTTTTGTTTATTTTCTTTTCGTTGCGTTTTGCAGTTTGCATTGACCAAAGAAACATAAATAGGTTTTTTTAGTCACATATTTGTGAATAGAGATTTCAGTATTCATAATAACATAATTTTTTTTCAATACCGTTTCCAAAGAACCTTAGTGCTTTTGGTATAACAGGATTATCCAATTATATGAATTATTTTGCCCTTTTGAGTGTAATTCAACTCCTCAAGATATTGCTAAAAATAATTTGGATGTTTGAGGTACGTTCCATGTAAATTTATTTACCAGTATGATATTAACAATAGCCTTCTTATGCTCAAGTCGACAATCAAACTTTACCTAAGGCTTAAAATAAATAAAGATAACTAGAAAAATAACTCCATTTTTTCATTTAATGGAGCACTAATGGTCAAAGCGAACAACTTAGTGTTAATTGACATATATCTAAGAGGTTGTGAATTCGATCTCTCACTTGCACAAAAAAGCAGAGCACTAATGGTAATGAGAATGAAAGAGATTCGAAATTTGAGTGAAAATTTTGAATTAACTAGATTTTACTAATTGAGGCATATTTTCATCCAAATTTTAATTATTCTAAAAACATTGTTTGAAAATTAAAAAAGAACTAGAATCTCTCGATTTTCTTATTCAAATGGGGCATGTCGCTCTTTCTTGTGTTACATCATTGTCTCTTTTCTCGTCTTCCCTCTCTTTTATCGTTGTCTCTTGTTCGGAAAAAAATATGATATGACATGAAGGTAATTCATACCATGTGCCATGTGGGAAAGGGAGAAGAAAAGGAAATAGCCAAAAAAAAGGAAAATACCAAAGAACATGCATCTTTTAAACTTAGCTAACCATGTTTAGGTAATCTATTTATATATATATATGAAGTCTTTTCCCAGGCCCCAATGTATACAACAGATTAAAATGGTAATTCTTCAAAAAAAAAAAAGTGGAGTCTCACAAGATTACAAATCATTCTTGCTCTTTAAGTCATATGGCTGCAAGATAAAGAAAAATAAAGTGAAAAAGGACGAGATTTATAAAGTAAAGATTGGGTAAGTGAGGAAGACAAATGTCCTTCTTTCTTTCTTTGTAGCACTGTTTTCCATGTAATCTCCACCTAACTTTGCCCATCTCTTTTTCATTAACATAGAAAAAAAATAATCAACATTGGATCTAAAAAACCCATCTAAAATTTCTATATAATCTCTGCATAAAAATCATATAGTTTCCACTATAATAATAATAATAATAATCCTATCTTATAAAATATAACTACAGAGAGAAAGTACTATGCCCTATCTTCATTCACAAGACTCTAAAAAGATTGAGAGAGAGAGAGAAGTCAGCCTCCATGCTTACTTCTTTTCTTCATCAGTACTGATCTAACAAACAGCAAACAAACAACAAGAAATGCTAAAGCTGCAAATCCTCCCACTGCAAGAGCCACTGTTCTCTGTGTATTATGGCCAGACCCTACACCATTGAAACCCAGATCAACCAAGTAATTGAAAATCATCACCAAGAAATGCATATTCTATACTTGCATGAACTGAAAATGACCCAAAAAGCTCTCTCTCTCTCTCTCGATTTTATATCGAATGAGTCTTTTCGTTTCCATTTTGAAGAAAAGCAAAGAATGGAATATACTACTACTAAAGATCATAATTTAGCACTCCCAATTCCCACCAAATGGATCATATGACCCACAAACACACCACCTCATATTATTATTCAACCAAATCTTCCAACGCTCCCTCTCCAAATCATCCTTTATTAAGAGAACAGAAATAGTGATTTGAATTTCAATTATTTGCCGACCCCAAATGCGTGCTCACACAGCAGTAGTAGGAGCTCATTTTCTAGAAAGAAAGGAAAGCATGAGCTCTCTCTATCTTTATCTCGAAAGTGAAATTTGAACTGCCCAAATTGAACAAATATAAATATATTCACACCAGAAAATTTAAGGGTTCTATCAAGTTTTGACAGTACTGTCTCTTGATTTTACCTGAGGATGAAGATATACTGGGAATTCCATTTGGGTAGTAGCTGTAACTGATGTAGCACTTGTTCAGATAAATCTGACCGGAAATTGAGGAACCGCACTCGCTATTGGCCCTCTCCGCCGCCGTCTTTAGGCAGTCGCCGCAGTCTCCGCCGCCCAAATCGCCCTGGCACTGCCCCAACGCATAAAGGGACCGATAACTTCCGGTGTAAAACAGGGCGCCCCCATTTTTGACCCCATTTTCCACCATTTCAAAAGCCGCGTTCCTCCTCTCTTCGAACCCAGTTCCGGCCACCTGAATCGATCCACACACCTTGTACAGCAACTCGGTCCCGGAGACTTGCCGGAATCCGGCCACCTCGTAGCGCAAATAGCAACCGGCGAGTTGGACTCTGGCCGCCACGGCCTGGCCGCAGAGCTTGTCCACCAGAGCCGGAATCTTGCTCACGCAGTCGCTGCACTGCGGGAGTGTGAGGTCCCCTCTGCATTGGAATAGGCCCTGAATCGCATTTCCGCCATCGCCGGAGCTTGTGGAGGAGAAAGGTTTCTGGGAAGATTGGGAGATCATAGAGGAAAAGAAGGATTTGAGATTTTGGGAGAAAATCCCAGACGGGTCTTGAGATTTCTGCTGCGAACAGCCCTTGAAAACCAGGGTTGTGGTGTCTGTTGCGGCTATGGCGCAGAAAAAGAGCCGCGAAATCAAGAGGCAGAGTGAGAAAATGAAAAGGAACAGAGATGGAGGTTTGTGAAGAAAACCCATTTGGGGATTTCAATTTTTTGTTCAAGGAATGGATGGAGGTGGAGGTTCGGATTCCATGTTTGAGCCTGAGGAGCTTTTGAACAAAAGGAATTTCTAGAGATGGATTTTAGTTTTAGTTGAAATTTGAGGAGGGGAGTGGGAGAGAGCTCTGGTTTTTCATTTGCAAGCTGGCTCTCTGTACAGTCGGTTTCGCTCGCTCCCTTTTGGCTTGGCCTCGCTCCTCTGTTCTGTTGCGACCTTTTTCTTGTTTCTTCTGTGTGAGACTTAATATTAATTCTTTTGCATTATCCGTACGGTTCCACACGTCTACTAGTGCTCCATTTTTATTTTTTGCGATTAATTTAGGGTGAAATTACAGGTTTAGTCATTGAATTTTGAGTATCCAGTTTAATAAATTTCTAAACTTTATCTCACGTGTCTCTATATTTTGAATATTGTATGTGGCAGTAGCTATGAGTATTCAAGAGTTTAGTTGTTGGGTTAATGGAGTTTGTCAACATCCCTAGTAATAATGAAAGTTTATAATTTTGTTTAGTGCAAGAATTGAGGATTGACCTCCAATTTTACCGAATGAGCAATGTATCTTATCTGCTGTCGAGGTATTTTCATATTAAAAAAAATTCAAGAATTTATTAGACACAACCAACAAATTACTGAATAGAGTTTGTAATTTATTTTTTTAGTTCAAGAATTATGAGGTACACGAGCGGATGTACAACCTCAACTTTGTAACATGTACTAATAGCACAATTTTGTGATAAAATTTCATGTTGTTGCAATTGTTTAGTCGCTCAAGCCCCTCTAGACAATTGGGTGTTGATGGAAGACGGTTGGGGATTGAATCCTACCGCAAGCACTTTTTGTCTTTACTATAAAGACATGCACATATATTTGATTTGGTGCAATATTTGAACCTGCAAGTTTTTTAAAGGGACCGTTGCAAATATGTCAAAAGTAAAATTAGTAAAATAACGACAACATGGAAGTCAAATTTTAAAATGACAACTTTACTAAAATGATATACATCTATAATATATTTGTAATATATCTGACTACTGATATATGTACATGATATGCATCTGATATACTACTGGTATGATTGTTTGATATACTTGCAATATGATATACTACTTATATGAGTGTTTGTGAGTATGTATGAGATATACATATAATACACATATAACTGAAAATTTTGGTTATATTTGTAAATTTAAAAAGCACGTGACATATTTTGAAATACATAAAAGATTTTTGATATTCACTGTAATTTCTCATTTCTAAAACTAATTGTTTTTCTAACACTTTTAAATGTGCAACTACCACACTTCACCATTTTGAATCTAAAAAATATATTTTCTTTTCAATTTATATATACATTTTTAGTCTCTTTGATCTAATGGTTAGTTCAAATCTTATTTTTCTTTTCTAATTTATACATTATCTAATATTTTTCTATATATATTAATGTACAAATGTTTTTTTTATTCTCTATAAATAGTCAAACTTTAAAAAAATTATTCTGATTTTATATAATTTTTAATTTGAATTTTGTAAAGTCTAAAAAGTCGATTATTTAAAGATTAATTGTTTAAGATACATTGTTTTGTACTAAACTCTCTTAACAAAAAGTTTAGATCTGATATGGGTGAGATATGAGTATAACTCAACTTTATAAAAAGTTTAGATGGTATAATCACTCAACTATATTCACATTATGTGAATATATATACCACATGAATTAGTTAAAATTAAGTAAAAGTATGTTTATGATATTATCTTATACATTATCAATAAATGTTTTTACTTTTTACTGAATATAAAAAATTGTACCTCAAATATTATTTTACCAAGAAGAATAATTTTAATTTAATTGAGGTGCTTACACATGTACTAAAACAAGTCTAATTAATGAAAAATATCTATGTGTAATTATAACATGCATGAGCATAATTCAACAATAATTGGTATTATGAGATTTGGACCACTCTCAATTAATTAAGTTTAGTTTCTTAATTATGAATGAGACTATTATTATAGTTATTATTATGGGTGAAACACGTGGTCCACTTCCATGATGCCACATGGATTTAGAATGACAGAGACAAATAGAGCTTTAGCATATTTTCGTTGATCCATGAAGAAGATCTCTCTCGACACCCGATACTCTTTGGAAGACATTGGCTGGCGAAAGACCTCCGTTTTCCTGTTCACTCAACCTTTCTCTAAGGTTGAGCCCAACCGGACGGACCAGATGATCTGGCGTGACTATCTTAGTCACAGGATCGGCCCCACCTAAGGTAGGTGCACGAGAGGGCGAAGACGAAACAACAATTGAATGGACTTCTTCACCTTCATGTCGTAGCCTTAGCTTATTGACGTGTCTTGCATTAGATACATACAACATTTTTCTGTTAAAACTCTATGGTGAAAGGATTGCAAACGCATGATAGGTGCTAGTTTCCGACATGCATGTACCGATTCGAATCGACAAGACTCTTCGTAGCAATTCAGATTAGAGAGGTCCTATTTTTAGACTATCGTGTTATTAGCCTTGAATTAAATATCAACATGTATTAATTCGTTTGATCATGCTAGATATATATTTTTAATTGAGTTTGGATATATAATTTTATAAAATTATTTTTAGTAACTCACTCCCTCCTTTCATACTATGAATTTTCTTTAATAAAATAATTATGTAATATTGTTGCACTCCATGTTATTTTATTTTTTCATGATTTTGAAAGTAATAACCTCAATCTTCAGTTATCAATGTTAGCAGATCCCACATTATTATTTTTAAGTTAGGTTGATCCCATATTATTTTTAAGTTACGTTGAATATGAATAAATGAGAGTAATATCCACTTTGTTTAGATTTTTTTTTTTTTGAAAGAATATAGCACGGAAACCATGGAGAAAAAAAATTCGAACTTTAAATCTTACTAACGCTCAAACAACCTACTTAGATCGATAAATTTGAGAATTCTTTAATAGGAAATTTTTAGTTAATTTAAACTTTATATAATTTATTAGATGATATTTGAATTAGAGAGAATCATGGTGCGAGTGACGTGCCCTTAACTGACCCCAAAACTTTATATACGGACGCGAATCCACAGAATCCCGCGTTTGACACTTCCCTCTCGCTCCTCCGTCTCTCTCCCCCCCGCTATTCTGCCATTAAAGGTAGCACCAGGCTCAAACCGTTTACTCAGAAGGTGCTCAAACCAATCCTCGAATCTTTTTCAAGTATTATCATATGCTCTTTTGTCATAATTATGCCATTCGCCGTAATTTTTTTTATCTTGCTTGGGAATTTTGTTTTCTCTGTTTCGTCGCTAGAAATTTGGCTGTGAGCCCACATTTTAGTCTACTATCTCTTTGCTTTGATCACTTGGACTTTCGGATTATTGCACACAATCTTTTTCCTAGAGAACTCGAAAGACGACGAGCGTTTCTTTGATGATTCTTTCTTGGGGTTTATTGATAGAAATGTATAATCGTAAGCTCACTTCTTATTTGAAAGATCAACAGTAAACGCTAAAGCCACGGTTCGTTTTGAATACTGTGGAATAGTTAAGCCGATTACCATTTTGTACTCTTTTTACTGGAGCATATTCCGATATTTCTGTCTGTGTTAGTTCTGAATCGCAACAGTGGATGGTCATCAAAGCCTTAAAATTCAGACTATGAGCCAAGAATGGAAATTATGAACAGAGCCTTTCTTAGCCTACCATCAAAAGGTAGCGTTTCTAAGTCACATTAGGTGAAAAGAAGAGCAATCTAGACTGTTTTGGAGAAATTATCCACACTTGTAAAGATGATATTTAGTAGAGAGAAATGATGAAAACTAGATTGGACTCTATAATCTGGCCTCTGGTTTCGTTGTCCAAGGTCTTTCGTCGTTATTTTTTGCCGTTCTAATTTGACTTCCTTTGTTCTGCCCTCAGTTCCTCTCCTGGAAATATCTTAGCAGTGTTGTCCAGTTGTTGATGCTGATATGAGTCAGGAGCATCCAGTGTAATGCAATACTTTCTGTAGTGTCGTCCAACTTCTAAGGTGGGACTTGGAAAGGTAGTGTATGCAATGAAGAATTTAAAGAATTTTGGTGCTTTTCCAAAAAGATGGCAGTATCCATATATTTTCTCTTTTAAAAGATGGTGATTAGCCTATTATGTCCTAGAATCATCCTTGACAGCAATGAGAGAGCAGTATTAAGAATGATCAAAGATTCAAAGAATTCTTCGCTGGAGCCTTCGCTGAAGTTCTATTTTATTTTATAGATGAGTCATTAGGAAACATGTTAAGCCAGCTACGAAGTTTTATCACTTAGTTTGATCCGAATTATGTCACATAAGTTAATGCTATAATCTCTTGCTTTTCACTTCAGGCAACCCAAAGGCTGCGGGATATTTGGCAAAATCACCAACCATCAATGGAACAAAATTCGAATCGTGAAGAACAGTCTAATACAGAAAACAATGTCTCTGACAAGGATTTTGCAGCTTCACCTAATGCATCTGCGGTATGTTCTGCTTCTACCAACGATTATTCGTTGCTATTCTGGACTTTTTTGCTTCCTGAACTGCAATTGGACAACATTAAACAACAGAAACAAACATTAAACAGCAGGTCTTTCGTTTTTCCTAGGTGTTGCAGACGAGTCCACCGGGTACGTCGATGGACATTTTTTTTAATGATGGCCTTGACTTCCTGGAAGTGCAAAGGGTAAATAATATCGTGAGAGCCGCTTACAAGGAATTCATGACACTAGCTTCCAAAGAAAACGCTTGGGTTTTGAGCCCTCCAATGGTAGGTTCAATTGAGGAGTTCCAAGAGATGTTCCACACTCCACCACCTCATGGATCTACAGTTCAATGTTCCATTGAGAGTGCAATTCTTCCTATTCCTTCACATTTTCTGATCTCGTTAATGATGGATGCGGTGAGATACCTTTAACCTGGCCTTGAATTTCTATATCGATCAGTTGCAGCAAGCTTTCTTTCATACCATACGATCCTTTTGTTTCTTTACTGGTAAATTATGATATATTTCATCTTTTCTACATATTTTTAACACTCTCTTCCTATATAGACTTGAAAATTAGCTCAACGCGGATAAATAGGCAATTATACGACGTAGAGGAAAAATAACCCACTTAAATCTTTAAGTTGATAGGTTACAGTATATTTAAATCTTTTATATATATATTACTGACATTTTGCAACCTTATTCACACTATTTTTATAGGAGAAATGGGCTTCCACGTTTTCCCACATCATTTGTCATGGATCAGATGAGGTTGTTCTCAAGCCTTTGAGAACATTCTTGTCGACAGCTGATACAGAAGTTATATTGGTAACCAAACCTGCTCAATCACCTTTTATTTTAAAACTATGGACAACGATAGTTCATCCATATGGACATGGAAGCAAAAAAATCTTAAACTTATCATATGATAGGTCAATGCCCAGTTTAGATTGCCAGCTGAATTCTTGCCGAGATGGAGCACTTGCTTTTTGAGATTTAAGAAACTGGTCAGCCAAAATATCTACGCAATTTTCGATGTGTCAACTGATTATTTCGAGGATACAGTCTGTGATCCTACACAGAGAATTGAATACAAGCGGAGGCCATCAGGAGTGATAATTCGGCAGCGTGATGAACAGTCTGAGGTTTGTTTATGTACTTGATGAGAAAATGTCTAGATTGAATGAGGTATTCTTCAAGTTTTAAAGTAGATAAAGATTTTTATTAAATAATTAAATAAAATTAATGAAAAATATTAAAATAGTTTTTTTCCCCCAAAACTTAGTCCCAAAAAATAAACGACATTTAAAAGTTTAGAAATTTAATGATCCAAATAAGATTTAAATACGAAATTTAATTGTTCTGCCTCACTTTTGTTTGCTTTTATTTTTTACAGGTGGTATGGGTTGAAAATGCAGAGGTGGAGGTGATTGATGTCCCCAAAAATGCATTGTCAAACTTTACTTTAACTGCAAAAAACTGGGTGAGCATTTTGTCACATAATTTGAATCGAAGACGTAGCAGGTTAATGGCTTCAGGGGTGCTAAAAAAAACTCACGGTATGGTGTATAGTCTTTTTTTCCGAGTTTAAGTTAGAGGAAGAGGATATGATTACGTAATTTTGTAGAAGCACTTGAATTTTATCACGGTAGTAACTTTGAGCTTAAAGAAGCACGAACACTTTCGTTTGTGTAACGTATCCGTATCAGACACTCCAACACTTAATATAATAATAAATTTTTATATAAACTTATTGACTTCGAATTTTCTTCTAGAATAAAAATGATCTATACTTAAGAAAACTGCAAATTTTAATAAACGTATCATTGTCGTGTCCGTGTCTTATATTTTTAGAAAATGATTTGCTATCATGTATGTGTCGTATCATATGTCGTGTCCGTATCCGTACTTCTTAATTTTTTAGCTTTGAATTCTCATGCTATTTTATATATCTTAATAAATGATTTGGAATGACAGAGATATCTGAACTCTTGAGAATTACGGAGAACATGAAGAGAATGTATTTAGAAAGAATTAATCCTTTTCCAAGCGAAAGAAAATGGGAGTTATTTACTACTGATAAAATAAGGATTTCGAGAGACATGAGTGCAAGTTGCATTGGCTACCAAAATGATTATATTGCCACAAGTACCATACATATTTCACAAAGCCCCACCAAACTCTTCGAATTTCTGGCCAGAAATAATGTGAAATTTCAGGTACGCTCCTTAGCTTTACGAGTTTTAAACATTATATATTTAGAAAAAGGCTTACTTACATGACTACTAGCACAGTGGCTGAGCATAATGCACCCAGAACAGCTGGAAATGGCGGTTGCATGTTTTACAGAAGATCAAAGAAATTGCATTACTTTATGTATGAAATCTGAAACAGGAGATGAGGTGCTTATCTTTACATAAACTTCTTTACCTCATACTTGCCCAAAACTTGTACTTCATTGTTGTGTTCGTTTATCATGACAGGACCTTGAGTTTTTCCTACAAGAGACTTCAATGAATGAATATTGCTCCTTCGTCCTATCAACAAGAATGACTGAAATGGACATTCATCTCTCTTTCGTGCCAAGGTTTTGTAGGAACAGTGTGTTTTTGAGACCTTCTGGTTTTGCTATAATGCCTGCTGGACCGGGAGGTCTGCAGTCTGAGGCATCCTTTGTAACGATTTTGATACGTCGGGAGCTTGAAAATATGGAAGATGATCAAGCAATTGAAGCAATGAGTAAGCAGATGAATGATGTCATTGATCAGATAATTCAGTTGCAAACACCAAGCGTTGCAGATGATGAGGATCCTGTACAGGATAGCCCTAAATAGTGATATAGGATTAAACTCTCAGGTAACGTAGAAAATTTTCATGCACAATTCTTTCTTTCTATTCCTTCTACTTCTACTACCATTAAACCCATGATGTCTTCTACTACAATTTATGCAAGTTTGTTGCTTCAGTTTGGAGGATAAACATCATATTAGCAGTATAAGTTCTGAAATTCAGCATTGCAAAGATTCTACTTTTTTTTTCCTCGAACCCTCTTGAAGTTTTCGTTTCTTGTAGTATTTTCTCTAGTTGAATGTCGTAACATTTTACTTTTAGAATCAAAATACAGAGAGGTTTATATGATAGTAATATTATTATTTTTGGAAGTTAAGTTCCAAGTAAATAATTTCTAATTAATTATGAGTTTAACTTCATAAATTTTTTTTTTTTAAATAAGAAACCGAACTTTGACAAATGAAAACAAACTCACAGTCTTAAAATCATATGAATACTCCTTACCACTTTGACACACAACACAATTCAAGAGTATTTTTTCTTTTACTTTCTCCTCTTGAGACTTGAGAGTGTTTGACCATAGTTGGAATGTTCTACCTCTTAGGGCTAGAAAAGAATTATTCAAACTTGGTTGGTAGTATTCTAAACGAGACAGATTCTGAGAAGATCTATCCATCGAATTAGAAAAGCATATCACAAAAAGGTCTTGAGTTTCCCTGTGAAGGAGTCTCAACCTAATTATTTTCAAATTTTTTCTCAATATACAAAATTATATTTCCTTTATTATTTGTACTTTCTTAGATACAGAGTCAGTTGGAGAGGTTGAACCCAGATACTGACAGATATGTTCTATAAAAGCCCTCTGAAATACATTTGGTTTCTTTACTACTGACAGACACACACAACCGTCCCAACAGACGTCGAGAATTAGATTTAAATTTAGCTGGGAAATAAGACAGTATCCAAAATACATATATATAAATCCTGAACTATAATGTATTGGTGAATTACCTCTATCAAACTGAAACCTGCTTGCTGCTGTCTATTAATGGCAGTGACTACCTTTTGGATGGTACTGATAGTGCTTCATGATAGCAACTGGTAGGCATGGTTGGTCGAATATTTCCTGGATTTAGTGGAAACAATGTTTTGTAGTAGCCATCCATTATTGCTGTAAAGTTACAAGTTGCTGCAACCTTTGGAATCTGATGAAAGAGTAATATTACATTGATTACTGATTAGGGATGATGGAAGTTAAGAACGAACAAGAAGAAGAGTCAGTAGATATGGAAATAGAAGCCAAGCACACTACTAAGAACTGAGAATCAGGATCCCTTATATGTAGGATTAAAGCTAAAAACTTTTAGAAGAAGTTGAAATGTAGCAAATTTGAATTTAAAAGTCAAGAAAATAGCAAACATGACTTCAAATATTTTCTAAAAGATATTAAATTGAATTGGGAGTTGATTCTAATCTTCCAATCTCGAGAATTGCCTGACGAAAGCATGATTGACTGGTTGAAGGGATCCGTTGGATCATAGGCCATAGCTTACTTGGATTTAGACTGCTTAACATTGATTCTAAAAGTTCAGATTGTTAAGCTAAGTATAATCGTTTAATCTATACGACACTCTTCCATCACGGGCGAATTTTGATATTCAGTTGATTCACGAACCTGGACACATGAACCATATGCAAGATAGCAGTGAAACTTTACTTCTAATGCACACTTAGCAGGGGTAGCTTTCAGTAGTTAGTCCAATGAAAAGGCATTTTCAGTGTTAAAGAACAGCTTACCTGATAAATGTCTCGCATATAGCCATGAAGATTTGCATACTCAAGCAGTTTCTTCTTTGTGCATTTAAACAGAACATTATACACCAGATCAAACCGAATCAAGGTTGTAAACAAGCAAACGTCAGCCAGAGTCAAGCTTTCGCCACACAAGAATCGCCAACGGCCCAAATGATCGTTTAACACGTCGAGAGTTGAAAATAGCTCATTGACAGCTTTGTCATATGCTTCTTGACTCTGTGCAAATCCACATCTGCAAACTATATAGTGTTATAGAACAATTATACACATCCAGAACAACTATACTCTTGAGAAAAGAAACAAAATGGACAAGAATAATAGTTCATAATGCATCTGTAGAATCATGTCATGAACTTCAGAAAAATTGGATAGATTGCAGATCAAAATTGACAACTACAAGAAAGAGAATGCAGTAACTGACATTTTCAAGAGAAACACAGACTCGTTTTGTAAAGACGAGCATATGGATTTTTACCTATAAACTCCATTGTTGACATTGGGATATATAATGCTGTTCCATTCTTTAATCTTTCCCTTCAACAATGGCGGTGAGAGATCCAAACCCGGATTCTCAGCCAACCCGTTTAGGCCCGAATTGAACAATTCGATTATATCAGAACTTTCATTGCAAATCACCTCCTTCCTCTCCGCATCCCATAGCATCGGCACAGTGGACCTCCCATTATAACCTCCTCTTCTCAGTCTGTAAACTTCTTTCAAAGTTCTGCACCCGTTTGCCCTATCCAATCCCGGGCTTAGGGTTTCACTATCGGCCGCCGGAGTCTCCCGGAACTCCCACGACCCGTCGGATCCGGGACCGGCGACGGAGACCGGCACGGCGTTCTCGAGGCCTTTGAGGGCCCGGACGATGAGCGTACGGTGGGCCCAAGGGCATGGAAGGCCGATGTAGAGATGGAGATTGTTGAAGCTTTGGCGGGAGATTTGGGCGGCGCGAAATTGGGAGGGGGCTCTCGAGTAACCGCCGGAACTATCGGAGGGGGCCAGCTGGGACATCATGAGCTGCCACGTGGCCTGCCAGGCAGTGCGGACGGTGGACACGAGGAGCCCCGGCGGGAGAGATGGGCCCCAGAAGAGGTTCGTGACTGAGGCCACGAGGGAAGAAGAGGTGGGCGTTTGTGGGCCAGGTGGGCTTTGGTTCAGAGACATTCTAGGGGTGACGTGGCATCTCGTCGTGGGAGTCGCCGGCGTTGCGTTACGCGTCGGAGCGGGGAAGTGTGAGGCGGAAAAGACGGAGCCGGTGCCGGTCGGCATTATCCAGTTTCTGAGCCACCAGAATTTGGCGGCGAGAAATGCGCTGTTATGAGTCTCCACTCAGTTAGGGCATAAACGACGTCGTGTCTATACCATAATCATGTGAGTGAAACGCACGTTTTGGGTTGGCAAAACACGGAAAGGACAAGTAAAAACTGCGTCCAAACACCACAGCACGACTAAAACCCTAACCCCATAAAGAGCACTCTTTGCCGTCGTCTTTCATATATTAAGAACCGCATTCATTTTCTGGTCGCAGGAGAGAGAGAGAGAGAGAGAGAGAGGGCAGCCGGAGAGCCCGTTAACAATGTCGAAGCGAGGTATGGTTTCTCGTTCTATCTCCGTTCGTTAGACATTTTCTACGAATGCCATTGAAAGCGCTATAGTTGATTCGATCTTTTGTTTGCTACTCTTATATTTGAGATTTGTTATTGCCGTGTATCTATTTAGGTAGGGGAGGTTCTGCTGGGAATAAATTCAGGATGTCGCTGGGTCTACCAGTGGCGGCTACAGTCAACTGTGCGGACAACACAGGAGCTAAGAATCTCTATATCATTTCGGTGAAGGGGATCAAGGGCCGCCTCAACCGCTTGCCGTCAGCTTGTGTTGGTGACATGGTCATGGCCACCGTCAAGAAGGGAAAGCCGGACCTCAGGAAGAAGGTGTTACCTGCTGTTATTGTCAGGCAGCGCAAGCCCTGGCGCCGAAAGGATGGTGTCTTCATGTACTTTGAAGGTCATACACTACTAAATTTATCTATCTTGTTTCGTTTTCGATCATTTTCTCGTTATAATTATTCACACATGTTATCTGCTTGCTATTAGGTTTGTTTGTCTATGGTTATTGTTGTAATTAACCTTGATCGGTGGATCTTTTTTTTATATGTATTATCCGCGGTTTATTTTTTGCTGATTGGATCGATCTTATCTTAATTTGAAGAGGTTTAAGGATTTGGACACTCGGGTTTTCTGTATGCTTTCTTTCGGCTGTTAATGTGTTGTAGATGAATATTAAGCAAAGCTACGAACTCTGTCAGTGTTGTTTCATGATTTTTGTTTAGTTGTATGAAAGTGATCATCGTTATGTTGGAACTCATATTTTGCCATTGGACTGTGAAGGTTCTTATTGGGAGTATTCTTTTTGGTTTCTATTTAATTTTACTGGAAAGTTTATGCAGAAATGTGAATACCTCCATTCTCTATCTGGGTTCATTGTGAACCATGTGATCTAGTTGTAATCTTCTCGTGATAAGAATGGCTATCAAGTTATGTGTTTAGGATGGTATTGTTGTCATTTTATGAGAAGGATTGTTTCACAGAATGGAGTTAAACTATTTTATTTTAATCAGAGATTGGGTTACCGTCTGTACTTCATGTCTTCACCCCATATAGAACTATACAATTGCGCTGAATAATGGCTTTCTTGTGTCTGCAGATAATGCTGGTGTCATCGTGAACCCCAAAGGAGAGATGAAAGGTATGAATTATGATCTTGTCCTGGTATAAAGTATCTAGTCCTCCGTATGCAGTCTTAACTCTTAAAAAATGACATGTAACTGCGAATCTTCTAAATTTGTCTACAATGGAAGGAGAGAAATCAGCATGCCGTGAATAAAAGATTAAAAAGCCAGTTGCATACTTATCTAAAATTGTAGTTTTGGAGTGCTTATAGTGGCATATATCCCGTCTTGTTTCACTTTCATGGACTTAAATAGCTATTTCCTTGGACCTTGCAGGTTCTGCCATAACAGGCCCTATTGGAAAGGAATGTGCTGATCTCTGGCCCAGAATTGCAAGTGCTGCTAATGCTATTGTTTGAATATCAAGTGACTTGATTTCGTTTTTTTCCTTCTCTATAGAGTAGGATCTTAAGATTCAATTTCATTGTCTGGGATTAGCTTGTTTTTTATCTTGAGAAAAAAAAATGATCATTATGAGTTATGAGTTTTGGTTGATAATTGATACGTTTCTGCCTATTATTTGATATCCTGGTACCCATCCAACCCCCTACCTATCAGAATGGTTTGCAGGGCAGAAAAGGGAATGATCGGGAGGAAACCTTGTCATTTCTCGCCTTGCAGTGAGAGTTTGGGTCGTGAATATGGATTATCAGGAACTGAGGTATTTGAATTTTGATACAGAAAAAAAAATTATAATTATAATTAGGAAGAGGAAAACCAAACGGGAAGAGTTTCTATTGCATGGTATATTCAGTTGCTCTCCGATATATGCCTTCCCTTATCGATTGATTTGTGATTCTTCCCATGTATGCTGGTTGAACCTTTTGGACGAATGTTAGCTCAATTGGACAAGGTACTTAAGCATATTGGAAGTTTGTATATGTGTGTATATATATAAACAAGTTCTTGATTGTTATGGTTTTTTTTTTTCTTTTAAAACTTCTTTCTTCCTTCCTCAAGTAACCCGAGAGGGGCTCTTGGGAATTCTACTCTCATGTTTCCTTTGAGGGAATGAAAATCACTTTCCATTCCCACTATTAACTTTATCAAAGAACATAAAATGAAGTTCATTGTGTATGTTTTGAGAAGGATTTGTGGTCCCACTGTGTTGCGTTTTATGCTTTCAATTATAATATGTCATCCCTTATACGTTACTTTATTTATTATTATAACAAGTCCGTGTGACTAAATATGCCCACGGCAGTAGTTTATACTATAATTTCATTCCCCCCGTTCTTTTTTGGTTGTACCATTTCCCTTTTTTTAATTTAGTTTTGTTTTATAATCTATATAATTTAAATTTAAATTTGATTCATATTCTAATAACCCTCATAAATCATAGATAATTAGAAAACAATAAAGAGTTCCTTTTCTTCTTCTTCTTCTTCTTCTTCTTCTTCATGTAATTTCTAAACCCTTACAACAAATGTCGAGGTCTTTTGTCGACTTTTGTTAGATATATATTTGATTTAAAAATATGAAAATGTCAAAGAATTGTGTCTAATATCCTTCAACTAATCTAAGTTAAAAATCAGCATTCGAATGAGGAGATGTTTGTATCTGACATAAAGTCGAAGTAGCAGATATTTTTTCAGTAAGAATCCGCAGGAGCTTGGCCTCTCTTCATTACAATCTGATCAGGTTATCTTTTCACATCCTTCTGGACGCTTTTCTTTACACGTAATTTATGATTAGAAAAAGGCTTAAAAAGTAGGGTTCTTCTTTCTAGTTTTTAAAAAATGTTTCCAAAATTATCTAGAAATTTTATAAACAATAAAATTAAAGTTTTTTTAATTTTTTTTTTTCTAAAACTTTGATAAAAGTATTAATTTATCATTTTTTTTTATTTGTAAAGGTTCGCTTGTTAACGTTCTTGAATTGCACGCCTCAACTTCCATGAATTTAAGTAAAAAAATAAATCAAAGGAGAAATGACATGGTTAAATAACCTTGAAATTTGTGTTTCAAATCTCTCTTATTTACTTGGGTAAAAAAAGGTGGGTAAGAAGTTGTAGAAGAAGTGAGCAGTGAGCAGGTTTTAAAGCATTTGTTTCCAGGAAAGTAAACCAATTCCTTGAGTGAAACAGAGGGAAACGGAAATCAGAAAACGACAAGTCGTCTCAACTTTATTTTTCCCCCTTAGTGCCGTTGGCGTTACTGATGATACTGACACCACTCATCTCAACCTCAGACCCTTCAATGCAATCCCCAAGTTGAAAAAAAGTTGGGACCACCCCTGCCCTCACCTTCTGTTCCTCCTCAATCTTTTTCCTTTTCAATTCTACTTCGGTTGCTAATTTATTTCATCACAAATAACATCTCTCTCTCTCTCTCTCTCTCTCTCTCTCTCACCTTCTGTTCCTCCTCAATCTTTTTCCTTTTCAATTCTACTTCGATTGCTAATTTATTTCATCACAAATAACATCTCTCTCTCTCTCTCTCTCTCTCTCTCTCTCTCTCTGATTTGCAGTGATGAAAGGGGTGGGCATGAAAATGTCAAGGCTGTGCTTGTGGAGATGGCAATTCATGAGACTGGGGAACAGAATCGCAAATTCATACGTGGAGGATCAAAGGGAGCCCCCCATGAGCTGCTCCTCTGCATCATCATCTGCCTTGAGGAACCTGGTCTTGAAGTTCAAATCCCACTGGAAGCACATCTTCAGATCCCAAAACAGACCACTTCACTACACTTACGATCTCCACAGCTACTCTCTCAACTTTGATGATGGATTTCTTCATTGATTCTCTCTCTTCTAACCCATTTCTGTATACAATGAAATGATCATCTGCAATAAATGGGTTTCTTTTGCTTTTCTTTGAGCCTTGTTTGGGAGAACATGTAAATTCACTCTTTCTGATGGGGTTCTTCTCTGCCCTCCAAATATTGGATTTCTGCCTTTGTAACTTAACTCTAATTTTTTCCTTCAACTCTGTGCAGTATCTAGGCTTGCTAACATCTCTCTAGTCAGTGTGCGCTGAAGCAAAAATTAAATGCAGTTTTTGTCTAAATCATGATTTTGTTTGCCTGCAGGATTACGATTGCTGGTGTTTTTTCTCATTACAATTTCATTTATTTTATTCAGTACATATGTGGGTATGGATATCTTATTAAGTCGGTTTAGTAGTGATTATATTATAGTTTGATTTTGAAAACTATAACCTCTAATTTTTTCACTTTTTAAAAACATGCTAGTTAAAAGTATAAGTTTAGAGCTTCAAATCTTAAATAATCTCAATTGTGACGTATGAGCTACATAAATGGTCGTATACGATATACATACCATTTTTTTAGTACAACAATTAGGGGTAGAAAGAGTCGAATACATGATCTCTTGATTAAAGATAGGTATCAATTACACCTAAGTTTCACGTGGGTGGCCCGTATACATACTTTTAGGATTCTTTTTTTAATTGCTTAGCTATAGATTAGGCTAAATCAGTGGTTAAATCTTGGCCCTTTCTTTTGTGTCCACCATCCTTTGTCTTTATTCCTTTTGGTGGCCCACAAAATAGACTAAAAAAGATTCCATTCAAAGCTTGTAGTGAACTTTTCCTTCTTTTTCCTTTTCAAATCTAATAGTCAAAAAGTACACAATTACTTGTTTGTTTTTAACTTCAATATTACCCACAAAATTCTCCATCGGTATAATCAGTCTACTCGTTATTGTTTCTCATTTTTTATTTTATTAATAAATCTAAATATTTGATAATTATTTATATTTTTTATTTTTTTAAAAATATTCTCAAAATTGTATAGACATTTTAAAAATATGTAAAAAAATTTTTTTGTTTTTTTCTCATTTCTCATTCATTCTTATATCCACGGACATTGGAGTCGTACAATTCTATATTTTTTTAATAGAAAAGAGGAAAAAAAACAAGAAAGAAAACTATACCAAACATGTCCTAAATTTATATTTATATATTTTTTTCTTTAGAACCTTATGTTTCACATTTTCTTTATTTATATCATAAGTAGAGAATATTATTTTGTCTCCTACATCATCAATTATTTAAGAAATTTAATTTGCAACCCACATTAAGGTGCTCATAAGCCAAAGTTTTGTTTGAAGGAATAGTGGACATTTTTTCCCCATACAATAGTGCTTTTATGTAGATGTACAGTATCATCTTCATTTTGGTATCTCAATTATTTTCATTCTTTTAATGCTCTCTCAGAACTTTTGTGACACAGATTAAAATAAATAAAGTTGCTGCTTCTTCTCACTTGCAATCATAATGTGTAGTTCGGGGCCTACACAAATTTTTTGATTGAAGAGGTTTTTTTATTAGGGTACGGGAGGAGATTTGAGCTCATAAATTTTTTGTCGAAGATTGATGTCTTAACTAGTTTAGTTATGCTCAAATTGATTTTTGATTGAAGAGTTGAAATGTATAAATAATATTAAGACAGTTACAAATATGACAAAAAAATTTAAGGAAATAACAAATTTAGCATCTGCATTTTAGATATGCAAATATAGCAAAATTTTTAGAAAAAACCGAGGTCCAATAATAAAATGTCAAATTTACCCTTGTAGCATTGATATATCAATGATATAACACTGATATATATATATATATATACATCTGATTTACTATTGATATACAACTGATATATCATTGATATAACTATGATATCTACTAATATAACTTCTTATACGATTATATTATTTACTATTTATTGATTTACCACTAATATGTATGTAATATATTATTGATATGTCTTTAATATACCACTGATATAATACTGATATACATCAGATAAGATATACATAGGTATATCATTACAAATATATTTAGTATATCATAAATTAGAGGTACATTAGATGTATATTAGATGTATAATACGTACATCTGATGTATATCAAAGATAGATCGGATGTACATCAGATGTAGATCGGAAGTATATCAGAGATATATTGGACGTATATCAAATATACATCTATTGGGCGTATATCAGATATACATCCATCAGGCGTATATCAGATATACATCCATCGGACGTATATCATATATACTTCCATCGGGCGTATATCAGATATACATTTATCGAGCGTATATCAAATATACATCGGGTATATATCAAATATCATAAGGGTAAAACTGGAATAATAAAAATTTCAAAAATAAAAATTCAAATATTTTACCATATTTGCAAAATACAAAAGTGGTTGACATTTTGTAAATATATATAAAAGTTTAACTACCCAATACAATTTTCCTAATATTAATTATGACTTCAAATTATGATCATACTTTTTAATAATTTTAATTAATGTAATTTTATTATTTTCTAATTTTTATCTTTTAGAGCATATTGAATATGAGGTGACATTTAGAATTTAGTTGGAAGGCTATCTTCTAAGTCTTACCATAAGCTATCAAGTTGTTTTAGATAAGATAATTTAGTTTCGAGCTTTCTTTCACGTTTAGCTTAGAACCACTCAAATCTTTTACACTTTATGATTCTTTGAGTTTATGCATGTCAAGAATATTCAAGTAAGAATGATCGTCATATCTTGTAGACTGTTCGATTGTTGAGCAAAGAAAATTGTTATTTGTCTCGGAGTTTTTATCTTAAGGCAATCTGTATTTAACCTAAACTTATGGTTGAAATCGAATTGATTCGAAGGTTTTAATGTTTGAGAATGAGGGGTTCACATATCAAAAGAGTTCTTCCTAATTCCAATTCACTATAGTTTTCATATGATTTGGTATCAAAACTTAGGCTCTAGATATTGGATATATTGCCATGAGACTCTTTTATTCATTGAGTCTAGTGGTATCTTTAGGATTTTGATTCGTTTAATTACTATGTAATTTGGCTCTTTGTCTCTTGTAATACTTGGCTCTGTTAATGAGTAACTATGTACTTTTTTGCATTTTAAAAACTAAATTAGTCAAAGTTTTAAAATAGAAGGCATAGAGTAATCTAAGAACAAAGAATTTATAAAATGATCAACCTATGTCTAACTCAACTAATTAAGGTATGTATCACCGACTAAAAGATCCTGTGTTCAAACTCCAATCCAGGGATTGGATCAAAATATATGGAAGTTTTTGTTCTTTTTGGTCTTCTTTTTCCTCCCTTTAGACGGGTTTGATGATTATTAGTTCACAAGCAACCCTTAAATCAAGCAGAGAAAATGGGACCAAACCCAGTTGTCAATTGGCTTTTTGTACACATGGCCATAATTAGCTCTCCTTAATCCCACAGCTAATATGCCATCCTTCCCACTTGAATTTCCCATAAATTTCAATGACTACACTTTACCCCACAAACCCAATCTCCATTTTCTTGGCCTTCAAAACTTCCCCACAATCCCATCCTCCCCTACCATATTGGCAATATGGCAAATGTTGTGTCATTTTGGGTAATTCTTCTGCCAGCCTTGGCACCCTTCTTTGTGGGTGCAGAATGGAACATTTTGAGGCAAAAAAGCAGCAATTTTGATGTGGGTGACACCTTGAAAATGTACTGTGAGAGTTGGAGAGTGAATGTGGAGCTAGACAATGTTAGAGGATTTGAAGTTGTGCCTCAAGAATGCATCTCCCACATCAAGAAGTACATGACTTCTCCCCAATACACTGCTGACTCTGAGAGGGCAATTGAGGAGATCAAGCTCTATCTTAGCAGTTGTTGCACCCTTGAAGGCGATGGCACTGATGCTTGGATCTTTGATGTTTGATGATACCCTTTTGTCCACCATTCCATTCTTCAAGAAGCACGCTTTCGGGTAAGTCAATTCGGTATGCTTGGATCTAGCATATTTTTTTACAGTAGCAGGATCACTGTAACTGACTCCATTGAGCTTATCCCCGTAGAACTCTTTCAAGAAATCGGTCAAACGGGACTAACCTCAACTCATCTCTCAAGTGTAAAACTTTGCCCTCGGCATAAACTAACAAAGACATGGGATGAGATTGGAGACTTTAAGATCGCGTTTGATAACGTTTTTGTTTTTGTTTGTGATTGATATGGTGTAAAACAGGGGAGAAAAGTTGAATGCAACAGCGATGGAGGAATGGATGAAAAGCAGCAAGGCACCAGCTCTTGAGCATTCATTGAAGCTCTTCAATCTCATCAGAGACAAAGGGGTTAAAATTTTTTTGATCTCTTCAAGAAGGGAACACCTCAGATCTCCAACTGTTGATAATCTGATCCAAGTTGGATACCATGGATGGTCTGCTCTCACATTGAGGTCTCTCCCTCTCTTTCTCTCTAAAATTAATCAACAAAAATGAAATTTAGTTTTTGGATGATTTACCCTTTTAGATATACATATCAAAGAGTTGTAGATTATGTTCCAAAGGTGAATTTTTGTATATAGAATACATCTTAGAATAGAATCCTACTAAGTATGTTTGACATATTTTTTGGGGAAAGTGTTCTTAAAAGCACTTTGAAGTGTTTTTTATGCGTAGTTTTGATCATAAAAAGTAATTTTTATCGATCAAAAACACCATCCTACCGTTCTTTAAAAAAACACTTTTGGTCATCTATAAGCACTTAAAAAGAACATGTCAAACAAACGTTAAACTCAGTTGGGTCGGGTGGTTGTTGGCATGGACAGGGGACTTGAAGATGAAAGAAAGGAAGTGCAGAAGTTCAAGATAGAAGCAAGGCAAAGGCTTGTTGATGAAGGCTATCACATTTGGGGCATTGTTGGTGACCAATGGAGCAGTTTTGAGGGTCTTCCCACTGCTAATAGAAGATTCAAGCTCCCCAATTCCATGTACTATGTGCCTTAACTTCTCTCTCTATATTTTAATAAAATATGTATCAACTTTTATTTTGTGTGAGAGGTGAAATGGACTTGGTATTACTTAATTATAAATATTATAAGTATTAATTGTCACTCTTTTTTGAGGGAGAATAATTTTTAGTATAAGGAGATTAAAATAGTATTTAAATCTATGGAATATATTTTAAAAAATTTATACTTTATATATTTGTTTTAATAAAATGGGATAATATCCTATTAAATGCTTTTTTTTTCCTTTGAGTACAATATCCTATTAAATGCTTCCATGTATAAGTTGAGTTTTTATAGAAAACTTTATCTCCTCTTTTATTTGCGTATACCATATTTATCAATGTGACAGTGGGGTCTTCAATTCTCTTTAATAGCGGTATAATATTATCGATTTTAGACTTAAATATGTACCAATTTAATTTGTTTTAGAACTCTATCTAAAAGAACTCGTACTAATAAACATGTTGGCCTTACTTATAAACTCATAGTATTTGCTAATTGTTAATTCTATGTGGTGAGAGACTATGTTCTCATTTCAAACGATCGACCTATGAACCATAAAGAGTTGGTTTGGTTGATTCTTTCAAATAGACGATATTTTCATGGGAGTTGCATCGTAAAAGTTGAAGTAAAAAACTAAAATGAATATTGGTATGATGCAATTGCAAAATTATGGTGACACTTGGCACGTCTTAAATAAAAAGAAAAAAAAAATCTTAATTACTCACGCAATGAACTTTTTGGAGGAACTTGAGCTGATGGAATTTGGCAAAGGGAAACATCTTTATACAAAAAGAAGCTGTCTCTTATTCTGCAAATGTTTAGATATGTGGAATCTGCTTCATGTTCCAATTTCTTGATAATATCCTTCAAACAAAAAGAAAAAAAGAAGTATACAATTAATTGCTCATAGTGGATGCTGATTCCATATGCTCCCTTTTTCTTTGCAATTTTCTTTTTATAAAATTATAATTTATACCTCAGAATTGTTCTTTGTTGAGAGGATCAAATTTAGGTTTTCAAAACTTTTTAATTTCTTTTGTTTTGGTATCTATTACTTATATATATTGATCCTTAGTTTTTCCTAATTATCCGCTTTGATATTTTTTGTTGGACTTTTGTAATAAAGTTAATTAGATTCATTGTTTTCAAATTCAATAGAAAACCAATCATAAATTCGGTGGTGCCAAATAATATTCTATTAAAATGTACCGTAGAAATATAATATGAACCTAAAAAAACATCTTGAGAATAGAATTAGAATTTTTATGTAAGATAATTTCACACTTTTAAAATAGTCGAAAGAATCAAAGAATACTAATATATTTTTTAAAATATCAATTATAATAATGATATAACTAAATATTTTTTCTTTCTCCCTTTTACCATCTTCAATTAATGTTAGTTTAAATATGTCATATTAGGATTTCAAAAATAATTATAAAGAAATAGTCAATTTGAATATAAATAAAATATTTATTAATATTACTTTCATCTAAAATAAATCGAGACGCCAATCTTTCTAATCAATATGAGCATAGCTACACTACTCATATCCACGTGTTATTGTACTAAAAGATTTTCTATCTAAAGTTAATAGAATTAAGAAGGGAAAAGACTATGATTAATTAAATCTAAATCATTAAAATTTGGAGAAAATCTATAATTTTAATTTTGGAAAGTTGGCCATGCTTATTCGGCAAAAACCTAAAATATAAATTTTTTTTAAATTTTTAAACGACTAGTATTGGCCACTGGGACAAAGAGCAGAAAAATTGACAACCTTAGTCGCACTACCAGTCGCAGCCTATTATCTTTTCTGTTCACAGCCAATCAGAAGCGTTCGTCTGTACAAACCATTGGCCAAACGGGTACGATTGAAGACACGCGCCGTGGTTGCGCGTGCGACAAATGAGCTCCGTACGTTTCAGAAGTGCAATAACGACAAAGCTGAAGCTCATGAGAGCCGCCACCTCACGGCTCACAGTTGCCTTCATCGGCTGTGCCGGTGACGTATTTAAAACACCCGCCTGTGACCCGAGAACTACACCTCCAATTTCTCAGCGCCGAATCATTTGGTTTTTCGGATTCTATTCCCCGAGTCTCTTTCTTCGCGGGGTTCTTTTTTTCTTCTTTCTTCTCGCCTCCACAGCCTTTCTGGTCGGCTTTTGGGTAAGAATTTCATGTTATCCAATTTGATTAGATAGATTTATATATATATATTTTTTTGCGCAATTTCCTTTCCATTTGCGGCTGATTGTTACTCGTTTTGGGATTCACCCATTTGGCTACTTCAAAATTTTCATGTTCTTCTATTGCATAAGCTCCTGATTGTATGTTTTTTTTTCTCTGTTTAGTCGATTATTTTTTTGCTAATCTGTTTCATCAATGTGTTGTTGAAATCAGTCTCTCAGTTACTCTATAAGCTATTTTACTTGGAATTATATGTCTCAAGGTTTTGATATACGACTTATTTCCTTTGGGTATCTTGTTAATTTGGCATCAGTGTGTTATGATGCAGTTGAATTGCTTTCTGTGGTATTATATCATGGAAATTTTATTAAAAATAATAAAAAATGGAATAATGATTGTACGTGGTTTGATGCAGCTTTGATATGATTTCAGCTGCTGGTAAAGATGATCACCTAAAATTGCCTCTATAGTTTTTTATTTGGGTACACGCTCAGAAAACGGAATTTGATGAGTATTTTGGGAAGGGTTTGACGACTGCCCTACCCCAATCCTGAATAATTGTAGAATAAAGTTTTTTGTGCTGCTGTCGATAGCCTATTTGTTAAGTTCTTGGAGATTAGCTCCAAATACAATCATCTAAACATTGACGATTCATGGGTCCTGTATAATCTAGCCAGTGCAAACCATTTTATTTGTGATGATATGCTTGTGCCTTGGTTTATTTAGAAGAAACTATTTTTTTCTGAAATGTAATATGGTCTCTCTGAAAATTATTTGTACTATTATCTTCCTAAATTGATGGGTTTTCCCCCCTTTTCCATTTTTAGATATTGGGCTTAGAAATAAGCTGTAACTTCTCCTCAAGTAAATTAAGGGCCAGTTATGTTCTACAATATGATGGATTGCCATGTGGAGCTTGAATTATTGCTGCAAATAGATGAAATTTGTTGCCTCCTTTGATTCAAGGATGAAAATTGAGGCGAGTCCTGCCTTATCCGTTCCAAGTTCAAGTGCAAGGAGGCATAGTGGTGCAGGGGTAGCTGAAGAATTATCTAAATCATTAAGGGCCCTGCTGCCCCCTTGTTTGGAAGAGACATATCCTAAGTTGCCAGATTCTCAACAGGTTTCAATGGAACGAGAGCTGGTATCAAGGCCTCTCGTTCATGCAAGTCATTTACACTCTAGCAGTGGAGTAGTTGGTCATATATTTTCGTCTTCTCCAGGGTTTTCGACAGATCTCCATTACTCGTCCGTTTCATTTTATGAAAATCAATCAGATGCACCATTCATTCCCGAGTCATCAACGAATGGGCCACTGTTTCATTCTCATTCAGAACTCCTGTCGTCAACAAGCCATCCTACTAGTGAAAATGCCAGTTCCTGGTGTTCGGATGCACTGCCAGGTTTTCTGGAAGGTCCTGAAAATAACCCCCTTGGCAATAGTAATGTAGAAAACAATAGTTGCAGCTCTGTTATTGTATCAGATGAATTCGACAAAGAAAATGATTGGCAGGAATGGACTGATAGACTAATAACTGATGATTCATTGATTTCTAATTGGAGTGACCTTCTAGCGGATGCCAATGGTGGTGTAGATTTGGAACCAAAGGTTGGAATGATTACACAATGCTATTCAAATTTTTTGTCCATTTGATTGGTTTGTTCCTTCCAAGTGAGACTTATAAATGCTTTGGTTATGGTTTATGGCTATTCATTAGATGGTGCACCAAGCAACTAAACCGGCAATAAAAATGCAACTGCAGCAGTCTCAAGTTCAAAATCAGATTCCTTCTTCTGGGGAACTTCCTATGATTGCCACCTCAACTCCCTCTTCAAATGGACCCCCCTCCAAGCCACGAATGCGATGGACACCAGAACTTCATGATGCATTTGTAGAGGCTGTAAACAAACTTGGTGGTAGTGAAAGTGTGTATTGCCGTACCCTTACCTGCTTCACGTCCTGATAATGATTACTATAGCTAATGGGGTTTACTACTTTCATTTCCCAGGAGCTACTCCGAAGGGTGTTCTGAAGCTTATGCAAGTGGAGGGTTTGACAATCTATCATGTTAAGAGCCACTTGCAGGTATATTTACTTCTTGTACAATAAGTCGAGTTAGACAACTTTTTTTTTTAACAATATATGAACTTTTCATTTAATAATAAAATGAAAGAATACAATTTCCTTAATGGAGTGAAATAAAAATGATTTAGACCTTAGTAATAAGGCAGTTGCAAATGAATGAACCCACCCGTTCTACACTGTGTGCATATGTCCAAACGTTTATTGGGTAAGAATCAAATGTGTGTGGTTGTGTGTTTTTATATCCGATACTTGTGTAAATAGTTATATTGCTTCTTGCTTGCAGAAATATAGAACGGCTAGATATCAGCCAGAATCATCAAAAGGTATGCAAAATACCTGTGACATCTAACTTGTGTTAATTATTCCATCACCTCTCAATTATAAACAGCACTTTTCTCCCAAGGAAGAAAAATCCAAATCCTAAATTGTAATACATGCAAATTTGAACCCCTGTAATTAAGTACAGTAGTTAGATGGCTCATATTATTTGATTGTGATGTTCTGGAGTGAAAATTGGTTGATTTTCGTTTTCATTGCAGGGTCAACGGAGAAAAGCACCACATCGCTTGAGGATATTTCATCTCTCGATCTGAAAACGTAAGTCATTTTTTTTATTCTCTCTATCTTTTCTGGATAATTGAAGCATATGCGGTTTGATTTGTCCATATTTGACTTAAATTCTGGTGCTATCGTTTCTTGCTTTATGCGTTCACTCAAGGTTGTCTAGATTTCATATTTAATTGGACTTGTTTATTCAATACTTCTCTGTTCCTTTTAACTATTCATCTACTCTTGCGATGCCAAAAAGTTACTATGAGTGCAGATGGGTATTTCTAACTATAAAGGGGATTTTAGACCATTCTGGATGAAGTACCAAAAATCCAATTTGTTGGGGGATATTAAATGATGCTCGAATATGCCCCTTAAAGTATTTCTTAAGCTAGCGGATTTGTTACTGTTCTGCTAAGCCTAAGCCTCAATTTAATTTAACAACACAAGCCAAGAGAGATTAGAGAGCTCCCTACCAAAAATCCAATTTTGGAGAGCTCCCTATGCAAAAAGCTACCTCAACATAGCCAACCCCCTCTACCATATACCCATATGGCCCACACATAACTAACAAATATTCCCTATGGGCCCAACTACTAGTGCGTAATGCTCCCTCTTCCTCACACGCTTATGCTGGTAGACTCCAGTAATTTGTGTCCATCATGTTCATATTGGAATACTTTAGGCCTTGGGGGTACATTAACTTGGGAATTATTTGGTAATAACATTGTTTTGAAAATGAACCAAACCTGTGGCCTTACATACTTGTGGTCTTGCGAACAATCAATTTTTCCCAATTCCCAAGTATGAAGTGGTGTTTCCTAACATCAATCTTGTTTTGCATAACAGGAGTATTGATATCACAGAGGCTCTACGCCTGCAGATGGAAGTTCAGAAAAAGCTACACGAACAACTCGAGGTATGTATTTGTTCCTTTGAAATGATTCTGCCAATTAATCGAGTTAAATTCTCTCCTTGAAATTGTGTGGCCAAAGGATTAATTACTGACCGTTCGTTTATTGAACCAATCTGTGTTTAATGAATTCTAAAAGATAGTGTGTGTATGTATGTGGTCTCATATTCATGTGGACATGAATGCGTTACTTCCGACTCCCAACATTTGTATCCTTGAATACCCATGCCTCCATTTGGTATATTATGATCCGTGAGATAATTCCTATCTTGTTCACTGTTTGACAGATCCAACGAAATTTACAGTTAAGAATAGAAGAACAGGGGAAGTACCTTCAGATGATGTTTGAAAAACAATGCAAATCGAGCAATAACCTGACAAAGGCATCAACATCGGCCTCCACTTTGGAGGATTCTCCATTCTCTTCCAAAACAGAGCTGGAAGCTTCTCGGTTGGAAAATCGCACGATCCACACCGATCCATCTAATGCTGACATGATATCTGAAAAGGTTACTGATGAAGTATGTGGGCAACCAGAAGCTCCTCGTAGGGAAGTACGGGCGAATCTTGAGCCGAATGTTTCTGAATCTAGCTCTCAGCTATCAAAGCGCCAAAGGACGGATGAGTAGGTCATGTTGTCTATAGTCTGTCCATACTGAATCTTCAAAATGGCAGTGTAGGTTGCGGGAAAGGGTAGCTCCCTGGTTTTTGCTTTGAGTATGATATAGGCATTACATATATATGGTCTCTCACATTCTCTTTGTATGTGGAGATCATACACTTGGTTGCAACTTTAGGCGCTGAGATCCTTTCAATATGCAACTGGAAGTGTGTTTTGTAACAAACTTCTATGATACCATTTGTGTAATTCTTAACCTCTTTTGCAACAACAGAATCAATTTACGAAGTGAAAAAACACACTTTTTTTTTTTATATATAAAGTCAAAGCAACTTAGTAGAGTTGGGTTTAGAATTTCTTTTACCCAAAAATCTCTTTTCCCCAAGTGATATTGGTCCAACTGTCAGTGAGTGTCCATATGATGATGTAGATGGTTCTTAAAAACAAATGAATAAACAACAGTTACATTGTCAATTTCCTTTCCCTATTTCTAAGCAAGAGCTTCATCTTCAAGCCACTCAAATTTCTCATTTGGTTGGATCCTAAAATATGTCCCTTCAACAAAATCAAATTTGAAAATGTAACCATCTTCTCCTTCATTTTTCAATTCTTCAACAGCACAACCAAGAACCTCCAGCTATACATTGTCAGAAATTTCACTCTCTTATTTCTCCATTATGAATCTTTCAATTATGCAAAAGATTGTCACTAGTAGTACATTTAATTTGTCATTATGAATCATTATTCCCGACGGTTTCTAAAATAGGTCGGGAAAAGTTACTTTTTCCCGACCTTTTTTAAAAAACGTGGGAGAAAAGTTGTTTGGGAATTTCTTTGATATTATTTTAAATCATTATTCAAAAGCGCCGGAAAAAATTAACATTTTCCCGATCTTTTTTAGAAAACGTCGGTAGGTGGCTTAATTATCCCGATGTTTTCTATAAAATATCGGGGAGAAGTAGATTTTTCCTGACGTTATGGATTTTGTCAAGAAAAAGAGTTTACCCCAACGACTTTTCGAGTGTCAGAATACTCGTATTCCCCTCCAATATCACATTACGACCGTTGAATCACATATTTCAGGTAGGAGAATAGTACCTGAAGTAGTTTTCTTTGCTGGAACGAGAGAAATAGGGGAAGTAACATGTAAAATTTCATTGAATTCAATTCTTTTGATACAAACCTAATAATCCATTTATACCACTATAATTCTTTATAATAATACGAATAGGAAATCTAATTCAAATAATATAATCTAAACTAAATATAATTTAAATAATATCTCATCAAATGTAACTATAGTTCAAATATATTCTAGTTCGAAAAGTCCAATATTGAAATCCATTTACTCATATGTTATTCAACTTAAAAAACATTGATAATTACAATTTAGCTACGCCAAACTTGACTGTCGTTCTCAAAACTTAATTCAACATTTCAAAAAGTCCAATGTTTTAATAAATTCAAGCAGCAATTAAACCTTTTTTCTTTTTTTGAGAATAATCAGCTATTAAACTGGGACACTTTTGTCTCTAAAAATAAAATATATGACACTTTATCCAAAACATAATTAATATAATGCCACATCAGCATTTTGATATAGTGGCCTGACATATATTTTATAGAAATAGAATTGTTTTGTTTGAAAAATAGAAGAAAAGAAACTTTTGTTCCCTTTCAAAATTTCACCAAAGTGAATCAATGTTGAATTTAAGAATATGACAATGTTTGTACCCTCCCTCCATTTAATCATTGTGGGGTCTTTTATCTATCTCATGTGCAAACAAAGTAATACTTAATTCATAGACAAAATGAAATAAATACACATTCTAGTTCTCTATTTTCTAATTAATAAATATTTTTTATTTTTATAATATAAGGAAGTAGGTACTTGTAAGTATTTCTGGTGTAAACCAAGATTTATAAACATAGTTTTTTTCAATTACATGTATAAGTGAACATTACAAACTTTTAGTTTGAGAAATAAATAAATTTGGGACAAAGATTGTGTGTATTTTGGTGGTCAGGGAAAAAAAATATCAGACTTACATAATTTTTCTCTAGAAAAAGAAAGGCAAAAGAAAAAAAAAATTATGTGATAGTTGAAATAAATAAAATTGGCACAAGATTATGTGTATTTTGGTGATTAAAGAGGAAAATGAAAGGAAAAGGTATAATTGGGGTGAGAGAGGCTCGAACTCTCGACCTCAGGATAACTCAGAAGCTATGAGACCTACGCGCTAGCCAACTGCGCCACCACCCCAATTGTTGGTAAAGATTTTGTTTTATTTTACATAATTATAATTGTTTTATTATTCAATGAACCGACATCGTTTTTGCGGAACCCTAGCCCCCAATTTCCCTCCTCGTACTCTCGCGCTCATTCCCTTCCCTCCATTCCTCTCTTTCTCTCTCTACTTTCTCGATCTCTCGGAGCTGACGAGTGAAACTCCAACTCATTGGCGAACGAGAAGTAGCAGCAAATTCCGGTAGTTTTTCTGGCAACGGAGGCATGGACTCCGACGAAGGGAAGCTTTTCATCGGAGGAATAGCGTGGGACACCTCCGAGGAGAAGCTCAGGGACTATTTCAGCCAATTTGGCGATGTTATCCAAGCCGTTATCATGCGCGACAAGACCACTGGCCGTCCCCGCGGGTTCGGCTTCGTCGTTTTCTCTGATCCTTCCGCTCTTGATCAGGTTCTTCAGGATAAGCACACCATCGATGGCCGCCAGGTTTTCCCTCCTCTCCTGCAATTCAATATGCATTAATTCGTTGCTTAATTAGGTTTCTTTTCCTCGACAGCTTTACTTCTTGAAGTTATCATTATGAGGATTTCGGGAATCATGTTCTTGTAAGCTGTAATAGTGATTGATTACTGATTACTTTAAATTAGGTCCTCAATATTAACAGTGGTTCTCTAGTGAAACCCATTCTCAGTCCCCTTTTATCTCATCAGCTTGTAATTGGTTTACTTTACTGTTATCGACTCTGGCCTAGGAATGGTCCTAAACAGTAAGGAACTGGTCAGAATAGTTTATTTTAACGCTTGGGTTATTTCGTCTTTGGCGATTCCCCCTTCCTCTTTCAACTGCTAGGGAAGTTGGAATTGCGCTATAGGATCATTTTATAATTGGTACCCTTCTCAATTGTATAGTTAACTCGGTTCATTAGTAATCGTATTTCCTAGGGTTCTAGACTTTGTAAGTACTTCCATTAGCTTATGCGAAATTTGGTTCTGTGGTTTATGATTCGTTTGATACTGGAACACATGAGCTGTATCTTATTGGGCTGATAGTGAACTCTTATGACAGTTATACCGCCACATGATACTAGATTTTTTCTTCGTGATTTTTGGACCAAAGTGAATGTATCCCTACTTTGGGAAGGAACCTGTATGCCTGAGGAGTTGATTATCTAGCACATGCCTTTCTGGTTCCTGTCCTTGCACTGTAGCAAGTCAATTTAGGTTTGAGTGAGGGAGTCAATAGACGTCAACTTAACCCATCATGACATATGATTATGTATAGATATTGTTGAAAATCTTGCAAAATTTTATATTTTCTAGCTTGCTACGAGTTTCATGACAACTGATGAGGATGATGACATGTGCATGCAGTGAATTCGTCTCCTTTATTTGCATTCCCACGAGGTCTTCTCAGCAATTTTAAAATTTTCTTTGTTGACACAGGTGGAGGCAAAAAGGGCGTTATCAAGAGAGGAACAACAAACTTCCTCTAGAAGTGGGAGTTTTAACTCTGGCAGAAGCTCCGGAGGTAGTGGATATTTTAGGACCAAAAAAATATTTGTGGGAGGTCTGCCTTCGGCACTAACTGAAGATGGGTTCCGACAGTATTTTGAAAATTATGGCCAAGTAACTGATGTAGTGATAATGTATGACCAAAATACTCAGAGACCTCGTGGATTTGGTTTCATAACTTTTGACAATGAAGATTCTGTTGATAGAGTACTTTATAAGAGCTTTCATGAACTGAATGGTAAACTTGTAGAGGTGAAACGTGCACTTCCTAAAGATGCAAATCCAGGAAGTGGTGGGCGTGGAGGCTATCAGAATTATGGTGCTTCTGGCACTAACGTTAACAACTTTGATGGTAGATCAGATGGTAATAGATATATGCAACCTCAGTCTACTGCTGGCGGTTTCCCCCCATATTCTGGATATAGTGTATCAAGTTATGGGTATGGAGGACCAAACAGTGGCGTTCCTTATGGAAGTTATGGTAGTTATGGTGTTGGTATGTATGGTGGTGCTAGTGCTGGATTTGGTGGTCCAGCTGGACCATTTGGAAATCCAAGTGCAGTCAATGCTGGTTATCTAAGTGGAGCACCTGGGGGCATGAAAAGTACTTGGACCAATCAAGCTCCTGGATATGGTGGCCCTGGCTATGGTGCTAGTCCAGGCTTTGGGGCTGCAGCTCCTTGGAGTGGCTCAGGTGCTGGTGGACCTCCTTCTGCCCCGAGGGGCCAATCTCCTAGTGGGGCTTCTGGGTATGGGAATCAAGGTTATTATGGTGGAAGTGATGGTCCTTATGGTGGCTATGGAGCCTCTGGTGGACGAGCTACGAGCGCCCCAAATAGCAATGTTGGTAGTGGTTCAAGTGGAGAGCCACATGGCATGAGTGGTGGTGGGTACATGGGGAGTGGCTATGGTGACACCAATGGAAATTCAGGTTACTCTAGTGGTGGCTGGCGATCTGATGCTTCACAGACTCCTGGTGCTTATGGTGGTGGATATGGTGGCACTCAGTCCAGGCATGGTTAACCAGTCACCAAATGTTTACACATGCCATCCTTTTCCACGTGCAAGACCTATGCTGGATAGCTACAGATCCTGAGAATGGTTGGATCTCTTCATTCTCAGTGCTATCAGGCAGTAGTAATTCTGTAGTTGAATATGTCCATTGCTTTCTAGCAGTAGTAATATTTATTTTTAGGCTTGTTATTTTGAGGTTGCTTATTGTTGTGAGCATTTGGAAAATTGAAAACATTGATAAACTTCTTTTATGTTTTTTCTTAATCTCATGTAGAAGCTAGAATCGTATCTATTTACTTTTCTTTATGTTTATGATGGGTGGTTATGAGGATATTCTATATATTTTTATTATATTGCAAACTTATTGTTTTTCGTGGTAATTTTGGTATAAGATGTAGCTCTATTTCTTTTTATGCATTCAATGTTTGCTAAGTACTGGGCTTCTGCAGTTCCTTAGTGGATGTGGCTTACTTGTAGCATTCAGGTAGAATACGCCATCAGCTTCTCCTTGTTATGGGGGGATCTTTACAACTTCGTTCATTTCCAGATTATTGAAAGCCAAGTAAACATCATTTTAGCTGATATTCTAGAGATGGAGAATTATTTTGATATAGTGTTTTTATATAAGGAAAAAGGATCATTTTTGAGTTTCGAACTGTGCTTAGCACAAGTTATTGAATGGGATTTGTGGCATGCACAGGAATTTCAGGTGGAGTTTCGGAGCTGCTGAATGCATTGTTTAACAAATCTTTCATGCAGCTAATGGACTGAGGTTCGGATATTCTTCAACCGCCCATCTCTGTTGTGGTATGTCACCTTGATATTCTTGTGGGCATAAGTAAGTCTTTTTCATCCGTTCTCTAGTTTAGATCTCATGCCCTTTTTTCTACAATTTTTGGCATAACTACTTAATATTGGACTATTAAGGTGGTTAGTTCAGTTGTTTGGCTTTGTACAATTGAACCCAGGAACTTAGATATCATCCTGATCAAGATAACCGACTTCATCTCTATGGAATCCAAAGGTATAACAAAAATCACACCAATATAACATATAGGTTTTTTAGCGTGCAGGTGCAACATACTGTTTATTATCCTAAACTCATCTATGTTTTGTCATCCTAACCTTCAGTTTCTGCTTCAATATTTTGAATGTACGTGATCCCAGATTTTAGCTCAAATATCAGTGGTATAGCAAGTGCTTGGCAAGCTAGGGGAGTTACATAGGCGGCATCACCTTCTTCCATCCCTTAGTTTCCAGCATCTACTTGTTTGGTTGTTTTATTACTTTTTTTTTTTTTTTCTTTCCGTTGTAAACTATTGTCATTTACCATTTCACCCATAAATTAACATGTGAATCAATATTTCTCATTTAGGTTATAGATATTCTCTTCTGGATGAATTCTTTTAGTTTTCGTTTTGTATGATTAGCTGCTTCTCGAAGTCGGAATTTTTGTTTGAAGTAAGTTCTGAATTGGAGTCTGTTCTCTCATGCTGATTCTGACTATGGTATTTGTATCTTCATAAGCATCTGATGCAAGTTCATAGATTAGATATTTTTCGTCTGGGGATTTTAATGTATTTAGGTTACGGGTTGAGAAAATTTATGGTTTCCAAATTGTGGTTTGAGTTGCATGAACCGGTTTGAATTTCGTGACATTTTTTGGCTATCTTAGTGTTAGACCAATGATGTTTTAATATTATTATTATTAATTGAATTCAAGTAGGAGCAGAGACTTGAACCTCTGATTTTTGGTCAATGATATATACGTAAAACTAGCTTAGGTTAACCAAATGATGTTATAATTGCATAGGACCAACTCCTTATCTTGTATAAGAATTTATTGATTTTGTTCTGCGATTAAAATAAACCTTAGTTTTGTTTATTGATATTCTGTTCTGATTTAAACTTCACAAAATCTCCCTTGACCGGGAGAAGATTTATGCCAAGCAATTTATGCTTTAAAACCAAACCAAGTGAGTAAAGTTGACAAACAACAAAATTTAAGTGAGACCCTATAATATATATTATATGGTCTAACCATATGAGGATATTTAATGTGAATGATTTAATTTGGACAAATTGTAGAAATCACTCTTAGAATATGGTAGTGGTTGTAATTACACTCACTTAAAATTTTATTAAAAGTTAAACCATACAACTATCTTTAGCAGCGTCGGTTTTTGGGTTGGTCTTTTTGTTTGTTTCTGCAAACATCACCTCTATTTTCACTATATCCATCTCCCCTTCCTCTCTACACTCCTCTATTGGACCTGTGATTCTTCTAAGTGCTCCATTTCCGTCGTATTCGACGCCGCTCTGACTAAATCCGATAGATGCATCGCTCGGGTGGTGAATCCCAAAGTTGCCCGTACGGTTGAACCTACCTCGTCGACGGTGTTCCTATTGTTAAAACTTGTAATGTCATCTCCTTTGCAACCTACCTCGTCGAAGGTGAATCATGTCTTGCAGGTCGGACTGTCTGCGAAGCTGCCAACTTAAACTCGAAAGGAGCCCTACATTTATCCGACGGCTATTCTTTTTCTAGTTTAATTTTTACTATTGAAAATTTAGAGGTTGAGATTTTATTATTTGTGAAAATTAAGAGTTTAATTTTTACGGGGTGTAATGAAATGAGTATGTGGGGGTGTTGGCCATTTAATTATTATATGTTTTTTGTTTTTTGTTTTAATAAAGGATTTGGTGCTGCGGATTGAATTTTTTGAAATGACCTACGAAGCGTGAAAATATAGAAACTGAAAATGCATTCTCTAACCATGCATTAATGTTTGGTTGTTTTAAAATTAAAATTCTGAGTTTGTGGTTAAAGTATATATCTTCGATTAAAAATTAAACACCACTCCCAGATGTGTTGTGGATGGGTAAATATACATTTTTTGCATTATATAATATAATATAGATAACGAGATTCGTAATCATTACGTTTTACTCCAGCTGTTGTCTTCCTCCATAACTTGCAGGTTGCACAAATAGAATTTCTTGTAGCCAAAATGGCAAATTCCAGCTAAAACGAGAGGTTAATAATGCTTCAGAGTCGGAGAAAGCAGGGAAGGTGTTGGTGCCTAGAATCCTCGAGGGTAAAGAACATTTTCAACTCACAAACATTGTAAAAAATAGAAGAAACGTCAGTAGAGCTTCTCTTCCAATTATTATATGAAAAACTCGGTTGTATGCCAGTGAAAATAATGCCCCAAAATTTAGTTGAGATGTTTTGTTAGTATGCTCTGTCAATAGTTTTGCATGTAAAGGTGCTAATATTATGAGAAGGAACACATGTAGGTTATGAATGTTTCACTTTTCCATCTCCAAAACAATTTCCTAGCTTTCAAGATTCAAAATTTGGTTTCTGAGGGAGGTTTTTGGAAGTACAAGAATAAATATGAAAATCCAAAAACCAATTGCACAATTCCAACTGTGGATTAAAAAAGGAAGAGGGGAAAAAAGATGATGACATAGTTCAATGAACGAAAACAATTAAGAAAGAAAAGGGAGGAATGGTCCTAGCAAAGGGAGAAGACGTGCATCGACTCGATGTGAAGTGAACCGAGCTAACTGCTCCTTTTGATCTCAAAGGAATATTCGAGTTCCATGTAACACCGTTTGTCGTCATCTTCGAACTGTGATAAAGCAACAAATAAAGGTTTAACCAGATGGATTTCTGCAATTCATCCATATAAACAATGCAACGTGATCTTATATTCAACAGCAAAGCACAAGAATATGTTAATTGGACAGAAAGCTTTTAGTTCAAAAAACACATCAAAATCAATTTATGTCACTGATAGAAATCCCTCATCAAAAAGCAATGAGAGAATTTTTCTCATCCCTTCAAGCAGTTATTTAACATATAAGAAAAACGAGACATTAGGGGTTTGTTTGATAACGTTCCCACTCTTCTTTCTCGTTTCTAATTTTATTAAGAAACCTAACCATTTTTAACTATTTACGTTTTTTATTTCTCATTTTTTTTAGAAACATTTTCAAGTTTCTTGTTTCTTGTTCCGATTTCCAATTTGTTCCAAAACATAAATAAAACTATTGTTTTATCATGCTTGAATCCATGGGTGTTGACTAGAAATGGGAACGTTACCAAATAGGCCATAGTCATCCTTCTTTGATTTCTTCCAAAGGTGGCTCAAGCATCCATTTGAATTGTGCTTGACTAATGACTTGAGCCACCTGATACTCCAAGCACAAGAGAATTTCATATCAAAAAGGAATTATAGAATCTTCAAGGAGCGTCATTTCGATAGTTTTTTTTAATGGTTTAATCTTATTAGTTATATCATGGTGTAAATGCTCCCAATGTTTCACCATTATAGCTTTTTCTTTATCCAATTAGAAAAGTTTATTGTAACTTCCTTGGATGGGTATACTTCCCTCTTTTGTAATTTTATAGCATCAATGAAATTGTTTCTTATGGAATGAACCAATATATACAGTATTATGACCGCCCCCAAGGTGGTCCCAATGGTAAGGTCTTGAGATGATTGGAAATACATTCCAAGGTCTTAGATTTAAGCTTCTAAGTGGAAATTAAATAATTTTAAATCCTTGTTGTCTCTGACATTGGAATAGAAAAGACCTTTTTTTGGTAGATTGGAGGGGTGGGCAAAATGGAAAATTTCTAGAGATTAGTGGAGAACGCTATGAGCATAATGCAGGGTGTAGGACCTCCAATACTCCAATTATTAAATAAAAGATTATATACAACTTTTAGATAAACTGCTAATATTTAAGAAGAATTAATATTTCCTGGTATATATTTCAGATTCTCAAGCACAAGTTCATCCTTCAAGAACTTGTATGCAAATCTTGATAGTATGCACCATATCTGGCTGTTGTTTTCATTTTCACTGGTTTCCCACAAGGTCCACAATTATTTTTATCCACCCAAAAGACAAAACACCTCCCAACTAATTAAGGTATGAAATTCAAGAAAGTTTCAAACAAGCCTCTAGCAAAAAAATGAATTAGTATAAATGAGAAGGAAAATCAGCTAAAGTATACCATATGCATCAATCTTCCCGAGAGAACTACTTGACCCAGGTTTTGCATTTTAGACTTTTTGGGAAATTTGTGATGATCTCAGAGATTGTTAATCGTCTTCTAGATGAACTATATGACAATACGTATCAATAGAGTCATTCTTGCTCAAGTATTCTTTACTTTTTCCCATTGTGCATGAGGTGGACTTCCCTTTCATATGAACTTATGATTATGGTGACTAAAGTATGGACTACTAAATTTGGGCTCTTAAGTAACCGTTTCGGTGTGAGGCTCAACAATGTGCCTGCACTCGTGTATTTATTTATGCATACCTTCAGCTTTGCCAAGTAAATTCCCCTTGAAAGAACACCAGATGGAGTGGTCTCCTCCTCCAAGGTTTCGACATATGGTTCCCGCTGAGGAGCAAAAGTACCTAACATTCCTTGTGTCCGATCAACTGACAACAACGGCCAAAAACACAAGCACAATAGGTTATAAAGACAACAAAATGAATAGTGGTTATGATTTTGAAGTAGATAATTTTCTTCCTCGGTATAAAGTAAGATAAAAAGATGGGAGGAAAAAGATTGTGATAGTAAAAAAGCATACATACTTGGAAAGAAAAAAAAACGAGTGAAAAAGAAGATAGTATAAGGTAACGAATTTTGAAATTATGAGGTAAAGGCAACACTAAGGTAAAGAATTTTATATCATAATGCAAGGTTTGATTGTAGATGGAAAATGGTAGACTAAAAGGATGTATAAGTTGTGTAAGATCATGATTAAAATTTACAACATTTGTTATTCACCATATAAAATGCTGTTCTAACATCGTAAGAAAAATAGCAGTGTTAAAAAATTAGTTAAGATTTGACTTTAAAATGCATGCTTTAAGAAAAGTAGGACATTAAAATTTCACGTACCTAGCAATCCTCCTCTCCAGACTTTATTGGAGTAGGTCAGGCCCGAGACGATGTTATGCATGACAGTAAATGTCAACCGAAGTTGGTACCGAGATCCTTCTCGAAGAGTGAAAAGAACACGACGACTTTGATTTTCGTTAACAGGCAATGGAGTATTGATTTCCCCAGACTCATCAGAAATAATTCCAATGGAGTGAAATTTGACTTCAGGTTCCATTTGTTCTAATGTAAAAGAAAGCAAAATGTTCAAGTACATGTACAAGTGCAACAAAAGTATGGATTATTGAAGAAAGAATTCAGAGAATATATACCACTCAGATCACTTTCTAAGCAACCAAGCAACTTTTCTTTCCACCTCCTCAAGCTTTCATCATCCTGTAAAGGCACAACCAACATTGATACGGGATTCAGAGACCCTACAAAAGTCACTTGTTCCAAGTGATTGCCTTCTAATGTTCAATAAGGTCATCTAGGCATTAATTGTTTAGCAAGGTTTAGAGCCACACTTGCAAGTTGCAAGGGATGAGTAAAAAATGTTTATGAATATGCACAGATATCCTAAGGGGTGCCCTAGTGGTAAGTGCTTGAAATGTTTGTAGATACCCAAGTTTATAGGTTCAAGCCCCAAAATTTAAAACTTATTAACTTAAAACCTCTGTTGTCTACTATAGGTAGCCTTGAGTGGGTGAAAGCCTCCTCAGCATCTACGGGGTAGGCCATGAGCATAATACAAGAGGTGAACCCTAACCTATAACCATAGCCCTAACCAAAAAACACCCTTTAATCCAAAAGCTACAACCAAGAACCAGACTCAATCATCCACACCAAAATGGGGATTTGAAAAGGGGGAGAGAGAGACCTTATCCTTGTCAATCTGTTCCTTGAGTGAAAGCAGAGGCCCAGGAGTGAAACCATCTTTATCATCAGCATCGTATTCTCCGGCCTCGGAAGCATCACTCTGCTTCCCACTCGCCTCCTCCGCCGGCTGCTCTCGCCGTTGCTCGTCAAAATTTCCGGCCGACGACGGCCCTGCTTCCTCCATCGGCGCTACCCTTTCTCCCAAAAAGAAGAAGAAAAAAAACAGAGCTTTCGAATTTTAAGATGTGTGAAAAGCAGAACCTGATGGAACAATGGCGTGGGGTTCGAAATTGGGCAGCGAAAATGTACCTATCGTACTCTCACATAAACATTCTGCTCCAGAGCATGTTTGTGGCCATTGTTTTTGTCTGTTTGTGGCGATTTTTGTGTTTGTCTTTGAAAACAGTGCTCTGTCGGCGTGCTGTTCTTTGGACACAGCACAGTGGATAATCGTGTGAAACTAAATTTTTAATTCACATACAAAAATCTTTATCCAATTTATTTTACATTCAGGTCCCTATAGAATATGCCTTTTCAAATCTACCCACTTCATTCCTGTAAATTTTGTCTTCATTCTTTTTTGGTTAAAAAATTAAGTAATTAGTCTGCGTAGTATAGTATTTTTAGTTTAATATTTGTCTGACTTAATCTCTATTGTAAAAAAATATTAGATTAATAAATTAATAAAAACAAAATGTATTTATAAATTAGAAAGATTAAAGTGTTATATAATAATAATCGATGTTTAATTTTGATGAATTTTTTTAAACTAAATTGTTGATTAAAATGTTATATATTAAATTTCAGATACTAAATTGTTACCAATTTACATGAATTAAATCGTTACAAATTAAATTTTATAAATTATATCGTTATTCTAATAAAGTATTAGGACAAAATATTTTTTTAACCTTGTTAGGCTTTACATTCCCAGGAGAAGCCATAAAATGCCTACGATCATTTTGGTAGATTATTTTGTAATTATGATATAATAAATAAAATAATTTTGAATCCTTTTCCACTTTAATATAGTAAATAAGTAAATAATAGTAAAACGGTACCGTGTGATGCATTTTATATATAAGTTTCTAATATGAGAAATATAATAACTGAAATTACATATTTTTCTTATTCATATCTGCTAATATTTTAACATGGATATTAATACATGAAAGCAAGCATAATTTGATAATTAATATATATCTCCAACAAAGAGGTTGTGAGTTCAATCTCCCACTCCCATATGTTATACTAAAAAAACATGAAATGAATATTAACCCGATCTCATCATGTAAGATCAAAATTACTAGTTAGTCTCCAAATTTTTAGACAGAATAGCAAAGCAATATAAGTATTAGTGCAATAGTAAAAATGTGTTCGTCATAATTATGACTTATTTGGAGAATCAATTAATGCACCAAGACAAATTTTTTGCGCTGCATAATACAACATTGAATGTTGGTACATACGACTTAGAGCCAAGCCAAGGTATTCATAAGTCTCCTCGAAGCTCCATGACAGAAATGATAGCGAAAAAGACAAGTCTTCGTGGGTCTGGAGTGGCAAATGGAAAGGTCATGGGTTCCTAAACCTTAATAAATATCTAACAAGTTATGACTTATTAGACATTTTTTTATTGATTTCAATAACTTATTAGATATCAAATTGAAAAGTCAAGTTGTTATATTAGAAACAAAATTCAACTTTTTTTATCAAAATTCAAAAAAACTAGTTAGACAAGAAATTAAAAGTTGGTAACTACTAAACATTTTTCATAGTCCATGGAGGACACTAACCTTTTGTATGAATGGATGTAAAACTAAGGTCCTGAAAATATCTGCTCATCTCCCATTTTTTCTCATGCTATTGGAATAAAAGCAGTCTTCTAGGTTAAAACTTATTGAGAAGAAGGAAAAAGGTTTAATTCCAAAATAATCGAGTTTGATTGAGAGAAGGGGAACTGAAACCATAAAGAATCATAGAAAGAAACTTTTCCATTTATTGACTTTCTGTTGTTGTACAATATGAGGGTATAAACTATATTTGAAAGCAGAAGATACACAAGGAAAATAATTTGTTTAAAAGAATACTTGAGCAGTTCTGTTTTATCTAAAGGGTTCAACAGGAGCAGTCTCTTCAAGAAAAGTTGCAGCCTCAAAACACTCAACAGCTTCTGCCAACGATGACTTGGTACCTTCAGATTTGTAGAATAGCCCAAGATTGTACCATGCTGCATGGTTCGTCTGGTCGAGCCGTAGAGCATCCATCAAAAAGCTTCGTATAACGGGATGCGATCCGTGGCCGAGTTGTTTGATAACCATGGCAGACGAAACCAAGCTCGGGACATGGATGGGATCGATGTCCAGAGCAGCCACAAAAGCTTTCAGAGCTTCTTTGTACAAGCCTTTTGCTTCATAAAGCACACCTGTAGTCAGTATAACAAGTTCCAAATACCAACATCAGATGATTGAGCTAAAAACTATATTGAAAATATTGCAGTTTTCTTCAAATCACAAGATATTATCATCAGATCTGTATATCCTGTATTACACAAAATCGATGGCATCTATTATGATAGGGAGTTAAAATGATCTTAAATGTTTTTTGGGCGCCTTCAAAATCGTCCATTCAAAAGAGAAGAGAAGCTTAACAACAAAGTAAGGATAAGATAATCTATCTGATAATAATGTCTTACCAGTGATATGACATCTAGAAGCTGAATAAGAACAGATGGCCTCCGACTTCGAAACGCATGCCTCGGCATCTTGCCACTGTGAGAGCCTTATATAAACTAGAGCTAAATCATGCCACACTTCCAATTGCAAACTTCTAGCATAGTTTCTGCGGCTCTGTCAAAGTGCCGCACCAAAAACCATTAAATGACAGCAACAATACATCTAAAGCAAACTCAAGTCAAGACGGTCGATAAGTAAAATAGCAATGGATCTAGAATTACAGAAATATATTGAAATGGTAAGACTTGATCATCTTAAGAGACTGTTACATCATCCATTTCAATGTAGTTAATTACATGCAAATCAATCATGAAATAAGTATAAAATGAAAAGGAAACACAGAAACAGACCTTATGTAGCTTCTTATCTCCCGAGCCAAAACTTTTACTCTGAACTTGGAAAACAGCAAGTAACTGAGTATAAGTCTCAATAGCACCTTTCAATTCATCCTGTGCAATTAGAAGCTTCGCTTTTGTTCGAAGCAGTTCGCCTTGATCCCATTTCCCTGTCTGATCCAGAGCTGCATTTATGATACTTTCACCATCCACAAATCGTTTTTGAGCAGAGAGAATCCTAGCCAGTAGTAACCAAGTTTTAACATTAGATCCACCTTCCAGTTTAAGGCACTGCTTTGCATAATAAAGTGCCGAATCTAACTTCCTCTCGTCAGCGTATTCTAGACTCAAAGGGTAGAGGACATTAGGATCGGTCATTCTAGTCTTTTTCCGTGCAGCCTCCAGTGCCTGTATCGCCTCGGATTGTCTGGTGGACCTCTCGGAATCAGCAGCGGCTGATTTAGAACATACAGAAAGTGAGACGCCCAACATACAATTGGCAACATTTTCCAATTGATCACATCCAGCATCCAAGTTTTGAAGAGCTCTACGAGCAAAACTCATTTCTTCTTCAGCAAGGTCGCAGTTCTCTCCACAAATCTTTGATGCCATTAATAAAGCAGGAACGGATTTAGGATCCTCATGACTACCCAACAGTTTCCTCAACAGATTCAAAGCAGCCAAGTCTTCACCCGCTCCGTAATAACAGAGAGCCAGAGTATGGTACCTTTCTTTTCGATGTAGAGTCCCGGGAGGCAGTTCCTCTATTTGACCTGCCAAAGCTCTTGTATCCCCTGATATTGTTAGAGCAAAGGACAGGTGATCCAAGATTGATGGATCCCAATCAATCCTTTTAAGAACAAATTTTCTAAGTAATATTATAAATAAGAGTATAGCTTCTTCAATATTGTTTCTTGGTACAAATGAGCTGTCAATTTGGGACCGGAGATTCGGAGGGCATGCTTCACTACCGCTGTACAGAAGAAAAATGGCAAACTCTTTCTGAATTTGAGCAATGGTTCCTGCATCAAGGTTCCACTGGTGAAGAAGTGCCCGCCGATACGAAAGGATCGCTTCTTGAGAAGAACCACCTAGTTTCCATAGTTCTGGAAGCAGCTCGACCGCCTTTGTAACTGTCTCCTGCAATTTACAATCAGCACCAAAGTTTTCAGGCAAGCCTTCGGGAAATGAAGATTCAAGTATGTCCAGAATAACTTTGCAAGATTGAGCAGCTTCTGCAAGAATGATGGAAAAGGAAAATATATATCAGCTACGCATCGATGCTTTTACTTTTAGAACCCCCTCAGACAGTGTTTTTCCTTTTAGTTCAGACAACCAAGAAAAAGAAAATCAAAGTGAATGCTCATATTCCAACCAAAACTCAAAACCAGAGTTGTGTGGTATTTAACCAAAAATTTACATTAGAGAGAGTTTGACAAAATAAATAGATTCCCAGAACTCAACTAATAAATAATACCTCCGAACCTCCCAAGGCCTTGCAATGATTTTGCTTTGAGGAAGATGGCTTCCAAGAGTAAACTGACAGCATGCATAGACATAGGAGGGGTCGTAAAATTTTGTGACCGTCTTCTTTGGCGTTCTCCTCTTCTAGCTATGGAGATCATTATCTTACTAGTTGTTGCAGTGATGTCTATTCCTTCAAATACATGAAGAGCAGCTTCAATATTTCCTTTTTGATATTCATATCTTCCCAGCAATGCTCTTGCTTCCTTCAAATAACAGGCATAAATTAATTGCAATCCTTCCTCCAAATTAAACAAAGATATATCTAAAAATATTGGTACTATGATGCGTAGAACCTAATTATCACCTTGATCCTAATCACCCCTATTTTCTTAACTCTCTTTTATTTCAATGACAGCCATTTTGTGAGACTATAAGAGAGAGACCAAAAAAGTGTGTAGAGAGAAGAAAAAACTCTATGAGTTGTTTCACTTAAATTTCTTTTCATGAATCTCATATGAACTACTGTTAAGTTATCCTCCCTAAACTTTGTCTTCGTAAAACAATACCTTGCTTCTTCTGGATTGTCATGACAAACCAATGCGAAAAAATGAGAGAAGAAAAAAAGAACTTGTTTCTTCCTTGCTCCATAGGATTCCTCAGGAAATAAGTTTGTAAATGAAACAATAAACCAAGAAAGATAACTTGTAATCTAGAAAGCTTAAGGAATCTAACCTCATAATTCAAACAACCACTCTCACGAAGCGAAGACTCGGCTTCTTCTATATTGCCGATTTCTGGCTTTTTGACGATCTCACCAGGCCGCGAAGAGCGTTCACTTGCTGAATTCTCCAAAGCGGAAGGTGATTCGGATGATGGAATCAAATCGTCCCTAGGTCTTAATTTCTCTCCAGAACATAAACACTTCATTATCTTCCTAATATTATTCCTCCCCTTTCCAGCTCTCCTCCCCCTTTCTATCTTAATGTCACTCCTCATATTGTTTCACTGCAGCCAAAAATCTTCAACCACAAAAACCACCCACCATCAAATATAAATCAAAGCCTTCAAAAATTCAAAAAATAAAACAAAATCAGTCATTACAACAGTTCTGCAACTTCTGTTATCTATCAGCCCATTTACAGTGCCGTAAGACACAAATGTCTCATCAACGTTTAAATTAAGAGAGTCTGAATTCCGGACCAAAACTCGGGAAACAAGAAGGATTGATACATGATAGAAAAATCAGAAAGCATGTCTTTAATTATCAAAACCCTAAACATGGCGTTCTTAAACTCCAAGAAAAACCCAAAAACACCATATAAAATTCTAAAACCCACCTTGAAAATTAAACCATTACATTCCAACTTCAGCCTCCTTCAAGCAAACCCCATAAATGATAATCCAAGGAAACGAAAGTTTGGAAATTCGCAAAAACCCAGAACCCAGTATAAGGAAGAGAAACAATCGGAGCGATTAAAGAAGCAAGAAATATATAGGACGAAAGGGTAAAGAGCATCAGCAAATACCTTTTGTTTTCCCAAAAGTAAAAGAGGAGCGAGGGGAGGCAGAAGCCAGAAACAGCAATTCCCATGACTTGAATTTCTTCACCAATCAAGAGCGCTTTTGAATCCTTTTGAAATTAAAAATTACCAAAAGCAGACGAAAGCTCGAACAATCTTTACTTTATTGTTTGGCTTTCTTTTTTCTCTCGCTTTTTCTTCCTTTACTAAGCTCTGGGATTTGCTTTCGGATGAAAACAAGGAAAAAAATCAAAATTGATAGGAAGGAAACAGAATCCAAGAGGAGACGATCTTTGGCCTTTTTGGTTTTGGGGTTTAGAATTAGAATCAGAGATATTAGAAGGAATTAGAATTTTAGGAGAAATTTATTGAGTCGAAATGCAAAATTGGGTCCCACGCCCCGTAAGTTACCACGTTGTCTGAGGTTTTCCTTTCGCCACGTGGCACACATCTCATGGCTATCTGTGTTACGCGCCGGCGGTAAACCGTTTATCAACTGACTGTCAGAGACTCTGCTTTTCTTTTCTCTTCTTTCTTTTTTTCTCTTTAATTCGATTATTCTTCTGACAATTCAAATATGGAATATGGATGAAGCGAACTATTGGAAGAATAAAGGAAATTTGGAAAAAAATATTATGGGAATTAATTTTTCCTTTAATAAATACTACCTCTATTGTTTTTCTTTCGTTTTGTTGTTTGAATCAAATTTTATTTCGTCTGACGATTTAATCTTTATATTTTTAAATTTGTAACCAATTTAATTTCTATGGTAAAAAATCCCATAAAAATAAGTGTTATTTTTTATTGGTCTATCGCTCTACATATATTAAAAAGAAAAAATATTAGAAACTAAATCATCGTAAACTTTAAATTACAATAATTAAATTATTACATATTAAAATGTAGAGACTGAATTGTTATCGATCTGAAATGAGAGGGATTAAATTGTTTCAAACTAAAGTTGCATTACGGATATCACTAATTTTTTTTAACCTAACTTTTATTAATATTGATGCACAAACTAACCATTTCTTTTTCTAGTTTTGTTAAACTTTAACATTTTTATAGGTGATATATATCTTAATTAGTTACTATGTTCGACATAGAAAGAAAAATTTATAAAGTGGAGGAGTGATTACGTTTATTTTTATTTTTTTAACATTAGGATCTTTTTGTATATACTAATAAAATAATTAATTCTATGAATAAAATGAATAATTTTATAAAGCAGAAGGATTTTTAGTTTTTAAAAAAATTAGCAAGTAATTACTCATTATACATAATACATTCAATATATAGGTAACTTTTAAATTTCTCCAAACATAATAGTTTGAAACTTATTTTTTAAATACATTATTTTAATTCGTGAAGCCAACAAAAGATCATTGACAAATAAAATCTTCAATTGAAGAGATAATTTTGCGCCTAATTTAATGATGTCGATTTTCATTGCAACTATCACATAAATTTAACAAATTTCCCCCCTTTTTTATATTCTAGAAAGAAGATTCTTCTTTTTTTTTTTTTTTTTTTGTTGGAAATTTCACACTTACATTATTTTATGTAATTCAACGCATGAATAAAAAGATTAATAAAGTTGCAATTATATATTGACATGTTCTTATAAAATATATATATATATATATATATATATATATATATATATATATATATATATATATCGACATATAAAATAGTTTTTAATGTAAAAAATAAAATAATTTTGTATTTAAAAAAATAAATGAAGTAGTTTCTTTTAATTCCATATTATTTGGATTACATAATAAAAAGTATTTTCCCTAAATACTTTGAAATATAATTTATGATATGCTGATATTTAAATAATTACTTTTGTTAGTTCCCCAACTTTAGAATAAAGTCTTTTAGGTCACTGCTGGAAAGAAAGCTTTATATATTTATTTATTATTAACTCTTCCACAATCCATGGATAATACCTTTATATATTTATTTATACACCTATATTATATTTATCAAATTTATGGGTCGATAAAATTTTTAAAATTAAATGTGCAAAAAAAAAAAAGGTAAAATGGGTTCCGTTCAAATAATTCGACCGATTAAATTTTTGTTCCCAATATTCCAATAATTACTAGCATAAATTATAATCATGAATTTACTATTAAAAGATGATAATCATGAATAATAATCTCTTGGGTAGATTATGGTTTTTATTGTTTAGATTTGTAATATTTTTTCAATTAACTCTATTAAATAGGTAAAGTGGGTCCCATTCAATAAAATTTTCTAATGATTCGACCGACTAAAATCTTTTATTTCCATTAATATTTTCTTGACACGATGTTACTAGTATCAATGACAATCATGGATTCGTTAAAAAAGATGATAATCATGAATAATACTCACTAGGGTAGATTTATCTTTAAAAAAATCACTAGGTAGTCTCACTTTGCTACGTTGAAAATGTTTATTTTTTTTATGTATTTTTAACTTTGGTTCATTTTAGTTTATGTACTTTGAACATGCTAGCCTCTATATTTAAGAAGTGATAATTCTAGTCTTGCTTTACAAAATTTTAACATAAATTTTACACAAAACAAAAACACTTTAGTATAAAGTTATGTTTATATTATAAGAAATATATTGACTGCAGCGTTGCATTGAAATTGCGATAACAAAAAAAAATGAGAGTAAAAATAAAATTAAGGGACCAACGTGGTCACTATTTAAAAGTACAGATACCATAATGAACATTTTGAAAGTATAGGGACTAAAAAATTAACTAAAATTGAGAGTAGAGGCACCAAAACGAATATTTTAAAAGTACATGGAATGTACCAAACTAATATTTTAACCTAGTTTTTTTTAAGCAAAATTTAATCTACTTTCTATTGTATTTTTTAAAAAATTGATTAAAAAAAAGTTAGATCAAATGAAAACTGGGTAAATTGTCTATGGAAATTTACCTTAAGTTTGAAATTTTTGGCAAGCAAGCTCCTTTTATTTATTTATTTAATTTTTTAAAAAATTATTTTAAATAGGGATATGTACATAAATAGTATCAAATTTAAAATTTTACAAAAAATCGCACAGTCAAAATCAGACTTAAACTTAAATATTATATAAAGTAGATTTAGAAAAGTTAAATTTATGCCATATTAAAAAAATGAAAAGCCGTGACATTTTAAAATTAAATATTACATTTATGTTGGATAGTGTAATTTTAAAAAATATATATAGAAAAAAATTATACGGTTTTTATGAAAGTTATGGACTGGACTATGAATGTCACTTTGCCTCGTCTTGTTCCTTTATGAACATAAGTACAAAAGCAGGTCCTACTCATTTGCTCTTATTTCTTTTTGTTCATTTTCTTTATTCACACAATTTTCTATCTTTTTGCACAAATAAAAAAACTTTTTAATCTATTTTCTAAACACGCTTTAAAAAAAGTATAGTTTTTTTAAATAAAAATTAAGTTAAAATGAAATTGTTATAAGAAGAAATCATATATGTATATATATATATATATATATATATATCAAAATTTTCAACTAGAGGGAAAAGAAATCTAAAGGATAATTCCCGACAGAATAACATTGTATAGAAGTCTTCCCACTAACAAGTTTTACATCTATCAATTCCATTTGAACCACCAAAAGAAAAATATAAATTTAAAAAACAACATAAAATATATTTGATAATCTTTTCATATCAAATACATTTGATTTTATACCATTATCTTAAATCCATGTCACCCGAGAATCATAATCGATAGGCATTTTACAAAGATAAATCAATTAAAAATAATTTCAAAAATAAATAGTAAAAACATAATAAGGATATAGGAAGTTTTCTTTTAAACTCATTAAACAATTTAAAGTAAACTAAAAGGCTATTAAAAATATATTATCGAAAGATATGCCAGACTTGGGAGTGTTAAAAAAATCAAGCCAAACAACCTACACAACCTAGCCTAAAACTAAAAACAAGATCGTTAACGAAGGAGATTAGAGTTTGCAGTTCAGTTTCTTCCCATCAGCATGTCACTACATAATCATATGAACTTCCCAGCACATCTCAAGTTCAAAAAAAAAAAAAAAAGTAACTGAGATTGATAATAGGATTATAAATATCAATAATTTGACATGAGAGTGAACGCAGGAGAAGATGATGTTGCAAGTTGAGTGAATATCTAAAAGTACAAACAACTCAAAACCATGACTTGAGATGTAACAAAATTGGGTATTAGTAAAACAAATCCAAAGACAACAGAATTTAATCTACTAGCACGCAAACTAAATAGAGCTCGGTCTTGTAACAAATTCGATAGTAAAACAACAAAAAATGAGAAGCCGAAAGTAAAAGCTTTGAATGAATGAGAGAAGAATGAGAGAAGTGTAGATCTCACTTCTTCTTCTCACCACCTCCACCGGCCCTGCAATTAAAACGCATCCAGAAAAGGAATCAGAATCTTAATTATAACTTCGTCCGAAGACCATTTAAAGGATGGGAAATGCACCTATCTTGCTTTGACCATCATTAAATTTTTACAAATAAGAGAGGAATATGCAAAACTAGATAATTTTTAAATGATGGTCGGCATAAAAATGTTCACCAGTTAGCACCTAAATATTGTTCTTAAAAGATTACCTCATCTTTCTTAGAACGCTCGACATCTCTTCACGCTTCTTCTTAGCTCTCTTGTGAGTTCCGAGCTTTCTTTTGGCTACCTTAAGAGCACGCTTGTCTTTTCCGACTTTTAGAAGCTCAGTGATTCTCTTCTCATATGGGGCAAAACCAGCCACTTCCCGAATCAAGCTCCGGACAAAGAGAACCCTTTTACTTGTTTTCTACATTAATTAGTCATGATAGATGCACAATATAACAAAACCTTTTCAGAATGATGTGGTCTTAACAGGAAATTTAAAATAAGGTAAATAGCATCCCCTAGAAAAACATGTTTAAACAAAGAAAATCCAATGGCTTCCACTTCCAACTATTGCATGAACTCTAATACATTGAGGGATATGTTAACTTACTCCTTTGCGATCAGAGGGGCGTGGGGCCAACTCTTTCTTGGTGACTATATGCCCCTTGTTCAGCCCGACAAAAAGGCCTGTATTCGGTTGTTTTGGAGCCATACCTGTTTGCACAAAAACCAATCAGTTCACTCTAAAAATTTGAAGCTTAATTACAAAACCTCGATTCTGCAAGACCCTACAAGAGTTGGTTTTGATATAAGCAATAGAAAAAGCAAAAATGTGATTCCTGCCACTTGATTTTTGTAACTAAATCTGCATATCATCAGGTTCATGAAAAATGTAGAACAATTCAGGTCATTATCATGAAAATCAGAAAAGCACATACGTGACTAAACTTTTTCTTTTCCCTTTTAAGAGTTCTAGTCAAGTAATAACTATGCAAATTCCAGCAATATCCAAACTTTACGACACATTTAACGTGTAAATATTATTTGTTGAAGAGTTCCAAACAAAATGAAGGATTCTTGAGAAGAAGGTGAAAACCCAAAACGTGTGTATAATAGTCCTAATCACCCAAAAAAAATTTTAATATAAACAAAAATTGCCTGCAGCAGATTATTATGTCGCCTCCATATAACGCGATCAACTAGAAAACAAAGGATCAAGATGCAATGTAGAGCATACATTATACTCAAAACAGCAGCTAACTACACATATAGCATTAATGAGAACGACTCAGAAACAGAACGATTGGTCATATAAAAACTTCGCAAAACACAGAGAAAATTTCAATTCGTGCGCTAAAGAAACTAGTGGTATCAGAACTAGAAATCTACGCCCTTATTCCCGCCTGAATTTGCAAGGACTTCAAATCATTTTCAGTGTTAGGATTTTTAAATTAAAGTTGACCTCATTCCAATTTTACATAACGTGAGATTGGTCGAATTGACAGAAAAAAAAAAAAAAAAAACCTTTGATCTGTGTGCTAGAGAGTGAGAGATGGAGGGGTGCTAGGAGAGCACAAGCGTGGTGTGCCGGCGTGCAGAGAATGAGATAGAAAGAGAAGAAAGAAAAGGGAGATGGAGGCGTACCGGCGTAGTTGCGACGGAGAGGCGTGCCGGCGCGTCGCGTTGCAGCAGAGAGAAACACAGAGCGGCTGAGATACGGAGAAATAAGAGGGGAAGAGAAGGAGTCGGGAGGGTAGAATTTAGGGTTTTCTCTTTTAATTATTTTTTAGATGTAATTATTTTTGTTTTTTGTTTTTTGTTTTTTAACAAATAAAAGGAAACGCTGAAAGAGGAATAAAAATAACTTTTTAATTTATATAATTAAAAGGATATAATGATAAATTTGTTATTTTCTTTAACCAGTGATAAATGAGTGACAGACTCATTGGCATTTGCCAACCTTTTTGTTTAGGATTTATTCAATTGGTTAAAAAAAAAATTCGAGAACAACACGTTGGTTCGAGGGATGGAACTCTTAAACTCATGATTCGATAAATATGCCTTAACCTATAGAAATATGCTATAGTTGGCGGTTAAAAAACACAATTGATTTTTATACTTTTGTTAAAGCAACAGTTTAATTTTTAAACTTTAGTTTGTAACCATTTAATCTATGTACTTTTGAATTGGTGACAATTTAGTCTCTAGACTTTAGTATGTAATTTAGTCTCTATAATTTAAAATTTATAACAATTTAGTCCATGCGATAAAAAATTTCATCAAAATTAAGTGTCAATTTTTATCATATAACGGTTTAGTCTTATACTTTATAAACATATTTTGGCTCGATTTATCGATCTATATATAAGAAACTTAATACAAAAAAAATCACGATATAGACCAAATTGTTACAAACTTTAACTATAAGAACTAAATTGTTACACACAAAAGTTTATTAACTAAATTGTTACAGACTAAATTCAATGATTTTACTTTTTATTAAGTCATCACGAATATTAGGAGTTGAAATTTAAACCTATAATTTCTTTAAAGGTAGGAAAGGTAAGCAAAACCACTCTAACTCCTCGAAATAATTTATGGTATTTGCATATTTAATACAAAGTAATAGGTCTTCTAAAAAAATCAAGGTGGTAAAAAGATAAAATAGATTCGGCAACATAAATACAGCTAAGTGGTAATTGACATATATGATCGAGATCATGGATTCAAATTTTCACCCATCGTTATATTTGAAAAGGAAAAAAAAAAAAAACAAAAACTTCACTTCTTCCCACGAAACTCTGTTCTTCTCTAGAACTAAAAAACTGAGAATAAGCATTCATTTTATTAATGGCAAAATTTCGATAGGTTGGTTATCGTGAATATAAAATTAATTTCCAAGTTTAGGGAGTAGAAATGGATATTTTACCTGATATTTATCCTTCCAAGAGAGACTCTTTGGATATGGGGAGTTGGTTCTTTCTTTCCCCGCGCGACTGCGACTCTGTAAAAGCTTGAAACATTTGGGCCACGGAAGCTCCATACATCTTTCGGCAGCATTTTCCCCGCTTTCAGTTGGCACCCAATAATGGTATGTTGAATATTGCTTCCAAACTTGCTCAAATTTCCACCCTCTTGCTCTACTTTTGCCTCTATTATCACTTCGATTTTTCCCTTGGGTACTCTTTCCCTCTGTCCTTTTGCTACCATTGAAGGTGTTTCTTGTCTAGTTTTAGTGGGTGTCGTGAGAAATTGAAAATGAAGTGTTTAGGCCACTTGATACAGTCTTTTGTCCATTTGATTGCAGTCAAGTTTGAAGACTTGTAAGAGGGAAGGGAACAAATTATGCATGTCTTGATGTGTTGAAAATCAATTTATGATTGTGGTTTCTGTCTTCTGCAATTAATTTTATTTCTATGCTTAGGTATCAATATAAAGTGCATGTGTAAGCTTAAGAGGAGACCTGAATTTGAGGTATTCGGTTAAGTCAAGGGTCTAACTGCAGAGGAATTGGGCAATTGTGGCTGCTTTCATTTTTGTTTTGTTTTGGTCTCATCTGTGTTTGAAACAGTCCTCTCTGCTTATTTCCATCTACGCCAGTCCCCTTTTATGTAATTGTATTTTGGAAACTGAGGAAATGATGTTTCTCCAAGCCTCTTCCATCTCGATGTCAGTTTCACCTCAATATGCAGTACGTAATGCTTTTAGTTTGCATCGGTTCTTGACGGTCCCTACTGAATATCGGACTTTTAAGCCTTCTTGTTATTCTAAATATCATTCGGATGGTATTCTGCTGAACCTTGTACCCTATAGCCACAGCCGAAAACTTCCTTACCTTGCTGTTTCATCTAAATCCAATTCAGAACATGACCCTCAACCTAGTGCTGATTCTAAAGTGAAACCGAAATCAAGAAGTCACAGTAAGAAGGCCAAAGCTTCTGAAAAGGAGGAAGAAAATGGTGCTAGGATGTTTCCATCAACGATCCCGAGGAAGCCTCGACGTGGCCGTAGAAGTGAAGCTGCAGCTCTTGAAGATTTTGTTCGCAACACACTTGAACAAACATTTGCATCGATTCGACAGCAAAATGCAGAAGTAATGGAAAATAAGGAGAATGTATTCAAGGAAAGAGCTGATGACAAGGTTGAGTTTGACAGCAGCAGCGACAACGACGATGACGAGGAGGAAGAGGAGATAGATGAAAGTGATGGAACTGGAAGAAAGAAGAAGAAGAAGATGGTAGTGGAGGAAGAAGATCCGAATTGGCCACTGGATGCTGATGTGGGATGGGGAGTTCGAGCATCGGAATATTTCGAACAGCACCCGATCAAGAATGTAGTTGGGGATGATGGTGTTGAAATCAACTGGGAAGGGGAAATCGATGACAACTGGGTGAAGGAAATCAACTGCTTGGAGTGGGAGAGCTTTGCTTTCCATCCTAGTCCACTTGTTGTTCTTGTTTTCGAAAGATATAACAGGTGCTCTCCTTCTACCCTTTCAAATTTGTGAAAATTTTCGATTCTTCAATATACTGAGACCAACAGTAGCAATACAACAGGCTTCAATGTTCTTTAAAAGTAATAGCTGTTGTTGTTCTATCTTAAATCTTAACGAGCATTATGCATCATGCATTCTTATCTTATAGTACTTAAAATTGTGGTAATATTGAGTGATATATGTAGGAAATTTGAAATTTCTTGCAGAAGACACATTCCATATTAAATTACTTGTGAATTGATTATTCTGTTCCCAGGGCCACTGATAATTGGAAGACTTTGAAAGAACTAGAGAAAGCACTACAAGTATACTGGAATGCAAAAGATCGCTTGCCACCCCGGGTATGGGCTAAATTGCGCGTTTTTAAGCTGTTTGATTCCTCCAGATTTATCCACATAAACAGATTGATTGGTCTAAGTAACTTCGTTTCTTACCTGATTCTAGCCTGGTTAAACTTGTATTGCAGTCGGTTAAGATCGATATCAACATCGAGAGAGATCTAGCATACGCTTTGAAAGTTAGAGAATGCCCTCAAATTTTATTTTTAAGAGGAAACAAGGTCTTGTACAGGGAAAAAGGTCCACATTTATTTCCTGCCACATTCCATTTCGGTTTCTGAAACTTTTTCTCTTAAACTTACCACCCACGTATTGTTACATTCTTTTGCAGACTTTCGGACATCAGATGAATTGGTTCAGATGATTGCATTTTTCTACTACAAAGCAAAGAAGCCTTTATGGATCGATGATAAAGCTTTGTCTCGACCGTTTTGACCTCGAACCTCGTCCATCTGCTCAAACATACTCTATACTTGCGGAGATACTGATAAACATACATATGATCCCAAGTTCTCAACCAACAACATAAGAGAAACATGTTTTTCAGTGAGAACTTCAAAACAAGTAAATATATTGGTTTTTCTGAGAATCTATTTTGTAATCTTTAGTTTCAAGAGAGATTCGAAGGCAGTAAAATCTGAACTAAATAGATGTCTTTCACAGGCTTCCTTTGAACTGCTCAATGATCTGTTTCAAGAGCTGAAATTTGCATATTTTTTAATCATTTGGCTTAGTCAGTAAGTCTTCACTGTAGCATCCATGACCTGAAACTCACAAATTCATCAGTTGTTACTGACAAACTTCGCTCGACAATTGTGGGAGCAGTGTTTTCCTTTTCTTTTCTATTTTTTCCTATCCTTTTGAAAAAATCAACTTATATTGATGGACATTTTGAAGACTAAAATAAATAAAGTTGAAAGTGGATGAACGTTTTGAAAGTATGTGACCAAAAATACTATTTAAATTTATTTAAAAGGAAAAAAAGCATAATTCAAATGTAAGCGGGTTAATACCATAAGTTATTAATATTAAATTTAAAATTTTTAATATCCAACACCATGATATATAAATAATCAATCATCCAAAGTATTTTATATGTCCGGAGGTTCAAATTCTATATCATTGTACAACCCATCAAGCCTATAATGTTAACATGGTGTTGACCATGGCAATTCGAGATGGATTAAGTATAGTGATTAAGGTTGTAATCACAAGCTTATCATCTTTTCTTTGATTCAATCTAAAAAAGAAGACAAATCGACGAAGGGACTAGTTATTAGATAAATTTTCAGGAAGATTACAAAATAGATTCTTCTTTATTCAAAAACTGTGCAATATTTGTTGAAATGCAATACGCAGTGGATTGAATAGTGATCATGGGGTTAACTCCAACTGCAGTTGGTAGCACACTTCCATCACATACAAATAAGCCTTGTGCTTCCCAACTTTCCCCATTCATATCCACTGCTCCTTCTTCCTCTGTGCTCCCCATTCTGCAGCTGCTCATCTGATGTGCTGAGCCGTATATGGTCCAGTGCTCGCCCCTCGACAGCGGCCCCCCGACCGCATCGACCGAGTCGAGGAACTCCTCCAACTCTTCCTTATTTCTCCCTGCACATCTCATTCTCTGCCCATCACTTCTGTAGGTGCCCACCTCAGTGGCTCCTGCTGCAATCAAGATTCTCAGCGCCTGCCTCAAGCCATTTCTTAGATTCTCTTTATCAGCCTTGTCGAGTCGATACTTGACGTTGCCCTTTACCATTACTTCTCCTGAACCTTGGTCTCTTACTAGAGCAAAAAGGAGAGCAGTTCGAGCATACTTGACCATCACGTCTTTCATATCACGCCCGGAAGTCCATGGAAACAATGTGGCAAATGTGGCTGGTCCAACAGCCGGAGTTTCGATTATGGTGTGGACATTGGAGTCTTCTGAGACTACCTTGTGGAGGGAAGTAATGATCCCTCCCTCGTATATTTTACCTGTGAGATCGGACAGTTGTTCAGGGAAGTGTCCCCAAGCAAATATGACAGGGTGCAAGTGGAGATTCCTGCCGATGTTTTTGTTACTCAATCCGCTCGCAATCAGCAGAGGGGGCGTCAAGATAGAACCACAAGCCGAGATCGTTGCTTTTGCCTCGATATGAAGTTTTTTCGTGACGTTTTTGCTCAACGAAGTTGCAATCACTCCTAAGCATCTCTTGTTTCTACTTATGTTATTGGTTTTTTCCAAAATGAGTTGATCAGCTTGGCAGAATGTGAGGATCACTGCACCAGATTCAACTGCATCGACCAACCAAGTAGAATCGGTCCCTTTCTTATCACCAATTCTACAACCATAACAGCAAGAGCCACAATAGTGATCTTTTGAAGAGTTCCTCGGAACTGAATCGACTTTCAAACCAAGATTCTCACAGCCTTTTCGAAGAACTTGATTTTGGAAACTTTCTAGCGAACATCCCTCTGTCACTCCAATTCTATTACACACTGCATCCATTGCAGCTTGGTACTCGAAGCTCCCGAACAAAGGAATCTTACGATCGGTAGACCACTCATCGAGAACAGATTTCGGAGTTCTAATGGATGCAGACCAGTTTACAGCAGAGCCTCCACCCACAGTACTTCCAGCCAACAGTATAACCTTCCCATCAAGAGTTGACTTCAGTCCACCTGATTCATATAGTTCATCCATGGATGGACCTTCCAGAGAGGAATAATCTTCAGGCACAAAATAGTTCCCTTTCTCGAGAACAACTACCTTTAAACCAGATCTTGCAAGAACTGCAGCTGCAACTCCGCCGCCGCATCCCGAGCCAACAATCACAACATCACATTTGATCTTATAGGCACCATGTTTTTTATCTTCAGTTGCTTCAAGGCCTTTTAGGGAAAGAGAACGGAGAAGAGTGGAATCATCTTCATTGCCAGTTTCTATCACCCCCTTTTCAAGAGGCCGCTCTTTTTGGGTTTCGTTCAACCGTTTTCGGGTGTCTACTCGATACCCCATCACTTCCCATGCTTTGTTTTTACACCTCTCATCAAACTGAAACAAAACACAAGAATCCTTTCTATTATAATACTCAATATCAGTAGATCCTTCATGATTGTGAACCAGAGAACAGGAGGGTGTCAGCCTTTAGTTAACGATCAAAGGAAGGAATGCTGTAAATGTCAATATATATGAAAACTTGGAGGAGAGATTGATCGGATAACAAAATTAAGATGTTCTTGTGGTGTTACAAGAGAAGAGTTAATTATGGGTTAAAATATAAGTTTGGTACATAAACTTTTAAGACTGTGCCTAGTAAACCTTTAAACTTGAAAGAACGTCCAACAGATTCATGAACTTTCACTTTTGAATTTAATATAGTGTATCTCTGTTAGAGACTTAGTTTAGACACAAGTTGAAAACTTCACAACCAAACAGAACTCGAACAATATTGAAGTTACAGTACATATTTATACCATCTTATCATCGTCCATGGCCAAATCTTCTGAAGCAATGTTTGAGCACGAACACACACACACACACACTCTCTCTCACTAAAAGCAACAAAGATATAAGAAAGAGAAAGCTGAGAGATTTCCAGGAAATCTTACCCTGGAGAAGAAATTGAAGCAGCAGAAAACTTTAATAATCATGAAAGCCATTCTCAGAAGCACAGTATACTTCTGGTGAGCTCCAGACCAGTTGCTGAGAATCCGCTCTCTCTTCTCCAGAGAAATTTCAGAGAATTTGAGAATGAAAGGCCATCTCCAATCCAAGCAAAGACAACCACAGAGCAACAATGTCCCCAATCTGAAAGACACAAGTTTCAGCACTAATCTCACAAGAAACACAGCTTTTGGATGAGCCCTCGCCGCCAATAGCTCAGCTACCTAAAATTCCCGAATTAAAACAAACAAACAAACAAGTTTTCAATTTCGGAATAGGAATCATCAAATTTTGACGAGAACTTAAAAGGGTATCAGAGGAAGAAGATGACCTCATCCGGCATCGGGGTTTGAGAAGCGGAGGCTTGGTAGAAGGAATGGAGAGATGGGTCTGGTGGGTGTTCTTTGTCAATGGCAGAGAGAGGCAGAGGGGGGACGAGAGCTTCACAGAAGGCGGCCATGGATTCCATCTGGGAGGAAGAGAAGCCATGGTTGAACTCTGTTCTTCGTCTCCTCAGTAGTGGGTGGGAGCTAATTTCTCTATCCGCCATTTTAGCTCTCCCTTTGGAACTCGAAAACTTCTCCGATGGAGGAGACTCAACTCCGCCCAAGTCTGGATTTTGCTGGGTGTGTCTATGGAATGGATTGGTTTTCCTGTGATGTTTATACTGCGATTTAAATCCTGTTTTGATTCCGATTATATTCATTGTCAGCGGGGAAAATCTTTTTTACTCATTATTTATAAGATTTTAACTCAGGTTTTAAACCGTGGCGGAAACAGAAATTTAACACGTTATATAAAAAAGGGTAAGATACAATAAAAAAAAAAATTCAAAATATTTGTAGATGGAGCTCATTTAATAATATTGTAATTGTAACTTTCATATGTTCTCAAATTGACCCCAAACACTTATCAAATAAATATTTTTCAATATATGCCATGAGCCTATTGTTTTATCCATGGATTCTTATGCAATCAAGTTTTCACAATTTCATAATTTTTTGTTTATATATACGTATATGGTTTGGTTCGAACTAGGCGACTTGGAATCATAGTTTCATGAGAGGTAGAAGGGGCTTGCCAACCGACCAAAGACTTACAACTTGGTAAATAAGCAAACTAAATTATATTTAACTAAATCTTGTGTCCCCGACTCCTTTGTAATCCATTTCCGATTTTAAATATCAATGTCGATGAAAATGTTGAAGTCTCAATTTCATGAAAATATTGACATGTCAGCAAATATTTAATACCTTGATTTTAACGTGGATTTAAAAAAATCATTTCATGATTTTTCTTAATACAATTTTATATTTTTTTCTACATCGCGAAAATAATCTAAAATGGGAAATACACAAACAAAAATGATTTAAATCTTATATTAAAAAAGTGAGAGAAAACGAATTTGTTTTCCCAAGATGATCGGTAAAATTGGAATGCTCGTCAAATTTCAAACACGTAGATGGATTATGAAGTTCAGTTTTATCCTTTTCAAATAAACAAACAATAAATGCCTGCCTCCATTGGCTACTTCCTCATGCTCCCACAAATAGAATAAAAATAATCTAAAAATATAGATTTTTTATATTAAAAAATTAAATAATCGTCATATTTTTAGTGATCGGAAAGTAATTACTAATTTACTACACATTGGTAAATTCATGAGGAAGTATAGGTAAAATTTTAAACAAATAATATAAAATAGTTGTGTTTTATTCTAAATTTGAGACGTTTATATAAAATCAATATGTAGTTTAAATATAATATGAGGTTTAAAATTTTTATAAAAATAACATCATTTAAACCAAACAAAAATTACAATATCAAAAGTTAATTTAGGTCTCCCATTTTCGTAATGATGGAACTTAAAAAGATAACAAAATAGAATTGTACTAAAAAAGAGAACAAAAATTCACATAAAAGAAAAAAAAAATGGTCTCTGAAATCATTTTAACCGTTAATTGACTAATTGACTAATGTTAAAATGATGTGACTGCCTGTATTTTGTGGCAAAATAAATTGCTTGGACTTCTCAAATTCTTTTTTATTTTTGAAAATATCTCCTTCTTTCCCTTTCCTCTTTCGGTGAAACTCATCACCCTGCCGTCTCTGTCCTCCCCACCCATCGTGGCCCGCGGGCGCCACCAGCAACCTCTTTGTTGCGCGCCCAAATTCAAAACCCTAATTAACAACTAACAACTAACAAATTTCAATTTCAAGATGGAGTCCAAACGTTTTATGGGGAGGGTATCTCAAATCAGTATCGACGTCACCATGGGAGGGGGTAGAGAAGGAGAGACACAAAGAGGAGGAGCAAGAGTGGTCACCACCATTAGAGGGGATTTTGAGGTTAATCTTTGAACATTTTTCATTGAAATTTAGAGGTTGGAGATTCGTAGTTTAAAAGAGTTTTTAAAGCTAATGTGGGTGAGAAGTTGGGATATTGATTTGGTTGCATTGTCCTAATTTGAATAATCATAAAATTGATCGAAACCTAAGATGTCTTGGACTCTGATACAATATCAATATTCATGGGGTTCAATCCCAAAATTAATTGACAATGAGAGAAGTAGTCCATGACTATTATAAACTATTGTTAGGTCTCTTTTCTTTTCAATGTGGGATCCTTAACAGAACCTCCATCCCCTCTTTGTGGTCGGAGAAGGTCATCATGGTCGGCAGTGACAGTGATGTATGGCAAGGATAGAGACGGCAGCCGCCAGTGATGAGTTTCACCGTAAGAGTGGAGGCAGAGGAATGATATATTGTGAAAAACAAGAAAGAAATTGAAAAATCCAGACATCAGAAAAGAAATTTATTGAAGTAATTTATTTGGCCAAATATGCAAAATTTTAACATTAATCAACTAACCGTCAAAATGGTCTAGAGACCCTTTAGAACCATTTATCAAACTTTAAGAACTAATAGTATCCATTTTAAAATTTGAAGGACTACATAGACACCTACTTCAAACTTGAGGGACTAAAAGTGTATTTTTCCTTAGAAATTTCAACATTTTTAAATTTATACTATCCATTGATTAAAATTTCCATTTAGAAATAAATGGCGAAAATGCTGAAATTATATTTATGAATATTTAATTTAATGTAACTATATATTAATAATGTATAATAATTTAAAAGAAATGTCGTAGCTTGTTTGCATATATCTCTTAAATAAAAGGCGAAAATACTGAAATTATGTTTATGATTATTTAATGCAACTATACATATTAATAAATGTTTAATAATTTAAAATAAACAGATAACTTGTTTCATATTTCTTTTCAATACAGTGAGAATGAAAATTTAAACTCATGACTTTTTTGATCTAAAATAGATGCTTAAACTATGTTCAAGCTGGCATTGTAGATTTTTTACCCATTAATAAAAACAAGTATTGGAAGAATTTTTCTTCAGGTCTTGCTGAATTAAGATTACATTTCTAAAGTTATTCGTCTTTGTTTATTATATTTTTTTGAACTTCTAAAACACTTCAATAATCTTTTTTAAATTCCAAAATTAAAAAATTATATTTGTGCAGACCATTATCAGAGTTTTAATTTACTGTACTTTAAGTTGGTTCATTTTGGTTTCTATACTTTTAAAATATTCGTTTTGGTCCATATACTTCCAATTTTGGTTTATTTTAGTCACTGTACTTTTAAAATGTTCATTTTGATCCTTGTATTTTTAAAAAGTGACTATTTTTGTCCTTTAATTTTATCCTTAATCTAATTTTTTCTATCATCATTTCAACACGACATTAAAATCAATATATTGTTTAAAATGTAAACAATACTTTATGGTAAAAGTTTCTATTATGTGTAAAATTTGTGTTAAGATTTTTGTAAAAATAGACTAAAATGATCACTTTTTAAAAGTATAAAGACCAAACTGAACATTTTTAAAGTACATGGACTAAAATGAACCAAAGTTTAGAATATAGAGACTAAAATGAACATTTTCAAAGTACGGAGATTAAAATGAACCAAAGTGGGTCAAAACAGTAGGTGAACCAATTATATATATAACTAATAAACCTTTTAGAGACAACTATTAACATAACGTGTAAATGCGATTTAATGCCTATTTCGTACTTTTTTTTTTTTTTTTGAGAAATAGTCTAATTCATAAATGATTTGACTATTTTAAGAAAATAATAATAATTCATAAATGGTCTAAAATCTATGATATATCTTAGATTTATTTACTAGGCGAATAAACGTTTCTGTGAATTGTGTAGCTAAACTACATATAGATAGGTTAAGTATTAAGTTTTGAAATAAATTAAATTTTTTGTTGAAAATTGATAAGATAATAAATTAAAGATAAAGACAAAAACAATCTTTTGTGTAATGTCACTTATTAAAAGGAAATAAACCCCATCTTTTGATTATGAAGTTTGCACATACCAAGAGTAGCTATCATTTATTAAAAAAAGCTAACCTCTTTTAAATTGCAAGATGAAGGATTCAACAATATATAATTAAAATGCTAACCGTTTAATAACGACCAATTAATTCTGAAATTTAACCTACCTAATACTTCTCCTCACTTGTAGACTTGAAAAATTGGACAAGACCCAACAAGTAAAAATGAGTATAAATTAGGAGGAAATAATAATACATAGATTTGAACACACAAATGTCGCTTTGATAACATGTTAAATATAATTAAACAATCAATCAACTAAAAGCTTAAGTTGATGGGTTAAAATAAATTTAATATATCTGTTAATGAAAGGAAAAAAAAAACTTAATTAACTAACTAAATTTAAATGAGGAATATAACCTATGAACAATATCAGCAATATGGACCTGTGGAAGCATTTATGGGGATGGGCTTAGAGCTTTAAATGCCATCTACCTACCTATATGTTACCCCACTAGTTTAGGTTGAATCTTTTAAGTATTAGTAATTTAGGTCATTTCATTGGAAAGAAGAGGCAATATTAATGTATTTAATATCAAGGCTCATTTTGTGGTTCTTCCTTGTCTAGAAAATAAGTTATTCTTGAGAGGGTGAGTTTGGAGATTCATGATTTTTTTTTTCTCTTTTGTGGAGTTCAATAATGTTATGATGGAAATTTAAATATTTGAACTCTAAGACAGATACATAAATATCTCTATTTAAACGAGTAAACATACGATTGTGTTCAAATATATTAGTATCATATTTCATATTTGAAGATGATGGTTTAATTGTGTGACATGTGCGATCCACAATGACATATTTCTAGCTCCTTTGAAGCCACATGATACATGTACATGTACATTACATACATAGATATATATCTATAGATGCATGTATGTATATAATGAAGTTGTTTCTTTTAATCCTTGAGAAAAGCAAAAGAAATCTGCAACATTGTGGGGGTGGGCCTTGTTTGAAGTGTTGATGGGCCTTGGTGGAAAGAGGGCCCAAGTGGAGTGGGATGGAGGACACGTGGCGAAAACGGTTGGGGGTCGCTTTCAGATGTGAAGTCGGCGGTTGCGGCGCTACGCTGTCGGGTTGGAGCAGGCCGCTGTCCCTCTTTCCAATGATTTCATCGAAGGCTTAAAGTAAAGGATTCAAATGCGGTCAATGGTATTGGTAAGTAATTTACATGTCCACTTGAATTGCATTATAGTTTGAATGGAAGGAAGAAGTGATATTGAATATTTGGGTAAAGAGAAAATGAAACTCAAAACTTTTGAAATGCTGGGTTGGTCTTTTCTGAAGACTACACTGTGCAGTACGGCGGATAAACAGATGCTGTGCTGCACTTTTACGGTTACACTTTACAGACCATAAACCAAATCAAAACTGGAGAACAAAACCCCAATTCCATTCCCTTTCCCTTTCCCTTTCCCCTTCCCCTTCCCCTTCCCTCTATATATTCACTTTCACTACGATTTCCTCATTCTCCTTGCCCTTACACTTTACCCCATGGCTCCTTCTCCTCTGTTTCCATGGCTTCCCCTCGTCACCCTTCTGCAAATCTTCCCCATTTCCACTCAGCTACCGCTTCTCTCTCCTCTCGAGCGAGACTCTGTTTTCCAGGTTCTTCACTCCATCAACTCCGCCGTCCCCTGGCGGACCCTTTTCCCCGGCGACCTCTGCTCCTCCCCCCCGCACGGCCTTGTTTGCGACTACTTTTTCGACTCTCCCAACACTACCCTTACCCTTACGGACCCCGACGCCGCCCATGTCGTCCAGATGAGCTTCGGTTTCCTCTCCGATTACTCCGGGAATCCGCCCTGTTCTTCTTCTTCCACTATTAACCCACTTCTCTTCTCCTCCTTTAAGTACCTGCGCAAGCTCTTCTTCTACAAGTGCTTCACCGGACCCCGCGCTGTCTCCTTTTCCGGGGATACGTCGCCGGCGTTTGCGTCCACTTTGGAGGAGCTTGTTTTCGTTGATAACCCATCTCTGGTGGCCCCACTCCGGACTCTCTTCGCCAACTTCACCAACTTGAAGAGGGCTATCGTTACTGGAAATGGCGTCTACGGTCAAATCCCTGAACGGATTTCCGACTCCGGCCGGATTGAAGAGATTACCCTCTCGCGGAACCGTCTCAGCGGTCACATTCCGGCTTCTTTGTCCAAACTCAAAAATCTGAAGATTCTCGATCTTAGTCGGAATTTTCTCGACGGGTATGCCCCTGAATCCATCGGAAACCTCTCCGAGCTTCTGAAATTGGACATAAGCTGTAACAGAATTTCCGGCAGAATACCGGAAAGCTACCTGAATCTGGAGAAGTTGGAGTTTCTAGACGTGAGCTTCAATCGATTCGGAAATTTCGGAATACCCGAATTTATCTGGGCCATGCCGAGGTTGAAGGAGGTTCATCTGAGCGGAAACATGGTCGGAGGGCAGATTCCAGAGATATGGGAAAAGCTCGAGAGCCTGTCGGGGATTGGATTTTCCGGCATGGGGTTGACCGGAAAAATTCCTCCATCAATGGCGGTGAATTTGAGAAGTCTCAGTTATCTGGCGCTGGACGGTAATAGCCTCGAAGGAAAATTACCGCCGGAGTTTGAGCTTTTGGAGACACTGAAAGAAATCAATTTAGAGAACAACAAACTGAGCGGCAGAGTGCCATTTTCTGCAAATTTCTCTTCAAAAATTGGGGGGAAATTGAGACTAAGAGGGAACCCGGAGCTCTGTGTAGATGAAGAACTGAAGAAAGTTACAAATGGAAGCGTTTTGGGGAAGATGAAACTGTGCCACCAATCAAACATCACAGAGCATGTTTTCCCCAGTGGGTGTTCTTCTTCAATCATGCTTGCTTCTGCTAAGTTTCAGAGTTTTCCGTTAATCGGAGTTCTGTGGATTTTGTTGGTGAAATTTTAGGAGAAAATTAACGAGTTAAGGCTGATAGAAAAAGAAAGGGTTTAGGGTTTAGGGTTTAGGAAAATTTTGCTGTTTTTCTTTCTATTTACATTTTGTTCAGATTTGAATGAGTGAGAATTAGGGAAGCGGAAAATTGTAATTAAGTTGTGTCAATTTACAGCTTAAAGGTGCATACAGTGATGTAAACAATAGTGGGATTCTGGTTTTAATTAGGTTTATAGCTTTGTTCCTCAATTTTTGTGTTCATTCTATTTGAATTTCAAGTCCAAACATTAAATACTAAAACATGTACTTGGGGAAAAAACAATAAAAAAACAGTACAGATAATTGAATATATGAAGAGAAGTAATGAAGTATAAGTAGTTTTGGAATTAAAAGAAAAGAAAAGAAAATAGAAAGTTGATTTGTTTTGTTTGACAATGAAGCTTGGTTGACCAAAAAAGAAAAACTAGAGAATTATCAATTATCCTACCTAATACCTTAAATTACATAATTTGCCCCCCAAAAGCAAATATTCATGCAAACACACCGTCTCCCGTTAACAAATCCTCGTCGTTGGATCTGGATATGGATCCGGCTATGGACCCTTGATCCGACCCGTTATCGGAACACGTGTCCGCAGCTTTGCACGTGGATCTCGTGGACCCTTCTCCTGCCGAGTCCTTCGATTTCTTCCGCCGCGTTTTCTTCGGAATGCCCGGAGCGCCCTGCGTCGGCGACTCTCCGCCCTGGTTCAGATCGGCGCTCCGACGGGACGACTCCTTCGACTTGGATGACTTCCTTGACTTTGGTTTCTCCGATTTCTCTCTAGTCGGAGACTCCGCCGCGCTTCCGCCCACAGTCGACGACTGCCGTCTCGATGATTTTGGGAGCTCCGGCATGTCCCGAGTCGTAACTGCCATATCTCTTTTCGAATCTCCACCTCAAGTCGATAACAACAACTAATTAATTTTCCCACACAAATTAATTTTTAATTCTTCGTACTAGAATTTAACCTACGATCTCTTGAAAAAATTATTTTAAATTTAGATGAAAATAAGAAAATACAACGAAGATATTCCTAATTTTAAATATACTTAAATCTATTAAATTTAGGATTGAAAATTAAAATTTAGGTATATTATATTCCTAGCTTATATTTGAATTGAAAACCGAAGAAAATGAGAGTTCTAACCATCTAAATTTGTGTAAAAAATTAAAATTAGTCTACTATAACAAGATTGGGTTACTCTAAAAGTTTGTCAGTTTCCAATTACCCCAAATTCGAAAAGAAAATCAAAATTAAAATTAAAAAAATAAAACAAAATTAAAGAGGTGATATATACCTTGAGAAGCCCATTGGACAGAGGCATCCTCATTGGTTTCTCCATTAGGGGGTGGTGCTTTGAATTCATTCATCTGCATTCAATTGAAATTTAACCCTTTCTTTTCTTAAATCCCAAATAAATAAAACCAATCACTCTTCAAACAAAAATAAAAATAAAACAAAACCCATTTGAATTAAACTAAATTAAACTCTTCATAAAGTATTTTTCAAAAAAAGGAACTTTTTTTTTTCTTTTGATATACCCAGCTTGGATTATTATTGACTGAAGGACCATCCCATCCAATATGGGCAACATGTTTGACATCTGTGGGAAAACCAATCTGCATTTCAGGTTCTTTCTCATTATCTGCAGAAGTTTAAACAGCAAAAAGGAAAAATTAGCAGCACAGAAAATTTGGATGAGAGAGAGAAGAAAAAAGGGGTTGGCTTTTGCATACCAAATATTTGAGAAATGTATCTGAGGCCTTTGAGGAGGCCTTTCATTTTATTGTTAGACATTTTTGTTTTGTTTTGTTTGCTCAGAGTCTTGTTCTTGATGGAAGATGAAGCAACAAGAGAGAACTAACTGATCTGCCTGCTCTTTGCTCTTGGGGAAGAAGAAGTGTGGAATCAAATCAAAGCTTTGAGGGGTTCATAAAACTGAGCCAAAATGGATGGTGATGAGAAAACAAATGGGTTCTGTGTGTTGTGGAAGAAAATGGGGTGAAATTTTGTGTTCTTACCTTTTGAAATGGAACCCCAAATGGAGGCCAAAATGAGGCAAAACAGCATGGAAATTGGCCATGAAATCAGATGAACATGGGAATGAGAAGAGGGAGAGGAGGCAATGGTTGGGAAAGAAGAAAAAAGTTTGAGGAGTTGTTTGGAGGAATGGGTGGCAATTCCCAAAAAACACTATCTGTTTAAAGCAAAGGTGTCGTTGATTTCGTTCATTTGGTGGTTTTCAATTTGTTTGTTGCAAGTTTTTGCCTTCCAATGAAATTTTGGCCAGAAATGGATCGCAATTTTAGGTCTCAAAATGTTTTCCAATTTCTTGTTTTCTCAAAAAATTTAATTATCATCTCTCTAAAATTAGGAAACCTTTTTGACAGGCCCTCCTCTCATGTCAATGGCGCCGGTTTCTTTTCAATTCTATTATTTTTTAGCATGGCTAATTAGAAAATGCAGTTGTAAAAAGTTCTTAGATAGCGAAGATTAATAAGAGAAAGAAGATTCAAACCTATAACTTAAAAGTAAGGTGACACAATTTTATAATAATCGTGATATGTGTTTTACTAAGCACCGGAAAATAATATACATAATTTCTAACCGAAAACGCAGGAAACGTAAGTATACATGTGATTAAAATTGAAATTAGAGTAAGCTAGGAAGTGTGACAAACTAGACATGATGTGTCAAAAAATGATTTAGCTCTGTCTTCATTCTTCTTCCCATATTTTGCATTACTACATTAATGGTGTGTTTTATAAGGTAAATTTATATAAATTTATTTCCTCTCTTGTTTATATATTTCATGAAGCAATATTAGACAGCATGTTTGTGTTGTTCTTTTTTTCCATATCCTGCCAATTTTGATGGTGTTCTTTTGTGCACAAGTCTCTGTTCCCCCTCATTCACAATTTAATGAAATAATGGATGATTTTATTGTGAAGAAATAAAATGTTATTTAGCCTTTCATATCAATTTCACACAAGGTTTAATTACAACATTTTCTCCACCTGATTCTAATGAGAGAATTCATGTGTAATTCAATATAACAAGACATTTGAATTTAAAACAAAAAGTAAATTTCATATTAATTCCCTTGCCTTTGATTTATTGACACGTTCGTTCATTCTTTTGATTTAGTCAAAATCATGTCCCTTCTCATAACATAGTAATAGGGAAATTTGTCCTTCAAGTTTTCAATCCTGGAAAAGCAAGAAGAAATTTACTAATACATCAATCTAAACAGTAAGAAAGTTTGTCTCCAAATAGTACAAATCTTTCCGACACTACAAAATCAAAAGGTAAAGAAGAAATGAGACCATTTTAAGAAACTGAACTTTTGAGGTATTGAATCTGATTTTCCAGCCAAGGGGAAAACAAGGATATTTTTTTTTCGTTCATGAGTAATAGTTATAGGCACACTAGTAAACTATAAAAATAACTGATGGTTGGGTCTGAAATGTCAGTACATGAAAGGAAATACAGTATTATAACAGCTACTTGGAGTAACAAGTAGAATGCTCTGCGTGAATCTCTGCATCTGGTAGTATGTGGTATCTAAAACGCGTTACAATGGCCGTATACACTCTTCGAGGGGAAAGGATGCAAAGATAGTCCTCTGGATTTCTAGTCATACAAGACGTGTCGACTGTCGGGTTTGGCGATATCCGATGTACAAGAGAGAATTAAATGATGCAAATAATCTTTGCAAATGCGAGGGCTTTATCCCTCTGATGCATATGCGAATATCCTAATGAAAACCTTCTTATTACTTCCTGATTGATAGAAGCTCGAAGCTCCGGAGGGGATCATCACGGCCGCCTCTTGTAGTCGATGTTCGAACAAATGAGGTTGGCTTTGTTTCGTAAGAAGAATGAACTCTTTGAGTGGTAGAGGGCCGCCCAGTGCTTGCGACTAGTCGACGGCCTTCACCACTGTGATCACCAGAAGAACTAGGCTTACTGTTTGTAACTATAGCTCTTCTTGAGGTGCTGCCATATCGAGAAGAACTACGCCCTCGATCAGAATCAGGAAGCTGAAAACAAGGGTAGCAAAACTTCAATTATAAAGTTAATATAACATAACATTTCTACAAATATGATCTCACCAAGGTGCAATCACTGCAACGTTAAGGGAAGAAAGCAATTCAAAAAGAACACAGATGTCTGATTATAAGTGCATCCCAGGAATATACCAGAGTGACATAGCAATTAAGTTTGCTAGTACAGAAGGATCGTGTATGAAGTATCCTCCCAATTTGCAACTATCAAGTTTAGCTAAATCCTCCAAGTATACATATTAGAGTGGAATATGGTTCTTGGGAATAAATTAGAAACAATTTGATAGGTTTCATTGATTCAAACGTACTAACTTCAAGAAACAGAACGAATCCAAGGACAGTAATCATTTCCAAGCAAAACTAAACCAAGTAAACACTTTAATGAATTTTCTTGTCTCTCTTATGAATGTGAGATGAATGGCTTAATCATCTACCGCAAGAACAGTATTTCCAACCAGGAAACTCCTAAGACATGGTTCTTAACCCAGCCTCGCGTCTTTCAGCTAGTTTCATTCCATCACCAGTTTTATTATTTTCACTTCGTTTTTTATGCCTTTTCTCTAGAAACCTCAGAATGCAGGGCCTTACAGTAAAACCAGCTAAACAAAACTAGAATTTATATGCAGGAGTTGTTTTATTACTTCCAATTCATGTTTATTTTCACTTCGTGTTTTATGCTTTTTCTCTAGAAACCTCAGAATGCAGGGCCTTACAGTAAAACCAGCTAAACAAAACTAGAATTTCTATGCAGGAGTTGTTTTATTACTTCCAATTCATGTTTATTTGCCTTTTCTTTCTCTAGCAAGCTTCGGATGCAAAAGCCTTACTGTAAAACCAGCTGAAAAAAATCTACCATTTTTCTCAACTGTCATCTCCTTTTCACTACATATACCCACACAAATGAGGCTTGCAATAACTCTCCTTACATCGACAATCATGTCTCCATCATGATTGCTTCATGGATATTAATGTCAGGTAACCATTCAAACTTGTGAAAAGAAATAATTTCAAGAATGTAACTACTGGGAAAAAAACTTGCAAGTGCAAATAATTTTCAAACAGAAAATACAAGGAGATTTAATTGATCCAAGCTATAATATTCACTAGCAATATTTGGATTAAAAATAATAAATTTCCTAAATGATAAGAGACATACATTCGTTACATTTTTTGTTCAAATTCAATTAAAATAATTTACCACATCCTCGTAAGCCTTTTGTTTAGAATGATCAACATGTGGACTCGAACCAGATACATTCCTCCTAGAAAATGCTTCAACTGCACCTGACAATCTTTCTCGGATCTCTTTCCCAACTGCAACAAATAATACCAACAAGTAATAAACAATAAGGTTAATACTAAAATGCAACTACATTGCTGAAATGTTATGTTTCTCAAGTCTTTTTTTTTTCAACAAACAACTATTTTCCAAGCAGGAAAAACTCCCCAGGATGCAGACCTGAGGTTCTCTCTGGCCTTTCTGCCGATGGTCCTGGAGTAAGTGCCGCTTTCCCACTTGCATTCTACAATGGAGCCAGGAACCAATATAACAAATCCATATTAATGAAATTACAAACAAAAGGAAAAAAATTGCAAGTATTTACTCGTCCTCTGGAACTGCTTCCAATTTGAGGGTACTTCAGTATAGTCCAGTCAAACACATAATCAAATTGATAGCCTGAAAGGGAATATCAATTGCTACTAAGAAATCCATACTCAACACCAGAAAGTAAAATGGATAATGAAAAATAGGAGATTAAAAAAAAGGGCCACAAAACACGTTCAAGTAACAAAATTTTCCAATAAGAAACCAGATTTCATTAAGATGAGTGAGTGCACAAAAACACAGGTCAAGGCCTATGTGGAGAATAATTACAGAAAATGGCCCCACTGAAACAAAGAAAAAAAAAGAACTTGAAATGAAGGCTTTCATTGTGATATAGAGCTAACGAAACAAATATTGTGAAAATAAAGTTAGAAAGTCGAGATGAAGAATAATGAATTACCTTCTCGTATGAATAAGTCGCGGAAAAGTCGCTTTAAATATGAATAATCTGGTTTGTCCTCAAATCTCAATGATCGACAGTAATGGAAATAAGATACAAACTCAGGTGGATGTGATTTGCAGAGCACCTACAAAACATGATTAATTACAATGGATTACAGCAATTGTAGCATAGACTATTGCCCAGAAAAAAAAAAGTATGTATTGTCGCCGTGAGGCTGTGTTTGGTGGCAATGAACGGAATCAGAATTGGAGACAAAAAAAATTGATAGAGAATAATATAATAGTAATATAGTGTTTTCTCATCATCATCCTGCTCGACCTAATGAAAGCTTCCCTAGTTTCCAAAAAAAAAAGTTATCCTAGATTCATAGCCATTGTTATTGATATTTATAAGAAATACTTACTGACGGATTTATTATAAATAATATTAACATAAAATAATAGTAATTATAATTAAAATATTATTAATTTAATACTTATTAATAAAACTATCATTATTAGCATTCTAATTGAATATTACATAAGTGGTATTATGTTTTTCTTTTAGATTCCTGGGGTACCTCAATAGGAGTTGACATCTTCTTTTCACTGATTTTATCATACTTTTGCTTCTTCGTGCCTGCTTTAAGACCCTGCCAGGGAAGGCTGAAACAGAAATCTTAGAGTCATTATACGGCAAGCAAAAAACAAGATTAGGCAGCATTCACGTAATACTTGAGTGCCCTGAAATATGAATGAGTATTCTTCAGGAGTTGAGTAGACCAACCTTCCTCTTAGGAAATACATAAGCACATAACCAAGAGATTCTAGGTCATCCCTTCTGCTTTGTTCTGCCCATAAAAGAAGCATAATGTAAATAAAATATCAAGACATCTATAAAGTTTTGAACTTTATTTCCTTCCCGAACTACTCACCAATTCCTAGGTGAGTGTTAACACTAGCATAGCGAGCTGTGCCAGTGAGGTTCTTGTTCTCCCTGGAAAAGTGAGGCAAAAAAACTGTAAAGATTCTTATCTACAGATACCTCACTAATCTGAATCTTCAAAGAATTAGACAATTTTAAACAAATATATACACATATTGCCATGTCACAAATAGAACCACAAATTCTCAGCTCTGAGGTTAAGATTATGTATCAACCTGTATGGTATATGCTTATGAGTCTGTAAATCCCTATACTTCTTTGCGAGGCCATAGTCGATGATATATACCTATAACAGTATTATTACATGAAACACTTATTAGAAGAACTTGTGAACTGTAATTGCAATTACCCAAGCTGTGACAAAAATATCGTAATCCTTCGTCAAACCTCATACTCAAATACAATGGAAAAATATAAGACTTTTCTCCTTTAAAGTCATTCAAACCCATATTATCCTGAATCTCTACACTGTCCCTAAATTTAATCACTTAAAGACTAGAACCTAATAACACTTCACTTCCATAGGGCATGGAGAACCATAAAGAACCACATAAGAGCACTACCTGATTGGCTTTCCGTCCAAGTCCCATTAAGAAGTTGTCGGGCTTTATATCACGATGGAGAAAACCTCTCGAGTGCATGTACTCAACCCTGTTAATCTGAAAGTTACAATATATAGAGAGGGGGTTAGTTACGACCATCCAACTAATGCTCATGTACACAAAAGTAGCCATCCACACCACACGTACCAATTGATCTGCGAGCATCAAGACAGTTTTCAATGAAAACTTTCTATTACAGTAGTTAAATAAATCTTCCAAACTTGGCCCCAGAAGATCAATCACCATAATGTTGTAATCACTTTCAACTCCAAACCACTTCAGGTGGGGGATTCCCGCTTCACCAACAAAATATAGGATTTAATAACATCATAAAAGAGCTTATTTGTAATTTTGCAACATATATAGGCTAGAATATAAACGAATAGGCAAGGAAAAGTGCAGTTGCATCATTCATTTCACCACAAAGTATCATTATGAACTGCATGCCAACAAGTTTAACAGTGTAAGAATTATGTCCATCCGTAAGATGTACGAAAAACTTCTCTAAGCACCATAAAATTTAGTGCTTATTTCTTTCTGGTTCTTCTGATGTGGATTGGGGTTTGATTTGATTAGAACCCCAAATTAATGTTAGATGTCACTTGGACAAAGGCCAAAGATTAACTCAGGTACTAGTACCAAGAACATGTAACTGTCCCCTTGCATTTTCCATCCACCAATAAATGATGTAAACTGCAAATTCCATATCCCCATATATCTCTACTTATACACTATCTAATCATCACAGAGAGAAAAATAGAGAGAGAGAGAGACATACTTCCTCCTTGAAGAAGCATATACAATTTCGACTCATAATGAAGCTGAGGATGCTTGGTTTTCACAGGTTCCTGAAAATAACAACTAGACTTAGAACAATTTGTAAAATAACTGTTTGCTTTGCTTCATTCAGATTATTCCTCAAAATTTAAACATGATAAGTACAGAGACCGACATTTTAGTAACAATATAATACTTTAGTTCATAAGCAAATGATATTAACAACAAAAGGAAATCCCGGAACCACTAAAAGCTCGTTCAGAAATAAGTCCGTCAAAAACTAGTTAACTGTGAAAACATAAAAAGGCAATTCCTAAAATCAAAGGAATTAATGTTCTCATTGAAAATAAATAAAAAAAAGATTGAGGTAATCAATATAGACAAATTCACAATTCCATCCAATAAACTTTTTATCGACCAAGTAAGAGTGATGTTTTGATCCGTTAACTAAAAAAGTTCCCGAGTGTCTTTATCCCAATAAGAGAGCAATTAGCAAGAAACACCAACACCACGTTTTTCCCTTCCACATTAACATGATGGCCCCCACAAGGGAAACACTTCATCTGAAAACGTCACTGTCGAGCTTCAAAGTATCTTTGCTATCATATCAATATCACTTGTTGCAAGTTTTCTTCTACAGATTGATTTTAAGAAAGACGATCTCTTATACTTTTCAAAAAACCAGTCCACCGTTTTGCTAAGAATGCATTGAGAACATCTTGGTAAAGGATATTAGCTAAGTTTCTTCTACGAGCTCAGAATTCTATTAAAAATACTGTATTTAAAATTCATAGAAGTAGTCCGGGGGGGAAAAGGTGGCTATAACCAGCGCTCCACATAATATGATTAAAGGACCCTATAGCTAATAGCGATATTATCACAAGAAAAAAAGTAATTAGAATCTGTCTTGGTACGAGCAAAGTGAAATTTGATGCAGCAAGTACTCATAACGAAAAAATAAACGGTTAGTTGAAAGAAAAATAAAAAATAACGATTATTCTTCAATAGAAGATTATCACGTACTAGTTTGACGGCAACCTCCTCCCCAGTTTGCACATTAACAGCTGCCACAAGAAAGAAAACGATTGGAATCACAACCATGCTTGGTAGATAGAAAAAAAGTTACAGAAGAAAACAAGACGAGAGGAAACACACCTAAATAGAGCTCTCCAAAAGACCCACTCCCAATCTTCCTCCCAAGCTTGAACTTGCCCGCAACCACATGGTCCATGATCCAAATCTTTAATCGAAGTGAACCCAAAAGCTAAATGTGACAACACCAACCAACCAACCCTGACTTGCCTCAAATCGTGGTGTACAAGAGCATGATCCTTTCTCCGGTAGACAATTCAACTGCCGACGACTTCAGCAGATTAGATTGAGTTGCCGGAGATACAGAAAAGAAAAAATAGAGGAAGAACAAGAAAGCCCCGTAGATTTGTATAAAGAGAGTTGTTCGAAATGAAAGTAGTCAAAGAAGAAGATCGTCTTCAACTACATATTTTAAGAATCGGAACGAAGCCAGGAATCGAAACCCTAATCTGAAGCTACATTGACCGGAAAAATGAATATTAAAGGGAATTGGTCTTGAAATATGGAAATTAAGAAAAATTAATGGAGAGACCAGTAATCGAAGAAGATGGTATTCGGATGAGAGACGGAGGACAAAATTTAGGGGAAGAAAAATATTTATCTTGAAAATCAAAGAAAGCAAAAAAAGAAAGAAAGAAAGAAAGAAAGATGAGACCAGAAAATCGTCGCGATGAGAAGGAGAAAAGAGGTGAGGCGGCCGATTTATCTCTCCTCCTCTCTCTCTCTCTCTCTCTAGGCTCTACCTTTTTTCTTTGTTGTTATGAATATGATAACCCATTAATTTATTTTGCAGAACAGAAGGAGGCTGCTTTATTAATTAATTGATTTTTTTCTTTTTACCTTTTTAAAATTTACTGGAGGGCAAATCCGTAAATTTGACTCTCCATCGATCGACCGCCGCGCCGAACACGTCTGCGCTGTCAATTATACGGCCACAGGGAGCCCACATTTGCTGTGTCTTTGCACGGAGACGTGCGTCTCTCTGGGCCCCACCTACCTCTTCTTCTCTTTTTTTATTCCCTGCTATCTGTTTGTTTGGTACAAGAAATCGATTCGAACTCACGTCGTTTGATTAGAAATTAGTGTTTAATTGGTTAAATTTTAAAATTAATTTCCTGCTTAAAAGTTTATTCCACATTTCTTCTATTTTCTTACTTCTTCCGGCAAACTTTTATTTACGTCAATTTTTTATTTAAAATATTAGTGAATGTTTACTTAAATGATTTTCTTAAAACCTCAAATAACATCCTTTTGAAAATATACAATTTTTTAAATCAGTGACAAAGTTTGTGGGGTTTTTTTTTTTTAACTTAACCTAAAAATATATTGAGTACCAAGGAACCTTCATCGTTGACACAACGACACAAGTAGTTAGTGTTTTGATTATATTACAAGTTTAATCTCTCAATTTTCATATTTGTATTTAACAAGTACCGCGTTATACTTTAAAATATATGTAATAGGTTATAAGGTTTTAATTTCGTGTTTAATAGGTTTTTAGCTTTAAAAGTGTGACTTTGAACCTACTGGAAATTTATTCATCAATATTGAATTTAAAAAAAAAATTAAAGTCACAGTGTAATTATAACATCCCAAACTGAATTTAAGATATAGATTTGATTAATTTCATGCAACTTCTGGATATAACATATATATATATTGAGCTACTTTAATTTCAATATTAAAGACACTTTAAAAGAAATTAATAATAAATAAAAAGTGAACTTCCAATGTTAGTGAATAAATGGTGAAAGAAAATACCTTTTTATGATTATAGTGGATGATGAAAAAGCTATCATTTTTTTTTTAATAATTTCTTATAGTACAGTATATGATATAGAAATTCAAATTCATGATTTTTTAGTCAACAACATGTGTTAATTATTGTTGAGTTAAGTTCACGTTAGCAACTACAAATTTTTATTTTTAATGATATAACTTGTGAAATTCCAATATTGAATAAAATCAAAGGAGAAGATATTTTAAACAACAAAACTTTTAATGGTCCACATTTTTACTATATTTATTGTCGTTAATAATTAATTAATTAATTTTTCGATAATAATAATAATTAATTCTAAAGACAACAAGAGAGGAGGTTTTTTTTCTTTTTTAAAGAAGAGGAGTTGGTTTAATATCTAATAAAATGTTTACATTTATTAATTAAAAACTAAATAAAAGAGAAGCTAAGATAACTGATAACTAATAATTAATAATGAAATAAAAGAGGAGGAGTTACTGTCACAACTCTTTTACCATAATGACCAACAAAATGAATAAAATAAGTTAAAAGCAAAACTCCGCCGTCTGTGGGGATCGAACCCACGACCACGTGGTTAAAAGCCACGCGCTCTACCACTGAGCTAAGATGGCTTTTGATGATTATTTACTATAAAACTTATATAGTTTCTAAATTGTCATAAATAACTAGTTATTAAAACTTAAATCTACGTTTTTGAATGTTGCGATTTACACCGCTTTTTTAGTCCATTGTGTATATATATTTTTATAACAAGTGGGATGGGAGATTCGAACATACGATCTCTTTATCAATAACATATATCAAGTTGAGTTGAATTCAAGGTGACAATCTACTCACTTTTAAAGTATAATGGTGAACCTTTACTTCTTTTAGTATCCATGAAAAGAAAATAAAATCCATATAACAAATTTAAGAATCAAAGGAGAGGTGAAGTAGTTCTTATTATACAAAATGCAATACAATTTTCTTTATATTTTATGTAAATCCTCATCATAAATGTGAGAGTGAGGATCAAATCTTTAACGTTATGAGGTAGTAATTAGGTTAAAATACTATTTTTTACCCTACTTTGAACTTTGACTCATTTTAACATTTATACTTTCAACATGTTTACTTTGATCCATGTACTTTGAACTTTTGTTCATACTAATTTATGTACTTTCAAAGTATTCGTTTTGGTCTCTATAATTTAAAAAATGGTCATTTTGGTTCATTTATTTTATCTGTAATATTGTTTTTCTACCATAATTTTTACACGACATCACACTCAATATATTTATTAAAATGTAACTATGATGTTATATTATAGAGTTTTAGTTATGTGTAGACTTTGTTTTAAATTTTTACAAATAAATACTAAAATAGTCACTTATTATTAAAAGTATGAGGTCAAAATGAACATTTTGAAAGTATAGAAACTAAAATGAACTAAAGTTGAAAATACATTAACCAAAATGAATCAGACTCAAAGTATAAGGACTAGAATAATATTTTGACCTAGTAATTAATTAAGTTTAATATTTGTTTTGTTCAACCATAAGTGGAGTTGTAATTAATTAAGTTTAATATTTGTTTTGTTCAACCATAAGTGGAGTTGTAATTCGAACCTCCAACGCTTTCGTCAAATTTCTTAATCGGTTGACCTGTGCTAGTTGGCGACCTTTTAATAATTAAAACTTATTGACATGTAAGTTTTAAATGATGTGACGATAAAATTTTTTTAGTATGTCATTATTTATTAGAACTATAATTTAATTTATTTATCTACGACTTATTAGGCAGCATAGAAACTTGACTAGCATACAAAGACAATGTCAAACTGACGGTGTCCCTGTCCCAAATGGAATACAGAGACAAGCCAATGAAGAACAGAAATGGAATACAGAGACAAGCCAAGATAAATATCTCCATTAGGTAGGGAAAATAACCGGAGAAGTGTATACATGTATTCCAAGATTATCTTCCAAGATGGTATATGGTATTATCATTTATAACTTCCCTTTCACCCCTTTTCTCCCCTTCCACCCTCAAAGATGAACCAAAAAATGAAGATTGCTCGACCTTCAGAAAAAACGTCAATCTAAGATATTTTGATAACAAACACCAGTTTACATTGATCAGAATGCTGCCCATCCTGATGCCGATGTCTTCGCCGAACCTGGAGCAGAAGGAAGATTTCTCTGCAAATGTAATGAAACCTGTGTTAGAATTGTTCTAGACATGTTTATAGACATGAGTTCCCAAGGAGTCATACTAATACTACAATATGAGCTACCTATGTTCTAAGAGAACCTAATGAATATGGATCAGTCAGATTTATCTTCAAGAAATATAAAAATTCTAAGCCTATTGTTTAAGCATTAGAAATAACTCGATACATTCATTACACCAGGCACAGCTCTTGAAGTTGCCAAATGAATTAAAAGGACAAGCTTAAACAGTAATGTCTAAGATAGTTGTCAATACCCATCACAAAGGAGAGAAAACAGTCCTTGAGTCTAATCGAACTTGGTAATTGTGTTTCATAATACAAGTAATCCAGATTCAAATGGGTTGGAGGAACCATATATGTAAGTAAAAGGGGAACTTTATAGTCAATTAAGAATCCCATTATCCAAACCCAGCATGTTTCTTTCTATGCACAGGTATAAAGAAAAGAACAACTAATAGTAGAAACTGTACCTCAAGTTGGGAAAGATCTGATAATGGATCGGTTGCATGCCTTACATTATCCTTCTGTACCTCATGACCAACATCACGGCATGCACTGGCAGATAGCTTCCGAGCGGCTGGATCATTTGGAGGGGGTGGAAGAGGAGACCTGATTTTCCCAGCTCCAGTTGGTGGTGGAGCAAGGCTCAAAGTTTTTGGCTTACCAGTTCCAGACCCTGACAAGCCAGCAGCAGATAGCATACCAGTTCCACTCGATGTCTTGTGCTTCACATTAATTCTAATGGTTTCACCTTCCTATAGTTCAGTCCATCATAGAGAAAACACAATCACAATTATAATATACAAGCATTATGATTTTACATATTTTAAGTCGAAGTCATTGTGCTAACTCGAAAACAAGGTCTGATCACCAAAATATTGAAGACCTACGCATGGAGAAAAACGGGAGTACACCAATAAAGCATAGAGTGACTTCTAAAATCTACGAAACCATTGTGACTTGGCCTGCTATGAATAATTCCCTACAATTCTATGTGAATGATTTTATTTCGTAATAGCTAGATCAGAGATTTAATCACTAATCATATCAGTTCATAGTCAAAAAGCCATCAGATTTCAGGCAAAGCATCTCATCAGAAATCCATCAAATCTCTTCAAACGTGAAGGAGGGACATTGTAGCCCAACAAGACAACTGTACCACCAAATTAATCAGCCTCAGTGATAGATGAGAATAAAATCATGGCAATACCTTCAGTCTGTGATTCACAGCAGGATGAATATCAATGTGGCTCTCTTCGTTGATATCGGCGCCACCGCCACTGGTGTCCTTCTCCTGGTCTCTCCTGGCGTACTTCTCATGGTCGGACAATGCGACATTGAAATCAAAAGCTTCATTTCGCTCAGCGAAACCTAAGCCTACGAAAGCGTGCTTGCCCCGACCATCCTCGATCTTCAAAACGAAGTATCGAGAAGAGTCAAGCACTGTCTCAACAGAGTTGTCCCGCTGACCGGGATTAACAAAGCAAGCAGCGAAGAGGTCGCCGGAGTTGGGATCTTCCAACCGGATCTCACATCGGTCCTTGCACGACACAACCCGGAGGCGGCCGGACCAGATCTTATCGGATTGTAGCCACTCGCCGCACTTATAGCCGCCGGATGTGGTTCGAGGAGGGATTTTGTAGACGGAAACCTCACGAACCACCAGGAGAGTGTGCTCGAAGGTCTCCTCGTCCTCCTCAAACGACATCGTGTTCTCAAAAGCGAGATCGATCGGGAAGAAAGCCTGTGGATTTACAGAGACGGAATTAGGGGAAATCAGATCCCCAAGCCAAGAAAAAAATTGAATTTATTGATTGAGATTGAAGGAATTAAGCCGAGCAGAAGGCATCACAGAGAAACCACACAGACGTGGCTTCGAAGAATCAGGTCAACTCTACTGTGAGAGCCGGAGAGGAGATACGCTTTTACTAATTTGCCCTCATCATCCTCTTTTTTTTTTTTTGCAACAATTTGCCCTTATCGAAAATTATGAACGCAAATTAATAATAAGAAGGAATCGTGCGTCTGATTAAAAAAAAAAAAAAAAGCGTCACCTAAGCTTCCAATAAAGAGAGAAAAAAAATTACCTCATTTTGGTAAATAATTTGAAAGTACCCTTTTTGTCTAAATGTTTTTAAAAACTAATTTAAAAAAGTCCCTTAATCCAACCAGGTCCCTAACTCAAAATCGGAGCCGCCATATTACCGTTCCTCCTTGACTATTATCCAATTAATCACCGCGCTTTGGATTTGTATAAGTTCTTCAACCGTAGCTGCGCGGTTTCCTGTATCCCGCCATTTCACAGTTCATTCATTTTCTCGACAAGAGTACAAGAGCTAGGGTTTTTCGTTCAGGTATTTATTTCTGCAACCCTTGACTATTCGGCAATTACCACCGCGCTTTGGATTTATATATTTCATTTGCATTGGAGACTACGGATTATTCCTCCAATTATCTATGAATATTGTGCTAGTCTTGTATATTTTGGACTTTTGTATGAAGTTCTGTGGAATGACTTGATTTTTCTCCGAAATTTGTCAGGTTTGAGCATTTGGCAACGATGTATCTAGTTTTACATAAACGACAATGGCGACAAGTTCTACACCACTAAGATTTGTGTTTCTTGTTCATCTTTTGGCTGTTCGTTAGAAGTTACTGTATCCCACATGTCTACGGAGTCGCAGGCTACAACACCCTAATGCAAATAATAGAGATGCTGAATTTAGGTTTTGGATGGTAGGGAATCTCACGACCTTACGTTTCATGGTGAACATATCGGATTCCTCCGTTCATCTCTATCTTTTTGAAACGATTCGCTCTTCATGAGAAGAGGATTCTTAATTCAGAAATCAGAGATTCCTACTTTCTGTTTTGCGTTATTTTTTCAAACACCTTTTTTTCTTTGTCCTAATTGAAGTTAGTTCTCTTTTCTTTGCTTCATAATGTGTCCAATTCAGAATTCAACTTGACCTCATTGATTGGATTAAACTTCTGACTATGAAATCAAAAGAGTGATTTTTTTCGGTTGCTTAAATTTTACATGAACACGTTAGTTGTGAAGCTCTGTGGAGTATGGAAGTGAATGTTGATTTTTTGGTAGTAGGTTTTAGTTGTTGGTTGAAGCTCTGTATATGATTCAATGGAGGAAGACGAGGATCAAATTTTGCTGAACAACTTGGGTGTGACGTCTGAAAATCCGGAGGATATAGAGCGGAACTTGTTGGAGGAGGTATTGGCCTGAATTCTTATCCTGTTGTTCTAATTGCAGGATTTTGTTTGTAGTGTGTTATCACTTTAATGTTTAGGTTCATAATGGTTTTGCCTATTTAGATTTTCTCAGTTCAGTATGATGGTGCTAAAATGAACTAGAAATCAGCTATAAACTAGTTACAGTCAGCATCATTGAAGGATTTGTTTTTGAATTGCAGGCCAATAAGAACAGTGAGAATGGGGCTGAAGTTGGAGGGATTGCAGAAGAGAACGCCTGTGATAAGTTAGATAGCATTGATTCATCTTCTGCCAGTCATGTGCAGCTCTATCATAAGCTGAGGGCCGTAGAATATGAGATAGATGCTGTTGCATCAACAGTGGAACCAGTGAAGAAACTTGAAAGAAATGAAAAACATACTTACGTTGGCACTGTTTCTCAGGAGCATGGGCTTGAGGAGGACTATGTTTCAGCTTCTACTGATCAACTTCAGCGTGCCCTAGCAGTTGACAGGCTAAGAAGCCTGGAGAAAACCCGACAGCAGTTGAAGATAGATTTTTCCCATTCGTGCAGAGTCAAGGATGCTAAGACAATATTGGAGATAGTAAAAGACAAACCAAAACTTAAAAGAAAGTCTAAAGAGGTTAAGAAATCAGGAAACAGCGTAGAAAAGAGGTTGAAAGTTGTGTCATTTGATGAGGATAACAATTTTGATGCAGCTTTGGATGCAGCCACCGTGGGCTTTGTTGAAACAGTGAGTTAAACTGTTTTCAAATGCTGCACTCTGTAAGATGCTTAACAAGTCTTCTGTACTTATAAATAGAAATAGCTGTTTACATTTGACACTGAAAAAAATATTATGCAGTGGGGGAGTAACTTTGCATTCTGTCTTAGGAAAGAGATGAATTGGTACGGAAAGGAATTTTAACACCATTTCACAAGCTGAAGGGCTTTGAACGCTGTCTTCAGAACCCAGGTCAATCAAGGCATGAAGTAAAGGAGGAAAAAGAGGAAAACGATGACTTCGCTTCCGTCAGTGTTGATAGAGCTCTCCGGTCCATGTCAGAGGCCGCACAAGCTCGGCCAACCACTAAACTGCTTGATCCAGAAGCTTTGCCAAAGCTCGATCCACCAACTCATCCTTTCTACAGGTTAAAAAAACCTGCAAAGGTTCCTCTATCTGCAGAAGACAAAGTCACGAAGAAAATAAAATGCAAAAAGACTAAACGGCCTTTACCAGACAAAAAATATAGAAGAAGAATTGCAATGGAGGAAAGAGATGAGGAAGTAGCTGGTAAGTCTCCTGTTTGGCATGTGGTTATTCTACAAGTCATTCTATACAAGTTCACGTTGCAGTTTCCTTGATTCTATGGTTGGCAGTTGTCTCTTTTGCGTGATGTTAGAGTCTGAAATCTTAATCACGTCATCCGTTAATCATAGAATGTAGGTTTCAACCTCTGTTCTAGTTGCTATCTTCCCTGTGATCTAAGAAGGCTAAATCCGTTATGTCTTTTTGCAAGTAGAATATAACAAGGCATCAACTGAAGCCCTTGAAGACTATGTTTGATTTGTTTACAATTGACTTGTGAAGGCAAATGATACATATATTTCAGGATTTTTTCTTGAATTAATATATATTTTTTGGATTTAGGATTTGGTCCTCAACCCCATTATGCATAGTTGTAAAAAATAGGTATTGGGTAGCATATTCCCAATTAATGCATCAATGTGGTATCCTCTGGCAGTTATATGATAGTAATCATCTGTAAATGAAATAGTTGTTGTCAAGTCCATTTAGTGACAGATTCAGACGCTTGAAAACTTCATGAAAAAATTTCATAGATATATGGGACTTTGCTAGCGGAGAAAATTTACTTCATGTACTTTTTCCAATGGTTACATGCAAGAACTCATGCTGTTACCAACATATGTCTTACTAAGATTAAAATTTATTGTCCTACTCCTTGCTAAGATTAAAATTTATCGTAATAGAGCATTGATATATGAGAAAACTTTACTGTTTTTAGTCAGTAATTGTGGAATGTTTTGTGGAATAAGGATGTCATGGGATGCTAGTTATATTATATCCTTAGCTTCGGATCTGTTACGAAGAACATTTTATTTTTACCTGATGTGTTATTTACTTTCCAGAGAATATGTCAGATGGTTTGTCTACATCAAGTTTTGAAAGAGAAGATTCAGGAGACTTAGAAGATGAAGTTACCGAACCTTCTTTTGTGACGCTTGAAGGTGGGCTGAAAATTCCTCACAGCATATTTGATCAGCTCTTTGATTACCAAAAAGTTGGGGTGCAGTGGTTATGGGAATTGCACTGCCAAAGGGCAGGTGGAATTATCGGAGATGAGATGGGCCTTGGGAAGACAGTCCAGGTTTTGGCTTTTTTAGGTGCATTACATTTCAGTAGTATTTATAAACCAAGCATCATTGTCTGCCCTGTTACACTAGTTAGGCAGTGGAAGAGGGAGGCAAGGAAATGGTACCCAGGCTTTCTGGTGGAAATCCTACATGATTCTGCTCATGATTCTACTTTTAGGAAAATGCATGAAAACTCTCATGGAAGTGATGAAAGTGAAGATTCTGAGGACACCGATTATAGGAGAAACTTGCAACCCAAAGGCACAAAAAAATGGGATTCCTTGATCGACCGTGTTTTGAGCTCAGAATCCGGTATGCTTATTACCACTTACGAACAACTACGACTGGTAGGGGAGAAGTTGCTTGACATTGAATGGGGTTATGCAATCTTGGACGAAGGACATCGTATTCGGAATCCAAATGCTGAAGTAACTTTAGTTTGCAAGCAGCTACAAACAGTACACCGCATAATAATGACTGGTTCTCCAATTCAGAACAAATTGACCGAGCTGTGGTCTTTGTTTGATTTTGTTTTCCCTGGGAAGTTGGGGGTATTGCCCGTATTTGAGGCAGAGTTTGCAGTTCCTATATCTGTTGGTGGCTATGCTAATGCTTCCCCGTTGCAAGTATCAACTGCATATAGGTACATATTGTGAAAATGTTATAAATGTTTGGTTTTTTATTTTTATTTTCTCCCCTTTATTTTCTTCTTCTTTTCTTACGAATATTTAGAATTTATAAAGTGTATATATGAGGTGGTTTATGACTTATGAGGTGGGTTTATTACGATGTTGATGACATGTAAAAGATGTTTTACTGAAAATAGTGGATGAAGATAGTTCTTTGATCTTGTGTTCTTTCTCTCCCTCTCTCCTTTTTCTTATTCAATAGCTGAACATCACCAACCTTTGAAGTTCTCATTATGCAGGTGTGCTGTCGTTCTTCGTGACTTAATCATGCCTTATCTGCTCAGGAGGATGAAAGCTGATGTGAATGCTCATTTGCCAAAGAAGACTGAACATGTTCTCTTCTGCAGCCTTACTTCCGAGCAACGTTCTGTTTATAGAGCGTTCCTTGCGAGCTCTGAAGTGGAACAAATTTTGGATGGGAATAGAAATTCTCTTTCTGGAATTGATGTAATGCGTAAAATTTGCAACCACCCAGATCTGCTCGAGAGGGATCACTCTTTCCAAAATCCTGACTATGGTAATCCTGAACGCAGTGGAAAAATGAAAGTGGTTGAGCAAGTGCTGAAGGTATGGAAGGAGCAAGATCATCGTGTTCTTCTTTTTGCGCAAACACAACAGATACTCGACATTTTAGAGAAATTTCTGATAGGAGGTGGTTATACTTATAGGAGGATGGATGGTGGTACTCCTGTCAAACACAGAATGGCTTTGATTGATGAATTTAATAATTCCAATGAGGTGTTTATTTTTATTTTAACAACCAAGGTTGGTGGTCTGGGAACAAACTTAACTGGAGCAGATAGGGTGATAATATTTGACCCTGATTGGAATCCGTCAACCGACATGCAGGTGATGTGCCACGTTTCTGTTTTAATTTATTGAAGTTGTTGTTCGATTAAGGTTCATTACTTTGTTTAAACCAGTAAAACTATGTTGAATTACTGTACTGGCCCTAAAGTTACCTGCAGTTTTGAAGTTAGCATCTTTTACATTTTCCTACTTATTAGTTATTATGATATCGTGGAAGATTTTTCTTCCTATTCTCTGGTATGGGGTGATAAATTTTACATTCTTATATTCAGGCCCGGGAGCGTGCTTGGCGTATTGGTCAACAGCGGGATGTAACTGTGTACAGATTGATAACTCGTGGAACTATAGAGGAGAAGGTGTACCATCGACAGATATATAAACATTTTCTCACGAATAAGATATTAAAGAACCCACAGCAGAAAAGGTTCTTTAAAGCTAGAGACATGAAGGATCTCTTTACACTGTATGAGGATGGGGAAGACAGATCAACAGAAACATCAAACATTTTCAGTCAGTTGACTGATAGTGTAAATGTTGTTGGTGTTCAGAAAAATGAGAATGATGAACAAAAATCTTGTAGTGGCTTAGTATCATATGCAGATTCTGCTGATAACAAACCATGCAAACCAGAAGTTGAAACTTCTGGGAGGAACGGTTCTGTAGAGACTGGTCAGGGTGGTGGAACAGACGAAGACACGAATATCTTGAAGAGCCTTTTTGATGCGCACGGCTTACATGTGAGTCTCATCCTTTCTAATCTCTAAGATGCATTTTCGTATGTCTTGTTAGTCTGTATTGGGGGAGTGGCAGTATTTTTTCTTTTCCCCTTATGCAACTGTGTGCATTATTTATTCATTACCGACCGAATAGAACTATGAACTATCCTCTCTAAAAGAAACTTTGACCAAGGTTTGACGCTTTGGTTTTCTGTTCAGACTTTTGTTGTTTATTTTCTCTGTGTTAGCTTTATATCCTTCTTTACATGCAGAGCGCTGTGAATCATGATGTCATCGTCAATGCTGATGGGGGGGAGAAGATACGGCTTGAGGAGCATGCTTCTCAAGTTGCACGTAGAGCAGCCGAGGCATTACGCCAGTCTAGAATGCTGCGAAGTAATGAGAGTATCTCCGTTCCAACGTGGACCGGAAAAGCTGGAACTGCTGGTGCACCATCATCCATGCGTTGGAAGTTCGGTTCAACTACGAACACACAGGTAACCAGTAATTCTAAATCCTCAGATGAAGTATCTAGAAATGGAGCTAGTCATTTAAATGGGTATGCAGCTGGGGCATCTTCTGGAAAGGCCTTATCTTCAGCAGAGCTGTTGGCTAAAATCCGAGGAAACCAAGAAAGAGCAATCAGTGCTGGGCTTGAACATCAAGTTCAACCATCTACTTCAAGTACTCGAAACAATGTAAGAGGTGCTGGTGTTGGGTCTTCTCGGTCATCTAAGAACTTATCTGGATCACAACCCGAAGTATTGATTCGTCAGATATGTACTTTTATTCAGCAAAGAGGTGGAGCCACTGATTCAGCCACAATTGTACAGCATTTTAAGGACAGGATACCCTCGAATGATTTGCCCCTGTTCAAGAATCTGCTGAAAGAGATAGCAATATTAGAGAAAAGCCCCTGTGGTTCATTCTGGGTTCTGAAGCCAGAGTATAAACAGTAATCTAAGTAGGCAGTTCTTTCATATGACCATTGCATCGCAGCCTTGGGTAGATCCGGAGACTGTTTCAGAGTTTTCCTCACCGTTATTCTTTCATCATTTCTTTAGTTTTTTTGTTATCTTTGTGGGCGTAGCATATATATATATTTATTTAAAGATTCTAACCAATTTGCGCCTTCACTGGGAAATCATACCTTGTGTACAGCTAATACAGTGGAGCAGATTGTCAAGGATTCAATTTGTAGAGTCTTCGACCATCCATATGGGTAGCCATTTTTTCAATTTGTATAGATGTAGATCAATTATTTATTGCTATTTGAATGCTAACCTAACCTGAGTATACTACAATTAGTCAAGGTAAATATCCTTGACCTTGGTCGAGTTTAAATTTCCATCCCCTGGTGGTTTTGAACTTTAAATTTATAGCAATTCGATTATTCTTTTCACCAAGGACTTACCAGGCACCTGACTAGCCTACAAAGACGATGGCAAGCTCACGTTGTCCCTGTCCCAAAAGATTTTGAAATTATGAGTGGTAGTGTCTCCTTCAACTTTTGACATTTTACAACTAGAATTTCATTTGTTTATGGTATATTACTTGGGTGCAATTCGATCTTTTTAATGGTTGAATGTTGAGATAAGTCATCATTTTGAGAATGGTCTCTTGTGAAACCATCTGGTCGAGAAAACAACATTCAAATTGTACAATGATATAAAAGAAAAATGTACATCTTGCCCAGTGACATCTTAATTACATTTTTAATAAAAACAAGCTTTGTATTTATTTTACAAGTTAATGGTCAACATCATGCATTGGGTCAGTGAGGCCTATCACCTTAATTATATACATCAAGGATGTAAATTTATAAAGAATTTATTTTATGAGTTGAATTACAAAATGGAATCAAGCCAATCAAGAATAGAAACCGAAGGCAATGGATTAAAATGGAGTACAGAGACGAGCCAAGATAAACATCTGCATTAGGTAGGGAAAATAACTGGATGAGTGATGGTATTGGTATTATCATTTATAACTTCCCTTTCACCCTCAAAGATGAACAAAAAAAAATTGAAGATTTCTCGACCTCCAGAAAAAACATCAAACTAAGATCTTTTGTTAACAAACACCAGTTTACATTGATCAAATGTAATGAAACTATTCTTAGAATTGTTCTTGACATGTTTATCGAGTTTCAAAGGAGTCATACTAATAATACTACCATACAAATTATCATGAGATGATCTAGTGGTCAGCTAATGTAAATAGCAAAGGACTTAAAATGAATGAATTCAAACCATGGTTACCTAACAAGGAAAGAGGTAAATAGCCATTTTTCCTTATCCAAAATTATGAATAATAAGAAGGAATCACGTGTCTGATTAAAAAAAAAAAAAGCGTCAGCTAGCCTTCCAATAAAGAGAAAAAAAAACCTCATTTTGCTAAATAATTTGAAAATACCCGTTTGTCTATTTTTTAAAAAATATTTTCAAAAAGTCCCTCCATCCAATCCTAACTCAAAATAATGTATATATTAAAAAAAACCTTAACTCAAAATCGGAGTTTCCACCCCTCTTCGATTTGTTTTTGAAGATCGAAAGTTCTTTCGGCCATCACATATGAAGGTGTAGATTCTAACTCACAACATTTTAATCAGAGATGAGTAATTTAACTAGCTAAATCAAACTCAAATTGATTCGACTAAATATTTGGTTGGTATCTATTATTAGTTTACAAATATATTACTAAACACATTTAGAATAATTTGTTAATTTAATTTCTTATTTTTAGATTTATGTTTTAGATCACCGAACCCTAAACTACTCTGTCTAAGTAAAAACAAAAATTTCCATAAGCTTCTTAAAAATTTAGTTCTGTTTTACATTAAAAATAGTGAGAGATCAGAACATTTCTAGCCCTAAAAATGAATACCGGAAAAACATTAAGTAAAAGACGAAAATACCCAACCCAGTTGAATTAAATAAGTTCTTAAACCCTAGCTGCGCGGTTTCCTGTATCCCCGCCATTTTACCGTCCTCCATTTTCTCGACAAGAGTTCAAGAGCTAGGGTTTTTCGCCAGGTATTGATTTCTCAAACCCTCGACTATTAGGCAATTATCACCGCGCTTTGGATTTATATATTTCATTTGCATTCGAGACTACGGATTATTCCTCCAATTATCTATGAATGTTATGCTAGTCTTGTATATTTAGGACTTTTGTATGAACTTCTGTGCAATGACTTGATTTTCCCCTGAAATTTGTCAGGTTTGAGCATTTGGCAACGATGTATCTTCAGTTTTACATAAACGACAATGGCGACAAAGTCTACACCACTAAGGTTTGTCTTCCTTGTTCATCTTTTCGCTCTTCGTTAGGAGTTACTCTATGCCTCATGTCAATGGAGTCGCAGGTTACAACTCCCCAATGCAAATAATAGTGATGCTGCCTCTTTTCTTTTCTCGTCTGAGTTCGATTTTTTTATATTAATTCTAAATGCTTAAACTGCGTCTGCTGTTTAATTGAGATATAAGTTATAACTGATGATGAAAGAGTATGGACCGTAAGTGTGGAGATTGGATTAGTTCTATTTGTGCAGGCCTACTTTAAAACATTATAGCTATACCTCTCTTAAGATTGAAGTAGGCTACAATCATTTAGTGCTAGTAGTTTGCGAAATTTATATGAGAAACATTGAGATATATTGGGCAAAAAAAGAGAGGAGATAAAACTTAGGGCCTGGGGTTGGAGGGAACCCTGCCCAAAAACACTAAAAAAGAAGAACCTTCCAATTACAAAATATCATAAGGAGGCTATAAGTACAAAAGAACTTATTGTGGTTAGAACGCACCAAGACATAATATGCTGTACAATATTACAAAACTATTCCTGTGATTCCTCTCTTTCCAAATAAGTCGAAGAAGAACTCTCACCATGCAGCTCCAAAGAACCTTAGCCTTGCTTTTGAAACTCGTACCTGCAAGGATTTCCAAAAGGCAAACACCCACCAAGTTTGGGAGAAGCTGATAACCCAAACTCAGTCCAAAGGAAGCATAAGGACAGTGAGGGTAAATAATTTAAACACTACCACCATCCATTTTTCATAGACAACACAATTTATTTTATACCAATCAAACAATTGATAAAATCTACAGTGTAACCTTTGTTTAGAATGTCTAAACTTCCCACAAAGTAGGATTATGTGTATGGATAAAATCTACAGTGGAACCTTTTGATGTAGATGTTTTCTAAATGACTGGGAGACCTAAGTTTCACAGTGCAAATTGTGTGGATAACTGGGACTACTTCTTCTGGCATCTGAGGTCAGTGGTTGTATCTCTTCGAAGGTGCTATTTTGGTTACCCAATTAAACGTAGATATTAAACTTTAAACCAAGTTCTCCAAGGCCTTGTGGAGTTTCAAAATTCCAAAGCAAGTGAAAGCTTTTGGTTTGGACCCTTACATTCCAAGGATTGAGCACTGCTGGTTCAGAACTTCTTGTCTCTTTACTGGTGCATTCTTTGTTATAGAACACCGTGGAAGATAGCAACTATATCTTTCTGTGTTGCTTGTCTAGTGTGAAGGTTTTGGACGACCTTTTTGAATGCCTTTAGCCTCTCACTGTCTTACCTAAATCCACTTCTGAAGCTTTAGATGAACTATAATGATTCTCATTTCTTGAAAAATCTGTTGGATCAATCAACGCAGTGATGGAAATCTTGTGGAAGCTGGGGTTCAAGAGGGAATTTGAGGTCTTTTCATAATCACTCGCCTCGCTCTTAAGAGTTTTTTGAGATATTGTGAGGCCTGTATTATTTATATTGGTAGTGATTTTGTTAATTTATTTGTCTGAATACATCACACATGTCAAAGATGCTTTCTGCCAGTTTTGAGGCAAAAACAACGTACTGTTGATGATGCTGTGATTCTGGATTTTTTTGCAGAACCAACTAAATTGTAATAGGCTTGTGCCGAGTTTTCATATTTGGTGGAAATCTTGTATTTCCATGATTTCTTATTTGGTAGAATTGTACATTTTAAAATTCAAACCATTGTGTTGATTAAATACAACCGAATCAATCATATGTTGATTCAAGGCAAATTGTGCTGTTTTCTATCATAAAGCACACGCTTCAACAACCTTGATAACCCGTTGCTATTTCCCTGCACTGATTTGTACTTTGTTTTTATCCTGATACTTAACGTATGCTAAATCATCTTGTTGCATTTTCCTCTCTTGTACAGAAAGAATCACCTCTTGGTTTGGTCACGCAATCTGCCCATCCAGGTAAAATTCTTTGCATTATCTGGCTAGTATTGTGCTAATTATATACCATCTCGTTTCACTGCCTTGCATAATTATCAATTTGATTTTGATAGGTAGATTGGCCATGCTATACTTCTGTAACTTCACATCTTGCTATAGTAATTGATTGAAACAATATACGCGGTCTATGTCATCCTTCAGCTTTCTCGGTAGAAATACATCATATGCTCTCTATATTGTTTGACTGGATTATTCAGATATTCCCTGCTAGGCTGTCCCTTATTTTAGCAGTTCTGGGGCTGATTATCTGTTGTACATTTTCTGACTGCAGCCCGTTTCTCCCCTGATGACAAATACTCGAGGCAGAGGGTTCTTCTTAAGAAGCGATTTGGCTTGCTCCCCACACAGCAGGCACCGCCAAAGTACTGAACTGAGTGCATTCTCAAATCAACTGTGGTGCTTTCTTCAGTGTTTAGTTCCCAAACCGCTCCACCTATAGTAGATCGTGACTTGGTTAAACTTTGATCAATAGTTTTGCCTTTTCTTTCTATGGCTTGTAATTGAGCTGTAAAGCACAAATCACTACTGAACCTTTATGTTTGTCTTTGGCTTTATATCTGTACTGAACTTTATTTTACTGAAAGCAAGCTATCTACTTTGAAGAGTTGGTTAATGCAAGATGGTCCCTTTTCCATTATTTTTTCCTTTTGGTACGTCATTGCAGTTGTAACGCACCATTGCCTGCTGATCTTTTCTAAAGTTGTTGGCCTTGTTTATGTATTTAACCTGATTTACTAACAATCAATTGAGCATAAGCCATTAGGTGGTAGTCCCCCACTCCCTCGAAGTTTGGTTCCCTCGTCGTCCTGGTTCGAGATCAGACGTGTGCTGAAATTGGACGATTCCAACCCATAAAAGTTCAGGTACCCAAGATTCACACCTTTTTTTGTTTTTTGTATTTTTAATTTTTTATCCACTGGCTGGCAGTATTTTCTTAGGGAGAGAGCATTGATTATGTGCTTCTCCAGATTAGTAATTAGTAAATATGCTTTTTATTTCAGGGTATCGAATTTGAACTTTGAGAAACGCTGTTCAACTCAGCAAATGGGTTTGGATTTTGGGCCTAAGTGGCCATATACTGTTTGCAAAAATATAGCTTAATGGATTTGATGTGAAACTCTCCAGCCACATCCAATAATAATGAACTACAACCAGAAATAGAAATACCATCTGAAACAGGTATATCTTCTCCTCATCAACCATTTTGAATTGGGTTTGGTGTCTCTAAAATAGTATTTTATATGTCATAGGACTTGTTTAACAATTAACACTAGTGACAGATATCTCATTAGATTAGTTAAAGTTGCAAATTCTAATCAAAACACAAAGCGGGCCAATGTTGTAGAATAAAGGCATTTGTGACAAACTGCGGGTGTCAAATTATTGTCGTAAGATATAAACCGTGTGGAATTATCGTCGTGTTAAAAACGATTTGTGCTTGTCTTTCACATAGATGAATGACCTTGTTGATGCCTTTTCCATTTAAAAAAAAAAAGAAAAAATGAAACATGAAATGAACTTAGCTTCTTGAAAAGATTGATGGTAATATATTATATCTTTGTTATTGATATTGTTTTTTTAGAAAAGGAGGAGGAAGAACATGGCACCCAATGAAGAAGACAAGAACCTGTAGCCCTTTTCTTAAATCACAAAAGCCATTCTAACATGATCTTCTTTATTCTCCAAAAGATATGATTTGATATACGTGAGTCTAAATCACCAAGAGTTTGTGGTTAAATAGTTTAATTAACACAATTTCTTTTGTGTTTTAATTATCAGCCTGCTTCTTCTTATTGTTATTAAAAATAATTTTGAAACTACGCATTAAAGTGATTTTGAAAGGAGCCAATTATATTGAAGTATTGTATAGAAACCTATTATTTATGTTTTTTTTAGCTTAATGTATTATGAACATTGCCTCTTTGTCAACTAAACATCGTTGAAGGCAGCATCTTATTTTTGTCAACAACTATGTGCTGAAAATATCTCAATAATCTAATCGCTATGTTTCCCAAATTTATCGAAACAAAAAAGACAAAAATAATGCAATTTTTCAAGCTTTCTCCATTTGGGCATGGGTGAGGTGTCTAACTTTGAGCACATCCCTTTATATATTATGTTAATTGATCTCAATCTTATATTTAATTGTAAAATTATATTAGGAGTATATTAAAATGGATTGTTTATGTTATAGGAAATAACTTTAATATACATACATACGCGCAGATAATAAAAGTGACATAAGTTAACCTAAGTATAGCTCAATTGGTATTCGAATCTCTACTAACATGTTATTGAAAAAGAAAAACAGAAGAGTGACACAAGTGTCGGATTGTGTAAGATTTGTTTTGCTTCAACATCTCTCTTTTTCTTTTTTGAATTGAAGAGAAAATCAAAAGAAACTCTCCCTCATCTATTCCTGTTTTCTTAAATTCTTTTCTTTGGGATACATTTGTAACAAGAAACTTTCAAGTCTGAAATTGGGTTGAAATTATTTTCTACAGAGTTTGACACCTTGATGATGATGGTAGAATCAAACGTGTTTTTGCATTAAAAATTGCCCAAAAACTCATGAAGATAAGAAGTAGTATTCAATTTGTTGAGAAATTGATGAGACTTTTTAGACTAAATATACACTTAAATTCTTAATGTTTTTTTTTAATTTTTAATTTTGCTCCTAATATTTTCAAAATTCCAATTTTGTCCCTTATTTTCATCCCTATAGTAGCTAACTATATAGTTAAAAAAACGATGATATATATGAATTTAAAAGTGGTAATTTTTATAACTTTGTTTGATGAGTCAATTTTCTTTAACAATAACTTTAGACCCCTTTATATATAAAAAAAAAACAAATAATAATAATAAATTTAGATCCAACAAGTTACTATTCATGGACAAAGTAGTATGTTTAGTTCATCCAACTAAAACATAAAGTACTTACCTGAATATATCTCAACTAGTTAAGGTATATATCCCGACCAAAAGATTGTGAGTTCAAGTTTCCATTCCACGTATTGTTGTACTAAAAACAATTAAAACATCGAATATTTTTAACACAATCAATAAAAATGTATTTTCATGTATTACACCATCATTTTGTCGACTAACTTTAATGTTGGGTGAAAATAAAAATTTAATAGAACAAATTCAATACATTAGAGATGAAATTGAAACTCTTGAAACATTGAAAAAGTATTCAAAATATTAGAGATTAAAGCATAGGTATATTTAACCATTTAAAAATTCACAAAAAAAAAAAAAAGAAAAATTTCATACAGACATCCATGATTTAAAATTCATGCATCTCCAACATTTCAAACAATAATTGCAAAAATGTTCTGTAATGTATGAGATTATAGAGAGAGAGAGAGGCTGTGATTGAAAGAGAAGCATATATTATATTTAACTGTTACTGAAAATGATTAATTGCGTAAGGAATATAATTCCAACTGAAAAGTCGTTTTCCATGTAACCCAAACAAAGAATCAGGTTCTCCCTTTCCATCTTTATTAAAAAAGGAATCTTAATCATATATATTATTTTTCTTTTTTTTAAACAAATCATATATATTAATTATAGCTTCTTCACTTGGTTAACTTAACTTAAAACGTATATATTTAATTATATTATATTATATTATATGTGGGGTATTATTTTAATGATCCCGTAATATTTAGGTATATAGAATATGCCAAATTATGAAAGAAAAAAACAAAAAAAACTCCTGAATTTGCGATTTGTTAAAAAAAAAAAATCCTATCAATTAATTTTTTTTAATACTACTCTTAACATTACTCTTAACATTTCATAAACGTTTCAAGAATACAAGCTATTTGAGCACATGTCTATTGATAATTTGAACTAAAAATTGATGTGACAAAATTTGGAATGACGTGATAATTAATATGGAAACTTATTTGGATTAAATTTGAAAAGAGAGAAAATATAGAAGAAATTATCATTTTAGAAAGGGAGATTAGGATAAAATTAGGACTATCATGATAACGGAGGAAGAATTTCAGATTCTGTTACGTCTGTTTTAAGAGGCAAAATTTGAAGTTGTTTTTTTATCCACTTCTTTTAATAATTGTTTGCATGATGAAGTACTCTATTTTATATAGATGTATGCAAATTTCACATAGTAACTTCTATTCACAAGTTTTAGTACCAAAAAAGAAAAACTCCTTCATTGATAGAGAAGAATATGATTGGTGTCCAAATTTTTATATGAGTCCCTTCATTTTTGTTCAAACTTGAAAGATGTATTTAATATGTAAGTACATAGTAGGGGCTTGGGTGGGGGGCTCATATTCAATATTCATAGACAAAAACAAATATCCATTGACTGTTTAACTTCAACTTCAACTACACACGACGTCGTATGTGGCCAAAGGGTCTCCACTCTTCTTTGGAAAGAGCAAAGAAATTGACAATTTGACGAGGTTAAGAATATGTTTGATGAACTGGAACACAAACTAGACCTTATCAAAAGAATTTGTCCTTTATGAATTCACACATATAGCCACAAAAAGAGAAAAACACAATTGGGGATCGTTTACTTTTCGAAAATGTAGATGTCATATCTTCGTTAGCGATGCAGATGGCTAACAGTTTTAGATAACCACGTTTGTTTGGTAGAAAAATTTATAAATATGTTTAAGAATATTTGGATAACTATGTTTTGTTATGCATTTGTTATCACGAATGTTTTAAATTTATATACATTTAAAAACGACCAAATGAATCTCTGTATAATTACATTAATTTAATATTAATTTTTTATATGTTATTTTGTAGAACAATGAATTCATCTTAATATAAGATTTTTTTCAAGTTTAATATATTTTCAAAAAGAAAAATTATATAATTGATGTTTTCTTGAGTGAAATATATTTATCATTATCGAATAAAAGTATTAAAGGCAGGTTGTTCCTTAAAAATAAGGTTTTGGTTTAAAATTATATATTTAAAATAATAAATATAATTCATTCAAATAATATTAAAAAGGAGATATTATATAATTTAATGAAGTTTTTTTTAAGAATAATTTAATTGAATTAGTTTATATGTAAATGTAATATATAAATATATTTAATATTCATAAAGTTGTGTATTATTCAACAAGTATATTAATTTATTTAAATTATAAAATTAAAAATTAAAATTAAAATAAAAAAATTGATGAAAAAAGAATGAAAGGCCAGATATCATTCTTTGATTTTTATTTTGATTTTAGTTTAATAACGTAAGAGTGAGTAGTCCCCTATATCTTATATTATATTTATAATATCTTAATTAATTGAATTATATTCTTTTTATTTCAATAATAATGGCAGTGGTAGGTGGCCGGACCATTAATTTTTTAAATGGCAGTAGATGCTTTATCCACCCTAAATTAGGCTCAAATTAACCCATAGGTATATTTCATAAATTATGGTAAAAAATGAAATTGTAATATGAGTATCCATACTTTGGCTATTTAAAATTACATAAAAAGAAACCGACGCTATTATTGATTATATAGCATTGAGAAGATTTAAAAAAAAAAAAAATCTATTTTTTTAATCTATATATATCAGGACTAGCTTATGTGTAGCGTGCGATAAAACTCATAGGATATTAACTCCTAAGGACCTGGCCACTATAATTTGAACTAATTTTTTCTAAATTGTTTAAAATTTACTTTAATCCTTTTAGAACAATGAATCAACTTTGATGGTAAAAAAAAAAAGAAGACAAAATTTACTTTAATCCAATTACATATACATTTTTTTTTACACTAACCATATACATAGTTATGTTGTCAATCTGAGTATAATTTAAGTGGATAAGACACTTTAAGATCGATGGTTAGATTCCTGCCATTTTTAAACTAGGAAAAAAAATATCTATAAAGTTTTTGAATGTATCGGTCACAATGGACATGGTGCTGCTCATGTAACTCCTCTGGCCTCGAGAAAAGGATTGCTTCTTTTTCGAGTCCAAAATTTAAAGTTTTTTTTCTTTCAATTTTACAATGAAAGGTAAAAAAAAGTTGTACAACTCATAGTAAATATTATTTCAAATTAACGGTGGTAAAATGATGGCAAGGAACCAAATATTCAAACACCTATCTCTAGAGTTTGGCTTTGGCTTGACTACGGAGTTAGCACTATAGACTTATATTAAACACAAAATAAAAATTTTACAAACTTATTAGAAACATTTTAGTGTATAGTAATTAAATAGATACAATCTTAGAGATGTTTGGGGGTACAAATTTGGTTTAACCCCACTTTTAAGTGTACCAAGTTTTAATTTGAAATTTACATATTATTATAGATATTTCTTTTATAAAACTATCTAGAATTCCAATTTTTGGAGCCCAACGAAAATACTAATTGGATAAAGGTAGGATATTTTATAGAGCTCTTTTTCTTTAAATATTTATTTATAATCTTCAAAATAAATCCAGAAGTAACCATGGAAGGCATTTGTGTAGATACCTCAACAAACTTTCTAAATATAGTTAGTGTTTTCTTTTATTTTAACAGTAAGTTTAAGAATTTGGGCGTGGGCGTTATTGTTCACACTGGTTGATTTCTCCGATTCAACTTGAGTTCTAACAACTCCTTTCCAACCGTACGTGGGTTTGGCCTGTAAGTCGATCCTATTCTCTTAATACTTAGTAAGTTTTTTTTTTATTTAACAAAAAAAAGATATTACTCTAGCTATCAAATTTCTACGACTGAAGTCACGAAAGCGACATGGGTTGAGCGGGTCGATCAGATCAAACCACTCAGGTGGGAACCATCCTACCAGACCAGACCTAAGTCGACCTAGACCTGGTCGAGTCAGTCCACTCGAACCAATCAACTTTATCTACAAATAAGAGGAACCCACGGTCCACTTTTGCTAGTTCAACTAAATCCTTTGCTGATTTAGGCATCAAACTAAATCCTTTGTGGGCAGGTATTTAACTAAATAAACCCTATCCCTAGCTAAAATGTCACAACATAAAATGTTGGGAAAGGAGGGTCCCCGCCGGCCTCTAAAGTTTTGGTATGGCTTCAATATTATAGGGTTTTGGTTTGAATATTAATTATTGAATATGTGGAGAAATCAACTCCAACGTACTTCAACTCTTCATCCCTATGGCTTTCCATTCTTTGATTTGAAAAATCCTCAATAATCTCTCCCAGTTTGTGGGGCTTCATTAGATTGGCGGCTGATATATATATATATATATATATATATATTAGTAGTAAACTTAGCATTTTAAATAATTTCCCAAGCTGTTATCAATAGAAAACAAACCCACATTCTGATCCATCTTATAATTTATACATATATTTTTCAGAACAGTTTCATGCCATGTTCTCGACAGATCTTGCCAGAAAAAAATTATCATGTCTTTTGTCAGTGTCATGCCCCATAGTTTAATTTTCTCGAGCTTTCTTGTTGGCCAAACAAACAAAAGGGATCTATTTTAATAAAGTTGTTTGTGCTATAGAGTCTCTAAGTTTCTTCTGTAAATTAAATAAAACCCTAGATCTAGGTGTGGCGAGAGAGCTTGAAATTGAAAAAAAAAAAAAAAACTGATGAATTTTCATATTTTTTCTGATAAACTTTACTTGTAGAAAACAATTTCCCACGTCTGCAAGCTACCCACCGAATCTTTTGAAGTGGTATTATCTGAAAAAAATTTCAAAGAGAAAAAAAAAATGATTAAGTTTGAAAAAGACACATATAAATGATATATGTGGAAGATGAGGGGCCGAGAGATATTCCAAATCAGTTTCAATTAATATCAAGTGACTCTCAAAAAAAAAAAAAAAAAAAAAAAAAGAAAAAGAAAATCACTTTTGGTGGTGAACTTTCATGATTTTTTTTTAAATGTCATATTATATAGTTGAATGGCATACGCTAGCTTTTGTTTAAAAACAATAACTTTATTCCAATATGATAAAATCTTGTAGCTGAAGCCAATTCTTAAAAAGGGTGAGTTTGTTGGGCTAAAAAACAGCATTATTTCTCTTCTCTAAGGAAAACTACAACTGATGAAAAGGATTTAAAATTCGGAAAATTAAAAAATATATTCAAGATCGTTCCGGAACCAGACGACGGAGTCGGAGTAAATTAGGGTTTCGATTGGAAAAATTAAGATTGGTTAGAGAGAAGAAGGGTTTATGGTGTGCAGTGGGATTGGAACGTTTTTCAAAAGTGAAATTTAGCTTTTGCAGAAAAGTGTTGTTTAAAAGAAGAAAAAAAAAATTCAGAAAAAGTTGCTAATTTCATGGTAAAGTTGTTGAAAATTCGTTTGCAAACGGATGCTCTTTTCTTCTTCTTTTTCTTTCTCTTTTTGAGATTTAGAATATGCACATGAATGGCACAATTTTTCCTCATGCTTCAACCATAGAAACTGCTTTTGATCAATCCACATGTATTGATTTGTTCATTATCATCATTCATTAACACACATGTTCTTTCTCTCGAATATATCTTGAAAATTTCTAGCCATTTAAGTTGTCACCTTCATGGGGTATGCTTGTTTTTGCAATAATCTTGGATTTTCATCCATTAAAGACATCTAAATTACTATACTCTGGTTTTGTAGGAATGCAGAGGATCTCGACATGTCTTGTTTGTTGCCTACCCGAATTTGGAAGATATTAAAGGATTTTTCTTATTAAGCTCACTCGAACGTTTGAACTTCGACCTCTAAACCAGTATGATCAAGAGACCCCAAGCTCTAGTCAACTGGACCACCCAGCTTTGAGGACTAAGAATATTCCTGGATATCTTACCTTAAAACCCTTAGGGGTCCTTTGTTTAGTGGGAATCCAAGATTCCGTGAGACGGGCATCTGGATTCCCATGTTTGTTTTGTGGTAATGTAAGATATCTGGGTATCTCGAGATGCCCGAGTATCCTAGGATGCCCATTTGGAAGGCATCCGAGTCGATTTGGATACCCTTCGTTATTTTTTCATATATTTTCTTTTATCAAAGTTCTTTGGTTTTATTTGTAATTTTATAGTTTAAATAAATTAATATACTCATTGACTAATAAGCAATTGAGTATATTCATGTATTATATGTACATATAAATAAATTTCAATTAAATTATATAATATTTCCATTTAATTTTAACATTTTTTTAACGATAAGCTTACCTTTTGATATTTTTCTTCTTAAAAGAATATAATTTGATAGTATAATAAATGAATTTTAATCCATATAACATTAATTATATAATTGTATTTTTAAAAAATATTAAAGTTAGAAAATGAAATTTATATTCCATACTAATTATTATTTTTAAATAAAGTCTTATATTAATATGAATTCTACTAATAACATACAAAAATTAAATATATATATGCAATTAATTTAAAAAACCTAAAATATTAAATTACTTTTAGGAAAATCTATTATATAAATACAAATTATATTAGATTAATGTATAAATTATATGAATCTTCGTAAGGGCGTTTTTGGAACATTATATAAATTTAGAACATTCCTATGAATAAATTCTACGAAACAAAAGTGGTTATCCAAATATTCCCGAACAACCTTATATATTTTCTTACGAAACAAACGAGACTATCTGAAGATGCCGGACATCTAAAATTCCGAACATCTTAAATTCCAGGCATCTGAAGATGTCAGACATCTGCATTCCCAAAAAACAAACGGTCCCTTAGTTCTAAACTCTTCCGGACCTAAGAGTATTTTTAAATATTTTTCATGGTGAGGGAATCTTTTTATTAAATTTTCTTTCATTAATGATCTTTATTTCTCTCAATTATGCATATATTTGATATGAATTAACACTGAAAAATTCCTTCTCATGGATGCCTCTACTAGCCAGAGGTTCCATTTTTTAATTGAATTAATTATGTGTGAATATAATTAAGTTTTAAAACTATGATAATAATTGAATTATAATTATAATACTTAAGTTAATAAATCTTTCCAATTTTTTGTTGGTACAATAATCTTTCCAATTAAAGCATACAACTAAAAAAAAAAAGTATACAACTCACACTTTGGCTTATCATTCTCTCCTAGTGTATATATTAAGAATAAAATTATAAAGTATCCTTCCAGGCCTTTTTCTTAGATACTGAACTTTTCTTTATGATTCAAGCAAACCACAAACATGGGATTATAAGATATATCATTGCTCCCTTGGTTCAAGACACCCTTATCTTCTGCCTCACCTTACTATCCTTCATCATCATCTGTATTCGAATTGTACATCTACGCTTGTTTTTTTAATGTAATTTTTTTTTTCTTCCATAATTGATGTTTTTTGTATAATTTTTCCTATTCGTTTTTTCGTGAGTTTTACAAAAGAAAATTTTTTTCGTCAATTTTATTTTTGAAGACAAAAGAAATGGTCGATTAGGTCAATTTTAAGAAATGAATATAAACTGGGAAATTACAAATTTTCTATATAAATAAATATGTCAAAATTTTTTAGACAATTAAATATGTCAATTTAAAAAAAAATATTGAAGTTGGTGGAACTTTTATGGTCTAATTATTGCTAGCAATTCAAAGACTTATTTTTGTTTTTAATTTATACGTTTGTCATTATAATATTTCTTCTTATAAATTCATATATTGATATTCAATGTTCCGATTTTATATAAGTTTAAACTTCAATTTTGTATAATATAAAGAAGTCAACAATTTGGAAATTAATTCTCTTAAGGTATATTTTTATCAACTTCACATTTTATATACTGTGAGTTTAACTATTTGAGGTTATTTTAAAAAGTAATAGATAGTGAAATCTTGGAATATGAACTCTTAATTCTTATACTAGCAAACTAAACTAATTTTACTATTTGGAGAATAATTCTTATTTTATCTTTTAATTTTTTTATTTTATTTTCATTAATATTCTTGTAGATTTAATTTGAAATCTAAATTAAGAAATACTATAAAAAAAATCGATAAGGTGATTAAAAAGTAATAATAGTTCTTATAAATATTTTACATAATAAATTTAGAAAATTTATGGACATACTTGATCTAAAAGTTAAAATTGTTATTACACTTGTAATATTCAACACTAAATTAGTAGAGCATACTTACAAAAAGATTCTTGTTAGTTTTATGAATTCTTTGGAATTACTTATCGTAAATTAATATGAAGTCCCCTCAACAAAATTTCTAGATCCGCCCTGACCACAAAGCTAGGTTTATTTTTATTTTTTTTAGTGCAACCACCAAAGCTAAGTTGAAATGGGACAACAAGAATAATTAAGATTTTATCTTTGTCTTTACCAACTTGATTTTATATTATAGTCTTAAAAAACTTGGATTTATGGTGCTAAGTCAAGTGTGTGTTTTTGTTCATGAGCACGCCTAATTTAATGTTGTTCCGAGGATAATTTGAGTGGCTTGGGAGTCTCAAAAAATATGGTATTGTCTTCAAGTCACATGGAACGCAACTCTACTAATAATCTACTTAATAATATACTTGTGAGAGATGTTTTCAAATAATTCGGTCTATATTTGCCAATATCGCAAATCTATTGGCAATCAATTACAATTCCCATTAAATGTCTAAAAAGAGGGGAACATTTTAAAATATTGGATCTAGATTATAATTAATTGCCCTTTTTCTAATGAGAATGTTATTATTGTTTTCTTTTTAATTTTTGTTTAGTACAACGTATAAGGAGGGTGATTCAAACTCCGACTTTCAAAATAGAGATATGTGTCTTAACTAGTTGAACTGTGGTTAGGTTGGGAGAATGTTATTAATTAATTAAAGGTTAAAATACTATTTTGGTTATTGTACTTTCAGCTTAAGTTCGGTTTGGTCATTGTACTTTTAAAAAGTTCATTCTAGCTCCTATACTTTTAAAATATTCGTTGTACTTTAAGTGACTATTTTAGTCCCTATTTTCAAAATTTTAACACAAATTATACATGTAACAAAAAACATTTAATATAAAGTCATTATTTTGAAATTGTGATAACAAAAATGAGATTAAAAATAAAATTAAGGGACAAAAATGACCAATTTTTAAAAGTATAATGATAAAACGAGCATTGCAATCAAAGTACCGAGACTAAAACGAACTAAAATTGTAAAGTTGAAAGTATAGAGACAAAAATGAATATTTGAAAAGTACATGATCCGAAATGGACAAAAATAAAAAGTACAGGACCGAATAGCATTATAACCTTAATTAAATTGGAAGTATAATCTACATTAATGGGAAAAAAAAAAAAGAAGCTTCGCTTAGTTAATTAAGATGCATAAGCTTTCCCTCTATCACGAAGATACGTATCTAACTGGAAAAAAAGAAAAGAAAAAAACTTAAAATTGCTAAATCTAAGATTCGAACGCAGTTGAGGCAGAGACATTACGTCAGTGAGGGGAGGAAGCCAGCCAGCAATCCAAAGGCAATTTTGCCCTAACTTAATAGAAATAATTTAAATAAAGTAATCTAAATATGCGTGCTTAGGAGATAATCATTAATTAAAATTAATATATTATACAATGGTCTCTCCGATGATTAGTAAGCATTTAATTATATCTCCAAAGAGCAAGTTTCTCAACCATAATATTATAAATAATTATGTTGTGCCACGTGTATGTACTATTATTTTCTTTTCTTTTTTTAGTTGCATTATCACATCTTTCGACCTTTTAGTCAAATATATATGTCTTAACTAGTTGACCTATACTTAAGTTGACATGTAGATGTAATATTTGAATTTTTAGAAAATTGGTATTGAATGGTAGAAAAAGAAATTGTAATTTTTTTAGAGAAAAGTTTTTCATACATATTACATCACAAACAAAGGATGATAGTTCAATACACGACTTTTTAAAAGGAGGTATTTGGTGCTTCAACTATGCTAAGATTTTGAAAAACGTTTTAAAGGGGAAACAAAATAAAAGTTTTCATGACTAAAAACTTGGATTACTATTTAAAAATGGAAAATCAAAATCAAAATAGATAACCAAGCTGGCAAAATTTGATTAGGGTTTGATCAGCCAAATCTGATCACCATCACTATTTCAAGATCCAGATTCAAGAATTGGGCTTAGTAATATGAATCTAAATGATTAATAATTAGATTAAGGTTAATTAAACCCACCAAAATCCATAAAAAAAGAAGTTGATTAGCATGCATATATTTGTATGGAACCATCAATCAACAATTAATACATGTCATTTAAGAAAAGAGAGAAATAAAAAGAAAAAAAAAACCATAGCTTGTGGAATCAAAGTTGATGGAAAAAGTGAGTAAAATTTGGAGGAATTATTGGATGGAAACAAGGGAGAATATGAAGCCGTTACTCATTCTCCAACATATCATATAAATCTTTCATCATCTTTCATCTACATTACCTAACAAAATTCCCTCTTTGGAAAACAACCCTAACCCTACAATTCATTAAATCATTTGTATTTTTTATTTCCTTCCAATTATTTAATTATTATTTTTTGTGGTTTATAATAATCTTTCATACGTCATCCTTCCCTTTACGTGTTCCTTAGTGTACATTTTGCCATATCACATGCATACATATTCAACTTGTGGTGCTTTGCTGGATCATTCTCCTCAAATTAGGGTTTTTTTACGTACAATTATTAATTACATATATCATTTTCACAACTAATCCCCTCCTTCAATTATTATATTCTAATTAATTATGTTACGGGTTTTTATCTAATTTTCGCATAACAAAAGTAAACTTTCATTTTTTAGAAGAAGAGGTACCATATTTCATTAAAAGTGAAATTACGGTGTTAGAAGAAGAGATACCATATAACAAAAGTGTGAACCTTGATAACTCGACCATAAAGCTTAATTACGGTGTTAGATTTAGTCAGTCTCAATGTACATATCTCTGACATTTTTGAATTCATTGAAAGGGCGCTTGAATTTGTTTGTTTTTTTTTTCCATTATCCAAGTTATATTTACAGATGATCTAATGAAAAATTTTAAAATATTCTATGTTTCTTCTTTCTCTTGAGGAAATTATTTGAATTCTTGTGTAGAGATGATTACAAAAACCATGATTTTCCATTTTGACCCTTGTCCAATCATCATTGTCTACCAATTATTATCCTAACATATTATTAGTTTTTCTTTTAAATTTTTGGTACACTCTGTGATGTGCATACTTTTGTCCACATTTAAAAAATTATTGGCATTCTCTTAATTGATGTGTTAAACTTGAAGGATGGACTTCATCCATATTAATTAATTAATTAATCATCTTTTATATATATATATATATATATATATATATAATCATTAGCATAGGCCCCATTTTTACATATTTGGGTGGTCCACAATCTTACACATTTGTACCATAATATGTGTCTTGTGGTTGATTAATAGAATTGAACAGGTGAGAGAGTCTTCTAGCCATGATTTTTATATATATGTATATGATCAAATACATTCCATCTCACAAAATAGTCTTTTTCTTGTCCTAGTTGACTGTCCTTAAATTTTTGTAATTTAGACAGAAATGGTTAAAATGCTTGTCAAGAGTGTGGAATTTATTTGTTTGATTGGGTAAAGTAATTGTCCAAACCTCTAATTATTGAGCATCAATCATATTAGACTTCAATTTGGAAAAATAATACGTTTTTTGTTTTAGGCGGGTTTGATAGCGGTTTTGTTTTTAATTAGTTGTTTTCCATTTTAAAAAAATATTGCTTACTTCTCTTCCTAATGGTTAAGAATGCACATTTGAATTCTTAACTAAATTTTAAAACGAAAAACAAAGTTTTGAAAAATTAAGACTTTGTTTGATAATATTTTCATTTTTTGTTTTGTTTTCTGATTTTGTATTTTTAGAAACATTACTTTCACGTGTGTTTCTTTGTTTTGTTATATAATTTTGATAAACATTTTCAAATGACAAATTTTAGAAAAAAAAATAGTTTTTTTATTTTTAAATTTGACTAAAAATTCAAATACATATTTTCTAGACAACTGAAAAAGCTTGAAAACGTAAAAAACAAGTCTAATTATATAAAAAAAAAGACAAAAAACTAAAAAGAAAAAGGGTTATTATCAAACCACCCATAATTTTTTTAGTTTTCAAAACTTAACTTAGATTTTGAAAATTTTTAAATATGAGATAACAAAACAAAAGAAATACATAAACGAAAGTAGTTATGTTAGGAGCAATATGCATTAGATCTTATATTGACATGTGCACATTTGATTGATGAATTTTGTTTTCTTTCCCTTAATTATTTAGGCTTTATCTCTTTTGCGTTGCTAGATACGTATACACTACTTCGTACGCTACGTATATTAATTAACTAACGTATGTATCTAAATTATCACATCATCTTCTAATTAATTTGTAAAGATATTTAGTTTTAGATTGTAATTACATTATGATTAAACAGACTCATCTCTAAAACTAAATTAGTACTCATTAAAAGCGTATTCTTCATTTAATTTTCTAAACTTAAAAACCTAAAATATGGGTTAAAATGTTGGACTTTTCTTTTTTTACCTATTTCTTGAAATGTTAAGACAACAAACCTTCTGCATTTATAACTGTTCTCGGTATTAGAGAGACATGACCCTAAAACATAGGACACATTTGGCCAAACTGTATTTTCTTTTTCGTTTTTATTATTATTATTTTATTCATGAGTGTTGGAGCTAACTTGCACACAACTCGACTAATCTCATAGAACAACCGTCTACGCATTCTCCAGACATGTCATTGAAAAATTGTTAATTTTTGTTTCAGATATTCTTAATTATGCCTAGTTCAAATGAATCTCCTGTGGCTAATAATTAAAATCCTTTAAATTAGATATTACGTGCTGTTCGAGACAATAATCAATTGTAAATCAATAGGGTTTAATACAAAATTTAACTGCAACCCCCATTTTAATTAATAATTATTGTAATTGGAAAAGGGTTGTTTTGGATGGTTTCCTTCTACAACTTTTTTGACCTTTAGTGCATATTTCGATATGTGTCAATTACTTTTTTTTATTTTTTTTCTCTCTCTCTTTTAACTTTATACTTCATCATCGACGGCCTTTGGCCAAGATTTCTTGCAAAGTTGGGATTTTCCTTGAAAAAAAGTTTACCATTTTATAACTAACTCCCTAATATGCATAAGCATGGCCTGCCAAAGCATAGCAACTTATAGGGAAAAAAGGGCTCTTGCCATGGCCCATAGCCACACCCAACTATATATATGAATACAACCAAATCCCTTATTCCTTATTACAACTAGTTCTTTTCCCAAACTGAGAAATTAGATCATGCCTAATTTCTCTTAAATTTTCCCCTTCCAAATTACCAAAAGTTTTGGATTTGGATTCTGAATTTCCCCAGAAGTTGGTTTGATTTTGTTTTGTGGGAGATCAATTAATAATGGGGCTGAAAGACATTGGAGCCACACTGCCCCCAGGGTTTAGGTTTTATCCCAGTGATGAAGAGTTGGTGTGTCATTATTTGTACAAAAAGATCATGAATGAACAAGTTCTTAAGGGCACTCTTGTGGAGATTGACCTACATACATGTGAGCCATGGCAGCTTCCTGGTATACCTTCTTCAATTCCCCATTCATTTTTCTTATTTCTTCTTCTAATTTTTGGTTAAACACACTGCCACAAGTCTTTCAACGATATCCAAAAACATTCCCCTAAAAGTTATTACGATCCCTTCAAATATCACATGAAAAGATTTTTTAGAAAGAAATAGAGATGATTCCCACACATGTGTTCAACTCAAAAATAAAATAAAGAATATATATATATATATATATATATATATATATATATATACATATCGTTACTTTTGGGATGGGTTTTTTTTAAATTTTTTTTAAATATAGTAATCTCTTCTCTTTTAATAATGGGATTCCCTAATTAAATAAATGCATATATCTTAATCAATCTTATAAAAAAAACTGAACTTTTTTGTTTGGTTGGTGAGAAGAGAACTATACTTGTGTATTTTGAAAAAAAGGTTTGATAGATCTTTGTGTTAAACGGCAAACAGAAAACATGAGACTTCTGTCATACCGATTGAAGTGTTAATTATAACAGAAATCTGTGTGTTGGTACTATGTAGTTTTGGTGTTGTGTTCTTATGTTTTACACAAATTTTTATGCAAAAAAGAAGCAATTTTGAGATGAAAACCTGTAGTTGTGTTCTTGAGTGATGCCCTAATTAACCTAAGTTCTGCATTAATTTCGTGGTAATTGCTAGACCCAACTTTCATTTTTCCTTAAAAAAAGACCTTTTTTTTTTGGGTACGAGGATTTGGCTTACCCTCTTAAACTTGTGCATTAAATATCCAAAGAATATCTCTCTCTCTCTCTCTTCCACACATGCATTCATGTGAAAATGTTGTCTTTAGCATCTTTCTGAATTCTGTCAATCAGTTTTTTCTTGGGTTCTAACATAATTATGGGACCATAGTTTTCTAATGGTCCCTCTCTTCACTGTAGATTATAAAATTTATATATATAGAAAAAATATATTAAGAATTCTGTCTGTGATTGAAGAAGTTTTAGACACGTAGAAGAGAGAGAAATGAAAAGAGAGAACTTTAGACCCATAATTCAAGTAATATGAGCTGCTGACTCACAGCACTTTTTTTGAATTCCCACATATATAGATGTTTCAGCTAGCTTGTGCTTGTAGAATAAGCCTCATAATTAATTGTTACGCTACAACTTGCAAATATTCTTCAAGATCCCAATCACTTCATCTCTCTAATCTTCTTTAATTTGGATACTTAATTATATATCATTCTCTTCTTTGACTTCATAATTTTATTTTTGTTTAGTTTTCTTTGTTCTTCCTACAACAAATTTCATTCAGTTAGTGAGAAAGAAGTTTGGGACACACATCAATAATCTTTCTTCCATGCAAAGATATTTCACTTCTTTAGTCATATCATATTTTTCTGGTTTTGGACACATCTCTCTCTCCTCCCAACTATCTTATTTTGCTGTTAATTATGATAATCAAAATAATATAAAAACCATTACCAAATACTTTTAATTAACCCTTTTCAGATGGGATGATTGTGCGGTCTAGTTGATAACTGTTTTTGTTGTTTGTTTTCTATTTTTGAAAATTAAATTTATATAAACACTGCTTCTGTTTCTTTATTTTGTTATTACTAAAAATTTTCAAATTTTGGATAAAAATTCTAATGTATTTTCAATAAAAGAAATGGTGAGGAAACAGCATAATCTTTTAAAAACATAAAACTAAAACCAAAACTGTAAGCAAATGGGACTTTAGCGGCTGCAATTGGATATATGGATGAATAATAAATAATAATATTTAATCATATGGGGTTGCATAACTTAATTAGAATGAGTTGAATTATTATATATGGTTACATTAGTACTTTGATTATTTCAATTAATACTATTTTCTGGAATAAAAAAAAGAGGCAGCAAAGCTGAATAGCAACGAGTGGTACTTCTTCAGCTTCAGAGATCGAAAATATGCCACAGGATTTCGGACGAATCGCGCGACGACATGTGGATACTGGAAAGCGACAGGGAAAGATCGGACGGTGATGGAGCCATCAACGAGAGAGATCGTAGGGATGAGAAAAACATTAGTGTTCTATAGAAACAGAGCCCCCAATGGGATTAAGACTGGATGGATCATGCACGAATTTCGGCTGGAGGCCCCGCATCGGCCCCCCAAGGTTGAATTCAATTTCTCCCCATTTTCTTGTAGTTTCGGTACTTTCAAAACATCTATTTTGCTTAACTTTAATTCTGGTACTTACAGGTTCATTTTGGTACTTACTTTTAAAAAAATGAACATTTTGGTCTCTTCATTTTCAATATTATAGATCGAAAACATGACATTTCACTCACTAAATTTTTTAAAATGTAATATCGAATGATTTCCATTGTGTATGGTTTATAGGAATTAAAATAATCACTTTTTAAAAGTATCAGATATAAAATAGATTTTTTTAAGAATATGGACTAAAATTTAGAACAAAGATTTACGTTTTAAAAATATAGACAACTTTTATTTAATTATGGTCTGGAAAGATTCATATTCATGTGCCCTTAAAGGATAACAACACAAAAGGTGATGTCTTTTTCCCACTTTGGTCATATTCACATACATAGATAGATAGAGAGGTGGGATGATTTTTCTTTTCTTTTGGTTTAATCTTTTCTAAAGTTGAAATAACAGAATAAATTTTTATATTTCTTATTTTAAAACTAGAAGGTACTATTATTGAATGTGATTTGTTTCTTTTATAAAAGATAAATTGAGAATCAAAATAAATATGAATGATATTTAAAGAAATGATACAAGAAAAGTGAAGTTAATTTGGAATTGTCTATTTTTTCCACTTATAATTGGTTTTGAGCAATATTTTCTGCCTTTGTGTTACATCCCATTGACAAACAAACTTTTAATAAGCCAATGTGATCCATTCTCCCTATCTAGAATCCTATTCTCTATTTTAATTTACACATCTATATATAATAAAACTATGACTTTTTAGTGTAACCAATAATGTTTTTTAATATCATGAACAGTCTCACTTTTACATGTTTACTCCTTTATTCTACGTGGTGATTTAACAAGAAAATGAACCAATTTTGTGGGTGCAGGAGGACTGGGTTTTGTGCAGAGTGTTTCAAAAGGGCAAGCAAGAAGAGCACAACACCAAACTCAGCCATCAATATACGTTCGAAAACTCCGAGCGAGCTCCTTCTGTTATCCGAGCTCCATCTCCTCCTCTAACCGATTTGAACCAGACCAACATGCCTTGTGGCTACAATGTCGACATCGCTTCATTATCCTCGACCACTCCCCACCAGAGCCATAGCCACACAGGCAGCTGTTCTTTTCTCCATCTCCTTCAATTTCCTCAAGATCAGAAAGATGACAATCCCAAAGCTGATCAACTTTTCTGCCCCAAAAATGACTCTGATTATGGGGTTTTGTGGGACATGGATTTGGAAGAACAGACCTTTCAAGATGGGGTTGGGTCGAACCTGGATCAAATGGCCTTCGACGTCGATAGCAGCCTGGTTTTCCTCTGAAGTATGTGTCTGGAGGCAGATGATCTTCTCCTATTGCACATCTCAAAAGGTTGTTTGTTGATATCTAGTTTGTAAAGTTTATGATGTTTGGATTTTTAGGAAGAGTATTGGGGCATTGTTGTGTGCTTAGGGACAGACTTAGATTTCATTTTTTCTTTTATATCTTTGTTCTTGTTGTACAGCAAATTAGTCAAAGCTGTAATAAAGAAATTTAGTTAGCTGCATTACTGTGAATGTAATAAAATTGTGGTTTTTGATACCACACTATAGAGTTTGTGAACATTTAGTTGTTGTGATCACAAAGAGGAAATATAACCCACAAATCATTTGGGATGCATTTGAATCATAATAATTAAAGAAAAAGAAGAGTAAGAATGGAGAAGAAATGCAGATAAAAGTCCAAGGTTTTGGTCATAGACTTTAAGAATCATTCCTTCCTTGAATCCTCCTAAACTAAAGCCACTCTGCCTACTAGAACTCTTGTTTTATACTCATTCCAATAGTGCTCGACACTCTTTGATGTTGTGGGAATGAGATCAAGATGACTTGACATACTACGATCACGTACCTAAGTTTTACCCCTTCAAATCGGCAATACGGAACCTCTCAATAGTTTCTATTCCTTTAAGTCCTCTATTGGAAAAGGTATGCCTGAGCCTTTCTCACTTCTCAAACTGTAAACTGTGCTAACAAATAGGAATTTAGACCTTTAACAGAAATCAATCTTGATTGACTTAGAGATTTAGTTAAAGCGAGTAGAGGTCTAAAGCCCATATTACCCGGAGTTGTGCACACTTCATTGGCACTTGGCCTCGGCAGGCTCATTTTTCGGGACCTATTTTTCATTTTTTTGGGGGGAGAGGGGGGATTAAATCTCTAGATCATATGCCCTACCAAGACAGATATAAGAATATAAAATGATTTATCCTCTAGATATCAAATTTTTCTTACACTTCCCTGTAATCACTACACTTTAACCGGGGCGGTACACTTTAACCGGGGTGGCGTTATCGCTGTTCTATAATAATACAAAGAATTGAACAAGAATAGAAACCTCTATTGCAGATAAAGAAATGTGCCATATGCCAATCACAGTCCTGCAGAAACTAGGCCATGTAATGTGACAATGCCGATCAAGAGATTTTGCTGATTGATAACAGGCAGAAATTGCACAGGAGATGGGGGTGCTTCCATCTTTTTCATTGCATCAACCGCCATAGCCTCGGGATCAATTATTCTCGGCTTCCTGTCATATGGTTTACCACAAAATCAATCTCTCAACAACTCAGCAGAATTCCTACTCAGATTCTGATCACATTGGCATTTTCTAATTTGATCAGAATCTATAACAATGAAAAGAAATAAAATCCTCTTGCACTAGTAATTAGAGTTTCAACTCAGATAAAAGAAGTAATAAACAACAAGATCTTCAATAAGCAGGTTTTTCTCTCATGAAGTCAACCAAAATCAGCGAATATTACAGATTCGTACCTGTTGCACATTTCGCCCACAGTGAGCTTGAAAATGCCTTCACCACTAGCTTTAAGTGTGCGCCTCAGATCACCGTCAGTAAATGTCCCAATCAGGTGATATTCCTCATCTATGACGAGTAGGCATCCGCATCCCTTGCTCGTAAGCTCCATCAATTGATCCATTATTAGATCTCCTTCTTTGCAGACAGGAAGCTCATTCGGCTTCTTCATCACATCTTTTACCTACACCCGAACAAAACGACATATACAAACAAATATATCAAGTTCTGTATTATTTGGATGGCTACAGATCATATCTCATTTTGGATCACTTTCCGTAAGAAGATATAGTTCTCAAGTTATAATAAACGAATACAACAAATAAACTCAGTTCCTCTAGCTCTTCACAACCAAGAAATTTGTACTTCTGATGAGAAAGACAGTTTTGTTAAGAAAAATGAAAGAACGAAACAAAGACCAATGTAACCAAAGGAGTCTCCAAGGAGTTACATAACCAACAAATTTGTTGTCTTCCCATTTTTCAATTTTGACAATAAAAAACATCATGGGGAGTGTGTGACAAACAATGAACAGAATGATATATGGTATTTTCTTTCTGTAACTAAGAATTCAATTAAAAGGAAGGAGATTAACAAGTATAAAAACCATAAACTTGGGCCATGTAAAAAACCAATGAAAAAACTAAAACCCAAATAGAGGTTTCCCAAAACAAAAAACTTGATGCACAAATGTAGTGGAAATAGTTAGAATCCAGGAAGATCAAAATAATGCCCCTCAGAATTCACCGGTAAAAAGTCCAACAGGGAAAGGCAGCAAATAAAGAACCCTGTTAGAGTAAGGTTGGAAGAGTCAGAACCTACGAACAAGAAAAATTCATACTTGTCATGTCACCTGCAGCAAGGATGAGCAGACAAAGAGAGAAAGGAAAAAGGGGCAAAAGAAGAATGCAATGATCTTATTACGAATGATCTGCTCGTTGTACAGTCACTCTGTCTATAAAATGAGAAGAGTAGAAAATTTTCAGTTTCAGGCTGTTTATTTTATTAGGCGATCTGCCAGGAAATACCATTCTGTTTCTGACATCCAGGTAGAAGCTACTCTACATCACAGTTAACAACCAAAGCTCATTCCTAGAATTTCAAACGATGATGAAGTTGAAGTTGATCTTTTACCTCAGATAAAACTGCAACTTACTATTCAATTCAATCAAGATACTAGTAATTGGTGATACAAGTGATGTGGGAGCCTAATTACAGAGTTACCAATAGGAGGCATAATTTAAAGGCAAAATCTCAAGTTAATTAGTTAAAATAAATGGATACTCTTTTCAAAAAGGAAGAGAGCAGAATTTTCACCGACTCCATGTAAAAGACAATAAAAACAATTTGCATTGACCGTATCTGTATTCCAAGAGGGGAGGAACATGCCAAGGTTTCCCAAATCCCAATTGGCATTAAGAAAAGTAGCTGAAGACCAAGTCAGTGTCCAATTAATGGTGAACTGACCTTGAAAATGAGACTTTTGCCGATCCTCCCGGCGGGATGATTGGTGGCGTATTCCTCTTTGGTCAAATTCCGCGCGCCCATCAGCGCAATGGCCACAGTATCCCCAAAAACCATCTGGATGGCAGTGGAGGTCACCGGCGCCAGATCAAAGGGGCACAATTCGCGCTCGAGAGGCAAATCGACATTCATATCGCAAACCCCAGCAAGCACATTGCCCACGACGGAGGTGACAGAGATAAGATAGGCACCCTTAGCCCTAGCGCAGGGAACGAGGCGGAGGAGTTCCTCGGTGTTGCCGGACTTGCTGAGGAGTACAAGAACGTCGCCGGAATTCAAAATGCCGATATCCCCATGGAGGGCATCGAGAGGGGAGAGGAAGGCGGAGCGGATGCCGAGGGAGACGAAGGTCTGGGAGATCTTGCGGGCGACGAAGCCGGACTTGCCGACGCCGGAGAAGAAGATGGTGCCGGTGGAATTGAGGAGGGTGAGGGTGAAGTTGAGGGTCTGGGAGAGGTCGAGATTGTGGAAGAAGAAGTTGAGGTGATTTTGTTGGGATTTGAAGAGATCGAGGAGTGTGGATTCGTCGATAGGGCTCAGATTTTCATTTAGGGATGCGGATTGTTCGGACAATTGCGACAATGAAAGGGAGAGATCAGAGGATGGAGAGAGAGAACCCATTAGAGCACTGCAACAGAGAAGAAGAAGAAGAAATCTCAATCTGGGTTTATTTCATTTCATCGTGATCATGAATGAATGAAAATGGCGGGGGCAAAACAGGTAATTTTCCGTTGGTTTACGCGGTAAGAAGAAGACGCCAAGGGCACCCTACCCCCTCACTTTAGGCAACAGCTGGCCTCTGTCGGTGGTGTTTTAAACCTTTAATTTAATTTTCTGTTTAATCTCTATTTGGGCTAAATCGCCGTTTACTTATATTTGATTTGGGCAAAGAATTATTTTTTAGCCCATACCTCTTTGTTGGGCCCATACCTAAAACTTTATAATTGTTTCATTTTTTACCTTCTATTCAATCTTTGCAAATTTATTCACTTATTTTACCCCTCTCTAAAGGTAAAGAAGACTCTCAAAATTCCCTAATTTAATGAAAATAATAATTTCATTAATACTCAAAATCGACAAACTTACAAATTTCAACAAAAAAAAAAAGGAAAAAAAAACCTTCTCTAATGTCATTGTTGTATGAATCTTATTCATCTCATACCAAAATATATTTCACAATATTTTTTTTGATACATATAAGAATACTTCGTAAAAATTGCAATTTCTTTTTAAAATTTAGGAGGAAGATTGCAACACTTACCAAAGTCTATGGTAAAAAGTTATACACCTTGCTAAAGTCAAGATTAAAATTGACTTTTTCTTTCCTTTTATAATGTCCAAAGAAAATATATTATTGGTTGAATGAAAACCTACTAGGGAAGAACTTATCAATAACTTTTGATGATGGTTGAGAAGATTTAATCAAATTAAAAATTTTAAAATCCAAGGAACTTGAAATTAAATACAAATTAATATATTGATGGAGCTTATGTTAGCCAGTTTAATTTTCCTTAAAAATTTCCATAATGTTTGCTCAAATTTTCAATGCTTTTACATGTAGCATTTGGTACTTACATCAATCAAAATACACAATAATTAGAGTCGGACATGTTTGCCTTTTTCTTTTTCTTTCTTTTTATAAGAGACTAGACATATTTGTGTTATTTAGTTTATTTTGCATCTTCATTTCTAGGTTTTGGTAATGTCCTTGATATGCATCTACTTTTCTACCGTATTATTTTTTTCTCTTTGAAATTGTGTGAGACATTCCACACTCTATGGTACAATCGGCTCTCGTAAAGAGTAAAGGTTATTAAACTTTTGAATTGGAGTCTACATGCTTACAACCTTTTGACCAGACATTATGTAAACGTAATCTAAAGTTTTGAAAACTTCTCCATCTTAGCTTGTCCAATGTTAAGCTAATCAAGATAGTTACTTCTACCAAAGAATATTCTTGAATAACTTTTCTAATCATCCGGCTCAGTCTTATCAAACAAGATAAAATATATCCATCCTAAAAGATAAAAAATAAAAACAAAGAAATTATTAATGGTCGTGGATCCACGAAACGAGAAGGCCCGATAGCCCATAAGCAAAAATGTAAATTGGGCCAGGTGAAAGGCCCAAGATGATTAAGCAATCAATGTGGAATTAACGAATGAATCAAACATCAAACCTAGTACCGTACAAAATTATGCATCCTACGGTGGAGAGGAATTATGGGTTTAGATCTAGAATAAAAGAAGGGCATTAAATAACTAAACGAACACTCGTATAACTACAAAAAAAAGAAAAATTTTAAGGAAAAGAATTTGAAAAGAAAAAAGGTGGAGCCGCGTGTGGACAGTGAAGAGTGCAGGCCACGTGCGGACCTGTGAGGGGTGTCGGCTACAGTGACATGGGGGTCATTAACCGCGGACCAATCAGGGACCGCTCCGTACGAGACCGTTGTCGTGTCAACGTCCATACGGGACCCACGTCAAGCCTATGGTATGGACGGCCTCAAAATTTCACCAGCTATATTAATAACTTATTACATATTTCATATATTTTAAAATATATATTTAAAACTAACCCCATTTTTTTGGCCGACCTAAGGTCTCGAGTCGTTAGTAATTTAATATGATAATATGATATCCTATCGGAGGGAGAGATTATCTGTTTAAATTCGTGTATTGTTATTTTTCTGTATTTAATATTGATTATCACTCGTGGAACTTTATTAATTTATTTTCTTTATCTAATCTATTAACTTAACTTTTAGATCAATTCGTACAGTTTATACTATGTATGTGCATGAGTTTAATTACCTTTTATCTTGATTATGAAATTTGCTAATGCAACTATGGGAGTTACTAGACATTTTTGTTGGTGTCGTAAAATGTAATTTACAAGTTATAAACTTATAATGAACTTTGATTTGGTCACAACTATAATAATTTTTCTTCCAAACAAATTAGGACTACCATTAAGAGACTTATCTCTACATATTCATCGATTTTCTTTTACGTTGAACAAACAACATTATTTCGATAAACGTGTCCTATTTAATATGAAGATATGCGAATCACATTACAAATATGTAATTGTCAAACCTTTCACACTTGCATAATTCTTATAATCTACCGATAAGTTTTGGATCAAATACATATATCAAGTGGCGTGATTTTAGGAGAGTTAAGGTTTTAATTATATTTGACTAATTACTTTGTTTAAATAGAGGCGTTAATGAGGTTGATATAATGTTTTGGACATAATATATAGATGGGATGTAATAATATTCCGAAAATCTAGAGGATATGACATGTCATGTCCCTTTTGAGGAAACTGTAGGTTTGATTAGAACAAGAGATTACAGAAGGGCCCCTCCACCTTACATAACTCATCCTCTCCATTATTAAATTATTCCTCTTTCTATTTCTTTTGTAATTTAAGAATAATTGTTTAAACTTTCCACCAATCACCAATGGTTGGATTCATGTTCAATTATTTTATTTTGTAAATCTAATAATTTTTTTTTCCAAAACCACACATATATATTCTCTCTCATGATTTAATGCGTTAATTGGGCTCCATGTATACGTACCATATATTCTCTCTCCTTTTTTGTTGCTAAAGTTTAAAATATTTAATCATTAGATCTTAATAATGGTGGCCAATTTGTACTCTTTTTATATATATTTTAACCTTCTCACATTTAAATTTCAATTATGATATAGAAGGGAGAGATATACGTGTTTTGTTTCACTTTTGAGTTGTAATTAAAAAAGACAGTTGAATGCCAACATGAGTTTAATTTAACCGTAGTTGACAAATATCTTTGACTAAAAGATCACGAGTTCAAATCTCTCATCCCACTTGTTGCACTAAAAAAGAAAAAAAGACGATTAATCTATTAAATAACATAGAAATTATCACTAATCTTTTTACATGGTCTATTATTTCTATAATATATTTGGTAAATATAAGTTGATAATGGTCTTGATTTTCTTAATGTTTTTTATTTAATAATAGTTTGACCAATGGGTGGGATAAAATTGGGGTCTCAAATGATATATACATGTATATATATGTGTGGAAAAGGTATTGAGGTTTTAATAGGAAGTGTACGTAGGGGCATGCATTTGGCACAGAAGTGCTTTTAATATATTACGCCAAACTCGCTGCTCTGAGCACTTATGAGAATTGGGGTGTTCGAATGTTAGAGAGCTCAGTGGGATTTGGTATACCTCTTCTTCGGTTGCATAAACTTCATTCCAAAATGGGGCATCTCAAAAATTCATATTCTTTCCTCATTTTCTACCCAAATTAAATATCCCATTTCTTGGCCGACCTCTTCATATATCTACTTTCCATCCTAAAATATATATATCTCTCGTACCAATTGAGATATTGTCTTTATTTATATAACACAAACCTTCTTTTCATGAATGGAAAATCCATGACTAATTGGTTTTTTGTAATCCATCGATTTAAGCTTTTAAGTCGATTAATGATTTAATTACGTGATATATATTAGAGCAGTAGGTTTGAACTGAGCTTGTACAAATTTTCACTGATCTCATATTTGGTAGGGTAATTTTAGTCAAGTTTGTATGGTAATGTCTGTTTTGATTTTGAAATGGTAGGAGGGTTAGAAAGTAAAATAATGGAGTTAAAAAGTAAAGGGGATGAATGGGCAAAGTTGTTGTTGTCTTATTAAGAGAGTGGAGCAATTGAGAAGTGACAGTTGTACTGAAAGATTTATTGTACACTTACTTTTTAAGCATTGGGAAACTGTAGATGACATGAGAGAAGAGAGACAGTATCTATCCTTTATGAAAGGGACACACTCCACTTCTGATTCCTCCATTTATTGCAAATTGCAAACCTTTCTTTTTCTTCCTTTTGCAAAATTCAAATCTTCTTCTTTTCATTTCTCACTTGCAAAACACACAGATTGGAGATAGAAATAATTTGCTTTCAAGTCTAAAATTACAGTTGGGTGTAGTCAAGGGGTAAAGAGGAGTTGTGTGTTAGTAACCTCTTCCTAATAACTAAATATTTAGATCATTTATTATGATTTGTAAAGTTTAATTTGTCAACGCCAATATGAATCGAGATAATTGTGAAATTTACGATTACTCTTATTGACATGACTTCTATTCGGCAAGAAGTTAATATTATAATTTTATTGACATGACTACAGTCAATAGATTATGTATAAGTATTAGACAGCTAAAAAAAATATACTCAAATGATATATGAGAAAGGAAACTATCACATGTTTATCATATTTATTATTTTTATTATTGCAGATCGTTTGTTGAAATTTTATCTAAGTGATCCCTAGTGTCGTCGTAATAGACATAACTCATTATCTCGTTTGTTGTTAAATACTTAATTAACTGTTGTCACAAACAATAACGAGTACCACTTCAAAAAATTGTGTCACTCATTTATAGTTTAGTTGAAGTAATTGATCAGTAGTCTTTTGAGGTGTAGATTTTTAGGACGTGCAATGATCTCTTATTAACATGGATTTAGGTACGTGTGTACTTTTCTATTAAGTCTCCACGCAGGTCTTATTGTCCAAGTTTATTACATTAAACAATTAAACTTATAAATTATTATATGCTTGTTCTACCTCATAATTCAATACCTTACCAGAAAAAGTGTTGTAATATACTCTCATATGACGACCTCACTAATTGGTGCCACATAAATTTATCTCATTCAAGAATTTTACCCACTATAATTACAAATAAGGTGTATTTTATGATATCCAGTCCTAGAGGTTTTTTTAGTACAACATGTGGGGACGGAGATTGAACTCACACCCTATTGGTTGGAGATATCTACTATCGCTAAGTTATGCTCTCTTTTTGGTAAGAGTTAAATAGCACTTTTACTGCAAGTTTATGGCATCGTCTCTTCTACATTTTTCAGGTCCAAAGTGCGATTGCTTGCCAAGTCGATTTATTCATCATAGAAAACCTTAGCATTCCTCTCTCTAACCAAAAGTCTGTATTATAGAGCAATGCTATAAGTGCTATTCTTTGGCATACTTGGTTAGAAAGAAATCACCGAACATTTACACGTTTTTCGAAGACTACAACCAACATTTGGGAGGACATCTCTTTGGTCTACAAAATCTAATCTTTTTTGTACTTATGATACATCTACTATATCTCTTAATTGGAGTGCTTTTATATAGGCCTCCTTTTTTTATATGTTTCTCACATACATCAATGAATTCTCCTTCTCCAAAAAAAAAAAAAATTAAGACTAGTGGTTTTCACCATATAATTTTTTTTATTTCCACCATTTTTTCAATTACATATTGTAATTAACATATTTCATATTTTTTAGATTTTGTTTTTTTGTTTTTGTTTTTGTTTATAACCCTCCCCATCAGATATTTTCCCGAGCCTTAAGAGATTATTTCATTTACTATTTATAAACTAATTCAATTCTTCAAACAAATACTTTTAGGAATTAAAAATTGCTTTTACTCCGTGAATAAAATTTTAAGTTATTTTAGGGTGTGTCAAGGGTGATGATAGAATTAGTGATTTTAGGAAAATATAATTAAGTAGTATTGATTTTCCAAAATCACCGTGATACCTTACAAATCAATTTAAAGTTATTTTAAACTTTACTTAAATCAAATTTCTAATTTGCCAAACTTGATCAATGAAAAAAGAAGTGACTTTGACAATGGAAAGAATCACTCCCAAATACACAATCTTTAGGTAAAAATTAGCTTTTCAAATAGAATTACTTAGCCTTTAATAATACTAAAAATTTCGTTATAAGTAAACCATAATAAATATATATATTTATTTTATTTTATAAATAAATATATAACTGGACTAAATGTTAGAAAAATATTAAAAATGTCCAATACGTTCTAAATGTTTGCATTAATTTTACAAGAAAAAAAATGTTACGCATAATTAAAAATATGAGATAGTACTTCTATTTTTCTGACCTGAACACCAATTCAATTGGTTACGTTATTACTCATTTAGTCGAGGTCGAAATCTCTAACCCTCTATTTGGCATCAAGAAATTTCAAGAAATGATTTTAAATTGTATGATTTGAAATTCGAAAATGATTTTAATTTTTTTTATCTTATTTAAAATGAGAATAATTTGTCAAAAAACATATATACACACATATAAAAGAAAAAGAAATAAAAATTTTATAATATAGATTTTTAATCTTAATTTATTAATTAACAAATTAAACCACGAGAAAGTTAAATAAATAATTTACTTCAAAATTCTATGAAATTCGGTAAAATCGTACTGTTTTGGTCATGGGAAAGATTTCAAATCACTCTTTTATAATGTTATAGAAACCAATATATTTGATTCGAATTTTACGAAGATTTGAAATAACTCAAAATCGTGAACCAAACAATCTGCCCTAGACCACAAGTAAAAGGGATAGGAACCCCCAACTTCAGTTAAACTCAAGAAAAGCAATGTTTAGTGGAAAAAGAACAAAGTATATATTTGGACTTTCAAATTTAAAAAAAAAAAAAATCTGACCTAAATTTTGAAAATGCTTTTAAGAACTATATAACAAACAAACACGTACGTATATAAATATAGTCTTTATGAACCTAACCTTTAAAACTCGAAGTTATTTTTATCTAGACCTCTCCTTTTTGTTTATATGTTTCTCACACTGTACTTAATAAAGTGGATAGTGATTCCTCTCTTCTAAGAAAATTTTAATTTTGAAATATGAACAAGTGAGCACGAAGGGCAACAGAATTATAATCCCAAAATTGATAACGGTCCATTACACAGAGATATTACCGTTGCATTTTTTAAAGTATATATAAAAAGAAATGTAAAGACTAAAAAACATATTTTTTACCTAATTTGAAGGAACACAACACATTAACCTCAAACATGAGGATGGATAAAACTCATTGGACAAGAGCATGAGCCCCAATGAAACAATGCCTTTTTACTTTAGTTTTTCTTCACTAACTGTCTCATCAACACAAAACCTTCTGCAAAAGTTGTCTTCCTCAGTTCATTGGATATTACATTAGCAGGCACCATTCAAATCCCACCGTATTATTATAATCTCTCTAATTAATGCTCTCTCTCTCTCTCTCTCTCTCTCTCTCTCTCTATTATCTTTAGGAGTTTTTCAGAGCACAGAAACTAATGGCAGAGAGAAGAAGAAAAGCCTGTAACAAACAACATATTAAAGTTCAATATATAGGATGAAGTTCGAGAAAACATATGCACATTGACTAAAAATTGGTTCTTTGAGGAGCTTTTTCTCCTCCCATTTGGACATTTTTAGTTCTAAGACATATTGACTGATGCTGATGCAGCCAAGATATGACACAACAGAGAGAAGAAAGAAGATACACAGGTCTTGAAAAGGGAAAATCAGAAGAATTACACAAAGGGCTTGCTCAGGAAATGAAGGCAAAAGCAAAGGGAGCCTAAATAAAAATAAGAACTTCGAGAATATATCTCACCAAGATTGTTGAAAGTTCTACAACCCTTTTCACACAAAGGCAAAAAATTTCCCCTCCAAGACAGCAAAATCAGCATATTTGTGAGTAATAAACTTTACATGTGAACTCCACCAGAAATTAGCAACTTTGTGGACGAAAAATAACACAGCAAAAATGATAGTTATTAAATAAAAAGAAGAGGGAATATTAAGGGAAAGAGAAATGTGGCAAATCCAATGGGGTTTTAGCATACATATGAATATCACTGGAGAGTACAGATTTACAAACGAGGAGCACAAGTGTACAAATAGTAACACTGCTAGTATTTGCATCAAAAGCAGAGATCTACAACTTTACACAGTAGTCTTAGAAACTTTTTCAGAGAGAAAAAAAATAATAATTTATTCATCAAGAACAAAAAAGCTTCAAATTTTCCCAAACCCTAGCCCATAGTAGAGAGAAAAAGAAAAAAAAACCGCAAGTACTTATTCTTAGAAAAGAAGATACAAAATAGAAATTAAAACAAAATCCATCATTTAAGAAAAGGTTTAGAGCAATACCCAATTGGGAAATTTCTTTTCTTTTCCTTTTCTTCCTTTGTTGTGGTCTTGTTTTGAATTATCATCAAGCTGCACCATGAGGCGTTTGTTGAGGCAAGGGCAACTGTGAAGGTGGACGCTTTCTCTTCTTCTCATAGCTAATTCCTCTTGCTTTTGACTGCAAATCACGAACCTCACGAAGATACAGCCTCACGGCTCGAGCACCAAACGGGTTTGCTTCTGGCTTGCCGCCGTTCTCTTCGAAGGCAGCTCGAAGGCGCCCGACTAGAGCGTCGAGGCTCCCCCACGCTTGGCGCAGCGGGCAAGGGCATGGCGCTGGAGGATTCGGTAGCCCATAGAAAGGGCAAATTGGGGCGTGGACTTTCGTCTTACCAAATTGATCCAAGTACCTGCACGAACAGTGGCAGAACCAGAAATTTTCATAAAAACTCACAGAATTGAATACTATTGATTTTAAAGTTAGGGGTAATTGCTCTCTCTTTGCTCTCGCTCTCGAGTACCTGAGGAACTCCAGGACGTGGGCTCCGCTACATCTTGAGAGGGCCAGTGGAGGGCGATGGTTGTTGAGATATTGGCCAAAGGTTTTCCAGTCACGGCGCTTTTGATTCTCGTATCTGCTGCTTGAAGAAGAAGTTGCTGCACCCTGCAGATGGTTGTTGTTGTTCATCATGTTGCTGCCACTACTGCTTGAGAACTCCATCCTCCCTTCTTTTCCTTCAAAATTATATATTGAACAGACAAAATTTCAGGCCTGTTTCCACAAAATCAGGAATCCAATTTTATAGCTACACTAGACATGTGTTTTGGTTTTCAAGAATCTCAAATAAAAAAATAAAAAAAGGAGAAACATATGTTGACAAAAATGGCAAAATTGATGTAACTATAGTTTACTTTTTTTTCTCTTCTGCTCACCAGTAGGGGTTTTATTTTTTATTTGCCATAAAAACTCACCTCAAAGGTTGTTCTAGGGTTTTCTAGGGTTTGTTGTTGTTGTAGCTGCTGCTCTTTTTTTCCTTTCCCCTTTGCTTATATAAAGGCAGTGATATTGGGATTGTAACCAGCAGAGGGAGTGGGGGAAAGGGTAAAAGATGGAATTTTGATGAGATTGGGAACAAGATCTGAGGAGACTTTGTCTGTGGAGATTGGATGTTTTTGTTTGAAGGGTAGAAGAGATTTTTTTTTGGATTTCTGAAGCTGAAAGGATATTGGTTTGGGGTTTTCTAAAAAAGGTAGAACAAGTAAGTTTTTTGGTGGGTGATGGGATTGTTTTTCTATTCCTTCTCTCATCCAAAACTGTAGTGAGAGAGAGAAATGGTGGTGTATTTGTGGGGAAGGAGAGGAAAAGAATTCAACAGTGAGTTCAGTTTTGGAGACAGCAAGAGCTTACATTTAGCAACCAGGACTTTATTATATTATTAAATTGTTTTACAAGCAAAACTTTTTTTGCTGGACCATTTTGCCCTCATCTGTTTTAAACTCTCTCTTTGGGAAATTTTAGATTATTACTGTCTCACTTTTACTCTTCTGTCACACACATATTACTTTTCTGACAATAATCGTTCAATTTTGTTCAACCATATATACTCCATTCAATACCTATTGGCTATTACAGAGATTAGTCTTTGAAACTTTAATTACTCGCCAGTACTAACGTTTTAAATGTCAATGTTGATGGAAATATGAATTGATATGTGTGGAATCAAATCTCGAATTTTAAAAGAAGAAATATATGTCAATTACTGCTGAATTATCCGTTTATATTGCTAAAAATGATTAATATTAATATTGTATATATTAATGACATTTTGTTGATATTTTTTTATATTTAATCGATGATGTTTTTGTACTATGACGATGAAATGTTGATTTGTCTATCATGTTGATGTCGAACTCATTGATAGATGAAAATGTCGATATGTAAGTTTTCATACTAAATAAATCACGAGCCACGATTGTGAGCTAGCATAATTTAATAATTTTTCAAAAGCTTGACCATTATTGATTGAAAAACTAACCCATAACCATGTCACCTCAAAATATTTGAAGCGTTTTGCAAAAAATAAATTTAAGAATAATTGAGAATAGTTCGTTGTATAGAATTTTTTTAAGGGCAAGATATAAGATATCTTAGAAGGTTTATATTAGAGGCATTTAAGGTGTTGTTTATGCCCATCAGTTTTCAAGATTCTTTAAGTTGAGGACATCTTTTTATTACATTTTTGCTCTTCAATATTTTCTATATTTTTATTTTAGAATTAAAGTAAACTAATGTACTGCTTACTAATAAACAATTCTATATAATTTAAGTAGTATATATTCTAATTACATATAAAATAAATTTTAATTAAACTACATAATATCTCGATTTATAAGTTAGTTTGTAAATTCTCTTAAAATCAATATTAATTATTCATGTTAAAAGATCAATATCCTAAAAGTTCTCTACACCAAGCATATATATAACAGTCATACTTTTATAGAATTTTTGAGTTAACAAAAGCAACAGTCACATATCAAACATTTTAAGTTTCTATTTTTAGTTTTTGATTTTTGATAAATAGATTTGTTTGAAAATCAATTTAATTTTATTTTCTGTTTTCTCATTTTTATAAACAATTTTATGTAAGTTTCAAAAACCAAAAGAATAGTTGTTAAAAATATATTTTTGATTTTTAAAAGCTCATTTTCGTTGAAATGTACACTTTTTCTTTTTTTAACATATTTCTCTCCAACAAATTTCTCTTCAACAAATTTATTTCTCACTTTAAATTTTATCCCATCAGAATTTCTCTTCTAAAAAGTTTATCTTTTTCTCTTTAAATTTTTTGTCGCTACAAATATTACTACTATTTCTCTCTCCAAAATTTTCATCCCTTTATATTTTTACTTATTTTTTTTCTAAAATATCATTGTTATGTTTTGACACTTTAAAAATTTAATATTTTTCTAAATTCTTTTTTTCTCTCTCAAATTTCGCATTTTATAAAATTTTTCTCTTTCAAATTTATTTAAATTTCTGAAGCAAACATATCTCCGACTTTTTTCTCTCTTTTCAATTTCTTTCTTTTTTTTTTCAATTTTCTTTAACTATGACTTTTCTTTCTTGTTTATTTATTTTTTTCTCTAACAAATATATTGCGGACTTTTTTTTTCTCTAAAATTTTGTCTCGCCATAATTTTTATTTCTCTTTCTAATTTTTATTCGTTTATGTTTTGTTCTCAACTTTACTCTCTTTCTCTAAAATCTTTTCTTTTTATTTTAACTTTCATCTCACTAAAATTTTCTTTCCTCTGAATATTTTTTATCTCTCTAAATTTTCTTTTTAAAAAGTTTTATTTTATCTCACTAAGTTTTTATTTTCATGTCTCTATATTAGAGATGATAAAAATCTCTGTACGTCAAAGATAGAGAATGCAATTCTATTTTTAAATAATTTATATATTTTTTATTAACTATTTTTCTAAATTATGAATAAAATATTAAATGTTTTTTTAAACTAATTATCTATACTAGTAAATAATAGTTTTTCAGTAAAATATCTATAATTTATATATATTTATTACTTTTTTTATTTTTTAAATTCTAAAAATAACTAAAATTAATTACTAAATCTATAAATTTCCTTGCAAAAATCATCATCCTCAAACGAGGATTCCTCAACTTGGACCTTAATTTTCGGAATCGGAGAATGAGGTGGAGATGAGGACTAAAAATTTTCGTGAGGACGATGGATGTGAGAACATTTCGACCCTTGCCCCACCTCATTGTCATATTTATTCCTACATAGATTTTTCTCTTTCTAACATATCTCTTGGACTCTCTAAATTTTTTTAAAATTGAAAAATAAAATGGTTATCAAACATATATAGTTTTTAAATAGAAAACTAGAAACCGATAAAATAAAACAGAAGAAAAATAAAAAACTAATTACAAAATTCGTTATTATACGAGCCCTTGAATTGACAATAATAGAGTATTTTATTCATTCAACTTCTTTAATCAATAATTTGACCAAGTCCGTGAACCTCGGCTCGGGTGGAAGCTGACTTGACAGATGAGCTAGAATAATAGCAAATGGAGGAAGTGCAAAAGAGAAAACACTTCGACGCCCAAGTCAGTGAATGACCGAGCTATTTCTGAGAGAGAAGAAAGTTTTGTGTACCTGGGAATGAGATGGGAGGTCTCTATTTATAGGCGGAGCTCCCGACAGGACATCCGACAAGCCTCCAACGCCTCTTTAAAGTTATGGGAATCATGGCGTGTTGTTGTGAAATGTGTCGGAGAACTGATCCTAATAGAGTGTCTTTTGATCGACTTGGCTGGTAGGTCAGGCTGCCGATGTGTGAAAGACTAAGTCAGATTGACCTACTGTTAAGGTAATCGAACTGGGAATTAGCTCGGCTCGACCTAATAAGTAAACTCGGAGGTAATGAGCCTTTGTGTGTTGATCTATACAGATTTATCATTTTTATCATATAAGGAACAACCACGTGATTTGAGAAATCACCTCCAACATAACTATACTTGAATTGGTGAATTCTATAGACACGTAATTTTTTATGTAAATAGTCACTTTGTCTATAATGACAGATGGGAGAAAATTTAAAGTTTGGTTTAGTCTAAAGTGAGGGACGAAAACCTAATGGTTGGTTTGATAACATTCTCATTTCTTGTTTTCAATTTTTTTAAGAAATCTAAGCATTTTGTAACTATCTATATTTCTTGTTTCTCATTTTTTGGGAACATTTTCAAAATTATATAGAAATTTTGGAAACAACAAAACTTTATTAAAAATGAAAAAACAGGAACGTTACCGTATGGAGTCTAAAAGAACTTAGTTCCATATATTCTTGTAGCCTCTTTATTTTATGTGATTGTTTTATAATCCATTTAATTATCATAATGGGTCCTTGTTAAAACCCTTTAAATTTTAGAAGATTAATTAGGTCCTTAGCTGTTATGGAAACACCTCTAAACTTCATTGACCAAAAACTTAACAAAAATTCCCCAATTTTGATAATATAAAAATTGCCTCATTTACACAAATGTCCTCCAATCTTGTAGATAATACTTCTTACTAATTCAGGCATAAATGAGGAAGAGGTTAGCTTTGGACAATAAAAAAATGTTTTGTTTAGTACAACGGAAATGTTTTTTATTTAAGGTACATTTGAGAACATGTCTTCATAAAATATGGTACATAGATAAAACGATTTCTTAAATTAAATCTTTATGTTTTGATTATTCTTAATTGGAACAAGAACAGCTTGAACATAAACTCAATTAGTTAAGATCACTCAATTAAAAGGTTGTACATTCGAATTCTCACTTATTACAAATTGACTCCTTAACTAGGTGGCGTGAGAACCTAGCCCCAGAGTTTGAATCTTTCTATGGTCCATTTTGTTAATATTTATAATTACTCTCCTTATATAAAATCGGGTAAAATTAATATATATAATTTTTATATTTTGTAAATTTACATGGTAAGTAATATTTCCTATAAAGATTTACGTACATAAAGTATCTATAAATAAGAGTTAATAATAAACAATAGTAAAAAAATAATAAATATAAATATTATAATTTTTGTTTTATTTCTTCTTTAAATTTAATCATTTTCTTAATATCCAATATACATGAAATTGAGTAAAAATATTTTAATTTTTACTGACTTGTTTTTTTTTTTTTGTAATTTAATCGTATAAAAGAAAATTATAATTTTTATAAGAAAAATAAATTACTTATTATTTCAAGTTTCATTCTCTTTCTTTGTATATAGAAAATTTAGTCATATTTACTAGTGAACAAACTAGTATCAAAACATCTAAATTGATGTCAATATCAATTCATTCAAAATTATTTTAATTTGTACCGTTGGCATAAAGTTTTGGATCCGCCACGTAATGAAAATTTTGAAACATGAAATTTTGTATAGGTATTAAATCAATAATTTAATTCATTTATGAACTTTTATAAATTATTGAAATTGTTTATCAGTAAATTCTTTCTACCAAAATTTTAACAAAATTTTCAAAACAAAAATTCTGGATCCGACACCTACGCGTAGGCTTAGTGAGAAGGTCGTATGACTTTAACATGGCCCAAAGGGCATCACAAAAAGAAAATGGTTTAGATTCGAAGGCCTATGAGGGAGAGTTGTTGGCATTGGCACTTTCATCATCGATAAAATTGGCTTTTAAAAATTCTCATCGAAGGACCTATAAATGTTAAGGTTTCTCCTATACTCAAACCTCACTATTCAAAAGTCTCCTACTTTTTATTTATTTATTTATTGTTTTTTATTTTTTAAAAAGAACAATCTGGATTTTTTTCAAGAAACATATCCTCGTTTGTGAGAATCAGCTAAGAAAAACAACTTTATATAAATAAAATTGGTGGTGGGTGGAATAAGGAATTAGTAGACACTTGATTATCTCAATAGGTTGGCATAATCTTTTAGCACATTTTCTACAAACATCATCTATAAGAAAAGAAAAGAGTGAGAAATGGACAGAATATATGTTTTAGTTCTTAATATCTGGATTTTTTTTTCAATTTAGTCCCTATTGTTTTAAAAGTTAAAATATAGTCTCTTAATCTTTAAACAATATTTTTCAATCATATACTTTTACTACGGATGATAAGAGTCTATCATCATCGAGGATAAATTGAATAACATTGAAACATAAAAGAATCAAATTGAAACTTTTCTAACCATTAAAGGCTAGATTGGAAAAATGACCAAATATTAGGAGCTAAAACTAATATTTAGCCTAAAAAGTAGAATTAGCAATACAATTTGGCTTCTCAATATCTAAGTATTAAATTTGAAGATGAACAAGTAAATGACCAAACAGAAGATTAATGTTTTTTTTTTATACAACATGTTTGGGGAGGGGATTCGAACTCACAACCTCTTGGTTGGAAATATATGTCAATTACCGCTGAACTAGACTCGCTTTGGAAAAAAATTAATGTTATAGCTTCTGTTTTATTTGTCATTAACTCACTCATATGTCTCCAACTTTTGCTTTCTGTAAGTTGCCATACGCTTACGGAAAGAATTTTATGATTGTGGAAATTTTATTCACAAAGATCACACATTCAAAGCAAATTTTCTCATCAAGCCCTTGGCAGCCAATTAACGGCTATGTTGCTAATTTTTGTTACAGCAGATTGTTACCTTATTATCTGCTAAAATGTCTTCCTTATTTGTACTCAATTATTCCGTTGGCTTAATTTTCTTAGTTGTAATATATTTAGATCTCTTTCACAAACCTTCCTTCTTGTTTTACTTTAGTAAGTACCCCATAAAAGGGTGTTTGAATTCAAAGTAAATATATAGACATCTATTCCAATTCAAACAAAATCGAAGCGGCTCATAAGTTTTTTCAAGATTTGGTATATTGTAAGTAAAAAGAGGGATCTCATAGCCTGAGATAACATGTCAATAATGTTGCACAAGCACCGGCGTGATCAAAGTAAATAAACCACAGCAAGAGAAACACCATATATCTCACAAACGCAACAAAATATAACTCAGTTATGAAAGTAAATCCCAAGCAGATCCTAGTAATGGTCGAAATGTAGGAATGAGTACTCGTAAGCTTTTTAAAGTGTTTTTTTTTTTTGGGGAGGTATGAAGGGTAGAGAAAGTCGTTTTCTGGTGGTGACAAATAGTTCAGGGTTTGTTATAGAGTGTGTCCAAATGGGTGTCCCAGTTGCTCCCTATAGTCCCTAATGCGATCAATCGGTGACTATTAAACAAAAAGATGGTACTGTTTGTTGATGGAAGATTGATTGTGATCCATCATTGGAAGACATTATTCAATGGAACCATATCCAGCTTGTCCATTACTTTCAACACAGAGTAGAAATTTTATGACTAAAATCATAGAATTTCAAAACCTCCATAACTCCCTTTCATGTTTTGTTTTCCAACTTGTATCATTTAAGTTTTGGATTAAAAAAAAATTGAAAAAATGAAAAAGCTCTAGTGAATCATTGATTATCACATCAAAAAATTGTACTCTTCACTACCTTCGATCGGAAGATCAACAAGTGATCATTCTACTCAATTTTTTTCCACTAAAAAAGTTGTAGTCCATATAATAATGTTGAGTACGTTTTCTGATTCTCTTGTTGTCCCAATATATTACGGGGTACTTCATAGATGGTAAAACAAGCCCAACAACAATCTTCTAGATTTACAAATATTAATTAAAAAAAAAAAAAAACCTAGCCCAAATTCATTCGTATAGTTCAACAAAAATTAAACTTTCTATCATTGGTATAGTCTATTAATGATAGATAGATCACCGATCATAAATATTTTAAGGCTATTTTAATCTTTTTATGCGAATGAATTTGGGTTAGGTTTCTTTTTTTAATCTCTTAGTTAGAAGTATATGCTAATTTTTGTTCAACTATGCTTGTTTTGACATTAATTACATTTTTAATTCTTACTAAACCACTAGTATTTATATTTTTAAAGTTACTTTATGTCTCTATCATTAAACTTGCATGATGATGTTTCTAGCATCGGTTTAAAATAATCCAATATCACAAAGTTATTTGTAGATGACTAGATGTGATAAATAATTATAGAACGTGACATTTTATTCTAATGATGTGAAAGGTCTAGCAGGTGATCACATTAGTTGCAAAATATAAATTTGAGTAAAGTTTTAAAACATTATTTTAGCTGGAAAGCAAAGATAGGACGACTCGGGCTATCCATTTGGACCACAACTAATAATGCCCATTGAATTTTTAGACCTCTTTTGAAGTTGAATCACAAATAATTTGCCATGAAAACTTTAATCAAAAAATTAAGATGATTACAAAAATGCTAAAATTTCTTCCTTATTCTTGATTAACAAAACTTTAATGAAAGAAATCTATTTTAGCTTTCTGACCTATTGAAATAGATAATGAAATTGGATGGTCTACTATGCCGTACATACATCTTTCATAGGCACAAAACTTTCACATGTAGAAGGAAAAATATAGATCACATTGTTAATTTTGGAGAGGGAATTAATGCAATTAGAAAAAAGTTTTGATCAATCATTTCATTGTGGAATTGGCATGTGATTTGGTTATTCATAAAGGATGATTAATGTGTTTGGGGTAGAGTGCATACATACAATATGCTTGCTGTCCATGAATATTAAACATGTGATATGAAGAAGCATCCCCCATGCAGAACTGTTCAATCACCTTTCTTATCACTATCACTATGAGTAGTCTCCTACCAACTTAACTATCCCTAAAATCTAATGTTTTTTGTATTAATCACAACATTTTATAATTCTATTTCCATAACCTTATGGGTCTTATCAAAAAGCAAAGATCTTGATGAGACTGCCATTTTTTCTTTTCTTTTTCTTTTTTTAATAAATAATTTATGCATTTATATGGTACTAACTACTAAGTACAATAATGGTACATTCATGTGCACATAAATATTTTATTTCAACGTTAGTTCACTTGCAAAAATGCCCCTCTTTTCTCTCTCTCGTCAATTTTATGTAAGCAATCTTAGTTTATCTTTTTCTCGAAGAGAGGTATCATTTCATTAAGGGATAAGAAACATAAAAAAAGAGACTAAATGAAAGTACTCCAATTAAAAGAAATGGTAGATATGTTATAATTAGGAAAAAAAAAAAGAGAGAAGATTTAGAAGACCAAGATGAAGCTGAGATGTTGACGTCTCCCCGCATATTTGTTTGACCCATAAAATAATTACTTAAAAGAACTTTTTGTGAGAAAATTATTTTTTACAATATTATTCCTAATGTAATTGTGCATTCCTCCCTATTACACAACTATTAATTTGCTTTCTCTTAAATCTCCTATATATTATGAGAAGAAACGCAATCAATATATATAAGAATTTGAAAAATATTGCTACCTAATGGGATAAGCTTTCAATATCAAAAATTAATTTTTTTAATTTAAAAAATGTATTGTTTTTTTTATTTGTTATCCCTATAAACAAATAGCACCTAATTTTCTCTCATCCCCCTCACTCTCTTGTCCCTCTAAAGCCTCGTTTTTTTTTTTTTAATTTTCTGGAAAAAAGAACAGTGAATGTGTTCATATTGTTCCATTAATAGAGGGTGCAGAGATCCTAAATGGAGGAGCTTTTTCCTTCAATCCCCTTCTGGATGAAGTGGTCCTCAGCCCTCTTAATGCACCACTTTCATATTTATTAATTATTTATTTTTAAAGGAGAGTTTGAAGTGATGGAAGTGATAGCTAGGAGCACACATATTTAAGAACATATTTCAGAGTGATTTTAGTATATGTTTAGCCAAAATTACTTTGTCCCTTTTAAAATAATTCGTATGATATTGTAAAAACTTAAGCATATAGGTGAGGGGGAAAATTACTCCCTTTATAGCTTGAAAATTTGCACAAAGTTCAAATGAATATAGATAGAAATAAAATAACTAAAACAGATGTTCAAATACAAGATCTCTCGTATGAGTTAGAGTAAAAACACAAACTTATGAGTCAGAGTAAAAACATTTTAAACATAAATAAACCACCAACGAATTTAAAAGCTTAAACTCATGAGCTAAGAGTAAAAATGAATAGTGAAATTAATATAGTTGAGTTGTTTGATTTTTTTCTCTCGGATATGTTTTCTCAAATATTTTGTGATTGGGGTGGATGTTTTTTTGAATTTTTCTTATTATTAAAAACTTTTGAGCGGTATGCTTTTTTTTTTTATTTATAATTTTGACTGTTTTTATGATTGAGTTTGTATGTGTGTTTTTAAGGCTTAATTTTGAGCTATGTATATTTATCCGTGGGAGTTTGTGGGCAATTTTTTACTGGTCTCTAATAATATTGCTTTCCCATCCACTGTTGTGTACCATTTTGGTAAATAATGTGATATAATTCCACCAGTTAAACATCAACCACCCATTATTAATTTATTCCATAAGCATATCATATATTAAATCAATATATTTGCAACGATTGTGAGTTTGATTTTTTTAATTCCCTCAGAGAGTTTGAATCTTGGTGTTGTCCAAATTTACATGAGATTAGTAAATACAATTTAATAAACATGCAAAAACTCTTATTTTAAATCAATATATTTGTCGACCATCATTAAACACAACAAAGGAAACCTAGTTTAGGTCGTGAGTTCGATCCCTCACCCTACATATTATACCAAAAAAAATTCCATTATTAGACATTTAAGGCCCAAAAAGGCTAACTTTTAAAAACTACATAAAGTAGTTTTATTTTTCTATTTCGGTTTCTTGGTCTTACATTAAATAAATTATATTGTGTAATCTTGTTTTAAAATGAGCAATATTAGTGAAGGGAACCTTAGAATTTTGTAGCCATTTCTTAATCCCTGGTTCGAATCTCAATTGTCGCGAAATATTAATTTTTTTATAAATTATTTTTGTTTTTTAGATTAAAGATATTTTGAAATTTCATTATTTATTTAAAGTTAATAATCTAAACTTTTATATCAAATAAATTTATAATGTAAATTATATTTTCTTTAATTGATTATATTCTTTAACGATCATTGATGATTTACGATGTGTGTTAGAACAAAGTGGTCTAATTAAGCTAGATGTGAATCAACATCATTTAAGGCGAATGACTCGAGTGATAGAAAATATTAAATATTATTATTGCTTTTAATTTCACTTTTGAAATTTGAATGGTATCATATACACAATGTTTATTTATTCAAGTATAATATGTTATATCTTTTTATATTATATTTACTAAATTTTATTTTAACTACAAATAAAAATAAATCAACTTAAATTAAAACATATTGTATCATCAACCAAGAGGTCGTGATCGGTATGAGTCTCCACCCCACAAGTTGTTATACTAAAAAACTAAAATAAAAACAAGAAATAGAAATTGGTACTAAACTTAGTCTTGTTTCTAGTTTAAAAAAAATATATTAGAAACAACGAACAGAGAAAACAAGAATTTTTTTTTTTATACATATATTGGTGGAGATTTGAACTCATAACTTTTTGAAAATATATGTCAATTATCGTTAAGCTATACTCACTTTGCTACGGCTTTTAAAATTTTTAAAAGAAGAAATAATAAATAATTGACTTATTACAATATTAAGTTTGGGTAATAGAACACTTTTAGTATTCAATGCCAAATGCCCTTCTCTCTCTCTGTCTCACTTTTAATCTTCTTTTTCCCCATTTTCCCTTATCTTCTTCCTCTTCTTTTCTATTCTTTTCAAGTTCTAAGTTGCAGAATACTTCACTCGTCTTCTGGGACATTGGAGACACTGACATGACAAAGAAGGAAACTTGCAGCTGCAACTTTACAAGTAAATAAGTGAAAACAGTGAAAGTTTTTCAAACATGCATGACATCACACTCTACTAATTATAGTAGCCACATCAATCTTCAAATTACAGTTTTACCACTTGCCTTTTCCTTTCCTATCTCTTCATCATCAAATGACTTGACAACACCAAAAAGAAAATGAAAAAAAAAAAAAAGATTCAATCTCTGGATATTTCTCAAACAAACTATGAGAAAAATCTCCTCTTCAGCCTAACCCTAAAATTGATATCTACCAAATTGAGATGAATCTTCTTCAATCATTTTTCAAACAACTATCAATTGTTAAAGTTTTCAAACAGCCTAATCATTCCCAATCCTGTGATGAAAAAATGAAATTTGGAAAAACTTATATGCACAAGGAATTTACCACTCTTAACCTATCATTGGGAGAATTACCAATAACATAGGTAATCGAAGTAAACACGTATACAATTGGATTGAGACGCAGGTATCTCACTCTCTTTAAAAAAATTCAAGCACTCCAATCATAAGTGCAACGCGCCTTCTCTAGTCTATTCCCTCCAAAATACAGCAACCCAATCGAAATGAACTTTTAGATCTAGTAACTTAATAGAAAAATTAACAAGTTTTTTTTTATTAACTTACTTTTCTTCACGATTTGATAAAACCTTAAACTCTAAATTTTTTTTAGTACACCTTAAACTCTTAAATTAAATATGAAACTCATATTCTAAAATGTAACAATACCCATCATATATAAAATTAAGATGATTTCAAACCCTATTTCAAATTTTCCTTATGGACAATCCTCATATGAAGTCATTTCAAATTTTCACACTTTGGAACCTGAAAATCAAGAGCCATCAAAAGAAAGAATTAAAGAAATGGAGGGAAAAAGGAAGAAAAACAAAAACAACCAATTCCTTAAAATAAAAATAAAAAGATACACAAAAACAAAAAAAAAAAAACAATGTCGAGAAAAGTGGGGGTAAGCAAGAAACAAAATCTGCAAATAATCTGTAAAATTTTATATGAGCATCACAAAGTTGAAACCCAAGTACATTACATACGTTCCATCAGTTTTTTTTTTTTTCCCTCCTTCCTTCGACTGTTTATTTTCTATGAAAGAGAGTAAATTGCAGTACCCACTAACAGTAAACTACTGGTCTCACCATTACTGTTTCGCATCAAAAGCATAACAATTTATGATCCAATCCCCTTTTCCATTGCCAACACACAGAAACATACACAGTGATCAGAAAAGACAATTGATCAAACAATACACAAACCAAAACTATATACACACACAAGTAATTAAAAAAAAAAGACTTTAAAATCACAGTGAAATTCATTATGAAAGGAGAAGATGATAAAATTTGTAATTCCATGATGTGAGTTACAATTGAAAACTTACAAACCGTTTCAAACCATCGTCTCTCTCTTACTTACCGACTTAAAATAGGTAAAAAGATAAAAAGGGGAATTTAGGGGAATTTGAACTAACCCTAGAAATGATTCAAAAGCAGCATGATAATTAAGAGCATTAATTAAAGAGAAAGAAGAAGGGTACCCTGTTGGAGTTTTAAAGTTTGGATTTTTTTTTTTGAGGGAAAATTTAAGGTCCATTGGGAGGATTCTGAGGGCGCTTTCGCTTCTTCTTCTCGTAGCTAATTCCTCTTGCTTTGGACTGCAAATCACGAACCTCTCGAAGATAAAGCCTGACAGCACGAGCCCCAAAGGGGTTGGCTTCGGGCATGCCACCGTTCTCTTCGAAGGCGGCGCGGAGGCGCCCGATCAGAGCGTCGAGGCTGCCCCAGGCCTGGCGTAGAGGGCAGGGGCACGGCGCTGGAGGGTTCGGGTGGCCGTAGAAAGGGCAGATCGGAGTGTGCACTTTGGTCTTCCCGAATTGGTCCAAATACCGAAGGAATTCAAGAACATGAGCTCCACTGCATCTCGATAGTGCAAGTGGGGGCCGGTGATTCTTCAGATATTGGCAAAATGTGTTCCAATCTCGCCGCTTCTGGTTCTCATACCGGCTGTTGGATGAGGATGAAGATGACCCGCCGGTTAGATTAGCAACAACTGATGAGCTGCTGCCTCCAAATTGTACTACTTGAGGGTTGAGGCCTTCAAATTCAGGGATTGAGTCCATGGGGGAGTGCAAAAATTTGTTCTTTTTTGTCCTTTTTTTTCCTTCTTGGATCTTGAAATGGAATAACTAGGTGGGGGGCAAGAAGTTGTTGGTTTTTTCCAACTAGGGTTTCTTTTCGACGGTGGGGAGTGGAATTAAATATTGAGGGTGAAGAGGGGAGAGATTGTTGAAAGGAAGGGTTTTTTTTGTCTCTTTTTGTTTATTAGAATGGTTTTGTGCTAGTGGTAGTGCTAGCTGAGATTTTATTATTTTAGATGTTACTGTCATGAAAAGAACGACAGTGGACAAAAAGAAAGAAAATCTAAGACACAAGATTTGATTTTTTTGATTGGTATTATTTAAATTTCCATTCTTGAAGTGTGTGTAAGAGGGGAGAGAGAGAAAAAGGGGTTTTTTTTTTTTTTTTGATGAGATTGATGATGGGAAATGAGAAGACTTCACCTCTTTTGGGGTTTTCCCAACCTTGTTTTAAGCCATACTAGAAAGGCCAGAAAGAACTGCTGCACAGCTGATTTTTATCCTGTTTTTTTTTCTTTTGGGGTAATTTTGGTTTCTGAATATGTTGTGTCTTTGGTTTTAACCCCAAAAGGTTGAGGCAATTAATTGAATTCTTCTCTTTCTTATTGCTGTTATTCTTGCATTGAATTGTTAAGAGAGAGAAATTATAATGGTACTTTCTTTTGCTGAAAAGAGCTGGACAGTAGGTTAAGATGGAGACGGCCAAAAAGCTTGAAATGTAAAATTCAAGGGAATAACATGATATGTTTCAAGACCCCATCATCCAACCCAAATCATCTCATCTCATCAAATTACCATATTGCACTTCTTCTTTAAACTTGTGCATTCAAAAATTTAACTAATGTGAAGGTAGGAAACTTGAACTTGGAATTGAATGCTAGCTTTTTGCCCTGTTGGTGATGGCAATGGTCCTTGAAAAACAAACACTTTTATTTTAAGTGTCTTTTGTGTTCAATCAATCAAATCCAAATTAGATCAATTTGAAAAGTTTTTAATATCATATCATCAGGATTTTCCAAGTTCAAATGCATCTTTGTTAGGGCAATCTTGGGTTCTACTTAGGATGCCAATTTGGTCTTAGTCAGATTCAACTATAATTGAACAAATTTTAATGGCAACTTTGTTGGATCTCTGTAGAATAAATGCCATGAGCATCCTAAGCTTCTCTCATCAAATTGTGTATTATTTGAGAAAGAAGAAGAAAAAAAAATTAATAAAGTGCAATCAAATCCTTTTGAATGAATTGGTCACCACTTTTCGTTTCTCATTTGCAGATAAATTTATTCTTTCCATTTAGCGAATAAAAATGTTGGCAGACCCTTTTTTTTTCACTTCTATGTGGTAAAAACATATTTTTTTTTACTGATCTCAGTGCTGCTACTTTCTTTGCATGTGACATGACTATATATAATAATATAATTTATTTTCTTGGTCTTACATAACAATTAATTAATTCATTGTTAAAAAATCAATCTATATGAGGTGGTTAGGTAATTAATTTGTAGGCTTTTCGGTTATTTTTTTTATAACTCGAAATCGATGTAATTGTGCCGCTTTGCCAGTTGGATTTCTACAATTAGGAGGGTTGACGGGCCACCCAACACTATTGTCAATATCGAAAGACTTGCACCTCTAAAAAAGAGGGGAGAAAATTCCACTTACACGCTTCGTGGCTCAAATCGGGGAGAGAGTATCCTCAACAAATAACTCACTACGCCTGCCACCCCATTTCAATGACAATTCAAACAGTAGCTCTACAAACATGATTAAAAAAATGATGAGTCTTAAAAAGAAAAGCAAGGAATCAATTTTTTGAAAGAATTTCTATTATTATTATTATTATTTTGAAAAAAAAAGGCCATATATCCTGTAGAAACACTAGCAGTCAAATTTTTTGATCATGATATAGGGTCATCCACAATAAGTTTAATTGGTTAAATATAAAATTTACCTTTTAACACGTGGGATTTAAATTTTTTGGATTGAATTGGTTTCACTATCTTTTCTTTTTTAAGTTTTTTGGATCAATAATGTATGAGAGTTTAGAGCTTTCTAAGTCCAAATTCTTGCACATAAATCAAAAATTATATTGTAACCTTTGGGATGATGGTATTAATCAATTTTATTTGGATTGAAAATTTTATCATAATTTATTGAGTTAAGTGATGATTAACGTGATAATTAAGTAAAAAGTAAAAAATATATATGTATTTAAATCCCCAATATCTTTGATCTAGCCCTATTGTCTCGTTATATAGGCTAAGATGAGTTTCATTAACCATGGTAAATTGGTTCAACCCAACCACTCAAATTTTATAGGCAAGTAGCAACAATGTACCATTATTAGTTTAATTCTTACACTCATTCACTTTGAGATCCAATGGAGTTGATAATTACTCCTTTCAATTTAAGTTGTGTTAATTAGGTGAATTTGGACACCATTTTCTCATTATTCTCATTCAAATATTAGGAAACTAATTCAAAAGGACAACATATTTGTAAGTTATAAATTAAGATTCTTCAAGATCCCTTTTTTGTGTAATTATGTATCCAGCTACAATTTTCTTAAATTGAAATGCTTTTCTTTAATTCTCTATTTTTTTTTGGATGTTTCTCATGTAACTTAATGAAGTAGTTCCTAAATAAATAAGCTAAAGTGTGTGATGATTTAAAAAAAAAAAAACAATTTGTCGGAGAGAGAAAAAGAGAAAAAGGGTAATTACACATCTACCCCAGTTGGCAGCAAATGTTTGTGGCAAAAAACCAAACAAGGAAAAGACCAAAAAAAATTTGTCCAATTTTCCCCAGACACACTGATACAGTATACATAGCTTTTTTGATCCTACAATGCCCACTTTCTTTCTTTCTTTCTTTCTTTCCTTCTTTACAGTTTACAGTAGATGGGATCAAACACACTCTTCTCTGTTCTGTTCTGATCTTTTCTTTTCTTGAGAAAATCAATTTTAAATGAAAAAATAATGGGTTTTGATTTGAGTTTTAGGGTGAGAAGTAGAATCTTGAGCAGTGGATGCATGGGGTATAGAAATGCACTCCACAGATATGTTTCAACTTAACAACAAAACAAAACAAAAAGAAGCCTCTAAAAACATTAAACTGACACAACACACACTCATCTGAATTCCCATACCAAAATCACTTCCCAATTTTATGCTTTTTAAACACAAACAAACAAACATAACATAACGTTTTTGGTTCTCACTCCATGGAATTTATTCCCTTTTGCTTCTGTGTTGTGTTGTAGACCCTTTTTTTCTTCATCTTAAAAGTTACATGTTTCGATCTGAAAAAATACTTATGAATTTCAATGGTAATTATTAGAGGATTTAAATAGTGTAGTTAGAAATAATCAATTACTTTGGAACCTGTGTCCCATATGGATTTCTTAATTAGGGAAAAATTGAATTTTTTTTTTTAAAAAAAAGGCTGTTTAAATATTGTTTAACATATTATTGACAAAAATGTGAATCAGTCATGTTTTAGTGTCCAATTTCAGGCTAGTGCAAGGTAGAAATAGTAGGGAATATAAATTTTATTACCAAGTATTCTTAGTTTTCAACACAAATAGTACTTATTTTCTGGAACACAATGCAAATATATAGTACTTACCCCTTAAAATAACCTTCCATATCCTTAAAACTAAATCCCACGTCATGAATTCTACATAATTTCGAGACTATGCTAACTATTCAACAATATATATATATATTAAGTCAACGTACGTTAGGGCGATGATAAATTTTTTCTTTTCGAATACAACATGTGAGGTTACGAGATTGAATTCACAACCTCTTATTTGGAGATATATGTCAATTATTGCTGAACTGCTCAGTTTAGGCCACTAAAATTTACACTATGCTTGCTGCGTAGATATTAAAAAGAGTATTTTAACAAAATATATATATATATATACACACACAACACAATAAGCTCCTCGAATTAAGGGAAATCGCAGAAAAGGAAATGAAGTTAAATTTGTTTATTCCTGGATATATAATTATATATGTGGCAGTTCTTGGGATTGTGGTCTAGCTAGGTTTACTATTTGGTCGTGTTGCTGTTTTAGTTGGTCTGACTTCTTAAACCCAAATCATGCATTCCTTAATCATACCAAAAGACTGTTTTTTAAGGTAACTTTTCCTCAGTTGCAGGAGCTACTCCATTCTCTCTTTTTTTTTCCTCAGCCATTGAGATTTAATATTGAGGGCAGGCCTGCACACCATGCATTAATGTTGCAGACTAGAATAATTTCACTACTCCATTTACACCGACTATCTAGGAAACTGAACCCCAAATTACTACATGTTAATTACAGAATGATGAAGAATTTCAGCCTACGTGAATTTAGTTTCGGGGTAATTAGCACGTGTCTGATCAAAAGATCATGAGTTCGAATCTCTCGATCCTCAATTGAGTCATCCCAGCTTCAAAAATATGTTCAAAGGCTTGTTTATTAATGGTACAACTATTATGATCACTTGATTTAGATATTACCCTATCAAGCACAATACTTAATTTAGAAGAGTTAGGTCAAAATATGTTGAGAATGTGAGTACTAAATTTATCCTAATCTAATAATTAAGTTTATATCAATTCATAATCTTTAATCGCCCCTAAATTTCATAGTGTAATCAATATTCCGTTTAAATAAATAACCCCTTAAAAAATCTATATATCTATTAGCAAAAGCACAAGAAGTAAAATTTAGTTGCTTTTTGTTTCAATATATATATATATAAAAGATTCATTTAAAGATTTAAATCTCTCTACCCAACCTGGTATTTAGTTAATATATGTTATACTACAGCCAACAGTAATTTTTTTTTTTGGCACTTCTCCACTCAAAATATATATAAAGATGTTGGGTTTTTTTTTTTTTTTGTTAATTAGATTATTGCATACTTTTAGTCAATTAAAAATATAAGTAAACAACCAAAGCCCTTTCTAGACAAGTTTGTGTGTTTAAATTCGGGAAATATATATTTTGAAAATTCTTTTAAAATTATATTACAAAATAAAAATTGTGGCTTCTAAAGAAAAATCGAACCGGCTTTTTTTTGGGACAAATTTGTTTCGTTTTATTCCATTTAAAGTTTGTTTTGAAATCAATATTTGTTTTTTATGTGGTAGGTTTTTCTCTTCAAACTTTATCTGTGGTAATGATATTGAATTTGATTTACTTAATTAAGATAACTATTTTATCCAGGGACAATTCAGCTAATTAAAAGTATTCCGAAAAGGTTAAAGATTTTCTACCCTTCCTAGGGGATAATCATATGGAATCTTGTTCCAAAAATTTAATAAAAGAATGGAATAATCTATGTCTAATTTACTTAATTCAATAAAAATTATTTAATCTCAAGATTCATTGAACTTTATATTAATTCAATCACTCGATCATTAACATATCATATTCTTTCTTTTGTTTTCTTTTTCCTTCTCAATAATTAATGGGAAGAGACTATTCATAACTAATAGTCAATATTCATGTGCACTGCACCTCGTTCTAATATATAAAGTTAGTTATTTATTTAATACAAAGAAACAAATTTATAAAACATGGATATATATATATATATATATAACAAGAATGAGAATAAAGAAAATCCAATTCAAATGAAAAACTATAGAATTAAAATTAAAATTCTATTATATTATCACATCAAATCAAACTATTTTGGAATTGAAATAAAAGATAGATGTATTACCATTGATTTTATTTACTAAGATTTGAAATGAGAATCATTTTAATTAAAGAGAGATTTATCAGTTAACTGATTATGATAAAAAAAATATTAAAAGTTCAAATTCCTATCCGCATTGTTGTTAAACTCGATTGGACACATTTTTTAAAGGGATCTAATTATCTTGCCTCAAGGATCATCAAACCTTGATAAAGAGCGACTTTAAGACAATAACAGTTATTGGAGGTTCTATATACATACATATGCATATGTAAATCTATAATTACTATATATTTAGCACAGACCACTCTTTACCCAGACTTGCAGATCCAATGCCTTTAAAAGAATAGCAACATGATAAAAAGGCTGCTCTCAACAACCAAGGAACTTCAGTAGTTTGACAATCAAAAAGAGCTATATAAATGAGCAGGAATTAGTTCATCCAAAAATGATTCATTTCTAAAAGTGAACAAAGTATCTGAAGTGGAGAAAGGTGAAAGAAAGAAGAGAGCGTTGCTGACATGTACTCTGAACCTGTGAAAATGTTAGCCAGATATACAATCTGGGAAAAGTTTTGAAAAGCTAATTCCAAAACAAAACTGGTCATTCAGATTTCATTATATTCAAGCAAAAGAAAAGAGAAAAAAAAGAGCACCTAAACATTCTATAACCCAGAAGTTCTGTCCTACATGACTTTCTCATTCTTGAGCCTCGCTTAGCAACTGCACAAGCTCGCTCTTCCTTATCTTCGAGAACCGTTTCAAACCGCGTGATTTGGCAATTGCCCTCAGTTCAGCTAGCTTCAACGAGTTCAAGTCCTCGTGCTTTTCAAAATTTTCATTGTCTTTAACATCGTCATCAAATGTATCATTGACATCTGAAGACACAGTTAATAAATTAACCAGTTCAGGCTCCATCTCATCAGGTTCATGCTCTAGCTCATATGATTCAGGCTCTGGCTCCAACTCAAACTCTGGGTCTGGGTCTGGCCCTGGCCCTGTCTCCCTTTGCGGTTGCAGCTCTTTCCACGACTCTCGTTTTGACTCTTCCCGTGCCCAAACCTTCGACTTCATCTCAGAACCTGTCTCGATTCCATTGAATTTCAACCCCCTTGAATTCACACCAGCAGTGGACTCAACAATACTGTCCTCCCCAGGGTAAATTGGTTGGTATTTCACCCGAGGCACGGGGGATTTACGTTGAAAATTTGATATGGGTCTACTGAAAGAAGATCTGGTTGGTTCTTGTGTCTTCTCTCTCAGGTTTGCACTTAAGCCAAAAATGCTTGTGCCTTTGCCTTCATCGTATGGATCATTCTCTTTAACTTGGTTGAAACTGAAATCCTTGCCCCCACTGCTGCTGCTACCACTGCTTCTCTTTCCTTGCTCAACCGAATGCTTTCTCAATAGCTTAAGAAGAGAATCCACAGTTTCACTCCCTTTCGTGTGCCCTTGTGCTTCCATTTTCTTTTCTTCTTTCATTGCAGCTCGCTCCCGTAGCTGAGCTTGAACCTCCCTGAAAAGTTCAACAATTTCTTTCTCCCTTGGGCCTGGGGTGGCAGTGGCTTGGGATTTAGGGGTACTACTAGAAAGGGAGAGTAATGGTCCATTCTTAGATGATAATAAATCGGATTCTTCAAGATTTTCAAGGCCATCTCTCTCCTCATTTTGCCTATTTCTGCCTCTAGAAAAGCCATGCCTATTCTGCTTAGAGAAATCTGGGTTTCTCCTGTGACCGCCCGAGGTTGCATTGCACGTAAAAGAAGCCCCCAATGAAGTACAGTTTAGGGTTGGGAATTTGACCTGTGCATTAATTCTATGTTCAACATATAAAGAGCGAGAAGAGACTGGGGCCGCTCGTCCTGAAACTCCAGAGCATGGTACGCATCTGCCATCTGACAGTCCAAAACCTATATCAAAACAATATTCCATATTTATAAAAAATAATCAAATTTCCAGCTTGAGTAGTAACAATATAAGGCAAACTAGAGCAGACTTCACAGGGGCAGAGTATCCAAGTCCAAAAAAAAAGTCATTCCACTAATATACTGAAATGTCTTAATCACTGCAAAAACAGAGCAGATTTATGCTCAAGCCTCTCTTTACTTAATCACTCTTTTTTTAATCTTCAATGTGAATTTGGGTGTAAATTTTGAGAAAAAACAAATAATGGCCTAATTTTTATGATAAATTGAAACCAGTCTGCAACAACCGTCTACAGGAAAAATAGCAGTTAAGCAATCATAAAGAGGATAACAGTTGTTGCCATCCATCAGCTATGACAAACAAGCTTCTATTGAACAAAATATCAAGAAAACCAATAATGAAGAATTAGCTCAGCTACAGAAAAATGACAGCCTCACTGCTGTTATCTTCATTGCACGACCAATTTATAACTGCAATCAGAAACCTGTGCATGAAAATGAATGGACAAAAACATGGGGAAGCAACAATTACGACCAGTTGCTGTAGGAAAAGGGTGTTGAGACAACAACTTAATGGTCACAGGCTATAACTAACTTTCATGATTCAGGCGTATATAAACCGCCTTATGTTTCTACAACCAGATCGTGCGATTGCAAACCATGCTGTCTGCTAACGTTTGAACATCAATAATGCATCAATAGCAGTCAGCAAGAAAGAAACATTATCATCTTTAAGGGCGACTAGAATGTAGTTGCCAATCACTTCCTGCTATAGAGGGGACTGGGGGAGATATGTTAACAAGATTATGGAAACAGTGCATCAACGTAATGCAAGGTGAAGCCATAATAAAGACCAAAAATTGAAACAGGTCATATAATGGTGATATGGGAAAACAATATAGATTTCAAAACTGTCAAACTCAATGTCAAAACTCACAGTCATAGCGACCAGAAAAGATGCAAAAAAAAGCTAAGATTAAGAGAGAAAGAAGAGTCAGGTCTGCTACAAGATATTGAATTAGTAATGTGAAACAAAATAATTTGAAGAAAACTGAGGGAACCTTCCTCCACAAACTGAGGAGGGAAACACATCTATCTACTTCAATTAGGAGAGCCGAGAACTTCGAGCAGAAACCAGCCAATGGGACAAGTAATCCGACAAAGTATGGGATTTTCAAGCAAGCAATAAGTGGTATTAAGCAATATAAAACTGAACTTGGAAAGTGAAAATGGAGAGAAACAGGGCAACGTGGGCAACAGAAAACGTCAAAAAAAATTCAAATGCAAAGCTTTAACTTCTCCATTACCATAATCAACCAAGCAGGAAAGGAAACAAAAAGAGAACATATACAAAAGCAAGAGGCGTGAAAGACTATTACCCAATGTGCTAACCCGTCCCACGACCCAGAAAAAGAACTAGGCAAATTGAAGTTGAAATTTCAATTCACCAAGCTGCAAATGTTCGATGCTCAAATAGACTGAATTAGCAGAAGAAAGCCCACGAAACTCGAAGGCAATTCGAGACACCCAAGAAATGCAAAGACGCTAGTACTTAATTCCACAGCTTTCAAGCAAAGAAAACACGGTAATAGAGAGAAACCAAGAAAGATTTTTAAGAAATATAAAGAACAGATACCTGTAACGTTGTTAGGAAGTAGATATGTGGCTTGAGACATTGCTGGGTTCATGGAGGTAGAAGGGAAGGTTTTAGTGAGGCAAAGAAAGGTTTTGGTGTCGCATTTCTATGAGGATTTTTCGTCTTTCCGCTTCGTTCTTCGCCCTGATGGCGCTGATAATAAAAGGGAGAGATTGATTTGGTTTCTGTAATGGCGAGGCGTAGCTTCCTCGGCTGAAGCCAATGTATTTGGGCCACCGTAATTGGGCTTCTCCGACAGTATCTTCCTGGGCCAAGACCAAGATGGGCCCATCTACAAAATATAAACAGATTTTTATTTACTTATTTACTAAAGCACCATCATTTCGATTTGGTTTGATTTTAAACCCTAATTTGTTCAAAGTTTATTACTTTTTTCAACTCTCTATTCTTGTACTTTTGTTCCCATCTCAATATTATCTGTACTTGATCATGTCATATCTTTTCATTTCAATTATTGAAATACTAACTCTAAAACAAAATTAATAAAGTATTAATCACTAATTTGCTAATTGTGTTTTAATAATTATTGATGGCCATAATTGTCAATAGTATCAAAATAATTTTTTTTTTAAAGTTGAATAATATGGAATGATAATTTAAACCTGTGATATTTCATTATCAATTTTGTGAGTGGTTTTCATTTTTGATTTTGTGGTTTGATAGCGGTAATTTTAATCTGTTAGTTCATTTTGGATTTCTGTTTTTCCTAAATTAAGATATTACAAATGGTATTGATTTGTTCCTTGTTTGAACTTTTCGTACCATTCTTCCTTTATGTGATATTTATGTAATTAGCTCTTTTTTCATTTTGTATCCATTTCCTTTTTTTTTTTTTTAAGATAAAGAGATGGATAATATTGAAATAAACATTAGTTAATTTTACAAACAGAGTGATTTAACGAGTGTTAACATCAACATTATGGTGCTCCAAAGCTTCTAAACTCTCTCTCATAAATACATACGTCTATAGTTGAATTTCCTATGCGACACCTAATGTAAATTCCACTACAATCTATATCGGATTAGATGGTCCAACTTACTACCACAAAAATGAAATAGAGCCTATGGTAAAAAATAAATATAATTTAATGAAATGAATTAAATAATTTATGAAAATTCCATATAAGAGAGAAATATTTACCTCTTCTTTACATTTACCACTCTTCGAACTTTCTACATCTTGAGACGACGAAGTTTGTGTCATGTCGTAACTATCTTCAACATCATTCTTGGTATAATATTAAAGGATCAAATTAGAAAAATATCTTTAGTAATTCACACAAAATATGTAGATATAGTCATAACGAAAACAAGTGATTTCTTATAAAATGTAATTAAAACAATAGATGATCACAACTGACACCGCTCCAGCAAAATTGATAAAACAGTAAAGCATTTAAAACCTAAATAAATTGACTTAAGAGTATATTGAGTTTAAAACATTTGTACTTACTATGATTCTTTCCGAAGATTTTGAGGATGATAACTATTCCTTGAGGTTCTTTGTTGCCTTTCTTGTCTACTTTGCTTTTTCCAAACAATATAACATTTGTAATACAATCATTCATTAACAAAATTTATGTTGTACAAACATAATATATTATATTAATTATATAATATTGTAAAATAATAATTATACAAACTTTATATCATATATATTAATTAATTAATAATATTTTAAATTGAACTACATATTTAGTAGGTAATACTATTATTTTACTGAATATATTATTGAACACACATTGATCAATTTTTAAATTGAAATTAAATTTTCGAATCTATGGTATTTGAAAACACTAAATATGAAATATAACATGATTTTGATTGAATTTATTATTTTCAGATTTCCATTTCTAAAATGGACAGTTTATTATTTTTAAAAAAATAATTGTTTTTATATTTATCTAGGTTAATGGTCAAGTATTTAACAGTGGAGGGTACAAAATAGAACTTCACCCCAAACTTAACTGTTTCAACCAACAACGTGGGGTAGAAATTTGAAATTTCACCTGTTTGGTGGAAGATAAAAGTGGGCAAATTGGGAAAGAAATGTTTTATGTTGAAATGGATGAGAACCACATCTTTGGAAACCGCCACTTCATCAATGGTTATGAATAAATGAATGAAAAATAATCCGAAAAAGAATCCTAAATTTGGGAGCACACGCACAACCAACGGCTAAGGTGGTTTCCGAAACTCGCAGCCTCTTCTCGTGTAGATGATTGAAGAAAGTTTCGTTTCGATCGAATCAAATCTTAATTTCCAATCTGCCTCTTCTTTTTTTTTTTTTTGTTCTTCATCACAATCGTTGGTTCTGATCGGTTCTAGCTAGCGACCCATCTCTCCGGCCGCCGTGATTCGGTGTTGAAACGGAAAATTAAAAGAATGGTGGCCGAGAGAAATGGGTGGAAGGTTTACGACGAGATGAATATCATGGATGCTGATCGTGATTGGAACCACATTATGAACAAGGATGAGCTCCATCAACACGAAGATCAAGAAGATCCGGTGAGACTCGAGAAATTTTTTTAAAATTCTAGGGTTTTTGTTTTGATGCTAATTACAAATTGATTTGATTTGGTTTGTTGTGAAGGCACAGGAAAAAACAGAAGGAGATGAAGATTTGGAGGCGATGGAAAAGAAGATGAGAAAGAAGAGGAAGAAGAAGGCGTTGTTAGAATTTCGTTGCAGAGTGGAAGATGCAATAATAGGGAATTATCTTCTAGGGAAACCCAAGAGAAACGTTTCTTCGAAAGAAGCAGCGAAAGCAAGAGACGAGCTGAAGGAAATAAGTCTATGGGGAGTGCCATTGTTACCCAGCAAGGGCCACGAGGGGACCGACATCCTACTCCTGAAATTCTTGAAAGCCAAACACTACAAAGTCCACGACGCATTCGAGATGCTGAGGAAGACTCTGAAATGGCGAAAGGAGTTCAAAACAGATGGGATTCTTGAGGAGAAGTTGGGGGGCTGCGATCTTCACAATTTGGTTGGTTTTTTGGATGGGAAGGACAGGGAGGGGCATCCCCTCTGGTTTCACGCTAATGGGGTTCTCAGGGACAAAGAAATGTACCAAAAAACGTTTGGTGCCGAAGATCAGAAGTGCGATGAGGAGTTGTTCTTGAGGTGGATTGTTCAGAATATGGAGAAGGGGATAAAACAGCTCAGCTTTTCCAAAGGAGGGGTCGACTCTATTGTTCAGATTACTGATTTGAAGAACTCCTCTGGACCAGCCATGAAGGAGTTTCGTTGTGTTAGCAAGAAAGCCCTCTTGATCTTACAAGACAACTATCCCGAACTCGTCTATAAAAATGTGAGCATTCTGAACTTCACATTTTTCTCATCCTACAATTCTTGCCCACACTACACTTCCACTGAATAGGAGCTCTTAGGATGATGGTCACGTAAATTTTTCATATCATTTGATAAGATCATGCCTATATATGCGTACGAGACTTTTTTAGATGAAACCGAAAGAAAAGTCATATCATACCAGTGTAGAATTATAGAAATGTCTCAAGATTGTAGATTTGAATCATTGTCTTAAAATGTGTGTGGATATATACTGTGCAGATAATCATAAATGCTCCATTTTGGTACTACGCACGCCACATACTTCGGTCGAAGATTATCACTCCCAAAACCAAGGCCAAGTTCGTGTTTGCCAATCCGTCAAAAGTGACAAAGACCCTTGTCAAGTGAGGCACAGTGAATAATGTTCAACAATTTTATTCACTTAGAATTCTGTTTCTTTTCCTTCAAGTACTAATTAGATTTGATCTCTTAATTATGTGTTGTGTTTTTGTTTGAACCCCAACAAGGTTTATAGCCCCAGAACAGTTGCCAGTAAGATATGGAGGGCTGAAGAGAGAAGACGATGACGACTTCTCACCGGAGGATAAAGCATTGGAGCTCACAATAAGAGGGAACACGGCAGCGACGATCGAGTTTCCGGTTGCAGAAGTAAGTGAAAGTTAACAGAGTTTGAACACAGTCGTAAACGTATTAGCTTAGGTAGATTGTGAATGATATAGAGTTGCTGTTTTGAAGGGTGGAGTGACGATGGTGTGGGACGTGACGGTGGTGGGGTGGGACGTGGTGTACAAGGAAGAGTTCGTGCCAGAAGATGAAGGTTTGTACAGAATAGAGTTGCAGAACCAGAAGAAAGTGGGAGAGAGCGTAAGGAATAGTTTCTACATCAGCGAGCCTGGTAAGATCGTCATCACCATCGAGAACCCAACTTTCAACCACAAGAAGACCGTCTTCTACAGATCCAAAACCAAACCCACTGTACCCATGTACATCTTGTTCAACAAATAGAAATTAAAACCCACATCATCATCATCCATTTCTTAATTTTTGTTTCACTTCTTTTGATCCCATATGTTATATTTTGTAATTAAGCCAGGTACGTTAAATATATTCTTTTGATCACATGGATTCGAAAAGAAAGGAAAGGCCTCGTCTTTTATTATTATTCTTATTCTTATTATCATTATCATTATTGGGAAGCTTTTAAAACCTTAAATTGAAATGAACCCAAAAGCCAAAACCGGCCTTCCCGTAGTTGAGTTCTTTACATGACTCCTCTTTGTCCCGCCGACCTGAACTCACGTGGTGGCACCAAATATCCGTCATCCCTGTTGTTGTATTTCAGCCTCTGGGCCTCCTCTGTGGAGATTCTGTAGGCGCTGGCTATCACCTGAACAGGGAGTGCTCTCAGCGCCGAGTTGCGCCCGGCGAGCGGGGTGACGCTGGCTTGGTCGTTGGTCTTGAATGCCACCCACTCCAGCCCTTCCTCTGCGGCCTTCTTCACCACCACGAAGTTCTGTGGCACCACCAGAATCTGCCGTGGCCGCACCTCGCCGTCGAATATGGTTTGGCCTCTGTCGTCTACTACCTGTATGAAGCCTCTCCCTCCCGTCACGAAGATTATGCTGTGCGCGTTCTGGTTCCAGTGTGGCATGTACATTGCGTTCTGCAGGACACCACCAGACCCCAATTTTTTCAAAACTTTCCATCCAATGTTATATTATATCATGTTGAATTCAATTGAGTACTTACTCTGTAGAGAACACCATACTCGGCGCTGAGCTGGAGCCAGCGGAGGACCGGGAAGCGGAGGCTGTTTGTGGTGCTGAGACGGCCAGCTCCGGCGGTGTAGATGTCGGCGCGTGAAGCATCGCCGATGTTCTCGGCCAGCCTCAAAGAACAGATGGTTTCGTCCAAGCCATTGTCTGAGTATCGGCCGGGGCGTTGGTACTCACGCTCAGCCTCCCGCTCTTCTTCTCCTTCTTGATCTTGCTGCTCTCCTCCACGTGACCTTGGCGGCCTGATCACACGCAGCGGTCCTTCCACCTTAATAATGTTCCGCCTCTGGTCGTCTTCCCCGCGCAGCTTCCTTGCTGTCTCCACCTTTATGTCCAGAATTTGTGCTAGAGTCCTGTCGTCGAAGGCGTGGAAGATGTTGTGCTTGTTGCCGTGTTCACCGCGTCCTCGTTCCTCCGGGTTCGATCTCGGCCTCTGGAATTCCTCCTCTGGATTCCCAGCCAGGTAGAATTCCTGAGCAGGGCATGCATAGGACATGCATTGCATTAGCTATTATTCGCAAAACACTATGGTCTAAACTGAATATCGTAGTGTGATAGGAGGATTGTGAGAGTTACCCTTGGATGTGAGTCAAGTTGGTTGGCGTTGTTACTGACATCAAGAAGAACAGTGGCAACAAGTCTCTCATTGCCATCGTTGAAGGTCCAATGAGTGGCTCCGGCAGGCACCGCGAAGAGTTCGCGGGCGCGTACGTGGCGAATCTTCTGGTGTTGGTCTGGGAACTCCGATTGCTGAGACTCTTGATAAGTTTCAGGGCAGCCCGGAATCACAACGCCCTTGATACCTCTACCTGCTCCCCATCCCACAGCATCATCAGATATCACATTTATTAACAAAACCAAAAAAATGAAGTCTTTATTAAATTGAGGTGTAGTTAATTACCTCTTTCAATATAGATAAGGCGAGGGACATTGGTGTATTGAGGCAAGAGGAGGCCATTGGGCTCAATGATGTATCTCTGGACAGCCACGCCAGCGCACTGCAGCTGCTCGTGGTTGGGGTCCCAGCTCTCGATCACGCCGCCTTCAGCCTGAACACGGTGGGAGGGCTCGATGGGTTCGAGCCGGTCCAAGCGGCACTTGTGGTACCGCTGCTGGCCGTACTGCTGGCTAATGTCAGCGAGGCAGCCGGCTGCGAAGAGGAGGAGAAGAGAGAGCAAAAGTGAGTTCTTCATGGCTAAGAAGAAAGAATGGGAATGGTATTGTGTTGTGGGTGAAGTGGAGAGTGGGGATGGTTAGGATTTTATAGGAAGAAATGGTAGTGAAGGAGGGACACGTTGTGGGGATTGAGATGATGGGGAAGAAAGATTGAGCCATTCTTCAAATTGCATGGCTGCCAATACCTTATTTTTGCACACATCATTTTGGTGTGGCTTTAGGTTTCTGAAAAAATTGTAGGGCAATTTCTGATGTTTTTTTGTCGTCAAATGTTGGGTGTGTCGTTTCTGATGTTTGCATTGTTTGTGTTTTGTGGTTTGTGTTGTGTTTGTTCTCTCCAGCCAGGGAAATGGCCACTTGTAATACAAATATACTCAATATATTCAAAACTTAATTTTATGTTTCCACCTCCACCTCCACCTCCAAGCTTGGATTGTCTGTTATCACAATATTCATCACTGTGTGACATGTATTCTATGTTAGTGATTTTTCTTTTTTATATTTTATAGACTCTTTTGTGAAAGTATAGAAAAATGTCACTTTCACATTTCACTTTTCATGCCGATGTCGAACCTATAAACAACATATCCATAGAAATTTAAAGCCTGTTTGGTAACATTCTCATTTCCTGTATCTTATTCTCATTTATCAATTTGTAGGAAACATACCTGTTTGGTAATCCATTTCATTTCTCGTTTCTAAAGTTTGAGAGATGTTTCCAAGGAAGAGGGCTAAATTTTGGAAACCACAAAAATTAGTTTCGTTTTTGCTGTTTAACTTGTTGTGTAGCTTTGTTGGTGAACGTGTGCGCCTTTTCCTCAAGGTGGTTTGAATCTTACAACTAGCCGATTTTAAATTCTTTCCAGAAATCGGAAATAAAAAGGTTTAGCAAACGTATTCTTGTTTTTAGTTCTAAAAAAATTAGACAAGAAATGAGAGAAAAAAAAACATGGGCCCTTGATATATAACTACCTCAAATTAATCATATTTACCAAATTTTTATATAATTTAATCTTTTTAATTTTATCGGATTGAGTTCTTATACCTATATTCTGATTTGGTTTTTTTTAATAACCAATAGATCCAGTTTGGATTCATATATTTGTTTAGAGAGAGAAATTAAACATCTACTGCAACAAATAATTTTAAAGGTTAAATTTCATGTCATTCTTGAACTATTAACTATATTTAATCTGCTTTAAAATTTACATGATATGTCATAATTTGGTAGCCTGTAGGTTGGATTGGGAGGTTGGTTATGTAAATTAATTAAGAACCAAAAGTAATGTATAATTGTACTAAAAAAAAGTTTTATGTAAAATTTAACCTAAAAATATATATTTTCAAATGTAATTTTGCGTTACCTCTTATATATTTGGAAAAAATATATTTTTGGTCTCTCAAATTTGAGTTAGGTGTCTAATTAGTCATTGAAGTTTCAAACGCTGCACTTTTAGTTTCTCAAATTTGATAAATAAATTTAAATGGTCCCTAAACTCATTTGACCGCTAATTGACTAACGGAAATATGACGTGGTAATTGTTAGTCCAAATAAATTTGTTGACTTGGCTAATTATATATATGTATATATATATTTTTTAGAAATGACTTGGCTAATTATATTGATTTTATATTATTTTTTATGATTAGACATATTAATTTTATATTTTCTTTTTTATGACTAGACATATGAGGTGGCCATCTTCTTCTACTTTCTTCCTCCTTTTTCTTCTCCCCCGGCCAAACTCTTCTTTCTTCTTCTTTGTTTCTTCACCGGCCAAACTCGTCGGCGCCTCCCCTCGACACTTTCGCTGTCGTTCGCCCAAGATGTTTGCAATCTGAAACGAATGCCCCGTCGTTTGCCCATTCGTTTTAGAACTACCACAAAACCATTCGTTTCAGATCTACACAAGGGACCCTTCGTTTTTCAGATCTACCACAAAGTTTCAGATCTACAAAGCTACCATGAAGCTTTCATTTTTTCAGATCTACGGATCTACAGTGAAGCTTTCATTTTTCAGATCTACCATAAAGGGAGAGCTCCCTTACGTCTCAGATCTGGAACGGGGGAGCTTCTCCTTAATGGGTAGATCTGAAACGAAAGTCGAACGTTCTTGGGCGGTGAGCGGCAATGAAGGCGTCGAGGGAAGGCAAACAGTTGCGGTGGTGAAGAGTCACCGTTGCCGGCTCCGACGAGTTTGGTCGGAGGGGGGAAGAAGGAAGGAAGAAGAAAGAAAAGAAAGAAAAAGAAAAAGAAGGAGATGACCACTCCAATCACAAAATATTAATAAAAATTAATATAACGGGTCAAATCAACAAATTTTAACTGCCACGTCATATTCCTCCGTCAACTAGCTGTCAAAGGAGTTTAGGGACTACTTATATCCCTTTATCAAAATTGAGGGACTGACCAAATAGACACCTAGTTCAAAACAAGTCTCAGACAGATCGTGGAATGTCTATGGCTCGTTTAGTAGGGTTCACTTTTCCTCTTTCTCGTTTTCAATTTTTTCTCGTTTTCAATTTTTTTTTCTATCTTTAAATAGACTTGTATAGTTGACATTGGTCTATCATCTCTGTTGACATTAGTCAATGATAAGTATCATCTCTTAAATCATAAGAGATTATTACAATCTAAACATTACAATTATTTATGTTTCTTATTTTTATAAAGATTTTAAAATTTGTATAGAAATTTTGATGACAAAAAAAAACAAAAAACCATCTTCATTGTTCCAACATAAATAAATATCTTGTTTTACCATTATTGAACAATAAATAAATATCTTGTTTTATCATTATTGAATCAATATAAATCTATGTATATTGGGCCATGTAATTTTACTTTGTAAATAAATAACATTACTAAATAGACCCTACCCTATTAAATCTAAGTTGAAACAAAAAAAAAGTATTAAACTAATATGCATAATTTAAAGTTTAGGAATATAGTACTAACCATTTAAACTATTTGATAAACTATAACCAATACTATTTAGTTTTTTAAGAATCAATGTGATTGTTAGCAATTTTCACTAAAGAAATGACTAAAATTTAAAATTGTTTTAAAAGTAAAAAAGATGTTAAATCTTTTCAAAACATGAGACTTTAATAATATATTTATAATATATATTAGTAAGTAATTAGTTAACGACAAACTAATAAATACCAAAAATTAACCGATTAAAATATATATCTCTTTGAAAATATTAGGTCTCGGGTCTCCTGGATTGAGCGGTGGTTTTGATTTTTGTGAGAACTATTTGAACCTTTTCCCGTTTGCGCACTAAAAGAGCCCATCATTAACCATTATTTAGACATCAGACTTTTTAGTCATAAGAATAAGAATTTAAAAAGTAACTATTTTAAATTTTTAAAAAAGTAACTATTATTATTATTATTATTATTATTATTATTATTTTATTATGCCTGTCCTGACTATTAAGTTTTAGTGTATCACACATTTATATGGCACGTGAGAGTGACTCCCATTCACGTGAATATGTTTATGTTTAGATCCTGTCTTAGAAATGATGCATTTGTTTCTTGCAGTGCACAGAATAGTTACGGGCGCGGGCGCTTAGTTATGAAACGAGGAGACAAGAAGTAAAGGGGCGGCCACATTTGTTTTATTGGTTGCATATATTATTACATATTGTATTACGGCGCTTTATGGAGATAACATTATTTTAAGACTCTTGATTTCACCCGCAACCCCAAAAGATAAACAAACACAGAGCTAGCTAGCCAAACGCGGCCTTATTATTTTTCTCTACTCACCAGCACCAAAACCATTTGGAGCTGCAGATTTTAAAGCCCCTTCGTGTTGTGTTCATTTGCGGCTTCCGGAGAAGGGAGGGAGGAGAAAGCTCTGTTGCCTCCTGGCCTGCTTCAGGTCCTGCGCCTCTCTTGGTGAGATTTGGAACGCCTGCTCCAGCACTTGCTGGGGCAGCCCTCTGAACACCGACGTGTACCCGACCACCGGGCTCTTTCGCGGCTGGTTCGACGTCTTGAACGTGATCCACTCCGCCCCCTTCGGCCCCGCCCTAGCCATGGTCGAGTAGAACTGAGGGATCACAAACATGTTTCCTCTCGACACTCTCTCGTTGAACACTTGTTTCCCCTTGTCATCTGCTATTTGGACCTCCACCTCTCCCTCCACCACGTACACCAACCTGTGGTCTGTCATCGACCAATGCAGGTTGTATCCTGCATTCTGCAGTAGTATACCAGAAGGAATCTTTAAACCTTAAATCCTAAACCTTAAACTAAAAGAAAGCAGTAGAATATAACTATAACTATTACCGGGAAAAGGTGGGCTTTCTCGGCACTGATGCCCAAGAACCTGAGGATAGGGAGCTTGTGTTCGTTGACAATGTTAACTCTACCGGCCTCCCTGGAGTAGAGATCAGACTCTTTGTGAGTGTTCATGTCGTACCTGATTTTGCGGGTGCAGACGGTTTCTTCCACCCCATTTCTGCTGCTGAGTTCTTCCTCCTGCTCATCGGGTCTCAAAAACGACATTTCTTCGTTGCACTTCACGATCAGTCCCTCCCTGCTGCTTCCTTGCTGCATTTTCCTCACCAGATCACGAGGAACCTGGAAAGCCTCCGCCAGCAGCTCAGCGTCGAACCCATTGAAGATGTTCACCAGATACTCCGATCCTCTCCCTTCCTGCCTTCCCTCCCTTGAAGCTCCACCCGCCATGTAAAATGACTGATCCAACACAACCCGTGCGGATATTCAGATTAAAACAAACACAAAACAAACAGAAACAGAAACACAGATCTCCTGCTCTGATTTAAATTAAATACCCTTATTTGGTGGTCGAGCTGGTTGGCCTCGTTGTTGAGGTCCATGAAGGCGACGACGATGAGGTCTTTGTTGCCGTCGTTGTGGAGCCACTCGACGGTACCGGCCGACACGGCGACAATGTGTCCACGGCGGACTCTGTGAACCTTCTGGTGCTGGTCTCTGACCCCGCGGACTGCACGGCCTCTGCGCTTTGCTGGTGTCGTTGAAAATTCCCCTGATTCTGCCTCGTAGATCTCTGGACACCCTGGGTAGTTCAGCCCCACAACCCCTTCACCTGCAATCTCTCATGGTTTAATTAATAATTTTTTTTTTTGTTAATTAGTAGGCAGAGAGATCAAATGCAAAAAGAAAAGAGAGAATTTTAGAAGAACGAACCTTGCTCGACGTAAAAGAGCATGGGGGAGCTATGGAATTTGGGCAAAGAGAGTGAGTTGGGCCTGATGATGATCCTGACGGCACCAACTCCAGCGCACTGAAACTCTTCCTCAGACTCGTCCCACAGCTCAACGACGCCTCCCTCCGACTCGAGCCGGTGCGAGGGCGGCCTGGCGCTGAGCCGATCCAGCCGGCACTGCTGAGCTTCTTCCCTCAGCTGATGCCGCCAGCTCTCAGACGCTTGCCCGCTCACCAGAAACGAACCACATAGAAGAGAAGAGAGCACAATTATGGCCGCTGCAAATTTGGTACCCATTGTTATTCACTAACAAGGAAAACGAGAGAAGATGTGTGAGTGAGGTGATGGTATTGGAAACGGGGGGCCTTCATATATATACACCCCATTTGGGCTCAATCTCTCGACATTCAATCTGGGACGTGGAGATCTGCATGCGATCTTTGTAACACTACACCCACCATTTGTCTTTCTTTTGTCTTTTTATTTTCCCATCACAATTCTGCTGCTGATTTCTGATCCACCCACCACCTGTATGCTCTGCCCTTCTTCTTCTTCTTTGCCAAAGTTGCATGCTAATTGCAAGTATCTGTGTCCTAGTGTAATCATTCTTTTTTCTTTCTTTAACATTTAATATTCTATGGTCTAGAGGGTTTGTTTGTCATATTAATTCGTTCTACCAAGTTTACTCCACTCACAAAACTTTTTGTGCTATTGTATTTAATACTTTTCTAAACTTTTCCTATCATTTGAGCTTTTAAAGCTATTTAATAAGCCCTTAAATTTACGGATAACTATTTTTTACTTTTTATTGTTTAAGTATTGGGCGGGTCAATTTGTGTGCATCTCGACTAGTCTCACTTTATATTGAATTAATTTTTAGGATAACTATTTTTTACTTTTTATTGTTTAAGTATTGGGCGAGCCAATTTGTGTGCATCTCGACTAGTCTCACTTTATATTGAATTAATTTTTAGGTAGACGAATCATCATAGAGATTGAATCAATTTCTTCTAAATCTTTTTGATTTACTATTTAATTTGTTTTTAATTTTTCATTTTTAAAAATTGTGCTTATTTATTCATTATTTTATTTTTCATATTTCACTTTTCATTAAAAAAAAACCATTTGAATTCTTATCTAAAATTAAATAAAAAACTAAAACAAATGAGGTTTGAAAAACTACTTTTTCTTTTTTAGTAATTTATAAAAAAAAATTACTTTTTCTTTTATTTTCAAAATTGGCGTAAATTTTGAAAACAATTAAAAACCTACCTAACAAAATAGAGAAACAAATAAGTAATGATGTTTGTTATTATTATTATTTTTTTCAAGGTACAGAGGGTAAAAATTTTAATATACTTATATGTGCGTATAAAGAATCGATATATAAAATAAAGTACAATTTTGCCATAGAATGAAGACTATAATTAGAAGATCATTAATGCTCCACTATCTTTGCCAAAACGAGCATAGTTCAGTGGTAATTGGCATATGACTCTAGTTGTGAGTTCGAATCCCTTCCCCAACATGTTGTACTAAAAAAAATACTCCACTATCTTTAATCCATTTAACTTAGAGCTAAAAGGAGAAAAACAAAATCCTTGTAGTCAAGCTTTGTTATTAGTTGAATTTTATGTTTGAGCTACCTACGATAATATTTGGTCGGTAGAGGTAAAAATAGGCGAGAGCTCTAGTAGGTAATTTAGGTAACTTTCTCACTTCTAATTTTAGAAATAAATTTCAATAAATAATGTATTGTATTATATAAATCAATTATTAATTTCATTAACATGTTTAAATTAGTTTCAAATTTGTTGAATAATTAATTACCCTTTATTTTTAAATTCTAATTACAAAAAGAAATTGTAAGTAAATAATATATTGTGATATTTTTGGACGATAAATGAAGAATTGAAATTAATAACTGTTGATGCGTGGATTTCGGTCCTCCGGTTCACCTCCTCGCACCTACCAAACTTGTTGATCCGGGACTAGTACCTGCAAAACCAGATGAGCTAAACCGGTGCGACTCTAGTCACACGGGCTCCGATGCTTAAGTTAGCAGGAGAATAATGTGAAATGTAGCCAATTTTAGCTGTCCTTACCTCTAAGGCTGGATCGCTACTTATAGTCATCAGGTTGTTCCAGAACATTCCATAGGTAGCTAATCCTAATTTCGTTGGCGGGCCTGGGCGAAACCGTGGATTGAAGACGAAGGACCGCTGGAGGGCCGTGGGCCGAGCCCCGGGTCGGGACCGAGCCCATCGCGGCCCAGTGGCTTCCTCCCGATCTTCACCTGTACCTCGACTTTCGGTTTCCATTGCATAACAGTTGCCCCCTACTCTCAATATGATGCTTTCGATCTCATTGGGAGTATAGCTTTTGCAGTGATCTATCTTGTCATATGGGCCCGAGTCGAATGAATTGTCGAATCATTGCGGGGCTCATGGCACCCTTGTCGCAGTGAGTGGTCTTATCTTCACGGGACACAAGAAAGTGAAAGTGTATGTCAATTTTCCTTTTCCTTGCTAGACCCGATGCAGCCTGTCATGCAACTGTCACATCTACAGTAGACCCATGCTTTGAGATCTCGAGGTGTTGGGTGCCGAGCCGAGATGTCACAAGAGTGTTGGGTACCGAGCCGAGCACCCTTTGGCCTGCTGGGTAAAGACCTCTAGACTGAGAACTGTGCTATGAGTTGAGGGCTATTTAAACCCCTCCATCCTTATCAATTCTTGTCAACCTCCCAACAAGGTATTCATTTCTCTTCCCTATTCTTTGTCGTATTTTCTTTTTATATGGCCGACCTTGATTTCGAGTGGTCTACCTCGGATGATGGGTCATCATCGCATCCTTCATCAGAGTCCCAGTCTTGACGTCCATTTTGGATGGATAACTCCACTCTTACGGCGAAGGACCTGCGCCGCCTGCGTTCGAAATACCGTATCCCGGATTCGGTTAGCCTTCGTCTTCCGAATCTGGGAGAGAGTATTGACGGTTCTTATCCCGGTGAAGTAGTATTTTATGCTGCGATGTTCCAATTTGGAGTTCGCCTACCATTGCCTCTTTTCCTTCAAAACTTTTTAGCTTTTAATCAAATAGCTCCTTCCCAAATCATTCCGAACGGGTGGTCTACTTTGATTAGCTGCTTTATTTTGTGGTCGCACCTCGGGGGCGAGCAGCCTCTGACCGCCGCGAATTTTATGTCGCTTTATTATCTCAAACACAGCCCGAGGATAACTTTCATTTTTATGTTAGTTCTCGGAATCAAATTCTGGTTATGGGTCCCTCCTCAGTGAAGCATTGGAAGAATGAATGGTTCTTTGTTGGCGGTGACTGGCTGGCCCGTGATGAGAGAGGGTTGTATTTTCCTATCCCGACCGAGTGTAGGGAGTTAGGTAAGTAGCTTCCGAGCTCCGCCGGGACTTTCGCAAACGTCAATTCTGATATTCCTTTTTGTTGGCAGTTTCCCGCAACTGTGAGCTCACCGCCGAGGCAACCACTTTCTATCACACCGTTATCCAGCTACCGGATATCGAGCGTTGGGGCCCAGATTTGGTTACGGAGCAAAACCTAGTGGATTTTGGCTTGACCCTTCCGCGTAACCCTCTAGGTCCTTGTCGAAATCCTCTCTTCACTTTGCATGAACGTCGCTTTTTACCTTTATCTTTGTTTGTAGACATGTCGAGACGGAGTGCTTCCTTGTATGAAAGAGAGCGTCGCCGGAATACCCGGGGTTTGGGGGCCGGTTCCAGTCGGGCTTCGGATATTGAGGTAACTGATTTGACCGAGGAGGGACTCCCTTCACAACACACTCGATCTTCCATGCCTCCAACAGCCCCGAGGCGCTCTGCCCGCCTTCATGAGACAGCTACCCCGTCCTCCCCACGAGGTCACCCAGGAAGCTCCTCTCAAGTCCCAATCTTCCCTTTCTCTGGCCCATATAATTCTGATGCTGACGGGGCAGCTTACCTGGAAAGAGCGTTTAGTCTCTGGCAAGGCCTCGACGACTCATCAAGTGGGTCAGACTTTGGTCTGTCTAATCCTCAGCACAGCATCAGCACCTGCCTTATCGATCTCCACCAGGTGAGTGCTTGGTAACCTCCAGTATTTGTCATAGCATTCTCCCCTAACGTCAAATCTTAACCTTGGCAGACTTTCAACCGTCTGGTGGCATTCTCGAGTCGAGTTGCTGACGAAATTAACCACCTCCGCTGCCACTATGCCCCTCGGGAGGAGCTGGAACAGGTCATTTCTTCCTTCAACCAGGCCACCAGCCTTCTGGAGGGTACCCAACGGGAGTTGGAAGCAGAGAAGAGAAAATCTCGAGACGAGCTAGCTAACCTGCAGAGGAGACTTGACGAGGCCAACGCTCGACTTTCTAATTCTGAGTTCTTGGCCAGGGAATTCAAGAAAACTCAGGAGTATGTTGACTTGCAAAACTCTGTCATGGAGTGCGGTGTTTCCTGGTCTCTCCGTCAGGTTTCTACTCAACACCCTGACATTGACTTTTCCTTCCTCCCGGAGCGTTTTAGGGCCGAGCGTGACGCTCCTGACGACATGGATGACGACGACGACGAGTAATAGGGTAGCTTGAGCGAGTAGTTCTTACGGTTGACTTTTATGTGCTTTGTCACTATGTTGCTTGTATTCTTTTCTTTGGAATCATCAATTAACTCTCTTACCAGTCACTTACTGGCTTACAACTCTAACCCTGATGAAGTTTTGTTGCTTTCTTTTCGTAGGTTTTTAACTCGTTGGTCATAGCCAATGGTTTTACACCCGCTGTTGTTTTTGTATTTTTACTCCATCTCATGTTTTAACCGTGCTAGGCCAATTGACCCGCTTCTGGTTTGACCGTGTTGAGATTGTTTAATTGTTCTTTCCAAACGTGTCGATTAAATTAGATTCATGCTTCGTCGCACATGACCGGCGTCGAGTGATGGTCGGACCCGAGCAGTGGTCGGTCCACGAGCCGTGTTTAGTCGAAAATAAGACCTATTAACAAACATAGGCTATCTCGTAGAACCGCCGACTAATGTAGATCTGCGCCCGTTCGCACTTGGTCGACGCCAACAGTGGTCGGACCCGAGCAGTGGTCGGTCCCGAGCCCTGCTCGGCCTGCCCTGTATAGCTGGTTTTACCGTCACCGTGTAGGATTGGATTTACCAAGCTTACGTCGTTGAGTGTTGAGTAGCCGTAGTCGGTACCTGTTGCCCCCTACTCTCAATTGTATTGTTGATATCTTTTGAGAGTACGCTTGTAGACGAGGCAAAGTACTTTATAAAAAGGTCTCTTGGTATCTCGTTTTGGATTTAAGAAATATAGTTGACAGAGAATTAATGGACACTTTATTGAACAAAAGGAATTATAATTAGAAATCTTGTTAAAAGTAGTAAACAACCATATTTGAAGGAAGAAATAAAAGGTCAACAGCCCCCCTTAGTAGAAGTTCTGTCGTTGTCCCTCATTGAGGTATAGTAGCATTCCCGTGACACTCGTTGTTCTCCTTTAATTTCTCCTACCCCACCCGGTGTTGGGAACTTCATGGATTGGTGATATGTGGATGGTATCGCTCTGAGCATATGCATCGTCGGTCTTCCCAGTATTGCGTTGTAGGAGGATGTGTAGTTAACGACCAAAAAGTCCACCATCTTGGTGACACTCTTCGGCCCACTTCCGAATGTTACTGGCAACTCAATCCTCCCTTCGGGGATGACCCGTTCTCCCCCAAATCCTACCAGTGGTGCTGGACTACTCTTGAGCACCTTTTCTCCTAGATCCATAGCTTTATAGGCTGTCCAGGAGATGATATCCGCCGAGCTGTCCCCATCCACCAAGACTCGATGTACTTTAACATTTGCTATCTTCAACGTGATAACAAGTGCATCGTTATGAGGGTGAAGGAGGTGAGTTGCTTCGTCCTCCGAAAATTCAATTGTCACCGGCCGGTTTGTAGTATACGCGTGGTAGACCTCATTTTGCTCGCGACTCGTCCTAGCTTCACCTACATCTGCTTTCCTTTTTCTCCCGGATTCTCTTTCTATGGGGCCCCCCATTATAGTTCGAATCTCTCTTGCGGGAGACTTGTCGCTTTCGTCGTTCTGGGTCACTTTAGGTTCCTCTACATACTCCTTGAGGTAGCCCCTTCGGATTAGTCCTTCCACCTCTTCCTTGAGATCAAAACAATCCTGAGTTGCATGGCCGTGATCCCTGTGGAAAAGACAATACCTGCCTTTGCTGCGCTTAGCTGACGGGGCCTTCATCCTCTCCGGCCATTTAAGCAACCTTTGGTCTTTGATCTCCATCAGCACTTGCTCGATTGGAACGGTGGTCGGGGTATACTTTTCAAATTTTCGGGGTGGATCTTTCTGGCTACTCCGATCCCTCTTCTCCCATCTCGACCCCTGCGGTTTATCTCCCGACCTCTCCCTCTTTGGGTCGGTTCGCTTTCCGTCAGGTTCCCTTTTTTAGTAAAAGAACTCACCAGCGCTCATGTACCTCTGAGCTCGGCTCAGCGCCTCCGAGAAGGTGTTCGGTGTTCTCTTTCCGAACGAGAATGACAAATGTTCATCCCTGACGCCGGACATGAAGGCCAGCAGAGATACAGCGTCTGTAAGGCCTTCTACCTGCAGCTTCTCCTCGTTGAACCAGGCTACATAGTCGCGTAGACTCTCTGTCGTCCTCTGCTTAATGGTTAAGAGATAAGCCACGGGTCGGCTCCGACACCGCCCCCCTACAAACTGAGCCACGAATGCTCTAGCCAAGCTCTTGAAACTCGAGATCGACCCTCGTTTTAATTGTCGGAACCATATTCTGGCCGACCCGTTGAGAGTAGTCGAGAATACCCGACACCTGACCGCTTCCGACACTCCATAGATATCCATCCATTCCCGATAAGCATCTAGATGATCCACTGGGTCGGTCGTCCCGTCGAATTGCTTCACCGTGGGTAGCTTGAATTTTGGAGGGACCTTTTCTCTCATGATTTCCTCCGTGAATGGTGAGTCGGCTTGATCCAGTAGTTATTCGAGGTCGAATCCCTTCTCCTTGTGGCTATGTCGCTTCTCCAATGACTCTGGCCGATCTGCCGGTTTGCCTTTGTCGAGACTTATCGGTTCAGAGTTTCTATCATCATGGTCGCTCTTGCCCCCATTTGGTGCCGGGGATTTATGTTGCTTTTTCGTCTTTCGAGGGTCGAAAATTCGGGTTCGTCGCCTGGTATTTCCACCTATCCGCAACTTGCTCCCTGCACTGTTCGTTGACTCCTCGGTATCGCTTTCCGCTGGGCCCTTCCCCTTTTTCGGGTCTCTGACAAGGGGCACTTCGTCGGACTCATGTCGCTCGAATTGTCGAAGGACTTGGGTCATGCGTTGAAGCATGCCCTCTACCTTATCTTCCAAGACCGCGAACTGCTTCTGGAATGGCTCAGGGGTCGTTAATGCCTGCACCTCGGGCAACCCCTCCTGACGCTCTTGGTTTGGCTGGTTGGTCCCATCCTCGGGTCCTCCAACCTGGGGGTCGCCCAAGTTCAGCCTCCTCTTGACAGAGCAGTTATCATCAGAGCGTCGTGGACTCCTTTCTGGTGTCATGTTGCTCAACTGGATGCTTTAAGTCGTCCCCACAGACGGCGCCAATTGTTGATGCGTGGATTTCGGTCCTCTGGTTCACCTCCTCGCACCTACCAAACTTGTTGATCCGGGACTAGTACCTGCAAAACCAGATGAGCTAAACCGGTGCGACTCTAGTCACACGGGCTCCGATGCTTAAGTTAGCAGGAGAATAATGTGAAATGTAGCCAATTTTAGCTGCCCTTACCTCTAAGGCTGGATCGCTACTTATAGTCATCAGGTTGTTCCAGAACATTCCATAGGTAGCTAACCCTAATTTCGTTGGCGGGCCTGGGCGAAACCGTGGATTGAAGACGAAGGACCGCTGGAGGGCCGTGGGCCGAGCCTCGGGTCGGGACCGAGCCCATCACGGCCCAGTGGCTTCCTCCCGATCTTCACCTGCACCTCAACTTTCGATTTCCATTGCATAACAATAACAATAAAATATTATTATAAAAAAATCATAATAAAATATAATAAGTAGTTCAGCATTCACACAACATCGTATGTGTTGATTTAAATTCCAATAAAAAGTATTCATATGAAAAAAAAAAGAATTATGTAAAATATTTACCTAAATAAATAATTAGGAATAGTAAAAGACAATGAACACAAAATATGTTTAAATCAATATTTTGAATTATATAAAATTAATATAATAAAATATGAATACCTAAAATATTCATATAATAATAACAAGACGTTGAAACCAATATCTTCAAGAGTTACGTTATAATTTATAATTTTTTAATTATTTTTTATATACTTTAAAATAAAACTTTAAAGTTCCACATCTTTATTTCTTATTAGTATATATAAAAATAAGGAGAAAAGGTGAGTCGAAAAAAAGGTTCAGAAACTATCCACTTAGGAAATCTGATTTTAAATTCAATACATCTAAATCAAACAGGTTTATTTTTTTTTTTAATTTTTAATTCAAAACCTGACGTTAACAAAAAAATAAATTAGATTTTGTGATGTTTAATTCAAATTCGGTCCTAATTAAATATAATCTTTTTGAAAAAAGTTAATTTGATCTTTAGAATCCCCAATTTATCTTTTATTTTTTTAATTTGTTTTTGGCATATTTTAAATTTGAAATTATAATGAAACTTTAACGAAAATCAATTCAAATTCAAATTTTAATTTCTATTATTTTTAATTAGGCTAGACAAATATGGTAGTTACCAAATGCCATAATTTCTAAAAAAATTAAAACAAAAAACAAAGAAACAATAACCTTAACAAATAATCCCACGCATTTCAAGGAAAAGAATAACATTTTCGTTTTCCTATATTTATGTAGATTACATTGTTTAAAATTAGAAAAGGTACATAATAATTTGAAAAATAAAATTTATAAAATAATTTTCCAAACACAAACAATCACCCCAATTCCAAATAAACTGGTTATAGAGAAAAAAAAAAGAAAAAAAGAAACATATTTTCCGAAGGCCGAAATTGATTAGGACAGGAGATATTAGGATTTAGGATTACGAATTCTCTGAAATTCCTAAATCCTAATTCCACTTGAAGTCCTACTCTCATACAAATTTGGAATTTCTTCTTATTCTACGTTTTGACTTGCATTCTCTATAAAAAGCCAAAGGCAGTAACAGCTTCTCACTCACTTGCCTCACACTCCACAACACAAAACAAAACTCTTCCACTCACTTCCAATACCATGACCAGTACCGTCTTAGAGATTCACAGCGCTGACTCGCCGGCTCCGGCTGCCGGCGATGACGAGTGCTCCATCAAGCAAGTGGATATTACAGTGTCGAAGACCGATGACCCGAACTTGCCGGTTCTCACCTTTAGAATGTGGGTCTTGGGGATTGCCTCCTGCGTCATACTCTCCTTTGTCAATCAGTTCTTTTGGTACAGATCCAATCCCTTGTCGGTTTCTTCCATTGCTGCGCAGATTGCTGTGGTTCCCATTGGCCACTTGATGGCCAAGACGCTTCCGACTCGACCTCTTTTCAAGGGCACGCGTTTCGAGTTCACTATGAATCCTGGACCCTTCAATATTAAGGAACACGTTCTCATTACTATTTTTGCCAATTCTGGTGCGGGCTCTGTTTACGCTACTCATATTTTGACTGCTGTTAAGCTCCTCGACAAGAGGCAACTCACTTTCGTTCCTGCCTTGCTTATTATGCTCACCACTCAGGTTTCTTCTTCATTCCCTTTTCTAATGTTGATTTCTCTTATCTGTTTGATTTTTCCGATGTTGATAATCAGTGTTTCTACTTATTTGATAGATTCTTGGATTTGGGTGGGCTGGAATCTTCAGAAAATATCTGGTTGAGCCCGGGGAAATGTGGTGGCCATCTAATTTGGTTTAGGTTTCATTGTTTAGGTGACGTGTCTTCTTACCATGGTTTTAGTTTAATGAATCTTTTATTCTTTGTATTCATACAGTTAAGTTAGTTAAGTTTGCTGACTAGAGGAATTTTGGGACTTGCAGGGCTCTCCACGAGAAGGAGAAGAGATCGAAAAGCGGCACCACTATCACACAATTCTTCATTTTAGCAATGATCTGCAGCTTTGCTTACTATGTTCTTCCTGGCTACCTTTTCTTTATGCTCACCTCTTTCTCTTGGGTGTGTTGGTTTAATTCCAAGTCTGTTTTACTTCATCAACTGGGCTCTGGCACACGCGGCCTTGGAATTGGCGCATTCGGGATAGATTGGACCACAATTTCATCTTACCTTGGAAGTCCCCTAGCTAGTCCTTGGTTCGCCACTGCCAATATTGCTGTGGGATTCTTTCTTGTTATGTATGTGACGACACCCATTTGCTACTGGTTCGATGTTTATGGAGCAAAGAAGTTTCCTATATATTCGAGCAGCCTTTTCATGTCGAATGGTCTCAAGTACAACATCTCAAGCATTGTGAATTCAAATTTCCATCTTGATCGAGGTGTTTACCGCACAACTGGGCCTATAAATCTCAGTACCTTCTTTGCAATGACCTATGGACTTGGATTTGCCACACTTTCTGCTACACTTGTTCATGTCTTTCTCTTCAATGGAAGGTAAATTCTCAACCAAACTTCAAAACTAATAGTTTAGGCCTTGTTTGGTAACCATTTGTTTTTTAAAATTAAACTTATAAACATTACTTCCACTTGTGTGGTTTTTATCATTTTGCTATCTACAGCTTAAAAACATTTTCAAATTTAAACAAAATCTGAAAAATGGCCAAAAGTTACCAAAGAAATGATAGAACAACCAGATGGTAATTGATTCATGTTCTATATTACTTGCTGATTCATGTTCTATATTACTTGTAGGGAACTGTGGAACCAGAGCAAAAGCGCATTTGGAGGGAAGAGGAAAATGGACATACATACGAGGCTTATGAAAGCCTATAAACAAGTACCTGCATGGTGGTTCCTCATCATCCTTGGGTTGAGCATTGGTCTCTCTGTTTTTACTTGCCAATATTACAATGCATCTCTTCAATTGCCTTGGTGGGGTGTTTTGCTAGCTTGTGCTGTTGCCTTCTTCTTCACTCTTCCCATTGGCATCATTGCTGCTACCACAAACCAAGTAAAGTCATGGAATCCTAATTAAAATCAAAACTACATGTCTGTTTGGTTTCAAGAGATGACTTACTCACGTTAAGTCCAAATGTCTTTCTTGTTTGCAGTCACCTGGTTTGAATATTATAACAGAGTATATCATTGGCTATGCGTATCCCGAGCGCCCGGTAGCCAACATGTGTTTCAAGGTGTTTGGATATATCAGCATGACACAAGCTCTAACATTTGTATCCGACTTTAAACTTGGTCACTATATGAAGATCCCACCCCGGACAATGTTCATGGCCCAGGTGAATTTTATTTTCTATACTTTGGTCTAAAATTATAATACAACATGAAATGGAGTATATGCTAAGTGTGTTATTGTTATTCATAATGAATTAACTTTATGTGGCAGATGGTGGGAACAATCATAGCCGTCGTGGTATACATTTCAACTGCTTGGTGGCTAATGGGATCAATTCAAAACCTTTGTGACACCAACCTGCTACCATCGAACAGTCCCTGGACTTGCCCGATGGATCGCGTGTTCTTTGATGCTTCAGTCATTTGGGGGCTTGTTGGGCCTCGTAGAATCTTCGAGAACTTGGGAGAATATGGAGCTGTGAATTGGTTCTTTATTGGTGGAGCCATTGCCCCTCTACTCGTATGGATTGCGCACAAGATGTTCCCCAAGCATTCATGGATTCGCCTCATCCACATGCCTGTACTGTTGGGCGCTACAGCGATGATGCCGCCTGCTAGTGCCGTGAACTTCACCAGTTGGCTCTTATGTGGGTTTCTATTTGGATTTTTCCTTTTCAGATACAAGACACAGTGGTGGAGACGCTACAATTATATTCTCTCCGGCGGCCTGGATGCGGGAACTGCTTTCATGACAATATTGATATTTCTGACTCTAGGATCAAAGGAAATTGACTGGTGGGGAAACAATGTGGACGGCTGCCCGTTTGCCACTTGCCCCACTGCTAGAGGAGTTATGGTTGATGGCTGTCCAATTATATGATCTAACTTTTTAGCTTAGCAACTAGAAGGGTTTATAAACTGATTTTTTATTTTTAGATAGCTTCTTTACCGTAAATATGTCATCTGGATCTGTAAATGATGATTCTTGTAACCGTCCATTTATTAAACTTAAAATATTCTGCTTATTACAAATTGATTTTTAAATTAACCTAATTAACTAGTATTCTAACTAAATAAGTAATGATGTTTGTTATCATTATTATCTTTTTCAAGGTAGAATAAATAAGGGTAAATATTTTAAGATGTATGAAATAAAGTACCATGTCAACACGATAATTATTGGTGAATTATACTTATAGACTATTGACAATAAAAAAGCTCGCTTAGATATACATGTCAAGTTCGAACCTCATTCCTACATGTAAAAATAAAAAAGCTCAAACTTTATTAAACGTGAATTGAAAAACCGGTGCGCCGACTAACCAAAGCAAATCGGCTCGGTTCGATTCGCCCCTTACGTTTGAAATGTTCGGTTCGACTTAAAGAAGTAACGAACGAACCGAACCCTCTCCCCTTCCCGCAGATCGACAGATTCAAGATTCAGTTCACATAAATCTCTCACAAATTTCTCGACCGCCCTCTCTCTGTGTAAATTCTTTCATTTCTCCTCTCCGGACTGGTATGATTCTTTCTTTCAGATTCGGTTATTTTAATTTATGATCTTCAATACTCACCTCCTTGTGTTTTTATAATTAAAATTGGTATTAGACCGACCATTCATCTTTTTCCCACTCTCTGCCAGTTGGGTTTTAGTTTAATCTTATGATTATCTATGGAAACAACCGCAATCAAACATGGCGCTTGTAAATCTAGGCAGCCGTAGCCGTCGCTTCGTGAATTATCCTTACTTGTATGCTGTCTGATTCTGTTGCATTGTAATTTTGCATCATTTAGTGAGAACAACAGAGGCAATCAAGATTTGCTTAGAAACTGTTACAAAATCGAGGTCATGAACGAAGAACAACGTGATCTCCTTCTTAGCTCGTCTTCTCGCTTCCCTCCTCCTCAAGGTCGCTTCCCCATTTTCACCATCTTTTTTTTTTATTATTACAACTGCTACTGCTGTTCAAAAAGATTCTATCCTTACATATCTACTGTGTATTTTTTGTGTTGTTAGGAGTTAGGTTATCTTATGGAACGGCAGGTTTTAGGGAAGATGCCTGGGTGCTTCTTTCGACAGTTTATAGGGTGGGAATTCTGGCTGCTTTGAGAGCTTTGAAAACTGGGGGTGTGATCGGGTTGATGATCACGGCCTCTCACAATAAGGTATCTGACAATGGGGTGAAAATTGCTGACCCAAGTGGAGGGATGCTCACCCAGGAGTGGGAGCCCTTTGCTGAGGCGCTCGCCAATGTGTCTTCCTCGCAAGAGATCGTTCGAGTATGACTATCAATTACAAATTTTAATGCCCTCGGTTGTCTTAGTTTCATCTTATTTTCTCCACCTTTTTGGTTATTGATTGATATGGGAGAAAATGGAGACTGGGATATGGAGGAAGAGGAGTTGGGGATGGGTTGTTTTACTTGAAAGTTGACTTTTCTTTTGCTAGAATTTTCAATTTATTTAGAGGGTGAGTGTCAGTTTGTTATTATTTCCCATTTGTTTGCCCTTAATATAACTGGACATGGAACTTAAGATGTGATATGTAATTAAATTGACAAACAGTTAATCAATGACTTTGCGGAGAAGGAAAATATCATATTGAATGGAGCAAAATCTGCTAGAATACTGGTGGCAAGAGATACAAGGCCGAGTGGAGAAGAGCTACTCGATGCTGCTAAACATGTATCTGCCCTTCTTTTTGAAATAGTACTTCATTTCTGTGTTTTTCTTTCTTTTTTTTTTGGTTACTTTTTTCCTCCCCTCTTAGTTAAAATAGTGTTCATTTTGTTCACTTGAGCTGTTAAAATTGATTGAAGGGAATTGGTTCAATCAATGGGGCTGTTGCTCATGATATGGGAGTTTTGACAACGCCACAGTTACATTGGATGGTTCATACCCAAAATAAAGGCATGAGGGCATCAGAATTTGATTACTTTTATTCACTTTCAGAATCATTCAGGTTGTCTTATTTTATTTACTGAATTTAGAAATTTACCAATTTGGAATACTTCGTAAGGGCTTTTGTGTTTGATAATATAGGGACTTGTATTTGAACTCAAATAATGGTGAACTGAATGATTGGGATAACCAGTTGGTTGTTGATGGGGCTAACGGTGTCGGTGGACTGAAACTAAAACTATTAAAGGAAATGTTGAAAGGTGTGTCTATTGAGATTCGTAATTCTGGAAATGAAGAAGGGATACTCAATGAAGGAGTTGGTGCTGATTATGTTCAGAAAGAGAAGATTGTTCCACGTGGCTTTGGTTCACAAGATGTTGGGATCAGGTTTGTCATTTCTCTGTTGTTGATTAGTAGAGCTTAACATGGTTCTGAAGTATACCATAATCTTATTCTATTCGTAGTTATATATGCTCCATCTTCTTGGTTATAGTTTATTGATAAGATATGACTTTTCACTGGCTACCTTTTATGGTCTATTTGTTTGTCATTTCAAGTTCTTTCCAAGTCCTAACAGATTTCAAATGAATGAATTCCGTTTGTTATCACATCAAATAGAATGATTTAAAATATTACATGATTTTGTATCATGTTTTCATTTAAAAAAGTTTCCGAACGAAAATGATAAAATTTTAAAGTAAATTACTTATTTAACCTTGTCATATTTTAACTTTCTATTGATAAATTAAGATCAAAAGCCTATATTTGTAAAATTTGCAAAAACATTCAAATAAGAAATTTAATTACATTCTTTTCAATATTTCTCATTCCAAACAAGATGAATAACTAAATCATTTCTCGAATTTCAAATTATAGGATTTAAAATCATTTCTTGAATTTTGTTGATTTCGAACAAAGGTTAGAGAGCAGATATTGGTTGTGGTAAGTTCAATCTATTAAGCTAGAGAATTTATATTTTATTATTTATAGGACTGAATTATTGGATACTTCTAGCTTTTTCAGGTGTGCTAGTTTTGATGGCGATGCTGATCGGCTCATATATTTTACCGTGCCATCAAAAAGTAGCAATAAGATCAATCTTGTCGATGGGGACAAGATATTATCTTTATTTGCTATATTCATCAAGGAACAATTAACAATTTTAGCAGGAAGGGACAAAGATAAAATCGAGTTTGAGCCCCGCCTTGGTGTTGTACAAACTGCTTATGCAAATGGAGCATCAACTCGGTATCTTAAAGAGTTGGGACTGGAAGTAGTGTTCACTCCAACAGGAGTAAAGTACCTGCATGAGAAAGCTGCTGAGTATGATATTGGGATCTATTTTGAAGCAAATGGTCATGGGACTATCTTGTTCTCAGATTACTTCGATGGCCGGATATTTCCCATTCATAATCAGCTCTACAGTGTAGCTAAAGGTAATATATGACATGGTATTTGTTATCTGTGTTGGGTCACTTTTAGAGGTCATATTAGGAATATTAGGGGGTGACATATTTGTAATTGAGGAGTTTGTTAGGGTGGAATGTTTATAAATAGGGAGAGTTAGGAACTAATATTGGGAATTAATTTTATGTGGGACATCTCTCTCGTAAGGCTATTATCATTTTAGTTTTCTCTTTGATATTTGCAATATAAGTCCGGTGTTGTTTTCTTATAACTGAGATTCTAATAACTAAATTTTGAGCATAAAAGTTACCTCATCATATCTTTCAGATTCGGAAGAGGAAAGTGCAGCCAGGAGATTACTGGCAGTCAGTAAATTAGTCAACCAAGCTGTGGGAGATGCTCTGAGTGGCTTGCTTCTAGTCGAGGCTATTCTACGGTACAAAAATTGGTCGATACATAAATGGAGTGAGCTTTATCAGGACCTACCGAGTAGGCAACTCAAGGTTTGCTTGTTGATTCCCTTTCTCTATGAAACAAGTTTATTATTTTACTTTTGAGAGAAAAGAAGCAAATTTTTTTCTCTTGGTTGGCTAGGTTTTTGTTAGTGTGCTGTATTTAGAGCTTTCTATAAGGTGGTTCTTTAGGAGTTTTAACAAGGAAGTGGTTATGCTCGTTGATGTAGAGACCATCGAGTCTTCTTACAAGTATCTATGGTCCTGTTTTTTAAAGTCACATTTTGTTCGTTACTAAACAATACAATTAAAATTCAACTTCATATTCTGTCTCTGGAGTAGGTGAATTTTGCTTGTTGGGAATGCAAAAACTGTAGCTGTTCGTAATTTTGTTTTAGGCTTCTGTTGCTAAGGATTTTAGTAATTATCCTATCTCTAAATTCAAGAATTGGAGCCTTTTTTTGTAATTTTGTTTAGTTTGTTTTTCTGTTTTTTGTTAGCTTCTTTTTTCTGGTTCCTTTTAGTTTTGGCTACGTCTTTTTTATTTATTTTTTCTTTCTTTGTATTTCCCTTGTGAATTCTTTCCTTAGGTCTCAAAGAAAGCTGTTCTATTCATTAAAATAATAATAATAATAAATATGTATATATATTTATAATAATAATAAAATAAGCATTTTTTACTTGGGTTGCCCTTAGAAGACACCCTGCTTAAGACACTCTGCTTTTTTTGGTTAAGGGTGGCAAAGTTTTACCTTCCGACTTTTTATATATAATCTTTCCAAGCTAAAATTTAAGGGTAAATTAGGGGGAAAATCATTAACGTATAATACTTTGCATCTAAGACGAACTAGGGGCAATTGACCTCCTTCTCCCGTCTCCACATTATCAATTCAACTATTGTAGTAAGTCGGATCGTGAGCCTGCAGGAGCATACATGTTTGTCGCTCTCATAAGCAACTATTTGAAGAAGATCCTTCTTTGATTTGAATATGACTCTTTCTTCCTTAACTCGCAGGTGAAAGTTGTTGATAGAACTGCGGTTGAAATGACCAATGCAGAAACTGAGGTTGTAAAGCCACCTGGTATACAAGAAGCTATCAATTCCGAAATAGGTAATGACAATATCGAAATCTTTATTCGCTTGGTTAATTTTGTTGCAAGTTTCAACTGACATATTGCATAATTATCCTTTCCATCTTTTACAATCTTGCTTTTGGGATCTACTTAATTATACCACTTTTAAAAGTCATCCCAAAATCATTCAAAAACTGATTTACATATTCATAATTCACACCGTAGAAAGTAGCCCAAGATGTGGTCCATGTGGAGTAATGTGTGGCCTCTTCAATTGCAAGATATCACCAACATTTTCACCCTACCTAAAACTGAAATCAAAAGAAAAATGTCTTTAAATTGGTGCAATCTTTTTAAGTTTTCAAAATCTACTTTTAATAGCAGCCATGTGATACTTATTGTGGCAGGCTTGTGTCTTTTCTATTTTGTAGGTATTTGGATTGAGAAGAATAGTAGAATTTTTAGGAGTGGAGAGGTCTGGATCTAGTTAGATATAATACTCTCTTTGTGGGTGTCGATTTCCAAGTCCTTTTGTAATTATCAATTAGGTCTCATTCTTTTAGATTGGGGTCCATGATCTCCTTTTGGTAGGCTTGTTTTATATTCTTTCATTTATTTTCAATGAAAGTTTGATATAAAAAAAATAAAAAGATCTGAGTGAGATTTGTGATTCTGTTATGTTTTCTCTTTGATTCCAATTTCCATCTTGAGTTCGAACTATAAAAACTGTTATGTACATTCCCTTCTTCCTCTGTATTGTTTTCTCTTTTCTTGTCATCCCATTTGGATTAATATGTCTCATATTTGTCTATGAAATCTGTTCTGGATGTGAAAAGAAAAATGGCAGTGTGTCTGAGATCCTTCAATCCTTTTGGTCAGCTTTATAATCTTAACAGATTCTACAAACTATAATGTCCACGATTGTTTTTCGTTTCTGTTGCAGCAAAATATCCTCAAGGCCGTTGTTTCATAAGGCCATCAGGAACCGAGGACGTTATCCGTGTCTATGCAGAAGCATCCACACAGGAAGGAGCAGATAACCTAGCAAGCTCAGTAGCGAAAGTAGTAGACCAATTCCTCGGGGTTGGCAGCTCAAAACAAGCAGATCAATGAACGACCATGAGACACATGATGAAAATAATGTTTCCATGGATGAAGCTCTGTTAGAGATTCATCCTAGTCGATATGATCAGCTTCTAATTGTTCGTTCTTAAAGTTTTTACAGAATTTTGCAATGTAAAGATTACATAAGCCGTTCATTTAGTCTTTGTCAGTGATTGCATTCTCAAGAAGTGAACATTGGAGTTGAACAGACATTTCAATAACATTTGTTAGACTGTAAAATAATCTTTTGAATGTTGATGGAGATTGTTGTTGGGCACTCTTTTAAAAAATGGTTTCTGTTTTTATTTTCCCAACTGTTATTAATAATATCTCTTAGAATAATTTATAATGCTCATGGTTCTGTAAGGAAGAACCACTGGTTGATGAATGTTTTCTAGTTTGCAAATTTTCAAATGAAGAAATGGGATTAACTTTTTTTTCCCCTTTCGTAAAGCTTCTTTTTTGGTTGCTATATTACATAATCACTCGAACATTATTTAACATATACGAAAGATGATTCTCAATAAAACTAATTTCCTTCTTTTTTTTTTTTCTTCCTGGAGAACTCGAGTGAGAGATAGAGGGCTCTTCTTCTCTCCTTGGCCACTTTTTTATTATTAAATTTCATAAGCATTCAATGACATTATTGAACATGTATGGCTATAGGTAAAAAATCAAATAGCTAATACCAAATACGATAAACAATAACACTAATTTTGGGAGGGAGAAGGGATTCTTCATTGGGACTCAAGTTGGACTCGTCATGTTATCAAACTGCATTAATATCATTGGCATTCGGTTGGTTTGCCTTGGCTTTTGACTCATCAAGATAATTCTGATAAATATAGGAAACAAATCCCCAAATAGCCAAAACTAAAGCCATGGCCTTCACCCCATCCATTTTGTCATGGAAAAAGATCACTGCAAGAATTGGAACCACAGGCAAAGCCAATGTGCTAATCACATTAGAGAACAATGAAGACACCTCAAAAATCAACCCCAACAAACCAATGGAGGAGACCTGCCAAGCCACTGCAGTCCAAACCACAGTCATCACATAGGACACTCTCCCCTCTCCATACTCCCTCATCTCATCTCCCAAATCCCTCCACTCCCCGCTCACGAAAAGCCCGACCACGCACCCACAGCTCGCCACGAGCGAGGGATATATTTGCATATCCAACACCGTAGAGAATGTTTCTCTCTTCATAACTTTCTCGAAACACACTTGGAGAAGGCATAGATACAACGAGTAAGCAGCCGATGCACCGAGCGTGCAAAGGAACCCGATTATGTACTTCCCTTTAGCAGAATGCGGTGTGGTGTCAGACTCGGAGTTGAACGCTAGAAGGGAAGCTGAAACTGTGAGGAGGACGAGGGAGTTGAGTATATAAGAAGTGAACTTCTGAGCATTGAGGAAGAAGCTGAAAAGTGCATTGAAAGCTAATTGAGTTGCACAAAGAAGTGAGTAAGTAGAGACAGGAAGGTAGAGAAGGCCATAAGAATACATCAAGTTGTCTCCTATCAAAAGAAGACCAAAAGCAAAGCAAATGAAGAAAAATGTGAGGAAATTTTGCTGTTTGGAGGAAAATTTGGTGGGTTGGGGAAAAAGGCAAAGAAGGGGAAGGAGAATTGGAAAGCCAGCTGATTGAACCAATGTGGCCATCCATTTGCTATTCCCTCCTTTGTCATAATAAAGTCTTCCCAAGAGAGTTGCTACAGATTGGCCACAAACAAGAAAAAGGGTGTACAACCCGATACGAATCCGCCGCGTGTATCGTTCGAGCTTTCGAGTTTTGTTTGAATTCCGCTCTCTTTGATTACCTGACCAAATAAATCTAGATGAGTTTAACAAAATCTTTGTTTTCATCTTCATCTTATAAAAAAAAAAAATAGTAAGAGATTCTACCTTTACTACGAAGTTCAACTTCTTCAGCTGCCTCCATGAGGATCTTGAGGCTTTTGAAGAGCAAAGGATCTTGGTGAATTTTAGAAACAAAATAAGTGTTTGGATGCTGAGAAAGTGAAGGAAGATGAACTTTATAAACTTGGGAATAGGATTTGTTTGACTGAAGCTGCACACATTACTCAAAAGTCAAACTTTGAAATACATTTATTGGCTGTGGGGATTCATGGTTGAATGTTTGAAAAGAAAATTTTGGAGTTGGACAAGTTTTTCAAACTCTTATTAATGATCCTGTTTGATTTATATATTGGGAAGTTGTAGGAATAAGGATAAAATAACTTACTGTTATTATTTACTAATAATTAGGCCTTGCTTTTTCCTTTTGTATCTGAGTTTATTTAGGCCTCGTATTTTAAAACGTTTATAATAGATTTTTGGGTTTTTTTAAAAGTTGTGTTGTGACTATTTAGTCTACATATTTTGAAAGATTTTAATTGTCCATTTATAGTTTTGTGTTGAATAGAAGTATGATATTAACTATAATGGTATAATTTTGGATCAAAACAGTCACGTTTTTAAAGTAGGTAGATCAAAATGAACATTTAAAAAGGGACGAATAAATTTTAACCTCCAACTTTTTTGGTGGTAAATATTAATGTCTTGAATCTTGATCAGTTGAGCTCTCGGGGATAATCTCATTCAATTAAAAAAAACAATCATAGTCAGTTACACATCTTCAAAAAGATGGAATGTGGGACTTTGTTGGTATAGATAGTGACCATCAATTTTTTTAATCTTTTCTTAATCATGCTTCCATGATTTTAGAATTTCTCACACTCGAATGTAGTATCAGTTTAGTCATGTATCCCTCGTGGTGTCATAAGTTATTTCAAAAGTGCGAGTAGAAAAAGTTATTAAGAAACTTAAGCATTTAGGTTTTCTATGTTTCTTGTTTCTCTTCCTTTTAGAAATTTTCCCAAAATTATGTCGAAATTTTATAAACAATAAAATCAAGTTTCTTATTTCTTGTTTCTATTTCCAATTTGTTCCAAAATATAAATGTGTTAGTTGAAAAAGGAGGTAGGATTGCTATTGTTAGAGATCATGAAGTTCTATTTTTCTTTATTAAAAAAAGTAAACAAGAAAGAAGAACATTGCGGGCTTTTAAAAATCAAGTTTGTTCAAAAGATATCTCAAACACACTTTTAACTAATTGATTGCAGCCTACATGAGCATAGCTAAATAACAGTTGACATATATTCGTTTCCTTCGAGTAGGAGGGTTCCATACTCCCCATTTATTGTACTAAAAAGGCAATTGATTGCACCACATGTGCAAATTTAGATTTTAAATGGGAACATTTATTTAAATTTAGGTTTGAATGAATGAAAATTGGAATTCGAAATCTATGACGCATTTGATCACAACTTCTCTATTTCGAGTTAGAAATATAGGTGTTCTCATTTTTAACAAACATCTCTAGAAATATCTCAAAAACCATAAAATCAAATTTCTTGTTTTTTAATCTCAATTTTTATTTTTTTACAAAAATATAAATAAAAATATTATTTTAGACTTTCTCTTTTTTATTATTACAATCATTTGGATTAAAATCTAACTCACTCGCAAAGATATATTCTCTTGGGAATGAAAGAAACAAATTTGTAATTTAATTGTACTTTTCTTTTCTCAAAAAGTGTTATTTACTTCTAATCCAAAGTTCAATAAAGATACTGGGACAGGTGGCGACGTGAAATTACCTTTTGGACAGGGGTTGGCAACTTCTAGACGGAAGGGTAAAAGAGTAAAAAGGTCATAAATGAAAGCATGGGGCTGAGAGCAGCGGATTATAGCCCAACTTCATGTGGTACTATAAAAACCTGGTTTCCGCTTTGCACTCTGGATTTTTCCAGAAGCTCAAGAAATCTTCAAGAATCTGCTCCTCTATTTTCTCTCCAGCCCTAAAATCACCAGGTAATGGATATTTTCTTTCTAATTTCCACTTTTTCCTTTCGAATTTTTGTTTTCGATTCTTGGTAGAAGAAAGAGAAGAAGAAGATGATCTCGTCAATTCGCGTGTTGATTTTCTTTTTCATTTCGATTTTGTGTTAATTTTGATAGCTATGGTGATGAATGATGACTATGATTATGGCTCGATAGGTTATTCTCCTCCATCCCTTCTTTTATCTATACCATGCTCTTTTATTGTATGATACAATTTTTATTGACATCTGTTTTTATCCTTTTACAAGATTGTATTTTTATTGTACACGAGAAAGGAGACGATGAGCAGCAGAAATAGTCGCACCATCTATGTTGGCAACCTTCCTGGAGATATTCGTTTGAAAGAAGTAGAAGATCTGTTTTACAAGGTTCTATTTCCTCATATATATATATATATATATATATATATATATATATATATATATATATATATATATATATTTATATAATCTTCTCATGAAATTTGAGTTTTTAATCATTCGACGATTTTTTTGTTTCCTGCTCAAAGAAAAAAAAAAGGGGAACGAGAATTTTTGTTATTATATTGAGATGTTCCCGAATCTCGACTAAATTTAGTTTAATTGCAGTATGGACCCATTGTCGACATTGATTTGAAGATTCCTCCACGCCCACCGGGCTATGCTTTTGTGGAGGTGAGGTTAAATCTTGACGCATTTGGAACATTTTTAATCTTGAGACCCTTTAAATTATTTTGGGTGTTTTAAGAATTTAGGTAGCTGCATGGAACTGTTGGTGGTCCTTAATGGCAAACTTCTATTCTGTTCATAACTTTAACTGTTTTAAATGCAGTTTGAAGATGTTCGTGATGCGGAAGATGCAATTTATGGCCGAGACGGGTATAAGTTTGACGGATGTCGTTTACGGGTACAAGTTGAAATACATTCTTGCTGACATTATTCTCCTACAGTGTCTAATTCACTTATCAAAGTCTAAGGTTGCAATGATTCTGCCTTTTCTGCCTTCGTAGGTGGAATTTGCTCATGGTGGAAGGGGACAATCGTCTTCAATAGATCGTTATAGTCGTAGTGGAAGCAGCCGCGGTGGTGTTTCTCGGCGAACTGACTATCGTGGTATGTATTTTATTTACTTTCTAGTGTGAAAGTCCGATTCCATTGTGACAATATTTTCTTTCTGCAGTTTTGGTCACTGGATTACCTCCTTCCGCTTCATGGCAAGACCTGAAGGTAAGCATGATGTCTGTTTCTGGAAATAGCACACTAATGTAGTAAGTTGTCCATTTATTTGTTCGATAATAGGCTCTTTTTTTAAATAGAAAAAATATATGACTACACCTACTAATTGATAGTTGTCTTCCTGTAATTCTATATTCAGGATCACATGCGTCGTGCTGGCGATGTCTGCTTCTCTGAAGTTTTTCGAGATCGTGGAGGTTTGTTGCATTTGGCTGAATCTATTGTACTTGTTTGACCTTTCTCGAAGGATTCACAAAGAAATTTGCAGAAAAATTGATTAATTATTACAATGGCAACCTTCATATCTTGCTCTTTTCTTTTAAAAACAATATTATTCTTATTTTCAAATACCTTCTAGGCTTTACTAAGATGAGGTAAACCCAGGGTTGTCTGACTGGTTCTATCTAAAAAAGAATGATATCTGGACACTCATGGATATAAAAAAAAAAAAAAGAATGATATACTGAAAACAAAAAAAGAAGATGTACCGGAAGCTAGTAACAAGGTTTTTTTTAGTACAGGCTAGTGACAAGTGATAGGTCTTAAATCCTTGACCCTCTGAGTACTTGGAATAAGGCAAGTAAAAGTTCCATTCATATTTGGATCAATAATACTGCTCTCATTAAACGCATGAACCACATTATTTACTTTCCCTTGGTCAAGAAACTTGAAATTATATTATCATTGGGCCATTCCACCAAGTTATTTATCCTGTTTTGTTTTTTTTTAATACCTCCTGCTATTTAGATAGTAGATTGAGTTGGGGGATCTATTGCATTTATATGAGCTTAGATAGGTGGAAGGTATTGTGAACAGTGAAGTGTTTTTGTCTCAGGCATGCTTGTTATGGAAATTCTGGTCCTGCTCATATTTTTGAATTGATGTTTTTTTTTTCCCTGGTTACGTTGAATTAAGTCTAAATATTTTTTTTAAAAGTAATTTTTGTTACGATCTGGGCAGGGATGGCTGGAATAGTGGATTACACAAACTATGATGACATGAAATATGCTGTAAGTTGCTTTTTAGATGGTCATCTGATGTCTTTGCAGGGAGATTCGCTTTGTGTTTGATGGTGACACTGGTCCTTTGATTTGGATTTTGTGTTTATGGTTAATTTATTTTAATTTTGTAAATTGTAAACTGGCTTATTTGTGCAGATAAGAAAACTTGATGATTCAGAATTTCGAAATGCTTTTTCTCGTTCATATGTACGGGTATGTGGACTGGAAGTTTATTTATTGTGCTGAATTCTTTTTTGTTATTTTTCTTGTTTGTTACTAATAGATGTATACTAATACGTTCAGGTGAAGGAATATGACTCTAGGCGCAGCTACTCTCGAAGCCCTTCTCATGATTCTAGACGAAGTGATTATTCTAGAAGTCCCAGTCGTAGTCCTTATAGGGAAAGAGGCCGGAGCAGGAGCCGAAGCCGGAGCCTTAGTCGTAGCCATAGTCATAGTGGCAGGAGCACAAGGTTTGTTTCGGTTTTCTTGCAAAATAAAGACTCAAAATGTTCGTGGAAACCAGAATGATATGATGTTTTGTTTTGTAGTCTATCTCCAAGGCTCAATCACTCTCGTCGCTCACGGTCAATTTCTGAACAATCCCGATCAAAGTCTCTTTCAAGGTTTGCTGAATCCCTTCCTCCCCATGACTACTTCATTTCCTAAAGACATTGTCTGAATTTTCACCGTTGCTTTTGGTGATATTCTTTATAAAATGGATGTCATGTCTAGTCTTGTGTATTATTCCCATTGATGACAATGCGGAGGGACTTGGTTTCCATAGAGTACAAACAATTTTATATGTTGGCAACTCTGAAAATATGTTACGTTGTGCATACTGACGTGACTGCCTGTTGTATTGGACGTGTCGCTTTTGTGGCCATCATGTTTTCTTTTCTTTTCCATATTCACATCAAGTTTCTTCATTATGAAGAAAAATATTAGGGGCCGCTTGGTAACTTCTATTTCTTGTTTCTTGTGGGAAATGTGTGTGGTAAGGAGTAACATTTGCTGTTTCTTTTTTTTCATTTCTTTGAAATGTTCTCACAGTCTTGTTCATATTTTGGAAATAAGAAGTGTTACAACTTACAGTGTAACAAAATGTTGGTTATACATATATGGCTATGTATATTTTAGAATTAATTTTCTAGTATAACTTTTCTATTCTGGAAAAGGAAGTTTAGAGAAGAAAAATAAGAATGGTTACTAAATGCATTCGTGTTTTCTCTTTTTGAGTAAGAGAGAACATTCTTTTTTTTTTTTTTTAACAAGAAAGTGAGAACAGTAAATAAGAAATGAAAAATATACAGAGAAAAAGAGAACTAAAAGGAAACCAATTGGGCTCTAAGTCTTGCTGGTCATGTATGGTTAGAAGAATTTGCTCGTAGAAATTGTTTTTGATTAAAAAATTTTTGAGCTTCATTAAGGTTTTAAAGCATTAAAAAGAGGTGAAATGTATTTGATGATCTTGAGAACCCCTGCTTCAATCATGCACTTCGTGTGCAATTTTCATTTATTTTGGCAAATGTTTTCCTATGATAGCCTCCTGCGGCTCCAACAAACAATTGTTCAACTCCACTCCTGAAGTGGTGGGGAAAAAAAAAGACCTCTTTTAAATATATATCTTTTAAAATTTTCCTTCAGCTATGCTCGGGGTTGACAAATGAGGCTGGTGTGTTTGGGCAGTCATCATTGTTTGTTTATGTTTTGCTAGATATGGGCCTTTTGCGGAATAATTGGGACTTCTTGTTAGGGACTTGAGGAAGGTGGTGCTCAATGCTTTCAACTCTTTGGTTGTTGAGGTAATACAGTTCTGTTGATGAGCACCCCAACAAACCTCGATGCTAATAATAATTCTCTTTCCTTATGCATGTTCTCTCAATAGCTGCTAAAACTGATAGAAAGCTCGTTAAGTTGCAATACTCTTCTCGGGTCCGTCTTGAATTCTGCATAGGACCCGCCTACAAATTTGGCCTGTCACCAATTTTGCATTAGTTTGGGTTACAGTTTGAATTCCCCCCCCCCCCCCCCCCCCCCCCCCCCCACTGTTTATCTGCTTGAATTTCATCTTTCTGTTTGACTGTCAATTACCTACGGGGAAATTGAGACCAAAAGCCACTCTACTATTGGTTTCACTGCTGTGTGTGGAAGGCAGTATTTGCACTTATAGCTGTAGACTCAGAATCCTGATGATGCTTGATGTTCTTTTGTTTATTGATTGCAGGTCTAGGTCGAGATCAAGATCAAGATCACCAATTTCATCTGTAAGTTGGGATTTGAATTTAAAAGCCTTCTGCTTTCTCTAGATTGGCTTAAGTGCATGGAAAGGACTTGTTTTTCTGTTTCTCATGGTTCCATTAATTGCAGCGTCATCGGGAGAGCAAACCTCGAAGCCGGAGCAGATCTCGTTCCAATTCCAGGAGCCTGTCCCGATCTCTTTCACCTAATGTAGTTATACTGGTTCAGACAAACATATTTCTATAAACTAAGATAACATTTATTCCTGAAGTTTTTATTTAACAGGTAATAACGAACGTGAATTTGAATTGAACAGGCAAGATCAGATCAAAGCCGAAGTCGAGGCCTATCTGTCGAGTCGAGGGACCGATATTCGGAATAGGACATTGTTCATGTGATGGCTGTCAGGTGTGGTTAGGAAAAGCGTAGGAGAAAGTAGAGTTGGGTTTTCATATATTTGGAGGATTTGTATTGTGGTTCTATTGTATTTTGTATTGTGCACTTGTTTTCTGTTATTTCACTTTAGATTGTATTTGTAGCTTGAAAATGTGATTCTTCCAGATCTTTTGGTGTCAAAATTATAACGAGTTAATTATTCTCTCTTTAATCTACTTTATGTTTATCTTTGAAGTTAAAATGAGGGTTCACCGTTGGCCTGGAAATCCACAACTTTCTTGAAGAAATTAATCATCACCGTCTTCTGTTGATTTTCCGAAGCACGTATAACCCAACAGAAATTTTCATAATATTAGCTGTGGTTATTATTTTAACCATCTTCCAAACTTAAATTTCATTGGTCTAAAATCAAATCAAATCAAATCCTCCAGGCTCATGTACGTGATCAAAATAAATTGTAATATTAACACTGACAAGAACCAACTCAACACTACTGATGATTCAACATAAAGTGATATATTAAGTTACATTCATTAAGATATATCAAAGTTAAATTACTTAAGTGTGTTGAATTATTTCTTATCATTGCAAATTTCAAAATAAATAGAACCCGCAAAGTTGTTGCATATCCCTCAAATTTGAAGCCTATGAGTTCATCCTAAAAGAGTTGATTTCTCAAAACAACACATGAAAAGAAAAAGGCAAAATTCTGAGTGTTCACAAGGGATATCCCATATATATGTATCTCAAGAATCTAAAACCAAAAGCTGGGCCTGCTCATACATTACTGAAACCATCACATTTCATTGTTTACAAATAAACACTGAATATTTTCAACTATCACTTCAAGAATACATTTACCAAATTTAATAATCTGACCCTCTGGAGGCACCCAAATCAAGTCCAAACATCTTTATGAATTGGATGGATACAGGAAGGTTGTGACCTACAAATCTTTCTTAGGCATTGCCATCCAATTCATAGTGTTATTCTGTAAACCCTCCAGGGCAGACAAACTCAAGGAAGCCATGTCCATCATCACACTGACCACATCGGCAGCCCCGAAACAAGCATTCTTTTATCGGCTGCTTTCACAGCATTTAGAGTCCTATCGACACATCAAAGACTCAGCCATTACATATCATCCCAATCATTACATAAATTTCAGTTTCGAGTCATCATAGTGATAGTTTTTGCTTCACCGGAAAAAGATAAGTAAATGGGATGGTTGGCCTATGACCAGTTCTGCGATGATGTCCTCTCAGAACCATGCCTTTGACGGAAGCTTCTAGACCTGATGCTTGGATCGGAAACACTTGCACCCTGATGAATCTCTCCCCAACCTGGATCTCTCTCCATCTGGCTCAACCCGAATGAAGGCAAGTGATCTCTATCCCACGCGTGAAAGCGATTTGGCATGCCGCTTTCTTGTTGGAAATTACGACCCGATGATGCTGATGAGTAGAAGTAGAAGCCGCTAGGTTGGTCAGACGATGAGGCCATGGGTGCTTGTGACAGCCCTCTGTGACTACTGGATCTTCTGGCACCAGAAATTGCAGGTGGGCGAATGGTTCCTGTAGTGCTGGGTTGTTGTTGATAGTATGCTTGGAGAGCTTGGACTCGATCACGAGCACGTGCATTGCTGCCAGGATAGGGAGGAATCATTGAGGAAGCGACTGAGCTTCCGACTCTTGCACCGGAGCTGCACGAATCAAAAGGAGGATCATATTCACATGCCACCATTATTTCTATGGTAAAAAGGAGAATTAGTTTCAGTTAAAGGTGTTTCTCTCTGTCAGAGAAAAGAGCAAGAGACCATTTCTCTTCCAAATTAAGTCATACTCCTACAACAGGCAAACATTTTAAGTGGTACAGGTAACTATGAAACGACGGTGTCAGGGTTTGAATCCCTCCCTTGCCAACAACCCACCAAATAGTAAACGACTTTTCCATCTTGGGGTAGGAAAAGTGCCTCCACAACAAAGAGGCAGACAAATATATTACATCCAATTAACGTTGAGACATACCTATGACCAACAAGGAAGGGGTGCATTACGCTTCCAGATCTTGGTAATTCGGAACCGACTCTGGTAGCAGATCTTTGGGCAACGGATGCAACCGATGGCTGATCAGCACCAGCAACACGATTGTTCGTCGTGGAGAAGGGCGGCGGAGAATGATGCTCCCAGTTTTGGTAATGAAGATCCACGGCAGGAAATGCATAAGATGATGGCATTTCACTAGGTACTGATGGGCCATTCCAATGATTGCTGAAATTAGAAGCTTCTGAAGCACTTGAACTCGATGAAGATGGATGGATGGGTCCAAAGTAAGCAATATACGGGCAAGGATGAGTGGCAGACGACACGGCTGTATGTTCGGCGAAAATGGCATGTTGCCCCAAAAGGTCATGATCTGCATCACAACATTACCAACCTAGTCAATTTTGTTTGCTTCCCCAAACTGAAGCTACAAAATGAATCAATAATTTCAGGGAAGGGAAATCTTACAAGCAGTTGAAGAAAAGTCACCATCCCTGAAAAGGTAAAAAATGAAAAAGATTCAAGACCTCGAGAAGATGCTGTACTTCACATCACAACAGTAAAAAAGGCAAGAAATTTCCATCATCCAAAAGGTTAAACACCATGAAAGTAATTTTCTAATCGCAAAAACAAAAAATCTGCATTTTCTGCCAGCTAGCAGCACACAACAGCCCATATACTTTTCCTCTTGCTGGAAATGTTTCTCTCAAGTTGTTTTGCTTCCATCTTCCAGAAAATTTAGAGGATCTTGGGGGATTTTCTTGCTGGTAGCCTTGTTCTGGAATTCGAAATTTCTGGTCTTCAGGTTTTGCATCTTCTTGGAAAAGTGGAGCATATTGCTGTCAAGTTTATAAATCTTTAATTTAGGCAGCTGTCATTCGTAAAGTTTACTACAGCTTTTTAGACTCGTCTTTTCAAGCTTGTTGGGTGCAGAGTTCGTGTAACTTTTGCAATTTTTTCTTCCCATGTATTTGTTGTTACTCTCTTGTATTTTTTCTGTTCATCGATGAGAAGTTCCGTTTCCTTCAAAATATACACATCAATCTCTTCATACTCAGCAGTCGTTGTCGTCCTATATTGTTGATGAGAATGAGATCACTAGAGAAAGGAAAAGGCTCTTCTTCCCTAACATGTTGTGAGGTAGGCAAAAAAAATTTTATTGTTAAAAAAAATATTTCCTTCAGAGTGGGGTGCACTGCAAGACCTGACATGTAATTCCCTCCCCTCCCAGTGCTTTCGAGTTTGCTCATTTCATACGTTAAGATAACCACTTGTTCTACAACAATACAAGCAACTTCATGAGTCAGATAGGGAAAAGTTGATTTTTGAGCCATTCATTCTCCTTGATTGGCGTTTGCAAGGGCTATCCTCTGTTCGCCTCTCTATATTTTTGCCTCTCTAGTCTCTCTCTATTTTTTTTAATGAGAAAACAAACTTTCATTAGGCAATACAAAAAGGGGAAAGCCAAAGAAAGGAGCCAAGAAAAAAACAAAAAAAGCTAGCCCTCTCCAGGATGAGTACGTCCTAGGACTCCTGAATTCATTTTCATCTTGATCTACTCAACTTTTGAAACCTGAAAAACATTCTAGGAGATGGCTAAGATTTGGATGTACAACAGAGCATGAGAGGCTAGTATAAAGTCTAGTATTATCCCATTTTCATCTTGATCTACTCAAGTAACTTTTGAAACCTGAAAAACATTCTAGGAGATGGCTAAGATTTGGATGTACAACAGAGCATGAGAGGCTAGTATAAAGTCTAGTATTACGTGGATACGATGCTTATTACCCAGACACTTCTCCATCAGTTTGCAAGAATTGTGGGGCAGCCATCCTCCGCGAGACTTCCCAAATGATTATAATAGAAACTCTATTATAAGCTGTCCAACTTTTGTGTTCTTGCAAACCAAAGGTTCATACCATATTGTACAAAGCGGGAGAAGCTCTATGGCACCCATTAAGGATGATTAATGAGGATCCAAAATATAAACGACAACAAAGTGAGATTTAACAAATAAAAGAAAGATAAGTCTTCAAAATCAACACATTTGTTTGGCTACTATGAAAATGCAACAAACTAGCATTATAAATAAAAATTTGTTACTTAATTACATGATAGGTCATGGGTTGACTTGGTAGTCCAAAATGGTTCAGGTAAATTCTAAAGAATTTAGAGGGAATGAGATCAAACTATGGTGGCTACCTACGTAGGATTTAATATTCTATGAGTTTCCTTTACAAAAAAATGTAGTTGGGTCATGCAATTGTCTCGTGAGATTAGTCGAGGTGTGCGCAAGCTAGCTCGGAGATTCACGATTATCAAAAATATATATATATATATATACATGATAGGTCATGTGCAAGATATAAAATCCATGGAAGACAGAGATAATCTTAGATGGCATGCCAAAAGAAGCACATCCCATTAAACAACACTGAATTCCCTCTATACAAGCAAAATACATCAAGCAAAGACACATGATAGGACTGAAACTTACCAAATACAAAAGGAACCAAAGAGGACCTGTTCCCATGTCTAGTCTATCCATATCTGCCATAAATATTCAGTTTTCAATGCTTTACTTCAACCTACCATCATTATCAATTTATCATTATGCTCACAAATATACTTCCACATCGTTATACTTCTTAAAGATTGCTTTTGAAACTAATTTAACACAAATTACACATATCCACATGACTCCTTTTGAAACATCAAAAGATTATTATTTTAAATCTTAGAAAGTCCATATTCATGGACAATCCCTCATTACTAATAAACATAGTATCAAATCTTGAAAACTTGAAGGCCTTTCTGGCGAGTTCTCTCTCTCTCTCTGAAGACTTCATGAGGTGCTGGTGATCTCCCTAAAGCCATCCTCCAAGCTTCTATAGGAAAGAAAGATATCCCAAGAAGGAAAAAGAATTTTTATGGACTTTCTAAAAGGTGGCAGTCTCAACACCAATGATAAAGTCCAATGTAGATGTCCAAATTGTTCCCTCCAAACGAGCTGGTGTATACTCTGTAATAATAGAAGTGAGAGTTGTAATCATTTTTTTGGACCTGCCCTTGATCTCTCCGGGTTCAGTGCTTCAACATGATTCTGTCCCTTCCCAACTCAGTGCACCAAAGATCACACCCTTTGTTACATGGCTCTTTGTTAAAAGACTAAGCCAGGGTCTTATAATCTAATGCTACCACTTTCTGGAACATTTAGCTTGAGCATAGTACTTTTCAAGAGATTTTGACATAGGGAGAAAATATGGGATGCTATTGTTTGGAATGCTTCCTTATGGATTTCTCTATTTAGGGAATTTATTTTTCTTTATTTTTTTTCTTTTTCCCAAAGGTGGAATTTAGTATTTGTTCTCCCTCTAATTTCTTCCAATTGAAATGCCTATTTTGTAACTCCTCGGAAGTTTTTTCTTCATTCACATCATCAGTGAACTTTTCTAATCCCCCCAAAAAAGAAGAAAGAAAAAGGAGAATGAGAATGAGAAATGTATTGCACAGATGGTAGTCCTCAACAGAATTTATTGGGGAACAATAGATGAGACAACACCCGCCAAAAAAAAAAACTACAAGCTCGGTGACCATTCACATACATACTTATATTTTAATTAATTAAAACCATATAACTATTCAAGCCCTTAGACTTCTCAATGAGCTCCAGCTCTTTCCTCCCCTCCCCTGTCGTTTGCCTTACGATGGAGGAAGTTTTGTTATTCTCTCCCTTTCGAGATAAGGGAATGTTTCTGTGCCAGACTTTTTTTTTCTAATTTTGTTGGGAATTTGACTCAAAAGAAACAATAAAATCTTCGAGGGATTGCAAGATCCAGGGAGTATGTATGGGAGCTTATTAGATTTAATGCTTATACGTCTTGGGGTCTTTCTAAGGTTTTTGTAATTATAAATTACATGTTATTCTTTGGATTGGATCTCCTTTCTTTAGGTTCACCTCCTTTGGTCGGGCTAGTTTTTCATATGTCTTTGCATATTCTTTCATTTCACTTGATGAAAGCTCCGTTTCTCATAAAAATATAAAAAGAACCAAGAAGACATCAACGTAAACATAGAAGCATAAATTATCACTCAAATGATCTTTACGGAGTAAAAAGAATAAAATCTTACTCAAAAGAAGAAGGAAGTCGAGCTAAGCTGCCAAAAGGACACCATTGAACTCCAAAGGCCTGCAACAAACCAAATTCCAATTAAAATTTGGAGTAGAAAACTAAATACTATTGAGTAAACAAGCATGTCATTCACTCATTAGAAAATCCTATGTATATGAATTCCTGCCAGATAAATATAAACATAACTTATTAAAAAACTCAGTGTGTTAACCGTGAATCAGTAGCACAAGGAAGTGAAGCATGTTGTTTATGAGCACCAGCCTAGAGTACATTTCAAATCGATAACTAATGATAATGGTTTACTAACTTAATAGACTCCATTTTAAATGATAAAACCTGGTTTAACTAAGATATACGGAACTGCCAAAGAAGGCCACAAAATTTCAGCCAACCCAACACGTCAAGCCATTAAAAAAAAATACAAATAATTACAAAAAGGAACCACAACTTTTGGTAATAAAAAATAAAAGATAAATCTTAAAACAACCTGAAGTATGGACCCAAAAGAAGCATTAAACTGGGATGACATCCACCACCCAAGATCCCTCAATGCTGAAAAGACTCCTATTGCTTCCTAACCAAATGCTCCACAAAATAAAAATTCTGCTTGGATGGATAATCAACCTCTCTCTCGAAAAGATGGATGTAGGAGAATTTCCTTGATCATCTCGTGATGCTGAAGAGTTAAAGCCAAGGAAATCTCAAAAGTCTAGCACTTTCTCGCCAAAATAACAAAAAAAAGACCATTAAGGACCGAACATAAGAGCTATGGATCTCTCAACAAAATCATTAGTGTTAATCCTCCTGAAAGGAACGAGGAAGTAAAGAACCTTTCTTTCTCCATAATTCCCACCTTAAATTTTGGTTTAATTCCTAACTTCCTTGACAAAGTTCAAAAGCTTTTTAGTAGTTGTACATGTACTGCACTGCTATTCATAATTATAAACCTTTTCTGATTACCTATATGACCTAGTTTACAAATTCTTCCTAATCCATTCTAAAAGTAGGCATAGTGATTAACACCTGAAGCTAAGAACCTGTATATATATGTGTACCACACCAAGGAGATGAAAACTCATCTTTTTTAATGCAAAAACATATCATTATTGAAACAGATGTACTGGAGGTGAAAATTATCAAATTTCCTGTCTATTAAGGGAAAAGAAAGAGAGTAAGACACAGCATGCACAAACAAATGGGTCCAGACTCCAGAACAAAACACATTCTCTCCCTTTTTTCATGCTCGGTCTAAATTCTAATTAATTGCTACACATATTGTGTTGCAAATGCATAAGTGCACTTGTGAAGTTTTTAAATCACAATGAAAAAAGAAAGAAGATATATTTTTGTTGATACCCCAGAAATTGGAGCTTTACTCCCCTACTCCCCAATACCCAGGGCACCCACACCTGCCCGAATGTAAAAGAAATAAGATATTTATTCAGATAAATCACAAGTTTATTTGTGCCTAATAGGTCCCTAAAATTTTTAATTTTGTGTCTAAATAGGTAATGGATCTATTTGAAATTTTCCAAAATTAGAGTTTAGTTCAGAAACAAGCCTCTTAGATGCTTTTTAAAGTTTAGTTCGAGGACAGACTCTTAGATGCATTTTAAAGTTTAATTCGTAGACAGACCTCTTAAATGCATTTTAAAGTTTAATTCGGAGACAGACCTCTTAGATACTTTTTAAAGTTTAGTTCGGGATGGACCTATTAGATGCTTTTTAAAGTTTAGTTTGGGTTGAGCCTCTTAGATGCTTTTTTAAGTTTAGTTCAGAGACAAAAACTAGCCTCCTAGATGCTTTTTAAAGTTCAGTTCGGGGCTTCCCTATTAGATCCTTTTTAAAGTTCAATTATGTGCTAGCCTATTAGATGCTTTATAAAGTTCAGTTCCGGGCATTCAAGGACTGACCTATTAGATACCTTATAAAAGTTCCAATTCAGGGACTGATCTATTGATACTTTTACTTTTTTAAGTTCCAGTGAGATCTATTTATTTCAGTCCAGTTCAAGGACCTCAGGGACCTAAACACAGTTCAGTTTAGGGATAAAAGTACCCCTTTGTGAGAAATTCAAAAACCCTAAAATTGTGGGTGATCTTTTTCTAGGGGTACAAATACCAATTTTCTCTATAATATCTAATTGTTCCCAAAATTGGGTGGTGTAGTTCAATTTCAAGGTGTTTGTACCCCTACATACTATATAGAAAAATATCACATGTACCCCACAATTTTAGGGTTTTTTACTTCCTCAAACACACTCAGACACTTTTTAAAGTTCAGTTTGTGACCTATTAGATAGAAACAGAACTAAACTTGTAATTTAACCTATTTTTCAGTTAAGTAAAATCTAGCATCAATGATCTCAGTATCATAAAATAATTTAAGAGCAAAATCTTTCAATTTTACCTAATAATGTGGTAAAAAAAACTGGTACAGACTATAAAACAACAACTTTGTAAATGGATTCAGAAAACTTCAAACAAGTCCTTTAAAATTTCAAGCAACCTAACATATCAATCTTCAATTTTCTTGTGTACCGATGGAGGGGGAACTGGGTTCTTTCCAACAGCAAGGACTTAACACTACTTTTGAGCATAAAATTCGAAATCTAAAATTGTTGAAGAAATTCTTCAAAGTGAAAGGAAACAACTTGCTCTTCTTTAGTAGAAGTGCCTGTGATCAGAAATTATCATTGACACACAAAACGGTACATGTATCAATCATATGGAAGACAATTGCTTACCATTTCTGAGTAGCTTAGATCGTAAAGATCCTCTTCATGGGTCCAATCATCCATACTAAACTCTGGATACGACCGACAGCCATTAGCATAGAGCCATTGACCTTTTTCAATCTTCCGGCAATTTGGGCATTGCATCGCTCCCTTAATGTTGAATGCTGAACCAATACAATCTAAGAAAGAAACAGAAAAAGAAAAAAAAATCAATAACATACAAAAATACCAACTTTAAACTTCAAGTGAAATTGAAGAGAGGATCGGAAGTATGGAGAAGAAAAGGAGTTGTAGTTTCAGAAGAACAAATGTGAAAGAAAAACGAAATTTATTGAAGATGAGAGAGAGAGAGAGAGCGAGAGAGAGAGCGAGAGAGAGAGAGAAGGTGAGGGAGAGAGAGAGAGATATATATATTAGGCTTTATATTGCTTATGAAAATTGGGAAAAAAAAAAAAAAGAAAACAGATCTAAAATTACGGCCAAAATCTATAACCATATAGAGCGAAAATTCAAACATTAAATCCCAACAGAATTCAAGAAGATAGCACAGAATTCTCAACTGTAAAAAATTTTCAGGGGGGGGGGGGGGGGAAAAAGGGGGAGTTCATTTCCAAACTCCGATTAGAACTCAGAAACTGACCAAGATGAAATTGATGACCACATTGAAGCTTAGCCCAAGATCTATCCCCTGAATCGGCGACAACCTCGAGGCAGATCGAGCACGCGACAGAACCAAACGACTTCCCACCGCCGTCGCCACATCCTCCGTCGCTATAATCGCCATCCTCCGCCACCGCATCGTCGTCGTTACCCAACCCCATAACAAGCAACCACAAACAAGAACCACAAATTTCAAAACCCTAATCCCAAAACAAAAAAGAAAAAAGAAAACCCAAAACAATCGTTCACCCAAGAAACAAATTAAACTTCCAGACAAGAGGGTGGAAAATTGGTCCAACGAGAGAAACGCTTAGAAAAAGGGCTGTTCCTCGAATCAAAAGGAAAGAGAAAACAACGGATTGTGTACAAACTTGAGGATGAAAAGAGGATTTTGTGCAGAACAAAGATGTAAGAGAGAGAGAGAGAGAGGAAGAGAGGAAGATGGGATTCAGACAAAGATACATAAAAAAGGGGAAGGTTTTCGGATGGGAAGAGAGAAGAAAAAAAGAAAAAAAAAACCAAACCCACTGTATATTTATCTGAAATGTGGACCGTCGGATTGGTTATTGGTAGGACGAATAATATCGCTAATCAAGCGCTGTCTGACATTGATGGACGGTGGTGATGAGATAGGTTTCCTTTGAGGCAGTTTTTTTTTTTGCCTTTTTGTTGGTTTTAATTAAATTAATTATAATAATTATGTGCGATGGAAGATGTGGGTTGGGTTTCCAGCTTCAATTTTCCGGACATCATGATTTGAAATATATATGCTAACTATGTAAGACATTATACATTAGTCTTCAAAGATTCATTTTCTAATCAGCTGGAAATGGCTTCTAATACCTCGTACGCTCAAGAGCGAAAGGAAGAATCCATTTGAGGAGAACCTCAAGTCTAATTAGTTAGTTGGTGAGACAATAATTTATCAAGGTGATGATCAGTAGCTGGTTGCACCACCGTCTAGTTATGAGCTACTTAGAAGAGCGTAGACTATCTCTACAAACCAACATGAGTCATTTCAGCATGCTTTGTCCTAACTCACATGTTTCCTAGTAAAACAACTAGGAGGTTACTTAGTCGAAGATTACTCCAAGTCAAGCACACTCTTACAATTGAGTTACCAAAAAGGAAGGTGCACCTTATTAGTATAGGTAGTGACTATACTTTTCTTGACCATTCTTCCATTATCTCAAAATCTCTCTTATTCAAATGTGGTATCGGTTCATTCATGTACCTCTCCTCTCTACTAGAGCATCACAATATCAAATATATATAAGACATATTAGGGTTCATATTAAGTATATCAGATATATCTTTGGTATACCAGCATTCATAATCAAGTATATTAATGTATTCATTTCTTCAGTACTATAGCAAATCAGGTATATCAATTATATATCAACATTCATATAAGATATATAAGACATGTATTTAGGTTATAAATGACACATATTTTTATTTAAAAGATGTAAATAAAACACGACACAATTCAATAAGAGAAACCAAATACAGTAAATAGAAGTAATATATCATTACGACATTGGTCAGCATTAATATAAGATATATCGTTGGTATATCAACACTCATAATCAGGTATATTAATGATAAAAGGAAAGAAAGCGTCTCAAGGTTGGATTGGGCCCGTGTTTGAGTTAAAGTGTTCGCGAGTATATTGGACTTTTGATTTCTTATGTATAAGTTAGGCCTCCAGATTTTGCTATTTCTTAAAATTTAAAAAATGGTGGCCACGTTTACGAATTCCTATTAATTTTGTAGCTACTTCTTCAAGTGTCCAAAAAAAATTACAAATATTTATGTGGAAAAAAAATTGGGCATATGGATTTATTTTATTTTAGTTTATAAATTTTTAAAATATCTCGTCTCACAAGTCCCGAAAAAATAAGGTTAAGTTAAAAGCCATGTTTTTTAATTTTTAAAATTGTAACTAATAGGTCCCGAACTTTAATAATTGTCAAATAGGTCTAGAAATTTTCAATCTCGTGTTTAATAGGTTTATGAAATTTAAAAGTACTTAATAGTCGCTAATTTTTTTTATTTTGTATCTAATAAGTTTTCGGTTTGTTAAAAAAAATTAATTCATATACCTATTAAATTTTGTGTCTTATATGATCTAGACTTTTAATACAAAGGCTTTTGACAACGGTTTTTTTTTTCTTTTTCGACAAATTTATCCAAAAATGGGAGAGCTTCCGAAGACACTAACTTCAATCGATAGTGTGTTAATAGAAGATAGAAGAATAATTAAGAAATGTGATTCTATGGACGAAAAGTTCTACTTCCTTTACAAATTATATACACACTCCTCATACTACTATGATGTTTGTTACTACTCTAATTAATTTATGTATAATTGTTTCTAGTCATTTTGTGGGTTTTTATTTATTATTTTAATTTGATGTATTTTCACTTGACCAACACCGGTACTTTACTTTATTCTATCTTATGTGTTTCTTCTCTTTTTATTATTATTATTGTCTTCCATACAGTATGTGAATTTGGGTGCATAGCATATAATTATTTGGTGTATTTTTTCAAATGATTTCTATTTTATCTTCTAGCCAAGTGACTGTAAATCTTACGCTCAAGTTGAGACAGGAAAACAAACATGAAAAATATAAGGAGAATGACCAAAAGAGAGTTTCAGTTACCAAAACGAACTTAAGCAGTAATTCGTAACTATCTCCAATTAAGAAGTTGTGAGTTCAAAACTCCCTTACATGTTGTACTTAAAATTATATAAAAAAATGACAACACAATTATTAGGTATAAAATATATGTTTGTAATAGTTTCTTAAATAGAATTATGAGAGTGGCTGTGTGGTAATTCTATAGTTAGGATAGCCAAATATTTGTACTAGTCAAGTGTATTTGTTGGTAGTAGAATTGGCTGTGTGGCTATTCTACTGTTATGGTAGTTAAATATTTGTGTTGATCAAATATTTGTAGTAGTGGGACTGGTTGTGAACTATGTGTTTTAGGTTCACCTTTGACATGTCTCAGATTGCTTGTATTGGAAAAATCATGGAGGCAAAACAATTCAGACAAAAATTACTGCAAGCTTGTTGGGCCAAGAGAACACTTTTAATTCGACCCAAACCTAACTTTCCATGGCGCCACAGCATTCTGTTTCTACTGAAAACTATACTATTTACTTAAAATATGCAACAAAGGCTTCGGATTTACTTCCTAGGATGGTTAGGCCCCAGATGGTCAGATCAGGTTTGTCTGCCCATAGTGGTCGGGTTAGATAGGTTGGGATGGGTCAACTAGAAGTGGTTGGCCCTAGGTTAGTACGGCCGTGCTGGTCGACTCAAGTTGGTTAGAGTTTGGATGGTTGAACCCTAAATGGTCGAACTTAGGATGGTCAAGCTTGGGACAGTCGTTTCAAGCTTGTTGGTCCAGGTTGGTTGATCGGAGTTGGTCGATTTGGACTGGTCAAACTGTGTTGGTCGACTTGAGTTGGTTGGCCATAATGCCTTCTTTAAATATTATGTGATGCTCTTTTTATTATAATTGAATACTAGGAAGAAATGTAAGTTATGATCAAACAAAATATTGAACTATAAACTTTGACTCAAACAATCTTATTGAGTAGAACCATTTGTGGAATTATTATGATTTATTTGGTGACCAACTCAATATGGACACAAAATAAATTTGAAAACTAATCTTAAGATACATAGATAAAGTTACGAGGGAAAGAATGAAGAGAAAAAAAGACAGTTCAATGGTGTGTGTTAGATTTTTTGAGTCGTTCTTCGTGTGATCTTTACCTTATTTCTTCCTAAATTTTTGATGTGACTACTTTTGGATGTCTTTTTCTAGTCTCAAAGAGCTAAATTTCATTCAAAATGAAAGGCAATGAGATTATACATCTTTTTTCAAATAACTTACGCACGAGAGCTTTTTTTAGTACATGATAAAGTTTTTTTTTCCCTCTCTCCATTCATCTTTATTTTTCTATATACTTTATTTATGAAGATAAATTAAAAATACTTCAAAGAATAAAAAATAAATAAATAGAATATTACCAATAAATAAATGTCAAATAACAATGTATATGTGACTTTTCCTAAAAAAAAAAAAAACTTTAAAAACCACTTCTAGTTCTCTTACTTTGGCTAAAGTAGAATTTAGTCCCTAAATGTTAGTTTGTATCAAATTGAGGGACCAAATATGTTTATTACTAGAAATATTAAATTGTTATATGATAAAATTTGACACTTAATTTTAATAAAATTTGTTACGATAGGGACTAAATTGTTACAAATTTTAAACTACAAGGACTAAATCGTTAAAAGTTAAAGTTTAAGAACTAAATTGTTACTTTAGTGAAAGTATAGTGGCTAGATTGTTACAAACTGAAGTTTAAGAACTAAATTGTTACTTTAGTGAAAGAATAGGGATTAAATGTGTTTTTTAACCCAAAAAAAAATATGTGTGACTACTAGCTTCAAATAATAGAGCGGAGATTCGAATCTAGCCCTCGTAAAAAAATTTAATAATCATTTTGACCAATTTAGTGAGCTTGAAAGTTACTATGTTTTATATTATATATATAGAGAGAGAGAGAGAGAGAGAGAGAGAGAGAGAGAGAGAGAGAGAGAGAGAGAGAGAGAGGTTGACATTAGTTTTTTTTTTTTTCAATAAAAGGTATGAAAAAAGGAATCCTAAACCAGCTCAAAATTTCTAGTGAAGAAGTTTTCTTCTTTATTGAATTATAGTTTGTCTTTATGTCATTAAAGAAAATTTATATGCAGCTCAGCTCCACTCCCACAAATTTTTGTATTTAAAAAAGTATATAATTTCTAAAACAAATTAAAAATTCACATACAAAAATAAGACAAAGTTAATTTTTGTACCCTGCATCAATCAACGAACCCTAATTCGGAACCGAAGCGATAGATCGGGTGAGAAGTTAGATTCGGAAACTTTGAGTTGATTTCCTCGCGTCAATTTAATAGCAACAAAGTTCAATTTTTTCGTTGTTGTTCAGAAGAAGATAAAGATTCCGAATTTTCCGTCATCGTTGCTATTGCAAAAATGGCAGAGCATGAGATAATACGACAAAGGGGGATTTGTGATTTTGGCGGAGAAGGTGAGACGTACGGGAAATTTAAAACCATTATTTTTAAAATTAGTTTGGAGTTTAGAAAATTTTAAAAATAGTTTTATCTTTAGTAATATTTAAATAAAAAGTCCGTGAAAGTTTTACTAATCAAATTGTTAAAAGAACAAGCATAATTTTTTAAAATATAAAATTAAAAATAAAATGGTTATGAAATATCCTAACCAAAATTTTCAACTATTTAGCCCAAAAATGAGGTTTTATAAGGATTGTTTATATTCATATTTCTTGTTTTCTATTTTTTTCTAATTTTTTCAAAATATAAAGGCGTGGTAATTGTTTTTTTTTCTTTTTTTTAATAAACAACCAAAATTAGTTTGAGATTCAAACTTGTTGATTAAAACATTATTTTACCATTTTTTATTTATAAAATGTATACTAAATATTAAAAAATAATAAATAAAAGATAATTTTTAAATTTATATATATATATAGTTAATTAAATGTTTAAGAGAATAAGAAACAATAAATAGTTACACCGAGCATATTGTTGTTTCTTGTTCAATAAAAAGAAAGAACAAGAAACAAGATGTTAGAAGTACAAAAGTTTCGTTGACTAGGAAATTAAAAATGAAATTCATAGTATATAAGTAAGGATAATTAATTATCTTCGTAGGTAATGATATATCTTTTGGTAAAACCAAAAGCAAGACCACGAGGACTTGTGTCCAAAATGGACAGATACTTTTATTTTCACGGATAAAAAAGAGGCATTTAAAGGTTGTAATATTGGATCATGCATAATCTCGAAAGAACAAGGATCGAGTTCCAAACATTTCTTTGTTTTTAAGAAAATGAATTTCATGTAAGTTTCCAACAAGTTCGTTTTTACAATTTCGAGTATGAATTAATTCTTATTTAATTTCCTAGCCCTTCTGCAAAAACTTAACTTGTTTTTAACACATAGTGGTCTATAATTATTCTAACAGCAATCCTCAAATGCTGATCATTATTCTAAACTAATTGAGTTTCAAAAATTGCCTCTTTCTTTTTGATCTCTCTCTCTTTAGATGTTAATGTCATGTCACTAAGCTTTTGTATAATAAGAGAGTCAACATTGGTGGCCAACAGGTAAATGAAATTCTTATTCCTCTTTGTCCTTTTAATTTTTTTTTTTTAATAAAGAGAGAATATGCCTATATGCATTGAACATTCAGGTATTGGCAGCCACAGAAATTCAATGATAATGGCCCCTCTTTTTTCTTCTTTAATTGGGTATCTTCCCCTTCCAATAATGGGTTCATTTCATAACTATACTTTAATCAACTTTATTAGGATTTACGTTGTAAAATAAATTAAGTTGTTATTCTTGTAACTACCTTATTGTATAACTCCTACTTCATAAGGTCTATATATAAATGACTTTATATTGTTTAATAAAGTTTGATCCAGATTAATTTACTCTCAAGACTTAATATGGTATCATATGAGAATTTTTAATTATCTATTTATTTAATAAATTTATGTTTGAAGTGAAGAATTTAAAAATATATATATATATATATATCTATATTTATACTATATTAAAAAACTAAATATTTTTAGACTATTATACTCTTTCTTTAATTTATAAATTTATAAAACATGCCATATAAAATTAATGATAAACAATTAATTAATTACCAATAACAAATAATTACTTAATTATCAACCATAATAATTACATACAACCCAAAAAGTTGGAATAATATGTAAAAGGTTGTTATTTAATCTATTAAGTGCTTAATGATTTTCACTAATAATAATTATTATCAATAAGGTGTAGAATTATAAACGATTTATAATTTTTCATCTTTTACCTATCTACATTTTATTCCGCAATTTTTCCTGAACACTCAAGCTACATTTCCCTTTATTTTTAATTCTCTCTTATTTTCTTTCTCTCAAAATGCCTCTAATCTTGAAAGTAAACGTTCAAGTCTGCATGAAATTTATACATCTAAACTATATATTGATTCGTAAGTCTGTGTGGTTATAATTTTACTTCGATGGAGTTAAACAATGATGTTTGTATTAAGACAAATCTTTCTTTTAACGATATATGTATTGATTTATTTTATTTTTGTTATTATTGTTTTGTTGTTTTTATTCTATAATTGCTATATTGATATTTTTTTTTGTATTTGTTAATATTTTTTATAATTAGTATTATTAGAACACCTACTTCTTGAATCCATGAAAATTCAGAGGAAAAAATCAGGTAAGAGAAGAAAATTCAAAATTTTCAGTAATTTCATAAAATTTTGTAAGATAAATTATAATCTTTAATTCTCTTGCATACAAAATTTAGGTAATATATCAAATAAATTTATCATCAACTAATTAAAAATTAAATTATAAAATCTTGAAACGTGGGAGACTAAATTTAAACTTTTTAAACAACATTTAAATATTAGGAATTTGAAGATATATTTAGCCTAGAAATAAAATAAACATAAAAAATTCAAAGTTATAATCAAAGATATAATTTAGATCGAAATTTTGAAATGAACGTTGAGGGTATTTCGGTAAATTGCGATTCTCCTTCTCCCTCTCTTATTCGGAATCCTACTTCTATTCGGCGTCTTCATTCTCTGTTCCTATAAATACTCACCGCCTCTTGCGTTTCCCTAACGCTCTCTTCTCGGCTTTTTCTCTGCGTTTTCGATTCTCTCCGGCGGCCGTCGCTTCCGATTTTCGGTGCTAGACTTCGATTTTTTTGCAGCCATGCTTGTTTACCAGGACCTCCTTACAGGTATCTTTGCTCTGTACTTCAAATCCGTTTGCTTCCCGAGCTTTTTTTCCTGTATAATTGTTTAGATTCTCGAGGATCTGTTTGGTCTAACTTTTTCGTCTCTGCTTCTGTATCTGTGTTGTTTGTGACTGTTGGGAGGGGCATGGGAGGATGAAAATATTTTTGTTGCTTGTTTAATAATACGTCAATAGAATTGTGTCGACTCTGAAAAAAAAATAATACGTCAATAGAATTGTAGACGCCGAGTTTCGAGATGCCTGTTTGAAGTCTGAATTTGAGTTCTCTTATGTGAACTTTTGGCAGAGGGTTGTGAGAATTTTATTGTCGAGAAGGAACTCTACTTTATATATTTTTGTTACCTAATTTAGTGTCATAAATATTCATTATAGTTGGTTTTTCGAGAGTTTAAGAATGCATGTAGAGATTGGGAAACCGATATGATATTTTGATGTACTCGTGGAAGTCCTCTTACTTTAGAGCAATTTTGTGCTTTTTCTTGGGTTTTTTTTTTTTTTTTTTTTTTTTGCTTGACAAGACTTCATTAATGAACTTTCAGGTGATGAACTTCTATCAGACTCTTTTCCATACAAGGAAATTGAGAATGGGATCCTGTGGGAAGTGGAAGGGAAGGTAAGGAAACTGTGTTTGTCAGATAAGATTTATCTTTATTTGCTGATGCGTATTTCTGCTTCATTCTAATATTAATGAATCCATATAAGAGAACAAAGAACACATTCTCCCCCTTTAAAATATGATGTGTAGAAAACAAAATCAATGTGCCTTTGATCTACAAATCAATTAATTCAATTCAACTAATAATGAATGGTCATAGATGAGAAATTTCCCCATGTAAGAGGAGTTGGTTTCACTCTCTATTTTTCTCGAGTCTCGTATTCTTTGTGGGGTTCTGATTTGGAATTTCTGGTATTTGGTTAATAGTGGGTTGTACAAGGAGCAGTCGATGTAGACATCGGGGCTAACCCTTCTGCAGAAGGTGCCGATGCCGATGAAGGCGTGGATGACCAAGCTGTCAAGGTCGTGGATATTGTTGATACCTTTAGACTTCAGGTAAATAAATTTTGTGCCGTTTTCCATTGATTGACTTTAGTTATTTTTCAGGTTTTCAATTCAATTGCTAATAGAAAAGTTTTGGTGTTTGTAGGAACAACCTCCATTTGACAAGAAGCAGTTTGTCACATACATGAAAAGATACATCAAGTTGCTAACTCCCAAGTTGGATGCAGAGAAGCAAGAGTTGTTTAAGAAGCACATTCAAGATGCAACCAAGTATCTGCTTTCAAAGATCAGCGACCTCCAATTGTAAGTTCAAACCGCACTAGGTTTTTAATGGTTGATATGGGCTAGAAGCTTTATTAGGTTGTGGGTTCAAAATTCAAATAGATTTAACCCTCAAGGCATGACCAAGCTGTCAAGGTTGGTGGTGTTTAATTTAATGAGTGAAAATAGGTTTACTTGACCCTTCAATACTCGCATTTCCACCACATTTCCACTATTTTTACACAGACTTTGAATACTTGATTTGAACAAGTTGAACTAGTCGAATCTTAAATATTTCATTAGTTGGGTCGGTTTAGACCCACTATGTAAGGTTAAGGTTGTTCGAGTAGACAAATTTACAACCTGAACTATTGGAATGGTTCCAACTCCTAATTCTGTCCAATTTCCTTCCCATGAATATCTTACCATGATTGATGGATGCATATCACATGTTTGAAAAATTGGCAAGTTTACTTTATTGTTCGGGTGGGGATTCGAACTTCTGATCTTTTATATAGGTACATGGTTGGCTTTAATTGACGAGTTATTGTTTGTGTTTATGCAGCTTTGTGGGGGAAGGCATGCATGATGATGGAACTATGGTTTTTGCATACTACAAAGAGGGGGCAACTGATCCAACCTTCATCTATATTGCCTATGGCTTGAAGGAAGTCAAGTGCTGAAGGAGAGTCCCATATAATCCAACAACACACCATACTTATCTTATTTTTTCTTTTCTTTTCAATGTTTTTGTTTTTTCTTCTTTGTTTTTCAATGTTTTTCTTGCTTATGAAGACTCGAGTGTGTTTATATAAAGTTTATGCCCCAAAGGGAATATAATATATATTTATATGGTTTGAAATAAAAGAAGTTTCAATAAGTTCCATCCTCACATTACATATCCTAGAATCAAATTGTTGAGGCTGTTACTCTTAAAATTATACCCTTGACTTTACAAGATTGTAAAAATTCAACTCCAAACTTCTAATTCTAGAAATTAGACCGTTAAAAGTGTTTCTTGGGTGCTATCTCTCAAGATGTTAAATTTCTGTCACATGTCTAAATGTCATCAAGTCGATATGGAAAAAGTAAAACAACATTTATCAAGTCGATATGGAAAAAGTAAAACAACATTTTCATATTACTAGATATGGAAAAAGTAAAACAACATTTTCATATTACTATAAATTGAAAAACATACGTTTTCATGATTCAACATTTTCATATTATTATAAAAAATCGCATTTTCATGAGTTCAATATCGATAATGAAAAAATAAAACAACAAATTATGTAGCATGGTTCTGGTATATATGAGTTCGAATCTCCACCTATAATATGTATATATATATATAATATATATAAACATAATATTAATATTAATTATTTTAATGTATTTAGAAATAATGAAAGACTTATTTATTAATTTAACTTTCTTTTATAAATTTTTTTATTTTTTATCTTTTCAAGAAATATTCATTCACATGGATACTTTACATTTTCATTAAATCGAGACTTCAACGTTTTGAAAAACACTTTTTTAATTGAGACACGTCTCAAGTTATGTCCAAAAAAAAAAAAAAATTTGTTCCTTCCATACGGTCTACATCATTTCCATTGCTTTGAAAAAGGATACTCCTTCTCCACATTATTGTTTCTAACCTAAACTTAAAGTATTATTATTTTATCATCTTTTTACTTTTAAGTTATAGTATGTATAATAAATATTAAAAATAAGTAAAGCATAAATGATATTGTATATATACATTATTCTTATATATTTTTACCAAGTTAACAACGCGATTTATTTATTTATTATTTTATACCGCAACCAATATGCATTTTATTTATTGATCTTGGAGGCTATTTTGTCGCATTTTTTAATTATAAATTATTTTAGTCATTTCGATTTAAATTATTCATATATATATTTCTTAAAATTCTACTTCTAAATCCTTGAAATGATTGAAGTCCTTTATTTATAGGGTTTTTACTCCATAGGGGGGCTTAGGTTGGATGGACTTGAGACCAATTCCCCAATTACCATTATTGACCTTGAGTCTCATTGTCATAACACTCGATTTGGACTAAAGAAGATATGTATGCATTACTAATCTTTTAATTTGATTAGACACTTGTTTAGTATTAGCAGCTCTCAATTTGTTAATATATAATTTCACTGTTAATTTAAAAATAATGACAGGAAAATTTTCGATTAGCCAAAACCTATCATTCAATAGTACTTTTATTGTATATGGTATAAAATAGTCAAGCTGATTTTCACTAAAGAACAAAGGACTTGTTACTTAGTCTTTAGTTCTTGATCTTCCACTCTTGCAATTGTTGAACAAGATATCTATTATCATATCATCCGAATGTCAATAGTTCAATCTTTCACAAACTTCATTTTTGAAGTAATAATGAGTACAATAAATTAACTAACATGAGATAGTTCAGTAGTTGAGACATCTTGCACATTTCTTATAGGTCGGAGGTTTAATTCTTTATCCACACATATGTTGTATTAAAAAACAAAAAGGAAAAACAGGTTCTACCAAATTGATCCTCCATTCTCGAGTTTAAGTATCAACCCGAACCAAAAGGCTCTAGTCGGGGCACACAACATGATTTACCGTTTTCCAGGCCTGAATTACAAAAATTGGAGAAGTATTCATTAGATAAATTCTGTCCAAACTCAATTGAAGCTTAATTGAAGTTTGATGGAATGTATGTGTTGAAAAGGTTATAGGTGTTTTTGATGTCTAAATCTTTCTTTAGCAACCTTTGACAGCTTACTATTATTATTTATTATTTTATACAATTTTTAAATTTAAAAAATGAAATAGATCCTTTGATACTATTTCTGGCACCTTCTGGTTTGGGCTCTTTATTGACAAAATGTTTTGATATGTCTTACATTTTCCATCATAAAATCGTTTGTATATTCGGCATATATATTCTTCCAATGGTGACAAATACTAGTGGAGTGATGAAGAATGGTCATCAAAATAAATAAAGACTACGGTATAAATTTATATTTAACCTCAAAATCACTAAAATTGAATTTAATTTAGGGTCTAAAATGATTCTTTTAACTAGGGATGTAATCGGGTCAGTTCGGATCTTTCAATTGAAAACCGACCCGAATCGGGTTGTTTTCCACCTGTTTCGTCACATCGTCGCCGCCACCACCACAACCACACCATGGATCTCTTTTGCTGCTATCAACGAGACCACTCCGGTGGTGCTCGCTGCCGTTGTAGTAACGAGCATGGAGAATTTGAGAGAGAGAGCGAGAGCAACGTTAGAGGGAAGAGAAAATAAAATATCCGCAATGTAGGGTAAAAGAAGGGAAACCCTCAGTTTTGTTGAAAACTGAGAACCGAACCAAAAAATGAACCATGTTGGTTTGATGGTTAAAACTATATTCACCAATGGATTCAATTTGGAGAGATCTTATTAGAACTTTTTTGAAGGGGTCTTATCAGCTTTTGATTAGGACCACCAAATTTCAGTTTAGGACACATCAATCGTTAGTTCAACAAATCAACTCAACGCACGACTCCCATAGCACAAGTTTGGCACCAGTAAGAGATGATCTACCGAACTAAGTAACTGCATAATCGTTCTCCATCCTCTATGCCCATTTCACTCCGAGAATTTTGAAAGTAATCATAATTTTGAATTCACAATCTTAACGGCTACTAAACTTAACCTTCGAATAAATAGATGAAAGTAAGATGGAAGAGGTACACAGACATTTTAATAAGAGATTTCGTATCATCAATTCTTTACCGACAAAACTTTCAGAGTGCTAACTTTTTTTTTGCAAATTTTTTTTTGGTAGAAATAGCTTCAATCAAGTCGGTTCAATATTTTGATTAGAAGAGTGGCTGATATTTCTTAGGTGGAGGTAGCTTAACTGCTAAGATTTATGTTGGCATTTGGTGACTGATTTAGATTACTTTCACCAGTTCAATAAGTTCAATTCGATTCAGTTTCAGTGCTAGTTTTTTTATATAACTTAAACCAATAAACCGATATTATGGGTCGAGTCAGTTTTGGACAAAAAGCAATTCACACCCCAAATAACAACACACTGCTTAATAACATTTTCAAATACTAAAAACTGCGAAATATTTGAGTTCAGATAGACATAGTAAACTCAAGAAACTCCACCACATTAAGATATTGTTCACCGCTAATAAAGGTGTAAAAGGAGAGAAACTTGCCATGTTATCAGAACTTCAAGCCTTAAGCATAATAGTTCAAGCTTGCCTTCTTCTTTGCCTGAACTTGAATAATACCTTCATTGAAGTCCTCATGGTTCACCTGTAATCCCATCAAAAAACCATCAAGCTTAAAACACATATAACACACAAACTAAATACACAAATATATGTTGCATAGAGAGGGAGAGGAACCTCGGTGGCATCCCGGCGGAGTGCAAGCATGCCTGCTTCTACACAAACGGCTTTTAGTTGTGCACCGTTAAAATCGTCGGTGGACCGAGCTAGCTCTTCAAAATTCACATCTGGGTGTACATTCATCTTCCTAGAATGGATCTATAAAGAGCCAATTTATAAAGTTCGATAAGAGACAAAGTGCAAAGATTCATAGAAGGAATGAAATATCCTTAAATTAGAAAACCTGCAAGATTCGGGCTCTTGCGTCTTCGGTAGGATGTGGAAACTCAATCTTTCGATCTAACCGACCAGATCGCATTAGAGCTGGATCTAGAATATCAGCACGATTAGTGGCTGCTATCACCTGTATTTCAAGAAGAGAGCTGGTTAATAGTGAAACCCCCTAATCTCGTCTGATTGGCCTGGAGGACTTTTTGGTAATACTCCATTTCTCATGTCCTGTTTCGTATTTCTTATTTCCTCTTTCTTTAAAAAGAAAAAGGAAAAAAAATTGTACTTGATAGTTGTTTTTTGTTTCTTATTTATTCTATTCTTTTTAAGGAAAACAAAAATCCAGATTTTATTTACAAAATTTGCATACAAAGGCAAAACAGGAAATAATTACAAAAAAATACTTATTAAAAACAAGAAACAGTAATTGTAGAAACCCAAAAGAACAAGTGCCCTCCCCCAGACCTGAAAAATAAAGCAATTTCAAACCTTGATTCGCTCGTCGCTGCTGAAGCCATCTAGCTGATTGAGTAACTCTAACATGGTACGCTGCACCTCCCTATCACCACTCACTTCACTGCAGTAGAGGACGGAGGTAATAACATTATCAACACAGTCTTACAATAGATTCACAAGGCATCAAAGCTCATCTTTATTAAAAGATTAACTGTTAAGTAACTAGCTTACCTATCAAACCGCTTTGTGCCGATTGCATCAATTTCATCAATAAAAATTATACAGGGAGATTTCTCTTTTGCAAGCTGAAAGGCATCACGGACGAGTTTTGCTCCATCCCCAATAAACATCTATACACAAATTTGAACATCTAATATCATTAGCAGGCCCAAACTATTGCACAATGGCTAAAATCATGGGATTCAATTTGACAGACAGAATTCTAATAACAAATCACAACACTAAAATCAACCCATTATGCAAAAGATTTATAACCTGGACTAGTTGGGGGCCAGCAAGCTTTAGAAATGTTGCATTTGTTTGAGCTGCACAAGCACGCGCCATTAATGTTTTCCCAGTTCCAGGAGGTCCATACAACAGTACACCCTTAGGTGGACGAATTCCTAATTTTTGAAACCGCTCCTTATGAGTCATTGGCAAAACAATTGCCTCGACAAGTTCTTGGATCTGTTAAAACATTAAACGAATCATGAAACAAGTTAACAGACTAGATAATTGCCTTTGAATGTTTTTTAACAGACTAGAGGCTTGCCTGCTTCTCCAGCCCTCCAATGTCATTGTAATCTTCAGTTGGTTTTTCATCGACCTCCATAGCCTTGACTCTAGAATCGTACTCAGATGGTAGAGTGTCCAAGATCAGATAACTATCTTTATTCACACCAACTAAATCACCAGGTTTTAACTTGTCAGGATCAATGAGCCCAACAACAGGTAAAAAGATCGTCTGCAGTCAAAATAAAACACATTAGGTAGGGTTTTACACGATCCAGAGCTTAAATGAATCGAATGAACTCTGGTCTAGCTAATAAAAAATACAATCAATGAATCGAAATCAAGTGTGAAAGAACTGCATTTTTCAAACTTGAAGATTCAAATGAAGGACCGTAGAGGACATGGACTTCACAGAGGAGCGTGTAGGCCAACGAAACTGAAGATGCTTTCTAAATCCACTATTATGTCTGATTTCTCAAAATGTAACCAACTAGTCTTAGTTAACCAGATCAACAAAACATAATTCTTGCAGATCATAGAAAGTAAGCTACCATTTTCGTAGAATAGAAACACATTTAAGGTCTGAAGGCAAGATGTCTTTGCATACTCTTCATTCCCATTCAATTATTTACGTTCTATCTGATAACCATTTCGTTTTCAGTTTTCTGTTTTAAAAAGTTAAGCTTATAAACGTTACTTCCACCTATATGTTCCTCTGTTTTGTTTTGCTATTTAGTTTTTATAAATATTTTCAAAATCTAGACCAAATTTTCTGTATCGTTCCAATTTTATCGGAGACATTTTGAAAACAAAAAGAAAAATAGTTTTCAAAAACTTATTTTTGTTTTTGAAATTTGGGTAATAACTTAAATATGTTTTCAAGGGAGGTGAAAAACATACTAATAAAATTGTACAAAAACAAACAAAATTTTTTAAAACAAAAACTAAATGGTTGTCAAACTACTCCTTAAATATTTTGACACACAGTTAGCATACTAAACCTAAAGTTTGGAAATAGAGCAATAGAATTTAGATTTATCCACGGTATAACAGTAGCTCTATAATTTCATTAGTATTTCCGATAGCTAAAAGGTCATACATGAAAATCAAAGAGTAACTTACCTGGCGAGTAGATGTCTTTAACACCACGCATTTGCCTTTTCTTTGTGAGTCTAGATCAATATTTGCACCATCTTCCTCAGCTTCATCTTCTGGGTTCATTTCCAGAATCTTGCAGATATAAGAAAACATGAAATTTACCAATACCAATAAAGAACTCGAGAAGAACCTACTGTGGTAAAAGTTATAATTGCCCACACATTTATTTTTCTAGGAACTAAGCCATGAGAAATCGTAAAGATTGATTGAAGAAGGGAAACCAAGCTATCCACATAAAAAGAGAGAAATTACCTCAACAATATTCCCGACCAAATAAGGTAACTGCTTGTTGAGTTTAATCTTTTCCTGGTTTTCCTTTATTTTCTCCTTGAACGAATCCCACTCCAAATTCGTCCTCTGAAACTCTTCCTTCAAACTCAAAATTCGAACAAAATCAGATACCATCGCCAGTCATAAACAGATAACAGCACAAGACGCATACGAAACTAGCAAGTCAAAATTCATCAAACCTTCCGTCGATACAAAGATAGGAATAAGCCAATAAAGCACTTAAACACCAAAGGTACTTCTCGTTCACAAAATTCAAGGGCACGAAACTAATTTCTAAATGGAAAAATTAAACACACGCAGTTCAAATGCAACATCATCGGAGGAACTTCAACCTTATCAAATATGAACAAAGAAAAAAAAAAGAATAGAAAAATTCTGAGACCTTGAGGATCCGAATCTCGTTGTCTAGAAGACGTGAAGCTCGAATGATGTCGTCTGTGGTCATTGAAGCCAACTGGTCTTCTTCGAGGTTCGTATCTTCAGCCATAGAAGTCGCCATTTGCAGTCGAATCGAATGATGGATTTCTCGAAAAGTGAAGGCGAAAATTTCGCACACCGATTCTCAGAACGAGAGGAAATGAGTTGAGATTCAGAGGAGATGTTAGTTTGAAGTGTACTTGTTGAAGAAGAAAGAGGCGAGGACCAGTTTAAGAGGCCCCAATTCATGGGCTTGGGCCTTATTCGGCTACAAAATTTTTCATATATTCGTCCATGGGTTATGAAAAGGGTTTTGAGATCCCAATTTTACACTTTTTTTTTTTTTTTCAATTTTAAGTCAACCCAATTCATTGTGATATTGCTGGTTATTTGATTCTAAAGACTGCTTTGGACTCACCAATAATCCTTGGGATTCATTAGCTATGCAAATATGAAGATATTTGATCCTCGGAGGTAAATTATTTATTTCCCCGTCTATACTCAATTTGACTTGTACAGTTGCGGTTAGCAATTTTTGTCACAACAAGTTTACTATAATGTCGAAAGCATTCATATTTTTTTTATTACGATAAATTTTGACTAAAATATATCAAATGAGCTCTAAGTTTTTAAGCCATTTTCTATTGGTTGGTTCTTATTTTTCAAAAATTCTCAATTAGGTAATTATTTCATTAAAAACTTGAATACTACCTGACATTTAAAATTCAACTCATCTTCGTCAGTTCATCAATAAAATTTATTTGTTTCAATTGGAATGGCGAAGATATTATTAATATTAATATTATATATAATAATTAATAATTATCAAATAATTAAAATATTAAACAGGATCGGAGATAGGGACCTAGTTTAAACACAACAAGAAAAATAAATCAGAACTTTTTCCACATAATATTATTGACATAAGAGATTGCAGTACTAAAAAGAAATCTAATAGATTGTAAATAAATAAAAAGTTTCAAATAAGAAAAACCCTAATTCTCTAGCGCTCTCCCTATCCATATTTCTCTCGCCCCACGACCCTCGACAGCGTATTCCATAGAACCAAAGCACAAATTTGCAGTGAAAGAAAGAGAATGAAACAGAAGCCAAAAACTAACCCCATGAACTCACATGTACAGCTTCTTCCACATCATATTCTTGAGATAATATTCTCCAAACTCCACATCATGTAAAGCATGGAACGACGTAGTTCTAGGCTGTGCTTCTTCTTCAATATTCACTCCAAACCCTTATTTTGTGTAGCATTTTTGAGATCTTCACATTTGGCAGTGGGAATCGCCATAACCAATGGAGGAGTTGCTGCATTCATAGCAATGCTATGATTCGTGTCGTGGTAATGGGGTTCATTTTGATGGAGCCCTCTATTGGGTTGGGGAAGACATAACGACCAACATTAATATATATGTCATCTGTCGTTTGGATGTTGAACAAGAGAAACTAATTGAACCAATTTCTCTTCCCAGAAATTCAGTTGGGTATTACTCCAATTTGGCTATTGGGGTTTTCATAGTGGCAATAATATTTATGCAAGTTTTAGTGGGATTCCATGGTTTACTTTTCAAGTGTGGATAATGGGGAAAGATTGATTGCTCGTGGATCAAAAACTACTCTACTGTTGATCAAAGTTTGTGAGGATGGGGAAATCTTATGTGTTGTTTATGGACTTTATTTGTTCATGTATAATCCACAGACTCGGAATATGGTAATTACTTCATGAGATTTAGCAGAAAAGGGTCATGGGTCATTCAGATTGAGTCTTTCAGTTTTGACCCTCTCGAAAAGATTTTGTCATACTTCTCTTTCTACGATAACATTTAGCAGAATATAAAATTGAGTGGAGGGGGCATTGGATTGGCTTGCATGGGTGTGAGTGCCTCGCTACCGAAAACATGGTCATTCTTCACCGCACTGCACTTTCCATCTTTACTGTAGTAGAATATAATAAATATATAAAAAAAGGTGACTTTAAAGTTTAAGATGATTGATCCAAAAATACATAGTTGTGATGAATACAATAACTTTTCAATATAATGCAATCAAACAAATTATTTGTTAGTAAAATTACTTGAAAATAAAAATAAAAATAACCAAACACGGTAATTCAAAATACTTTTATTAAAAAGTATCTTACCAAAAAATGCTTAAACTAAAATATGTCAAACTCACCCAAACCATGTTAAACTATCCCGTTGAATAACTAAACTCATTGTTTATATTGGAGCACGTGGACTAGACGAGGAATCAGATTACATATGTTGCGTATGGGAGTCGTGCTTGTATTTATAGGGTGAGATATAGTGGGTCTTCCACTATTGTAGTGTTAGACCGTAGGAGAATTTGTTACATTGGTTATAGACCACTTTATATACCTTACTTTGGCGTATAGCCTTTTGAAACCAACAGTTGTTTTTACCGACTATAATTAATGTGTCACTCTGGTCAAGCTAGAATAAGGCCGTCCACGGAATATTTTATGAAGTGATGGAGAGAGGTCGACGTGAGATGATCTTTCAGCTAGTCATATTTTGCCCTCCAACACTCATGATGCTCCTCTATGAAAATTGCATAATGCAAAATTAAATGATCATTCTGGATTCAATATCCTTACAAAAAAATTAATCACATCGGAGCGTTTTTCGATCAAATTTGATAAATTCCTTGATTGTGAAGTATGTGTTATAAATCTTCCGGTCGTTGATTGTTTAGAAATAAGTGTTTTTGGTAAAGAGATTTTGGCTAGTTGATACTGTGAACCAACCAACATTAATTACTTATATATTGCGTATGCCAATCGAAAATATATATTTTCTTTTTCATGAAAAGTCAAATAAATAGCAATATATTATAGCTTTCAAAAAAGAAAAATAGCAATATAATATAAATTGCAATCTAAAGATCACAACACAACGATAATGATAGAAGAATCGATAAATAAAAATAAATGATACAGATTTTTTAATTGCTAGCTTTGATTATAAAATGTTTATAAAAAAATAAATAAATATATACGGATAGACAAAAAGTGTGATAGTTGAGATTTGAACCTATAACCTCTAAATTGGGGATATAATCAGTTGAGCTATGTTCCCTTTTGCATAAATTTGTGTATATACGTATGTATATGTATATATACCATAACCTTTATGTTGTGGATATAACCAGTTGAGCTTATAATGTATGTATGTATATAAATAATTACGAAATGCATTGTATTGCTCTAAAACAAAAACCTTTTAAAAGATATAATATGTTTTTTCGATTGGAGATAACTCAACTTGTTAAGGCATAAATACTCTACCAAATGGTCGAAAATTTAAATTCTCATTTTTACATGTCGTTGAACTATATATATTATCATTAATAATGATAAGAAATATATTTTTGCGTTACGTATGATAAGTAAATATGATACTTTTTACAAAAATTTACGAATTAATGGTTGAGAATAATAAACGTGACTATAAATTATATTACATCAATTCTATAGGTCATTGTCAATTTGAGCACAACAGGGTAAGACATCTATCACCCATTAAAAAGTCATTTCGTATATCCATCTCTATAAATTGTATTTAATAAAAATTCTCTGTGTTCTTAAAAAAAAAGAAAAAAAAAAATCGATGCGTCCTCGCTCTTGTACAATTTATTTTTTATTTGCACGGGAATATTTTCCTTTTCTTTTTTTTTTTTTTATTATGTTAAGGGCAAGATTAGTTATTATGTTTCTTACCAGACGAGAAATTACATTATATCGTATAAATTTAATATAATATTTTATGAAATGTTACAATTTTTTATTTTCTTCCAAATACTACATAAGTTTCACTTTGCTAAAACAAAAATTTTAATAATTTAGCTTTTATTAGCTTAAATAATTATTTTTAATAAATTGTATTCAAGTTTTTTATAGATAGATTAACAAAAATAAACAAATATATAAATTATAGCAATAAATTAGGATTTTGGTCCAGACGGGATAAATAATTTATTTTGGGTCCGTTTGGTAACGTTCGTAATTTCTCGTTTCTCGTTTCTAATTTTTAGAAACATAAGTGTTTATCATATTTATCTTTTCTCATATCTTTCAGAAATATTTCCAAACTTGTGTAGGAAATTTAGGAAATTTTGGAAACAAGGTTTCTTGTTTCTTTTTTAGTTTTTTCCAACCGTCGAGCACGATGCGTTAATTTTATTTATTTTTTGTTTTTTGGAAGATAAAAAGTAATTTTTAGTTTATTTAAACTTTTTTATCATTCTAAAAGTCACGTTAAATCCACTACAAAATAAGTATTAGTAGTAAATGAGTTTTAACTTTCAAAAACTAGAAAATATAGATTAAAACTATTACCAAACCGACTCTTAGCAGACCATACAAATCAAAGTTTGGTAATTATATTCATTACACATACTAAAAGGAAAAAAAGAAAGGAAAAGAGATTCAAGGGTGATTTATTTTCCCATTTTCCACGTCATCGTCATCTTCTATGGCTCCCATAGAGTGGAAATCATATGGACCATAAGAAAGTGATCTCAATATATTCTGAACACTGTATTGCCTATCTATGGTGGGCTTGGGCAAGCTCAGCCCTTTGATTATGCCTTTGTTCTTCTGATCATCATCACCACCGTTCATTCCCATCTCCACCAGATGCGCCGATCCATCTTCCTCCATCGCCTCCGTTGATTTTGCTGACTTTGACTTGTTCCTGTAGATCGCGTACAGAATCAGCTGGGCCGACCCCAATACAAATCCTATTCCATTTGGCACCTGAAAATACAAAGGCAAAATTTTCATACACGAGATTCGAGAATTTTTTCAATTTAAACTCGATTGTTTAAAAGATTAATAATCTGACCTCAAATATGTATATCAGCATATATATTAGAATTGTTTTTTTAAGTAAAACAAGTGGAGGTGAGGATTCGAACTCTCGACCTTATAGTTGAATATGGGTGTCTTGACTAGTTAAACGATGTTCAGATTGACGAGCATATATTAAAACTACATATAGTAACTATAAACTTAAGCATAGCTCAATTGGTTAAGACTTATATCATCGACTAAAAGATTAGAGATTTAAATCTCACTCCCACACGTATTGTTATTAAACTAAGAAAAAAAGAAACATATAGTAAATCTAGGAGTGAAAATAAACTTTACCAGAATGTAGATGTCATTGACGAGGAGGGCATAAGCAAACCAAACACCGGCATTTAGGAAGAGGAAGAACGAGAGAAGAAATGGCATGTATTCAACGCTCTTTGTTCGTATCACATTTCTCTGTATCAAACATAGCCAAAAAATAATTAAAAATAATAATTAGTTGAATATTAAAGTATTTGATTAGGACATCAAGTACTTTCCATAAAGTTTTAAATGTTCTTTTCTCATCCATCGAGTTTTAAGAAATTTCAAATTCAGTCTTTGTCGTTGAAACTTTTAATAAAAAAAAAAAATAATACAACTCGTTTTTTCATCTTCCATCTTGAATGCTTATATATAATTTTTTAGCCATTTTTCCTTTTTTGTAACTTCTTTCTCTTCATGATTCAATCAGTTTACAGTTTTCTTAATCTCTAGGCGAATGATGTATAAGAGAACAAATCTCATATCTTTTTCTATATATAAATTATTAACTAAAAAGGATTAAATTATAAACTTCTTAAAATGATACGGACTAAACTATAAATATCTTGAAACTTAAAAAAATCAAATGTACCAAAATATTGGTTAACTTTTGAGACCATGCAAAAAAAAAAAGCCTATGACAAATAACATTTACTTCATCCTTCACGTTGATAATTATTTTTGGTTGATATATAATTATAGGAAAGTTGAGTTGCGACATTTTCATCGACATTAAAAATTAACTAAGATTAAGATAGGGTTGAGGATAGTTACCATGGCAGCTAGAGGAGAAGCATACATGCCAATGGTTAAAGCAGCACAGAGAATTCCAACAAAGGTGAGCCTCAAACTTCCATGGATGGCCAAAAGAGTTACTCCAATTACACTTCCACAGAACACAACATTGAACAGCCCAACCAACTTCATTGTTGACACCTAAAAATCCACAAAAATTTAAGCTATATATATATATATATAGTCATATATACACATACATATATATAATGTCACATGATTTATATACAGTTTTTGAAAATCATAAGTTTTAGGTTTAAATTTCTAAAATTTTAATCTTCTTTTCATACTTTCGTCCTCATAATTTCACTAGGTCCAAATTTAGTCCAATGTATGACAAATTATGAGGACCAAAATTAGAGGGAAATGGTTACTTCTTGAAAATTGAGAGACTAAACTTATATATGTTACTCCAGTGTATATACTCACGACAGCATCACGACAGCATATTGTTAATATATATTTAAAGTCATGTCATTCATTTATATTAGATTATTCAAATGATAAAATAACAACAATGACTAATATAATTACTTTTTAAAAATTAAAAGAGTATGTTAGATATTTTGAAAGTTCTAAGATTAAATTAGATATAACGAATCAAAGTAGAACAAGCCTAGCCAAAAGTTCGGAAAAAAATATTGAATTAGACCTTTTGAAAGTTCTTAGATTAAATTAGATGTTCTGAATAGGAGTCAAAATATAATTGATTTGGAGAACAAAATAAAATAAATTGAAATTTTATAAATTAAACTAACATTTAAACAAATTTAATATTTAATGAATATGGATACTTGAACACGACAACTAATATCATTTATTGCTATTTAATACTTCAATAAATATGATGAAATGAAGATATGACACGTAATGGGTGGTCATTAATGATTTTCCCCACATTATTCACTCTGTTTTTTTGGGATAATTCATTCTGTTTGTTTATGAAGGGAATTTCATAAATATCATACTAGAAATACTATATTATAATTATACCCGTCTATTTTTAAATTTGCAAAATTAAATAAAATATAAAATCCGTCATCATATTTAAAAATCTAAAAATTTCTCTTGATGTAGAAAATATAATTGTGCTCATATATTTAAAAAGGAAATATTTTAATTACGAGGTCGACTATCAACTGGATCATAATTCAACGGTTTAAGATACATATCTCCAATTAAAGAAGTCATGAATTCGAATTTCCACTTCTAATTATTATACTAAAAAATAATAATAAAACAATAAGTTGACTAAAGTTCAAACTTATACAAAGACAATAACATTCTTTAATTCTTTAGTTTATAAAGACAATAACTTCTCAAAGAAAAAGTTTCTTATATCCCTAAATTTTCAAGGTTAAGTCTCAGTGGGGTCTCTCTACTTTGAAAAATTTCTATTAAATTCTTAAACTTTCAATTATGTATCTAATAGGTCCCCATAATTAACTTCGTTAATTTTAACGCTAGGTGGCATATATTAACTGTATTATTATTTAATGATTACATAGAGGATAAGTTTAAATATGTTGTACATAAATAATATTAAACTAACCCAATTTATAATGCATGAACTTATTAGACGTAAATAAAATACACGGACTAAAATGAACCCAACCTAAAAGTCAAGGACCAATTAAAAACATTTTAAAAGAACATGAGCCTAAAAGACTCAACTCTCAAAGTTTAGCGACGAAACTTATATTTTGAGAATAAAGAATAATATCTCATGTCCTTACAAGGTCAGCACCCATATTTAGTTAAATTTCTTACAAATAAGAGAGAAAGAAGATAGAAAAGAAGATTTTTTTCTTTTAAAAAAAAAACAAAAGAACAGTCAAATTCTTAGCAACGATCAATAAGAAGATGGGTGCCTGCTCGGTAAACACCTAAATATTATTGAAATATAAAGGATGAATATATAATAATGAGAGAGAGAGAGGATGATGACCTTTTTGTGTTTGGGAGCATAGATGATAAAGAGAGTGACATAAGAGAGTTGAAAGGCCACACCAGCTCCATTGACAGTGGCCACAAGCACCCCACCTGGCTTCATCAACCCATAAAACGTCCACAAGCTTGTGCTCAACAGTGTTGTCACATATGGGATCCCTTTGTAATTCTCTGTTGATTTCTTCTTCACTATTCCTATGAATGTTTTTCTTCCATAAACAAACACAAATATATATCAATTTACTGCCCCTTCCATAACTCCGCTCTAATTGGCCACTAAAATTTTAAACCTAATGTTATATATATAAATACATATTCCGTTTGTACTAGTATAACAAAATTATCGAATTGTCCACAAAATAAAATAAATTAAAATCTCAATTGTATAATTCACATAGGCAAATCTCTATTGACGATTATAATTTGAAATAATAGTTGGAAACTAAGTATAAGTATACAGTAGGAAAAAATCAACTATGCACATGACCCGAACTTCAAAACTCTTAAGTAAAAGATTTTGCACCCGAACCAACTTCAGACTAATTAATTTCTCATATGAAATAACTTCAAATTTAATAATTCTACTCCTTTCTTCAAACACCCCTAAAGAATTAGAGCAAACTGCTAAGCTTTAGCTTTTGATATATTAGAGAGAAAGATAGAAAGTGAAGATAATTTTTTCTTAAAAAAACATAACTATCTATTTATCTATCTATTTTTTTATTTTTGAAACTTAAATAGTGTTTTTAAGATATAGGTAATAGGTTGTCTTCTAGATGTTTTCGAAATATATAGGTATATATAAAGTTAACTAGAATAATTTATTAGAAATAAATTGTGCTTTTGGATTTTTTTAAGTAGTTGTTTTTAAAAAACCATGTTGCCAAACAAATATTCTACATCAAAAAGTTAAGGTCCATTTAAAAGTCATGTTTTAATAAAGCAAAAATAAAATCATTTTCTAAGATAGGAAGTTTGTTTGGCGTCATAATTTTTAAGAAGGGTTTATATATATATATATATATATATATATATATATATATTTTATATATATATATATATATTTTTTTTTTTGTTACTTTACTTCCACGTGTCTTCTATCTTATTTTGTTAAATTTACTAATTATACATGATATTTTAAAGTTAATATAAAACGAAATATTTTTCCAACCAGTTTCTTTAAATTAAAAAAATCAATCCATATCTAGAAACAAAAATCAATTTCAAAATATAACTTCCAAACCGTCTCTAAAACAAACCGAGTAAAGTTATTACAATTTACAAAGAGTATTATCTTTTTCTATTTCTTTCCCCCAAAAATAAAAAAGAGTATTATCTTTTCGGCCAAACTTTTAAAGTAAAAAAATAAAGCAAGCAAAAAATCAAAATAGCCATTAAATGCCCATTAATGAAGAATCCCGCTTCTCTCTATTTTGTAACGTAAACAACTCCAAAAAAAAAATAAAATTATAATAATATTCAACCACAGCTAAAAATTTGACAATTATTTATTATTTCGATACATATTATTTTCTAAAATAGTAAAAAAAATAATAAAAAAAAACTCGAGAGTTGATAATACTCACATGGGAGATGTAAAAACAAGAATTGAAATCACATTCCCTGCATCCAAACACCCCAAAAATCTCCATCAAAACCCAAAGGAAAACAAAGAAAATAGAGAGAGAAATAGAGAGAAAAAAACTAACCAATGATACCAATAACGAAGCTAAGAGTAATAGCCATGTTGTGAGTACTGCCGGTGGCCGGAGAAGAAGACAGAGCTGCGGCGGCGACGGTGGTGATGGCGGTGGAGACGGTGGTGGAGGGAATTAATTATTGAAGAAGAGAGAGAGAGTGGTGGGTGTGTGGATGATGTGAAGTGAGGGGTACGAAGAAAAATAAAATAAAATTTTTGGTTTTATAGATTCTCCAGAAATGAGCCCTCCACTAGAATTGAGCCACGTTTATTTTGCTTTTTGGCAATGTGTTCTTGGACCCCTGTTACTTTCCTTTGTGAAAATGAAGTTTTACCATTACTATGCCAAACAAATGTTTGTGTTAGGACATGGCGTGCAAAATTACGAAGGGCATTTGGTTTACGAGTTGGATTTGTCATCGATTCGTTTGCGAAATCAAAGGAGTGTTGGAAAATTATTGAAGGGTTCGATAGACTACTCATGATTATTCGATAATAATGAAGTTATAAATTTAAATACATATATATTGAAAGAAAAATTGAAATCGAGTGAGTAAGTAGCCAACATAAGCATAACTCAATATAGTTGAGATTAGATGTTCAAATCTTCCGACCCCACTATCTTTGATGTACTGAGAAGAAGAAGAAAAATCAAATAACTGACTAAAAAATACAAAAAAAAAAAAAACGTTATTAGATTTTTCTAAAAAAATTTCCTCAACTACGTAATAGACATAAATAGGACAATTTCGCTCTCTTTTGATGAGACATCGATCTTAGCGTATTCTATGATCTCTCTCGAATCTTCAAGTTATTATATGTGTTCAATCAATTACACTGCCTACTCTATGAGAAAGGTGCACTTTAATATTACTACTGTATATTTATCATCATACCTAAGTTTTGACTTATTTACTTTTATTTAATACAACAAAGTCTTAGTCCAGTCAAATCGAACATAACCCAACTGGTTAAGGCACTAATTATCTCAAATCAAAAAAGCGTGAGTTCGAATTCTCACCCCACATATTGTACTAAAAAGAGCAATAGTCTATCCTTTCGCTAGGTTGATTATTCTCTTTTTTTTTTATTTGTCATTGTCTCTCCCTTATTCTAGATTCTTCTTTTGTCTTCAGACTCATAATTAAAATAATTTAGTATCTTTATTGATTGAGTAGCACAAATTTGGTTGTCTATTTCATTACTATCTGCCTTATGAATTAATTAATATATTACGAATTCTATGGAAGGCTAAGAAATTGTTTGAGCCCAAAGAAAAGTTTCTCTACAATGATGCTTTGTGAGGAGGGTGGATTGAGTCATTTTGTGGTGGGAGTTCATTAATTATGAGAGAGAGATATATATATTACCTTTAATTTGGACTCACTTGGAAATTTTCAAAAAAATTTGTTAAACTTATAATTTAAAAGGCAGAAGATAAAGAAAAGAAGAAATGGTACCATGCATTTTGGACTCACTTGAAAAATTTTTAAATTTATTGTCCTCCAATTAAAAAAAAAACTTTTGAAATCACCAACTTTTATCTCTTGTTGTTTTCTCTATTCCTATTATCTCCTTTGGTAAGAGAGATATTTACAAAAGGGGGAAAGAGAGAGAGTAGCTTTGGTAGGTAATCTACAAAATCAATTCATAATCCAAACTTGGTTTTAGGGTAATCCATACTATATTTAATTAAACTAAAATGGATAGTTTCTATTATGTATTTTAATATTTAATAAGTTCAATTCCTTTCTTTTTCATTGAGGAATCAAGTAGATTTTTTTGTTTAGTAATTTAGTAAAAAAAAATCTATACAAAATCAAGTTAAACTCGTAATTTAATCATCAATGTCCGAGATTGCCAAATATGAAAATTATACATTTTTATTAAATCATACTATATTTTATAATAAAATTAATACACATAGGAAATCGAGTGTGTATTGTTAGTAAGTTAGTCAAAGAAAAAAAATCTATACAAAATCAATTTAAACTCGTAATTTAACCATCAATGTAGGGCTGGCGAACTATGAAAATTATACATTTCTATTAAATCTTACTATTTTTTATAATAAAATTAATACACGCTGTTTTTTTTTTAATAATCCACTTTTTCTTAAAGATGATACAACGTTATAATTACTCAATTATGTTCAAATTGACACATAACATGTGAATTATTGTGATTGGCATATCTCTAACTACAAGAATATTCTTTTGGAAAAACTATAAGAATATTATAACTAATTTTGAAATATAAGAGTATGACTTATTTAAGAGATAAATTTGTAAAAAAAAAAAAAGATGTATTATAGTTAACTTAGTGGTAAAAAGAAATTAAGAACATGTATCTACCTACTTATGGTTTTTAAAAATTTTATTTGCTTCATCAATATTATTTTTTATTGTTTTTCTAGGTCATTAAGAAAATGTTTGCTGTCATAGTTGAGGTGGTTTGAGACTTTCAAAAATATCTTGAGATCTTGTGTTCAAGTCACATGAGACGCAATTTTGCAAAGTAATAATCCCTTTGTATATGTACGGGTATGATATATATATATTAACATTTTGTGAAATTTTTAATTATTATTTCTTTTTCTTTTTTTCTTTCCTCGTCTTGGTACCTCAAGATTTAATCTAAATTTGAAAATAAAAATGGTTTCAAGAGAAAGTTATCAGATTTAATTTTCGTTCTAAGAAAAAGAAGCTGAAGAAGAAAAATTATACAAAAAAATGTATATTCAATTCCGTGGCGTCATAATATAAAAAAGATGATTAAGAGAATACTATATCAATTGACACGATATTTAATTATATGACTGTTATTTTAAAAAATTGTATCACTATTAGTTCAAAGTTAATGTGAAATTTATTAAATAAAGTTTTTTTTCCAATAAAAAATTGGAAGATCCAAACCTAGAAATAAGTAATGTCTTTAACTTATCATGCTTATATCAGCTGCTAATAAAATGATAAATAAAGTAGTGATATAATTTAATATCAATAACAAAACTATAGTTTGAGGATTGAATTTTCCTCAATATTATATCGATACATAAATTAATTAAATTAATATTTTCATCTACGTAATAACATAGGCTTAAAATTCATTTAAAGTTTTTGACTCTCATTCTAAATGCTATTGCCAGGTGAATAATAATGAGGCGATCAATAGAAAAGCATGATTAATTATCAATTGAAAATTGAAAATTTTGAGGTAAGTAATAACAAAGGAAACCAAATTCAAATACCTCTCTTTCGTGTTAAAAGTTTGATTAATTTAAAGAGTTATTTGGTAATTATTTGATCATATTCTTAAATCTTAATGCATTCTTTTTGGTTTATATCCTATTTAATTCTAACTTTCCAATATTTTAGTTTTTAAACTTTTACATTAAATACTATATTTTAGGTTATTGGTTTTTAATTATTCATTAATCATTTAACAGGGCTTAAATCCATTTAAATAACCATAGCCCCTAACTTACCTATATTAAATATTTTGGTCAAATAAATGGATAAGAATTTGAAAAAAAAATCAATCAAAACAGTAGTTCGATTGATATGATATCTATATATATAGTGGGTATGTCAAAGTTTTGTTGAATAGTTTAATAAAAAAGTAATGATGTAATAATAAAAATCATATTTTTAGGTAAAGTTCATGAACTAAAATGTAATATTTGAAAATTTAGATATCAAATTGAAATAAGTACGAAAGCTTTAACTATAACATGTATATACCTCATCGACAAATAAATTTTGTGGCTTCACAATGCATCTAGAGGGCTTTTTTTCAAAGAATCATAAAATAGTCCTACTGGACGTGTCAATTTGTTCGTAAGGAATATTTGGTGAAGAGAAATTCGAGTTTAATGAACTTGTATTTGTAATTATGTACAATCTCTAATATGTAATGTCGATGTTTTCTCTTGGGTGTAAACTTGATTTGAGAGCTGAAAAATTTGTTCTCATATCAAAGAAATTGATCGTGTATTTGGCTTCTAACTAAGCTTGTTGAAGGATGTTTGAGATCTTCGACTTTGAGCTGGTTGAATATATCTATGTTATCCTATTTTTGTTATAGAAAATGAATAGTAATAACCCACAAACAAAGAACAACTTAATTATTAAAGCTGAGGCATCCCTCTCTCTTTTCCACCTTTTTGACCCTTCTTTACTTAGTGGGTTGCAGGTCCAAATTGGCACAAGAACATGGAGTCGCCGACAAAAAAAAAAAAAGACATTTTTTATTTTTTTAGATATCTTACTATTTTTTTGTAATTTCACAAATCCAGAAAGGAGTTTTTCAATCCACAGTAACTATGTATATATACACACACACTTTCAATAACATTTAAATAATTGATTTGAATATTATTTTTGTCTTCGAACTTTGGACTTTAATTTATTTTAATATTTGTATTTTAACTTTTGTTTGTTTTACTATATATGCTTCCGAGATGTATATATTAAAAAAAAAATTGATCGTTTTAGTCTCTATTTATCAAAGTTTAATATAAATTTTATATACAGTTAAAATACAAATATGATTATATTTCAAGAAATTTAGTCAATAAAGTATTGTGCAAATATTATGATAGATAGAAATGAGATAAAAATGAAAATAAAAGGTTTAAGATGATTATCTTTTAAAAGTACAACGACCAAAATAGACGTTTAAAAAGTACATAGGAATAGAATATTTGAAGGGGATATTGACTTTTTTTTTGTCCTAGTCTTTCTTAACACCCTTTTATAACAAGAAGAATTAGTTAAATGAAGTATTTTTCAATCTCGTATTTAAAAAGAAAAAAGTGACTTCAAACTTTTAAAATTACTATTTTCAGTTTGCATTTTTCATTTTTCTAGAATAATTATTTTGGTTGTTGCTAAACTAGAACTATAAACTATTTATTTTAGTTGATGTACACGTCACAATGACGCTAAAAAACCAAAAATAGTAATTTAAATAAATATAAAATTAAACAAACATATTATACAAAACAGATTTTTTTAATTTTGGAAACCAAAATTAATTAAATCTAAAAGATTTTATAGGCTAAAATAGATATTTCAAGAGTTTTCAAAATAAGATTTAAACTAGCCCAATCTTTTGAAAAAAAAAAAACATTTCTTGAAAATAAAACTCTTATTCAACTCTATTATACAAAACACATTTTTATTCAATTTTACCATTGAATCTATATAACTTTTTGTACTACCTTACTTCAAAAAAAAAAAATTTTAATTAATTTCAAAAGAGGAGATCCCCACATTGAAGAAATGGCCACAAGTGGTTGCACACTCTCCTTCCTCAAACTTCAAATTCTTCCAAATATATACGACAACCTAAGGTCAACAGTTACCAATTTAAGGAAATTGGGTATGAGTGCTTTTTTCTTTTTTCTTTTTATTTATTTAAATTTAGACAAAGTACGAAATAGACCAAAGTTTTTTTTTTAGAAACGAAATATACCAAGTTAGCTTGGTTTGATAAGTATTTCTGTTTTTTATTTTTGATTTGTCGTTATTAAAAAAATAAAAAAATCATACATGTCCTTCGATCACTTCTTTTAAAATAGAAACCAAATATGTTTCAATAATTTTTTTGTCTTTCTTCCTTTTTCTTTAAATATTTAAAGAGTCTAAGAGATATGTTAGAGGGAGAAAAATTATATTAAAGCTGAGCCAAAACGACTTTTTATTAAAAAAAAAAAAAACTCTTAAGTTGCACAAAATTAAATTTGACATAGAATTTTGAATATACAAACTAAAAAAAAGAAATAAAAATAATAACAAAACACACTTCCATTTCTTTCTTTCTTCTTTTCAAGTAAAAAGAAGAACAAGAAAAGTGATAAATAGGTCCACCTGAACTTAACTTGAGTGTTAGACATGACACTTAGGAAAAAAATATTCCCAAAAAATATTTCCCTTAAGTTTTGATTAATGTTAATAATCTTTTAATATTTAAACACCAACATTTTCTATCCACATTTAAATTTGATTATTATTTGCCTTCTTGTCACATACTAAAAGACAATATGTGGAATGAGAATCCAAATACACGATTTCTTAATATTAATCTACAAAAGATCCGGAAGAAAATTGATTTTGAAATAATATGATATTTTTATTTTGGTCATAATATCCGTTATGTCATCCAAATTCATTTTATAAATCAAATTTATAAGGTATTCTCACTTAGAACTGAATGTGTGTAATAGCTTCCCTGTTGCAATCATTACAAACAGTAAATAGGTTGCTTGCGTCGATGATATGGTTTGGTTTTGGATAGATTTATTTACCAAATTCTTGGCATTGGTCCTTTTAAATATTTGGGATAAAATAGGAGTCAAATCAAACCAACAGAATTTAGGAGTATTTGACTCATAAATTTAGTGGGTAAAATTTGAAGTTAAGGAATTCAACTTATTATATTGTTTCACCGATTCCATGTTTCTCGACGAGGGGATCCGTTGCAGGCTCGTATTCTACCTATAACAAAACTCAAAACTATATTTATGAACATTTACTTTTTTATTATAAAATTATATTAAATAAGTTTGAATTCAAGTCAAGATTCAATTCAACTTTTAAATTTTCTCATTATTATATTTTATAAAAGGTAGATTTTATCACTAAATTAAATTGATCTCATAATTTAGAGATTACCATCTGCCCCTATATTTGGTTGTCAACCAAACATATAGAAAAATAATTCTTAGGTAGGTTGAAATTGTTCCTTCTAAATTCGGTTAACAATTTTATTTTTATTAATTAATAATAACTAAATAAAACATTAAATAATTGATAAACGATAACTAATTAAAATTAATAGTTAACTAATGGAATATGAATTCTTGATCTTTATAAGAAATAAAAACAAAACAAGATTAGCATAACCAATCTATTTTTATTAGAAGAAAGACTATCGAGAATATAAATAAAGGATAGAAATTAAATCAATGAAGAGAATTTTGCAAAAAAAAAAAAAATATATATATATATATATACATATATATATATACCTATACCAAGAGACACATGCTCCTGCCTCATGTTCTTTCTCAAAATACGACAAGTAGGACCATGTTGGGAGACACAATTTAAACATGGCATAAGTCGTCTTTTAAGAGACAATCTAGTGCAATAATAAAATATGCATTATTTTAAAAATTAGTTTTGAAACTTGTAATATTTATATATATATAAAAATAGTTATAATTTTAATAATATTAAAAGGAAAAAGTCCAAGTTTATGTGGTGTGTTCAATTAATTGATTCAATTTCTATATCATAGTACGTAAACACAATTGAAGGAAATGAAAATTTTTATTTCATTCCTTCACCCCTATTCTCTTGGAGTAAAGAGGACATAAGAGTATAAAAACTACTAATGATTCAAGTTCAAGATAAAAAAAAAATTGACTTATTTAGTTAAGTACATGGCAAAAATAATTGATTAAATTATAAGTTCGATCATGAACTTTCAGAGTTATGTGAAATAGGATGTTTGAACTTTAAAAAATGTCTAATAGATTCTCAAACTTTTAATGTTATGTTTATGCAATAGGTTATTTAACTTTAACAAATATATATCAGAGTCTTAAACTTTAAGTATTGAACCTAACAAATCCTTAAACGTTCACTTTTGTGTATGATGAAACATCAGCTAATTAGATAGTTTTTATAAACTCCACAAATTTATTAGATACAAAATTAAAAGTTCAAAAATTTGTTAGACATTTTTTTAAAGTATATAGACATAAAATTAAAAATTTAGAGACTTTTTTTAGTCAACAAACATGGGTATGAGGATTTGGAATTCTAACCTCAAGAGAATGATTAAATGTTATTTACTGCTGAATTATGTTCATGTATTAAACATATAAATAGTTTATGAACATGTTAGGTATAAAACAAGTTTAGGAACCTTATAGATATACCATTGAAATTTTAAAAACCTATTGGAGGGTTGTTCTAATAAAAAATTATTTTAGTTCAAGAAATTTTATTTTAATTATTTATTATTTATCAATATTAAATAAATTACTATAATAAAAAAAATATTTACTATCAATAAAATATCACTTATCTTCGACCTGGATATCCGCGGCTACATATTCTACTTTAAAAAAGCCCTAGAGCCTATCGACGTAATTTCGCAAGGCCCATAAAGCGAAAAAGAACCCATCACTCACCATGTTAAGCCCAAATTTGTGGCCCATGATCTCCGACCGGCTTAATTCTTAAGCAGCTGCTGCCCGCCGGTCAGTAAACTGTTCTCAGCTTCCTTCCGCTCACTCTCTCTTCCGATTTTCACATCGATACTCTTTGGGCTCCCAGCAATCGTCTTACATCGTTTTGGAGTCCTGTCCTAATATAATCTAGGGATAATAATCCACTTCCTTTCACATTTACCAGAATTTTCTTCAAATAATTCTCTGGCATCATGTTCAAAAAGTGAGCTCTCTCCCATATGTATATGCTTGTTATTTAGCTGTGATTTTATGTTTTTGTTTGATGATTGTGGTAAATGACTTCTGGGTTTTGTTTATTGGGGTTGAAATATGGGAAATGGTCAGATTTCTTCACTTATTCTCAATTTTTTTTTTTGTCACTGGTTTCTGGATTTTGCTCGAATAGTGTTTTCTTTCTCGTTTTAATGGCGGGTCCGTTTGTGGGGTTCCGTATGTTTAATTTACCTCATTGATCACGCCAGGATTTTACTTTTAATTCTCCTTTGATGTGTTTCTGGGCTGGTGGGGAAGGAACAATTGCGACTGAATTTGAAAGTTTTGGAAATAATGACCCAATCGATTTGTGAATTGAAATTCTCTCAGTTGGTATTTTTTGCGTTAGGCTGTTTACTTCTGGAGTTGGGTATTGGTATTGATTCCCTCCCCTCCTCCCCTAGTGGTGTTGCTTGTACGAATCCTTCATTTCTGTTCCTTTTTGGTGCTGCGGTTTCATTTTAGGTTTTCTACTGAAGACGTGTCTGCTCAGAACCAAGTCAAGGCATCAGTGCAACGGAAAATTCGGCAAAGTATAGCTGAAGAAGTAAGTATTTAAGTTGGTCGTTCGATTCTCGAGATCATACTAATGAGCTAGAAATTGATGTCTCTATCGGTTTTATGTATTTTTATTGCAGTATCCTGGGCTAGAGCCAGTCTTGGATGATTTGCTTCCTAAAAAAGCCCCTCTGATTGTAACTAAGTGGTTAGAGATTCTTTTTGCTTCTATTTTACAAAAAATGATTGGAATTAGATTTATTTGTTCTGCTTTGTTGACGCCACATGTTTTTGAACTACTCTTACAGTCAAAACCATCTCAATCTGGTTGTTGTGAATAATGTGCCACTCTTTTTCAACATCCGTGATGGACCATACATGCCTACCCTAAGGTTGCTTCACCAATGTAATGTATTCTTTCTCTGGGGACTGCATTTTATCATTTTTTCAAATATATTGAATATCCTTAATCTTTTGTCAACCCTTTGAACTTCTCCTGTCGTAGTACTTGTTTTAGGGTATTTTGATTTCTAATATGCCTGTTAATTTGAAGGAGACTAGGATGAGTTTGGTATGACTTTTGGAATGGTGAAATCTTTTAGCTTATTTAAAACACTTTTTATAATTTTCATGATGTTTGGTTACATACTTAAAAGTAATTTTGAAAATTCTAAAGAAACTTAAAAGTACTTTAAGGTGATTTTAGGAAACATTTGTTCTAAAAGTACTTAAAGAAAAAGTAATCGACTTAAAAGCACTACTCCCAAAAGTCATCTCGAACTTTTGAGAGTGGATCTTGATCATTCGAGGATCATCATCATATCCTTTGGAGCTGTGAGTTTGCTTGTTCAATATGGGATTGCTTTTTAGTTTTTGGAGTTGTTTGGTTCTAAATAGAGACTGGCATTATGATGCATGAGGTTCTTATGTCTCTGGCTTTTCATGATAAGGGCTGGATCCCTTTTTTTTCCGGTTCCATGGTGGGGCATTTGGCTTGAGAGGAATAGTAGGACTTTTAGAGGGATTAAGAAGTTTTTGAAGGATGTTTGAAACTTCTCTTGCTAGGTTTAACACTTCTCTTTAGGCTTAGGCTTACTAAGGATTTTTGTAATTATTTGCTAGGGCTTATTCTTTGGTTAATGCCCTTTTTGGTTTATTTTAATTGGCGTGTTTCTTTTTGTTGGGCTGTCTTTTTGTATTCTTTCATGCTCTCAATAGAATCTCTATCGCTTATATATATATATATATATATAAAGAATCATCCCGAACTCACTCTATGGATTTCCCCCTTCATTTGTGATCTTGACTACATTTTCAATTCTTTTTGTGGATGAAAGAAGATGAACCATCTAAAAAGAGTCATCCCAAACTCAACCTATTCTGAGTTTTAGTGGAAGGCATCATCTTGTTGAAGCTATAGTCTAGGCTGTCTAGCTACTCTTACAGTGTGCACATGCGTTTTGAATCTTTTCTGCAGTAACGATCAAATTTCTGTGTATCCTTGTTTTACCAGAGCTTCGGTTATTTTCTTAATTAGTTTGAATTGAATCATGTGGATGATCAGATAAGTTAATGTTTGGATTTAATAAAATAGGAACTATTTCAGACTAATATAAAAAATCTGATGTTCATTTAGTGCATTGTTTGATTGCCTTTGTTTAAAAAATTACCGTTTTAGTGAATAGAAAGTATTATGTTATTATATGTGGTGAGATCACATTGCTCGAGTTTGCGGGAGTTAGAATCAAAGGGGTGTGTGTGAAAATCCAATAATAATTATGAGTAGCTTAAAATTATGAGGATTTAGAATACTTGGACGTGGTTTTGGGATGGAAAGGGTTCAGCCAATAATAGAGATCATGGATCTTCAGCTGATTGTCTGTAGCTAATTCATCCATTGATACTAGTGTTCAAATTTAGCTAAAACAAACACAGAATACAGTTACAAAATTCCCATTGATACTAGTATTCTTGGTTGTAGCTGCCCTTGGCCATTTATCACTAAATTTGAATATAATGTAAGGTTCGACCTCTTTCTTCAAAATTGGTTGGCTCAAAGTTATAATTTTGGAAGATTGGTGGCTTATAAACATTCTGTCACTTTTCCTCAAATTTTTATGGCTTAGCTAATAGGGCACTCTACAAGCAATCAAGAAGTTCGGAAATGAAGAGTTGGGTTGCTGAGAATCTCATCTTTGTCTTCTTAGGAAACATATCCTTCCAGATTTAATTGCATTGATCCTTTGGAAAATGGGTGGAAAGGCTTTGTAATTTTGCCAACCGATAATTTTCATGAAACCATGTTCAAAAAGTCTCCACCAATTGTACTTTCAACTCCGAACTAGACGACATATATTCTCAATCTTCATTGAGAACATTGTAATTTTCCAGCTTCTTTTCATCAAGTTTCTTATAAATGATAAAAGTTAGTGAGTGTTGAGTAGGGTAATGATAAAGGTTCTCATCCATCCATTTGTCTTCTCAATGAGAGGTTTAAGGCCCGTTATGCCCATTTAGTAATGTTTTCATTTTTTAATTTTTTGTTTCTCGTTTCTAGTTTTTAAGAAATATAAGTGTTTGGTAGCGATTCTTGTTTCTCCTTTCTCATTTTTAAGAAATGTTTTCTAAATGGTGTAGAAATTTTAGAAACAACAAAATCAAGGGCCCTTTGGTAACGTTCATGTTTCTTGTTTCTGTTTCTTCATTTTTAATAAAGAAAAATGTTTCTTGTTTCTGTTTCTTCATTTTTAATAAAGAAAAATGAATTAGCAGGACCTCAATATCCATGAATTCAAGTATGGTAAGACAATCTTTTTATTTCTATTTTGGAACAAATTGGAAATAGGAAAAAATTGTAACCATTTCCTTCGCTACGAACTAATATGCTGTTTATAAGTATTCCTAACTAACCCAATGGCATTCCCATAATCAACTTCCTTGTTAGCAATCAGAATTGGCCAATAAATGCAGTTTGGTATTAAAAAATTGTACTAGGGAGTACCTTCTTTAGTCTTCTAGAGAAGATCTTAGCAACTATCTTAGAATGTCCCGTAGTTTACTAATGGGCCGGAAAATTTTTCATGGAACAGCCTCCACCATTTTGGAAATGAGGTAAAGGAAAGTTGAGTGGTTTTGTTAAAAATGTCACTTTGAAGAAGGTTATGGAACATTTTTGTAAGATCATTTTTTATGATGCAACAGATGAATGTAATAGTTTTTCTTAAAGAATCTACACACACATATAGCATTGAGGCATTAGAAGCAACAAGACTTTTGGTAGTAGAAAGAAAAATCTCCTTAGAGAACAGTTCCAGATTCACACAATCACTTCCTCCGGGGCTTAATTACACACCGCTTGAGCAAATGTTTCATATTTAAACTCTCTCTCTCTGTCACACTCCTCTAAGGGCTGTCCGAGCCAAGCAAAGTACCTTGATCTACCTAATATTTTAATTACCAAGCTTGTGTTTCTACTTCATTACTGAATTCTATCATTCTGAAACCTCAGTCCGTGAACATGACTTGTATCATCCCATTTGGTTTGCAGATCCTAATATTATGAAGAAATTACAAGTAGACAGAGGTGCAATAAAGTTTGTCCTTGCTGGTGCTAACATAATGTGTCCTGGTCTTACATCCCCTGGGGGTGCCTTGGACGACGAAGTCGAAGCGGATACGCCTGTGGTAAACTTTTTTCGCTCTTTTCTACTGACTCAATATCTCCATTGTTGATTCACGTTGTGTTAGTTGGCTCATGGGTGATTACCACATTTATTTGGTAGGTTTATGCGATTTGTTTGAAAAATAACTTCTTGTAATTGATTATGTTTTAAAAGGCTTTTGAGGCTTACGCCTTGAGGCCCGCCTCGAGGCAAAGCTCTAACTTTTAGCCTCAAGGCTCTAACTTTTAGCCTCAAGTCTTACGCCTTATTTGGACTATAAGAGGCTTACGCCTCTTTGAAAATGCACTGAGGCTTAAAGTATACGCCTCGTGTAATGATTACAAGAATACTATTAATTTTTCCAATTCTTAAAACATATCAAGGTTTTTTCTTTATGGAATCCTAAGCAGGAGTTGTAACAATTCAATCTATTACTACTTTTACTACCTATACTTTAAAAATATTGAAGACAACAATTTATAGAATAAGAAAGTTCTATTGGTGATAATAGTAGTGATGTTATGATGTTTTTTTAGAATTTTTTTTTAGTGACAAGTAACAGGTGGATATTTTGATAATTTTATATAACTATTATGTTTGGTAATACTTGACCACACAAATTTAGGATTTGTTTAATTCTTTTAATTAAAATTGAGGCTTACGCCTCGCCTTTTCAAGAGAAAAAGCCTCGAGGCCGCCTTTAGCCTTTTAAAACATTGGTAATTGAGTCAAACTTTTTCAGGCAATAATGGCAGAAGGGAAGCAACATGCTCTTGCTATTGGCTTCACAAAGATGTCAGCCAAGGAAATGTGAGTAAAACTTTCATCCAACAGGATCCTGTTTGATAGTAATTTTGTTTTTAATTCTCGTCCTTTTATACTTCTATTGATGTTTTTTCTTTGTTTAGTTTTTTCTTTACCCACCTTTTTAAAGTTAGACAGCCATATTTCAGAAGTAATAAAAATATATATTTTAAAAAATAATTTTCGAAGTAGATTTGAAAACAAAGAAAAAGCTTATAGATAGAGAGATCATTGCAACTGTATCTACTTGCTTTCAGATATGAAATGCCAAGCAAGCCATGAGGGCATTGGAGTTGAAACATCCAACTTGTGGATTGAAGTATTTTTATTGAAAAATAAATTGAGAGAACTGTCAAAGTTTGAATCTTAATTATTTTCAAAAAAAAAAAAAAAATCTGCATATAATGCTCATTAGTCACCTGACAAATCAACATATTTTAGCAAAATACATACTAATGTCTCGACGACGTGGTCTCAGATAAAGCCAAACTTTTAAATATGCTTTAAGCTTAAGAAAATTACTCCTGTGCAATTCACAGAAGGGCGACAAACAAAGGGATCGGTGTGGACAATATGCATTATCTTAACGATGGTCTTTGGAAGGTACGTTATAGACTTATACTTCTCTCCCTTGTTTCTTCATACTCAATATGTTGTCTCAAATGAGGAAATATATATAAAGTGGCCGAGTATAGATGGTTGAATGTCGAAGTTATTTCTCATTTTCGGTGCAGATGGAACGACTTGATTGAGGATATCCGAAAGAAACCACACGGGGGGAGGGGAGGCGACGCAACTTAGAGAACCAACTTTGTTTAACTTCATTCTGTGCACTTTTTTGAGTTTCTCTGTAATGTTGTGTGGATAGAAATCAACAAGGTGGATAACAAGTCTTGATCTCCTCATTATTTTTATACTTTTTGAGGAGAACCAATTTCACAATTGTAGTTAAAATCCTTTTACAGTTTCTTGTGAATGTGCTCAATTGTCATTGGCCCTGTTTCATGGTTTTCTATTGATATCTTTTTTTTTTCAAGAGTTAATTTACCATAGAGTATATTGCTGGAGTGGTCAAAACTGTAGTTGTAGGTCCTTCTCCTTTTGCTGAGACGGCCTTTTTTTTTTACCGTGGCACGAAATCATGAATTCTTTTTTGTGAGCTGCGAGTTCGAGAAAATTAATTTGAACTTTAAAAAGTGTTATCAACTCGTGTTTAACACTTTTTTTTTTCTAAAGAGATTTTTTATTTATCACTTTATGTGGATATTTTTCATTTGTAGAATCGTTTTTAGATATGGTGTAGTCAAACAAGCTAATAAAATGTACTTCTACGAAAATGTCAAATATACCAGTATTTGACATTTCTTTTGAAGGTTGCCGATTCTTAAAATTTCTTTTGAAGAGCAATAAAAGATCAATTACAAAATAGAAAAAGTATACAATATTTAAGCAAGCTTAATTTACCCCTTAAATAGGATACATCCCATGGTTTTTTGTTTCCTATTTCTTAATTTTATTAAGAAACTTAAATATTTGGCAATTATTTATGTTTTTTGTTTATCATTTTTTAGAAATGTTACTAAAATTATATAAAATTTTGCAAACAATAAAATTAAGTTTCTTATTTCTTGTTCTCGTTTTCAAATTTATCCAAAACATAAATAAAAATGCAATTATGTTTTTCTTTATTAAAAAAGAGGAAATAAGAAGCGAACAAAATTGGGAATGTTGTCAAACAGCCTAATTATTGTTGTTTCTCGTTTCTCGTTTCTTAATTTTTAAAAAATATTTATAAAAGTGTATAGAAATTTTAGAAATAATAAAATCAAGTTTCTTATTTCATGTTTCAAAGTTTTTTCAAAGTATTATTTTATCATTTTTTACTTTAAATGGCATAAAGAATGTCACAAAAATAAATATAACATAATTTTTTTAATATTAAACTTGCAAATTAAATGTCCACATAAATTTTTTTACTTTTTCTATTTACCAAACGTAATTATTATTTAGGTAAAGAAATAACAAACTACCGAAAATACCAAACCGAACATAGCTCAAATGGTTAAGACACCTATCTCTGACCAAGAGATCAGGGAGGTTTTGGTTGAGTTTAGTAATTTACCTTCTTTAATTTTACAGTGAACTCATTTGCGGACTGACCACTCCAAATGTAACACATCTGTCGCCTACCGAACGTTTAGATGGCACCAGTGGATTCAATATTGAAATCCTGGAATTTCGAATTAGAGGACTGTGGGCTTTAGAAATTAAATTTGGGCCATTCATATGCGAACTTGGGCTGGACACAACCTGGGCCGAATTATTTTGGGCCGGGCCGGCCCAGTTCAACGCAACGACGAGGTTGGGAGCTATTGTGTTCGGCGATCCAGCACTATAAAAGGGGTTTAAAACCCTAATTTACACCTTCGTCTTCCTTCCGCACCAGCAGCAGAACGCGGTTCGCAAACTCGGGGAGCTCCAATGGTAGCTTCTCAATCTACTTATTCACTGCTTCCTTTTCTTAAGTTTACTTCCTCCCGTGGTTGATTTTATTTTCTTTCCATGGGAACTTGTTGCGGTTATTAGGGGATCGATCTCGTCGCAGGAGGTAAGAGCAAGAAGACCAAGAGGACTGCGCCCAAATCAGATGATATCTACCTCAAGTTACTCGTCAAGGTACTTGCTAAGCGAGATTTCTCTTTCAAATGCGCCTTTCTTTGATTTATCAGTTGCTTAATTATGCTTGATTTTATGTGGGTTTTGTTTTGTCGTTCTTATAATTGTTTATGTATATCGGATGTTGGTTGCCGAACTAGTCGTCGTAAGATAGTATTGCGTTAGAACATCTTTGAGGTGGTATGTGCGACTCACATTGAAAGATCAATTGAAATTTCGGTTGATTTATTGGGTTTGAAAACGCAATATTTTGATTATTTTGGTCTCCCTGTTATGGGTTTGTTTGATTAATTTGAATTTATGTCGTTAAATCTATCGCCTTATTTTGTTTTTGTTTGTACGAATGAATTTAATGGCTGGCCTTTCTGCTTTGATGATATTTGTGAATCCCAGCTCATGATGAGACCTTTCGTAGGTCGGGGAATAGTATTTTGCCCACAATATCAGAGCCTTAAGTCCAGTTTTATTTGGTTTATTACATGTTTCCATGATTGAAGCTATTATTGAATTTACTATTTGGTGATTAGTATCTATGCAAATATAAGCATCCTTTTTAACTACATTTGATGTTCTGTTCTAGTTTTTGTAGATATTAAATGCTATGATTTGATATCTACACTATATTATTTTTTCGGCATGTAATGTTAGTATGCCTTGATAATAAAATTTTATACTTTTTGTCTTTGATTCTACTTTTGAAAAAACAAAATGTTCCCAGTGATGATTATCTTGACCATGCTAATTCTGATCACTTTCTGATTGATCATTTATTTGAATGTTCTGAGGGAACTGGCTCCAAGCTTTTAGACAAGTTTTCATGCTCATTTACATTTCTTGCGTTTCTATGTTATTTATTGCTTTCAAATAGGAATACATTTATGAAAGGCAGTACATTATTTTCCCTCTGACATGTGCTATTTTTCAACTGTTCAGAATTCTTTTCCTTTTCATATCATGAGGGTCCCTTCCTCTAATTTTGTTTTGTGTGTGCACTTTGGTTATGAACTTAGTGTATCTAATGTCAGTATTCTGTTTGTGCTTGAGAGAGAAGCATTGTTGTCACATGAGCATATGGTTGTCCTCCTTGCCTGCAAAGACACATATTCATCTAACTTGCATTCACTAATAAAATGATGCCTTGTCTATCTTATCAGCTTTACCGCTTCCTTGTTCGCCGCACTGGAAGCAAATTCAATGCGGTCATTCTCAAGCGTTTGTTTATGAGCAGGGTTAACAAGCCTCCACTTTCACTCTCTAGACTTATCCAGTTTACAAAAGGAAAGGTTAGTTGAATCATGTAATATTTTAAAATTATTTTCTTGGTTTTTTGATGATTGTGCATGTCTGAGATGTCTGTAACTTTTTCATTTTTGGTTATTTTAATAGGAAAGCAAGATTGCCGTCGTTGTTGGTACTATTACCGATGATATTCGTGTCTATGAAGTTCCAGCATTGAAAGTTGCTGCTCTGAGGTTTACTGAGACAGCAAGGGCAAGGATTGAGAAGGCTGGTGGGGAGTGTTTGACATTTGACCAGCTTGCTTTGAGGGCTCCTCTGGGTCAGAATACGGTATGGCGTTTCTTGTGGATTTTCTTCATTTAGATTAATAACTTTGTTAGGGTATTAATTTCTTTCATAATGTTCCGAGTCAACCTGTTTCATGTTCAAGTTATTTGTCCATTTGAATTCTAAGCACCGTGAGCTATTTTTAAGCTGGGAGCAATTTTGAGCTTTCCCTGAGAGGAATTAATATTCTTTTGGTGCATTTGCAGGTTCTCCTTAGAGGTTCCAAGAATTCCCGAGAGGCTGTGAAGCATTTCGGTCCTGCACCGGGTGTACCGCACAGTCACACCAAACCATATGTGAGGTCCAAGGGAAGAAAGTTTGAGAGGGCTAGAGGAAAGAGAAACAGCAGGGGTTTTAGGGTTTAATTTGAACTTATCTTTTCAAACTAATGCAATGCACATGCGGGTGTGTTATTTCAAACTCGATATCCAAATTTTGCTAGATTTTAGTTTGCATGTCAGTTGTTGTTCCATCACCGATGCCTGTTTTGCCTTAATATTGTGTTGATTATGAATTGATTGATTTAAAGCTATTCAACGAGACTCAATAGTTTATTTTGCTAGATTGTGTGATGGGCATTTTTCTGTTTGGTTATTTTGTATCAATGAAATTAGGATGAAAGAAAACTGGTGTTTCAACTTCCAATAGTGCATAACTTAAGGAAATGATATTCTTTGAGGTTTTATCGAATTTTTTTCCCATTTCTCTTCTCAGTTCAATGCTCTACTTTGATGAAAAGTGGTTACAAATTGTTAACAAATCTAAAGCATAATGCAACAGTTAACTGGTGGGAATATCTGTTGAAATTATAAAAAAATATTTCTTATAGATATAAGGCATAAAGCTAAATCATAATGCACTGTCAAATATAGTTCAGTAATTTTTGCTCTAGTGGGATGGATGCACGTTTGGTTTAAATAGCAGTAGATATTTGGGAGTAAATAGGTCAATAAACAATTACTGCTAGGAACTAATGGTAAATAATGAAATAAATATATAGATATATGATCTATATATATCTGTGAGTGTTCGGATTAACTTACGTTCATCTATCTTTTTTTCTTTTGGTTTCAATTCTTCAACTAACATTTGATAACCTTCCTTATTTTCAAGGACACTCTTTGCTGCACATAATCTATAATTTGGATCCATCAATGTTCCATAAATCACATATTTTTGCCATGATAAGGATATTTTTTTCTTTCTATCTCGATCATCCCAATGATAATGATATCATTGACAAACAGTTGGTTCTGTAACTCTCCTGGGAGCAAAATGTTTTACTGAGTGCATTATTTATAAACAAAACTTTGTTTATAGTCCTCCATCCTCCTTGTAACCTAACAAAATCTACAAAACCATGCCCCGAGGGATTGTTTTAATTCATTCTCCATTTACAAACCTTATTTCTTGCTTGTTCACATCCAGGTAGAATCTCCATATAAATTAGTTTTCATCTCTTTCTTTTCTTAATATTATTTTCTTTTTTATGTGAAAATAAATTTAGAAAGATACACAGATGCAGAAGAAGTTGAGAGCTTGGTGCTTCTCTCACTTCTTTCTTTCTTTCTCCTTCTCTCTTCTTTCCTTCCCTGGTTTTCTTCTCCCCTCTCTCCCTCATTTCTTTTAAAAATTTTTTTATCAAGGTTTGTCTCTCTTTATATTCTTCTCAAATTGTTCTCTCTTTTTTCTTCCCTATTTCTCTTCCTCTGTCTTTATTATTCTTTCCGTTTTTCATCCGTACTTCTCCATCTCTAAGTCGACCAAAACCACCGCAGGTATAGTTGGTCGATCAGAGTTCAAATACCAACAAGTTCAGTAACAGAATGCAAAATCAGTTATAAAAAATAAATCTATGAAATAAATATTTACTGAATTCATTCGACTCGGTAAAAACAAAAACAAAATCGGAATTGCAAACAAAAATGACCCTTACTTTTTGTTACTATTCTCTTTTATTCCCATAAATACAATTAGCATTCCAAAATTTAAATTTCTAAAAGCATTTTCCCCACAAATTTTGTTGAATATGTTGTATAGAGTATTTTGTTCATTTTTTCTACACTCTGCAAGACTTCTGTTGGTGTAAACTCGTTTTACTTCTTCCATTAATATTTTTCGAAGCTTTTATTTCCACTCGATTGTAATTTTTTACTCTTTCGTTTTACTTATGTTAGCTTGTATTTGTTTTGTTTACTCCTCTATTATATAACATAATATAACCTCACTACTACTATTCACAATTTCTAAGTTACTATTCATTAGGAATTTTTTACAATATACTATATTTAATCGATATTTCAATCTTTTTGATTTTATACCGTTCATATACTTTTTTTTTTCTTTTGTGTTTTCTTTTTATTGAACTCTTTTTCTAGGCGAGTCTGGCTGAAGATCAGTCATCAAACAAACTAGGAGACTATTTTAGAAATTTATTTACACAAAAATCTAAATTTTTCTAATTTTACACTTTTAGATTTTTGCAGGTAGGATTTTATTTTAATTCCGATTTTACCATTTGTATTTATTATAGTTATTTGTTTTTTTGAAATATAAAAGATTTAATTCCATAAATTATTATCATAATCTTTTAATTATTGTGGGCTCTGTACTACTTTTCAGGACAAATCTCTTAATTCACCCCCAATCTTCAAATACAATTCAAAATCACATAAACATTTTTTTAAGTCTCAATAAACATATATCTGTATATTCAAAAAATATATTTAAAATCACAGTATATATCCACTTATATATCCGCATATATACATTCAAAATCACTCTAGTATATATCCGCATATCCGCATATATACAAGTTGAGTTATAAGATATATCCTAATTAAATCACTATATTATATATCCTCACATATACAATATTTCACACCAAATCAGAGATTGAAAACATCTGAATGCAAACCTTTCAATCTAGAGATGAACTGCTCTGGCGACTGAGAAAAATGGAGGCGGCCAGACCAGAAATGAAGGCTGGCAAATGTCGGCCGAGGATGAAGGCAGATAGAAATGCTCGGAGAATAAGAACCAACGGAAATCTCTTTTCGAAGACAGCCGGAGATGAAATGTTCTTGCGACAAAGAAAGGCGGAGCCGACCGGAGAGGAAGGTAGACGGTTGGAGAAGAGGAGCGGAGGGTCAGAGAAGAGGAATGGATGGTCGGAGAAGAGGAACGGAGAGTCAGAGGAAGGAAAACCGACGGTCGGAGGAAGAAAAGAAATACGAGAAAGAATTCGAAAATGGATTGGGTTTTTGGGTTTTGAGATTTTTTAATCTTGGGAAGCATCGTAAGCACATTTTGTGATTTGACCTCCCAATTTACCCATTTTAAATTTTAATAATTATTTAATATTGAGATAGATCTAAAGATATAATAGTAATTTGTGTTATTGGTACCATTTTAAAAAATCTTTCCACAACAACGAACTCCACTCATATTCTTCGTAAAGCTCTTCCCACCTCAAAAATTTCCTGGATTCCTGTGTCCAGGTAGCGATTTATGATCTATACTGCACCCCTCCTGTCAGCAGATTAATTGCTTCCATGCAGTTCGACTAAAATAATCAACGACCATATTTGTAATAAAAGAAAATGGTATTCCAAGAGATAGCTTGGGTGACTTGGGACCTCAAAAATTCATTGAGGTCTTAGGTTCAAGCCACATAAAGGTAATCTAGGAAAAAAAAAATCAACTCTAATGTTATTTTTATTGAGATTTAATTCTGGTGTCATTTTTACTCAAAGCAACATTGAGTGGCATAATTATGTGATATATGTTAATATAACAAGATTAACGATGTATCAATTTTTTTTAATGGAAGAACCTAATTGAGAATTAAAAAAAAATAAGGATCAAATTGAGAAGTAGCAAAGAGATTAAGAATTATTTAGTATTTTTCCAATTTTTTATTCCACAACTGAACCAAAAACAAAGAACGACTTTCACACATATAAGCCTGTTAAAAAGCCCCAAGCCACAGCTAATGGAACTTTATGGTATCACCTATCATGAAATTTTGTATTCAAACATTCAGGTGAGCTTAATACCAAAAACCTTTGATGTCTTCCATATCTAGACATTAGGATGGGCGTGAGCATCCCAATTATAAGAATAAAAAGCTAAAGAACTATCGATTCCAGCCTATAAAAAAAAACAAGCGTACTAGACTTTCACGCACCCAACTTACTTAAGAAAACAACTCTAAACAGCAGCTTAGATTCTGAAAGATTCTATCTAATTCCTTTAAAAAATAAAACCACCACATAAAAAACTTGAGAAACACACCATGAGAGAGGAGGAGCAATATTATTAGCTAATCTGATGAAGAAGAAGCAGACTAGAACTAGAACTTTCTGATGAAGTCATAGATGTGAGTGCTAATCTCTTCAGGCTTCTCCTGATTGATGAAATGGCCAACTCCCTCCATTATCACAACTTCCTGCAAAAATGGCACATCTTTCTTGAAACCTCCACCATTAACATACTCCTTAGCTCCTGGGGTTGTGAAAACCATGTCAAGATCTCCAACTATGTACTTCACTGGCACTTTCACTTGCACCCCTGTCCATGGGGCTGTCAGCTCCCAGTTTCTACAACAAAATCCAAATATAAATCAGTCTTGGTTACTTTTTAGACCCATTGTAGTCGTTATGCTGTAATATTTGTGTCAATCTGGTTCCTGTTGTTCTAAAAGTTTCATCATTATTCCTATATTTTGATTTAGGCTAGCAAAATATCCTTGTTGCTAGTGGAGGGGCGACAAAAATTTAAAACTTATGCAAGTTATTACAATGAACAGGATCTTGTATCACCTACCAACAAGATTTTAGATAAATTGGGAAAATTTTGAAACACTGAATAGATGATGGATTCAGCCGAAACCAGAAGCATATAATTTGTAGCAGAGGAATTCCATGATGAGATGTCTTGTTTTATTGACATACAAGTTAGAACATGAATATATGTTAGATTTGAAGGCATTATTTGGGTTGTGAGGTAAAAGAGAGTTAAAAGGTCAACCCTGTTTTGGAGTGAAACTAATAATACCTCCTAAAAATTGATAATGAAACATTTCAAATAATGAATATTAAGTTAAAACTAAAGTTAAATATAAGTATTAAAGTCAATTTAAGCTAGCTACCATCCCAGAGGTTGATGGTTCGATCTTCCACCCTACAATTTTTGTTAAGTATGACAGTTTTGTAGAGGGTGACTTACAAGTCCATTGCTCTGTAGTAGTTCAATCCACCAGTGAAGCCCTTCTGCTCATATTTGGAGGCAAAGTAGGAAAGGTCTTCTTCTGAAAGCCAAGAGGGCAAGGCAGTTATGGTTTCAGGCCTGGTTTTGAACGCTTGTCCTTTGGGCAAAATGGGTGGGCCTGGCCTTCTTGTTGTCAATATGCCTCTAAGTACCTCTTTGGCACTCACCTGGGCCATTTCTTCTTCAATCTCTCCTGGATTCTAACACAAAAAATCAATGCATTTTGGTTAAACCCATTTCCTTCTTTACAGTTCTTCAGTTGGGTATGCCATGAAATCAAAAGAAAAGTTGAGTTACATTTCTAGAATCTTCAAGTTTTTTGAGGGAAGGCAGTTAATGAGTCGTTGTAGATTTAAGAAAGAGAACAAGAGCTAGCATCCAGTTGGTGGATTCTAAAAGAAGAACTGCAGTTAAGTGAAGCAGTACTTTCAACTTTCATCAAAAGTGTTTTTTAAGTATTCTTAGAATTTTCAAAATCACTTGATCATTCAACCAAAAACTTCGAAAGCCACTTCTAAAATTGGTCAAATGCATTTTTCAATGTTCTAACCGTCGTCCCAAACTCATGCCAAAACATAGCCTAAGATGATCAATATGTGTGGGAAGTGGTTTTGGTTCGTTTTACCATGGCAAAAAAGCCTTAGATTTTGAACAAACACCGTCTTGGACACTTGTGAGTACAATAGACATGCATCAAACACTAGTTACACAAGTCGTGTACTAATTCCAAAATTTGTTAGAAGACATAAATGGTAACGTCGGACGAAACTTAAAGAATTTGTGAGAGTGAAATATTTCAAAAATGTTTTTCTATGCATATAAAACTTATTAACCTCCAACTTACTTCTTGTATAAAAATGATATCATAGAACTAACCTGGAATCTACAGATGTAGTAATCATCTCCAAAAAATGCCCTCATGCTCTCAACTGGCTTCATCTTGGGATTCCTCGGCCTAAAGGGCACACTCAGACACACAAAAGCCTTCACAATCTCAGCTCGGAACAAACACAAATACCATGCGATCATGGCGCCCCAATCATGCGCCACAACGAACACTTCCCCAACTCCCAGCGATTCAACAAGACCGACTAAATCCCCCACAATATGCATGCAAGTATAGCTAGAAATCGGACCTGGCGCCTCAGAATCGCCATATCCACGAAGATCCGGCGCCACGGCGCGGTATCCGAGCGCGCTCAGGGCCACAATCTGGTGCCGCCATGAGTACCAGAGCTCGGGGAAGCCGTGGATCAGAAGAACGACTGGGCCTTCGCCCTTCTCGGCTACGTGCATTTGTATGCCATTGACGCTCACGGTTCTGTGCTCGATTCCATCCATGGCGGTGGGTGAATTTTGATTCCCTCTTTCTGTTTTGCTTGCTTTAAATAGAATAATGGTCAAGTGCAGAGAAATGGGCACACCAAATTGAATGGAGAGGTGGTGGTTGGAAGGGGGAAAGCACTATGCAGAGGAGATTTCGCAGCGGCATTAAAGTCATTGAACCTAATCCATTGTTGATAGTTCACACACATGGGGGCTTGCTTTCACCTACATCAAATTTGGAAGTAGGTATTTATTTGGGCCAACGTAGGATTTGAAGATTCGATCTCATGATTTTTTTGGTCGAAATTAAGTGTCTAAACCAATTAAGTTAAGTGGGGATGGAAATTCAATCACCAATGAGTATGTTGAAAATGTGTATGTATTCTAAATTAATTTATAAAACATGGTGAAAAACAATAAGTATGAAAAATTGAATCAATCAAAATTTTATTATATATATAAGAAAGATACAAGGAAGGATACAATTGAAAATTTAAAAAGCAATTTCAAACCACCTCTCAGTCTTCAACTTTTGTATCTGAAGGTCTATTAGATATTTTGTGATGTAAAACTACCAAAGTTAACCATAAAAATCTATTAGATATAATCCAATTAGTTCAAAGATAGATTAATTTATTTTTTTTAAATAACTTGACATAATTATAAACAATTTATTTGTTATCTATCAATTAAGCTGTTGATCGCATTTATGGAAGTTTTAGTTCCATTTGATCTTTGATTTACTAATACCATCCACTCTTCCAATTTAATTTTACAAAAGTCAAGTTTAACCAATTCAAGCTATTAAATCAACGACTTTAAACAATTTAATTCTGCAAAAGTCAAGTTTAACACATTCAAGCTATTAAATCAATGACTTTAAAAAGATCGTTGAATTTTTCCCCTAACTTGATAAAATGTATCAAATTTATGTTAAGGTTTCAATTAAGACCTTTGATGAGTATTGTAAATCTATAATCTTTACTTTCAATTTGATTGTAATTTCTGCTCATTAATAGACTTCCATTGGAAAATTGTTATTGAATAAAAAACAAACAAAAAAATAATATTCCTAAGCGTATTTTAATGAATTATAGAACATGCAAAACTGACGAAGATTTGACATGATGTCAATGAAGTAGTTTTCATCGTCAAAGGTATGTATCTCTTATTTTGCAAATAAGAGCATTGTTTATTGCTTTATAAATAAAATCCCTAGTTTGTAAATATTTTTTTATATTTCGTTAGATTTAAAATGATGCGATAATAAAACCATGAACTAGAGTTTAAAATGTCGAAACACATGTCAAAATGTCGACATGCTCGATAGACATAAGGGGAAAAAGTCAATTTTCCCCCAGGTCGTCAACATGTTGACTTAAATCTAGTTTCTAATCCAATCAAGCTTACATAATTGAGTGAAATATTGACATATATAGACATTGAAATAATCATAGAATTTTTTAAAAAATAAAATATTATTATATACAGGTGAAACATAGAGTAGAATAGGTAACTTGATGGAGGATCTAAAAGAGTAGAATATAAAACACATATAGATCTGAATTATATCCAATCACGAGGTGTTCAAAAATAATATGTACATTCAAATTTGAAAAAAGAACTAAAAAGTAAACAGATATTAGAAAACCAAGTGTAATAATCTCATTTCCAAATGAATCCAGTAGTCAAAAGTTTACTTTACATTTTCATAAGTAAAATGGACATTTAATAGTCAAACAATTATAAGCTAATTAAGCTACCATTCAAGTTTTATTTGTTAATTCAAAAAATTTCTATCAATTTCCACCATTTCCATTTTTTCCCTAAAATATCCATCAACATCGACATTTTAAATACTACCATGAACATACACACATGTCACATCTCATATGTAATACAATAAACATAATATACGAATAAAATAAAGATCTTCAGTTCAAAACAACTTTATAATTTCATATGATGTGAAGCACATGGTAACAGAAAATTGACCACTTGACTAAATTGAAGAACAAAAACAGACTCTAAACGAAATTATTCAATACAATCCAATCCAACACTATTTTTGAAATTCGTTAACAAAAAAAAAGGTTACTAAAAATAGAAAAACAAAACCTGGCCAATGATGATTTCTAAAAGCCTTCAAACTTCCCCAAGAACACCGGGCAACCGCCTCTCCCCAACCAGACAAAAATTCCACACACCCTTTTTAAAGAACCCCACAATTCTCCAAGAACAACAACAAAAACGAAATCTAGATTTCTTCCTTTCAGGCAAAAAAGATGAATCCCATTTCAATTCTCGTACCTATTTTAGTTCTATCCCTCTGCCAATTCCAAATCCTCGCTGATCAGCTGCAGCAGCAGCAACCAGCAGCCTCCGGAGGAGGAGGTAATGAGCTGATCACCAAAACCTGCACCAGCACCCCATACAAGGACTTCTGCATATCAATCTTACAATCTTCCCCCAAAAGCAATGGGGCAGATCTCTACGGCCTAGCGGAAATCCTAATGGAAACCGCAGCACAGAATGTGAGCAGCATATACGAAAGCATTAACCATCTACAGAACGACTCGTCGCCCGACGCTTTCATGGAGCAGTGTTTGGCAGACTGCTTGGAGAGTTTTCAGGACGCCATAGACCAGATTGAGGATTCGGTCACAGCGTTGGAATTCAAAGCCTATAACGATATCAAGACTTGGGTTTCAGCTGCCATGAGCGATGCAGCAACCTGTGATCAGGGGTTCAAAGACAGGCAAGGGTATCAGTCTCCTGTTGCACAAATGACCGCAGTTTTTGATCAGATTTGCAGCATTATCTTGGCTGTCACTCATCTCTTAGCCGGAAAATGATAGTGCCAGCCTAAGCAGAGTTCATCATTTGTTTGGCCCTTAAAATCTCTGGTTCTTTTTTAAATTTTATATAATAATATTATGATTCCTATGTAAACAAAATAACTACATGAAGATAACAAATTAACACCACCCAATGAATCCAGATCCCTTAAAGGGGACAACACTTGTATATTTCTACATTTTAAACCCAGTTCATACCTCTGGATCTTCAGTTTCCTTTCATTTTCTCTCGGACAGAATACTGCATAAGAAAACTTGATGAGAACCGATGATTAATCAGAGTAATACAGTTTAAGAAAGAATTTCATCAAAATCTCATAGTTTCTATGATTTTGCTGCACACAGAAAGCACTCATTCTTATTGACATTTGATATGATACTCGGCTTATGTAAACAAAATACATCCATTTCATCTTGTTAACGTCTGAATTTTCAGTTACCGTATATTTTCTATTGAACAAAATATACGAAAACTTGACAAAATTTTGGGGAAAATATGCGGAATACAATATTAAAACCAAGAAATGACCTGCGATTAACCATTTAAAGAATGAATCGAGTCAAAATCTCGTGGCACTGATGCTTACGTTCTTTTTGAGATTTGATACACATAACAATCTGCTTGTGTAAACAAAATCCATCAATGGAAATAACAAATGAACATCATCCAAAGAATTCAAATCCCTTCAACGAGGGAAAACGCCTCTGAACCATGAATTTCCATTTAGCATTTCTCGAACAAAGTAAATAATACGAAAATTTGGGGGAAATACGTCGAGTACAAGAAAAAAACCAATAAATTATCAGAGATTAACCATTTAAATAAAGAGTCGATTAAAAAATTCATCAAAATGGCGTAGTTTCCGATGATTTTCGATGGCCATTCACCCAATCGAAGACCAATTCGCAAAATTATTAAACAAGAAAATCAAAGGAGAGGAAAACATAATGTGGGGTGGATGGAAACTGATATAATCCAGTTACATTGGAGCACATCTCCATTGAATATATAAAGAGAAGGCTCAAGCAGAAAGGATGATTTTTGTACGCACAGATAAAATCCTGGAAACTACTTTCCGGAGAAACAAATTTCCAAGAAGAACTTTGTGCGAAATATTATTTACTAAACCCCAAATTCTGAAGAAAACGCTTTAACGTTCTAAACCACAGCGGCGCAAAATGTGCATTCGCGATGAACAAAGAATTCTTACAGGAAAACCCTAATTGGCAAACCCCTTATTATATAGAAGAAGGCACATGTTATGAAATGACGATAATACCCTGATTCCGCTTAATCTATATTCTAACCTATTAACCTAACCCAAAATTTAAAAATTAAAAAGAAAATCTCAAAATAATAATTCCATAATTCATGGCACCCAGCTTCAATCATTTTACATTTTGTTCATAGTGATGTTTATATTCCTAATATCTCTGGACAAGATGACGTCCACTCTATAAATCAAATTTTATTAGAACTGCTTGAGAGTTTTATTTTTGTAATTGAATTGTTATTTTTGTCTAGCTCTATTGTTTATGTTTGTGTCTCTATATTGTTTATCACATTGTGTCTTGATCTTAGATGGTAAGATCCATCTTTTTTTTTTTTGTTATATCTGAAAAAAATCCCAAAAGAAAAAGAGTAAAATGGTCTCCTTATATAATTTTTTCTTTTTATCTGATAGATCTCCAAACTATAGATGATGTGGCCATCACTGCTGAAGGTTGGAAGCTATAATTTTGTTAACATTTATGTATCTTTTTGGAATTTTGAGAAATTATTGCAAAGAAATAAAAATAGATAAAGGATAAGAGATGAAAAAAATAACATGCATAAGGGTGCAATCGAATATATAGTTTCAATAATGATAATTGTGCCGTGTTTCCTATATATATATATACACATATTTTCTTTTATTATTATTATATATTTTTTTTTTTTTGAAAAACTTTATTGAGAACTACTTAACACCAAAGTGGCTATTAAGAGAACAGGCAATCTCTAAGAGCCATTCAGGAAAATTAGAAAGCCAACCCACATTCAGTTCGAAATTAAATACAAAAATTAGAGAGCCAACACACATTAAGCTTGAAATTAAACACAAAGGAGGCAGTTTTATGGGCTGCCTGATTTGAAGACCTTCGAACATGGGTAAAAAATGTTGGAAAACTCCGTAGCCAATTTGTTGTCCTCGATCCTCAGCATCCTATCTTGCATTTTATGTGTTGATCTCTTTCTTTGATTTGTAAGGCATGAATTTTATTCTAAAATTGTAATTTAAAATTATTCTTTATCTATATATGTAACTTGATCGTAAATATTAAATTATAATTAAATTCAAACGTACAAACACAATTTATTAATAAAATACAAAATGTAAAACTTAAAACATGAGTATATTTTGCCTCTTATTAATATACGTTTAGTAAAAAAAGTTGAAAGTACCCATTTTAAGAGAGTATATATATATATTTTTTAATATTACAGGAGAAAAAATAAATTAGGTAGCCAAAAAGTTGAATAATTTACATGACACATAAATGTTTTCTTTTTTTTTCTTTGTTTTTAGGAAAAACTCGTAAATGTTAAACTAAGAGAATTAATAATAATAATTTATCAAATCCGAATGTAGTAGTGAATTAGTACTTTATCTCTATGATACTTTATCCAAACATAAGAGTACTCCCCAACACTCCGAACTAAGAGAATCTCCTATTTGCACATTTTCACCACAAATTATATACCCAATGAAAATATTTTAATAAAAATTTATAAAATTTAACAAGTGAAGGAAATTACAATAGAAAAAATGAGATAAAAACAAAGAAACCAAAATGGCGATTTATTAATAGTACAGGAAATAGGCATTTTAAATTCTTAAAAATACAAAAACGAAAAAAGACATTTTCAAATTAGATGGACTTGGAAGTAACTATCATCCAAACCTAATTTCTTCTATTATCAACCATAAAAGATCCTGAATACATACTTTACATACTAGAGAGAGGTAAGCAACTAAGCATTAGTGCAAATGATTAACTTTTCATCATTTTACATGGTGAATAATTCTCTCCAATCATTTCTAAAAGTCATACAAGCTAATCATAAGAACCAATCATCCCATCCCATCCCATCCCATTAATTAATCAAACAAGCAAATCATTTTTTTTTTTTATTTCATTTCAATTTCAATTTCTTTTCCATGAGAATTGATCTCTATTCATATGCATAAAAACATCCAAGGAAAGAAAGTTCACAGGCTTGAATGTCTCTTCTACTGCAACTGAACCCAACACCACTGTGATTCCATTCTATCAATGCCTCTTACCTTCATTTCAAACACAGCCCCCAGCCATCAATCAAAGCTAGAGTTCAAGAATTTCAGCAATTCATTTCTTTTGTTTTCCTCAGCTTTGTCTTCCTTTGATTTATCAAGTTTCAACAAAATCTGCACCAAAGTAATTAAAAGTCAACTTAACTATCAATAGCAGCACCATTACTGTGTTTGTTTCTAAATAAGTGATTTTAGCAGAAGTAATATGATTACTAGTAAAATGTCACTATTATGTTTGAGTTTATACTCTTAAAAGTGCTTTTTCAAGTATTTCCCAACAATCCCTTGGGCCAATAATACCCAAAAAGTGTTTTCTTACCAAATGCGTCAACACTTTTAAGGGTTTTTTACTTTTTCTAAAAGCATTTATAAATCACCCCCAAACATGATGAGTTTGAGTGAGAAGTCTGTTTGGTCATGGCAAAAGTACTTTTAGCTAGAAACAGTTAAAAGCACTCCAACAATTTTTTCAATGTTTAGAGATGGTTCTTTCACCTTTTTGCCAGAGACAGCACTCCGTCGGGCACCATCATCCTTCTCACGAGCTAGGAACTGTTAAATATGTGGAGCAACAGAAAAGTTGAGATACGAGATGCCAAAAAAAGAGAGAACTGAAAGTAAACAGGGCTATGAAAGGGAACCTTAGAAAGCTGTACAGGGCTGCTACTTCTCTCTTCTGGCTGTTTCTATACATCGACTCCGAATGCCAGGACAAATCCGCACAACAAACCATCAGGCAAGTAAATCAACAGCCCGATCATCATGCCACAGACCCCAACTCCAATTTCAAAGAACCAATCAGTAAATAGTCATAGAAGCATCTCACATTATATCCAATTCAGAAACCACTCCAAAAACAAAACCAATTATTGATCATCATGCCACAGACCCCAACTCCAATTTCAAAGAACCAATCAGTAAAAAGCAATAGAAGCATCTCACATTATATGGAAGCATCTCAGTTTATATCCAATTATAAAACCACTCCAAAAACAAAACCAGTCATAGATGTAGTCTAAAGATTGCATGATTAGAAACAATTAGATAATTTGACAAATAGATCATTACTTTAAGCTCTAGTCGAAGGATTTCGTGGCTTGTATTAAAGAGAGGCTCAACTTTTTGGCCTCAGAACTTATGCCTTCTTTAGATTATAGGTGGTTTATGCATCTTACATAAAATGCATTAAGAGGCTTAGAGTCTTTATGTCTCATTTGGGAGAAAAATATTATTTTGATGCTTATTCTTACAAAAAGTTAATGTATCTAATGCTATGCTAATACACCCACAAGGTGGGGTAATTCAGCCCAGTACTACTTTTACCACCAAGGACAAAGTAAACATCAAAGATAAAAACGTAAATAACTTCTTAAAATCTTTATTTAAGGAAGTGACAATATATAGACTTGATTTGCTCTGTACTTATTATGTTTGGTAATACTCGATAGCAAATTTTTATGATTTTATTAATAGCTTTTTATTTAAATTGAGGTTTCCATCTCATACCACCTCAAAGCTTATGTCTAAACTCTCCTAGAAAGGATTAAGAAAAAAAGGAAAACATCCACACTGCCTTTAGCCTTTCAAAACACTGAATACATGTGTTAAAAGCAACATCTACTTAATCACAATACATTCTGTAGTAATATGCCAAAAGAATGTAGATCCAGGTAAACATGCAAAGAGGTGATTTTCATGACGTTTCTCAGTTCATCAAAAAGGAAAAATAGTACCCAAACAGGCAAGTGGTCTACCTCTTTAGCTTTATGTTTACGCCTTTTATGGTGATGACTCTTACTTCGCTCTCTCTCCTTGTCCTAAAATGCAGAGAGATGGAGTAACATAACAAGGTGAAAAACTACCAGTGAAACTACAATATAAACACGCAAGGAAAAGACAAAATATAAACACATCAACCTTCTTCGTTCTATCATTCTTCTTATGCCGCTTTGAACGACCCGAGGTTTCAGGCTCGCTTTGAGACGAGCTACCACTTCTACATGTATATACAAGGACTTGTAAAAATTATCTTGGGTTCATGACATGTGCTATGCAAAAGAAATTAACTAGCACAACTCTACGCACAGTTCAGTGCAACATCACTCACTGAGACATCATCTTAGAAAGCAAAAATTAGGAAACCAACAAAAAGAATGAAGTGCCATTCCACCGTAATCCAGCGTTTACATCAAATAAATTTCAATGAAGGAACAGAAAGCCGATACATTTTTAAGCCTAAACCAATTGATACTTGATTCCTTCCTTCAAAAATTTAATGGGTCGACGTTACTATTTCTTATTTCTAGTTTTTAAAATCTAGAAGTGTCTAGCATCATCTATCATTTGTTTCTCGTTCCTCGTTTTTAAGAAACATTCTCCAAAATTTATATAAACTTTAAAAAATAAGAAAATATGGAAAAGGCAAAAAAAAAATATAATATAATAATTTAAAATGTTTTGAAAAAAATAATTAATTTTCATATAAAACTTTGATCATTTTTTTTAAAATTCAAATGTGAGGGAATGAGAACAATAACAAGAAATAGTTAACAAACACCCGACTTGTGTGTGTGTGTGTTTTTCAATAAAAACGGAAAAAGAAAAAGAAACAATTATTAAACACAGTTTTGTTCTTTTAGAAGTAGATAACAATAAAAAAAACAAAAACAAAAACAAAAACAAAAACAAAGAAACAAAGAAACAAGCTCGAGCCTTAAATTCTTAACTTCCAGAACAACAAAAGCCATAAATTTCAAATTCTGAACACAGGAGTTCTCTTTCCAAGCCATATCCAAGCAGTTCTCATTAACAAAACAATTATGACTAATAAAAGTACATATATCGCATGAATTCCAGTAAGAGATCGGGAAAACCAAGAAAGAAAAAAAAAATTCAAAAAAGGCTCAACAGAGTTCCTTAAAAGGTAGAAAATATTGCATACTAACTTAGAGAAACTACATTTTCCAATCTGTTTCAACTCTAAATCAACCACCAAGGTATCAAAAAACTAAGTGACAAAAAAATGAAAAGCACAATAGGGAAACCAAAAACAAAAAAAAAAAGGCATCTTAGTTATGAGGTTACCTGGAGTATTCGGATTCAGAGTCAGAGGAAGAGAGGGAATCGGATGAGGAGCGGCGGTGCCTGCGACGGCGTTTAGAATGAGAGCGACTCTTCTTGCGAATCCTAAGGGCGTCCCGATCTTTGTCTCGGCGACTTCTCCGCCGGCGGCGGCGTCGAGAAGAAGAAGACGATGAATCGGAAGTGAAGGATGTCGCCGACGAAGACGAGGCGGCCATCGAAGAGAGAGAGAGAGCTTACGGTTTCGAAAACAGAAAACCCCAAAGGGCAAAGGGCTAAGAGACAGATGTGGGGAAAGGAATCGTAATTCCTAACACTTTGGGCCTTTTATGGAAATTTAAGTTCAATATCCTTTTAAAATAATAAATAAATATGAAAACAATTATTAAAATACTATTTTTTTCTTTACTTTTTCTTTTTTTTTTTTTTTGTCAAGTACAACATTGTGGGTGGAAATCTAATTCATTACTTTTTGGTCAGATGTCTAAACTATTTGAGTTATGCTCGGTTTGACTTTACTTTCAAAGTATACAATTTCGTATTTTCAACTTTAGTTCATTTTATTTTTGTCTCTATATTTTAAAATGTTCGTTTTAGTCTATGCATTTTTAGAAAATGATTATTTTAGTTTTTAATGTTAGTTTTAATCTCATTTTTTCTATCACAGTTTCAACATGACACCTACATTGAATATATTTCTTGAAATATAACTACGACTTTATTTAGTGGGTTCTGTGTATTATCTGTGATAAAATTTTGAAAATACGATCAAAATGATCACTTTTTAAAACTACAGTGATAAAACGAACATTTTAAAAGTACCTGTACTAAAATGAATCAAAATCAAAAGTACTAATAACAGAATAAACATATTAAAAGTAAATGGACCAAAATGAATGAAAGTATAGAAAGCAAAATAATATTTAACCAACAACAAAATCATTTTTACTTCTTTCAATTTGATAATTGAGTCATAAACTTAAATAACTCTGGCAATTTTTACTCACTAATTCATTTTTATCAATTTATCCACTAATTTTGATTAAAAAAAAGAAAGAAAATAAAAACTCCCAAACTTACTAATTTAATAAAAACTAAGCTTTCCACAAATTAAGTTTGATTAATAAATATATAAAATCAACCTTTAATAAATAATTTTGTAAAAACTTAAAAATTTAGGAAGAAAAAATCAATACTTAAAGAAGAGTAAAAATTACAAGCGTTTAAAGTGAGAATATGTCTCACACTACTATATTTATTTTTAGTTTCTCCTAATAAATACTACAAATAGACGAAATCTATAATTTGAATACTACAAATAGACCAAATCCACAAAATTTTTCCAAGTTCTTCCTTAGTTTTTTCCTTTATTTTTTCACTTCATTTCATTGGACTCATAAATTGTACACAACCCGATTGTAAGATCACTTTTGATTTAATATAAATTTAAAATTATATGATTCATTTGGGATGTGTAAGTGTTAGATTTAATATTTCAAAAAAAATATCAATTCCTTGCTGAACAACTTAACAGCAAGGTGGGCAATTGTCCCCTTCGTCTTCCGAAAAAGAAAATTAACAGCAAGAAATTGATGATTTTTTAACAATTTGCTAAACAACATTTTGGAAAAACACCATTATGGTTATTTATTACTTTATAAATAAAATCCTAAACTTGTCCCAATTTAAATTGAGACAGATTTAGGCTTTTATTTTAATATTTCGTTAAAGTTTAGAGTTTTGATGGATTCAACTAAGAGTATAATTTGATTTTTTTCTCTCCTTATTTTACCCCACTACCTTTTAATCAACTTAGTTTATTTAATTATTTATACGACTTAGCCCTTAAACTTAAAATTAAAAAAAAAAATAAATACATTTTACCATGCATTCTTTTTTTTTTTTCTGAGACAGATTTTACTATGTATTCCATTAGAACAATGGGTGAGATTTAACCGAATTATAAAGAACCAAAATGAAAGGGAAGCTCAACGATACGACCACGAGTGACGAAATTGGTAATTGAACATATTTTATAAATGTATTTAAAAAGAAATTAATGAAGAATCAATTAAATGGTGATTATTTATTAAGAAGAAGAAGAAAAAAAAGGGGTCCAAAACTTGGGAAGATTGCAAATGAATAAATATAAAATATTTGCTTCCACTATATAGAATTAGACCCACACATAGAAATCATAAGAGAGAGAGAGAGAGGAAAAAAGGGGGAGAGCCATTACATGACATAGAACACTGATCGGGAAAAAGATCAAAATCAGATCAGGAGGATGAAGATTAAGAGATCAATGAGCGGCGCCACCGCTGACCATGCCGGAGATGTAGGGGATCCCGGTGGGCTTGATCCAACGATCTCCCAACAAGAACCGCCCAGCGGTGTAAGATGCGGCGTGCTGTGGTGTAATGTTCTTAATTCCACGCCACTTCACTCTCTTGGACTTATCGGACCCGGGTCCGTTGTTGTTAACCTCGCTGTAGAAACATGTCTTGAGGCCCCAGTCCCCGTTCCATGGCAGCCACCCCTGTGGATCGATCACATTATCAATGTAAGAGTCCATGATGAGCGTCCTTGAGTACTCCTTCCACGGTCGCCCCAAGAAGGATCTGTACTGTTTCTTCACTGGCTCTAGGTCCTTGTCGGCCTTGATGGTGCATTTTTGTATTATCAGCGCGGATGGCTGGCGGCGCTCCTTTCGCCCGTGGGCTGTTACGATGCACTGCTGGTTCGGCAACGGCTTGCGGACGAGGAACGTGCAGCCTTGGAAGACTGCAGCCGCATCGCCGAAGACGAAGTCGATGGTGCCTGACACGACGCAGTCACGGTAGAACTGCCTCATGGTGTGCACGTAGAGAGTGTCTTGGTATGCATGCATGGCACAGTTATAGAATATCACCTTGTCGGCTTGGACTCTCAACGCCACTGCCTGGTGCTTCTCCGGCCCGGCTGTGTTCTCAATCCCGATGTCTCGTGCAATGAAGTCTTCAGCAGTAATCACTACCAACCAAAATCATAAGAGGAGAAAGAAAACAAATCCAAAACAAATCCAGCCAGTATTTTAGACTATACACCTGCTGGAACATTTTAAAATTATTAAGACTAAATTGAAACGCACCAACGGTGGCAGTTTTGAAGGTGGGAATGCCGTCGACGAAGTTCTTGTTTCCGGTGATAATGGTCTTGGTGGGGCCGTCGCCGATGAACATAAGTTTGGTCATAGTTTTGTTGACGGTAATGTATTCCTTGTAGACACCTTGTTTGATGTAAATCACGTAGACGCCCTTCCTTTTCTTTGGAACTTTGTCCAGCGCATCCTGGATGGTGCTGTACTTCCCGCTCCCGTCCTTGGCCACCACCGCGTTTGGCTTGATACTCGCCGGAGAGGCAGCAAGGAGCCGTCGTGAGCCGGGGCTGGCCCACTCCGGGTAGTCGTCGTGCCCGACCACAACTGGAAGCTCGAGGAGACGGCGGCTGATGCCCGGAATCTGCAGGTCCGTCAGCATCGACGACATCTCCGTCACCATTGCCAGCCCGTTGCTGCTCAAATGCATCGACGTCTTCAACGCCTTCTTCATTTTCTCGGCCGCATTCCCGGTTGTGTTCTCGAATGCATCCAAGCAAGTTTCCTGGTAAAGAAACATAAATAAAAGATTAAATTTACTGAGAAATAGTTGCAGCTTAGTCTTTGAGTTGAGCGGTGGGTGAAGAGTACCTGGTAAGTAATGGTGGCACTGAGCCAGATCTTGAGGTCGATGAGCATCTCGTCGAGTTTCGTGATGTCGAAGTCACCGAGCCTTTTGAAGGAGTATTTAAGCTCGTCGATGGCGAAGTTCATGAGCTCCTTGCAGCCGGCAAGGGCTTGAGATGTTCTTGGGTCCTTCTCGATCTCCTTCAAGGTGACCGACTTGTCAGCGGCTTGTTGGAGGAGTTTCACGGCGGCGTTGAAGCCGGCCTGAATCAACTCCTTCGGGTCCGACGAGTTGTGGCCGGCGGACTTCAGGCTGTTCATACAGTCTTCTTTGTAATCCACAGTTGCACAAATGGTTTTAATGGCCTTTGTGGAGGTAGTTATTTCGTGGGACTTGCTTCCGGTGGCCGGATCGCTCGTCTCGGTTTGGTTGAGGTTTACGCCCACCGTCACCGCCGCCACCATCGCCACCAGCAACATCGACGACACGCCGATTATGGCGTATCGCTTTCGATTTCCAGAATCATCTTCGTTATAACCCATTTTCTAAAAAACAATAATTAAATTTCTCTTTTTCCTTCTTTTGGGACAAGAAAAAAGGTGGCTCTTTTTTTTTTTGTTTCCTTCCTAATACGATCTCTCTCTCTCTAGGAGGCCAAGAGAGGGGGAAAATAATCAAAAGAGAGAAAGAAAGAATAAAAGAAAAAAAAAGGGTCGTTTTTTTTTTTTTTTTTGGAGGATGGGGACCTTCCCTCTTAGAAGCCCCCTCTTGAGTGTGGGTTTGAAGAAATTGAGTTTGGAGTGAGGCTTTTAAAGGAAACAATTTGGAAAAAGTTTGTTATAATTAGACAAACTAAACACAGAATCAAAAGGATTCGTTTGTCTTTTTTTTACTAAAAATGGAAGATTAATATATAACCAAAATTTGAAGGTTGCCCTAGTCTTTAGCTTTTTCAAAATATAAGTTTTTTTCTTTTTCTTTTTAACACGTGAATAAGTCATAGTATTTGAATATCACTACCATAGGCCAACCTATGAATTGCCGAAAAAAATATCACATGAAAAATAATATGTTTAAATACTATAATATTTTACTCGTGTATTTTTTGTTTTGATTTATTTTAATCTCTACCTTCAAAATTTTTATTTGGTTATTGAACCTTCAACTTTTTTTTATTTATTGTACTTTCGAAAAGTATTATTTTGATCGTTATACTCTAAAAATGGTCGTTTTAGTCCATTCAATTTCATTTTTACTTTAAGTAAAATTCAATTTATTGAACATAGTCATATTAATATGAGTTTATAATATTTTTGGTTTAAGATTTCTTACTCGATTTTTTTTAACAACATTATCATTCTAATTTAGTTTAGTTTAGTTAAATGTCAAAATATTAATGTACCTCCCTATAGTTCCTTCCTTAAGTTGGTTTTTGGTGATGAATAATTTTGTGGTAGAATGGGATGTAACACATGTATCTTATCTCAAAATAATAATAATAATAATAATAATAATAAAATAAACAATAATTACAAGTTGCTTATTAATACCAATATCGTTTGAAAATGATTAAGAAAGCTCTCTCTTAGTTTATTAAGATTAAGAAAAGATTTAATCTTACATTTGGTTAGATAAGAAGAATATTATGACCAAAAGCAAAGTCACGATAGTTTATGTCCAAAGTAAACACAATATTATGTAATTGTGGAAACGTTGAGAGAGTCCGTCTGATCCCTAACAATTTGTATCATAGTCATACTCCTAACTTAGCGTGTTGGCAAAATTCTTAGGTGCCAAATAAATAAGTGACATAAGCTTCAGTGAAAATGTAGTTATGTTATGCAATTCGTGAATAGGAAATAATAACACGAAATAATAAGGAGATATCATAGATACATAAATTAAAATGAGACAATATCATAATATTATAAAATTAGTGGAGAGTTTTGTTGTTCTTCAACGAAAAAAATTATATAAAAGCACGAAGAATTAAAAAATTTTCTCTATATGCATATAAAATATTATGATGTAAAATTTAAATTTTGATTCTCTAAGAAAATATTTGGTTCCGCTGTACGACATAGTCAATTGATCCATGTGCGAATTAAATTTTTGGATTATGTTTTTGAAATATAAAATCGTACTATATGTTTAGTAACAAGTTTTTGTCTTTTTACTTTTAAAATTAGATAGAAAACCGAATATATTTGATAATTATTTTTTATTTCTTTAAATAATAATTAAATAGAGAAACGAAAAGTCGGAGAAATAGAGGGATAAATACTAGCAATAGAGATTGAGAGAAAAGTTAGAAAAATAAATTTCAGAAGAAAATTAAGAGAGATGGAAAATAGAAGTTATAGAATCAATTCTTTTTAGGAGAGATATTCTAGGGAGAGAAGTTGTTGAGAAATTTTAGAAAGAATTAGAGAAAAATAATATATTAAAAATTTTACCTTATTTACATGTAAAAAGATTTTGAAATCTAAACTAAATTTTGAATACTAAAAAAATAAAATTTCATTTTTTAGATTTGACTAAACATTAAAATATATGTTTAAAAAAAGATAAAAATATATATATATATATATATACATACCAAAAAATTATTCAACTAGACTTTTAATTGTCTTGGGAGAAAATTTCTTATACGATTTTGGGATATTGTTAATTTACATCTATCCCAACGAGCTCTTTATTAAATCATTGTATTTGATGTTCAATTCCAAAGAGAATGAAATTAAAGTGGATTTTTATGATCAGATAAAGAATCAAACCTATTTAAATGTTCGAGATAAAATACACGTATATCAAATAAAATAATTATCAAACGACACCTAATTTAATACTATTACATAAGTTCAAATTGTCCCTAAACATACAACCAAGACAAAGAAATAAATTCAAAGCAATGGAAAGTTTGATATTTGGAATTAAAGTTCTCAGACAAAATTTAAATATTAGTTAGATCCTATCTTTTTTTTTTTTGCTTGAAAGTAACGATTTAATCTATAAACTTTAATTTATAATGGTTTAGTTCATATATTTTTAAATTGGTAATAATTTAACCCTAAACTTTAGTAAGTAACAATTTAATCCTATAATTTAACATTTGTAACAATTTAGTTCTTACCATAAAAAAATTTCAGTATTGATTTTTAATTGATCAACATATATAAGAAAACTCATTAAATCTTAACAAAAGTATTTATGACTATAGACTAAATCGTTACAAACTTTAAATAACATGAACTAAATTATTACGTACTAAAAAATTTTGAGATGAAATTATAATCTATTTGAAAGTACGTGAATTAAATTGCGAAAAACTAATGTTGTGAGAGTACACGAAAAAATAATGTTTATTAAGCTCAAATATTTCAACTCGCAAACTTTCACCAACACCAAGAATCATAAAATCACATTTTATAAGAAAACTAATTGCTGATAGAGTCATCATATTCTTATATTCAACCATAGGAAATAAGAACATGTCCAAAGATTCAAATTCCTAAACCTACAACTTAGCAATACTTAATTACTCAATCCAATAGCAATACTTAATTACTCAATCCAAATGTGAACTTGACACCCGTCCTCGGCAACCATGATCGGGCATCGATGAAGTGCTCGGAGGTGAAGAACCTAGCCACAGCAGCATCTCGGATATCGTGGTACCCGGGCCACTTGACCCGCCCCGACAGGGATGCACCAGGTCCATAGTTCTTATATTCTCCATACCACAATGTGCCTAAAGCAAAATTGCCATACCACTCAAGCCACCCTCTTGGTTGAACCAGACCACTCATGTAAGTGTTCAAGAAGACAGTCCTTGAATATAGCTTCCATGGCCTTCCAAGATAAGTTGGCTGAGTTGCATAAACAAAGCTGTCTTGGATCGAAAAACCTGTGCTCTGATGTGGGGATTTCCGGCCTTGCGCGGTGATCGTGACCTTCTGGAGAGGGAGTGGAACTCTGGTGTAGATGTTGCATTTTTGGAACACTGCTGCGCCGTTGCCGAAGATGTAGTCTATGGTGCCATATATGTTGCATTCCCTGTAAAATTGGCGTAGAGAGTGGACGTAAAGCGTGTCTTGGTATCCTTCGAAGCTGCATCGGTAGAAGGCTGATTGATCAGAGTCGACACGGAGAGCCACTGCCTGATGGTTTGCTGGTCCAGCCGTGTTGCGAAATGACATGTCTCTTGCTATGAATCCCTTCCCAGAAACAGCTATAGCCAAAACATTTATATAGGAAAACATGTCATTCGCAAGCGGAGTCGGAGTTTGAAATGGAATTAAGCATGTAACGACATACCATTCTAAAAAATTTAAACCTTCTTATGACACGAAACTTAAAGTGCTCGGATGAAGAGTAATACCTTTGTTTTCTATGACTGAAATGAAAATAACTAAACTTTACTTGAACTAAATGCACATTAAACTACTCACCAACAGTTGCAGTTCTGAAAGTAGTCCATCCCTGCAGAAAATTGCGACTTCCCATCACCACCGTCTCTCCGATACCATCCCCAATAAACATTATGTTGGTTTTCTTTCGCTTCATATCGACATTCTCTTTGTAAACTCCCTTCTTCACATATATGATGAACCTTCTATTACTATAATTTGGAGCTTCGTTTACAGCTTCTCCAATTGAACGATAATCTCCGCTTCCATCTAAAGCGACGACTGCATCAACGTGAACACTATGTGGATGAGATTTTACGAGCTCCTGCTCACTATCCATCATCCAATCTGGAAACTCCGAACTTTCATTTTTCTGTGCCGTTTTGTTTGGAGGGGGTCGAAACGGTGTGCTGTGTAATTGAGTGTAAAGTGCCAAGACATTGCTAATGAGCAGTGTAACTTGCTTCAAACTTCCTCTAATGAAGCTTTCGATGTGTCTATCTGTGCCCTCAAAGCCTTCAAGGCAAGTGTCTTGGTTGCTGAGAGCAGCACTAAGCCACGCTTTTAGGTTCCCTTCGTCTGGAGCTTCATTTTCGCCCGCACGAATCCTCTTCATCTCAGCTAACGACCATGCAAGCTCTGACACTGAGAAATCAAGAAGCTCCTTGCAGTCCTCAATAGCCATTTCTTCACGGTAGCTAAAGGAGAACGTGCTGAACTTCGTTATGGATTCTATGGCTCGTCTCGCTTCGTTGAGAGTCGCTCTAATTGCAGCACTCAAGACAGAACTTGGATGCGACCGTGAGCTCCCACTTCTTTCCAATTCAAGTTGTATGTTTGAAATGCATGAATTCCGATCTTCAACATCTGCACAAACCTGGGAAATCATGGACTGTAGAGTATCATTTTGCTCACTCGGGTAGAAAACGTCAATGGAGTAAACTTGTAATGCAGGAATAAAGATGAAAATTAAAAAATAAATGGGCAAAGAAACTATTGACATGATTGAGAAAGAAAAAAGAAGAAAGGAGATTGTTTAATCAGGTCCTTTCTTTTTTTTCCTTGTCAGTGAAAAACTTTTGCATATATAACAAGAAAAGGCAGTGGGGATAGTTTGTACCTAAAGTAAAGGGCAATGAATTTTCATCAGTTCACATTTTTCCTTCTTTCCAACTATATGCCTTTTCTCATGACATGATTCAAGTTATGCTTTCTTTTGAGGCAACGACTCTCTTTATTCCTTCCTATTGGATTCTTCTCTAAAGCTTCAAGGATTCTCAACCTCCAAACCCCCATGGTGAAGAATTCAAACATTTCCCGATATTAATCTCTTCAGCAACAAAAAGCAATATAGAAAGACCAACATGCCGTAGAAAGACATCAAGTAAAGAATCTGGGCATAGATGATTACCGATTACCAAGTGTCGTCTTATTGCAACTAAAGATTTAAAACACAACTCTTTCAAACTCTATCTTCACCTCCAATCTCACAGCATTGAGAGGGGAACAAAATAGTTCAATACATTACAATCTATATGCATCGATCAATGCTTATTAAGAAGTTTCTAACTATGGCACTTCTTCCATTGAATTTGATCTGTACAAATAGAACATGAGAAACAGCTATGCATTATTGACGAGAAATCCCAAGCTGGCTTCTCGGGTTTGATCTAATCCCATCTAATCTTGCAACCCCAAGCATTCAGAATTCCTAGTATCTCTGAGGAGAGCAAAAACCTGAGAGATGCATCCAACTTGACTTTCTTGATTCGGAGGCAGCAGGCCCTAAGTGCAAGCTCTAAACCTCGTACCGAGACTTTTTTAAGGTTTACAAGCTTGGCATCCTGAAGGCATGTAAGGTTTCCCATCAGCATGCATAATCCCATATCTGATACAGCACAAGAGCCCACATTTAACTGCCACAATCGAAATAATAAATCAGGTACTTGATCCCATCCCAAGAAAAAAATACAAATAACATAACATACTTAATAGTGTTTGGGAATGCTTGAGGGATATTTCTTTAAATTGAAATACTTTACCAATGAGGATTCAAGGAAAAATAAATAAATGCTTCCTAAAAAAGCATTTTAAAGTGCTCCTAACTTCTTTTTTTTTTTTTTTTTTTATAAGAAACATTTGGAACCTTTCATTAATCAGCAAAAAGAGAAGAAAGATACAAAAGAAAGGGCTGGGGTAGAGGCAACCCCACCCAAAAAGCTAAACAACTCTTTCTGATTGTTCATGAACAAGGGGATGTTGTGATTACAAAAGAATTTGCTGTAATTAATGCACCACCAAGAAGCAGTGTGCTGTACATTCCTACAAAAAATGTCAAAAGGAGTAGATATATCCTAACTTCAAAAATAATTTCTAACTATATAGTCAAAACAATTTTAGCATAAGGAAAAAGCAATCCCAACACTCTTCAAGCAACTTTGTGAAAGGTAGGGACTAAAAAACTCAGAGAAAATGGCCTTTTAACCATAGTGAAGTAGCTCCTTTGAATAATACTTAAAGCATTAAATATCACCAGCATTTGCCACAAGTATATTATTTCCATTTGTGCAGTTAGACATAAATGAATTCTCTTACCATCAAATCTATCCTCAAGTAGGGCAGTTAGATTCACATGATCCATCAATTGGTCACTATTTTTATAACAATTATTTCATAATAAATCCCCAAACAACACAAGTGATGAATCCATATACCTGTCGCAAATTCCGAGCGTACGAGGCAAGTGCCCAAAAGCCAGAATCGTCGACATTCTCACATTGTTTCATATCCAAGTCTACTAATCTTTTACAACCAGCTGCAACTGCTGTCAAACCAACACTTGTGACATTCTGAAGCCCACGTATCTCTAAGTTGCAGAGTTCTTCAAGGTGGCTGATGTACTCCATTCCTCGGTCTGTAACATTTTTACAATAGGACAAGTTAAGTTTCATCAATTTCTTGCAACCATTTGATAGAGCTCCTAAACCGGCATCCTCGATACCCAGACAACTGCAATTCAATAGTAGATACATTGACAGTCTATTCTTTGTTTAGCAGTTCTTCAAAAAGATCAAATAAATTTCTGAATTCTCACGTTACCGGTACAAATCGAGTTCATAAATCCTTGTGCAGTTAAGAGCAATCTTGATCAACCCTTTGTCTGTTATATGACTGCATAGTCCTAATTTCAAACATAACAATTGTGAACATCTTGATAAGCATTCAAGTCCTGCAAAGAAAACCCAATCAAGTTAGTATAATGATTCAAATGGATGTATGCTATTACAGTGCAATCATCAAACTAAAAGTTGACAGTACCCTTATCATTTACACCACAACAATCAGTAAGATCAAGTTCCTCGAGTAAGGAGCAACGCAATCCAAGCTCGTCAAGACTCCTTTCAGTGATCATGTTGCACGATTCTAACTTCAGCGACACAATTTTCGGGCAAGAGCTGGCCATTGAAGAAATTGCTGCATCAGTGATGGAAGGGCAACATGCTAAATTGAGGACTTTCAAGCTATTACAGCGAGAAATCAGCTGAATGATGTTAGCATCAGTCACCCCATTGCATTTGCTCAACCCAATTTCCACATGGACACTGATTGCATCAAAAAACGAGCTAGACAGTCGAGTACCATCAAGCCTAATTGCTTTTAGACACTTAAGGTTCTTCAGCCAGTGAAGAGAGTCAATGGGAAGCTCCTAAAAGCAAAAACCAAGGTCGAAGCTTCAGAACAGTGAAATAAGAGGCCAAATCAGAAAAAGGCAGCTTATCTTACGGAGAAGCAGTAGCCTGCATCAAGCTTCTCAAGACCATCATGACCTCTAATTATAGATGTTAAGCCATATGCACTAATGCCATCACATCTTGAAATATCAAGTTCCTGCAACCCATTAAAAGAAGCACAAGCTCGGACATCTTGCTAGTTTTCTCCAATTTATGTAACATATTGTGCAAAAAAAGAATCATACTGCACTTGTTCGTAAGTACCTTTAGAATAGGGCACCCATGTTCAAGATAATGCAAACCAGTATCGTCAATTGAAAGACAGCCTGCCATAACCAAAACCTCAAGCTTTGGTAAAGAAGCTACCGAGCACATTGATTCATTTGTCACCTGTTATTAACCCAATATGAAGTTCAGTTGACAAATTTTTACCCAAACTGTATTGCCAAAATAAAAAGTTTGAAAACAAAAACTCAATGAGTACTTTTGGATAATTACTTTTCTTTTATTTTTTAGTGTTTCCTTACGACCTGTTTTCTAAAATAAGATCCAACGGAAAACACAAAAACCTAAACTTTTACAACATGCTTAATCATCATTCTTACGAAAAGTACTGAAAACAAGAACAGAGAAGTGCTTCAAGAGTAATCAACCAAACAAGCTGCAAGCAACAAGTTACAGAGTATCCGCTTTATATAATCTGAAAAAGAAAATGTTTGGGTTTACTTCTAAAAGTTGATGCATAAAGACTATTTTCAAGAATAGTATTCTTTCTTTTTTTTTTTTCCTAACTTTAAAAAGAACAAGAAATACATTGTGCTTGTGCTGTCAATTTCTCAAAAAGAATACCCCTCAAGATTGACTTCTGTTCTCCACTGTCCTCCATAAAGCCCATTCATCCCTTTCACAAATGTGTTTTTAAACACAACTCCCAAACAACTTCTCTAATGCATTTTTTCTCTACCAAGTTACTACTTCAACACACTTTTACTCCATTATGAAAGCAAAACCAATTCAAAAAGCGCAATAAATAAATGTAGGGAGCAAGCAAGCAGACCTTGAGATATGACAAATCAAGAACCTTCAAATCCAAACACTTCTTACACAGAAGATCAACTCCAAGATCAGAAATCTGCAAGCACCACTTAAAGCTCAACCTCTCCAATCTCCCACACCCAACCACAATTTTCGCCAAACCCACATCCGTAATCCCCAAACACTTATCCAACCTCAGCTCCTTCAACCTCTTAGCATTCGATATCGCCGACGCTTCTCTATCCCCAAACGCCCAAGTGTACGACATGTCGATCACCTCCAGCTCAGGGCAAGCCCGTACCAGCTGCTCCAACCCGGAGTAGCTCAATCCCGACGATCGGCTCAGAATCAAACATCTCAGCCGCCGACTCCACCTCGACGAATCAGGCCACAGAAGAATGGGCACTGTTCCATCGTTAATCCGCGGGCAGACCGAGAGGTCCAACGAGTCGATATTGCCAAACTTAGCAAGTAAACTCGTCAGAAACTCGATTCGGAGGACTCTCAGAGTTCTACGAGAAACTAAATCGACTCGGTGAAAGTCCTTGCAAACCCGCCGCCACGATTTGGCATCGGAATCGTCGGTGAGGCTGCTGCGAACCCGGAGGAGGACGTCTTCAGATAAGTGAAGGACTAATGAAGGAGGAGGTGAAGGCATGGCGGATTCGCAAAACAAATTGAATTGAGAATTGACTCAGAAATTGAAGATTGGGAAAACGAAAAAAATTCTGAAGAAATGGGTAACGGATCTTCGTCTGTTCTAAGTGGGGACGAAGAGGAAGAGGAGCCGGAGCCGGAGGAGGGGGTGGTGGGCGGATTTCGAGAGGATCCGAATCTGACGCGAACCGGATTTCCGGACCCGATCCATCATTGTCTCAGAGCCTCCGTTCTTTCCTCTTTCTCTGGTTTCGTTACGTGGAAGTGGGAAATGAGTTCTCGCAGAGGACAAAATGAGGAAGGGGAAGAAGGGCGGGATCCGGTACGGGCGCGAGTACGGGTTTGCGGCATCATGGCGACGTGGCAGAAACTTATTGGGTGGAGGATTTAGCGACCCACGCGAATTTGCAAGTGGGATTGGTACGGTGTCGTATAGTGGATTTCTCATTTTGATAAATTTACGGAAACTTCAGTTTTTGTACGTCTGGTGGGACCCACAAGCGTGAACGCCCGTACGGTATCATTCCCCACAGAAAATTTCAAATTTTACGTGCTTCCTCCATCAATGTGTCTATTATTATACAAATAAAATAATATATATTTTTTTTCAAGTAGACTCCAGGTCTTTTGTAACTAATGTTATCGGGACGGTTCTAAGTATCCGTCGACACATAGATATTTCTATCGACATATCTATAATTTCATAACTTTGATATTGACATGGGAGGGTAAATCGACATTTCCATCATAGTACAAGAAAATCGATAAAAAACTAATATATATACATAATATTAATATTAATTATTTCTAGCTAATTTATAAATAGGAAAATATTTATTTTATTAATTTAAATATTTTTTACAATTTTTAATTTTTTTAACTTTTAGAGAAATATTCATCAACGTCAACATTTTATCGATATTTTCATGAAATTGAGACCTCGACATTAGACATTCCCATCGATATCGACATTTAAAACCTTGGTACCATTATTTCTTATTAATTAGTAGATGTAACTTTTTATTTTCCTTTATTTTTTATCTTTTTTATTTTTTAGTCTTCTTCCTACCAACTATGAAATAGAACTACAAACTATGAAATTCCCATCGATATCGACATTTAAAACCTTGGTACCATTATTTCTTATTAATTAGTAGATGTAACTTTTTATTTTCCTTTATTTTTTATCTTTTTTATTTTTTAGTCTTCTCCCTACCAACTATGAAATAGAACTACAAACTATGAAATAGAAAGTTATATGAACATGTTGACACGTGAACATGTCCATCCGGTATTTTAGCAAAAACCTAACTTGGTAGACAAAATATATTGTAATACAATTATAATAATTATACCGTTAGAGTATTTTGTGTACCAATACGAGTATAGATTAATGGATAAAGCTCGAAGTAATATAATACTCTACTAAAAATAAAAATAATAATAATAATAAAACCAGTTCTTGACTAATAATTATGCATTTAAAAGGTAGCAACCTCGTTATGATGCCCAAAGCCATCAATTCCTCATCTATGGCGCAACTTCTAATAGTTTCTTATTTAATCAATAACCTATAGCAAATTAATATAATAAAATTGAACTTCATTTATTTATATTATTTTACAAATAAAATTACTAAACAGACTCAACTTCATCCTACTTAACTTTTGGATCTCTTTTTTCTCCTCTTCCATTACACTTCAATTTTAAAAAGGAAAAATATGAAAGACAGAGAGAGAGAGAGAGAAGCAACGCCAAGATGCTGCTGTGAATCGATAACACTATAACATTTCAATTTGTTTCCTCAATTTTCATCATTCATGTTATTATCCCTCGCTTGTACAGCTTATCTCCGCCCTCCACGGGCAAGTAGCTCGACGCGGGCTGTCCTGTGAGGTGATCGACGCTCTCGGATGCTATCACGGCCTCGGGATTACAATACCAAGGTTGAAGATGAGGCAAATAAGTAGCCGAAGTTTTTGGAGAAGGGTGAAGCATTATGGACCCCCAGTCTCTAAGGCCAATTTTTGTCTCCCTCACTCTCCTCCGGATCAGCAAGTTCCCTACATCCTCTTTCCTCATTTCCGATACGCTTCTGAGGATCGAGACACAGAGAAGGAGAGCCAACACGGCGTCCTCCTCCGGCAACAACTCGATCACCAGCAACTTCCAGTTCAGAAGAGCAGTTGCTCTTCCATTTGGGTCCTCATCGGTACACCGAATCATTGTTACAAACCCAGCTCCATCTCCAACTTCCTCTTTGTCCTCCTCAACTCCGCTATTGTTTTGTCGCTCTTTAAATTTTTTCCCTACTTGATATTGCATTCGCCGACCTTTTAGAAGCCTTACCTGAAACATATTGAAATATATTTGAAACCTGAAACCGAACTTTATTCGAACAAGATATGATATGAAATGACCACGTACAGATGATTCTGAAGTTGGATTTGTTAAGGAAAAGCTAAGGGCTGCTTTTGGTGTTGAAGTGTCCCATTGGATCATCAGTTCATCCCCAGTTGAAAAACACCAAGCAGCTTCCCATTCTTCCGGTGGCTGTTTTGGTGTTGCTGTTCCTACCACTTTCTCTGTTCTAGATGCCAATATAGGAATAAATGATCAGAATTTAAGTAATGCAGCTGCTTAAAATTACAAGATTAGAGACTCTGAACCCGATTTCCTCGCTCGTTATCAGACAATCACTCATTCACACCAAGCAAGGGTCTCGGGCAGGTTGTATCAAAGAGACGTAGAAAGCAACAAATTGAGTGTAAGGATCTAATTTTACAAATAGTATGTCTTTTAGAAGAAAAAGATAACCATGTACCGCAACAACCCTGATAACCATTCTGATTTTCTATTGAAATCAAATCTCTCATTCGAAGTTGTATGATCAATAACCTACAATCCATGATAAATTTACTGATATGGAAAAGCAGACCGAGATCCATGGACAGATAATACACCATACCCGGGGATCTGCCGATTGAGCCAGCGATATACGACCAAGAACCTTCTCGAATCTCTATAATTCTGTCCTCCCATTTGACAGGCAAAGGAGTTTCAGCTCCTCTCCTCCAAAACCCCCCTCCAACCCTGCAATTTACATTCAAATTGTTAGGTTACATCTCGCCTTACCGAACTTTGTAACCTTACGCAAAAGAACCTGACAAACAGTTTCCTAGATACTAAACAACAATGAAGTATTGATGAAATTATTACCTCATACGAATGACAAAACACTCTCTACCGCAATGGTCGAGTACAGTTCGAGATAGCCACCGACCTTCTTGGGGTCGGTATTGGTTCATTCTAAGAACAACATCCGAAATCATTGCCCCCGAATCATCCGTCACTTTGTCTGGCACACATTTTAGCAAGTACGGTGCTTGGACTGGTGGAGTTATTGAGGTAACTATCTTGAGTTTCTGATCAAGTTTCCTTTCTAGAGTAAGAGAGGGTGCTCTTAACAAGTCATTCCACTTGAATGTGACAGTTCCTCGAATGCTACTTCCTTTGAAACAGTTGCCACTGGGATGCTGAAGCTCGATTACAACTCCCTTGGTTCCAAATTCACAATAGAGATGCCAAGCTTTGTGCCACAGGTCGTTGTTAAGGCTTGAGATCAGTTGATCAAGCTTAAACTCCCTATGGCATCTTAAAGTGCGTAGGCGAACAAATTCCCGAGAAGCAACTTGTTGCAATGGTTGTTTTTGAGCATTGAGTCCAATAAATACACAAACCTGAATTTGAAGCAATGATGTAAAAGTGGCTAATGCACGTGAAATTTTGATAGCTGTGCTAATAATATCTTAATGACTCGCTCCTATGAATTTTCAAACCTCGAAAGTTCTCGGATAATTCTTGTCTTCATTTCAGTAAATTTCATTTTACTATAGAATTCAGCATTCTACACAAAAAGTACTTCTTTCCAACATGAAAAATACAGAGAATGGAGTCTGTTAACCAACCTCAAGAATGAACCTAGGCGTCATGGACTTGTACTTGGCATTGACATCTGAGTCGGATACTTCCCAGTAAACTAGAGATTTGGAAGTAACAACTCTATCCAATTCCATGATTGTTCCTCCCCCGGCTTTCTCATAAGGTTGACCAAAAGTTCTGTGCCATATCTTCTTGGTTTCTTCTAGTTCCTTCGGCTTCACAGTTTCCCCAAATCTCACCACCTTTGCCAAATCTCCTTCCATCTCCTTTATATCTTCTGCATAAACTGTTGGATAACTCTGGTTTACATATAACAAAAAGAAAATGAAGTTTTCAAAGTAAAACGTCTGAAGTAAAGGTAGAAAACACAGCAATCTATCAAGAGTTTCACTTTCCATTTGCATCTCTAATGATTAGTACAGAACTTCATGTTCATTTACAGTTTCCATTTCATTTCACCTTTATAGTTTATCCTAAAAGTGATATGATCTTATTACAAATTTAACTATTGCAGTGCTAGCTACCTTAATAAACCTAATCATTAAGTAAACAAACAAAATAAAAAGTTGGTATTTGATAAAGAAAAATACACATTGCAATGCATTGTGTTTGCATCCAATCTCAACTAAGAACGAAAATATCTTTTTCGGAAAAATAAAGTGTCCTGCCCAAAGAAAACTTAAAACCCTTTGATCAATGCATTCGTTTCTTTTTTCTTTCTTTTTATTCCCCCTTTTGGTGTTTTGTTTCATTTGTAAGTTGTAACTAAGTAGACAGGAAACAAGCAACAGAAACATATTACTAAACGACGCCTATTAATTAAGAAAAATCCCATAAGCTACGAGATGGAAAATGAGAGAGCATCAACCTGATGGGTAAGCCACATTAGGAAAATATCTGAGGCAGCCACGAAAGAAGAACATTCGTCAGAAAACCTCTGCAACATATACAGAAACCCCCTGTATCTTTGTCTTGCTGCAACAAGGTAGACGATCTCGGACCTAAACGGCTCCGAAAACTTGGAATATAAGTGCCTTTGCCTTTTCACTTCCTCCAAAAGCTCCTGATTTTCAACAGTAATTACATCTCTGAAACTTGAATTTTCTTCATTTTCAAAGGATTGGGTTGGGTACCTCTTAACCCATATCTCTTTGCACCTCATATATGCATATTCCTCATTCTCTTCGTCAAAAATTGATGGCTTTCCAATAAGCTTAGAGAATCTTGTCTCACAGTAATGCCTGTAACCAACCTGAAACAAGTATATTATTACCCTTTGATATGTTTGGCTGCAGAGAGAGTACAAAAAGGATGGAAAAACAACCCAACCAAATTTCTCAAGAAAAAGAAGGCTTGAATCTTGCAAAGCCAAAGCAAAAAAGAAAAAATAACAAGTTTGAACTTTTAAAGAGTTTCTAACAAGTACCTGAAATTTCATTTTAATTTTTTCTGACACTGTTGGAGTTCAGAACCAAACTTGCCAAAATTAACTAAAAGAAAGCACTGGGTCTCAAAGAAAAAAAAACAGAAGTTCAAGTTTAACACCTACCAGATTTGATGTGGGACAGAACAGAACCAATCTAAAGAGTGTTGACTCAATCAATTATCCGTTTAATTGTAGAGAGAGAGAGCGCGCGGGGAGGAAAAGAAAGAAAAAACAAGAACACCAGAACTGAGCATCTAATCTTACTTGGCACTGTGGCAGAGAAAACACAAGGCATTTTCTCAGGAAACAAACAGAAGTTAAGGCTAACCGGATTCAACGTGTGGCAGAACCAAACCCATTCAACATCCAACGGAGGAAGAATCATCGGAGGCGAAGCCCCCACAACCGTGAGATCAGAAATCAACGGCATCCAAAGCTCCTCATATCTACCAAAAACATTTCCCTCTCAGCAATAAAAGCAAAAAAATAACAGTTGATTAGATAGCATAGCATTAATTTGAGTTGAATAAAGGAGTTGCTTATGATTTGACCTTCTGATGGCTTCATTGAGAGTGGGCTCACGGTGGAGCCAGTGGGATTCGGCGGTGGTTCTGAGGAAGCCGAGGTTCCGCCGGGCGGCGGATATGAGGTCGACGCCGATTCGGGCGGTCTCGAGTTCCGACATGTCGCCGAGGCTTCTCGCCGACACGGAGGCGGACGACATGGTTCCGACGGAGGCGAAGAAAATGGTGGGTTTCCATTTCACAGAGAATATTTGGAATTATAATACGAGAATGAACGGGGCAGTTACCAAATGGTGGGCCCATCACACGTGCCTTTATTCTTTTTGCTCTTTTATATCATTCAATTTTGGTTGCAATTTCCAATTGCAACATTTTTGTTAAATTCTTTATTTGATGGTAATATTGAGATCAATTTTAATTTAATTCAACTAGTTAACATCCTTCTCTGCGATTAAAAGATTGTAATTTCGAATTATCGCGTCTATGTATATTCTTTTTATTCTAAGTATTTGTTAGGGACCTCAATATTTACCACTCAAATTTACTAAAGGAGTCTATTTAATTTTAATAAATAAGTGTAAGTTCAAACATCTTTCATTGGATAAGGTACCTATTACCTTTTTCTAGATGAAAGGTTTGATCTCCTACCTCCACATTTGTTACACTAAAAAAATTTAATAATAACCATAAATATAGTATAAAATAAAATATTTGCAATAGAAGAAAAAGGGTAAAATAATTGCACATAGTGACCCTACGACATTTGGTGTGGAAAACACATAAGAGTTAATTCCAATAAGTTCCTAAGGTCGGTTGGTCATAATGGGACTTAAATTCATTACCTCTTAATTTACCATAACTTATTTGGACCAATGAACCACCTATATGGTTAGTTTTAAATACTATTGTGATTCTTGTATTTTCTACTTGGAATCATTTTGATCCATATACTTTCGAAATGTCTATTTTTTTCATATATTTTCGAAGTGTTTGATTATGTCTCAATGCTTTTAAAAAGTTACAATTTTGATTCTTTTATTTTTTTTTATTTATCTCGTTTTTTTCGATCACAATTTAAACGCGACACCACATTCAATAAATTCTTAAAAATGAAATCATAACTTTGTATTAAATAGTTTTCATTGTATTTAGAACTTGTGTTCAAATTTTCAAACAATTATCAAAATAGTCACTTTTTAAAAGTAGAAGACCAAAATCAAAGTTTCCAAAGTAAAAATTAAAAGTATAAAGACTAAAATAAATGTTTTAAAAATAAATAGACCAAAATAAATCAAAACTGAAAATATAGGTATCTAAATTTTATTATAATTATAATTCATGGACATCAAAGTTAATGGGTGATTATTGATTACTCACTTTCAAAAATAGTTTAAAACTTGTAAAATTGGTTCTTTCCTTCGTTAGGAAATAAAAAAAAAAAATAATAATCATCATCTTTCACATGTTTACCTTGCTTTGGTTGTGAGCAAAAGAAAGTACAAGATGTGGCTTGGATATTTTTGATTGAAAGGATTTGTTACCCTTATATATGATTCCTAAACCAAGATCAAAGCTTCCTCTCAAAAATAAAAATAAAGAAAAAAACTAATTTTATTTACCATGTATCCTTCCCCATTTATATTTCCATGAAACAAACAATAAGACATCATTAATTAATAGTATATGCTTGACATTTTCGCACAAAATTGTCTTGTGGCCTAATAATAAACTAAGGTTTAAGTAAAAGTTGGAGCCGTTAATTGTGTAAACTTTTTTTTTAGTATAATATGTGAGGTGGAATTCGAACTCACATTTTTTATAAATAGTGTCAAAATAATAACATCCTCCTTCTAATTTATTTGATTCCGATTAATTTTCATTTTCATTCCAATGTTTAATTGATTAAATGAAGACGTACTATACATTTATTGGCAATATGTCTGGTTCAAATCCAACTCGACCCTCTAAATTATGGATCCACCGTAAAATAATATCTCATTTGTCCACATACGAGATTCTAGATAATTGCAGCCCAAACCAGGTCCACGTCCAACAAATCTAAGACGAAGGAAGCCACCTTTATTTTCTTAAACTTTAAACTTTATTCTAATTTGGTCTCACACCTTAAAAATGTGACTAATTCTATCATGGTGGGAACGAGTGTTTTGCCATTACTCATTTGTACTGAATAAAGAAGTTGATTAATTTTTCCTCAAAAAAGAAAAAATTGATGAATTTGACACCAAAGGGATATAATAATACTAATAATAGAACAAATGGGAGCTGAAATTGGGTAAATGGAGTTTGTGGAAGACTTGCCTGTGACATTGACAACCAATATATACACTTTAGTGCTAATTACGAATTGCTATTTCGCAAATCATGTTACACTGTTTTTCGACATAATTTTGGCAAAACAAAATTCACTTTTACTCTTTTCTAAAATAATCAAGTATTTACATGGTCATACTCAAAATTATTTTCATCTAAAATATTAATACTTTACAAATAAATACAAGTGTGATGGTCTAAAAACTGGTAAAAGTGATTTTTACTATGTCGAAATCGTACCCTTACTTAGAATTATTTAAAAAAAAAAAGGATGGTTGAATTTGGAGTTCTCGTTATCCTGGTAATAGGAAAAGCACATTGGCCCTCATTTTTTAATTAATTACTTAGCATGTCAAATAATAAGACCAACTTGCATATAGTCTCGTGGTTAGATATTTGAACATTTTCATGACAAATTAATTAGAGTGGGAATTGCCACCTCCTTCCTCCCTAGCCCAATTTCCATGTTACATTATGAATAATAGATTCGAGTATTTACTCATCTTGATAAAATTAAAGAAATTTGAGAAGTCTCCTTAGTTAATATGTTACTCATTTAAAAAATAATAAAAAATAATCAAGACTACGCACTAACCAATATGACTGCTAAAAAAAAGGTATGAGCTTTTCACTGTGGTTTCACTTATAGTAGCATGAATTTAATAGGACATTAATATCTCTTTACCACTAAAATTAAACCAAATAAAAAGGATAACAAGAGTATCCAGAAAGGGATAGACAAGTACTCCTTAATGAATAAACAATATATATATATATAATAAGATATTTATAGTTCTCACTGCCAATATCAATAGACAGATTACAAATAACGTATGATACTTATTTCTTTAAATTTTAACGAGACATCATAATTTAGTAGCCAACAAATTTAAGTAATTAGGCATCACAAAGAATATAATAATTTTCCCCAAGAAAAGATGACCAAACCTAACCCAACGGATATTACCTAATTCATTCATATTTCTAACTCCTCAAATTATCTATCAATCATGTCATGTGTACTGATCCAAATTTCGAGAAATTGAGTGTTGTCATGTATATATACATACATTTTATCCTTTGATATTTATGAAAGGAACTAAAAATAATATAAAAATATAATTTTTAAAAGTTTACCTATTAAATTGACATAATAGTCAAATTATAGTGACTTTAGTTTAGTTTAATAACTAAGAGATGGAGGATCGACCAATCAACCTAGTTGTTTTTTTCAATTTGAATTATACTTGGATCAAAATATAAAAACTTAAAAAACTTTCTATTTTATTATAAAGTAAAGAAAGGGAGAGCCAAAATTGGGTAAGTAAAGATAGTGGAGATGGCCTACATATATGATGTGATTGTGAACACACCCCATTGGTGTCCCAATCCGATCACAGCCAGCTGATGAACTATCACAATCACACATCAAATTGTTCCCCACTATTCACCCACTACCCAATCATTCCTCCAAAAATCAATTATAATGAAAATATGATATGGTTTGTTTTAGTTACTTGAAATTGAGAAATACAGTCAAAATCCCACATCAATCGGATAAAAATAGATCATAGATATATGAGTGAGTGACAATATTTCAATTCCATTGATGCGAGTATTTTGTGTGAAAACAAAAGCAAAACGATAAGGACATATGTCCAAAGTGGACATATCATATCACATCGTGGAAGTGTAGAAGATCTATTGTTCTTAACAGGCGCTACTAGAGTCGTATTCTTGACTTAGCTATATGTCAGTGGAATCCTCTAAATCTGTATTGTTTCAAGATTTTCATTTCAATTTTTAAGTCAATTGCGCATATGTTGTCTAAAAAAAACGCGAAGTACAATATTTGTCTACAATAGCATAATTCATTTTCTTCTCGATGATACGTAGGATGAGCTGTAACTATTACACCTTAACACTTTTAGGCCCTACCAAAATTCTTCTTTGTTGATGGCAGGGGTCCAGTGTTCGTTGGTTGATTTTGGGCTCAAACCGATGCGGTTTATCTCGATTGAAACTCATCGATTTTTGAATGTTATACAACTTCAATCGATCGATTACACCGACTAGTGGATCGATTATTAAAATGAGAGAACTCACTGTGTGAGACAGACAATGAGAGAAAAAGAGGCAAAGGGAAAAAAAAACTACCTTGAACCTGTCTTCTTCTCCTCGAAATAAATTAACACTAAACAACAAAAACAAAGAAGAAAAGAGATAGAGCTGGAGAACAAAAATGAAAAGAAGATGAAGATATATTGGCGATAGAAAGAGAGAGAAGGGAAAAAAAAAGGAAAGGAAAGAAAAGAGAGAGAGAGTAAACAATGAAAATTAAAAGTAAAACATAAATCGTATACCACCTCGAGAAAACCAGCACAGGTAGTTTTGCTGGTGCTAGCTGCGTTTGCAGCACTAAATGCAGTGTGCTGTATGCTATTTTTTTTTAACTAATAATCTAATTAATGTTGGTTGATTCAATTGAAAACTATTTTTTTCAACCAAACCCACCGAACAATCGGTTTTAGATTTTAAAAATTGAAACCGATCCAACTTGTCATCAAACCAACTGACCAACCTCGGTTTCGGTCGGCAAAGTTTTTGTACCACCCGTAGTTTCTAACCAAATTGACTGATCGAGCAACCAGTTTTAGATCTTAAAAATCGATGCCCACTAAACACATCATTCAACTGACGATGTTGGTTCGATTGGTTTTGGTTAGTCGGGATTGGACGGTAGATCACGAGAGAGGTAAAATATAGAAGAATATTATTTTAGTTATATATGCTCTCTTTTTCTAGTTTTAAAGTTAAACCCTAAACATCTGAGCTACAATAATTTAATGGTCAAATCAAAATTTGTTTTAATTTTAATCGAGGGAGCTAATGAAAGGTTTTTATTTATTTCCATAAATTTAAAAGTGTAAAGTTAAAATGACACTCTTAAAATGATAGGAGCATAAATCAAACTAATCTAGAGTGTTTTATATAAAATTTAGTATTTTTCACCTTTGTTTTCTAATTTTAATTAATGAAAAATATAAGAAAATTACAAAAAGCACCTTGTTACTATCACACCCTCAATATTTCAATGTGAGCAATTATTTCTCGAACTTATGAAACTGTTTGAATTAAACCCTATTGTTTATAACTTCACGAATTACAACTTGTAAAATGAGACAACCACTCGTGATTTATGAGAGTTGTTGCGATTAAACCCCACGACCATAAGACCATCTTTGACAATTTCATTTTTGAACTTTTCCTTTTCTAGATTCAGTTAAGATACTATCCAGTTTTCAATAATAAACTTCTTCTTCTTCTTCTTCTTTGTTGAAAATAGAAAGTCAAAATATTAAATGAACAATGAGCTACAAATGAAGATATATCCATCTCAAGAATGCCCAAAAGGCAAGCAGTATAATTAAAGAACCAAGTGGTCGTGGAAGAAGAGATTTGAAGCCCTTTCATTGCTAATGGAAATTAAAGAACCAACGGGTTCATTTTAAATACTTCTCTTCTTTAAACTGTCTTTTACTCTGCTCGAAGTTGGAGAAAGAAAAATATTTAAATACTATTTTGAGTCTGTAATTTTGGTCATTTTAATTTCAAAATCTCCGTAGTAGTTTATGTAATTTCAAGTTTTGTTAATTTTAATCATGTATTTTAAAAATGTTCATTTTAAACCATATACTTTTCAAATGTCACTCCACTCACTTTTAAGATCAAATGAGTCATTCAAGAAGATCAGCTAGTCAAAAGGCGAAACAAACCTTGCAAGAAAAGTCGATCCAAGAAGATCAACACAATTTTAACCTCATTAAATTTGGGACTTAATTAGGAAACATTAAAAAAATTTTAAAATAAAAATCTAATATGCCGTTAGATTATTATTTTATTAATATTTGGATTATGGGCAAATGTGACACTTTGGATGCAACATATTTTACTAATGTGAGGGTCCAACAACACAAATAATTATCTTATGATACATCAATTTGTCACTAAATTTTTCCATGGAATGAGCTATCCAAGTAACAAAAACAATAATACAATGACATATCAAATTATGAAAAGACGTTAACATGAATTAATTAAGTAGTAATTCACATCTATTCGGTTGAATTCGAATATCTCACTACCACTTATTGTATTATTAGAAAAGAAAAAGAAAATTATGAAAGGACTAAAGGAGAATTTATGATACAATGAAGACCAAATTGAGAATTCCCTAAATATGGAGGACCGTTGGGCTATATTTAGCCTTAAAAAGAAAGCCCAAAATTTTCCCTTACTCTCTCTTTCTTCTCAAAATTTCCCCCCAATTTTTCTTCTTCACTCCCTCTCGGCTCGGCTGCCACAGACAGCATTCTCAGTCGAACTCTTCCGCCAAGGTCAGTGTTCAATTTTCTGGATCCGAATGCCATGAATGAATACTAATTTAGTGTATTTCTAGTTGCTCTCTTCTGAATCTGATCTGAATACCATGCCCATGGATAACAATCTAGTGTAGTGTACTCTTCTGAATCCCTAATTTCCTGCGCATGTTGGCGTTTTTTGGAAAATTATACAAACTAAAACAAATTTTAAGGCCTTAAACTTCGATTCTCTTCCAATTTCTGACGCGATTTCTTCCACTTCTCGGCGAACAACTCAGACGGCGGTCGATATCCAGCGTACTCGACGATTTACATCGGCGAACATCTTTTCGTCTAGGTTAGTTTGGCTACTGCTATTTTTTTCTCCTCTCTTTCTGGATTTCTTCATTGATTTATGATGCAATTTCTCTCCTGTGAATGCCTCTGAGAGGTTGGAGGTTGACTTTGTCTTTGCAAGAAATTGCAAAAGAAAATAACATAATGTTCCTTGGATGCACACGCATAAATATATATGATCTCGTTTATTTATTTGAAGCCATTTGAAACATCTGGTTGCTATTGAATCTGCCATTCAACTTGTGTTTCTATGGTTGGTAGCTTAATTAACTGCGAGAAATAAAATAACTTACTTGCCTTGCATATATATCTTTTTCTTCTAATCTTTTTTGCTCCCTTTGGAACATCTTGTTGCTATTGAACGTCTTTTAACTTGCGTTTTTTACTGTTGGCAGATTTTGGCATAAGAATGTGAAAGAACCATTTGCCTTGGATATATATATATATATATATATATATATATATATATATATATATATATATATATATATATATATATATATTGATCTCTTTTGCTTTATTTGAAGCCTTCTAAAACATCATTTGCCTATTGCATTCATATAGCATATGTCAATGACCAATCATATGTGAAATCTCGTTAATGGTCATTGGTCAATGATTTTAACACCTCCCCAAAGAATAGCTGAACTGCTGAAGAAGGTTTATGTGAAAATGAATTATGAGATATTGTTCGAGATTGTGGTTATAGGGTCCTACAAAGTATGCCCAATATTGACACATTTCAGAAAGCGATGAAATGTCATTTATGTATAATAGAAATGATTGTAAGGGTATATGAATTAATAAATAGTGTGACTTCTTTACTATGTTTCGATGAGTTAATATATCTTATGAGTGAATATATCTTATGATTGTATATTCTGTATTTTTACTGTAGATTATTTCAATGAGTGATTCGAGTAGTAGCAGTCAAGATGAAAGGAGTGTTGTTATTCATACTGAGGTCAAAAAGGTCGCTCGAAGAGGCCCGACCACTATGCATGAGTTGACATGCATAAGAAACTTAGGGAAACGCAAGACAATTGAATATAATGACCAAGGTCAACCAATTGGAGAAAATGCAAAGAAAATGCAAAGCTTCATTGGCGTTTGTGTTAGACAAAAAATTCCAGTGACTTACAACCATTGGAAAGAAGTTCCACAAGAACTTAAAGATAAAATTTTTAATTGTGTAGAGGTAAGAAGTTTAGAACTTTAATAAAGGTAACAAACTTATGAAATTTACTTAATTTATACTGTTTTGTGATTTATGTTACATAGAAGTCGTTCGTGTTGGACTGGAGGTCCAAACATCATATTCTTCAATCTGCATCGAAGAAGTTTCGAACTTTTAAGTCCACGTTAACTCGGACGTACATACTTCCATTCAAGGATGAACCAATTTGCTTGCAGAATCCTCCTGAAAAATATCCACATATTGATCAAGAACAATGGAATTCATTTGTTAATGCAAGACTAAGTGAAGAGTGGGAGGTAACTATATTCTACCAATATATTTTTAAATACCGAAATTGTTTTGGTAATTTAAATTAAATGTCTTATGTTTTACAGACGCTTAGTCGTGCCCATAAAGAAATAAGGGCAAAATGCTTGTATAACCATCACATCTCTCGTAAAGGATATGCAAATCTTGCCCAGGAATTAGTAAGTTATGCTAATTAAATTAAATGTCTTATGATAATTAATGTATTTATGCTAATTAATAATATATACGTTCATATAGGACTTATCGAGTGACCCTTCCAATCGTGCAATTCTATGGAAAGAGGCACGAAAAGGAAAAAATAATGAATACTTCGATGATGCCACTAGAGAATGTGCTGCTAGAATTGTAAGTTTATATATTTTTGTTTAACTAGAATTTAGATGATGTGATACATAGATGGTAATAAATGTTTATAACAGGATGAGTTAGCTGCAATACACAAGGGAGAAGATATTTTAACCGAAGCATTGGGTACGTCTGAACATAGTGGGCGTGTAAGGGGAGTGGGTGAGTTTGTTTCACCATCCTTATATTTTAATGTTGTCAAAGGAAAGTCAAAGACTCAAGAATTGCAACCAAATAAATCCACAACTGAAGGAAGTAATCCTTCAAAGAAAAAGTCGAAAGGAAAAGAGATTGTCAACGTGCACGAAGAAATTTATGTCACAGATGAACAAAAAATGGAGGTAATCAATTTGTTTCAATTTTGGCGCCTATCCATGGGGCATGACACTTAGTTTTTTTCTTTTAAATTTTTGTAGGGAAAACCTTGTCACTTAGCTGTTGAATCGGTGGACAACATTGTTGCTGTAGGCACAATTTTTGATAATAATGTTCAATGTCCAACCGTTCATGGTGTGCCATTAGGAGTCGACAATGTTAGAGTTATGGTAGATATTGTCATAGACGAATATGCTACGATACCAATTCCTGTGAGAGGTGAGATAGAGACTCTAAATCAAACAATTGGTGGCTTCGTGGCATGGCCTCGCAGACTTGTAATTCTGAGTGAGGAGAAAAATGTACGTCTCTTTCCAACTTAAGTGAGTTATTTTTTTATACCTTTATTTTTTGTAATTTCAGTTTGTAATTTTGTTTGTGGTAGATTTCTTCTTCGAGAACATCCCAGACAAGAACACAATTGTCTAAACATACAGATGTCCATGTTTCTATTAAGCTCCTGAATCGATATGTCATGCTCTCAATGCAACATGAGGATACAGTTGAAATCAATTTGAGCAAGGACATATTTGGAAAGGAGAAGAACATTTATTTAACACGTAACGACATCATGCAGTATTGCACAATGATTGAAATAGGTTATTCGTGTATACTCACATACATTGCGTAAGTATATAAAATCTATTACACACATTGATTAAGGAACTATGTTTTATAACAATTTTTATCTTTTTAGGTATCTTTGGGATGTATATGAGTATGAGATAACTAAGAAATTTTTGATAGTTGACCCAGCAACCATTTCACCATATGTGAAGTCTCAAGAATATCGTTTTAGAAATCTAGCCAACAGGTTAGAAATGGTCAACTTGGAACAATTAGTACTCATTCCGTATAAGTCTGGGTAAGTAATGATAATTTAATTAATTAATTATTTATTTATGGTTTGTTTTATTCATAATTGATCATATTAAAATGTTGGTTATTAATAGTTGTCATTGGATGTTGATTATTATCAATCTTCGAGAGAATTGTGTTTATGTATTGGACTCTTTACGCAGAAAGATTCAAGAAGATTATCAAAGAGTCATAAATACGTAAGTGTCTTGAACTCTTATAGTTATAATTTTTACAATTATGTTCTAATGTTTCAAACTATTTAGATCATTGAAAATTTGGCAAGCTAAACACTCTATCCAACGATATCGCACTAATACAATTTGGAAATCTATAAAGGTAAAAATCCGTTTTACTATATTCTATACTTCATCAAATTTGCATTAAAATAATAATACGTATAGCTTATAATTATATTATTTTTCAATTTTTCTACATGTAGTGTCCTTGTCAGATGGGTTCGGTAGAGTGTGGCTACTATGTGCAGAAGTATATACGAGAAATAGTGCAAAACGCTAGTACCCACATAAGTAATATTGTATGTATAATTATTTATTTTTATGTGTTTACATGTATTTATATTTATGTTAATATTATCTTTCTCTTTCTTTGTAGTTTAACACAAAAAATGCATATCAACAGGAAGAAATTGATGAGGTTCGAATAGAATGGGCAGATTTTGTTGGAGGATTAGTGTAGGTTTATTATAGATCTGTTAATTTTGTTTGTTTGATATAAATACTTGGTTTACTTTTTGTGAGTAGAATGGAAGTATTTTTTTTTATAAATATATAGAAGTGTTACCTGTACATATATATAGAAGTGTTGGATGCTGCTTAATGTAGTTTGTGGAGGGATGGCGGTCTCCATTGGAACATGTTCAGTTTAGCTTATGGAGAGTTGAGTAGTCTCATTATTTGTTGTGTATGCATGTATAAAGAAGGTTGAGAAGGTTGTTGTTTATAAGTACAAGCATTCTTTTGAAACTTGTTCTAATGTCGTAGGATGTAGTTTGTGGAGGGATTTATATATGTATTATGTGTATGTATATAGAAGGATGTTATATGTTATTGCATTTCATGTTAGTTTTAGGTTATTCTAGTAGAGTTTATGCCAAAATTTTAACTTTTTTTTTTTTTTGATATACTTTTGGTGAATGAGTATTGAATTCTTGTAGGGAATTACTTATATTGGTATCTTTAGCTTTACCTTAGAAAGGGATGAATAGTCTCATTTATTTTGGTAAGTTACATTACTTTCTCCGTTATAAGTTCATGAACTATGGTATTATAATTGCAATTTAGGTTAGTTTTCTAGTGGTTGTGGTGTCCTGAAAGTTGTCTTAATGTGTCCGTCCAAGTTGAGTTATAGGCTATGAAAGAAGTTTTTTCTTTTAAGATAGTCCATATGTCACTTGAGTTGGAAGTTACATTTTTGACATATACGAGTGGTAATGTGGATAAGAAGGTGAAATTGACACTAATATACCCCATTGAGTTTGCTTTGTTGGGATACGAGAAGAAAATTAAGATCTGACACTAAGGGACGTTTGTGGTCTAGGTTTGGCATTTGTAGCTTGAGAATGTTAAACTTGGGGGTAGATTTGGGAGTGTTGCAACCTGGGATTGGAAAACCTATGTTTGGAGTACAAGAATGTGTAGCTTGGAACCATCATGGTCTAGTGGTCAACAAGGGCTATGTAAATAGCAAAGGTCTTAGAGGGAATGAGTTCAAATTATGGTGACCGCTATCTAGTATTTAATATTCTATGAGTTAGCTTGTCAACCAATGTAGTAGGGTTAGGCGGTTGGTCTGTGATTAGTATTTACCTTTTTTACAATATTACGTAACTCAAGTTGTTTTATTTCTTTATTCATAGATTGTTGTGCATCTTAGAACCTAAATTTAATTAAACTGTTCACAATAAATTGAAACAAAATTTCACATTGCATATAACAAAATTTTTAATTACAAAATGTTTTGATTTGAATTAATTTAAAACAAAATACATTATCTAGATCATTTTAATATGACTACGTTAATAAAGAATACTATACACATACTTTTCTTACTTTGCATATGATAAATTTGAAAATCAAATAATTTGTCATTTTTAATATTTAATCTATGCGCAGAATCATTTACGTAAATTTTCACATTATATGTAATATAAAGAGGATATATAACGAAAGTAAACATAAAAATTTAATTATTAAGTTCAATAACAAATTGTACTAAAAGTATTGGTCTTGAAAAGAAAAAAAAATAGTAACATAAAACGTAATTAAAATAATAAAAAAAACTATATGATCATTTAGGAAAATTTTTTGTTGCTTGTGTGGGAAATTGGGAGAGAATGTGAAAGGAAGAAGATACTTGGCACTTGGAGATTGGCTAAAAATCGAAACGTGAGTTAGATTGATTCCTCCCAGTCACTATTTGAAATACTTGATATCATATTTTGAGTCTAGGTTTTAATTATCGATATAGCTCCAGTTTTTAGATCTACAATAATTTATCTTGATATCAGATTATTTATTTATTTATTATTATTATTATTATTATTTTTTATACAGGAACCAAAGTTTTAGACCATTGAGTAACCGTAGTAAATAATAAGTATAGAAAAATAGAAAAATAGAGACTGAAAAAAAATTGCTGTTTTTAATAAGTTATATCATAATTAACAATATAATTGGATTGTTTCGAGTAATCAAAATGTAATATATTGTTTTTTTAATGTAATATATTAACCTATTAACCTACCACATAAAGTAACTTAGAAAAATCGAATCTTTAGATTTTTTTACGAATTTTTATTTTATTTTTTTAGTATAATATGTGGGGTGGGGATCGAATTTACAACCTTTAGTTGGAGATATATGTCAATTATCACTAAATTATGCTCGCTTCGACTTTTTTACGAAGTTATTATCAAGTTAATCTATTTTATAATAATGAGTGTTTATCCAAGTGATCGATCTTAATTATAAAAAAAAAAGAGAAAAAAATTAAGGCAATTGATGAAGAAAAGAGTTAGAGGGTTTGAAACTTGTAATAGTTATTGAAATAAAGAAACTTGAGGACTTTCTTTTTACTCTCTTAATTTTCTAGAGAGATAAAAGGTTGTTCTTCTTGAAATTAATTTGAGTTTGTCTTTGTATAATTGAATGAGTAAAAAAAAGGGAAAAGGGAAATTATTTTTTACCCTTAAAATTTTGCAAGGTCTCAAATTAATTTGTCTAAATTAAGATTCAATTTGATGAAATTAAAAATTTATAAATTAATTTGCTTTGGGCTCTTACATAATGGATTTGGAATTATTTCACTTTGGACCTAAACTTCTACCATAAGACACGAGGCTAGTGGCATGAATTTGCAAGAATTAAAGTTCGAAATGTCAATGTTGATAAAAATGTCGAGATCTGAATTTTATCGAAATTTTGATGTCGATGGAAATTTCAAGAAAAATCATGTAAGTTATGAAAGGATGAAAATTATTTGAATTAGTAAATAAGACTTTAATTAGGTTATAGTGAATCATTTTTAACCATCATATCTAATAACACATGTAATATACTTGTGGAAATGTTGACGTCAGTAGAAATATTAGAAGAAGATCATAAAAATTGATAGAATACTATTTAACTTAATTATGTTTTATTAATGATTTCTAAGCATCATATTCTAAAAAAATTTCAATCCTTTATTCAACCACAAAATTGAAAAAAAAAAAAAAGAAACTCATTTGATTCTCCAGTAAATCAGTTAAAATTGGTTAGAATAAATCATTGTGTTGACTTTAATTATTGAAGTTAACTATGAGCATTACTAAAGTATAAACAACATTTTAATAAAAATATTAATGTGAATGAAAATTTCAAAAATAAGAATCATGAAAAACATAGAAATCGGTTAAATTGTTTCAACTAGTAAAGAGACTTTAATTATAATTTAATTAGAATATGATTCACCATCTATAATATCATATTTCAAGATATATGAAATATTTGTTACATAATTGAAAATATATTAAATATGAATGGAAGGTTAAAAAAAAAAAAACTATTGATTATAAATACAAGCATACCTCAAATAGAGAACACATCCAATATCATCCCAAATATTGATAATAAGTGGAGATGGAAAAGCTAGTGGAATGGGAAATATTAATTTGGTCATTGAAGTTTCAATTTTGGTTTATTTTGGTTCTTATATCTTCGAAAGATTCATTTTGGTTCCGTACTTTCAATTTTAGTTCATTTTAATTCATGTACTTTTAAAATGTTTATTTTGGTTTTCTGTACTTTCAAAAAGTGATTTTGGTCCTTTATTTTATTAATCTCATTTTTTTATCACAATTTCAACCCAACAGTAAAATCAATATATTACTTCAAATGTAAACATTACTTTATACTTATAAAATTTGTATTAAAATTTTGTAAAAAGGGACTAAAATGATCACTTAAAAAAAACAGGAACCAAAATAAATATTTTCTAAGTGCATGGACTAAAATAAACTATTAAAGTTTAAAATACATGAACCAAAATGAATACTTTTAAAATATGGAGACCGAAATGAACAGAGAGTAAAAGTACGGGTTCCAAAATATTGTTTTAACATACAATTTAATTAGAATATAATTTACCATCTATAATATCATATTTAAAGATATATGAATTATTTGTAACATAATTAAAAAATATATGAAATATGATAGAAAGTTGGTAATAAGTGGTACTAAAAAAATATATAAATATATACAAGTGGAGGTGGGGATTTTTCAAAAAAAAAAAAAAAGAAAGAAAGAAAGTGGAGGTGGGAAAAGCGAGTAAAATGGGAAATTGAGAAGTGAGCGCGTGAGAGAGAGAGAGAGAGAGAGAGAGAGAGAGAGAGAGAGAGAGAATGATCGGATCGGAACAGTTAGAGAGAAACGTGGAGCGGTGTGTGCAGTGAAAAATGGCTGCTATCGTGTCTCTCAGTGGAAGGCCTTCCTCTGGGCTCTGCAAAATCAATGGCATTTCCGTCATTCCTCCGTTTAGGGTTTAATGGCGGCTCTGGCTGCGGCTCCCCCTAGGGTTTTTCCATTTTATCCCTATCCTCTCTCCTCTCTCTCTCACCGCTTTCGATCGGTTTCCATATATTTACTCTCTTTCACTCATGATTCTGCTTTCTCTGGTTTCAATTTCAATTTCCTGAATAAAGCTGAAATGGGCATGATGGATGTGTTGAGACGAAAGAATAAGGTGGTGGGTTTTACACCCTTTTGTTGTTCTGTTCTCTTTTCCAACGCAGAAATTTGCTGCGAAATTATCTGTTAATGTTTTCTAATCACTCGGCTCTCGGCTCTTATATTTCAGGAACGTGTAGAGGATGATACCAAGAAATACTGTGTTGATTGTAAGACTACCAAGACCCCTTTATGGCGTGGAGGCCCCGCTGGACCTAAGGTTCTAACTCCACTCTCTTTATTTTCATGTTTCTTTGTTTCCAATCTTCATTTATTGCGTCTCTTTTCCATTTCGTGGATTGTTCTGTTTTACTGCTTTTGTTTGATTTTCAGCTTCTGAGTTGGATTTGTGTTCTATTTTTCTATTTGGATACTGGGTTTCTCTTCGAAGTTCTTTTGTTTTTTGATCTTGAGCTTCCGTTATGGATTTGTGTTCTGGTTTTGGTTCTTCTCTGTTTATGAAGCTCTTCTAACATTCTTTGTTTTATCTTGAACTTCTGGGTTGGATTTGTGCTCTGTTTTTGGTTTCCCTACAAACTGGTTTCTAAGTTGATCGTCCATTTTCTCTCCTGTCTTCTTATATTATATATATATATTTTTATTGATTTTAAGATTCTGTGTTGGATTCATGATGATCTGTGATTGGTTCTAACTTCTAATTTTATGTTTCAAACTTGGTTTCTTCTCTGTTCATGAAGCTGATCGTTCATTTTTTCTTGACTGTCTTCCAACATTCTTTGTTTGACAACGCTTCTGAGTTGGATTCATGATATTTTTTGTTCTATTTTTCCCTTGAAACTGGTTTTCTCCTTTGTTCATGCCCATTTCTTTTTGAAACTGGGAATCTTCTTAATTATTTGTTTCTTTAATCAATATGTCTTTGCTGTTCCTGGAATTTTCATCTTGGTTTTAGATTTTGATCACATGAAAAGTTAAAAAACAGCTCTTCCCCATTGTGGGGGGTTTTTGCAGTCACTGTGTAACGCATGTGGGATCAGGTTTAGAAAGAGAAGAGTCTCCACCATTGGAACCAACAGAGGGTGTGACAGAAAGAGAGAAAAGGCTCATAGCCATGGCGGCTCCACCACTGCCGCCATGTCAGCCACCACTTCCTCTAGTGCCACCGCTGCCGATGCAAAATCCAACAACGGTGGCGCAGATGGGGAGGAGGAAGAAGAGGATTTAGGGGAATGTGGGTCATTGAGGATGAGGCTGATGATGGCGTTGGGGGAGGAGGTGGTGGTGCAGCAGAATATTTCGAAACAGCGGCCCCCGAGGAAGCTCGGGGAGGAGGAGCAGGCAGCGGTGTCGTTAATGGCACTGTCCTGTGGCTCTGTGTTTGCCTGAACCAGAAGTAGGAAGAAGAAGAAGGAGGTACAGAAGCAGTAGTAGTATTTAGTATTTTACACATCAAAGTTCTAACCAATACCAATTACCAACCAAAGAATCACCATCACCTCCTTTTCTGCATATTTTGTCACTTTTTTTTTTTTTTTAACCTCTAAATTAATGAAATGGAAGAGACCCAGAATAGTAGGAATTGGGTTTCTTCCAAAAATGGTAGTGTTAGGGAAATCAAAAAGAAAGGAGATTTAGGGAGATTCAAAATGATGGTTTTGTGCAGTTGTTGTAGGGCTGTAGTTATTTTTCTTTTCTTTAATTCATGTGTTCATATGCCACCAAAATGACACAAATCTACATAAGCCTGTTCTCTCACTCTCTTCCCCAAAGAAAAGAAAATTACTATGGTTATAACCCAATTTGGGTTTAAATTTTAACCATCTTTTATACGCTGGAGACTTAAATTGTTATAAGTATGACATATCCTTCTTCCACCCACTAATTTCAGTCTTGAATCTCAGTCTCGTCCCTAAAATTTTGGTACCCTCCCTTGGTTTGCCGTGTCCCTAATAGGAATGTTTTAATTTGGTATTTATAGCTTAGTCAAACTTTATAATTCATTTCTGTCGTCTTATATTATCCAAAAAATTTTGCATGACAAGGGTTGATTTTTCTATTATTTGGTTTAGTTGATTGTATTATGGAGGTGTTTAGTGTTAAGTTAAAAAATAGACAGTTTACGAGAAGGTAAAACAAAAAATTTAGAGTTGAAGGTGAGGTCTAATCGAGAATCACATGGAAGATTTTCATTCTCTTTGAGGTGCCACTAAAATGGAATCAATTGGTGGGACGAATCTCAAATTTGAGAATGATGCTCCCCGTGAAGTAGTCTTATTTCTCTCCTATAACTTCATCAATCTCATCGCTCCTTATTTGGTGGACTCCACACGTTTTTAACAATTACTTTACAACTTTTTTTTCCCTCTCATTTGTCAAGTAATCCATAACTTTATAATTAATTATTTTACAATTTTATTCTTTCTTACTTTATTTTTATTTCTAATAAAAACTGTGCAACTTTTATTAGTTGAAGTAATCTTATAATCAAATATTATAAATTTCATTTTAAACCCTATACTAAAAAATATATATAATTATAAATTTCATTTTAAACCCTATACTAAAAAATATATGTATATCTAAAAGTAATTTCATATATATAAATATAAACTGTAGTAACTGTTCTATGTGTTTGGTTTTAGCCTTCTTTCAAAATACAACATCAACCATATTAACTCTTGTTTTCATGTTCTAGCATCAACATCAACAAGCTATAAAATCTACATGACTTGATATCAATTTACCAAATATTATAACTCTTCTTATCAAACACTATAAGAACTTGTTTTCTAACACTACTGACGGTAACTATAGTACAAGTATAGTAACTATTTCCATTGCCACAAACTGAGTTGCGAAGTTAACTCATAATCTTCCAACTTACTATCTCTTTATGGAGTGGGGATGAAAACTTAAGGACTCAATTTGAAAAACATATGAACGTTTCTTAATTCCAACAACTTGATCCAATATCTCTATCCTCCTAGTTTTCGTATCATACAAGATAAAATCAATTCCATCAAAAAGACATAAGATATTCCCATCCTCAAAGACTTTGATGAGTTGAAGGTCAAGATAATCCAACAAATTTTATGGTAGGACAATAACAAATGCTACAATCCATGAATCTTCTTCCATTTTCCACACATGAAACTCACGATGTTGGAGATTGTAACGAGGGAGAGAGAGAGATAGAGGATGTCTACTAGAGTAGTAAGTTCTTGTACCCAACTTTACGAATAGAATTTTCCTGGAATTTCTCATCTTCCACATCCAAACAGAATAAGAAATCTCTACTACAGTAGTAAGTTTTTGTACTGGTATTGAGTTTCTTGCTATTTTGTACAGTTTTATCTTGGGACTAAAACCAAATACATAAGAGCAGCATCCTCCTCTACTCCTATCGAATTTGGAAGTTTCATGTTCTCATTTGTCATGGAATTTAATACGTCAAAACAAGTTCCTGCATTGTGGAAAAGAGAAGTCCATCGTAGAAACCGACAAATTCGGTAGCAGGGTTACTAGGATGGAAACTTATTAAATCTTAAATTTTTTCTTACAATATAGACTAAATCGTTACAAACTTTAAACTACATCGATTAAATTATTATATATTAAAGTTTAAGGACTAGATTATTACTAATTTAATGATAAAGAGCCTAAATTATTAGAAACTAAAGCTGGGACTAAAAATTGATTGAAAAGTATTTATTTGCCTTCAATATTTTGATAACAAAAGTTAAAAATGATAAATAATTTAGGATAAAATTGTATATTTATAGTTAAAATTTCTTATAATTATTTAAAATTAGAAAAAACAAATTACACGATCCGTAAGTTTAGCCGTGTCTGATTTTAAAAAGAAAAAATAATAATAATTAGGAAAGAAAGAAACGACGAACTAAAAATCCAAGAAGCAGTTTTTTCGGACATCCATGTCTCCGGAATTCACTTCTCCTTCTTCTTCCTCGCGATTTACAGCCTCTCTTTATCTCTTTAACTTACTTTCTTCTGTTGGGTTTTCAAATGCGGCTTAATCCTTCCTCGGATTTGCTTTGAGGCAAGTTTCTCTCTCTTTGCTTTGCAAGTTTCCTGTTTCTGCATTGAGAAAATGGTTGACAATTCGAAAAGGGGAAGTTGTATTCTTTTGAAATTTGGATGTAAATAGTTGGATGTTGGTCTGTTAGAAGAGTGGATCGTCCAACAATTTAGGGGTCCATTATACCGTATCCCCTTTTCCCAATCTCATGCAGTAGTGCTTTATTTGGAAATTTTGAGTGCGATGCGATCAATAAGTTCTCATTGTTTGATTTCATATTTCTTTGGTTTTTAGTAATTAATGATGGGATATTTCTCTTTATGGAATTTTGGGGAAGGGCTGGAGGATCGAGATGGGGTGGGAGTTGGAAATATTCTTGGCTTAATAGGATTGTATTTAAAGTGTTTGTTAAAATGCCTGAATGAGCTCGTGAAAGATGAATCCTAATTTTTGTCTTTGACATGATTGTGTTTGTTCATTTGTACATTTGGGGCTTTATCGTTATTGTTTATTCGTTCTTCTGGTGATTCTGTTTGATAATCAATGTGGAGAAGTTGAAGTTGATCTCCTTCTTTTTTTAATTTTCTTGTTTTGATATGGTCTTTTACATTGTTCCTCGCCCATATCCTTCAGGTTGAAGACTATTGCATCCGATGCCGAATTTGTTTTGGGTTTTCTGTCTAGTTTTCCTCTAGTTGTGATTTCAAATGATAACAGTTCCAATGTGCTTTTCGATCTTGAGAGTTCCGAAATTTGGAGTCCACACATTAGCTAATTTTTGGAGGACAAACTTCCATCCCCTGAACAGGAATTATGGTCATAGTTCTTGGTATGATCAGCTTTGTTTTAGAATCTATAACCTTGAAGGAGGGCAAAATAAGAGATGGACCAGAAAATCGATAACCACGAAAGCAGGGAGGAAAGTGAAGAACAACCCCAGCAGTAAACCAAGTGATATCAGAAATGAAATTTTAGAGGGATCGGTTTCAACAAGCTGTACAGTTAGCATTAATAAGACTGAGAAAAGTGAAACCCAGAAACTTCAGTATTGTGATATTCAGCAAACATTTACTAAGAAAAAGGAGTTGACTAGGCCGGTGACAGTTATAGCCTTTGACATTGAAACAACAGGTTTTAGTAGAAAAAAGGATAGGATAGTGGAAATAGCCTTTCAAGATCTTTCAGGAGGAGAAAATAGCACCTTCCAAACATTAATAAATCCAGAGTGCTATATTCCAAATTCTCTTGTACATGGCATTACAAGCCGTATGGTCAGCAGACCCGATGTTCCAAGGTATCAAAAAATGCTTATTGTTATAGTCTCATTCCCCTACTGTTTTACTATCCAGTTCAGTGCTAGTTGAGACAGATCTTTAACCATATATAATTTGAATATTTGATAATGTTTGCTAGGTCCATCCATTCAATTTTTTTTTAAGTAATTAGCATTAATTATATGTAACGTGAAATTTGCAGAGTTGACAATCATATCTAAACGTTTCTTTTCTATGTTCATTTAGGATGAAGGATCTTATACCAATTTTATTACAATTTGTTTTAAGCCGTCAGAAACCTGATGGTTATATATTATTGGTAGCTCATAATGCTCGTACCTTCGACGTGCCCTTTCTGCTCAATGAATTCAGCCGCTGCTCCTTCGACATTCCTCAAGATTGGCTATTTCTTGATAATATGATTTTAGCCCGTCAACTGATGATATCCTCAGGTTAGTTTTCCCTTTGCACATATTTTCTTGCTCTGGCTTTTCTGTAGATAAAAAGATTGATGTGATATAGTGTAATATGGATGGTAATGTCGTGATCAGATTCAAAGCTTTCAAAAATTTCGTTACAAGCTCTTCGCGAGTATTACAGTATTCCGCTGGTGGGTTCAGCTCACAGAGCAATGTCGGATGTGATGTCGTTGTCGCTGATTCTTCAGAGGCTTACTTTCGACCTCAAGCTGGAAATCCCCGATCTCATTGAAAGATCTTTCACTGCTTCAGACCTGATTAAGAAGAACAAGGACTAGTTTTTAAGTTATATGCATAGATCAATCTTAACTTAGTGATCAAGCTGTGGTCCTGTTGTAATGTTATTTATTAATTGTATTGTAACTTTTGTTCATTCTTATCAGCAAAATATTGGGCCATTTTATTTGTGCCAATCAGATTTGTCTTGATATCCATATTCTCCAAAAAAAAAAAAAACTAGTGCTGAATTGGATTATCATGACAGAAAATCTTTTGTTTTCTTGTTTTGAATGGATACTTGATGAAACGAGAATTGACAGAGTTTATGAAGAAAGATGAAAAGGGGATCTGCGTTCTGTTCTGATGTTGAAATGGCTGAACTGAACTACTTTTGAGGCGTTTGTGGCAAGGAAGGAATTATATGGAAATGTTTGTAAACAGTAAATATACATAAAGATTCAATATTTCGACCCTTAATTTTTAGATTTCTAATACATCTACATATTTCTTAGAGGTGAAAGTGAGCAGGTTGGATCAATTTTTGGCTAAAATAGGTGCAGATTCAACTAATCATATGATAAACACCAACGAAAATTGACTGGGATTGGTCTTCGAACTTTTTGAGAATTCAATTTTTTGTTTATTGTTTTTTTTAAATCGTTTATGAAATTCTAAGTAAATTTCAAAAATAAAAAAATAAAATAGTTTTTTTATAACATGTTTTTTTTTTTTAAATGCTGAACTTTTTCTTTCTCAAATATTTATCTGTAAAGTTCTTTCTCACTAAAATTTTTTTTTCCTACATAAATCTCTCCCTTTAAAATCTTTATGTTGAAAATATTCACTATCATTTATCCCTCCAAAATGTTCATCTTTATATATCTTAATTTATTTCTTACTTAATATATCACTCTCATTTTTATCTTTTTAAAATTTCGCTTTTTATATTTTTTTCTCTTTCTAATCTATCTTTTATCTAGTAAATATATCTCCAATTTTCTATATATTTTTTTTTCTTTCAATTTTTTTTACTGTAACTTCTTTTGATTTATTTATGTTTCTCCAACAAATGTATCTCAAATTTTTTTACTATAATTTTTATTTCATTTTCCAATTGTATCTGTTTCTGTGACATATCTGTTGCTCCCAACTTTACTTCCTTCCTCCAAAATTTTTTTCTTTTAACTGTTATCTTATTAAATTTTTTTCTCTAACTTTTCTTTTTATTTATCTCTCTAAATTTCCTCTCTCTTAAATTTCTCTTTAAGTTTATTCTTATCTCTCTAAACTTTTATTTTTCGTGTCTCTACTTTAGAGATGTCAAAATAAAATAAGAGAAAAAATGAATAAAATAAAATAAGAGAAATAATGAATAAAATAGAATAAGAGAAATAATGAATAAAACAAGAAAGGGAAGAAATATAATATCTCTCTAAACTTTTATTTTTCATGTCTCTACTTTAGAGATGACAAAATAAAATGAATAAAATAGAATAAGAGAAATAATGAATAAAACAAGAAGGGAAGAAATATAAAATTTTGCTTTCATTGAGAGTCGAACTCAAGACCTCCCGCTTACTAAACGGGTGCTCTAACCAACTGAGCTATGAAAGCTATTGCTATAATAGTTGCATTTTTTTAATTGATTTAAAAATAGTCTTTATTATAATAAATATTATTTTTGAGGCCTCCCGCTTACTAAACGGGTGCTCTAACCAACTGAGCTATGAAAGCTATTGCTATAATAGTTGCATTTTTTTAATTGATTTAAAAATAGTCTTTATTATAATAAATATTATTTTTGAGGTCGTTTATTTCTCTTCTTTATTCATTCATTCTCATCTACTCCATCCCTCGTACAAATAAGAAAAATAAATTTTTGGTTTCTAAAGTTTGGAATAGATATCTATTTAGTCTATGAAATTTTAAAATGGAGATTTTTGGTCTTTGATGTTTAAATCAGGTGTCTATTTAGTCTCTAAAATTTTAAAATAAACACTTTTAATCTTGAATTTAAATGGTTATTACCTATTGGACTATTTGATTGACTAATATGAAAATGAGGTGGCATTAAATTACTAATTGTGTTTTACTCATTGGCAAAATAGATTAATTTAATTTTTCTTTAATTAATGGACGTGTCTCTTTCTTCTTCAAATTATGTCATTCATTTGTTTTCTTCTTCCTCCCCTGGAAAGCTCACCACTAATCGTCGTCCACCATCTCAATCCTCGTCACCTGTCGCTGCTATTGCTGGTCACTGAAGTGTTGTCAAATCAACACTTCAAGGACCAAATAAACGCTTTAACATCATGACCAAAAGTGTCTATTTTGAAATTTCAAAGACTAAATAGAGTATTTTAAACCAAAAGTGTACTTTTCCATAAAAAAATATATAAATGATTTTGCTGTTAACTTATAGTACTACTAGTTAGTGTGTAAATTCGAGTGTATTTAAATAGATAAAGCGCATAAATTATCTTTTTTGAGGTCAAAAGTTTAGAGCATATTTGGTAACGTTCATGTGTTTCTTCTTTTTTGTTTCCAATTTTGTAAAGAACTTAAATCATTTGCCAACTATTATTTTTTTGTTTCATATTCTTCTATAAACATCTCAAAATTGAGAGAGAAGAGACACCGGTGTGGTATCAACCAACCACACTTCGATGCAAGGTTTCAGAGAGGGGCTGCTATTGCTTGAAGGAGGTTGAAGACATGATTGGGTTGTGGAAACCGACTTGTTCTAATTAAAGGCCATAGGGAATTTGGGGACGCTAGTCCGCCCTATGCTAATTAAATTTATGGTACCGTCGATCCTCGTAGGCCTAAGCTTACGTAATAATCTACAGGTTGGGGTGCGAGAGATCGAACCTCCTCCCTCGCCTTTCCCTTGGCAAGCTTGACCCCGACTGTTGAGTTGTTAGTGTGTATGTCACAGGCATTGTCAAGCAGAGTGACGACAAGTAGCTAGGTCGGGTATAGATGGGTGCCACCCTTTGGTCGAGCCTCACACCTCAATGTCAAATTGCAAATTTGGTCCATGAATTTTGAAAGTTACATCTAACGGTGTCAAATAGGTCCCTCAACTTATAATGTTATGTCTAATGAGATCATAAACTTTTAAAACGTATTATAAGTATCTGAACTTAATTTTGTGTTCACTAAGTTATTGAACTTTAATATGTGTCTCAGATGATAGAGATTTATTGATCAAACGTTTATGTACTTATTGAAATATAAAATTAAAATTTCATAAACTTATGAGATATTTGTAAATTTATTAGCACATAACCCTACAAATTTAAGGTAGAAAAGAAAAAAGAGACCAAACATGATAGAAGAGAATTAAAAATAATGTGTGCTCATTTAAATGTACTAATTCGAGAATAATCTCAGAAAAGGCGTCACAAAGAATAAATTCTAAAATTGTTTCAAGATCTTTCAATCATAAATTTTTTTTTGAATGTGAGCTTTTATTCTTATATTGCCATTTATTCGTATATATCATATAAACTTTGAACTATTACTCTTCAAAAATATATAATTCATAGTCATACATAATAAATTTAAAATTTCAGAGACCCAAACTCTAAAAGCATTAAAATGTCAAAGGGTGCATTCATTTATTCAGGATCTTAAAATATAAATTAAAAAACGGATGATTCAATAAAAAGTAGGGTTGTATTTAATATTTTCGGTATTTGTGTTTAGCAGCAAATTTAAAAATCTAATATTAATTAAAAAATTATTCTTCAGTAATATATTTACAAACAATAAGAAATAATAAATCAGTTTACACATTTGGTCATTAAGTTTTATAACGATTTAATCCCAAAACTTAAAAAAGTAACGATTTAATCATTATTTTAAAATATAGTTAACTGTGTAGGTTAATTCAAGAGTCTTAGTTCAAACTTGTATAAACTTAAGATTAAAAGAATGAATAATTTAAAAAAGGTAAAAATGGTCCCCAAACAAAGTTTCCCTTTATAATTATATAATTTATAATATGTTATATTATGCCTATTTTAATTTTAACAAAAATAAAATGAATTTATAACCGTAGATAATATATCCATTATATTATAGTTTTTTTAATGTAATTTTGAAAATTTGAAAATCTAAATATATATATACTATTTTTGAAATCTTAGCATTTTTTTTAGTGCAAGTGGAGATTGAACTCACAAATATATGTTAATTACGGTTGAACTCGCTGTATCGGATTTTGACATTTAAATTATAAAAATAATTTTAAAAAATAAATCCCACAAATAAATCTATTTTAATTGTAAATCTAACAACAAAGAGAATTGGATTGAGATTGCATACAAAATATAATCCAATTTAACCAATTCTGTTATATGGACGACATGTCGTCTTCTCTCTCACTATGTCGACACTCGACAAAGAGAGATTTTCTAATTTTTATTTAGAACAGAAAAAAAAAAAAAACGATCGCTCGTTTCTCGCTCTTTCTGATCTGACAATTTTGACGGAAAATTAGAAAAAAAAAAGTAAAAAAGAGAGAGAGAAAACAAAAAGACTATATAAATCTGGAGTTGCATTAATTTTTCTTCTCCTCTTTCCTTCATTTTGGTGTGGGTGGGAAATTCACCTTCGAGAACCCAAAAAAATTCGTTTTTTGATTTTCAGTAGCTGTTCATCTCCTCTTTCACTCTCTCTCTCGCAGCTCAAAACCCCCCATCACTAATTATCTTCTTTTGATTTTGCCTCTGGAAATTTCCCTGCAAAATCTGTTCTAGGGTTTTCGTTTTGCTGTCAATTTGCGCGGTTTTTGTATTTGGGATCGCAAGCTTGTTGAAGCTGCTTCAAAGCTCCAGCGAATTCAAGCTGCAATTCGGAAACCGAAATTTTCAGTCAGGGAAAGAGCTATGGATGCTGATTCGTGGACTGCTCGCCTTTCTTCTGCTTCTAAGCGATACCAATCTGCTCTTCTATCACGATCTGGTTTAGGTGACACTCTTTGATTTCTGATTTTTTGTTTGTTTCGTCTCCTAGTGAGTTTGAGTGATTTGGAAGTCACCCGGGTTACAATTTGGTTTTCTGATGATGGGCTTCTAGAATTATTTTTTCATATTGACTGTTATGTTTTTTGTTACCTCAATTTTCTTAATTTTCTTTTTCCGTCTGAAAATATTGCCATCTGCAGATAAAAGAAAGAACAGAACAGATGACTCTGATAAAAACAGCTACGACTATTTTAATTTCGATTGGTGGTGGAATGAAATCAAACACTTGAATTTTGATTTTTTCCAAGGGGCAGGAGATAACATTTCGAATTTTCGTGCCATCTCCTCTTTCCCTGTCATCTGAGTCTTAATTTTTAACTATATATTTGCGGTAGGATGCCTGGGTGTGCTTGTTTGCACGAGAATTTGAGTATATATTTAAGATGCATAAGTCCAGAAAATACTTCGTATTGTCTGCATTGTGTATCCCGAAAAATATGGTCACTGAATGTGCTAGAAAAGAAGTACTTTATGAATTAATCAAGCCCCATAATCTAGATTTTTTGGCTGGCTTTCGAAAATGGCGATTACTAAGATTTCATTATATGAAACTTAGGATTTTGTTATTAAGGCGCCGTGCATCTAACTTACTGCTGTTAATCATGGTGTCACCTGCTGCTTCAATTTGCTTTAATGTGTCCCAACCCTCTACTTTCTTTGTGCTCATATCCTTCATAGCCAAACCACATGCTCGTGGTAGTAACTCACCTTCAGTTTTGGACTCATACTGTAGTAGCACAACATGCAGGTATGTTCACGGGGTTTGAAGAACTTGAAGGGGATGATGATATAAGGGAGGAGTTCCCGTGCCCGTTCTGCTCAGAATATTTTGATATAGTTGGATTGTGCTGTCACATTGATGAAGAGCATCCTATCGAGGCAAGGAATGGGGTATGAATTCTTGCAAAACCATTTATTTAAATTCTATATTTCCTATTGAAAAGTAGTCAATTTTGATCGAGGTTTGATATATGATCATTATTTGGTTTAAATACATACGTAACGGAACCATGCACTTCTTCTCCCTTTCTTTTAACCAAGAACTGCACCTATTTTTCATTTAGTCTTATTCCTGCAGTCATGGAGACAGCTTGTATATCTTCAAATTGTTTAAGGGCCTCCAAGAAGAATCCGTGAAATTTTTTTTACGTAACAGTTAGTAATAATAAAGCCTTAATTTTCCCAACCACCATCAAGATATAAGGATTTGAGATGTAAACAAATCGAGAAACTGTACTTGTAAATCAGTATTCATTGACATCATTACTGGAGGACATCATTATTTGAGGAGGTTCAAGTTTTTTTCCCCTTATGTGGACGGCAGCTTTGGGGTATGTCCTCATGTGTCATAGAATTCATAAGAAAAACCCCTTTGTTTCCCATTCTCCCAACTAGTATTTCAAATGCAAATAATGTACAGGAGATATAGGTCACCTACTCTTGTACTGTCCACTTGTTCCCTCTTGCTGGTGGCTCTTCAACATATTTGGAATAAGAGGGTGCTTTGTTCAAGTTTACCTCGTACGATCCTCCATGGTCATCTCTAAGGAGGAAATCAAGAGTAATACAGGGGAACATATCCTAGGTTATTCTTCGAAAAGTTGGTTAGGAAATTTTCTAAAGAATCGAGTGAATGAGGAAAGTGTATTTTGTAGCTTTCACTTAGAGTTATATATCAAAGCATTTTCGGACTACTGTACCTAGATCTCTGTATAATGCATCTTTGGGAGTATTTTTGTAATCTCCAAGGCTATTGATTTGGGAGGATGTCTTGCCTCTCCTTCTTCTGACACTTCTAATATTGAAAGTTACGTTTCCTAACAAAATAAATGTAGCCTCAAATTCCATGTACCTCAGGTTGAATCAATTGCAAGCTATACTCACTCATCCCAAGTAGCAGTTTTTTCTTTTGGAGAACTAAGGGTGTCTCATCATACAGTGCCAACCGATTTCTTTGCTATATTTTTCACCTTTTTTAAAAAAATTGAATTCTTACCCTAATTTAAAAGAAAGTTTTTTTTTAAACTACTATTATTAGTTTTCAAAACTTGGCTTAGAGTTTGAAAATTCTTTAACGCAGATAACAAAACAAAGAAAACACATATGTCGAATCGGTGTTTATAAGCTTAGTTTTCAATAACAAAAAAGTAAAAATTAAATGGTTATCAAACGGGGCCGTACATATATTTTTTCGAACTTTGGACACTAGTAATCACAAGATCAATTAATGGAGATATACTTCCGATATCAGTGTTGTCACTCATTTTGTTCAATTTATCTTCATTATAGCCCATAGCGAATTCCTTACTGTGGATGGTGCAGTGCATAATGCTATTCATAGTCTTAGAAGTAGTTATTTATTTATTTATTTTTAGTCTGAAAATAGTGTCAATATTATTTTAGATTGAAATATCATTAATCTGCAGGTGTGTCCAGTCTGTGAAATGAGGGTGGGAGTTGACATGGTTGCGCATATATCCCTGCAGCATGGAAACATTTTCAAGATATCCTTCCGATTATCATGTTAAAATTAGTTTCTATCTTTTTATTTTTTATTTTTATTTTTTACATTTTATGAGTTTTGCCTCCTTGAAATTAGTTCGCATTCATGCTCTTCATGTAGTTTGTTCTATAAAAATTAGCTCGGTGTTTTCCTAGCTTTATATGTTCAATGATTTTAATTGCACCTCAATCACATCTCACTGCTACTTGAACCTTTTATCAGAATAGAACCTCTATAAAACCTTGAAATATGAATTGCCGCAGGAGATTGTTCAAAAAAAATTTTCTCAGACGGAAATAGTTAATGAGTTGTCTGATTCTCATATCGACTACTGATATTTTCGTTTGTTTTTCTCATTGGATCACATTATTTGGTTCTTTCTCTGTTACTATTTTCTGTTTGAGCCCCATATGAAATTCAAACAGGATAGAAGATTAACCCCATGTTTGGTTCCTTAACTAATGGTTACATGCAGCGGAAGAGAAAATCTCGTAAAGGTGGTTCACACTCAACGCTCTCTTTGTTGAGGAAAGAGCTTCAAGAAGGAAATTTGCAATCTCTTTTTGGGGGTTCTTCATGTTTAATTACCTCTTCCAACGCAGCGCCTGATCCACTTCTGTCATCGTTTATTCTACCGTTGTCTGATGACTATGGCAGTGTTCAACCTCACTTGTCGGCTGAGTCAAGCTCCGCAAAGAGTAATTCACAAGAGAAATTATCAGAACGGTAAGTTAATGATATATTCCTACTGTTACAGTGCATTTACTTAGTTCACATGGTCATGGCCAGGACAGTAGTTTTTTTTTTTGTTGGGAAGAAATTACAAATTTAGTTGCAGGGTTATGTTTAATAGATGTCCAAACTATAAAAAGTGTCTAATTGGTCTCTAAACTTTCAATTTTGTGTTTAATAGATTCTTGAATTCAAAAAGTGTCTAATAGATCCAAGAACTTTCAATTGTGTATCTAATAAGTGCTTGATATATAAGATATTTCTTATAATTTATGGATTTATTAGACACAATTGAAAGTTTAGAAATCTATTAGATATAAAATTGAAAGTTTGGAGATGTGTTAGTTACAACCCTACCTTAAAAGTTAAGAGACTCAACTTATAATTTAGCCTTCTAGTATTTACCAACGAGAGGTTAATCAAGCATAGGCTGACTAATTTTTCGTTAAATCTTGACATCTTGAATAAATGTTCTCTCTTTAGCCATCTTGCCATTTCAAGTCCAGTTGATATTACTGTTGTCAAGAGTTCTACCTAGGAACAGAATTTCAGGATCTGGCTATATTGAAATGAAAACATGCTGCGAGCTAGTCCAAAAGGGTCAGGTTTAGGAGATAATAAATCATAACATTTAGTACATGTACCAAAATATCCGAAAGCAAGAGAAGCACAAGGAACGGTTGGTTTATCTTACGGTTGGATTTGCATTTGGGCGAAATTCTTGTCGTGGTGGCTTTAATGTCGTTGGCTTGTGTCCATATGTTATGTTGTTTCCTCTCTCAACTTGCTGCTTCATTTAAGTTGGACCATCCTTAGATAACTTTCCTCTAATGATCCATCACATCCATTTGAATTCCGGGATCTAAAATCTTGGTGTTTCATGTGACAGAATCGTCCCGCCATCACCCCTGTCCATGCAGGATAAGGAAGAGAAAGCAAAACGATGCGCGTTCGTACAGGGGCTGTTAATGTCCACCATCCTTGATGATAATTTATGAAGAGTGGTTGAAAAACATCAAAGTTGGCTGCTGCTATAGTGGATGTAAAATTCACAACAGGCCCCTTGGTTTACTTGTAGCTCTCAAAAATACTAGTATGCTTCAATGAGAGTGCCAAAATAAGGTGTAGTGTAATTTATGTTGTTTGTAAAACACCAATTCTTAGGCCTGACTAAGACTTCCATTTTCACTCTTTAAATTTATTATGGTCATGCTTAAGTAAAAGAAGGGTGAGAAAAGAAATACCACTTCTGCAAGCTTAAAATTTTGCAATAAGTGACTTTTTTAATAGCTTCATTTCAATAATATGAAATGGCATGTAACTGGAACAATAAAACTATGACTTAAATGTCAGTTTGAATCAATTCTATGGACAAGTTAACAACAATTTTGGCCCCTGAACTAAAGGGATGCAAAAAGCAGGCGCCTGATTTTTGCAAACAATCCCTCCTATAGAGTGAGACTCAACCACGATGGCAGCGACATGTCGTCGGTAATCTTCTTCACTATGTCCCGAACATACGAGTCAAAACAAGCTGAGCAAAGGCCTCTAATCAGGCTTCTATGCCCTTCTCCCATTGACAATTCGATGTGGGAACATTGGGACGGTGGTGATGCTCTATAAGCTTCGTTTATCAAGTGTTCAAATCCGCATGCAGCTAAAATTGTGTTGGAAGCTTTCATGGCAATATCGGCTGCTGTACTTTGACCTGAACCAGAATGAGATCAACTGAGTTGTAACAAGACTAACTGAAAAAAATTAATCATATCCATTTCTACACTAAATTGTAAACCATTAAGTGAAAAATTAGAAAGGGAATGACTGTTATGAACATACCTAGATCAACATCTCTGGATAAATCCTTCAAATGGCTTTGGATAATTGGTTGTAATTGCTCTCTTGCTGCACTATAATCTTTCTCATCTCGGAGCAAAGGAGGGAGCGAACCGTTATCAGAACTTGTGTTTAATACACTGCTAAAATTATGGATCTGCTCACAGTTCGATAACAAATTCACCCCTGTGAGCACAGGCCACCATGCTCCATTCATATATTGATCGTCAGTTGTGGTCGTATTTTCAACTGCAAGCCTTGTCAATGGGTTCAAAGTTGTTCCACCATTGTCGACTCTCTCTGTTGGTATGCTAAGATGAGGATCTTCAATTGCTTGACCAGGCAAATGACTCGTTTCGGAGTCGAGGAAATCTCCATGTTGCATTAATGGGGAGGGATTGGCATGTAAGCTCTCCCCGAACAAAGTTTGGCTTGGTATTGTCGTTTCCTGAGCTCGTGTATGTTCTGCTGTTACTTCCCTACCCTGATCTGTCTGTGAATTTACAGTACCTCCACCACAAGGACTAGCAGCAGAAACACCATCAGTTCTATCGTTAACTAAACCCATTTGATTTGAAGAGCGCATGTGATTGATGCGCAGCCGAATAAAACGTCTCCCTAAAAGAGTTGGCGCAACGGCTTGAGACATGGGAGAAGTTGATTGGACTTCTGCAGGTAATCGAGGAGACATGGCGTTTCCAAATCCTTGAATATATGGAGTACGAGGCGAAGATAGAAAATTCAAGTCTAAACCATCCCGGTGAGCAACAGGAAATGATCTGTTAAACAAATTGTTGGTTGTTCTTCGATCCGACAGTCGACTTGGGGGCTGTGGACTCGATGATCCAAGAGCAATGGTTCTACAATCATCACAGTACCAATTCCCTTCTGGTACTTCTCTGCCAAGACCGACGCAATAGGTGTGCGCCGGTGAGTCGCATAGATCACAGAGTAACATTAGATTATCGTCCCCACCTTCATGGCACTCGATACAGATCACGTTCTCATAGGGATCGAGATAACTTCTCAATTCTTCCTCAGATGGCTGATAGACCTGAAGGACACAGAAGATACTAAATTTATAGAAGCAACAGATGGGAAATTAGGAACAAGATGCAAACTACGAGCATACCTGATCGCGCTCAGGAACCTGTATGACAACTTCTCTTAAGTCGATTCCAGCAGTAGATCTTGCAGGCTTACTAATTGACTGAAACCTCTGCTTGCACAAAGGGCAACGCGATTCCACCTTTGCCCACTCCATAATACAAGAGAAACAAAAGAAGTGAGAACAACAATTAAGCGTTCCCCGGACTCTCCTCTTATCTTCTTCCGATAGGCATATACCGCAAACTTGCTTTATCACCTCAGCCTTGACTTCCTCCAATTTCTCTTTGCCCTTCCTAACAGGAGGTTTTCGATGTTGGCGTGGATCGGAGTCCTCAATCTTCGGGGGCGAAGGTATACTCCTTGCTCTGTTTCTCAAATGACCACACAACCTCTCGGCTTCCCTCACCTGCTCTCTCTCTTCTTCAGAGATGGTATATTCATAGTCTGATGAACCAGAAAGGAAGGTATCTAAATCTGTTTGTACAACATTCCTTTTCCGCTTCGAAACTGGCTTCTTCCTTCTCGTATTCTTCACTGTAGTACAGTAATTGTCCGAAAAATCACCATCATCTGAGTTCCGTATGGTTCGTGGGCCACTCTTCCTTCTCCGTTTATTCCTCGAAGGCTTCTTTGCAGCCTTCGGTTTCCTCTTTTTGCCAACTTTGCCAATGGTATTTTTCCGCACCCCATTTCGACCCCGTTTCATATTGGTTACTCTCTTCCTAACAAGTGGTTCTTCCTCATCCGAAAAATCCTCTTCTTCCACCATAAAGTCCTCATCCTCAACCTCCTCATCAACATCGACATCGACATATTCCTCTTCTTCTTCTTCCTCTTCCTCTTCTTCCTCTTCCTCTTCCTCCTCATAATCATTATCATCATCTACACTATAGTCCTCATCATCCTCGTCCCCATCCCCGTCATCTTCTTCTTTGTAACTAAATCGTTGCCTCTTTCGTCCATTTTTCTTCCTTGCTTTATGGGAACCGAAAGCATTCCTAGCTTTCGATCCGTCCTTTTTCCTGACCTTTCCAGGCTGCTGCTCCTCCACAGCAAAATTATCCTCTCCAGATGCATTTTCATCTAAATAGGAGCAATAATCCTCATCGGAACACTCAGAAACCCCATTTTCATCATTGGAAACAACATAATCCTCATCAGAATCATCAGAACCTTTATCTTTAGGTCGAAATTTTTTCTTGAAATTTTTCTTACTACCAACCTTCCCTCCCCTTACCATCTGTTCCTCGCACATAAAAACAAAATTTGCCAACAAAAAAAAAACCAGAATTATTCGAATTTCAGTCCACACAAAACACAATCACAATCAGAATTCCTCAACCAAACCAACCCCTCATCACAAAATCTAATCGAATCGAACATAGAAACCAAAATTGAGAAATTCCCTGATGTTTCCCTCATAAAATAGCTAAACACCCGATTTTACATATGAAAAATTAGAAAAAACCACTAACTACAGACGATTCCCCATGGTCGATCTGCTTCATTCCTGAACAAAACAACATTGAAAAAATCAAAACAAAAAGAAACAAGATTCATTCTCACTGTGAACTACAACAACAAACAGCTCGAAACACCAATTACCCATTTATCTCAAAAATCGACCAAAGGGTGGCATTCCATTGGGAAAAATTTTCCACAAAAAATTAAACAGAAACAGAAAAATTGACTGCTAATTCAAAGATTAAAGCCACCCAGAAACATCCTACACATACGCACAATCAAAGGGAGATTTATATTCAAACCTAGAGAGAGAAAATCGAGAGAGAGAGAGAGAAGGGTACCTGAGAGGAGGAATAAAGCACCAGGAAACACCACGGACAATTGGAAAACGTCTTCCGATTTCCCAAAAATAATTTTCTTTCGTTTTTTTTCCCTTATGAAAAAGGAAAATAAAATATAAAACTTTTTTTTTGGGATTAAATTATACAGTGAGAGTAGGCGTTGGGGGCTCTTCTTATTATGCGATGCGATGGTCACCTCCTTGGATGTTTCTTTTTGCGAAATTACTAAACACCCTCCACTCTCTTTCAATTTCTCTCTTTTTCTTTCTTTTGACCATTGCCATTTTTGGGATCAAATATCAAAATTCCCCCAAAAGAAAATAAAATTTATCGAAAAACTTCACAAAGTTGCTCTTTTTTATTTTTTTTCCTCATTTGAAACTGAATTTTGTACTTACCATAATGTGGTCAAATAATATTACCAAAAAGTCGGTTTTTCCCCCTTGTTTTACTATAAAAAAATCGGGTCGTCTTTGGTATGTAAATTTGTCGTGTTCGTATATGGGAGCATCGAATTTAATTTTATGAGACGCAAGGTAAATGAGATACTGAAATTGTTGTAACCGTCTATTCTTTCTCGAATTTTGTGTATTTTAAATTTCGTTTGAGAGCGTTTCATTTTGATGCGTTTAATCACAACTTTTTCATAATGATTTGACATAAGGCTCGGAAATTAATATGGTCAACTGGTTAATGCACTTATCTCCGACTAAAAGGTCATAAGTTTGAATTTCAACACCACATGTGAGGGAGAGTCGAACTTACGACTTATTAGTTGGAGATATAAATATTATTCCAATTGCCAATAGATAAAACATCTATTATCATTTTTGAACTCGAAGGTTTTACTCTTCACTTCTGCTATGGTTAGAGTTAGAAATGAAAAAATTATTCAAGACAAGCACAATTAGGTTATAAAATCTTTACTTGAAAAAATAAATAATAAAATTTCTCGTCATTTGCTACAAAAAATGGAAAATACAAATTGTTATTTTAGGTAATAATTACTAATTCTTTTGAAGTTTTATCAGATTAGTAACCCCAAGTAATGTACTCATGACCTTACCCAAAATAGTTGTTTTTCCTTTCAAAAGGATTTCATTTTATTTTTCCAGTTATGGAAACGTGGATTTCTATTTCGCGTCAATATAATAGAATTATTATAAAAAATATATACTTTTAAAAAATTAGCTTTCCAAATGTAGATTCAGTTTTAATATTTGAATTTTGTAAGAAGAACCAAAATAATTATTTTATTAAAGTGCAGATACTAAAATAAATATTTAAAAAATTTAAAAACTAAAATAGAATAAATTTGAAAGTTAAAAAAGACATTGAAGTATATATTTTGAAAGTTAAAGTTTATTTAAAAGTTTTAATATCACAATTTAGTTAAATTATAAATTTGGTACTTATAATTTATTCTTAATTTCAGTTTCATCTCCATGATTTTTAAAGTTTCAATTTAACTCTTTTAATTTAACCAATATACTTCTAAAAGTTTCAATTTCCTCACTATAAGATTAGTAAAACCTCACAAATTGTTTTTAAATGAGTTCTTATCCACTCGAAAGACCACTCTTTTTCTCTCTCTCTCTTACTTCAAACCTAAACTATATAACAATTACCTAGCATGGTTAATAACAAACACACATGTTTATTCTAATGTAATATAACGTAAATAACAATTATATCATAAAAGTAGAGACAATTCATGAAATTTAACGGACAATAAGGACCCAATTGAAACTTTCAAAGTCACAGGGATTAAATTGAAAACCCACCAAATTATAGGGACTATTTATAATTTAACAAAAATATGACACACACACATATATTTATAGGTGGTTGTATGAATAGCATCACTTTGAATATTATTTATTCTTATTATTGTGTTAATTTTACAATTATGCCTAGGTAGAGTAGTTTAGCTGTACCTTTGGCTCTAGCTTTACTAAAATACACGCGTATCCATCTCCAAAACAATGTGATCTTCCAACGACAAAATCAGGGCCGTCCGCAAGAGCGAATCAAACAGAAGTCAGTCTGAGGTACACGTGGACGGTGGAGAGGGAGAGTGCAACTGTAGGAGCGGATGTAGGGAATCGATTCCCGCATCAGCTTTGTCTTATTAGAACAGCAAGGGATTTAGGGAAACACGTGGTGGCCCCCGAAAACCATGGGCCGGGTTTAATGAACCCGGATATGGACACGGAGGGAAATATACAAAAAGATGGAGATAGTCTTGTCCATGGTGGAGGTGCAAATTGAAATCGAAAAAATCGATGAAACCAATCAAAAAATTTGAGTGATACATGTTGATGCAGGATTCTGATCGAGGTGACATGCTAGCTTGTGAGATAAGGTGGACTTCAAGTTTTTTGAAATTGCCTCTTACAAACAAAATTTTTGCACCAGTCTGATGCTAAACCATGCGTGTACACTTTAAAACTTAAGTTAATAAGTTGGTGTTGAGTCGAGCTTACTAAAATGCATAAAAATTAAATATCTTTTAAGGACTATGCCTTTTCTAATAGGAGCATTGAGAAATGTAACTCTACGATTGTGGCTCTCTGTCAATTGTCCATAGATTATTTGCCAACATAATAGACATTTTATTAGGAGAATCTTCCTTTCAAACGAATGGAGCTAGGCTTGATTTTATGATTTTTTTTTTTGACAAATTTACCTCTAATACAAATAGTTAAATAAATACTTGATTTTATGAATTTTTTTCTACCAAAATTTACAAATACAAAATAAGCAATTTATTAGGAAACAAAGTTAAACCAATAAATCCCCGTTTTCATCTACAAATTAAAAAAATAAGCAACTTAATTGATTTGAATTTGATACTTTATCATTTCAAATCTAGAAAAACCACTAAACCTCTATTCCGACTAAAAATTTTCATAATCTAAAAAACTAATTTTCTAAAACCACTACAAATTGAATTAAAGATATCGAAATTTAAAAGGCTACAAACTAACCTACTTATTTCAAATTTTATCATAAAAAAAAAACAATTTTCTTTATCAATTTCTTCAAGTGAGTACCCCAACTCTATCCTGCTGGAGAGATTACATTGGATATAGCTTTTTCTATGACTATAGAAATTGTATGTACCTAAAAAAATAGAAAGCATTCATAAAATTTAAAAAATATATCTTCTTTGTAAATAGTAGAGATTAGTTGTAATTACATTTACAAGCACCCTAATATAACTTTTCTCGTGATTTTTTTTTTTTTTTTTTTTTTTTGAAAAAAATTGGGTTGAAGATGAATGATTTAGACGATTGTGTATTTATAAAAGAAATTTATTTAAAAAATCTCTAACTCCCCAGTCTTTGTGTGGGAGTTTAGTTAAAAATGTTGGGATATATGACATGTAGAGCCCAACGGTTAAAAATGTCAGGATTTTGTACTTTTATATATTGTTTGTTTCTAAATACCTATTATCTTTAAATAAATCTATTTTAAATGATAGTTTCGATTATTTTCCATTTATTTTATTTGATAGTACAATCTATCCATTTATTTTCTAGGACCCACTTGTTTTTTTTTTTAATTTACTTAACCTTCATCTCTTCGGATTTTTTTTAGTGATGCTATTTTCGGAAGTAATTACGAAAATATGTCACTTCCCAAACTATTTTCAAAAATAATGTTTTGGAAATAGCAGGTAGTCTTTCAGAGACGCCCAGCTAACATGGTGTAAGTGCCACGTTAATTTCTTTTAAAAAAATAAGGTTTGGTCGTCTCTTCAAGAGACAACATGTTTAGTGGGATTTAGAAAATCCCGCTTAATCGTCTCTTCAAAAGATGACAATATTATTCTAAGCAAAAACAAAACAATTATTATTTATATATAACACAACATTTTAAAATAAAATGAGTATGGTTGTGTAGTGGATAAAGGACCATCTAGAAAATCAAAGGGTTGGGGTTTAAATGGTGAAATTGGTGTTTTTTATTTCGTTTTTGTAATATTATTATTATTAAATGATTAATAAGAACTCAAAAAATAAAAAAATAATTAATCCTTTAGAATAATAATAATATTACCAAAACGAAAAATAAACACACATACTGTACTCAAACCCAAGCCTTTTGGCTCCCGAGGAGGTCTCTTTGACACGTGGAGGACGCTTATTGGTGTTCAAGGATTAAAATATCCCAGGTTCACCTCGAACCTGTCGAGGAGGTCGGGTTCGTCCATTGACAAGGCTAAGTATAAAAAGCCCCGGTTCGACCTGGACGAGTTCGATCTGCTCAAACCCGACAGGTTCGACATAAAAAAGGACAAAGGTAACTGCCGGTCGTGAGTACTGTCGGGCCCGCCACCTATAAATAGAGGAACTCATTTCACGCTCAGTTATCGAATCTCACTCGAACTTAATATTGAGTCCGATCAGAACTGACTTGAGCGTTAGAGAGTTTGCCCTCTTGTGCAGGTTTACTCTTGAGTTCAGGTCAAGTAGGGGACCGAGTTCAAGCTTGGTTCGTTTAACAGCGTCGTGTAATTCTTTGCATGAACATATTGAAATATTTATTTATTTCTAATGTTGTTTCTAATACTTCAAAGATGTTGGATAATCACAAGAATCCTGAAATTTGAAGGGAAATTCAACACGTGTATATGGGATATCTGACCATCTTCAAAGGCTCTTCGTCACTAAAGAAAAATGTGCATAAGAATAAAGTTAGTAAAATGGTAGGAAAAGGTTGACGACAAATTAAACAACTTGCAAAGCTACAAAAACGAACAACATATAGTGGCCATATATAATGGCAACATATAAAAAAATCAATAGATATGGTTATATACTAAGCGAATAGACAATAAATACATTGTATATAGATCAATATATTCAATGGAATAGAGTAAACAAAAAAATGGAGTTACATGATAAGGTATTAAAGAGAATTAAATCGATCAATTGATTAATTACATTTTATATCATAAAATATTGATCGTATCGTATTGGACCTTCTTCCGCAAAGCCAACGATATCCCGAGGCTTCCTTCTGCTAATCAGTCGGTGGCGGTCCCTTGGATCCCTCCGTTGTTCGGCCTTAAGCTCAATATCGATGTAGCTTGTGGGGTTGCGACCAATCCACGGGATTGGGTTTTCTTCTGTGAGGGACCCAAGGGACTGTCCTTGGCTCTTGGTGGAATCAGATTCTCGCGTCTCCATCTCACTGATCAATGGAGATTCGGATACTCTTGGCCCTGAGAGAGTTGTGCTTCACGACATCCACCATGCTTCTCTCAATTTTGAAGATTGCTCCTTCATGCATGTTCATCGAGAAGAAAATCGTCTGACAGATCTCCTTGCAAAATACGACTTTCAGGCATGTAGTTCCATTGATTGGAACCTGAACTTTCCCCATTGACTTCTACGTGTTGTTGATGGTAATTTTTCAACTTCTGTAGCCTCGTGGCAGTTCCACATTAATAAAGTTTTATTTCTTTATGGAAAAAAAAAGAAGAAGAAGAAGAGAATAGGCAATAAATACCATCTATGTAGACCAAGATACACCCAAGAATAGGGTAAAAAAAATAATGTATGATAAAGTATTAAAGCGAATAATTAATTAGATCAATCAACCAGTTAATTACATTGTATATTTAAAATATTCATAGTAAATATAAATTTAAGAGTAGTATAAAACAATGGTAAAGTAAATTATAATAGAGGGTAAATATGATGGGTTGAAAATCAACGGAAAAGAATTAGTGCGCCAAACCGATAAAACAAAATTTACAATTCTAGGGTACGTACTAAATTGAGAATTCAAATAAATATATTATGAAAATACATATTCATAAATAATTATTCCTCCAAATTATGACACTTTTGACTCTTTTCTAAAATTTCCTAAATTTTCTCTCTTCTCCTTGGAAGAAAAGGTTCAAGCCAAGGCCCAAGAAAAATAGTTATTTATGCACAATGTATTTTCATATATGACAATTATTGGAATTGATTTTAATCTCTTTATTAAATTTATTAATATAGTTTTTTTTAATTCATTTTTCGTTTCTATAATTTAATTGCTTAGCATAATTTTTACTCTTGGGGTTCATTGAAAATTAATAATGAATAATAAACTATTAATAACTTAAAGATATAAAATATAATATAATGTTTTTTTCAGAAGAAAAATACAATATAATATACTTAGCTTCAAACAGAAAAAAAAATAATAGACATACAAATGTATTAATGAGCCTTTATTAATATAACTGAAAAACGTAATATATGAATGATGCGTTCAAAAATATTTATAAGAAAAGTAGTGAAAATTGGCTAGCCACAAGCCCACAAGCCCACAAGCCCAAATTTTGTCAAAGCTATTTGGTCACAAATACATTCTTTTTAATGTTCGTTAATCTCTATCTCTTTTTTGACCTAAGTTATATTAAAAAAATTTTCAAATATATGTTATTAATTTGGTGATTCTAAAATCGGTTTTAAAATAAAATATTATCATTCAAAATAACGTTTAATTATATGAAAATCACTTGAAAAATGTGTAACCAAATATTAAAATAATCATATAAAAAATACTTTCACAAAACGTTTGTCATCGCTAAAATTACTTATTCTAAAATCATTTGTTTCACAAACATGTCCTTAGCAATCATACAAAAAATATTTTATTGAAAAAGTGCCTAAGAAAAAAATGGTTTATCTAAAAAAGTTACACACGTTTAGATTAAGCTCGCGTGGAACGTATTAAAGGTAAAGTTAATAATATATAAAAGATATTTAAAATAAAATTTTATTTTCATATGTAGGAATCATTGGTTTGTGTTGGTCAAAGGTAGCTGGGCCAACCTCGTCTTTTAACAATTCTTTAAACTTCAAACTAATCAACTAATTAGCCTTCAATTTCAAGTCTCTCTCGTAAGTCATAATCAAAATCAACCCTTCCCTTCTCATTTGGGGAAAAATTTTCTATTATTAAATCAAAATATTCATCCAAATTTTGTTCTAAAATTAAAAGAAAGAAAAAAGAAAAAAGAGAGAGCATGTTTAAGAGCCTTTTTTATGGATACAAATTACTTTCAAATGGTTCCAAATAATTTCGACCTAAAATGTTTTTATCATTGAGTTTTTTTAACAACTCTGGCTTGATGTTGTCCGCTTTTGATTCCACCCAAAAGACCTCATACCAATGAAGATAATTGTTAAAACTTATATACCATGGATCACTCCATTCCCTTCCCTAACCAATGTGAGACTTTGTTTGCACTCCTTACAAACCCAACAATATATATATTATGTTCACTTTAGTAATTAATTTATCAATTCTAGAAATATGTTTTAATTAATTAAACTTTTTAATGATTCAAAATCACTTCAATTAGATTGAAAACACTTTTAACTATAAATTTGGATACCAAAAGCACTTGTGATCTAAGTGAACTCCTAAACACAACTTTAATTATAAATTTAGAAATATTGTTACTCCAATCTCCATACACATTAAAATATACGGTTGTAATAATAATCTTTGTCTTAGTTGTTTCTCTAAAAAAAAAAAAGGAGAATCATTGTCTCCCTCAGTTTGATTAAGAAAATGGTTAGCTTCGGATCGACTCGATTGAGCGAGGCAGAGGGCTCCGGACGCCATGCAGGTGACCAGCAAAATAGAGTAAGCACTCCGATGCTAAAGTCAGCAAATATCCAAATCAATTCTAGAGAGAGAATTGGGTTGTTTGCACGTACCCCAAAATGAAGCGGAATGGTTCTATTTATAAGCAAAGTCTCCGATAACGTTCCCGACAAGACCTCAACGACTCTTTAAGATTACCGTGAAATGCAACATGATGTCACGAAGTCTATCGGAGAATAGGTTGAGCCGAAGTGATAGAAAATAACCTAGATAGTCATTTTAGTCGGCTCAGCCATACCACGTCGACTTGGTATGAGCAGTCATGACCGAGGCGATCAAACCGTGACTTCGAATAGAAGAAGTCATGCATGCATTGTGTGAGCTAAGAAATCACCTACAACATCCTCAAAAGTTTGGGGTAATAAGAATAAGGGCAGCCTGTCCTACACATTTAGACAATTATTTAGAATCATGGAGGGAAAAAGAAAGAGAAAAAAAGAAAAAGATAAGAGAAAAGCTAGGGAAGAAAAAAGAAAGAGAGAGAGATGAGTTTCTCAATTAGCTAGTTTTTGTAAGCATATGTGCATGTGCCTTGTGTATTTCTTAATTTAATTAAGGGTAGAGTGCCCTACAACTTTTATTAGGTATATGAAGTTCCTTAGTATGGAAATTAAGGATAGAAGGGTCCTTCCATCTTACCTTACCATGCCAAAGAAGCTTCACCAAATTGCCCTTGGAGGGCCCTCGTTATTAAATCTTATGTCAATTATATATATTTTTTGGTTTAAATATTATTTTATGACTGGTCACCCTTTTAGCTTTAATCCAGTGTACTTTTGAAAGGTTTATTTTGGTTCCTATATTTTTAACTTTTAATTTTTTTTATCTCATTTCTTTTCATCATATCTTTAGTTTTGACATTTCACCCATTAAATTTTTCAAAATGTAGCCATAAAATTATATTAAATGGTTTACATTTGGGTATAAAATTTTGTAATTATGGATCAAATTAGTTACTTTTTAAAAATATAAGGATCAAAAGGAACATTGTGAGAGTACATAAACTAAAATAAAATGAACATTTTAAAGATAGAAGAACCAAAATTAAGTAAAGTTAGAAATACACAACCAAAATATTATTTAAATCAATATATTTCCCTTATATTTTCTACCTCCATTTCTCTTTCTTTCATACTCGGTGCACAACTATTAAATTGGTAGATAAGGAATTATATCCTTAATTAAAGTTGAAAGAAATATGTATATTAGAGAAAAGTTAAAAGGAAAAAAATCTTCTTAAAATGTATTCTCCTACTTTGTCCTTTAAATACAAGTGATATTGAATATAGAATATTTGGTCAAAAAGGTTATTAATTGGCCATGATTGGTTCAACTTGATAGGGTTTAAAAGATATTTTAATTTAATCCAATTCAACTATCGACTAATCTTTGTTTCCGATGGAGGATGTGGGGTAGAAATTTGAGTAGTCGAAAATATGTATCTTAATTATTTTTTTCTTTAAATAGGTATGATCCTAACCAGTTGAGTTATATTTAAAATAGTAATAAGGTAACTTAATCTAACCTAAATTAATAATTTTATATTTAAATTATAGTTTTCCAATTTATTTGTTTCTAAATAGTTCACCATTGTATCATATTTCATTCTATGATAAAAACTTAATTAGGAGAAAAATAATAATATTTTTATCCCTTTGAAAAATGATTTTGTTGATGTCGGAATCCGATCTACTACATAGTCAGCAAACATTGATGTGGGTATGTCTCCTTCGACATGTGCCTAACTTGCAAAACCAAGTTCAACATTCGTGTAGTGCTTTACCAAATGCATTCTAAAGCTTAAGTTAGAACTCAGTTAATCGGTAGAATTAAGAGGAGAGCAAAGAGTTTGGTGCAAGATGTTGCATACCCATAAGAAGGGTTTCATAGCTCCTTTTTTTTTTTATGGGAGAGCTATCTGGAAGGACGTGCTTTGATAAATTCGGACATTATTGTTGAGTAGAGAGTTCTTAACATGCTCTAATAATACTATGTCACGTGAGATCATACTCCCGTCGGATATCAATGGATATTTCATCTAGTAAATTGTGTACGAGAGAAGTAGTCGTGCCCCATCTCCTAGACATAAGGGTTTTCCCTCCTTCCCCTATTGAGTTCGGATGGGGCCTAAATTTTTTGAGGCATTTTTGTATTTGTCCACATATATATCTTGTCAAATTTAAGTCCATGTTTCAAATACTTCTTGGAATAGTAATTCTAAGGACAACTTTTTGGAATAGTCTTTAATTATATAAAGTACCTTATAGCAGTAATATATTTATCAAATTTTGTAATATTATGCTGATTTTTTTAGCATGTTCATTGAAAAATAGAGAACTTGAATTCATGGTACTAAATTCTCAGTAACATATCGATATTTTCATTGGTATTTACACATATGTCTAGGGGTACGACGTCAATATAAGGAGTAAATCAACATTTTCATAGTATCACAAAAATCGATAAAATATAAAAAAATATATATCAACAAAATATTGTTAACGTGGAGTACATAATATTGATATTAATATTTTTTAACTTATTTTAAAAAGTAAAATATTTTTTATTTTTATAAACTTTTCTAAAAATTTTCATCGATATCAATATTTTATTGATATATATTTTTTATTATTTTTATCGAAAACATTGCTTAAAGTAAAGTTAGAATAACAATAAAGATAAGGCTCAACTTGAAGATTTAAAAAATTACTATAATATCTTAACTAACCGAGTTTGTTGAATTGACTTAATATCCATTTTTGCAATATATATATATATATATATATATATTAAAATTCTGAATTAAATAGCTAATTTTTATTAAATATATAACTCATGAGTTATATGAAGTATATATATTTGTTGTAATGTAAAAATAACAAAACTCTCAAAATAAAAATATGAAATATATGAGAGATATATTTGCTGTAATGTAACAGTGAGTAACTTGATTTTAGGTATGAAAAATAAATACTTGGTACATTGTCACAGGGTGTTCAAAAAATCCGATAACCCTAAAAAACCGATAAACCTAACCCAATTCATACTATATGGGTTGGGTTCCAAATAAATGAAAATTCTACGGGTAAAGTTGGTTCAAGGTTTCACCTAAAATATATTTGGGTTGAACTTATTATTAATTTTAAAACTCTTTTCCTCACCATAAATAATTATATTTAGTTATATATATTTTAATTTTATTTAATTCAATATTTCTATACGAATTATTTATTCTACGACGACTTTTTAAAGTTTTTAGATGTACTTTTTCACCATATAAATAAACATCAACTTATGGATCTTGAATCAATGTTAGAAAATATAAAAACAAATGTTTTGGATATTATCACATTTACTCTTTTTTTGTTATACAATACTTTGAAGAAGTGATCAAATAACCTAACCAATCCAAAAATATTTCATGGGTGAGTTTGGTTTGGTTTATTATTTAATAAGGATTGTTTAGGTGGAATAAATTTACAATTCCAACAATTTGTTTGAGTCTAAACCATACTTACAATGAAATAATATCACAAAAACGAAGCTGAACAAGAAATAGAGGAAGGAAAAAGATGGAGGAAATGAAAAACTAAAGCCTAACTATGGAGATTCGAACCTAGCTATATACATTTACCAATTTACCACGGTCCACTCCAAGCTGATACATTTTCTATTTAATCAATAATTTATTATTCCAAACCTTTATGAACATGCCAGTGGAGCCCTCCGGACGGCGCTTTTTGGGCTTTGGCCGGCCGGCCGGCGGCTCTGCCGTCTTCTTTCTCTAGATTTTACTTGCCGGCGTCGACCTTTTGGGTCCCACCGGCCACCACATCTTCTTCTCTTTATTTTATTTAAGAATTTTCAGTTACCGAACCTATCTGCCTCGGTTCCGAACCGAAGCCGTGCGTTTTGAATGCTCAGGTAGCTGCTTTCGCTTGGAGGGAAAAACATGCCTTGCCAAATTGACGTTAAACCCCTTGCTTTTCCCTCTTATTTACCCCATTATTTGGATTGAAATCTTAATTTTCTCCTCAATTTTAAGATTTATTTTGTTTTTGTTTCTAAGCTCTTAAAATATTTATTTTAATCTCTAAATTTTCTTTTTAATAAAGTAATCATTTTAGTAACTTACGATATTCGTCTCAATCAACTTATGTGACTCTAATACATGTCATATAATATACATATACTTAAATGCACATTATTGTTTTTTAAATAATTGACAGACAAAACAATATCTAAAACTAAGATGATTATTTTCTAAAACATTCAAGAACCATAATGTTTGAAAGTTCAATAATCAAAATAAAACAAGTCTAAAAGTTAGCTAGGGATCAAAATAAGATTTAAACATAAAATTTATCATAAATATGTTAGTCTATTAAATTTATCTTTTGTGCACTTGGATGCATGATATAGTTCAAACCTCTATTTCCTAATTAATGTATTTAAAATAAATTTAGTGGAGCCGATATCATGTTGTGTGATAGGTTTGAATCTTCTCTTTCTAACATTTATATATTAATATTCTTAAAAATACATAATTTAGGATGTTTCCTTGTATTTTTCTTCCTCATGTTTTAGTCTTCAAACTTCCCAAACCAGTCTATTTTTATTCTTATCTCTGATTTTTCGATATAACATTTTTAAATAAAAAGATCATGACATGTGATATTATAAGGACTTATATTCGAACCAACTGGTATAAAAAGTTAATAAATGAAGATCAAAATAAATATTTGTGAAAGATTAAGGATTATAAAAATTAGATTAAATTAAATAAAGGTAAAATCCATCCATCAAAATAATATTTATAGTATAAAAGTGGAGAATTGATATTTTAATAGCATGAATATATAAAACTAAAAGGAAAAGAGAACAAGAACAAGGAGAAGCACTGGGTCTAATTATTGAATTGGTTCTAATTTTCATTTGTTTCTTCATTAGGACCACCAATGAAAATTTTGCTTTTTACAATTACCCTTAAAAAATTTACTAAACAATTGCAAAAAATGATTCTACTTTTTCTCTATGAGGTTGACAAATTGAATCATTAAATTGTTTTTATGGGAAATTAAAAGCATTAAATTATATCCAAATTAAAGGTAGGTTTTTATTTTAATTATCAATACTTGTTATGCATATATCTGTGAGTAATCATGAAGATCTTAAAAGATGTTTAAATATAGTTTTTAATCCATAAATAATATATATATACATCTTTAAACCTTTTAAAACTTTATTTCGTTCCTTAAATTTTACATTTTATACCTTATATTTTTGTTTTTTAAGGATGCATTTGATGACAATTTTTCTCTCGTTTTTTAATCACGATTTCTTTGTATGTTACCATCTTTCTTTGAATTTTGCAGTTGAATTTAAATAAAAAAATTAAGACTACATTTTTAAATTTTCAAAATTTGATTAATTTTAAAAACATTTTAAAGAGTAGTTGGTCTATATATCAACTTTCATTTTTGAAAATATAAAATAAAAATAAAATAGTTATTAAATGAAGCCTAAATTTTAAGATTTCTCTTTTTTTTAAGTAGAGTCACATACTCTAAATTACATTCTTTTAAAAGTAACTTCTTGACTACAAACATGTGAGAGTTTCTAACGAAATTTTTATCATCAATTATTATAATCAACATTTATGTTTACTACATTAAATTGAATATATATAATGAAATTTAATGGATAGGGCAAACTTTTCCATAGAATTTATGCTGTATGATATGAAGAAAAACTTAGTTATATTTTTACTCAAGTACTTAACTTAAGTGAGAGTCGAGTTTAATTTTAACATTTTGATTTCAATATTAAGTCGTTTTTTTTAGTACAACTAATATTAAGTTAAACCTTGAAGTTTAAACTTTTTTTAGTACAACTAATAGTAAAATTTATATACTCTCTCTTTCAGTAGTATGTTATGTTGTTGTTATTATTACACAGATTAAAAAAGATAGCTATTAAAAAGAAAGGTAAATTTATAAGGAAAATAGAAGGATCAAATGAACCCCTTGTTATTAAAGATCATTATTCTTTAATCTAGCTCCTAGTCCTAGATAAATGTATGCCATAACATCCCTAATTAGTTAATTGAAATACATAAAAAAAAAACATTCCTAATTACTTATATTAAAATTTTGAAAAATGGGCGTTGAATGATGAGTGAGAGAGATGTTGCTGAACTAAAACATAAACATCAATGACAATATATAAGTTATAGCTCAAGTGATTAAGACATATATTAACGATCAAAACATATCGTTATATATATATGCATAGGGACATATGAAACAAATACGTGTTAAAGTATCAAATTAATTTCTTTGGGAGATAAGGTGGTATCCCAAATGTGGCATTTTTAAGTCACTATTTAGAAATTAGAACTATGCATTTCAAAAGTTAATTAATGACTGGATACCACCTACTCAGAAAAGAAATAAAAATAATTATGCACTTCAATATCTTAGAGATCGAAATATCATGTAAAGTTAGGATCAGATAAATTCATTTTACAAACGGCCTAAAGGAGCTAATCCTAATTTTATTAAGAATTCAAAATTAAATCAATTTTTGACGATTTTATAATATTTTTGTTTCTTATTTCTCGTATTTTAGAGAAAATAAGCATCGGATAACTATTCTTATTTTCATTTTTATTTAAAAAAAATCAAAATTGTGTAGAAATTCTTAACGATAAAGTAAAGATTCTTATTTCTGGTTTTATCTTCTATTTTTTTCAAAACATAAATAAAAATATTATTTTATAAATACCTAACAAAAATTTTAAAAAATAGCTATAACATAAAAAATTGAATATTTAATTAAAAAATTAATTTTTATATAAAAAAGTACTTTTTTTAATTTAAACTTTTAGTGGACCAGAGACCAGAAATGATTGTCAAATATACTTCTGTTATTTTTTTTTAATAAAAGAACAATAAATATTAAATAGTTATCACCCGCCAAAACAAGTTAAAAAATCAAGACAGCCTGAGTTTTTTTTTAAGAGAAAAATACTATATAACCATCTAGTTTAAGCAACGTATATTAATTAGTTTGGTTTCGTAATAATCAATTAAATTTGTTGGTTTTTATTTTTATTTTGTTGGTTTGATTTGATTTTAGGTGGTTAGTTTTGTAATAGTTTTGAACTTTTCTTGAATCAATAAAACTAATATAATATGGATTCTAAAATAAAATCTTACATTTCCATTCAGAGTTTTAGATACCAATCTTAATTTCTAAGCTTAATACCTTTTCAATATAAATGTTTGATGTTATACTCTTAACTATTTAAACTAAAAGATAAACAAAATGAACAAAAAAAAAAAAGAAAATTGATGGTATAACGAATCCTTTTTCTTACATCAACACCAAAACTAGAATAGGAAACACTATCTAACAAGAATATTATTTTTTTAATAATAATTAATTTTTTTTTCCTTTCTTACCCATCAAGCTAGATTTTCTTTTCATTATTTAAGAAAAAAAATACATATAATAGGTCTATATGCCTTATTTAAACTCTATTTTTTCAATTTTTAAAAGAGTGCTCTATTTATATGTTATAAAATATTTATTACACATAGATGTTAATAGACGGTATAACGATTTATATCTTGTTAGTTGACTCAAATTTTAACGGAAAGAATTGAGTTCAAATTTATTAAAATTTAAAAATAATATATATTTTTAAAAAATTTTAAGGACTTAATCGAGAAGGTGGTTAAATTTTAATGACGAAAGTAGTATTTAAAATGTCGATGTTGATGAAAATGTCGATGTTCCGATTTTACGGACATGTCGATGGACATATCGATGGACATATCGATGTCGATGGATATTTCGGGAAAAATAATGGAAATTGTGGAAATTGATGGAAATTTTTTGAATTAGCAAATAAAACTTGAATTATAGCTTAATTAGCCTATAACTAATCACCTTCAACCATTAGATGCAAGAATATGACCATTTTAATTATGAAAATGTCCATGTCGATGGAAATATCGAAAAAAGATTTTTTTTTCCTTTAATGAAGATTGATGGAAATTATTTAAATACGTAAAGTAAACTTTAATGGTAAACTTTCGACTACTTCTTTAGTGTTTTTCATAATAGGATTCATTTGGAATGAGATAATTACCGACTTGGTTTCTAAATACATTTCTAAATTCTAATTAACTCATACCTATTTACTTTTTACCTACTTCTATTTTCAAATTTGAATTTACCCATTTTTCAAACACATTTTCAAATCAATCATCAATCCAACTTTACAATCAAATTTACACAATTTTCAAACACCTCAACCTCGTGATTGTGTCATTTTTCCAAATTATCTACCAATGAGATCCATATGTGCTTCATATTCTACTCATTTGAGCAACTACTTTCAAAACTTTCAGTCTAGGATGACCGGGGAGAACTGTTGTAATTTATATCAAAGTTATCAAGATAGTGCGCTAGATCCTCTGAGATCATCTTTTTGGTATTAATTAAGTTACTTATTCTACTTCATGTTTGACCACTATATGTATATAATAATATTTTATTTTTTAAAAATTCTAAGATTATTTCAATCTTTATATATGTCAATATTTCACATATATTGTTCAAGTAAGTAAGGACTAGATTGGATTAGAAATTATCAATAAAGCAAATTTCAAATCTTATTAGTTATACTTTATACAATATTAAAATTCGAATGTTTCATTGAACAGACTAAGATTACAATCATCGAGGTTGTGAGAAATTATAGACTTGTAGTGGCATAGTAAGAAGATGGTGAAAATAAAATAACCTTAAAAAAGAAGAAGAAAAAAAAAAGACATATCGACATTTCGACATGTCGACGACATGGGGGGAAAATCGACTTTTCTCCTATGTCGATGTCGACATGCTCGACACGTTGACATGTCCAGCAACATGTCGACATGTCTCTCGACATTTTGAACCCTGAACCTTGTAAACCTTCGGAATATTTTTTGGGGTGTGCAAACCAAATAGAATAATGTCTTTGGGTTGCACCAAGTCTAAAACCGAGTGGATTTATTTTTTGTCCCATAATCCCCCATTATTATACATGTCATAACACGTAATATCTGTGTACTTTTCTTTAATTATACATCCAGGTTTGTTTAAGTCTAATATGTTGTACGAAAGCAGTATTTAACCAAATAATAGCAATGACAAAATTTTGATTAAAATTAGTAATTTTGGAACCTAAAATAAAATGTTGTGCACATAGGCAGATCTACGTGGGCCTAGGAGGGGCTGGAGCCCTCCTGAACTTTTTAAATTAAGAATATGTATATACAAATTCAAACTAATTTTCAAAATCTCTCTCTCGCACAGCGGTAGTGATAGGCGCTAGCCCCTCCCCCATGTCTCCTGGGTCCTTATTATTTTCGTAATTTTTTTTTCTTAATTCATGATTTTTCCTCCCTTTTTAAATCAGTTTTTTTCTGGTGAGTTTTATAAAAGGAAATTCCTTTTGTCAATTTTACTTTTCAAAAAACGAAAATAGATCCTACATTTTAAAAAAAAGAAATTGTAAATTTTCTATACAAATATGTCATTTTTTTAATTTTACAATCAAATATGTATATCTAAAAAAAATGAAAAGGAAGAGAATATATAGATTGGTAAAACATTTACGGTCTAATGTTGCATGCAATTTCAAGACTCGTTTTATTGTCAATTTATACATTGTTAGGTATTTTGGTATTTTTTAAAAGTAAATTATTGTATCGATGTCTTTTTTTTTCTTCTTTAAAATCATCATTTTCATATTCAATTGTTCTTATTTTATATACTTTTTTATTTTAATTTTTCATAATCTAAAGAAGTCGAAAATTTGAAGATTCATTGTCTAAGGTAAGTTTTTATTAACTTTATAAATTTTATTATTTGACGTTATTTTAAATATAATAATTAGTAAAAGTTTGGACTAAAATATAAAATTTGCATGTTTCAACAACTTTTGGAAGTGTAGACTATAATATAAAGTTGTTATGTTTCAACTTCTTTTATATAATGAAATTATCATCATTTGTATTTTATGTATTTAACTTTTTATTTTATTATTATTAATATTTTTTGTAGATTTAATTTGAAATATAAATAGAGATATTATATATAAAAAAAACCGATTAAGTCATCCTCTTGAAAAAATTACTAAGTAAATTTAGAAAAATTACCGACAAAATCTAGTCTAAAAACTAGAATTACCAATTTCAATTGTAATATTCAAGACCAAGTTTGTATAGTATATTTACGAATGACTTACAAATTAGTATGAAGTTCCCCTCAACAAAATTTATGGATCCACCGCTGGCGGTGCAATTGGGACCAGAATTATAATATAGGAATTGATTCGGTGACATTTCTATTTCTTGTTTATTTTTTAATAAAATAGAAATGTGTTTGATAATCATTTCTTACCTTTCCTTCTCTAAAATTAAAATTTTAATTTTTTAAATATTTTTATTCAAAATTTTTATGTTATATTTATTTTGTAATATTTAATATGCATTTTATAAGTTCAGAATGATTAAGCAATACCTTTATTTATGTTTTTTAAAAAATTAGAAAAAAAACGACAAACAAGAAGTTTTATTTTATTCTTTCAGAATTTTTATACAATTTTAGAAATATTATTTAAAAATGAGGGACAAGAAACATGAATAATTATTAAACGGATATGTTTAATCAGCAATTACTTAAAAAAGAAATTGTTCCAAAATAATGAAGAGAAAATTCATCATTTTAAAATTAGGTAGAGCAAATTGAAACGAAACAAAAATCATGGGGTAAAAGGGTAATTTAATCTTTAAAAAAAAGTTTTTTATTTAAAAAGGATTACTAATTCGGACAAATGTTTTTGTTTTAAATTTTCTCACCCGTTAAACGCAAACCGTTAGGCCATCTTGTTCGCGGGAGGCTCGGAACTAGCTTCGGTCTCACTTTCTCCAACAAAATTTGGAGGGAGAGATAAAACTGAAGAGCGAGAAAGATTTTTGAGAAACAGAGAGAAACATTGGAGAGAAAGGGAAACCCAGAAAAAAAAAAAAAAAGGAAGAAGAGGGAATTCATCCCCCAAAATTCTCTCCCTCTTTCTGTTTTCTTCACTTTTCAATGGCCCTTCACCCAGAATCAATAACCCCCATCTCCTAATTCAACACCCAATTAGTTTTCTGGGCAATTGGGATTGTTTGGATTAGTGTAGGATTTGATTTGATCTGACTCGATTTGATTTTCTCTTTTCATTGTGGATTCTTGAAAGTTGTAATGGCGACAGAGCAAGTTTTTCCGTTTTCTGTTGCTTCTGTGGTTGAAGATGTTCTTCAGCAGCATGGAATCCATACGCGGAACATCGACTTGATTTCGAAGAAGGCTGAAGAAGACTGTATGTTCTTTGTTTTCTTGTTTTCTGGCCACCCTAGAATGAGATGATTTGGAATTTGTTTCGTTTCTTTTCAATTTGATTGATATGGTAAAATACAACCATTTCTGGTGCGGAAATGCATTTTTAAAAATTTGGGATCATTGGTTAGATTTTTCTTTTCTGTTTATATATTTTTCACTCTAAATTATGTTGTGATTGGGTTTGATTTGGGTTCCTGAGGAATTCAATCCCATTGGCCAGTTTGGTGCTTAGATCAATTGGATTTCACCAACATGAGATACTGAAAGGAAAAAAGAGAAAAATCTAGCTATCTAGGTAAATGAAGCACAGAGAAATTTAAAAAAAAAATGTGGGGTTTAGGTGAACTTTCCCCTTTCAAGTACAAAAATTACATGATATTAATGATGAGATTTGGTTGATGTGAAAATGAAACTGAAAGTTCATCATATTATTACTTTGAAGCCTTGAGAAGGTATGAAGCAGCTGGGTGGCTGAGGAAAACCGTTGGAGTTGTTCTTGGTAAAGACTTGCCAGCTGAGCCTTCTGAAGTGGAATTTAGGCTTGGATTGAGAAGCGGAATAATTCTTTGCAATGTTCTCAATAAGGTTCTGCCTGGGGCAGTGTCAAAGGTATAATATAGTTTATCTATTTTCTCCATGAAAATTTTTGGCTCTACATCATCTAAAATGATGGCCATTCAATTACTGTTTTTTGTGTAGGTTGTTGAAGGCCCCTGTGATTCAGTTATTATTCCTGATGGGGCACCCTTATCTGCATACCAGCACTTTGAAAATGTGAGGAAGTTCTTGGTAGCTATAGAAGAAATGGGGTTACCAACTTTTGAAGCCTCTGATCTAGAACAGGTAAATCTGGTAGTTTTGTTGAACCAGATTGATTTTATCTTCTGGTTGTAGTGATATATATTCCAAGTCTATGGTTATGTCAGGGAGGAAAATCTGGAAGGGTCGTGAACTCCGTTCTGGCGCTCAAATCGTATAGCGCCTGGAAACAAGGAGGCGGAAATGGGGTGTGGAAATATAGTGGGGCAGCAAAATCGCCTACATCGAACAAAAATGTGGTGCTCAAAAATTCAGAATCATCCATGAATTCTTGTGCAAGATCCTCATCAGCTAGTGATAATTTTTCTCTTGAACTGTCCTCATGTGATGACCATCCTGGCAATGAAGCAGTGAGTGAGCTTTTTCATCCTTCTTTTCTTTGTTTGCCTCTTCTACTTTTTGTTATATTGTTTGTTGCTCAAGTCGGTTTAAGGTGCCTTAGGTTCATTCCAATTTTGTCTGCAGGGATCGCCCCGTCCTTTACATATGCTACTTTGTCAACTTCTTTCTAACAAACGGCTTGAAGAAATCCCCACTGTAAGTGCTAACTTCTAATTCTTGAGTTTTCTTTTCTTGTCACAGTAAAAATTAAAGGACAGATCTCACAGTTCTGTGTCTTTGAACAAATACTACCAAGTACTTACTTCTTCTCCCTTCATTTCCTAACCTGTCCTTTGCTTTTTTTCTAATGAATCCATAGATTGTGGAATGCATGATTGATAAAGTCATGGATGAGTACCAGCGTCAGTTAGCAACTCATAACAATATGGTATACTCTCTATTTCACACGGTATTTTATGTCAGCAATCTCTATTTAGAGGATGTGGAATGTTTTAATTTCTCCCTGCATCTCAAGAGTAATTATTGTTAAGAGTTAACATCTCGAATTCTGTCTAGATTGTAACTTCTAATCTTCTAATTGTCTTGATCGCATAGCTTAAGTGATAGAACTTGATATTTTACTTATGAACAGAGGGTAAAAGCCAAAGGGAGATTTGAGAGCTCCCCTATCTCTCCCAAAATATATACTAGAATATCCTCTCCATTGGCTCTATCCAGCTAAATACTCTAGCCCGTCATTTGCTTACGTCATTACATTAGTTGCAAGTGGGACCGACATGTTAACTAACAATCTAACTAAAATCTAAGGTTGTGTTTTCATATCAAGTTCTCCCTCTCTAGACCCATTTCCGTTGATACACATTTATGATTGGTGTGGTGGCCTATCATTAAATTGATGTATCTTCACTCTATTCTCTGTTTATTCTGCACTTATGATCTTTCCTTCTGCCAATTTGACAGATGAAAGTAAGTCCAGAAGACATAGCAGGATATGTATCTGATAAGTCTCCTCCAGAAAGCAGTTCTGCTTCTGCCAATGAAAAGGTAGCTGTGAAGTTATATATCTTTCGAAAATATTTTGGCAACCAAGTTAACAATTTAAGAAAATTCCTTCTTAATCTTGATGGGGTGTGTGTATATATATATTTTTTTGTTAAGATTGAAGAGGATGCAACAAGTTTTACTGAAGAAATAAGTAGTCCAGAAGCAACAACTTGTGCTGAAGAAGCAAGTTGTCCTGAAGAATTAAGTTGTCCCGAAGAATCAAGTTGTCCCGCAGAAAGCTGTCCTGAAACAATAACTGACAATTCTGATTGTTATAATAATCGTGATGAGGAATCGGAACGTAAAGCGTTGAGAAGACAGATGCTGATTGAACAGCAAGAGAGAGACATAGAGGTAGCTGGATTTCTATCATACGGGCCAGTAGTTGGTTACTTCTATGGAATACGTAACTTCAAAAAATTGATTTCTTTTTTGTAGATGTTGAAGGGTGCTCTTGGTGAAACCAGAGCAGGAATGCAGATTTTGCAAATGAAGTACAGAGAGGAATTTAACAATCTTGGTACAAATTATTAACGAAGAAGCCAAATTTTTCTATCATTCTTATACTCGCTGCCTTTAAATTTATTCTCAGTCTAATTGCTAGCTGCCTAAATTAGGTAAGCACATGAGTGGTGTGGCTTATGCTGCTTCAGAATATCGGAGAGTTCTTGAAGAAAATCGAAAACTGTATAATCAAGTCCAAGACCTGAAAGGTAGCATTTCCAGTGGCTTGGGCTTTTAGTTTTGTAATGTTAACATTCTAAAACTAATAATGGTCATGCATTACAATCTATCAGGAAATATCAGAGTATACTGTAGAGTTCGACCGTTCCTTGGTGGACACTCAAATCGTCCCTCGACCGTTGATCGCATCGATGAAGGGAGTATGAGCATTATTTCACCATCAAAATACAGCAAGGAGGGAAGGAAATCATTCAGTTTTAACAAAGTATTTGGACCTTCTGCAACACAAGGTTCACCAACTTCTTTTGATGGTCTTATCATATATTTTTCTTTTCTGATATATGAATATTTAGTGTCGACTTTCTTTCTGTGCAGGGGAAGTATTTGCGGATACTCAGCCTTTGATCCGGTCTGTGCTTGATGGATATAACGTCTGCATATTTGCTTATGGCCAGACTGGATCCGGAAAAACCTTCACTATGGTAAGAGATTAAGCACCAACATACCACAGCTTATTGTTTCTTTTTCAGTGGTGTTACTGAATATCTCATTTGTAAAACTCCAGTCAGGACCAGAAGAGCTCACTGAGGAAACTTTAGGTGTAAACTACAGGGCATTGAGTGATTTGTTTGTTCTTTCACAACAAAGGAAACAGACCATCTCCTATGACATATATGTTCAGATGCTCGAGATTTACAATGACCAAATTAGGGATCTCCTTGCGACGGATTCCACTAACAGAAGATATCCTTCCATTTTTTCTTTCCCCTCTTCTTTCTTTATTTTCTCTCATATAATGAAGCTCTTGATCTTTCTATAATGCACATCCTTAAGTCATAAATACATTGGAAGTTCGTAATAGTTCTCAAAATGGGATAAATGTGCCGGATGCAACCCTTATACCTGTATCATCAACATCAGATGTTCTAAATTTGATGGATCTTGGCCAAAAGAACCGTGCTGTGAGCTCGACTGCCATGAATGATCGGAGCAGTCGTTCCCATAGGTACATTGGCCATCAACTGAGATGGGAACTACTCTTGAAATAAGTTTAGTTTTAAGATTTAGGCAAGACTTGTAATCTCATATAATCTAATTGTTTATGTAAACAATTGCAGCTGTCTAACTGTTCACGTTCAAGGAAGAGATTTGACATCCGGAGCGACTCTTCGTGGGTGTATGCATCTTGTTGACTTGGCAGGAAGTGAAAGGGTTGACAAGTCGGAGGTAATAGGAGATAGATTAAAAGAGGCACAACATATCAACAAATCTCTTTCTGCATTAGGAGATGTTATTGCCTCTCTTGCCCAAAAGAATTCACATGTCCCTTATAGGAACAGTAAACTCACACAGTTGCTCCAAGATTCACTTGGTATGTTTTTACAATACTAGTTTCTTGGTAGGGAAACTGTCGAGTGTCTCCCTTTTGGCTGGCCAATCACATTTGCTTCTATATCTTTCAGGAGGTCAAGCCAAGACACTGATGTTTGTTCATATAAGTCCAGAGCCTGAAGCTCTTGGAGAAACAATGAGTACATTGAAGTTTGCTGAAAGGGTTTCAACTGTTGAGCTCGGTGCTGCTCGGGTTAACAAAGATAGTGCCGATGCGAAGGAGCTCAAGGAACAGGTTTTGTACCTTTTATTGTCTTTCATTTGAATGATAAGATTTGGAAGAGCATTTTCATCTCTTTCTTATTTTTGAAAAGAAGAATACCTCCCTGCTAACTGGGTCATAGTAACCACTAAATTTTTTAACCATGGTCTTTTTTCTCTCAAAACCTCTCTATATTCCTCTCTCCCATCCGTCAAAACTTAGTGGTGATCAGCAAGAAAAGTAATGGTATATACTGTCTCTCGTGCTTTTACATGACAACTTTATTTCTTAATGCCAGATAGCGAGCCTCAAAGCAGCCTTAGCGAAGAAGGAAGGTGAAACGGAGCAACATTCTCGATCAAGCACTCCAGAAAGAAGTATGGTGAAAACTTTCTCATCATCCCCTTCACTTCCTAGCTGGAAAAGTGTTGTGGAGATGTCTATTAATAGAACAAACTCAATGGAAGATGTTCGTAACGTCGAGGTATAAGTTCGTATTCAAAATCAATGTGTAAATTTTGTGTAGTTATTTAAACAAGCGATTACTTTCAATTCAAATATCTGAGACAGTCAAAATATAGATAATCCTCATGTGGGTATGAATCATCTTTTGAAACACATCTTGCTCATACATGCTTAGTTGCTAACAGGCTCAAAACAAAGCTAGCACGAAGCTGAAAAGAAGAAGCTTAGATCCACGAGACATATTACGTAACTCACAACAATGGCCGCCCATAAGTGCAGCACTCGGCAGTAGGAGGCCGGATCAAGATGATAAAGAATCGGTTTTGAGTGATTGGGACGACAAACTTACCATTAACAAGAATGAAAACTGGGATATTGAAGACAAGTTGCCTGAGACATTTGATCAGAATTGTGTTCTAGATCCTTCAAAGGTGTACCCTGAAAACCTGTTCAATACTACCGATGATTCTGATGATCATGAGGCTACAAATAGCGAAACATCAGAGCCAGAAGTAATTTGGCAGTCAAGCCTTCCACTTCCAAAAGCTACAAGCATTCCAAATGGTTTCGGATCAAAGATAAAGAAACCAACTCCTCCTAAGCAAGCCAAGAGCCCAGAAACTAGGTAACTAATCAATCTTTTTTATTTCTCTCTCTTCTTTGATCGTCGTAGTTAGAAGAATATAGTTTATGTTTCTCTTCGTCACTGAAACCTTCTCTGACATACCACGTGTCTTGAAAAGAATTTGGAAATATTCAGGAGTGCTTTTGACAGGATCAAAAGCACTTCTCACTCAAAATCTTGATGTTTAAAAGTGATTTATTAGTACCTTTTGAAAAAGAAGTAAAAAACAGTTAAAATACATTCTAGAGTGTGTTTGGCCCTGGTGCTTGTTAGTTGTTAAGGAAGTACTTTCAGTGCAGAATCAAGTACTATTTACTAAAGTGCTTATAATCAAAGTAGTTTTAAACCGATCTCTCAATCTATCTATCACACTTTATCCGTATGTTTGTTGCACTAGATTGATATATTTGATTATTTCTGCAACTAGGAGTTTCATTCCTTCATTGATTCCTTCTCCATCACGGAAACCACAAGCCGGAGTTGCCCAACCGCTGCCAGTGCACAAGGCAGCAGGCAAACAGGCATTTCCAGTTGAAGGGAAGAGGAGGGGTGGCTATACTAAGTGAGTACTGTGGGATGGAGTGTGTTCATGAACTTATTCTTCCTCATTTTTGTTTTTTCTTTTCTTGTATCTATTTATTGTTGTATATAGAAAGAGAGAAGAGAGAAGAGAGAGAGAGCGAGAGAATTCTCTGATGAAGTGGCAATAATTCAAGTTGCCTAAGTTTCTCTGTTCAATCTTCAAATGCTTGGTGATGGGGTCCCTCCTTGCACAGTCCAATTTTTTTATATATTGGTTCTAGAGTGATACAAGTTGCAACTTGGGAGCAAAAAGAAAAATAGAAACCTCGGAGTTCTTGTTTGTACCACTATCCCTTTGCACCACTGATTCCTTTTTTCTTTTAGTATTACAATTGAAACGATGGTGAGAATTCAAACATTTTATTCTATCTATAAAGAAGGTTATTAAGGGTCTGTTTTGTATACCATACGAATTTTATTTTATTTTTTTTGATTTATTGAATCCAATGATTTAGTGAATATCTGTTTGGAATGTTTATTTTTTAAAATTGTTTTTGGACTTTTTTTATTTTTTTTGATTTATTGAATCCAATGATTTAGTGAATATCTGTTTCGAATGTTTATTTTTTAAAATTGTTTTTGGACTTTGTGATCTAATAAAAGAAATTCTAAAAACAATATTGGTATGTTTTCAGTGAATTTAATAACCGTTTTTAGCTTGTTTGCCATGCATACATTCGTTTCTCTTAGTGATTTTTAAGTTTGTATCAAAATTATAAAAGTATAGTTGGGTTAATCATTGATAGCATAATGATATGTTGATGATATAGAATCCAAAACAATTTGAACAATATTGAAAAATAAAAGGGGAATTGTAATGAAGAGTATATAGTTTGTCCAAGGATTTTACAAATATGACAAATTTGTAGGTTGAAATGTTTATCTCTTGGATTAGACATTACAATTATTCTTACTCAAATCTTCTTGGTTAGAGATAGATGCAAATTACGGATGAACTAAGCTCATATTGACCAATATGAGTAAGAGTTTTGTATACCTAAGTATAAAAATATATTCTACTACTCTTCCAAATATGATAAAACTACTAGTGCAGGGTGATGTAGGCAATTGTATAACTCAAACAAGCTACAGTAAAATTCAAGCATTAGATTGTTACTTTAAATGAGAGTAGAGTAACAAAAAATGTTTTTCAATCTTAATACTAAATTTAAATAAAGTTAACTTTGTTCATTTTGGTCCATGTATTATCATAATATATTTATTTTGGTCCCTATATTTTTAAAAAGTGACCAATTTGTTTCCTATTTGCATGAACCCCTATAATACAATTTATTTCTGTATTTTAATAAATTTAGTGAATGAAGTGTCAGGCTAAAATTATAATCCAAATAAATTAAATACAAATGAAAATAAATTGACCAAACTAGACGTTTCAAAGTACCAGTACTAAAACAAATAAAAGTTGAAAGTATAGTAACCAAAATACATATTTGGAAAATACAAACACCGAAACAAACCAAAATCGAGAGTACATTTTTTTTTAAGAAAAGAAGAGACTTTTATTAAGAAGAAATAAGATCTTGATTCGACACAGGGGCCAACCAATCACGGATACAAATAAACCAACATACACTTTCCTCTAATTCGAAAGTCCTGCGAGCGAGATAGTGGGTACAAAAATTACCATGTCTGTTTACTTTATTAAAAGAGATGATGCCGCAAGCATCTTGAAGGTGTAAATTTCTTTGACTACCCACGTTATTTCAAGAAGATCACCGTCTTCCCTTCGCAACAGCTTATCTACCTCCATCGAGTCCATTTCCACCTGAATAGGATAAGAAACCATAAACAACAGGTTTCGTATCCGTTCCAGAATAGCCATAGCTTCCAACATCTTCACACTCCCACAATTATCGACGAAACGGTTGCCTACAAGAATGATGACACCTTTCCAATTACGCAAGACCCACCCAAGTCCCCCTAACTGCTGAGTCTCCGACCAAGCCGCATCAATATTCAGTGTCCAGGTAAAAGGGGAGGAGGGGTCCAGGTAATTCTTGCCTTAATTTCTCCGTTTTTATGACGTGTTGTTTTTGCTCTGGTGATTTTTCGGTCCAATCTTGTGTTGTTTTCGATAATGACTTTCCTTGCATTGTGAATTAAGGTTTGCGTATTAGGACTATCCCTTTTGAAAATCACATTGTTCATGTGCGTCCAAATTACGCACAAACCAATCATCAACATCTCCACTTCCTCCGTGTCGCATGATCTAGCATCCATTTCCAATAGTCCCAAATTTTCCAGCTGCACCTGTCAACGATTTGGATACCTTACAATCCCAAAATAGATGAGTCGCCGAATCGTTTTTCCTGCAAAACACACAACACAAATCAGTAGCAATTCGTTTCTTACAAAGATTTAATTTTAGGGGAATTATATCTTTTACAATCTTCCAACAAGCCAATCTTTATCTTAGGCACCACATTTGCATTCCAAAGTTGCTTCGGTTTGTAGATCTGCATTGGATGAAGAAGGGTTCTCTGCATTAACCCCTTCTTGTCCATCCCCAAATGATTTTGTCGTCCACATCACCTCTTGGAATATGAATTTGCAGTATTTGCTCGGTCTCGGTGGGTATAAAGTGAGCTCTTATTTCTCCAATCCCAAGTTCCCCTCTCAGCTTACAACCAAACAACATGATAATCTCATATATTATTTGGCGTGTAGATGAGTTTGAAATAATGACCCGTCCAAGTCATTCGAGCATGCCAATTGCCAACTCCAATTCAACATCTTTTTTCTTTTCTTTTTTAAATACAACAACATGTTGAAGTGAGAAGTATCTACCTCTCTACATCTACAACTCTAGAAATCTACAAGCATAAGATATTTTGTAGGGAAAAAAAAATCAAGAAAAAGAATGGACACGTGTCAGGTGGAGAGGTGGGTGTAGAGAGAGGAATGGAAAAGCAGTGGGTGAGGTTAGGAAATAAAAGATTGAACAGCAAACGTCCACTTGGCTTTGGGCGGACAATTGACCTTTCCAGCTGTGAGTGGCTAAAACCACCTCAACTGGGTCCCACCTCCTCCACGTGGCCACGTTACCTTTTTTTAATATTAAAGAGACAGCATACCAACAACAACAATTTTTTTGCCACTTCAAAAATTGAAAAGAAAAAAAAAATATATATATATTATTTTTTGAGATTCCTTTACCATTACACTTTGGATTTTTATGATTAGGGTTTGAGATTTTTCTCCCACTACATACTTTCTTTATTTCTCTTCCTTTTCATTGCACTCCCTTCAACTATGACTAGGCTTTTGCCATTTGTAATTTTCATTTTGTGTTAAAAGCATATGTTTTTTTAGAACTCGGTCAGGCACGGGTTGGATAAAGAATTATTCGTAGTAGTATTAAACGAAACCAATGATCAATATTATGTGTGATGTTTGTATGATATGAGCAGTTGAATTAATGGATTAATGTATTTCTATATAAATTTAGATTAAAAAATTGAAAATAATCGATAGTTACTACCTATACTAAAAAGGGTACGACTCTCTTTCTTTAATTTGTGAACAATTATTTACTAGGCAAATAAAAGAATTAACATCATTTTACGTTCCTTTTTCAATACTCTTTGGAACATCAATCATTAGGGCTCTGATTTTTTTTTTCTCCCACAAGCTTAATAACAATGCCTTCGATAAAATATTGCAAATATATTGATGAACCTTCAACCATTTGGCATTATTGTTATCTTAAAGGAGTTTTCCATCCGATCAAATTCTTTTTACCATTAAAATATATATATGTCAACTTCTAATTTTTTTTTAGTATAACAAGCAGAAGTGAGAATTCGAATTTATGGTCTCTTGATTAGAGACAGATGTCAATTACTATTGAACTAAGCTTATGTTGGCATATGTGAACTTAGAATTGCTTAACAAATTTTTATTCCAAAGAGATTATGATATGAATCATATAAAAAATGCTTTAAATTTGATCATTCTTGAACTTTCTTAGTATTTTTAGATCATATTTTATTTTGGTTTCTAAGCTTCCATAAATATTCATCTTGATTTCTATCATTGAATATTAGGTTACCTATTTTTAACTAATATCATACTCAATATATGTGCCTTTGGATAGAAGTTTATGTTGCCCTACAAAGTTTTAGTTAAATTTAATTGTAAACTTTGAAAACAAATGTCAAAGGTAATTTTAGAGAACTCAAATAACATCAATACAAAAATTTAGGACTAAAATATTATTTAAAAAAAAAAGTGAAGGAAAAATGCTGGGGGTAAATATGACAATTTTATGATGAAAATTATCATAGATTTGAAGCTTGTATTTTTTTTTCTTTCTTTTATAAAGTCGCCATCGTAATGCCTGCATTTTGACGTTGCTTGCAATATCATTATCACTTTAATTATTTTCGCGATCAAGTAAGTGAAAGAGAAATATAACAGAAGTCTCCCTCTATTAAAACTTAAAAAAAAATTAATTTTTAGCCTATCAACCGTGAGTAGTCCTAAGACGCCTTAGCATAGGACACAAAAATGAAAGAAGAAAATCCTCTATTTTAACGAAAAGATCATTCAAATTTTCATATTAAAATAAATACAGATGAATATTCTCTAAGGGGATTGACTTTTGATGCATTTGATGAACAAAAGAATCATTGATCAAAAGCTTTATATATAATGCTCATTGTTGGCATTACCTTTATTTTATTTTATTAACCAACTACCATTTAAAGTCAAATCTTCATTTTTTGTGATAATATATTATTGTTCATATTCATTTAAATGAATAAATAAATGTACATCATATTATATAACTACGGGAGGTTGTGACTTTTTCTTAATTCGTGGGCATTTTTCTACTACTATAGAATATATAATTTTTATATGTATTAAGTGAATATAATATTTCCAAGAATATATACTTAGTCGAAGATCGATGGAGACGAGAAAATACATATTTTTATGTCGTGTTAGAATTTATTATATTAAATTAAAGTTATTAAAAGTAAATGAGTATTTTGTTGAGATTATTCACATATACATGTCCATTGCGGTAGTTTTGAAAAACTATCATACTTTTAAGAGAATAATGTACGTAGATAGGAAACTTGATAAATTTTTAATCATGTAAGTAAAATTTTAGTTGCCAAAAAACAAAGTAAAATGGTAAAAAGTAGGTTAATGTTGAGATGATGATAATTACAATACAAGGCTAAAAAAAAAAAAGAAGTTGAGACATTGATATGAAAATGATCGTCGAATATATGTTTTATATTATTTTTCTAATTAAAAAATTTGCATTTTTATTTATTCTTTCTTCATCTAATTAATTTGAAAATATAACACAAATTATACCCACATGAAAAGGGTAAATCACTTTTCTACTTTTTTTTTCTTTACGGTTTTTAAAAAATTTATCCAATCAAACAAAAATTTAAGGTTAAAGAATTTTATTTTTATTTATTTTTAACTATATCTAAACATGATTTCTAAACATACCCTCTAACTTGTTTTTAGAAGCTCACCTAAACCAAATTTCCATTTCTTACCTTCTTTTCACCTAATCTTTGCCTACCAACACCTCTCTCTTATGAAATAACTTCCTTTTTTTTTCCCTTTTTTTTAAAACCTACATGAACAATAAAGAGTGATGCAAAGTCAAATAATAGGAAAAAAATTCATGAAAAATTCCTTCAATCAAGCCATTGATTTTCAACTTTTTCATTACATAATAATTTCCACGAGAATATTTGAATCTAAAGCCTTTTTTTTAGTTCGAATAATATATTCGAATACTGACTATTTTATTGAATGATATTGAACATAGCTCAATGAGTTAAGACACCTATACTAAAAATTCACGTGTTCAAATTCTCCACCACTATATGTTATACTAAAAATTAAAAATATATGTTGAAGTTCGTCATTTGAATCTAAAGCTTTAATGAAGTTTTTATATAAAACATTTCACCTTCTTTCAAATATTGAAAGCTGTTGAGCTTCCTATTAAGAAAGTTATAAATAAGATTCAAACAAGTTCAAATACATTATCTCATTGTACATATTTAATGTGTTGAATATAATTGTTTCTCATTTTGCTTTTATTTAAGTTTGATAGAATAAAATCCCAATCTTTAAAAATGTCCTCAAATGTACTAAGTTACCCTCGTGGGTTTGCAACCGCACCCTATGAGGGAGGGAGATGGAGAGAATCAGGAAGATGAAGAATAAAAGTAAAATGGAAAGAAATTAAAGAATAAGAGAGAATACAACAAAAAGAGCTAGCGAGAGCGAACACCTAAGACATCGATAGAAAATACAAAGACGAATTTCGAGCAAACTCACAATGTCATGGTTGAAAATATATGTTAATTACCGTTAAGCTATATTCGTTTTGACGAATGTATGAACGATGATTGCTCCAAAAAATACAGGGAAACTATCTTCTATTGGATAAAGTTAAATTATATTCTTATTTTTTATTACTTAATTAACTTTTAAATGTTTTTTTATAATTTAAAATAAAACTACCAACTTTCACATACATGGCATAGGTTTCATATTAATACATTAAAAAGTTTTTAATTTGTGTGTCTTTGTGTATGAGCTGATGTAATACTTCTTGTTTTTTAAGTTCAAATGAGTATTTTGAACTAAATCCATGGCGTGTAAAGAAATTATAAATATCTTAACTAGTTGAAAGTTATGTTAACGCTGACTTTTGACATTGTTTTTTTTTTTTTTGAATAAGACTTTTGACATTGTTAAGGCTTACTTGAGTATCACTCCACTAGTTACGACACTTATTTCCAACTAAAGTCATGAGTTTGAATCCCCACATTCATATGTTGTACTTAAAAAAAAACTATGTTGAGGTTTGGGCCTATAATGAGAAACTTTTTTTAATAATAATGTAATTTTAAAAAATGACATGAATCGAGTAGATTTGAAAGTAATTCCAAATGTAGGATATAGCTAAATCGAATATATTAGATGCTATTTAGGTGGAACGTGTACGTTAGACACAATTTTTGATTAAAGAGTACCCCAAATTACATTAGACGCAATTTTCTCTTTCATTTCATTTTAGTTCTCTTATGGATTTAATCCAATTTCATTATCTTCCTTTCCCTTTTAGTTTTTACTGTTTTTAGAGAAAGAGGAGTAACATTTTATTCTTCATGCATGCAATTTTTTACGTCGTATGCGATTTCATCTTTTTCCTTCCATACTTAAAATGTGCGCGGCTATTAACTTTCCACTACAATAATTTTGTCCATAATTTTCCTAGTTGAAAGATAATCTATCTTTGACATTTAAAAAAAAATTACATTATTCATGAAATTTACCTATAATATAGAGGTAATTTTAGACCACTGAGAAAAGATAAAATGGTTGAGGATTAAATAGAAATATGCATAAAAAGAAAGGACCATTCTGTAAATTTGGCAAGTAGCATAGAGTCAAAAAACAAAAGGACCTAAGAGTCAGAAAAATGAAATTTGAAGGGTATTATTGGCATTTAAGAAAAATGTCATTTTCAGAGACATTGCCCGAAAATCCCATCTCCAACCCCACATTTCCGCGTCTCTCTTCTCTTCTCTTCTCTCTCTCCCAATCAAATCACTGCAAATACTGTGGGTATCTCTCCTTCACCTCCTCTCTATCTCTCTCTCTCTAGAAACTCTCTCTCCCTAGAAACTCTCGCTGGGAATTTTCCCCGCCATTCGATCGACCATGCTTCCATAGATAACTTCAAGGAAACAGGAAGATTTTGTGAAATGGGGTTGCAGGATTGTCCGGTGTCGGATCCCCTCCGCTCGATCTGTCACTGACACTAAATGTACCACCTGTGAGCTCTGTGGTCCCTTCATTTTTCCTAATTTTCATCGTCATTGTAGTTTTCTTGTGAGAGACATGTTTCTAATTGCGCTCAATTTGCTTTGCTGTATGCTGGATTTGTGTTTTGCGGCTTGCTCTAGGTTTGTGGAAGAGGGAAATTTAGATGGGTTTTGGCTGTGCTTTTTGAATGATTCTGTGAATTTGCGTTTCTGGGGGTCGATTGGATTCTCAAATAGACTCTATGTTGTACATTCTTTCATTTTGGGTTAGTTTTGTTTATTCTTGTGTATTTGTAAATTGTGCAGCTGAATAGGTATCTGAAGATTTAGATCAGCGAGTGGGAATAATTCTTTTAACAGGTAGTTTGTGTGTGTGTAGTTGTTCGAGGTGTAGGAATAATTTGTGGTCTGGTCAAGATTTTTGGTTATTCCGTTTTGGCATATAAAAAATCTTTATGGTCTGTGGTGTAAGGTTAAGAGACTTATTGAATTTATTTGGACGATCAGGAATTTGGACTGTGCTCTTGGAAATGCCGAAACATAGGATGAAATGAGTCAGACAGAAGTATCAAGGATAAAGCCCCCTCTTGTTCCACTTGCAACTTTGATCGGTCGTGAGCTGAGGAACGAGAAGGTAGAGAAACCTTTTGTGAAGTATGGACAGGCTGCTTTGGCAAAGAAAGGAGAGGACTACTTTCTGATAAAACTCGATTGCCAGCGTATACCTGGAAACCCATCAACTTCATTTTCTGTCTTTGCGGTACTGTTTCCTTTCATACATGATTGTGCTCTTGGTTACCAGATAGTTTGGTTACTTCTCTTGGTACATGAATTCTATGATTAGTGAAAGGATTGGGAAAATAGGGTGATTACAAGTCGTAGTCGTAGAAGGGATAAATTCCATCTCAAATGGGATTAGTGTCTGTTGTTGCTTTAATTATATGGAGGTCATTTCATGAGAATGCAGAGAGGTTGATTGAACCTTCTATTTGCAGATTTTTGATGGGCATAATGGCATATCAGCTGCTATCTTTGCAAAGGAACACCTACTGGGTAATGTTCTAAGTGCGATTCCTCATGGGGCCAGTCGAGAAGAATGGCTCCAAGCCCTTCCTCGGGCACTAGTTGCTGGTTTCGTTAAAACCGACATAGAGTTTCAGCAGAAAGGTTTTAGCACGTTTTCTATTCCATATTGTCCTTTTTCTTGAATACTACATGTCATTGTTCGCCGTGTCCTTATGTCACATTTTATCTTAATCAATCACAGGGGAAACTTCTGGGACCACCGTTACATTTGTTGTGATTGATGGGTGGACTGTTACTGTTGCATCCGTGGGAGATTCACGGTGCATATTAGACACCCAAGGAGGTGTGGTTTCTCTATTGACAGTTGATCATAGACTGGAGGAAAATGAGGAAGAGAGGGAACGGGTGACTGCAAGTGGTGGTGAAGTAGGGAGGCTCAACGTTTTTGGCGGAAATGAGGTATAATTTTAGTCATTCATGATGAGGTATTTTGAGTATTTTAATCACTTTATCGTTGCCCTCTACCCTTTTGCAACTACCGTTCACAGGTCGGTCCTCTCCGCTGCTGGCCCGGTGGCTTATGTCTTTCTAGGTCCATTGGGGATACAGATGTAGGAGAATATATTGTCCCGATACCGCATGTTAAGCAAGTGAAGGTGACTTTTCAATCTATCAATAATTGTTTGACAACTTATTTGGAATATACCTTGACCACTCTGCTATCTTTTTCTTCTGGGTTATACAGCTTTCAAATGCTGGCGGGAGACTAATAATTGCTTCTGATGGTATATGGGACGCTTTATCTTCTGATATGGCCGCAAAGTCTTGTCGAGGTTTACCTGCCGAGCTTGCTGCTAAGCTGGTTGTGAAGGTGGGTTTCAACTGTGGCCACAAGTTGGTAATTTGTAGCTCATTACTACTTCTACCATCAAGGCTTAGAAAAACATTGATGAGAATCAAAAACTAAAGAATAGGTTTGATCCTATTATTGGTTGTAATTATGAATCTATGATGTTGAAAATGATCTTCAAAATACTTATTTAAGAAATTTGCGTTTCTTCTTTAAGGGAAAAAAAAAAAGGTCTCAAGCCATTTCTAGCCTTTTAAAACATTGATAGAAGGTACGTTTCTTTTCAAGCCTGTCAATATTTTGATTTGTCCACATTTTGTAGGAGGCTTTGCGGTCAAGGGGGTTGAAGGATGATACAACTTGCTTAGTTGTAGATATTATCCCATCCGAGCAACCTATATTGTTACCACCAACTCCAAGGAAGAAACAAAATGTGCTCACCTCACTCTTTGGGAAGAAACGTCAAAACTCTTTGGGCAAATCTGCAAATAAACTTTCTGCTGTTGGAGTTGTGGAGGAATTGTTTGAAGAAGGCTCTGCCATGCTTGCTGAAAGGTACGATTGATGCTTATCTTTAGAGGGCTTAAAGTAGGCTAGTAACAACATCTTGTTATTTAGCCAATTGGTCTTTGAAATAAAGTTTTCTTCTTTCTTTTGGTTCACTAGTTTATTTCTTTTTGTTTTTGAAGCATGGAATGATGTCTGAAGACAGTTTACTAGGATCCTTTTCATCATTTGCGATACATCATACTTCAATTAACCAGATATCATAGATTCTGTTTTCTTGTTTCACATGGAGTGCAACTTGTTATATTGATAGAAAAATTGCTCTTATGATCGTTTCCTGAGATTATTTTCTTCATTCACTAGACACAACCTTTGATTTTCTTCATTGTTGAGAAATTGCTCTTAATTCTTCCTTGTTATATCAGTAGAAAAACAGCTCTATTCTGCAGTAATAGTGCAAAATTCCATCTGAAAGTGACTTGAAACATGTTGACTTATTCCTGACTCTCTCCCCTCTGAATGGAAATGCAGGCTAGGCAAAGATTTTCCTTCAGATCCAAACTCAGGGATCTTCAAATGTGCAGTCTGTCAAGTGGATCAACCCCCAAATGAAAGTTTGTCTATGAACTCGGGGCCCTTCTTTTCACCATCGTCGAAGCCTTGGGAAGGTCCGTTCCTCTGCACAACTTGCCGAAGAAAGAAAGACGCCATGGAAGGAAAAAGGCCAACAAAACCTACAATAACCGTTTAGTAATTTATCCCATAACATAGTTATATGTCGATAACTCCATATAATTTTTTTTCCTCATCTGGCAGTGTGAGCATGCTTGTTTTTTTGGCTTTCCCTGTGGTGATTGTTATAGCTGCGTGTAAGAAAAATGAGGTTGAGATTAAAAAAGAAGTTAGTAGAAGAGATGTTTTGGAGACTTCTAAAAAGCTTGCTTTGATTTGGTTTCTTGCTCAGCTGTTGGACTGACTGACTGACTGACAAGACACACAAACAATGGATATCAGACAGAGTGTCTTTGATAGTTTGATTGCTAACAACTTTAATTTTTAGAGTAAATTGGTGATTGTCCCATTGTCTTGCCATTCTGTCATATCCACTTCTAGTTTGCTTATTACTATGGTTCAAGATTGTTTATGCCATTTTCCCTTAACGTTTCTTAAACTGTGTTTATAAAAATTTCGGTAGCTCTTCACAGTTTTGAACCGGACTTTGAAAAGGCCTTATGGGATTCAAGCAGTAACAGACAATCAAATAGTCTATTTAAAGTCTGCCTAAATCTGTGGATTTGAAATTTTTATGCGTTCATACCTTTTTGAGGAGAAATGCATTTGAAAAAAAAAATCATTAAATGAAGCCGTCACAATATGACTCTTCTGTTGGATGCATATTTGAAATTTACAAGTCCCTAATAATTATGGGATACACATTCAAAATAGGTCTTGTAATTTTCTTTCATCCCTTCAACGTGCAAAGCTAACTGCATGGAGACTTAAGACATCAGCAAAGGTAGCTCTAATGAACCTATAATTTTCCTCGCCAATCTAACACTAAACTAGAATCTCAAAAAAAATAGCGTTTAAACAATTACAAGAGTGGATTACGGCGCTTCAGTATAGCTCAATCTTTGAATAGGAAGCAGCATCATCTTTCGGGGCTCAAATTACAAAGAAACACAAGCTTTTTGATTGAGACTTTTGATAATGTGTAGATCTTTGTCTCGTTCTAAAACAACCCTTCTTCTGTCAGTTACAACCCATTCAAAAAAAAAAAAAAAAAAACACACATCAGACTGCGAGAAAGAATGAAAAAGTAGCCATGCAATGCATTATTACCATGTTGAGTAATCATGTTACCAAAATTTTCAGGAAAACTTACTCAAATCGTCCAAAGAAATATTGCTGGCACTTTCTGCAGGTTTTAAAAGGCGAATCTTCCCTGCAGATACGAAGAATGGCAGTTAAAAGGAGTCGATAATAAAATCCTTTACAGATCAAACTTGAACTAACATGTAGCATAACTGTCATCTGTGCATGGTTGTAAATACTTTTCTGTCATACTGTACTAAGATTTGGTTAAATTATCATTTTAGTCCTTTTAAACTAATTTCAATTTAGTCCCTAATTTTAAACTTTTTAACTTGGTCCCAATGGTTATGGTTAGGCTAAGTCTTACAAAACATCTCTAAACTTACCAAATCTTACCATTTTCTTACTTGATACAATCTCAATCACATCCAGAGAAAACATGTTCGTAAAAAAATTGTCAACTTTTTGTGATACTAGAGAAGTTTCAAAAGAATTAAAAAAAAAAATCATAAGGACCAAATCGAAACTTTTTAAATTATAGACGAAACTGATACCAAATACTAATCTTAGAAACTAGAATAGAAATTTCCTAAAAATAATGATAGGCTTCTCCTTTATATGCATAAAAAGACCATAAATGTTGTTGGATGAAGACTCTTCATATTAAGTTGACGTGTTCAACTAATTTCAGATAAATGTTGAAAGAAGGAAATCCAAAGATAGTATGTGTTGCAATACCATCGCGTCGAACACATATTTCTGGAACATTTTTTACTTCACCGTTGATGCTGTCATTGTACACTCTGGTCTCAATGTCGCCCTCAACATAAACCGATGCGCTGACAGCCCACCAAGAATCAGTGAAATTGTATAGACAAACTACGTTTTATGAGAAGTTGAGGTCATACTCTTTAACAAGTTGTTGAACTGCATAAGCACCAAGTGGTTCATTATGCACAGCAATACGATGCCACTGAGCAGGCTTTGGCAGATCCTTTGCTTCAACAATTCGTTGGTCAAACATTCCTCCTGTTCCAACTGTAAAGATAGTTATCGTGCGCCCGTTTCTCAAGATCTTCTGTACAGGGGCTTGCCCCACCCTTCCACAAATTATTGCCTGTCACCATTGATTATACTTTTAAACAGAAGAATAACAGGTTTGAAGAAACAATATCCTTGGTTTTCACATAATCTTATCACCTGAATCAAAGATAACTGCTTTTGCTTAGTTAAGGTGGGACTTTTACCTAAGATTGTGATATAACCCTCCAATGGAGACATTCTATTGATTGCCAAAAGAGAGGACAACCAGAACTCCACAAACATTCAGAGGTCTGGTTCTCTCCCTAACTCACTCTAATTGTTGCCTATCTTCTCTCTCATTTACAATGCTTATAAATCACTATCATAACTGTCTAACCGTGAAGTCTTAAAATATATGCACCTATATGAACTCCTACTCACTTACATCATACTTACAACCTCTAGCCACGTAAAATTCTCATTCTTCCCCATAAGAATCTCTCAATTATCCCCTACATCCTCTTCTTTTATTCTTTCTACAAGCGGTTTCCCTTCTTATCAATGCCCCCTAAAACTGATTAACGAAAGAGGGGCATGGTACATCTCTAAGAACGCAAAATATGGATCCTTTTGTTTTTTTGATAGGTTGTAAATTTGACCCAAGTAAAACAGTCACAAGAATAGATTACAGATATAAGATTCCACTTCTTGGGTCAAATTACCAGCAACCAGAATTCAAATCTCAGCTTCTAAAAATGGAACGCATCTGAGAACAAAGATCAAATACCTTATGTACACCTCGAAATCCCCAACCTCGCCTGGGATCCACACCTTGGGGCTGTAATTCTACTTTGTCATCGAACATATCATCATATTCTTCTTCTTCTCTATTGTTCTTCTCAACATCATTGTCACTTTCAGAAACACCGGTAGAGAACCACAACTTTGAGCTTGTTTGCCTACTTGCCACTACAACGAAACGTTCAATAATTACCCAAGTCATCCCTCCAGCACAAAGGTTACAGTTACGATAAACCCAATACACAAATCAGTCAAGTTCTAGCCAGCCTCTCAAATTTCATAATAAAATAAAGTTCGCCCCCCACGTATTTGATAAAAGTCCACTTCGAAAATCAAATTGTGGAAAGCACAAAAGCTGCGTTCAAATATCTAACCACATTTTCTACACTTGACCATCGAAATGCATGGGAAACTCCTTCATCTCTCAACCAAAAAAGCAATTCAAACAACAGAAAGAACATACGCCTTAAACAACAAAATATAATCACAGAGAGGGAGAGAGAGTACCAAATGAAGACGCGGGAAAAGTTGAAGAAGGAATTCTGAAATGCTTGGCGAATCTCAGTGCGACTGAATTCATGTTCGTCGAGAGAGCGCAGAAATGGAAGGGACGATGCGATGCGATCAGGGTAGAAGGAGGGTTTTAGCCTTAAATAAAAAGAACAATTTTTATTACAATTACAAGCATCAAATTAACCTATGAGTTCAACAATTTTTTTTTTTTTTTGACAAATTGATATCAGTATTAATGTGTGTTTAGGAGTGATAGTGGAAATAGAAATTTTCAAAAAAGAAATAGATTTAAGTAGAATTATTTTCCAAAATCATCATTCATAGTTTAAAAATTAATCTAAAGTGATTTTAAATTTTTCTAAAATCAATTTTCCAATTTACAAAACATTATTAATAGAAAGGAAAGTGATTTTTAACCATGCCAAAATCACTCTCAAACATACGTTTAATTGAGCATCATTTAAGCTATATTTTAACAAGATTTTATATGGGAAATTGACACCAATAACTTTCCAAAGTTTTTGGAATGCTTTTTAATTGTGCCCAATAACCCACTTTAATATTTAATTGAATTAAAATTGAAAGGATTGTTACCTCTCTGTTCAAAAATCAAGTCGTTGATCCTTTTGTCTTCTCCTTCAAATTTCTTCTATGTTAATTTTTGTTATTTTCCATTGATTTGAATGTTAGGGTTTTGATTTTCATTGCTGTTGGGTGGTTGAATGTTAGGTTTTTTCGTCGATTCCATTTTCCGGTGTTTTTTTGGATGAACGAAAACATGAATAACATTGCATCGATTTAGGTTTCGTTTCTCTTGTATTTCATTTTTCAAAAATAAGAAAACTGTTTACTCTTTGTTTCGTTCATTGCTTTTGGTTCTTTAGTGTATTTTCTATGAAATTTAACTATGTGGTCTCTGTGTGTGAGGTTTGTTTGAGAAATATTTGTGGTGGAGGTTGAAGAAGAAGGGTGAACTCAGGCAAAGTGGGATGGATCTCGTGCGAGGTTAAAGAAATCCAAACCTGGCTCGAGGTTTCTAAGCCTCTGTCCAATTTCTCGGGAACGACCTCGGTCGAGGTTGGCCCGAGGGAATTCAAATACACACAACCTCGTGCGACATTTGTGCTTTTTGTTATTTTTCTCGGGTTCGACCTCGGGCGAGGTCGAGCCCCAGGTATTCGGAAGAGGCTGAAGGTAACCTCGAGTTTGAGCCTCGAGGCTCGACCTCTTCAAATACCTCGGGCTCAACCTTGCAGTTAACCTCGAGGTTGAGCTCGAGGTTGAACATATTTCGAATACCTCAAGCTCAAACTCGACTAAGGTTGTCTCGGGAAATTTTCCAGAGCGTCCAAAACCTTCCTAAATCCTAAACCATGCTCGAGGTTACTCCCACTTCGTACGAGTTCAGTCTTCTTCATCCTCCCATCACCTCAACCTCCGACATTTCAACAAACATTACACCACCACCACAACACAGAAGAACCACAAAGAGCAAAAAATCAAGAACAAATAAACAAAGTAGATTTCCTTTCCCAAAAATGAAATCCAAGTCGATGGAAAACTAAATTGATGGTTTGTCATTCACGTATTTCTTCATCTAAGCACCGAAAAACAGAATCGACGGAAAAAAAAGACCATTAATTCCTCATACGCAATCAAAAACCAAGTCCTAATCTTCAAAATCTATCGCCCACTATATACATTAACAGAAATCGAACATATCTCGAAGTTTTAATCTTAAGATTAACTTTCTTGCCAGAGGAATTAGCAATGGGAGAACAAAGAAGAAATCTCAAATAGAGAAGAAATCTCGAAGAGTTTCTTTTTTGAATTGAAGGGTATTGATATAATTTCCTTTCAATTTAAATTCAATTAAATATTAAAGTGGGTCATTTGGACACAATTAAAGAGGGTGGATCATTTGAGCATTTCAAAAGGTTTTGAGGTTATTTGTGTCAATTTCCTTTCACAAAAAAAGAAAATTTATTTATATATATATAGCAAAACAAATACAAAGATGTTCGAGGATGTTCTGTTTCTTGAATTTTATTTTATTTTTTTAACATGGAAGATAAAACAAGTAGAAGACAGATTATCCCGTCAAAAGGTGAAAAGAGGTTGTCATTCTACAATTAGAGGTAAAATATGCTAATATAGACAAAGGCCTCGACTCTTTTAGGATTCGCTAGATTAAGGTCTTTTCGAGTGAAGCCAATAATTTCGGAGTTGTTTGTATCCTAATTGTTCAAGAGGTGCCTGACTTTGAGCAAGTTGAATTCTATGGTTAGATGTAAGATCTACTTTGATTGACAATTGCCTTAAACCTTAAACAATAGTCATGATTTGAGAAGCTTAATAGGCTATTCCCTTGTTATAAATTTTGTTCCATAATTTTGCCCTTAGAGTTTTGGATTATCCATCCCATAATCAATTTCTATTAGCGTATCAAGTCAACTGTTAAAAGTATGAATAATTTTATAGTTTGAATTCCTATCATCTTACAAGAAAAAGACATTAAATAAAGAGGTCGTGAGTTCAAATCCCTCTCCCAACATATTGTACTAAAAATAAAAATCAATTATATTGAAGCTTACATTGCTCTACCTAGATCAATCTAAACAGAACACAAGTTCATTGCTCCTCATGAATTGTGTAAGAAAATACATCGCATCATCAAACAATCTTCACCAAAGTCTAGTTTAAATAATTTTACCTACCAAGCGAAGTTCAAGTAATGAAGCTACCTCTGTTATCTCTTCTGCATGTCAAAGGTAAATAGTAATCTTTCATTTTTGTGAATAATTTGAGACTCAAGCTGACGTGTAAAATATCTCAAAAAATGAAGTATACAAATTGGAACTAGAAAGGGGCAAAATTAAGTGATATATAGTCCTCCATAAAAATATGCTAAGCACAGGCAGCAACAAATTGGTCTGATCCAGGCCTCCCTCGAATAGATAGATAGGTAAAACAAAACAAAAAAAACTAAAGAAAAGATGTACTTAAAATTCTGGTCTATAAATTGGTAGACAATCATTAAGTTAAAAAACAAAAAGGCCAACTCTTCCACCAATAATCTTCTGCCACGTAAATGTAGCACAACAGATCACAACTATTACTACAACCTTCGCTGCTGCTTCTTCCCATCCCTTCTCAATAGTAGCAAAAGCAAGTGAGGATTATTTTTTTCCGCAAGTTTTCAACTTTGATCAAACCCAAAATTTTCTTCACTCCAAATCAACTTTGCCAGACTCCCCCCCACACATTCAGCGTTCCGTGCTACCACGAGCGGGAACTCGGGATGAGGACCACGACGACCTTGAACTTCCAAATGCTGGTCTGCGATCATCACTGCGCCAGCTGTCTGGTTGGGATGGTCGACTGTCCGGCCTGCTGCTTCCCCATCGATCAGATTCAGGTGGTGCATTAGGGCTGGCACCTTCAGGCCGTCGGAACCTTGGCACATATTTTCCTGGAGTCGGGCCAGCAGGAGCAGCTGCAGCAGGAGCAGCAGTCCCAGACTCCAGAGGCCGAGAACCAGTAGAAGCATCAGGTCTAGCAGGCGCATCGGTTGATCTGCCACCACCAAAGAGCGATTCTTTCCGCAGTCTTTCTTTTTCTTCCAATTCTCGCTCCCTCTGCCTCTGCTTCTCAGCAATCTCATCCAATTTCGCCTTGCGTTCAGCTTCTTCCCTCTTTCTCCTCTCAGCCTCTGCAAAGTCCAAAAGATGCCGTAAGCAAAATTCGACAAGAGGAAACAAAACACGACCACAACATCAAGGCGTACCAAAACCACCAAAATAGTTTCTCAATAGCAAAGCCAGAAGAAAGAAAAAAATGGAGAAAGAAGTTTGATAAGATGCATTTTGAAAGCCCAGATATTTTTTTTATAAGAAACGGAATATATTGAACCAAAAAGGAGAAAACAGCCTTATTAAACCAAAAAGGAGAAAACAGCCTTACCACATTACAGCTTGCCAGTCACAAGAAAGTAAAGCTAAACTGTAATTACCTTGAATATTGGAAATCAATGTATACATAATGAAACAGATCGTTGGAAGAAAAATTTTGAAAAAGATTAATAATTGGATCATGGGTGAGAAAACAAAACTTCTATCGAAGAGAGGAATTGGGTAGATTTATGGATGGCGGTGGTTGGTTTAAGTGACATTTTTTATTCATCTGAGAGGTTTCTCAAGTCTTGCAAACACACCCACCTAAAACTGATGAAGGCTCCACTCTAATGTAACCCAATAGTAGAAACTACGATGGGGATGATATTCCAAAGAATTCTTGAGATAATATATATATAAATTATAAAAAGGAAAAAACATGAAACCTTTGACGGTGTTTGACCCCATAGAAAACAAGAACATTTCAAACAAATACCTTCTCGCTTGCGTGCTTCCTCCTCTTCACGCAATATTCTAAGCCTCTCCTCTTCGCGCCTAACATAAAAGATTTTCTTCCTCTTAGCCTCCCTTTCCGCTTTCCGGGCCTGAATTATTTGCCTGATCTGTTCTTCTCTCTCAGATCTACGTCTGTTGAACTCCTCTTGGCGAAGATTAATGACTCTTTCTTGGAAAATTTTCTAAAGAACAGGAAAAAAACGTTACAAAGTTTCATATTCTTGGGCTATTTCATTGAGAAGAATGAAAAAATATAAAAGACATGTACAAAACAACAGTCCAGCAAAAGGAGTCAAAGTAGCTCCAATCTAGCAAGATCAGACCTAACCTAAACAGTAATTACAAATATCTTTGAACATAGAAGCAGGGAAACCTCGCCTTTCCAAAACCTCTCAACCCCTCAAAAGATCTTGTTTCTTTTATTCCAAACATCTCATGGAACAGCTAAGAAACCCACCTGCCACAAAAACCCCCTTCTGAGAGACCGCAATTTTCCAACAAAACAGTAACTTTCCACTAACCAAGAACATCAACATTCCACAAAGACTGGAGGGAAGATTTGAATGCAGGGTGGGAGAGCCACAAAGAAGGTTACAAAGTTACATCATATGTTAGAAGGCAACTATTTTTGCAACGATTCATAGTCATGTTCACTTCAGAACATATATGGAGTAAAGAATTTAGAAAAAAAAAATCCACATCAATGACGACACAAGAACAAATATAGTAAATTTTGGTCTGAAACCTATAAAGGTAAATAATATACTGAATTAAATTATATACTAACATTGACATTTATATATACTTTTCGTATGGTTTTGATCATTTAAATTATTTGTGTCGAACAAAAAAAAATTATTATTGGTTACGTTAGCAATATTCAATAAACTATTTAATAAGAAAATTGGAATATGAAGTCGTGACTATATTCAAGAGATGTCAAATATTATTGAAATCTCAGTAACCAACACACTACTGAGAAAAGAAGAAGTTGGTTCAAATATAGAACAAATTTTGATGTCAATTTTAATCAAGAATTTTAGTAATTCAATTACCCTATAAGATTTTTTTTAAATCACCAGATAATTAAACATAAAATATCATATGATTACAGTACATGATAACCAAGTGAATCCTAAAAGTTCGGCAAATAAAGATCATTATCGACCAAAAAACATGAAACTAACTACAAACCTTGCTCTCCAACATTCGAGCCAATCGATTCTTCTCCTTGAGGTCACCTTCATGGCGCTGCTGGCTTAACTCAACCTCCAGCTGAAAAGCAAAAGAGGAACTCCATCTTTTAATGAAATAAAACTTTAAAAACTCCTATTAACTAATAACATATCTCCCCCTCTGCTAATCACTGTATGTTTCGAAATGTTAGGATGCAGATACAGAAGCTAAACAAAGTATGATCAAAACATGATTGATATAAAAACTAATTGGAGGCTTTAATGCTTTGATTTAGGCTAAAGCATAAAAAGCTGTAGAGGCGAGGCCACAAAAATATATCAGACACTTTTCTTATGCATGAGAAATTATTTGCCTACGAACTATTAATCAAATCACATACAAGTTTTCTTGGTCTTCTATAACCAAGACTTTTTGTAACTACAGAGTGACAAATTTTTTCCAATTGGGATATCTCATCTCCCCTTTGGTATTGTTCTCTTTTGATGATGAATCTCCGTTTCTTGTCAAACGAAAACCCCATATACTAGTTTAATTTACCTAGTTCCCTACATACTCCAACAGATTCAAGTTCAATCACCCATTGAGAATTTGGAAAAAAACAAAAACTACAACTAAACATAAATAATTAAAGTTCCCTTCAATATATTAGGAAAACAATTCAGAAAGCCAGACCTGCTGATCCCGTTCATGAATCATTCTCTCTTCAAGCAAACGTTGCTGGAATGCAGCATCAATTAACGTTGCTGCCTCTTCTCTTTTTGCTCTTTCTAGATAGTCCATAGTTTTGGCTAGCTTTTGTAATTTCTTCTCCATTTCCTGCCTCTCCCTTAATTGTTCGGTCAGGGCCAATTGCATTAAACTTTGTTTAGTCAACTTTTCCTGGGGATGTACACCCGTTGATTAATCAAATTCCACATCCTCTAAAAATGAGAAAAGAATTAATAAATGAAACTCACAGAATCAAGAACCGGCTTCCTGCTTCCCTTCTTTTTCCCAACACGCTTTTCAGCTTCCTGAAGTAAAGCCTGTGCTTCTTCAAGTTCCCGCTCCTCCATTTCCCTACGAAGCCGTTGACTTTTCCTTTGTTCATATTCAGCAGCAAGCCGCTTTTGTTCAGCCTCTTCAGTTATCTTCAGTAATTTCAACCTTCTTGATTCCTCCTCGCGTTCCTAAATAAAGTTTACCACAATTTTAACCATTTAAATACCCCAACAAAAAATGCACAAAGGTTAATCACAGTTTGATGAGGGTACCATTTCCAAAAGTTGCCGTTCCTGCTCTTCCTTCCTTTTCTCAATTATTGATTTCCGAGCAAGAAGCTTCTTGTGCTCTTTATCAACAATATCTGTCAAATCAGGCAATATTTCAACAGTTTTCGATGCTTTCCTTACTGGAGGATAGATCATGGCTCTTGCTTTGTTTAAGGATTCAGCAAGAACAGTCAAGTGGTCCCGGAGCCCATCTGATTCAATACCCTAAATCAATCCATAAAAAAATAATTACATTACAAACAGCCATTTAAAAAAATATACAGAAAAGACTGTTACTTCTGCAAATCCTGATTTAACATACAGAAAAAGATGGTCAATCCCCTAAATTCTAAAGAAATAAACTGAACAAGATCTAAAGATAGGCTAAGACTGATGTCAACTAACACACAAAAACAACAGCAGAGACAAAATCAGAGTTCAATTATAATCTTAAACAGCGGTCAAAAATCGGTTGGGTTATATAATAATTTTTTTTGGATAAGAAACAATTAGTTGGGTTACATTATAATGTAAAAGAAATTGTCCCTTAGTGCAAATAAAAGAATAAATAAGAAAAACAAGAAATTTCCAATACCAAATTGCCAAATAACACGATATTCCTTGAATGATCAACTTTCATAGCAATGAAATTTTGTTTAACCGCATCAACTGAAATTTTCTCCACGACAGAAAAATCAAAATATGGAATCATCTGGGATAGACTCTCTATTTTCATAGTCTGATAGACCTGGGAGACCTGGCAAAACATAGATTAAAAAAAGTTCAGTACATTGTAAATAAAACGAGTTTACCAATATAAAAAATATATACAAAAGTACCTGCTGAAGCAGCCTCAGGGTAGCAAGTTTCTCAAGAGCTGGAACATATTGGGACAATTGCACTTCAGGAACAGATGAAGCTGATGAAAGCTTACCTCCAAGCTTTGATATTTTGTTTAGCAAGGGTTGCAATTTTATTGCAAGATCAAGAGGGAAGAACTCATGCTCCAAAAGATGATAGAGATCTTTAACTTCCTGAGTTGCACAGCTCAGTACTCCTTTAGACACCTAAACAGAAGTATAAGTCTACTAAGCAAATAGAACTAGAATTATTGTTTACATACCAAAGGTTATTGTGAAGTGTACTTAACTTGCATGGATTTTTCACCATATATGAAAATACGTAGTTCTTTGCATTAAAAAAAGGTGAGGCAGAAATTATTGCACTATACATCAGCCCTAATACAAAGTTTTTGAGAGTTGTTCATCCTTGGCTGACACATTATGAAGCTTATTAACATTATTTGCTACTTCCAATATGAAGCATGATGTTAATTACAGGTAATTTCAGAAGGTCAGAGGGAAATAGTCCGCAAAATATCAGAGTAATGCAAGTCAAACATACCAGTTCAGAAAGAAGATTTGCCCTTGAAAGCTGTATAAAACATAAACAGAAAAAGAATATGAATAAGGTAACTTTCAGGTTGTAAAAAATATAAAAGAAAATTCAATTAGGACAAGTTGCATTACCACATCTCTACTTTCAAGTTTGGAGTCTAAATTGAACCCTATAAGATTAGCCATCCTCAAATTCCGCTCTTTCTCATGTTCAAGCTCTAAATGTGAAGCACCATGCTTGGAGTCATAGGGGGGCACTGCAAGTGCTGCTAAAACAACAGATGATGCTATCAGTTGTAAGTCCTTCTGGCTTAGATTTTTGTTGAAACTCTTCTGAAGGGTGAAGAGTTTAAGCCATGCATAGGCATGATAAAGATTACTATCCGATATCCAGAAGATCTCTGTTAATTTGACATAATAAACCACCATCAAGGATGGTTTAGGTGTTTTCTTAACCATGCACATCAAACCATGAATATCTTCCACAGAACGAAAAGCTTCCTGCAAATAATGGTAATAAAGAAATTGTTTGAATATGCCATTATTTGTAGAGAAGAAAATCATAATATGAATAACGTAGAATTCTGGAAGTGTATAGAATTTAAAGTTATTGACAGAAAGTCGAAGAAGAAATCATGAAATGGATCTTTGGAATTAATACATAACCCCACTTCTCTTTATAAAGAAAAATACTGAAACAAAAAAATTCATACCTGCCAGAGTTCAAGCTCTGTGGCAACCTTCAGCTGTTCGAATCTTGTGTCTAGGTACAATTGCAAGCTCTCTGGAGCAGATAGGTCAGGCCGGTCTCTTTGGTCTCTATACTTGTTGAGATTGGCCAGATGATTTCTGATAATTTCACATAATCTGCGAAATTCAGTGGTTCTTTTATACAGCTTACAGAACTGGAATGCACGATGGGCTGTCATCTACAAATGAAAAATGCCAGCAGAAATGTTACATCTTGTTGTAGAAAATTCTACTTGCTTCATCCAGTCTATACACTGTACAGAACACATCAAGGACAATAAAAATGCAGATTCTTCTAATAACATTAACAGCAGATTATGAAAAGAGAACTTGTTATTGTTGAAGTTTTAACTAACACTAAATAGACAATGTCCAAACTGATAAGGCATGTGATTTAGTCAATAATAAAATGGTCACAGAAATCCTATAGAAAACCAGCCTGCCCACCACCCCAGGTTCAACACATCATAGCTCAATCTTCATAACATTGACTAACTAATTTATAGCTTCCAAGTTATCACTAAAAGAATAATAAATAAGTAAATAAATAATATTCTAATGGAGAAGTAGTTCCAAGAAGACCTAAAAATATTTTCCAGGTACAGACGAACAAAAGCATTCTCAAATGTCAAATCCTTCAAGCATCAGAAGTGGGAATTCAACTACTATTCTAAGGCCCAATATCAATCCCCACTCTAATACAAAAAATTGTAGGATGACATAAACTTAGAAATTAACCCATAAACCAAATTGCTAGCAATTTAGACATGGCCTACCGCATAAAGCGCCTCCAACTTCGAGTTATTCCTCAGTATCTCGAGAACTGTTCGATATGTCTCCCATAAAAATTTAAACCAAGGAGTAACAAGTTCGCGATCAGATCTATCCTTTCCCTTTTCCCCACTGACATAACTAAGCATCAGATCTTCTGGTCTTTTATCAGCTTCCAAGTCATCAACATCAAGAGCTTCTTCTAATGCTTGAGCTTGACTACGAGCCTGTTCTGCCTTCTCAGTAGAAAGATGCATAAAGTGCTTGATTACTTCCTCTAAAGAAGTAACATTGACTTGTTGGCAAACAATACGGTATTGAATTAAACCATCCTTAGCAAACCTCCCTTTCCTCATGTCCACACAAAGCTCAACATACTTAAACATAATCCTCTCAAGAGGTTTCTGCCATGCTCGATATTTCTTGGAAGTGATAAGATCATGAAGGGCTTGCAAGGCATCTTGCTTCTGGCCAACATTGATGAGCTCTGGATACATGCAAGGAGAATAAAATTAATACTTGGAATCCAAAAGATTTCCTACCAACTACACTTTAAAGTATGTAATACACATTACAAAATAAGAAAAAGGAAATGAATTGAAAAACACTTGCAAAAAATTGATGAGCCAGATCACATTAAACGATGAAATATCTAAAACTTGAACTTGTTATCTAAATTATATTGTGCAAACGCCATACGCCACAAAAACCAGCTTCCAATTAAATAGCACGACAGTTGTATGAAGACTGAATGCCATACACCAAACTTTCAAAATTCAAATTACTTAACACACAGACATAAACACCCAAATAATATATACTTTCTCAATTTGTCACTGAACCATCTCTCCAACAAACAATAAATGGAGAAAATTTCTTCAAGTATTTAAAGTGTAAATTATACTACTAAAACAAAGTACCGCAGAAAATTCATGGCATATTTCACTCACAGATAAAAGTGTATTCTATTGCAAACTAGAAAGAGAAAATTATGTTGTTCACCTTCAGCACGCTTTAAAGCATTCTCTGGCTTGACAAAAGAAGTCATATCTCAATCCGATCTTCAGCTCACTCAAGGACAGCATGCAACGAAGAGTTACCTGAGCCACCAATGAAGAACCATTATGAGGACAGAAAGCAAACGAAAAAAAAATTAAACAGCATTGCTAGTCCAACATCGAAGGTGAGGTGATTCCTATCTCCATTTCCTATGGGGAGAGTTTTAATAGATTCACCAAAACCACGATAATTTAGAACGACTCGAAATCCAATCGATTCAGATCATACTTTTGAATCGAGAATTGGAACGAGTCGGAAATTGATCGGTGTCCGAATCAAGAACAAACTCACCTGAACAGTGGAGAAAACTAAGAGAAAACGCAGAAGAAGAAGAAGAAAAGAACCGGCTGATGGCGAACGCAGAAGAAGGAGGAGAAGAAGAAGAGGCGGCGGCGGAGAGGAAATAAGAAGATAAAAAAAGTTAGGGCTGGGCCAAAAGTTAGGGCTCGGCTGGTATTTATTTTTCATTTATTGTTTTTATTTTTTGTTTATTGTAACTAACTTAAATATTATTTTCCTTTCGGAAAAAAAAAAGACTTAAATTTTGTTTTTATTTTTGTTACTTATTAATTATTTTTATATAACAAATCAGAATTATTTTTAATAACATGTAATTCGTACGTTTTGTGATATTTTATAGTTAGTACTATTAATTTGGATATTTGGTAATAAAATTAGTCAAAAACAAGATACTAATTTTTTTTTGTCAACTTTTGTATATATCTAAGAGTTCTACATGTAATCAACACCAGAGATAGTTCGACATTTTCATAATACTGCAAAAAAATCGATAAAGTATGAAAAATATCAACAAAATATCATTGATACTAACATGATATTAATATTAATCATTTTTATCTTATTTATAAATGGTACAATATTTATTTGTTAATTTAAATATTTTTTATTTTTATAAACTTTCCATATATACCTATTTATATTAACATTTTATCGTTATTTCCAACCTTTCTATCGATTGAGATTTGACATTTAAAACTTTGGTTAAAAAATAAATTTCGATACCTAAATATAAATATTTTTATGATTTGTTGAAAAAATACATTATTACTAATGAATTTTATATTCAAATTATGACGACAACTATCTTTTAAGAAAGTTTATTTCTTTAAAAAATGTGATGAATTTTATTTTAATTAAATTGTATTAATTATTTAGTGACTATTTAATAGAGTACAAAGTTACGTTTGATAGTATTTTTTTTTTTCTATCATTAAATTAAGATAAAATGAATCAATTGTTTTATATATTTTAAATAAAAATAATAACATACCAAATAATGTAAATTAACAAACTTCAACAAGTATGCACGAATATTTGAAAAACATTAAGATTGATTATAGAATAACTTAAAAATAACCATGGCAAAGGAGGGAATTGATGTATATGGTTTTTTAGAGATATAGGATCACCTCTACCAAATTGCTATTAGACCAAGTGCAAAAAACTCAAAGATAAAATATTTTAGAGAAAAGTATAAGTAAAAAATATATGGAGAATAAAACTCAAAATGTTGGAGATGGTGACATTTTATAGTGATATGAAATAAACAAAACTTTTATATTCTATAATTAAATGTAATTAGAGATGAACATGGTTATGGGCGATATTAAGCCCTAAATAAATCTCATAGGTCAATACCAAATACCAAAAAGTACATGAATCATGCCAACAATAAAGAAAGATTTAGTCCAATGACTAAGACCCAATGACCAATTGAGCCAAATAGCTGTCAAGCTTACCAACCCGGTCGATTTGTGACCGAGCCAACCAGACTGATTAGGCCTAAAGGCTAGTAGGTCGCATAATTGAGATGACCACTAAGTAGATTGGTCAACATTTGGTTTACTAGGCCCACAAGCCAACTAGCCAAGCTGGCCTATGACTGACCATGCCCAATAAACCAGTTGGTCGGCCTAAGGCCAAGCCGACCACATAGTTCGGTTGGACGGTCCGTAGTCAACCAGCCTATGGGTCAACATTTTCCCGTTTGTCTTGTGGGCTAATATTCACCATCCAATCGGGTAGCCTAGTGGTGCTCTTGAACTCGACGATTTTCTCAACTATTAAGAAATTGGACCTTCGAAATTATACAACATGAATTCAAAGGGAATAGAGGATGAAGTCTCGTAATCAATATACACTACAAAAACATATTTCTTATTACACTTCATTAGGGGTGTTTAAAAAATCTAATAACCGAGCAACCTGGACAACTCAACTAAGGGTTGGTTGGGTTAGAAATTTGTTTGGTTTGGTTCGCGGATTGCAGAATTTTCTAAACGGTTCAACACAACTCAAACTCAACCAACCTTAAATTAAAATAATATATATGTATATATATATATATATATATATATATATATCATCTCCCACCTCTCTCAGCTTTCTTCCCCCTTCATCTCTACCTCTCTCTCCCCCTCTATCCCAAAAACCTACGATTCATTTTTTTCAAATTTATGTAGTTACTAATTTTCAGGGCAGGAGAGCATGAAGGACTTTTTAGCCATTGTGGATGGAACTCTGTGATGGAAAGTATGAGCTGCGGAGCAGAGGGTGAAGCAAGGGATGTGGTGGAGGATTTGTGAAGGGGTTTGTAGAGGGAGTTAATGAAGGAGGAGAGGGGGAAGCATGCGAGGAAAGAGGGCCGGTGAGATTTCAAAGATGATTAAAAAGGCTATGGTGAAAGGTGGGCCGTCTTAGACCAAATTGGATACGAACAACCTCTCCTCCTCCACCACGTGACCCTCTATCCCACTTCCCTCCACAGCTTCTCCTCTGCCGCCTGCCTCCCTTCTCCCTCTATCCCTCATTCCCTCCCTCTAAAAATTTCAACCCGACGACCCAATTTAAAGATATAAGGATTTGGTTGGGTTGTGTTGTAAATTTCGTTTGTATATTTCGAGTAGCTAAACCGACCAACCCAAATTTGTAAATTTGTTGAAAAACCCTTATAGTCCAACTCAACCCAATCCCTAAAAACCTCATGCTTCACATAATCTCTAATTTAAACATCGAAGTGTGTTGTTGGCATCACATCGGCACGTAATTCTAACTTGTTGGGTAGGTTATCCATTTTTTTTATATTAGTGTGGGTTTGGTAATTCAAGTGCATCAACAAGAGTAAAAATTTTAATATATTATTATTTAGTTTATATTGTTTCCTTGCTAGATAATTAACCGTTGTTTTATTACATTTTTAATTAAAAATCTATTATACTAATTAATACATTTAATTCTTTTACTTTTTGGGTTTCTAAGAGATATTTAGTATCTTTTTTCTCATTACTTTCCCATTATGATTGCACATTTGCTCTACAATCTCCCTCCACTTTTATTCCAACTTCACCGTCATGGTTAAGCTTATTTCTTTTGGGTTCTTGAGTCATGTTTGTTTGTTTGTTTTTTTTTTCCAATTCTAAAAGATAAATTTGGTCATGTTTTATTAGAAACAAAAATATGACCTACTACGTGGTGAGATACGACTAAATTATCAAACTTATCCGTAGTTCGTTTGAACTATGAAACTCATCCATAGGTCGTCGAACTACTAAGATCATCTCAGTGGCTGATCTATTAAATTTGACCAGGATGGTACCAAATAGCTCGACCAATCTAGAGACAGTCTAAACAAGGTTAGTTGAACCTATGACGACAACCAGTAACTGCCCAACTACTTGTTGTAACGACTAGTCTCCCTCATCCGCCTATAAAACGACACATATTCTTCTCAATAAGGTATCCAATTTTGTTTAAAATTAGCCTACTCAACTCGAACTCATACTAACTTGAGTTTCAAAGTGTTTATTTCTTATTTTCAGGTCTTATCTTGCATAGCTCGCTCCTCTATAACTTATTTGGTGAAAATATAGCCGACCTTCCATCCATGGTGGACTTCCACATTAACATAATTGAACATATCGTCCTTTTGCACTTTTTTCTCCTTCGAAAGAACCATTTGAGTAGAATTCCCCCATTCGAGAAACATGGCATCCATACTATTGTAAATATTCCCAAAAACAGTACACAGATTTAAATAGCACTCTCCGAAATTCAACAATTTTATATTTCAATAGGATAAAGGACTATCTAGCATTTATTTTGATGACAATTGGATAGTGGTAAATTTAGTCTTATTTTAATTAGATATATTAGAAATAGTATCACGATTATTAATTGGATAATAGGTTGGATCGATTTTTCATCCAAGAAGTTTTATTAGGGTATATTTGAAAAAGACGAAATCACTTTTATCATTTTCTATCACTTATCTTATTATAATTTTGTTATTGTCAAAATCACTTCCATTCAAAAAAGTAATGTTTAATAATATACAAGTAATTTTAGAATATATCTAACATTATTATTTCTAATATGAAAAAATATATATATATTGATTTGATCAATCAATTGGAAATTGGGAAGTAGCATTTTCCATGATTCGACCATTCATGTTTTTAAGAACAAATCCACTTCTTTTTTTTTTTTTTAAATTAAATTGTTCACCCTCTTGAAACTTGAAATAGGGTGGTGTTGAATCAAAATTGAAAACAAGAAGAATGATATTTGGTCAACTTTATGAGTTGGGCAATTGATAGACAAAAGTAGATGGAAAAAAGTTCTCCGTGGGGATTTCGATCCCGCAATTTTATTGAGAAAAATCTCTACCGTAATACTTCTTAATCTCCTATGTGAATGAGCACTATGTTAACTCAAATAAAAAATCTAATAAGATAGAAAAACTCAGTCAAAGGATTTACTTACAACCAAGAGTTAAAAAATCAATTTTCCATTTTTTTAATTTAAAATAAAATCAAACCATAAACTAATAATACACGTTTGGGAAGGAAGAAATTTCAAATATTGAAGACTTGCTTGAATTATGATCAATTTACTTTCCATACATCGTATACAATTCATATTCTACCATTTACAAAATCTTATCTCAAATAAACATCAAAGAACATCATCACATTGGTGAACCTGAAATCTAAGTAGATTTAACGATTAAACCTAATGTTCAACAATAATGGTACTCAATGACAAAAAAAAAAAAAAAAGAATCAAAATTCATAAAAAATTATGAATTAAAAGAAATTTAGAAAAAATAAAGAATTAAAGATTTGCATAGACGATTAGATCCAAATATTTTCATGGATTAAAAAAACGATATATATATATAGAGAGAGAGAGAGAGAGTAATAAACAGGAAAGAAGGAAAATAGATATAAAAAAACGCATAAGATTAAAACTCTGTATGTAATCCAAATTCTATTTTGTTTTTAGATCCACTGAATTCATTTAACTAAATTTTTTAAAACTTTTGTTTTTAGATCCACTGAATTCATTTAATTAAATTTTTGAAAACTATTTTCAAAGTATGTGATCCAAATAGTAATAATTATGAAACCTATAGTTTTATGTTTTCCCAATGTTTATAGGTTTGGAATTTGAAACATAAAATACAAAATTACATTGAAAAGTATTAAAACAAACCTCGAATAAATATACTATTTCATATTATAAACTCATTTCATTTTTATTAAAATTATAAAATATATAATAATATTGTAACTAATAATTATACAAAATTTATATCATGTATGTTAATAATTAATAAATTTTTTGATTCATCAAAATATTTAGTTGGTAACACTAATTTATAAATATATTAGATTCAATTTTCAGATTTGCTACCAGATACATTAAAAATACCAAAACCATGAAATACAATTCTATTTTTCAAATCCCATTTCAATATGTTCATGAATTTGATATGAAGTCAATCAAAATTTATATTTTATTGTGAATATATAAAAAAAAACATAAAAATATCAACAACATATCACTCATATAGACATAAAAAGTAGGGCCTCTATCAGTATTTTTGGAGTAATTTAGGCAAATATAAAATATAATCAATCGAAACTGAATGCAAGTTTACGAATCAGAATCAAAATTCCCAAAGTAAGCAAAACTAAAACAGGAAAGAAAGATTAGGAAATTTTTTTATAAGTGGAGGATGAGCTTTGCGCTCCCAGCACCTCCACTCCTGCCCCTAACTTACCCAAAAGTTTGGACCTCAGATTTCTATTTGGTATGACCAAGAGACCCTAAGTCTTTGGCAATGGGAATGTTGCTTCGGGGCAGAGATTTAGGAACTAGAAACAGACATCAAACTAAAATATATTGACCAGGCCGTAGAAATATATCATGCAACAAAGTCCTATGAATTCTTTTGTTCAAATATGCAAACTAATGCACCCAGTCAAGTAATAATACACAGCCAGAAGAACAATTTATAAATCTGTCTAGTGTCTACATGAATATTCGAACAATTAAGACCAGAATAAACTCCGCACTCGCATGAGAAGAAAGGCACCAAACTGAACTAGGAAAAACTTAAATGAAATAAGCACGATATTAACTTAAGAATTGAAATTACTTTACTCCAGATATAAATTTAACATATAAGTAAAAGCCTAAAGACTACATGAGTTTCTCTTCAATAAGTTCTTAACCGAGAGGCAAAAATTCAAATATCTAGCTCTATATCCTTTGTCTTCTTCATGACTAACACTTAAATAGGTTAAAAACAGGATGAAGAGCAAATCACAAGAGAAACACCTCAAAATCCGAGCTTAGTGCGGCGCCAGTGCCTTCTCTTCGCATTGTACCTGAAGAGAATACATAGAAATGAAGCGTCGGATTTAAAACCAAGAAGTATGAAAATGAAATTATGATGGAAAACAGAACAGAAGAGTAAAAGACCTGATGGTGTTGTCGGTCCTCAGGCGGATCCAGTGAGGAATAGGCCTGTTTTGTCTCATCTTCTTCGCCAACTTCTTCTTGATTCTGAAGGTCTTGTGAGACGGCTGCACATTAAAGAAAACTCATATCTGACATCACAACACAACCTCCCAAAACAAAAATCATTTGCACATGTAACTAAGGTCTCATTTGATAACCATTTTGTTTTTAGTTTTTAGTTAATGAAAATTATGCAAATTAGTTTCTTAAAAACACACTTGTATATTTTTCCAAATTTCAAAAACAAAAACAAGTTTTTAAAAACTACATTTTTTAGTTTTTCAAAACTTAGCTGTTGAAAATATTTCCAAAAGGTAGATAGCAAAACTATGAAATATATGGGTGAAAGTATTGTTTACGAGCTTAATTTTCAAAAAACAGAAAACTAACAATCAAATGTTTAATCAATCGGCCCTAAATAAATCACCCAGAAGGAATTCAAAAAGAAAACTTAAAAGAAAGAAACAGTTACCATCTTCGAGATTCAGGAATCGGCCTAGGACAGCCTGCAGCCACAAATTACCTGACCCATCAAGAAGCATTATCAAGACATCAACCAAATGAACAAAATCAAAGAGAATTACTAATTCAACATTGAAGTTCACAGTGGATAAAAGGGACATTCATATTCTGTAAATGCATAAGATTTGTTCCCTTTCTAAAACACCTTCGAACAATTATAGCTAGCGCACAAATGCTAAAAATTGCATATCAGTTAGACAAAATAATCAGCTTGAACGCCGACGCAATCGATCTCTAAAAAATCAAAACCTATTCTACTGTTTAGTTTATAAGGAACGAAACCCCGTGTTCTCGCTAACCTATTAATTCCAAAAACTATTCTAGAATTGAAAATACAATGAATGCCACTCGCAGATCTATAAAAAATAATCAAAATCGTAAGCCGACCAATATGGAACGTGGTTACTAATTACACGAAGAACCATATGATCGTAAATCCCAGAAAAAGAGTAATCGTAGATCAGCTAATGAAAAATTCAGAGGAAAACATGAGAGACTGAAGGCCTACCGAAGAAGAAGAAAGATTACCTGAGAGAGATGAGCGTTGAAGTGGCCGTTCTGTTCGATGAAGGTAAAGGAGATTAGGGTTTTAGGAATTCATCGGGTTTGGGCCTGATAATAAATGGGCCCAATAACTAACAGTCCATTGTGTTGTTCATAATGCGGTCCATTTGAATATCCTTTTATTATTTTTTATTTTATAATATTGAAACAAGGTTATCTCAGCGATGGAGAATAATTTGCTTAACAAAAAATTATATTTTTAAAGCTAGAAACAGTGTAAAATAGTAATAATAACAGACATGTACGGACTATTGTTTGGAAAAGAAACTCTCTATTTATTTTTTTAAAATATATTCTAATTTTCCTTTACAATGATTCAATTACTAAAATAAAAATTAAAATTGCCTATTTCTAAATTTAGGTTGAATGATAAGTTTGATCTCTACACTTTCAAAATTAGTATGATTAGAAATTTATCAGATACTTTTTAAAACTTAGAGACTCGATAGATACTTTTTAAAGTTCAGAGATTTATTAGAGACCAATTAAACTTATAAATTTTACAAATTTTGAATGTTATACCATGATAATTGAGAGCGAGTTGTGTACTAATTTTTAGTACTTGTGCTAAAAAAGCGTAATATAATACATAATAATTATTATATTTTAGTTTTCAGTATTACTTGAATTGAATATTTATATTAAATACGTCTAAAATTATACTTGTGAACATATCACCTTTTCAGTTCAACTATTAATTGAAACAAAAATCTTATAATTTAATAAAACTCTTAACTTTTTTAGGTTTAAGGTGCAGTATGATTAAATTGAAAGTTTATTGTAAAAATTCAATGTCAGTTACAAGGTTAAAATTGATATTTTCCCATCATATTTACATGAATCTGTGCCTTTTGACCTGAAATACTAAATGCACCACTCCCAAACATATTTTGTTTTTGTTTTTTTCCAATAAAAAAGAAACAAGAAACAGAGAAAAATAATTACCTAATGCAATTATGTTTCTTTCAATAAAAAAAAAGGAAAAGCAAAAAACATAAACACTACCCAGCGGGCACTAATTTAAGGTATTCTTGACGTGACAAAAATTTACTGTAAAATTTATTGATGAGAAGCTACATTCATCATTGAATAATCTTTCTTACCCCTTTTATCCTTTATTGGTATAAGAAGATGTAATAGGCCTCAACTTAGCTACAACATCTTTCATTTTTGACATTAGCAATCATAACAATAAGCGAACCACAATATGGAAGATAACAAACAAGCAGCAACTACATAAACTTTCATGCTTCTTTTTCCATTGGAGCTACAACATAAGCTTGTTGATGCAAAGGTGAAAAATGGAGAAAGAGGACGATAACCGACATGTCATCCATTGCAATTCCCGGCCTCCTCCGCTTCCACGCACGGGTAGCATACTCAACCAATCGTCGAGCTGATTTGGCTCTATCCGTCGTTGAATGAACGATCTGCACTGCTTCTTGATTCAAGACGACGTCCCATATCTAGTAAAAATAGACGAAACATTGATACAACTTTAGGACTATTACCATACCATTGTGCATTTAGCTCGTTAAGAACATTCTCTAGCTGATGAAAGAATGTTACTTTGAGCAGAAAAAGAAGTGTGAGAGGCTTACCCCATCAGTTGCAAGCACAACAAACAGGTCTTTGCTGGTCACAGTTCTTTGTGTTACATCGGGCATAGAGATGAGTCCAAAATGCTTGACACAAAAATCGCCGAAGGATCTCGACATCGACAACCCGGGAGCTGCCCTGTTCGGCAGCCAGATACGGGGAGTCCCGGGTTCATCTGGCAAGCAGAAAACTCTCCCATTGCATTGTGCTATCCTCTCAGCCTCCTCTGACAATAAAACAATGACCAAAATAAAAATGTAAGAGCTTTGTACCCTCCATTTTATATATTCATTTATATATAGAGAAAGGAACGAACGAGGTAGATTTGGCTTGAAATCAACAGTGAGCTGAATTGGTAATGGTACCGAGTTTCCATCATCAGAAGTTGTAGCCATCACGGCTCGGGAGTCGCCTGTGTTTGCAATAACAATCATATCACCCTGATAAAACAGAAGAATTCAGATCAAAAATCTTATTGTAACACTAGGAATCATTTCGAAGAGAGAAAACACATTACCTGTCGAACGATTGAAAGGGCCGTTGTTCCACTATGGAACGTGTCGATTTTACGGTGCCGCTCGAGTTCTAGATCAATGGTAGCACAGGCTTCTATATAAGAATGCTTCCATATATTGAACTGTAGATGTGATTTCCCTGAATTGAGTTCTAAATTTGGTTGAAGAGCAGTTTGAACAAGTGCATCTTGCCAATTGCAAAGCAGAGCTGTTGGCATTGACTTTCTAACCTTCTTTGCAACAAAATGGCCCCATGGTCCATGGCCATCAAAGACCCCACAAAATATCATATCCTTTTGACACCCAAATTCCTATCACCAAAACCAGTTATCCACATTTCAAAACTCAATATGAGGCAAAAAACCTAAAACTTGCCTTTTCTTTTCCTGTCTTTTGTTGGTGAAAAATATGAATAGCTCTGCTCGAATCTTTCGTTCGTTTGCTTATTTGCAATATTTGAGGGCGAGAAAAAAAAGCAACTATATTTAACATTTTTGCACTCTCTTCATGTTCTACTCTTACTTTAAGCAACAATTATGAGCACAAATTTTGTTTTGAAGCTAAATTGCATACCTCCCACACAATGCAGCAGTCCTGATTGGTTCCTTTCTCGCCCCTCTTCGAAAAACTTGAGACGAAGTTCTCCGAGTCGTCGAGATTTATACTTCCTGAACCATGGATAATCAGATCCTTCTTCTTTGCAGACTTCGCCATTGCTTCTGCAGCTTCTCTCCCACTCACAACTGATGCATTTTCAGAATTTCTCCATTTCTTAGGGGTCAGTGACTTTGTTAGTTCATTGAACTTGAAGAACAAATGCTCCATTGCCTTTTTGGTGAGTATCGGTTTCGTGCACTTGTCGTTCTTCCCCGAGTCCTAGTCAGTGAAGCTTAGGAAGGATCAAATACAATCAAATATAAGAATTGGATGAATGCAAGTGGAAATAAAGAAAAGCATTGCAAAAAAAAATGTTTTGTTTTCATCTTCTTTTTGATTACTTTGTTTGGTTTCTGTTTGTTTCTCCTCTCCTTCCAAACATTTTTTCCTCAGAACCAAAAGGAATGCTGTTGGAGAGTAAAAGACAGAATCTGACTCAGAAGGCTCATTCTCTCAAATTTTAAATTCAGAACCAAACACAGGGACACTGAATCTGAAGTACACGACACGGAATATTCATTCGAAAGCTGAATCGTCTATTTCTCTGTGAGGCTCTCCATGTTTCTACAATGGTATGACATTGTCCGTTTCGAACCTAAGCCCGTAGGATGTTACTTTGAATTCTATTTAAAATGAGAAGAACTTGTAACAAACATATCAAGGATCTTCCTCAATTATCGAATTTAATCATCATCAGTATTTTTATACTAGAAGATAAAATGAGAGACAATATTCTAAGTTGTTGGTTATTGCAGACAAAAGGGTAGGTTACAAAGAATCTTGTGATATTTTCCCTCAATCTACTGATCCACCAATGAAATCTGATCAAGGTTCGCAGACTTGTTTGGCCACCGAGAAACGAGAGAAAAAGTTGGTTTTGTTATTAAACAATGTTTCTACCAAATCCTTATGGCCTCATGCCAAAGTTTTTCTATCAAGCAATAAAATATTCCGGCTAAAAGAACACTAGAATCTTACTTTTTCATTGAAGTAACGATTTACTCCCTAAATTCTAGTGTGGAAAGATTTAATCATTCAATAAGTGCAGTTTAAAATTTACAACGATTTAATATTTGAAAAGTTCTAGAAAGGTATAATAAAGGTCTGGCATATGTCGCTATTGAGATCCCATGTGTATAAAGTAAAGATGAAGAAAAGAAATGACGGATTGATGAGATCTAGGTGGTTCTGAACCATACCTTTTAACAAAATTCGTCACAAAAATTTAAACTACAGACACAAAATTGTATATTCTAAGTTCAAAACTAAATCATTAGTTAAACTATTGAGAGTAAACCTCTATCATACTAGAACTTAAGGATTAAATCATTGCATCATTACTGCAATCAGCAGAAGGAATGTGGCTTTTAACCCACCATTTTAAGCTTTTGGAAAGTGAGAACAAAAATGGAAAAAAAGAAAAAAGATACTGAATCCCACCAGTAAAAAGCGACCCAGATGGGGAAATGATAAAGAAAAAGCAGAATGAAAATTGTAATTTGTTTGTTTTCTTTTCTTTCATTCTCTACGGCATTTTCTCAGCAAGAAAGTGAAGTATGAGGAAATGTAAAAAACCAGAACAACAAACTGAAAACCCAGTAATCTAAAACAGAAAGAAAAAGAAGAACCTTGATTTTCCGGGAAAATGAACATGAACAGGAAAGTGAGAGCTAGAGCGCCGGAATCTGAAGCAATGGCCGGAAATCCGACTCCGTCCGTAAGAACGCGGCGAAATTCCGGCGACCCAAGTCGGCGCAGAGAGAAACCAGCGGCTGAAACCGATCGATATCCATGGAAGCAGCTCGCGGCTCCGATTCTGGCTCTGGTTTTTTAATTTTCCCGGGAAACAAACAGAAACAGACCAAATGCCTAAACCAAAGGCTTAAAAAAGATCTCCAGCTTTCTTGGATTTGAAAAAGGAGCTTCGATTCACTGCCAATTTGGGTCAGATTCAGCATTAAATAAAGAGAAATCAGAGAAATATTTAGTTTACGCAAAGGAGATATGGGCATATCGCATATGGATTTCTACATTTTTCAAACAACATCATTATAGTATTACCTCGTTTTCCATGGTGGAGGTCAACAATTGCCACCTGGTAACATGGGTTTTAGATATTTTGTGGGATTGAATCTTTATTAAGATATTTTGGTGCATTGCTAAATTACAAGTTAGCAATCGCAGGGGCTTTGTTTAATATGTTTTCCAACTTTAAAAAGCTAAAAATAAATTGATGAATTTTTAATTTTAGGACGGTGTCGGTCTTTCCATGTCGATATTCATGATGTCAAAGGCATGAACAATACTTCTACCCTGATGAGGAGTCAAAAGTGAAGAGCGCTCATCGTCGGTAACCACCTCGTAATTTCATCCCTTGAAACACACATTATGTAATTTGAGACGATAATTTTTATTTTTTATTTATATAACTATTAAATATTACTCTTAAAATAAATTAAAAATTTTAATTTATAGAAGAATTAAAAACTAATTTATTGATTATTCAAATAGGAAAAAGTATAAAAGTTGAAATAATTTAAGCAAATGAAGGCCGTCTCAATGTACAAAAGAAAAGAGCGAGACTTTTTAAACCTTGCAAGGTTGCTCTGGTTGATTTAGAGACAATTCTACTATGACTCTTTTTGTGGGGAGAGAATATGTGTAGAAATGAAATGTACCGAATTTATTTATGAGTCTTGTACACACCGCTCATTATACTATACTCAAAACTCCAGTTCAAATAATAATTTATTTAGTACTTTTGTTCCAATTCAACAACAAACAACTCCGAACTAATTAAGTGCTTGTACCAATCGATTCAAGTTCGATAAGAAGTTCTAGTTTTTTCTGAATCGTTGGTACTAACTTTCCATTTATGAAACGCTCTTGATGGAAAAAAATGTGAAGGAAATATCATTGAATCGTTGGAGAGGAGCAAGAAGGTTGGGGGAAAGACACATGAGAGATAAACGAGAGGCAAAAGAAAAGTTATATATATGTATGTGATATATATATATATATATATATATATATTATTTTGTTTTGTCAAGCTGCTCTTTTTAACTCCAAACTAATCTAAACTATGTTTGGGGAAAAGAATACCCTGGACACGTGGAGGACCCCTATTGGTGTTCCAAGATGACCCATGAGTCATGTCCCAGCTCGGACCGCCGAGATCACTACCACTAGCGTTGACAGATGCTAAGTATGAGGGCCGATGTGAGCTACTGTCAGCGGCGTGATTATCGGGTGTAACCGTCGGTCGGTCCCGAGATTACCGGGTGTAACCGACGGTCCCGAGATTACCGGGTGTAACCGTCGCGAGGTTAGCGGGACTACCACCCATAAGTAGAGGACCTCACTCCACGATCAGGTACGATGATTTCTGACCTCGAACTAAACTGGGAATCCGACCTATACTGACTTGATCGTCGGAGTGCTCACCTTTTTGTGCAGGTCCGCCCAAGTATTCAAATCGGTCCGGAGGCCGAGTTCGAGCTGCAATCAGAAATACACTGTTGTGCATATCCTTGCATAAACATTTGGCGCCGTCTGTGGGGAGACGACAATCTAAGTCATCCCAATTCTTTTAAACCAACACGCAAGCGAAAATGATTCAACCCGCAAACTCGACCAATACGGCAGATCGAAGGACCCTAGCTGCCAGCGATGCCCACCAGAGGGAGGTCGGAGCAGCAGTGGTAGAGGGGCAAGGTCACGACGGCCTAGCAACAGAACCCCTCCGCAGGTCGGCACGAATCACCGCGCCTGTTCTACCACCTGCGCACCCCCCAAGGACATCCAAAGCCACCCGTGGCCGAGGTGGAACCTCTAAGAAGGGCGCCTGGGTTCCAGCCCCGGCCCCAACAAGTGAGAACTTGGACGCACTCCAGAGAGAAATGGAGGCAATGCGCACGCAAATGCGGTCCATGGAGGAAATGTATAACGAAATGATATTAGCTGCAGGCGTAGGGTCCCGATCTGAGAACCGAGTGACGCGCGTTGGCATAAGCGAGCAAAGGGGTTCCCACCTCGGCCCAGTCGAGGAGGAACATCCCGAGGACAACGAGAGCGAGGGACACACTCGCCAGAGAGGAGACCTCCGTGAACACCTCAACAGAAAGAGAGGCTCATCTCTCCGAAAAGGACAGTCACCATCCCGCTCACACAGGAGCTCCAACCAGCAGGCTGAATCCTCTCGCAACCCAGCAACTCCTGCAGGAGTGATTACAAGGGAGGAGTTAGACCAGCTGAGGGGCCAGCTCGACTCTCAGGTGGAGGCCTTAAAGGCCAAATGTGAGCAGAAAGAAGGTCCACTGAACGATGGCAACTTGGGAGAATCGCCCTTCACCTCGGACGTTTTGGAAGCACCGATCCCTCCGAAGTTCAAAGCTCCTACCGTGAAACCTTATGATGGGTCAAAGGACCCCAATGATTATGTTGAGGTCTTTGAAGTCCTCATGGATTTCCAAGCGGCATCAGACGCAATCAAATGCCGTGCCTTCCAGATCGCGCTTATTGGCAGCGCGCGATTGTGGTATCGGAGACTGCCAGCCAGGTCGATCTCGACCTACTCTCAGCTGAGAAGGGAGTTCCTCGCCCAGTTCTCTTCTCAGCATTATGACAAAAAGACAGCGACCCATCTCGCCACTATCAGACAGAAAGAGGGTGAGACGCTGCGAGAATATGTCACCAGATTCCAGGAGGAGCAATTGAAGGTCGCACACTGCTCCGATGACTCGGCCATGTGTTATTTTCTCACCGGTCTAGCCGACGAAGCCCTCACGGTGAAGCTTGGAGAGGAGGCCCCAGCCACCTTCGCCGAGGTGCTTCAGAAGGCGAAGAAAGTCATCGATGGACAGGAGCTCCTCCGAACCAAAACCGACCGACCTGAACGAAAGATCGGCCGGGGCAGAAGTGGAAAAGATATAAAAAAGGCAGATCCCAAGTCCAAGGACAAGGGATCCTTCTCCAGCGGCCGAGTTGAGTATCGAAGGGCGGAGAACGGACCTACCAGGAGCCGACCTTACGAACGCTTCACCCCGACCACGATTCCAATTTCCGAGATCCTAACGAACATCGAGGAGTCTGGAATGGAAAAACTACTCAAACGTCCTGAGAAGCTTCGGGAGCCCCGGAGAGGCGCAGCAAGGACAAGTATTGCCGCTTCCATCGGGAGCACGGCCATAACACGTCGGACTGCTGGGAGTTGAAACGCCGAATTGAGAATCTAAGATGGCTACTTCAAGAAATTTGTGGGAAAGCCCAGGACCAGCTCGGCAGAGAAAAAGGAAGAGCGGAAGCGTTCGAGGACGCCGCCCCGGCGCACTAACCGACCTGCGGTCATCAACACCATTTTCGGAGGGCCAAGCGGGGGTCAGTCCGAACAGAAAAGAAAGGAGTTAGCTCGTTCAGCCATGCGCGAGGTGTGCATCATCAGGGAGCAGAGGCCGACCTGCCCAATCACCTTCGACAGTGCAGACTTAGAGGAGGTCCACCTGCCCCACAATGATGCACTTGTGATCGCTCCCTTGATTGATCATGTGGTGGTCAGGAGGGTGCTGGTAGACGGAGGCGCATCTGCTAACATCCTGTCCTTACCGACCTACCTCGCCCTAGGATGGACGAGGTCGCAATTGAAGAAAAGCCCGACACCGCTGGTTGGGTTCTCTGGAGAATCGGTCATCCCAGAAGGTTGTATCGACTTGCCAGTCACACTTGGGCAGGACCAAACTCAGGTCACCCAAATGACCGAGTTCGTGGTAATTGACGGTAGATCGGCCTATAACGCCATCTTTGGGAGACCCATCATCCACTCATTTCGGGCCATTCCCTCAACACTTCATCAAGTTTTGAAGTATTCCACCCCCAATGGCGTGGGCACGGTCCGAGGAGAACAGACTGCTTCGAGGGAGTGCTATGCCTCCGCGTTCAAAGGCTCATCGGTCTGCGCTATCGAAACTCTCGCCAGTGGGGATGGGACGTTCGAGTTCGAGGCCGACCTGCCAAGGAGGGAGTTTGCCGCACTCACTGAGGAGCTCGAGCTTGTTCCTCTACTTAGTCCCGAGAAGCAAGTAAGCATAGGAACCAAGCTGGGGGCCACCGACAGAGAGGAGCTGATCCACTTCCTCAGATCCAACTCGGACGTCTTTGCGTGGTCTCACGAGGACATGTCTGGCATTGACCCAAAGATTATGATGCATCGCCTCAGCATAGATCCATCATTCCGACCTGTAAAGCAAAAAAGAAGACCTATAAACAAGGAGAGGAGTGATGTAATTGTTGAGGAAGTTAGCAAACTTTTGAAAGCTGAATACATAAGAGAAATTTCGTATCCCGAGTGGCTCTCCAATGTTGTATTAGTTAAAAAATCTAACGGAAAGTGGAGAATGTGCGTAGATTTTACGAACTTAAATAAGGCATGCCCGAAAGATTGCTTCCCACTGTCGAGGATTGATCAGCTCGTGGACGCCACAGCCGGGCACGAACTGCTCACCTTCATGGACGCTTACTCTGGGTACAACCAAATCAAGATGCACGTCCCAGATCAAGATCATACCGCATTCATAACAGACCAAGGTATGTACTGTTACAAGGTCATGCCCTTCGGTTTAAAGAACGCAGGAGCAACTTACCAGAGAATGGTGAACAAAATGTTCGCCAAGTAGATCGGCCGGAATATGGAAGTGTATGTGGACGACATGCTCGTCAAGAGCAAGCGGTCTAAGTCGCATCTTTCCGATCTGATCGAAGCCTTCGAGGTTCTAAGGACATATCAAATGAAGCTCAACCCAGCTAAATGTGCCTTTGGTGTCTCTTCGGAAAAATTCCTTGGCTTCATGGTGAACCACCGGGGGATCGAGGCCAACCCCGAAAAGATTAAAGCCGTGCTCGAGATGGAGGCACCCAAAACGCTGAAACAGCTTCAGTGCCTCAATGGCAGGATTGCAGCCCTGAACCGGTTTGTTTCAAGATCGACAGATAAGTGCCTCCCTTTCTTCAAAGTCCTACGAAAGAAAGGGCCGTTTGAACGGACAGCAGAGTGCGAACAAGCATTTCAGCAATTGAAGAGCTACCTCTGTTCGGCACCTTTGCTCGCCAAGCCCCTGCCAGGGGACAAGCTCCAATTGTACTTAGCAGTGTCTGACAGTGCCGTCAGCTCGGCCCTAATCACGCAAGAGGAAGCGCGGCAAAATCCGGTCTACTACACAAGCAAGGCTATGACCGAAGCCGAGACCAGATACCCTCAAATGGAAAAGTTGGCTCTTGCTTTAGTCACCTCGGCCCGACGGCTTAGACCATACTTCCAAGCCCATACTGTGGTGGTGCTCACTAACTTGCCCCTAAAAAACATCTTCCATAAGCCAGAAGCTTCTGGACGCCTGATGAAGTGGGCAATGGAGCTAAGTGAGTACGACATCCAGTTCGAACCCAGAGCTGCGTTGAAAGGGCAAGCAGTGGCAGACTTCATAGCCGAGCTCACACCACCTTCCGAGCTGGGCGAGTCCGACCTACCATGGACAATCTATGTCGACGGATCCTCCAATGAGAAGGGGTGCGGGGCCGGGGTCCTCTTGCTCGGACCAGGAGGCGAGCGATTTGAGTATACCTTAAGGTTCGGCTTCCGGACTTCCAATAACAAGGCTGAGTATGAAGCATTTATTGCCGGTCTACGAATCGCCAGAGCATTGGGGGCCTCTTGTGTTAAGATCTTCAGCGACTCCCAGCTGGTTGTGAGCCAGATCACGGAAGAGTACCAAACCAGGGACTCCCGAATGGAGAAGTATTTGGGCAAGGTCAGATCGTACCTCGTCCAATTTCTAACTTACGAAGTAAGCCGGGTTTCCCGAGCAGAAAATTCTAATGCCGACGCCTTGGCCAAGTTAGCATCAGCGTACGAGACCGACCTGGCTAGGTCGGTCCCCGTCGAGATCTTAGATAATCCCTCGATCTCGGAGCCAGATCTGATGGAGATCGACGCTCCAGAGCCCTCATGGATGGACCCAATAGTGGACTTCATTAGGGGCAATTCACCACAAGACCCCAAGGAGCGCAGAAAGTTGGCAAGGCGAGCAGCTCGGTTCGTGGTCCGAGGTGGAGCATTGTACCGACGCGGCTTTTCCCTGCCTCTATTGAGATGCCTAACCCCTAAAGAGGGCCTATACGTCCTCAGAGAAATCCACGAAGGAGTGTGCGGCAATTACTCAGGCGCCCAGTCGCTGTCAGCCAAAGTGATCCGATAAGGATACTATTGGCCGACCCTCAGCCAGGACGCCAAGAAGTTCGTTAGAACTTGCGACAATTGCCAACGCTACGGAAACATAATCCACCAACCTCCCGAGCTGCTCACCCCCATCTCGGCCCCATGGCCATTCGCGCAGTGGGGAGTAGATATCATTGGTCCTTTCCCTTTGGGCAAAGGCCAGACCAAGTTCGCTGTGGTTGCTGTGGACTACTTCACAAAGTGGGCCGAGGCACTCTCCCACATAACGGAATCCAGATTCACGTCCTTTGTATGGACAAATATCGTATGTCGCTTTGGTATACCGAAGGCCATTGTGACAGATAATGGGAAGCAATTTGACAACGCGAAGTTCAAAAACTTTTGCAGTAAGCTTGGCATAAGTCACCTTAGCTCGTCCCCGCACATCCGCAAGCAAATGGGTAGGTGGAGGCAGTCAACAAGATCATCAAGCGAGGCATCAAACTTAGACTGGACTCCAAGAAAGGCAGGTGGGCCGAGGAGCTACCAGAGGTTCTATGGTCGTACCGAACCACCCAAAGAGAATCGACGGGTGAGACCCCGTTCTCCCTGGCCTTCGGCTCCGATGCTGTAGTCCCGGTTGAGATCGGCATGCCATCTGACAGAGTAGAGCATTACGAGCCTACAGCAAATGAGGAAGAGCTGCTCCTCAACCTCGACTTGCTGGAAGAAAGAAGAGCAATGGCCCAGCTACGCCTGGCGGAATATCAGGGCAGAATGGCCAGACACTACAACGCCCGCGTTCGACCTCGGACCTTCCGAGTCGGACATCTGGTCTTAAGGAAGATCCAAACCCATGTGGGTGCCCTTGACCCGACCTGGGAGGGGCCGTTTGAGGTTAAGGGAATAGTCCGACCTGGGACGTACATATTGGCCGATCTGAAAGGAGACGTCCTCGCGCACCCATGGAACGCGGAGCACCTGAAGCGTTATTATCCTTGAAATGCCAAAATGGTTTTCAATGGATCTGTAAAAACTGTTTCAATGGGATTGTGATCGGAATAAATGTGATGATATAATTTCATGATTCCGAGTTCGAGCTGCAATCAGAAATACACTGTTGTGCATATCCTTGCATAATCAAATGGGGGCCACGGACTCCCACACGATCACATTCCAGCAGTCAGTTAAAATCCAATCCTCCAAAACCTAAGGGTACGAGGTGCGATGCCAAAACCACTGATGAACTTAAAATTCAAACCTTCAAGGTAAAGGGACGATGTGAAAAGTTCAAAATGATCAAGCCTCTGAACCTGAGGGTACGATGTACGATATGAAGAACAGCTACGGACTTAGGATTTTAGCCTTTTAACGTTTTTAAGTTAAGGGTGCGATGTTAAAAAATCCAGAGTTGGTGCAATGCATTGAACACTAGACAGAGATTCAAATTCAAACTTTCAATTATTTTAATTAAAGGCGCGACCTCAAAAGTAAGAGGTGCGAGGTGACATTGGCTACAGTTCAAAGAAAAAGCAAAGAAAGGAAAGATGTTGCCAACACCAAAGTAAAAACGAACAAAGCTTCTTCATTAAATGGAGAGCAGAGCCAAGGCTTATAGACCTTGCAGCTCTGCCCTGACACTTACAAACAAAAAAAAAAGAGAAGAGAAGAAAGACAGCGAAAAGCCTCTTGAAGGGTGGTCGCCTAAGAGCCTGCTTGAGGAGCGCCCTCCTGAGTGGTGCCGACCTGGTCCTCTTCGAGATCGGAGTAGTCAGAGTCCAGATCTCTGACATACTTATCCACCAACGCTTGGGGGCCAGGGGTGCCGCTAGGCCCAGACGCCCACTGCTCGGCATACCTCTTCTTCAGACCACCGAGATCGATCTGAAGGTCAGACATGTTGGAAGCAATGCCCTTCATGAGAAACTTGAAGCCCGCGTCAGAGAAGTCTTTGGCAAATCCATCGAAGTCAGGATGTTGCCTGAACGATTCCTCCAATAGGGCTCCATTGCTGAGACGCTCCTTCGTCGTCTCCAGCTCGGCAGTCGCATGCTTCAGCTCCTCATCTTTCGCTTCAAGCGTTTGGAGCATGTCGTCCTTCTCCTTGAGGAGTTGGAACTTCTCCTTCTTCAAGCCCTTGGTGATAGCATGGGCAGCTCGGAGCTAGGCCTTTCGTCTGTCCTCTTCTTTCTTCAGCAGCTCGGCCTTCGCCTCCACCTCGGCCTTCAAAATTTCCACCTCAGAGTGAGCTTTCAGCAGCTCATCCTTCATGGTGGAAGAAGCAGCCTCCAAGGCAGCAGAGAACTCTTCTTTCTCCCTCGCTGCCAGAGCTTCCCTCCCATCCAGCTCGGCCTTCAGGCCAGAGCCGATTGAATGGAAGTAACAAACGCCTGAGAGAAGGTACAAAGAAGAAAGTTAGACCGAGCTACCTGTTAGGTAAATTGAGCAAAAACACCAATCTTACCTCAGCGGCGTAGTCGATGGTCCTCTGCAGGACGGACTCCAGGTCACTTACAAATTTGGACGCTCTTCTGAGGCAGCGGTCCAAACTTGCAGCCGAGATGCGGGACACCTGGTCCCTCACCCCAGAACTTGACGGCTCAACTCTGAATCGTGTCGTCACGTCGGACGTCCCGCCCATCCTAGCTTCAGGATCATCCACCCGATCTGCGAAGCTCGCAGGCAAGACCTCACGAGCTCCGACCTCCAAGGGGGAGGTGGTCTTCTTCTTCTTCCTCCTTCGCTTCAGAGGGACTTCCTCCCTCACCTCCTCGCCCAAGGGCGAGACGTCCACCGCCTCGGTCTGATCCCTGAGGCGCTTCTCCCTCGAAGGAACCCCAGAAGACTCCAGCTCGATCACTGGGGCTGGATCTTCCGAGGCTGGCCCTACCACAGCAGGAGTGGCAGGTTTCGAACTTTGGGCGGCCTCAAGAGCATGGGCTCGGCCCTTGGACTTGCGCTTCACGTTGCTTGCAAATCCGCAAACCATGGCTGCAAAGCAAAAACAGGAGTCAACACAAAGTTAGAGGAAAAAGGGGGGGAGCAAGCTCGGCATACCAAGTTCCAAGTTCGGCCTTGAGGATTCAATGGGACGAACTGCAGGGTTGTAATCTAGCAATCCGGACTCAAGCAGCAGCTTGTCGGTCACCAAGGTTCCGACCTTCCTACCCATCGGAAAACGCTCCTTGTAATATTTCAGCGTGTCGAAGGAGGCTTGCGTAAGCTCGGGGACTGGTCGGATTGAAACTGCACAAAGACAAAATTCGAGTCAGACCTGAATAACAAGAAAGAAAGTTATCACAAAAAGTAAGAGCTACTCCGTACCTAGGTTCCCAAACCTAGTGGGAACGTCAAAGAAGGAACGACCCGACTCGTCCTTTGCAAGCCATTCCCCGGAAGCGTAGAACCACTTCCTCACCCATCCTTTGATGGAGGTCGGCCCCTTAACTATACCGCATGCGCCTTTCCTTGCGCACATATAGAACCGACCAGGCTTCTTAACTATCCTTTTCGCTTCGAAGCACGCGAGGAGCTGGTCTACGTCCAACAGCTCGACCTCTTCACTATCCCGGGCTCGTAGCCAAAAAAGGATGGCCAAAGCGAAAATGACACCCCACCCATTGGGGGCCACTTGAGCCGGAGCCAGCCCAGTTCAGAAAAGAAATTCTTGGACAAAAGGGTGAAGGGGAAGTCTGAGGCCGTACTCAAACATTTTGAAGTAGAGAGTGACCCATCACTCTGGAGGATTGTCAGCTCTCTCCCCCTCCTCCGGAATCCTAAGGAGGATGTTCTCAGGGATAGCGAACCCCCTACGAAGGGATCCGAGGTAGTGCTCGGGTATCCTAGAAGGGTATTCCAAACCCTGACCCGAGGTGGAGGCATCACTATCCTCCCCGTCATCGGAGAACCTAAAGTTTTCTATCTCCTCGAGCTCGGACTCTAACCTACGAGCTAAATCCTCATCGGACCTTAAGTCGCTGCTAAAAGAGGACGACATGGCAACTACGTTCGAAAGAGAAAGTGAAGGAAGAGACCGACCTACCAATGGTTCGAGTTGCCTTCAGATCGAACTCCAAGAATTCAGAAAACGTGAGGTATGACCTGAAGGATTGGGGGTACTTATAGCTCGTCGGAAAAATTTCCCCACCGTACACGTGTAATCAACGAGCGGCTAGGATGCTCCCGAAGATCCGAAGCGTCAGAATATTTGAATATTCCGACAACGGTTGTATTTTCCCACGAATAGGAAGTGGCCACGCGTCCAAAACAAGTCGAATGAACTTCTCTGCCAGGTCGAGATCGGACCAGACAGAGAGGGGGCCAATGTTTGGGGAAAAGAATACCCTGGACACGTGGAGGACCCCTATTGGTGCTCCAAGATGGCCCATGAGTCATGCCCCAGCTCGGACCGTCGAGATCACCACCACTAGCGTTGACAGATGCTAAGTATGAGGGCCGAGGTGAACCTGGCCGAGGTCCGACCTACCGGGAAGCTCGGTGGGGGCCGATGTGAGCTACTGTCAGCGGTGTGATTATCGGGTGTAACCGTCGGTCCCGAGATTATCGGGTGTAACCGACGGTCCCGAGATTACCGGGTGTAACCGTCGCGAGGTTAGCGGGACTACCACCCATAAGTAGAGGACCTCACTCCACGATCAGGTACGATGATTTCTGACCTCGAACTAAACTGGGAATCCGACCTATACAGACTTGATCGTCGGAGTGCTCACCTTTTTGTGCAGGTCCGCCCAAGTATTCAGATCGGTCCGGAGGCCGAGTTCGAGCTGCAATCAGAAATACACTGTTGTGCATATCCTTGCATAAACAAACTAACTGTGAGAAATGTTTTTTCTTTTATTTTTTTATTGTCTATTATTGGAAGTACATCGATTAAATTGGGAAATTATCAAAGAAAATAGATTAAAATAGAATAATTAAAGCACGAAAAAAATAACTTAGAAATTAAGTAAAGTTTTAAAGATTTATTTTGCACTTTCAAGGCTCCTAGATTTATTTTATTTTAATTTCTAAATTTTCCCAACAAAAAAAAAGAACAACTAACTTTAGTCACGCGTGGTTTTAAATTATTTATTTTAATCATTCAACTTATAAAAACTAGTTATTTTAGTATTTGTAAACTCATTTGTATGTGAAATCTACTCACTTAATACCTGCTTCAACTAACTCAGGTCACTGTCCAGATAATTAATGACAAAATAATGACGAGAATCAAATTATATATATATTTTTAATTTATGGACTCTGAAGTAGAATAAACCTATTTATTTATTTATTGTTATAATTTCTTTTTTCAAAGGGATTACTTTCTTTCCTATATCATGTGTCAAATGTCTTACGTATGGAATTATATATAAAGCTTTATTTTTCTTGTTTACATTAATTTAAACGTGTAACATTTATAGATTTCGAAAAAGAAAAAAAAAATTGTAACATTTATATATTGTTTGTTATTGATATTATTTTTCTTGTTGGGTATAAATTCCATATAAAGAATAAAAAATAAGAGCGACCTACATGGCATATGAGTTTATACTGAACTAAAAAATTCAAAACGAATTTGAAAAATAAAAAATAGGCTATTAAGATCTGTTTTAGTAACATTCTATTTTCCTATTTCTTCCTCTTGTTTTGAATTTTTGAGAAACAGATATGTTTGATAGTTCATCCCGTTTTCTATTATAAATTTTGATAAATATTTTCAAAGGAATAGGCTAAATTTTGAAAACTAAAAAAAAAGTTTTGTTTTTCTTGTATATATATATATATATATATATTTACTTTTTTTTTTGTTGTATCTAGACACTGCTTTAGATTAAATAATTTATCTTGTGTTAAATTATATAAAATTAAGCTATGGTTTAGTGGCACATGTGTATACCAAAATTTCATTGTAATTTTTCCATTTACAAGGTTGGATTTCCATCATACGCAGAATGCTAATTTGTTTTTTCTTATTTTTTTTTATATTTTATATTTTCTAATTTAAAATATTTTGGAATTTTATCACACTTTTTGTTTCTTTTTTGAAAACACGTATTTCTTTTTTCTATTTATAAACTAAAAATATAAAATAGTTATCAAACATATTTTTGTCTCTATTTTTCTAAGAAACAGAAACATATCATTGTTACCAAATATATTTCTGTTTCTAATTCTGAAAAGATTAGAAACAAGAATTAGGAAATAGAAAATTAGAAATGAGAAACAAGAAATAAAAACGTTACAAACGTACCATAGAAAACTTTCTTAAAATTTGAAATTTGATTAATATTTTGAAAATATTTTAATTTAATGTGATTAATTTTAATTATAAAACATAAATATTTACTTTTCCTCTGGGATAAATATTTATTTAGTCAGTCCGAAATTTTCATTATTTAATAGTCATTATTTTTCACAAATATTTTAAAAAATCATTTTGGAGCCTTTATAACCAACTATATACGATAATAATTTACACTTTACTAATAAAAAAAAGCTACTATTCTTTGAAAAAATTTTAGCCCTCATCTCTTAATTTCATTATTTCCCTGTGATTAAATTATGCAAGGTGATCAAGAAAATGAAACTTTTTAAATTAATTTTAAGGTTGAACGTTGGATCCTACCCACTGATCTTCAAAAAAAAAAAAAAAACTTGGACTAATAAAAGGAGTTGAATTCTACTTTTGTATACATGTAACAGAAAATGCTTACTTACGGGTCAAGTTTTAATAAAAGTGGTAAATAATTATCGATATCGTCCACTGAATTGGATTTCTAGTCACTCAAGTACTACAAATATTATTCTCCAATTTTATCTAAATAAACAACCAGTAATTTCTTTTGACACAAAAAAATCAAATAACAAAGCGAATAAAAAACTCTAAATAAAACTCGAGAACGAGTCCTAGGGAAGTGATTTCACCAACTGAACCTACAAGCTGACAAATTAAACATGTCAAGATTGAATATGCAATTAATCTATAAGTCAAGAAATCAGGAATCATAATTGTCTCTCTCGAACACAATTAATTCTCCCACTGATTAAGAAACCAATATCCCTATCTAGTTTTATTAACAAGCAGGGCCTTAAGTCTTAATCTTTTAACAACCTCTAAGATAATTCTAAATCTCTCGATCTTAGAACTACCACAGTCATGCATTCAGGTTTCAATCTAAACCACCTCTCTCGAGCGTAAGATTCAGATTTAGCAACAATTAATCCGTGATCAAGAGATTAAAAGCATAATGCACAAATAGATTAAAAACAAATCAATCAAGATAATTGTTAATAAATCCAACTCATAAATCCAGCGGCTACGTCAATCTCTAGAACAAGAAGATTAGTTACTCGTTCACGAAAATACAATAAAATCCCACGAAGAATTTCATAATAAATCTAGAAAAGATAAGGGAAAGGAGAGAAACTAAAGCCGTAGTGTCGATTGATCGTCCCCGACTCAATTTCCAGATCACGAGCCTTCAAAATCGTCTCCTCGCCCTTCTTGCTTCAAATCTCGAGCCAATCCTCTCCAAATTCCAATTCTCGAATGTGAGAATCCCCAGAAAGTCCTAAAAAACGGCGCACTCATATTTTACTTATGTGAGGGCATCGCTACAGCGCCATGGCGCCGTCCCAAAATTGTGATGGACGAGCAAGTTCGTAGCGCCATGGCGCTACAGACAGCTGTGACGTTGTTGTCACGGAAAGAGGCCTAAGCTTTGTCTGTAGGCGCCATGGCGCTGTGTACTGGCGCTGTGGCGCTACTTCTTCGAGAATTTGCTCCCAATTCTGACATGCAGGCGCCATGGCGCTACATGATGGCGCTGCGACATTGATGTGGCTGAATTAAGCTCCTCTTTTTTGCTCTAGTTTTCCTCTCAATTGATTGCTTATGCTCCAATTCTTTCTAATGACTTGATCCTATAAAAACATCAGTTATACACGTAAATAAGTCATAAATTACCGAAAATTGTTAAATAATTTCCACTTGAATATCATGATAGATGTGGTGTATAAAGTACACTATCAATGCAAAAAAAGAAAAAGAAAGATTCTATTTTTGTAATTTTTGGCTAGATATACAATTTCATCCTAAATTATCTTTAATTTCAATTTTATACTTAAAAGGTATAAAAATTATTGAATCAAATCTCACTCAACAATGTAGATAAAATTGAAAAAAACAAGGCACAAGAGGGATGTACTATACCCAGCCATGACCCTTTTGGGATGGCTATTTCAACTTATCTTATTTTACTTTTTCAATAAAGAAGCCTAACTCTCTAAAGTAACTACTCAATTTGACAACAATCCATCCATCATTTGCCTTCGTGAAAAAGATGATTCATTCAGATCGATACTAGAGTCCAACTACATTACATTGTGAGAATGATTCATTTAGATCGATACTAGACGCCAAGCACGTCTCAATCCAACTCGACCCTTACTCGTTGTTCGGTTTATTTGGGCTTTCTTGGTCTGCGTAGCCCCACTTCATTTCGCTAATTATACTCTCAAGTTAACTTTATGTCAACATACGCCAATTAGGGCTGTCAAAAAAGAAAAAACATATGCCGGTTAGGTGGATTGGATTATCACTATCTGATCGAAAGTATACGTTTTTGGCTTTCGACTTTGAATGCTTTTAATGTTTAGGTGTTTTGTTTTTCTTTTTACTAAAAAACAAAAATGACAATTAGGTTCGATTGTACTTCTTTTACTGAATTTTTAAAAGTTTAGTTTTAGTTCTTCATCTTTTACCCTCCTCCAACTCCTATTTGAAATTTATAAATTTTTATTTTTAAAAATTAACTTTGCTTGCTCCCAGTTCTTTAATATATTTTAAAACTTTTATTAAAAACATATTTGAATTATTTATCCAAGTTTAAAAACAAAAATAAAAATTAAAAAAAAAACAAAACAAAAAATTAGAGGGAGCTTTGAAATTTTTAGTTGTCAATTTTTACCCACTTTCTACTTCCATCAATTATATTTTAAAATTTTAAATTTGTCCTCTACCTTTAATTAAATTCAATATTAAATTCCTAAAAATGTTGGGCATAATATATTCAAATTTTATTGTAACCTCATTTGTTATATGTTAAAGGATAGGTTTAGTCGCATTTTGTTTAATAGGTCTCTAAATTTTATAAAATATATCTTATAGATCTCAATTTTCAATTTTATGTCTCATAGGTATTGGTGGCATTCAGAGGCTAGACTTTGTGTTTGATCTTTATTAATTATTTAATATCATATTTACACTGTCACCCTTGGGGTTTACAAAAACTAAATCTGAAATTTTAAAAATAGTTTATGTAATATTTTGTAACCTTTAATTTTTGAGTTAACTAGCTTTTAAAAATTTGTGCTTCTATCTTACAATTTATTAGGTGTATTTTTCTCATTTCTTAAAAAACATTTCGAATTAAAAATAAAAACAAAATTTTAGAACTATTTCTATTAATTTTCAAATTTTAGCTTAGATTTTGAAAACCTTATAAAAAATAGATTACAAAACAAAGAAATACATAAGTCAAAATAGTGTTCATAGGCCTAAATCTTAAAAATAGAAAACAAACAATAAAAAAATTAAAATGGTTACCAAGGTTTTGTTGACTAAAATTGAGATTTTAAATATTAAAAAACAAAAATAAAAAGTGGATTGAAACTCAAGGACGAAAATCAAAATTTTAAAAGGTTAGGTACCAAAACTAGAAATGGACAAGTTGAGGGACCAAAAGTGCAAACAAAAAATTTTAAAATTCCATTTTTACCCCTAGCAGCTGGATGTCCTCATCCATGCTCTTAAATGTTGTCATATTCTGCGGAAAACAAACACCAAAATGTGGTCATCTTAACGATATCACTTTGGAATTTTCTCTACAACCAAACAAACTATAAATATTATATCAATTTGGTCTTACCATTCAAACTTCAACAATACAGAGATCTCCATTCCCTTTCCTCTTCTTTCTTTTCTTGAACAATGAACTTTGATCTCTTGCCTCAAGATTGTTTGGCACACATTCTCTCGCTCGCCTCCACTCGAGAAGCATGTCGTTTGTCGATAGTCTCCGAGACGATGCATTCGATGGCTAATTCAGATGTTGTATGGGAGAAATTTCTTCCATTTGATTGTGAGGAGGTTTTGTCGAGATTAGATTCCCCACTAGTTTGCTCTACCAAGAAAGAGTTATATCTCAAATTATGTTGTCCTCATCTTATCGATGGGGGCAAGAAGGTACATTTACGACATATATTTTCAATTTATGCTTAATAAAATTATATTATTTTATAATTTTGTATATTTCTTTGAGGCGGCTGAATGCATGTATACTTTGGATGGGCTACAAATTCTTAGCGAAGAATTGATCGTAGATCCCTCCAAAGTGTATGCATATATTACCTATCATGTCTTGAAAACATGAAAAGAGAATGAAAAAGGTAGATAGCACTTTTCTAGTTCAACATGTGGGGAAGAGATTTGAATCTCCGATCTTTTGATCGATGATATATACCTTAACTAGTTGAGCTATGTTAGATTGGCAAATTATATAGCATTTTTAAGAGGTTATTTTTACATAAACAGGCGGTGGATCAAATATGAATTTTTAACCAAAAAAAAAAGTTCATATTTGTTCTATTGCTTGTGGATGCATCAATGACCTTTGAAATGCTTCTACAAATGGAGGGTCATTTTGCCGTAAAAACATTTGGCTTCCCCCCTTTTGAATGGTTAAGGATCTCACCTCGAAAAGATCAAGAATCTTAACAAAGTTTATAATACACGGGCTACTTCTTTTATCTTTGCAAACCTTATGAATATTAAGATGGTATTAAAGTCCAACAAATTCAAATGAACGTCGATCCAAAAAGAATCATCATTTTGAGAGAGGGTATGTTAAGGATGATGGAAAAGATCATGAGACTTCATAAGATTTATATTGTATTAGTTTTGAGATGAAATCCTATGAATATTATGATGAGTCGATTGTTTTATTTTTCAAATTTCGAACTTGGTAGGGAAGAAAAATTCGAGCATATCTGAACTCTTTATATCAACCATTTTGAATTCCTTGAGTTAGCTCAAATTTGGCATTATAGTCTTCCTACTTTTGATAAGTAGTAATTCGTGTTTTATGGTCTAGCTAATAGAGCGTATTTTGGTTCATAAGAAATTAGGTATGGCCTAGAATTGGAAAGCCACATTTTCACAGGATGGTTATAAACCTATTTTTTTAGTACCTCGTAATTAAATACATATGTCTTAACCCGTTGAGCTATGCTCTGGTTGTCACATATTTAATTTGTGATAATCCTACAATTTTTTTTTAATTACTTTATCATTTGAAATCTTATTATATTTTATCTCTCAACTTACAGACTAACTTTTTTAATCTCAAATTTAAGAACCTTTAAAGCTCACTGAGACAAACTAAATCAAGTATCTACTTAGTGATTTAACAATATGACATCAACATAAGATGAGGTACTAATTAAGTTAAAATCCTTATAATATTGTTTCTTCTCTGTTTTGTATTAATAGGTTAATCTGTTACATTGATGGCACATATATTATTTTGTTTTGCAAAATTCAGGTCTTTTATATAGATAAAAAGACAAGTAAGAAATGCTATATTTTAGGTGCAAGGGAGCTTCAAATCCAATGGTCAAACAATCCTCTATATTGGTCTTGGAATAGGCAACCATTTCTCAAATCAAGGTCTCTATACTCTTTCTTTTACTTCTCACATGTTCTTATTCTTATAGGATGATGAAAAGGAAAAAAAAAATTCTTTAATGTTAAAAAAATGTAGAGAATAATATTTTATGAAAATACTGATAAATTATCAAAATTTACTATAAATTAGATATAACATGAAGGTTTTTCTAGCATGAATTTTATTTTCTAAAAAAATATTTGTTTAGTTAACAGTTTTCGATTATTTGTTTTATTTCCATTCTTAAAATGGTAGTTGTTGGAACCTTAATTGTTTTCAGTTTTTGAAATTCAGTTAAATCAAAAAAATTTTAAAAATATTGTAAAAAATATATAAATATGAATTCTTCAAAAGAAAATTAGTCCTTAAATAAGTCTTTTTTTTTTCTTTTTAAATTATCACATGGATCCATATTTATTCTTTGAATAAAAATATTTATTCTATATATTCATTTAGAACAAATACATCTCTCTTATTAGCTGTCTGTTTTTAACTTTTAGTTTTATGCAATATAATCCATTTCCTGAAAAAGTTGTTAAAATCCAAACAAAATTATAAAAGTTAATTTTTTTTTTCAAACTTTGAATTTCTGTTTTTGAAATTCAGCTAATAATTCAAAAGCATTTTTAAATACACGTACAGAAACTAAAAATAAAAATATCTTTGATGATATTTTTTTTTTAAATTTATTTGAAAATTTTGGAAGTAGATTTGAAGAGGTTGCAGAACTTAGAACCATATGGTGGCTAGAAATAAAAGGCAGAATCAACACCAAACTGCTTTCCCCAAAAACACTCTACTTTGCATATCTTTTGGTGAAGTTTGCAGACAGAGCTTATGGGTTAAACAATCACCCATCTCAAGCCTCAGTTCAGCTCAACACTGTGACATCTCAGAGAGAAGTGTACTTGGACAAGGAAAGAGGCTGCAACAATGGAGGGTTGAGTAAAAATCGAGTTGTCGATCGTGGATCAGACGATGAAACGGAAGAGGATGATTGCGGTTGGGTCAAGATCGAGTTGGGGGAGTTTTATGTCAATGATTTAGGAGACGGGGACGTAGAGATGTGCTTGAAAGAGGTCGAGAGTCAACATTTGAGAGGTGGCCTTGTAGTCGAGGGAATTCAACTTAGGCCAAGAATGTAACTATATATATGGAAGAATACTCATTAGGGTTTCTTTTTTTTTTTATGAGAATTTTATTTGATGATATAATAAATGTTAAATTTCAAATTTAATATTGTTGGGGATGTGTATTTATATTTTATACATACCACGAGATAAATTTAATATTCTCTTCGAAACCAAATAAAGTTTTTTTTTTCAAACTACATGGAATAGAAAAACTAATGATTTGTATACCATTAACTCCATAACTCTAAAACTAATATAGATAACCGCACGATGATACCAAATTTAGGCATATCTTAGTGGTTAAGATATCTATATCTCGTCTAAAGGGTGGTAGGTTCTTCCATTTTGGTCCTTGTAATTTTAAAAGTAATCAATTTAGTCCCTTTTGCAAAATTTTAACACACATTTTTTACACAACAGAAGGCCTTTAATATAAATTTTTGGCTACATTTCAAGAAATTTGGTAAGTGAAGTGTGTCGTGCTAAAATTATGATCGAAATAAATGAGATACAAATGAAAATAAATTGACTAAAATGGTCTGTTTTTTAAAGTACAAGAACCAAAACGAACGTTTCAAGAGTTAGATGAACTAAAATTGACAGTAAAAAGGCTGAAACTATATCTTTAATTTATACATTACGAGAATCATTAAAATTTTTATATATGAGAATCAAAATAGGAGAGAAACTACATCTACAAATTTGTGGTATAAAAAGATGAGAACATGCATTTGTATCTTTTTTCTTCGAATCTTTATTCTTTTCCAAAGACTAGGCCGACCCACAAAGTGTAAGACTTTTCTACCTATAGAGTCACTATTTTTTTTAGTACAATACGTGAGGTGGAGAATCGAACTTACAACCTCGTGGTTCGAAGTATATGTCAGCTCGCTTTAGCAACTATAAACTCACTATATTTCAAAGAAATGGAAGAACTTTCATAGAACAAACAAAAAGAAAGTAATGGAAAAAGAACAACTTTATCATTCCTCGTGCTACATATTTACTCAACTTTTAATATTACAAAAATAGTCCAAATCTTGTTTTTGCTCTATGTATATCAATTGGGTGTGATACTTTTTAAATTATATGGCTAATCTACCAATGAAAAGTATATGGTATTTTTGCATAAACATTTACCTAAGAATTAAGGAGAGAGAAGTTGTCAGTTACAACACCTTCAAACAACAAATAATCCAAGTCTTGGAGTGTGAAGTTGTGGTTCAATGCAACTCCCATGGCTTCATTTCTCACTGAATCTTCCTGGTTTCATATAAATATCAAATCAATTTAACCATACTTTTAATAGAGAGAAACTTTTTTTTTCAAAAATATAGATAAAATATTATTTCATCTTTTTTTATTTATAAAATTCATTAAAAAAAATAACATGCAAAATTTGAATATTTAAATTTGAAAAGTTATATCTCATATAAAAAATTTATTTACTTTTAATCTAAAATTGTAAACAACAAAATAAAAAAGATAAGAAATGGTTTCCAAACATATTATATTTTTTCTATCAATATAAAAGAAAGAACATGAAAAACAATTACCAAATGTAATTTTGTTTTTTTTAAGAGAGAAAGCGAGATATAAGAAATAAAAATAGAAAACGTTACCAAACAGACACCGAGAAAGAGAGACAAGAGAGTAACCTCAATGGTACTTGGATTGAAGCTAGTGACAAGAACGCTTGGCGAAGCATTCTTCATGGTCTCATTTGGGACTTTCTGAGAGATACATCCCAAAGCATTATGAACCATCATGTTCCATGTCTTCTTTGGGACTTTGTTACCAAGCAACTGCATTATGCATATACATAAATATTTTGAAACATCTAATTGCCATGCTAAAATATTAAACTAATTAAAGTATTCTCAAAATGGTAGATCTAGTAAATTATTTAATCATCGATTGTTGTAACGATGACAAAGTCGACGTTTTCATGGTTTCGACCACGAGGTCATGCCTAAAGAATAAAATTAACGATTACTATTTACAATCAATATTTACTTATTGACTTCGTGAAAGAATTTCTTTCTTAAATTATGCCGTAGACTCCTTGTTCGATACCTCTTAAACTCTCTTTAGTGGTGCACCATCTTCCACGGCACAATATAGACTTCTGTTTGTACTTATCGATGATTTACGTAAAGGTATTTCTCTGCTTAAACAATTTGAGAAGGATGTATATAAACAACTTTTCTTTGATTCACGTCCTCTCTGCTGTTCATGCTATGCTCCAAAAGGGCGCAAAATGCCAAAAACTAAAATTTCTCTGAGATCTAAAAACAAAATCATTGTAAATGAACTAATTATATATGGATTTTAAACGTGTGTGTTAACTGTTAGGCACCTTTTTCAAGTAGTCATCGCCCATTTCAGCATGAATCTTCAAGAAATCACCCACAGTTTTGATGTCTTTGGATAATAAACGACTGTGATATTTGCCATTTTTGCTAATCCCTTTCAATCGCCACACTTCATCTTCTTCTTTGGGATGACAATGCTTCTTGTTTGCTGATCACCATATTTCAAAACAAATCAAATCAGAGACGAATAAAAAAGACAGAGAAAAATAAAAGAGATGAAAAGAGGATATTATAATGGGAAGTTGTGATGGGTAGCAAAAATCTTTTATATATTTCAAAATAGGTCACCTGCTTTTTTAATTTTTAAATATAAATTCTTTTTTAACTTATATCAATAGTATATCAGATACTCATATCATATCAAGTAGTATATATCAGATACTCATGTCATTTGTATATCAAAGTAGTATATTCGACACTCATATCAGTAGTATATTAGACGTATATCACATACATTTTGACATAAATACTCATATCAGTAGTATATTAGATGTATGATATACATGATATTGACACAAATATTCATATTAGTATAAATGTATATCACATACATATTGCAAATATATCATACGTTCATATTAGTAGTATATCACATACATACATCATTAGTCATAATATATTACGGTATTTTACAGATAAGTAAAGTTGTCATTTTAACCTTTGTTTTTTCTTTTTAAAAGTGCTATATTTGAAAAAAAAAAACTAAATGTAGTTACTTTTTTGCTAATTTTACTAAATATTTTCTTTTTTTGACGTATTTGCAACGGTTCCTATTGTATATAATTATACCTTCTCCTCGTTGATCGAATACTCTAATGGGCTCAGATATAGCTTCTTCAATCTTCGGAAACTGTGCCGAAATTCCCTCATCTATAACTTTGACTGCGATTCGAAACGTTTTAGATTTGGTCCAGCTGGAATTGTCTGTGAAACTCAAATTCTTGATCAATCCAATCCCATCTTTCAGATGAATCTTTTGATCATCACCTACAATCAAGGGCCTTCTCCCTTCTCTTTGAAACAAAACATCATTTTCACTTATTTTTTCATATTTTTTATGATCTCCTGGTAGAACCAAAATCTCAACCTTGACCTGCGAAAAAGGACCCGTTTTTATAATTTCTCTCAAGTTTCCAGCACCACCGATGATTGAAACTTCCAATGGCTTCCCATCCATTGCTACAATGTCGTTGCCAGTGTAAATTCTCGGGGCAATACGTTTCAGAAACTTTAACCGGATATTATCCAGTATTGGCACTGCGCTACACACATTTCATCTCAAAATCAATTACAATACTAATTATTATCGTTATTTGAAGTCAGTTCAATTCAAAAAGAACACTTACAGTTTGGTAGAATTGTAATAATTTCCAATTGCGATGTGGAAGTTCCTTTGCGCCTACAGAAAACAAAAATTTATAATAATCTGAAAACTGAAAAGATTCATTTCAAAAAAAAAAAAAAAAAAAGAGTGTACCGTTTGCAAGTCTTCAGCCGACACTGGTTCAACATGATCATCAGCTTCAAGGACAGCTTGAGATTTTAAACTGAGGAAAAATCCAACAGCGCAACCACATCAAAATCCAAGCAAAATAATTAAAATAATAATAATAATAATAATAATACTGAGGGCAAATCAAACAAGATAGAGAAACCATAATAACGGGAAAAAGATCAATATTTTTACCTAAGACTCACCAATTTCAATAAAATAAATCTTTCAACTAACTCATAAAATAGATCAGTGAATATATAGTTCTTCTAAAATTCAACTAAAAAATTAGACTTTTATGTATTTTTTCTTTAAAATCCTGCCAATTTTTTCATGTATTAGATTGACATATGTGTTAATTCAATTTCTCTTCATTCACGATTAATTTTAACCATAAAGAAGGTAAAAATCTCTAAAAGTCCACCAATTTCAATAATCAAATCAAACCTGGCACAAAATCAAGTCAACTCATAAAATATATATAGATAATTGAATAATTATGCCAAACCTCATTAGGTTTTACTGAAAACCAGATCTTATGTCCTTCTGTTAATTTAGTTTTCTTTTTGTTAATTCAACAACTAATTTTAACAATAAACAGGCTAAAATCTCCAAAAGCCCGCACTAATTTCAAAGAAATCAACTTAATTAGCACAAAGTCAAAGTTTGATCAACTCATCATCCAATAGATGATGAATAATTCTATCCAAGTTCAACTAAAAACCCGACTAGATCATATACCTTTTCAAAAGAAGTGAAAAATTACAAGTTTAAGTCGATGAAATTAAAAGTTTAAAATAAAACAAAAGGATCTGAAAAAGAGAACCTATGGTGGCGGCCGCAGCAGCAGCAGAAAATTCTTTTTCGGGGCTCTTTATCGTCCACAAGATTGGGAAGGTCCCTCTTGTTTCCTCTATCCATCAAGTTTATAATTTTCTTTGCAAGAAAAACACATAAATTTGGAGAAGAAAGATGATGATTAGAGACACAGGAAGTGTTATATAATCTTGGAAAGTTGATTGGGTCATTTCACATTTAAATATTGGAACTTGAGTTTCTTCCACGGGGAAGCAACCTGCCTCAAATAACACCTAAAAAAAATTAAGATAATCTTCTTTTTTTAAAAAGATTATTTCTTTATTGAAAAAACGATATTGTTAGAGTTTTCTTAATCACTAATCATGTTTAAACCCTTAATTAATTGGATATTTCTGGTTATATAGTATTTTGATTAGGTCACCAAATTTGGTCGAGCCCATTGGTGAGATCTGATTAGTTTGCAACATTCCTCGCCTTAGAGAATACCTCTTAACACCGTCTGATGCTTAAGTCAATTGTTAGATCAGAGTAACTGGAGTAGGAGAGCCAGAGATTTGTGTGCTAGAAGTTCACGTAGCTTGACAAAGGATTTTTGTTCTAATTTTATAAAAGGAAGACACTTGATGGCGTATCTTTCCGGATCCAAATTGTACTGGTCATCGTGTAACTGATAGATATAGCAAATTGGTGAACGAGGCGAAGTTGGATGCCATGCAAATTTGTTGCAATAGGACTAGTTTTGAACATTTTCATCTACCTCGATCCTTGCCTTTTGCTTGCTTAGTACTCATCTAAATTATTGGATGCCATGGAAATTTGTTGACCTTGAAAAAACATGGACTTTGTTTTAGGTGGAAGTGTGTTTTGTGAGGTTAATATTGCTTAACTTTGGTTTTAAGCATTTTAGGGTTTCTTGAATAATGGGCATCTATATATATTTAAGCCTCCTTATGTTTCATTTGTAGAAAATGTTTGAGAAGTCGAACGAAACTAGAGTTCAATTCAGTTTCTCCCAAATTTAAGTATCTTGAACGAGGTTCAGTGTGTGAACTTGTGTCTTGCACGATAAAATTCTAGAATCATTGAATCTTTTGGTGTGAAGTGATTCAGGTTTGGAGAAGCTAATTTTTTATTTCAAGCTTTTTGAGCTCAAATTAGGTAATCCTTATTTACTTCTTCTTGGGGTTACTAGGTGTGAGAAAAACATCTTTCGTGTACGTGTTTAAGAGTATTGTTCAAAATTTTGAATAAGTTTCTAAAATTAATAAGCAAGTTCTGAGGGCTAAAACGAGCATAGTTCATTGGTAATTGACATGTATCTCCAATCAAAAGGTTGTTAGTTTGATCTCCACATCCACCTCCATATTGTACTGAGAAAAAGCAACCCCTATCATAACCCTGCCAGCTCGTATTCATGCGTTACTACTTAATTTAAACTGGATCTGGATGCTGGATTGGGCCAGCCCGCTGGGCTGGAGATAAGAGTCCAGGCATATCATTATTAGAATCATTTCCAACCTGAAATATAAATAATAGATTAATAATGATTAATGAGCATGATATAATTTTTTTAGTCAAGAATATGACATAATTGTAAACTTTATTAATAATCAAAATTAATTTTAGGTAGATTTTTTTAATAAAATTGGTTAATGTTTACATAATTTATCTATTATTTAAAAAAAATAAAAGATATATTTTAGAACTAATAATAACTTTTAAACAAAACCATAATATTGTAAAATTTATTAAAGATTCTAATAGACTCTTACAATAAAAATTTATTGAATCTAATATTCCTCAACATTGATGATAATTTAATCTTTTGTTTTCTTCCTCTCAAATTTAAAATTTTAAATTCTAAAAATAAAAGTGAGTAAATTGCACAAATCACTCCTAAAGTGTGATAAAAGTTACAATTACACCCATAAATTTTCAAGTTTAGAAATTAAAATCTCAAATTTTTATAAGTGAAAAAATTACACCCTTCCTGGGACTTGCGATTACTTTCAAACGTAAAAAGTAAATCCCCAAATTTTTATAAAAGTTGCAGCCAGAAGAACTAGTAAGGGGAGGAAGTAGAAAGAGTAAAAGTAAATTTATCTTTTCAAAAATTGGAAGTTTATGCAATTTTTTCACTTTATGAAATTTTAAGGTTTAATTTTTACCATTAAAAATCTGAGGTGTAATTATAACAATGACGGTTTGTGCAATTTGCCCATAAAAGTTACATATGAAAATTAAATATTCAAAAATTTTATGTTATTTTCTTTTAATATTTTTTAGTACGGTATAGGGATGGGGAATTGAGCTCACAGCCTCAACTTTCTAATTAGAGATATATGTTAACTCTTTTTAATATTTTTTATATTATCTATCTTGGAAAAAAATAGAAAGAAGAAAAATTTTGATTTTGTTGTTTCTAAAATGTCTACATATATAAAAACGTTTCTTAAAAATGGAAAATAGAAAATAAGATTCAATTATATTTCTTATTTTCATATTCAAAATCAAAAGATTTAGTTACCAAATCTACTCTCAAACACGTATGGAAACACTAAAACGAAATAATCCAACCTTGTTTTTCACTAAATATCTTATTTTCAGTTTTTTTTTTCAAAACACACTTATATTCTAAAAAAAAATTTTAGAAATAATATTATTTTTAAAAATGACATAACTAATGTAGGTTATAAACTGTTTTTAAAAATATGGTAGTGGAATCCCAACCATTCAATACGAATTCCAGACGAAATCCCGACCGCAATTCCTTCATGAGTGGGTCAATCGCGCCGCTCCTTCATCCCCACATCGCATTCTGTTCGATTTTTATTTATTTATTATTTATCATCATACCACTGCATTGTTTATTTCTATATTGCTTGGGTTCGATTCTCTGTTTCATCGTTTTTCAATTACTTTTTTAAATTTCAATTTCAATTAGAATTCTTTAAAATAATTTTTTTCTCCTAAGTGTCAATTTCTTTATTATAAAAATATCTCAATTTCAATTAGAATTCATTCGAATAATTTTTTTCCGTACAGTACTCTTTTCAATCTAAAAGAGGGATTTGTTGTCTATTTGATAAATAACCTATATGTAGTGTATTGATATATTTGTACTTATATTTTTTCTGTAAAAAATGATATATGATTTATTAAAAAGATAGGTTCCACAGTGTAAACGTGATTAGACATATTTCGTTAAAAAAACGCTTATTTGATATAAAAGTTAAAATTATTTAATTTAAATACAAATGATACTTTTTTCTTAATAAAAACAATATTTAAAAATCAAAATAAATGCTGAGATTCAATTATAAGATAATAAAAGTATATTAAACAAATCAAAATAGTCTAAAACTGAAACTCAACCAGAAAAATAGGTGTAAAGAAGAAAAATAAACAAAAAGATATTTAAAAAATGACAGAAAAAAAATAAATTCAAGCAGAGATGTAAAGAAGAAAAATAAACAAAAAGATACTTTTAAAAGCGGCCAATGCCCTTTCGAGGGGGAAGAAATCAGACCGAACCATAAAAACTGAATTGAACCGGCTCGGTTCGGTTCGATTTTAACTCTTTTTAGTTGGTTTTAGTCAGTCAGATTTCTAACCTTAATCGGGTGGGTCCGGTTTTAGCCCAGTAAACCGAGGGCCTTTGTACTCGTTGGCTCCGCCACTCTCATTCTCTCGGCAACGTGCACAAACTTTCTCGTTCTCTCATTCACTCACTCTTCTCCTCGATACGGCGGCAGCCACCCATCGGCAATAAGCAATAGCGAGTCCAACGGCGGTAGGCGCCGGCGACCCATCGGCGTTTTGCAAATCCGGCGGCTATCGGAAGCATATTTTAAAGATTTTATGTCCTTTAGATTTGTGTCTGTGTTTTGTGGTAGATTTTCTTCGTGCTGTTTTTGAATTTTTGCGGTACGTAGATCTGGTAGATTTTCGAGATTTGGGTAGATATGTAGATTTTCGAAGGAGAGAGAGAATGGTATTGGGATTTTAAAAGATTTGTGGATTTGGGATTGGAAGATGAAGAAGGAGAGAGAAAAGGTTTTGCGGGGTTTCTGAAGATTTGTGGATTTGGGTTTGGAAGATGGAAGTAGAGAGACGAATTTTTCGGGTTTTGAAGATCTGTAGATTTGGGTTTGGATTTTGGAAGATGAAGATGAAGAAGAGAGAATAATTTTTGGGTTTTTGATTTGGGTTCAAGGAGGGAAGGAGAGAGAAGAGAGAAGTTGTGGGGGGGTTATTTTTTTTCCTTTGTAGATTTGGAACATCCAGTAGAAGGCTTTCGAGGGAGGACTGAGGAGGGAGATGATGATTAAAAAAAATAATAACAATAAACCCCATCTCCGACCCGACAAAACCGAAAAATTTCGGGTCCGGTTGGTTTTGTATGGAAACCGCCGCAAACCAATAAACTTTCACCCCAGCTTTCAAGGATGCCCCAGCACCTCAGTCGATCACCTTAACAACCCTTTCAATCTTGGATGTGGAAACCATCAAAGCGAAGGTGGCAGCAGATACTCACCTAGCCGGAGTTATAGCTAAATTACTAAGAGATCTAGACAGTGTGCCACGTTCAGCCTACAACAGGGAGTCTTGATGAACAAGGGCCACCCACCTAAGACATCCAAACTTATCCCAGCAATCTCATATACGTATCATAACTCTATCTATCTTTGGAGGTCATTCTGGGTTCCTACGCACCTACAAGCGATTGACAAGAGAGCTATATTGGTCAGGCATGAAGGCAGATACGAAGAAATATGTAGAGGAGCGTGCCACCTGCTAAGGACACAAAAACTGAAGCCATGGCACCTGCCGGATTGTTGCAGCCGCTGCCATTACTTGAGCGAATTTGGGAGGACATAATAATGGACTTTGTGGAAGGGTTGTGGTGGTAAAGATAGATTGACCAAGGTAGTCACCTCAGCGTTCATTCAAGTAGTAAGGTTGTAGGACTTCTCCCTCATTACATCATTTCCGATTGAGATAAGGTATTAACAAGTCATTTCTGCACGGAACTATTCCAAATGAAGGGCACTTAGTTACGAAGGAGTAGGGCCTACCATCCCCAAACAGATGGGCAATCCAAGGTGGTGGATAAATGTCTCGAGACCTACTTATGTTGCTTTTGTAGTGAGACTCCTAAGCATAGCTACCATGGGTAGAGTACTGGTACAATACTACTTATCATAATTTGATCAGGTCGTTTATAGTAGAACACCCCCTACACTGTTGTTATATGGTAGCCAAAAGACCTTCAATGCTGACCTTGAATGCTAAACTCAACTTGCAGCTAGTGAAGGCACATTTGAGGCAAGCTCAAGACAGGATGAAGAAGTAGGTTGATAAGGACCAACGGGATGTGGAGTTTGACATAGGGCAACAAATATTTCTTAAGCTTTGTCCTTATCGACAAAAATCCCTAGTGAAGTGGAGAAATGAGAAGTTAACGCTCAAATTTTTTTGGGCTTACTGAATCATATAGCATGTTGACAAAATGACATATAAGTTAGAACTCCTAGTGGGAGCAACAATCCATCTAGTTTTCCATGTGTCCCAGTTCGTAGGAACCTCAATAGACACCACTCAACTCCTCTCACGCCTATCAAAAGATTTTGAATGGATCATGGAATCGGATGATGTGTTTGCTTATCAAACAAATGAGGCCACTGGGGAACATAAATATTGCTTAGCTGGAAGGGGCTATCAAGGAGGAAGCAACATGGGAATTCATCCAAAACATGTGGGAGCAATTTTCTGAGCTACACCTTGAGGATAAGGTGTTTGTGAATCTGAGGGGTGATGTTAGGCCCTAACATAAATACCTATAGCAGGAGGGGTAGAAATGGAAAAAGAGTAGTGGGAAATGAGTAGCCTTAACGGTCAGGAGAGAGTGTGAGAAGGAGGGTAGGATCAAAATAAAATAGGGAGGTAGGTTAGTTAGAGGGGTATGCCTTTTGTATTCGTGCCGAGAAGCAACCAGGATAGGAACGAGAGTTTCCCTACCCTCTCGAACTGGTTGTTGAGTGTATATCGCCTGCGGGTCTGTTCTTTGATTTCTCAATAGTAAAACGAGGAGATACCTTACCTTAAGTATCAAATCAAACTAATATAAAGCAATTTCCAATAGTACTAATTACCAAAAATCACTGTAGAAATAAATTCCTTTTTTTTTTATATCCATGAGTGTCCAGACCAACTTACGCATACCTCGACTGATCTTACGGGACAACTGTCTGACCCTACAACATTTGGTGTCGAGAAACATCCTAAGGTAGGTGGTCATCATGGATTTGAACCCACGCATGTTCCTCTATCAAAGGTAGGAAAATCAAATCTAAAAAACAAATGACAATTCAGATTCATAAATGAAGGTATTAAGCACAATTTAGATTCTTGGAGAATTCACACAGGATACGTAAGAGAGAATAAATGATATGGTAGAACCTGAGGCAATTTGTGGTAATATTTAGTAGCATTTGCTAGTCCAAAGGCAACCTTTTATCTTCATTAGTTGCATCATCTTTCCCGTATGCGATGTTTTCTTTGATGGTTGCTGTAAATACACTTGAAGCAAAGTGATATTTGTCCTACGGACATAAAAAAGATTCACATGTTTCGTCCAGAAAAATGAAGCAGAAAAAATGTCATAAACTCTTAATAGTAAATAATGGTTATTCACTTGGACATAGAAATATTGAGCATTATTGAGGATACCTTCTCAAACATGACAATCTTGATGGACATTACTATGAAGAAACCAAACCAAAAGAGTCACTCATGGATAAGGACACCAATATTGCTAGCCAAAATCTGGTGGAACTTCCATAATTCACCTTGTGTGGAATTCAAACCTATAGATAAGATCTCCTCGATGCAACACAAGTGAAAACTATACTTCCCTCAACTACTAAATCAAGGCTTATCATGGACTTGGAAGTCATTATCAATTATCTATCTCTTATCTAGGAATAAAAAAGTTGGATTCTAGTGCATCAGTTGTATTAGTAGTATGAAAAATACTATATAACCCTTTCTGAACCACGCTATTCTGGTGATCATGTTTTTAACAGCTGAATTAAAAAAGAAAAGGAAAAATAAGGGAATGCAGAGATATCAGAATAGGATACCTGGCTATGGAAAAAAACACAACACATCTCCTATAATTATTAATTGTCGAGAGCCAGCCTAGTCTCCACCACATCTTAGGTCTCAATAAACACAATTTTATGCTGTATTATTTCTTGAGGAGACATATTCAACTGTTTAGTACGACCCAGGTAGATTGATGTTAAGACTACTTTCCACTAAAATGTTGCAACCATGCCAAACATGAGCATTGTCACCTTTAATATACCAGTTTCATTCCAGCTTTTTATAATCCCATCCATATATGATTAACTGGCGAAGAAACATATCATCTCATCAGGAACTGCTGACACCATCTCAAATAAGAGCCTGCCATAATTCCTTACTACACCAAGATCGCTTCTCAGAACAAACAAACAATTGTCAGTACAGAAAATCCTACTTTACTACTAAGAAATAAACAATTGTCAATCCTACTTTACTACTTTAAAGAGGTCAAGAAAAAAGTTTTCCGGTTTGAAGAAAGAAAGTGATTGATTCTTTTAGGAGTTTCCTACCTTTTCTCCCATTGTTATAAAATATAATCATGTAAAAAAGAAATCTTCCAATCCAATTGTCAAACAGTTGCATAAACGTTGTGGCAAACATTCAACAAAAAGTTTAACATTGTTGCTGACCAAATTTTGTGACAAAAGTTTCACCTACATTCTGGCAACTTACTTTGAAGCAACCAATATTTCGAAATAGCCTAAATCATGACGACCAATATTACAAAGCAACATAAATTGTGATGATCAATATTTCAAAAGCAGCCCATTTATATCAAGCAACCAATCTTTTGAAGTAATCGTTTACCATTTATATATCAAGACAACAATATTTGGAGGAAATTGATTACATAACGATAACCTATATCGAAACTACATTGTTTCAAGGTAACATCCTATCATGAAAACTAATATTTGAGGAAACATCCTGTGGCAACCAATATTTCTAGGGAACTATTTATATCAAAGAAACTAACTTTTGGAGGCAATTTTGTATAACCAGCCAACCATTTTATAACAAAACAACTAATATTTTGAGACAATCATTCGTAGCAAGTCTTTTCACAACCATTTATATCAAGGAAACCTATATCCAAAGCGGCAACATTTTTTGGCAATGTTGTACCGTGACAACCAATATTTCAATTGAATAGTTGGAAAATGTTCATATCGAGGAAATAAATCATTCAAACCAATATTTTGAAGCAACCATTTCAAGGTATCGAAAGATTTTAAGGCAACTGTTTATATAGAGGGCTCTAAAATTTTGCAGCAACTGTCGAATCATCCAACATTCTTAAGACAACCATTTACACATCAAGACATCCAACATTTTTAAGGCAACAATTTCCAACATTTTAAGTCAACCTTTAGGAAACCGTTTACATTGGCCATCTAACATTTTTAAGGCAACTGTTTAAATTGAGGCATCCATTTATACAAGGGTATTCAACATTTTGAGGCATTTGTTTATATCGAAGGCATACAACATTTTGAGGCACTGTTGAGGAATCCAAACATTTACATCGGGGCATCAAAATTTTGACGTATCCATTTATATCGAGGAATCCCACATTTTAACGCATCCGTTTATATCGGGAGATCAACATTTCCAACGACAATTATTTATGTAAGAGATCCAAAATTATTAGGCAACTTTATATATCAAGGAATTCAACATTGTTTAGGCAACAACTTACATCGAGAGATACAACATTTTGAGACAACCGTCTATCTCGGAGGCATCCAACATTTAAAGGCTAATCGTTTATATATCGAGCCATCCAACAGTTTAAGACCTTTATTTTATCAGGACATCCAACATTTAAAGAAATCCATTTGTATCAAGTCATCCAACATTTTGAAGCATTCGTTTATATTGAGTTATCCAACATTTTGAGACATTCGTTTATGAGTGATCCAACATTATTTTGAGGCACCCGTTTAGATCGAGTCATCCAACATTTTAAGATATCGAGCATCCATTTATATCGGGTCATCAAACATTTTGAGGCATCCGTTTATATCGAGCCATCGAACATTTTGAGGCATCCATTTATATCGAGCCATCGAACATTTTGAGGCATCCGTTTATAAAGAGCCATCGTACATTTCGAGGCATCCGTTTATATCGGGTCATCCAACTTTTTGAGGCATCCGTTTATATCGAGTCATCCAACTTTTTGAGGCATCCGTTTATATCAAGTCATCCAACTTTTTGAGGCATCCGTTTATATCGGGTCATCCAACTTTTTGAGGAATCCGTTTACATCGGGTCATCCAACTTTTTGAGGCATCCGTTTACATCATGTCATCGAACTTTTTGAGGCATCCGTTTACATCATGTCATCGAACTTTTTGAGGCATCCGTTTATATCGGGTCATCCAACATTTTGAGGCATCCGTTTATATCGGATCATCAAACATTTTGAGGCATCCGTTTATATCGGGCCATCCAACATTTCGAGGCATCCATCTATATCGGGTCATCCAACATTTTGAGGCATCTGTTTATATCGGGTCATCGAATATTTTGAGGCATTCGCTTATATCAGGTCATCCAACATCTTTAGGCATCCGTTTATATTGGGTCATCCAATATTTTGAGACATCCGATTATATAGGGTCATCCGACAATTTGAGGCATTCGTTTTCATATCGAGGAAACAACCAAGAAAGTTAAAAAATTAAATTAAACAAAAAAATATAAAAGATGCCTTAGTTTAAAAAGTCGAGCGAAATTAGTAACATATCAAAATCCAGAAACAAACTATGCGTTAAAATTTAGGGGAAGGAAAGAAAATAAATACTTGTAAAATCAATGACTTAGTCAAATTGTTTTGAATAACAAATGTGAAACGGTTGATTTCCAATCTGAAAAGATAAAAGAAAATTAGAAAAGAAAAAAAAAACGTAACAACGTTCCAAGATAAATTCACAGGCCAGTTGATGAGCAATTCGAAAGTCATGCCACTCCTTCAGTACATGATGGAAAAGCATGTTCAAAAGTACAAAGGCCATACAAAAAGATAAACAAAGAGAAGAATAAATATAATAAATCATAGCAGCAACCAAAATATCCACAAAATTTTTGGAAACATGAAAACTACAAATCCTTTGCCTGCACCGTGTCTCTTTCTAGAAATATTAGGGCTCTAGGACACACAAGATCTAATCTGGATTGTTTTAAGTCATGGCAGGATTGATCGGAGAATGCTGATTTGAGGGGAACAAGATGAAGAATAAGGAGGCGAGAAAGGAAAGAAGAAAGGAAACGACTCGATCGATTTGTGGGTTCCCATTCGATCGATCGATTAGTGGGTTCCGATCTGATCAATCGTTTTACGAGTTCCAATTCGATCTATCGATTCGGCGGGTTCCGACTCCGATCGATCGATTCGCGGGCCGATTCCGATCGATCGATTCGCGGGCCGATTCGATCGATTCGCGGGTTCAGCCAACTCCATTGATCGATTTGTGAGTTCCGACTCGGTCGATCGAGTTACGGGTTCCGATTCGATCTATCGATTCGCGGGTTCCGATTTGATCGATTTGTGCGTTCCGACTCGATCGATTTGTGAGGGTTAAATGGTAAGCGATTTGGGTATTAGAATTTCGGATGAGTATCGATGTTTTTGCAAATAAAGAATGAGGGAAAATCTCAGGTTTACTCGAAACAGGCATACAATACAACAACAAGACGTCTGAAACTCGAAAGATATCAAAGGAGGACGAAGATTGAAGGGGATCGAGAAGCACACCTGATATCAAGGGAAAACGAAGATCGAAGCAGAGCAATGTGCAAGCGAGGGATTCAGACTAGGGTTTGAGAGAGGGAAGAAAGCGTTTAGGGTTTGAGAATTGAGAATGAGTCCAACGGTCTCTTTTCCTTCTTTTTTATTTTTTTCTTTTCTCTCTCATTTTAAATAAACTGGATCTCGCCAATGGATTGGGCCGGCCTGTTGGGCTGGAGATTTAAGAGTCGAGGCCTATCATTAGTAGAATAATTTCCAACTTGAAACATAGATAATAGATTAATTATTACAAAAATTGTAATAGATTCTTACATCAAAATATATATATATCATTTTGAGTTAAATATTTTTCTCTAATATTCTTCTCAAATATTAAGAAATTACTTTTAAAACATTGATGATAATTTTTTCTTTTGTTTTTTCCCTCTTAAATTTTAAATTTTAAAAAATAAAAGTTTTATATGAAAATTAAAATTTTAAATTAAATATTCAAAATTTGTACGTTATATATTTTTTAGATATTTATTATGCATTCTATTAGTCAATAATGATAAAATAATGTTTTTATCTATTTAAAAAAAATCAGAAACAATAATTTGAAATAAAAATTTTATTTTGGTGTATCTAAAAGGTCTACAATTTAGAACTTAGTCATATTGAAATAATATAATATTTAGTATTTTGTTTTTAATTTAGTTAATTTAAAACATTCTAGATAATGTATTTTATTTCTAAATTAATCGAATTAAGATAACAAAAAATATAAAAATGATTTTAGCTTTAAATTAATATTGAAATAATAAGAAAATATTTTATTTTAACTTAAATCTATTAAAATAACAAAAGTATTTACTAACTGACCACCTGTGTAGGGGAAATTTAAAACAATTTAATTGCTTTAACTCTACTGGTTAAGGCACTCCTCTCTAATTAAGGTAGCAAGTTTGAATCTCCGCTCCACATATTATACTTAAAAAAAAGATTCAAAACAATGGTTGATTTAATAAACATTTACAATAAAAATAATTTTTATTTTATAAAATCTATTTTGCTTAATGTTGCAATTTTAAATCACGCAGTCGTGAAATCATTTGTTGAAGGGACGAGTTTAACATCGTATTTACAGCAAATATTTTATCCACTTAATTTTTTTTAAAAGCTTGTTTGGTGCATCTATTAAAACGTTTTCATAAATTATAATGATCAAATAAATTTTATTTTATTAAAATTTTAAAATGTATTAAAATAAAAAAAATATTTATATAAAAAATAATTTTAAATATTAAATTAGAGAAAATGAAGAATTGAACATTAATTAAAAATAAATAAATGGGAAGAAAGAGAAAAGGGAAGTAAAAAAATGGGAAAATCTATTAAAACGTATTCATAAATTATAATGATCAAATAAATTTTATTTTATTCTGTCAAAAAAAAATATTTTATTAAATTTTAAAATGTATTAAAATAAAAAAAGTATTTATATAAAAAATAATTTTAAATATTAAATCAGAGAAAATGAAGAATTGAACATTAATTAAAAATAAATAAATGTGAAGAAAGAGAAAAGGGAAGTAAAAAAATGGGAAAATCTATATAAATGTTGCCTTCAATAATTGATCACATGATATATATAGGTCATCAATTAAGCAAAAAATTTATTTTTACTTACTAATTCTCTTGATTTTATATATTGGGTAAATATTATCCCTGATATCGTTAGAAAAAATATGTTTTGAATTCAAAATTTGGTTAGTTTTATAGAATAAATTTACCTGTGGCTAAATCCTTCTATGAAAATATCTTATAAAAATATTGTTAAAATTTGTTGAATTTTAACATATTTAGATGTGTGGTGCATGTCCCTTAAAACATGATAATTCAGAAGAAGTGAATTTATTTCATGTTAAGTTAGTATCGATGGTTAGATTTATGTGTCTAAATACGTTAATAAATTAAATTTTTTTTAAAATAAATTTTAACTTTTTCTTCTTTTTTTTTTTTACGCAAACACCTAATTCATAATATCTTGTTATTTGAGTCCAAATTGGAAATAACCTAAAACACATTAGGGATATTTTGTTATGTGTATATTTAGCCTTTACCACATTATCTCAATAAACAATAATAGCCAAAAGGATGCAATTATAGTCTTCATAATTTTATAATCGTCCAATTTCTTTCAAAGTTTCCTCTCTCTATTTCTTTATAATTCCTCCAACAACCCAACTGAATAAAAAATTACAAGTTAGGATTTACAAAAATTCCCCAAACATTCGAAACTTTACATTTTGACCCACAATCTTTTATGCAATTCCTTAATGCATAAACAATTAATTAATTCCTTAAACTTGCATTTTGGGCCACAATCTCTTGTGCCCCTTTTTCATGGCAACCTAACTAAAAGTGACACAACAAATTATATACTATTTTTTATTTAAGAAAAAAAAGGTGGCCACAGATGGCCTACACGTGTTGGAAGATTACGAGATTCTAAATTGATGGTCAAATATAATTTATGAATAAATGTTTCCTTTCCGAATCCTTAACTCTAATAATAAAAATCAATTTAATAACACGAATCCAAATCTTAAGCTAATATATTGATTAGAGTACATATTTAGTCTACAATATATGCTTAATACTCTCCTCCCACATGTGAACTAGAATATTATCTTGTTTCGTGAACCTTCAATAACTATAAGACAACCACAAAATCCAGGTAAGTTTGTTAATTGCATTAATTTTAGGAGGCTAAAAGTTATGTTTTAATTTATAATATTTGGATATTTTTTTAAATTTAGTTCCCTACATTTTAACATTTTTCAGTTGCACCATTTCGTAATGGAGATGTTAAAATTAGCCTAAGATTAATAAGTTTATATGAGATGATACTTGATGAATTGACATAAATGGGTAGTTAGGCCATCCAAAAGTTTGAAAAGTCGAGGTTTATATCAGCTACTTAGAAATCTCGAAGACAAGCAATTAGAAACTTTTATTTCTCAGATGACCTAATAATAATTCATCCTATAAATTTATACCAATGTTTTGTTTAATGTTGACCCTTGAAAATGGTATAATTGAAAAAGTTAAAAAGGTAGAGGATTAAATTGAAAATTTTAAAATAATGTGGACTACCCTGAAAAAATAACCCAACGGGGACAAAAACTATATATTTAGCCGTTTTATAATTAATTAAGTATAAAAAGTTATTTTAAAAGTCCACCAATCGAGATGAGGCAGAAGAATTTTCCTTGGGAAAAAGGGAAAACTGCAAAGGAATTATTGTTGGGTACATTAAACATGAAGAAGCATGTGGGATGTGAAATGGCTTTGTGTGTACACATTATATCTTTTTCTTTTTCTTTTCTTTTTTCTTTTTTTTTTCTAATGGAAAAGTTGAAAGTGACACCTTGGCTACTACTTGATTTAGTCCAATCAATTTGTCTTCTAATCATCATTCATCCTAATCCTATTTATTATTTATTTTAATTTGGTCAAATAAGCATAAAATTCAGCTTGCCTTTTCCCTTTTTTTTTTTTTTCCAAATTTATCTATTCAAAATTTTGTTGAGTAGGATGGGACACATTTCAAATGTAGTTCATGTGTGTCGGTGTGGTTTTCAAATTTGGAGTTCAATACGTCTTTAAACATTTTGATGTTATTTTATTTTATTTTTAAGAATATAGATTACTTTTAAATATTAATGTGACATGTAAGTTGAATGATTTTACCTGACACAACACAAGGGATTAAGTTAGATATATAAGCCACGTATGGTTAAATAATCTTTTATTAGGCAAATTAACAGGTCACGTACTACAATAACTTATTGAAATAGTATCAAAATGAAAAATTTAAGGATGGAATTAACTGTTTAAAATTTAACTAAATAGATATTGATGGTAAATTCGGAAATAAACCAAAAACTTTACAGCACAGCATATATGCCACCATAGGGGCTAGTGGGACTTGCCATAAACAAAAATGTTGAATTATTCAAATTTATGAAAATGTCAAAAGGAAAAAAAATATATATTTGGTTGTCATGTTTGATCTCTCTCAATAACTTTCCACATCCCTTGTTGATTAAGATTAATTGATAGTGACCTCGTAGTAATATAATAATCAGCATTACTTGGTGGAAGGTGGAAGGGCATATAACTCACATTAATAATAATAATAATAATAATAATAATAATAATAATAATTTGAAGTTTGGTGAACTAACTTCATAAGCTGATAATGATGTTTTCCTTTTTCTTTTCTTTTTTAAAGGAGATATTAGTGATGGATTTTCTAGAGACTTTCTTTTCAGCAATTTGATTTTTTAATGTTAAGTTCAATTTTATATAATATTATTTGTTCCTTCATTGCAAATTTCATATGGTTCACATGTAAATATATTCAATGTTTTGAGATCATCATTCAAAGAAGATTGGTCTGTAGATAATTTTACATGAAATTGAAATATTAATTAAGTTTTTTCAATGAGGAAAAACAAAACTATGCTTGATTGGATGCGATTGGATTACTATTTTATTTGTTGTTTATTGGTTTTTCAATGTTTCTTATATTAATGCAGCAATGTTCTAACCAAACTCAAATTAAGATTCTCACAAATCACTTCAAAAGACAAAGTATTTGATATTTGTAAATTAATTAACAGAAAAATCTATTGTGTAATATAAAAGGCTGAAGAAAATGATTTGGAAGATATAGAAAAAGCAGAATTCGGTTTTTTCAAAGATGCTGATGTCTTTCTGATTGTAAAGATTCAAAATAGCAATTAATTTAATGAACCAAAGATAAAGTATTAAAAGATATATAAAGAAAAAATCCTAGTCAAATCATGTGAAACCCATCACATTTCTTCCACTTGAAAATGACTAATATGAATATATAATTCAATTTGGCGTGACACACATCGACTAATTTAGAATTTATCTGCATGTATGACCACTTATATATACTTTTATATTATGATTGTTACCCCGAACCTGTCCTATAATAATAATAATAATAATAATAATAATAATAAGATAGGATATGGCGATATAAAATATATTTTTTTCTATCTTCTGATTCTAAGTCCTGATTAATTAAGAATAATAGAATTTAAAACTCTTCCCAATTTTCGTTCATGTTTAATTTTAGCCCTTCTTAACTCTAATTAATTAGATGGGTTCTGTATTAGGGTGTATTGAATAACAATTCCATCTCTTTGTAAGTTTTTATTTTTAAGATTTGAACTTATCAACTCTCACTTTTTTTTTTCTTTTTGAAAATTCTGTAATTTATTTATATTATAAATCCTGAAAAAAAAAATTAGGGATGATTGCACATCATTCAAAAAAATTTAAGTAGTGTTTTATGATATTATTCATGTTTGTAGGGATATATTTTTTGGTTTCCCTACTGTATATTTTGGGACTTTGGTTCGTTTTGATCCTTATATTTTTAAAAAGCGATCATTTTAGTTCAATTATTTTCATTTTTAATCACAATTTTAGTTTGACATTTTATTCACATAATTAAAATTTTGAAATGTAGTCATAATTTTGTATAAAATATCTCCATTGTGTATAAAATTTATGTTAAAATTTTGACAATAAGAACAAAAATAGTCACTTTCTAAAAGTACATAGATTAAAATGGACATTTTAAAAATATAGAGATCAAAATGAATAAAAAAATTAAAAATACAAGAACTAAAGTGAACGTTTTGAAGGTACGAGGACTAAAATGAACCAAAATCGGAGGTAAACATATTTTTTTCCATGCAATGATCAATATTTTATTGCCAAAAGTTTTGACAGTTCAAATTAAAATTTAAAAAATAGTTGTAAGAAGGATTAAAATTTCATTGGTGTTTTTAGAAATACGAAAAGAAAAATTGTGACTAACCAAGCTTAATTTTAAAAATTGGAAAAAAAAAAAGATCCAATCTTTGGGTTTGTTGGACAAACAAACCATGTGACTGGAAACAACATAATTTTGATTCTGTTTACTTATTAAAAATGGAATATATTAACCTACCACTAAAAGTTAAACGTAGAAAATTTAAACCTTTAGCCGTTTAATTTACAAGATTTCATCAGACTATAATCTATTTTATAATTATATAGTGCTTATCCTACTCAACTTAAGAATTTGAGGCAATTGACAAAAAAAAAGAAAGATCAAAGTTGACGTCAGCGGTTTGGAACTTAAAATAAAGTGGAAAAATGTGTGACGAAAACTCTTACTGTATAATCTTCTAGAGGGAGGGAATTTTTCCACATATGTAATTAAAAATAGTAATAATTTGATTATTTATGAAAAATGGTAAATCAAATAATCTCTATTCACGTCACAATTTTGTCCACATCTCAATCTTATTCCAAGACTTTGAGTTAAAATAATTTAATTTTTATATGGGATTCAATGGTGATTAATGGGTGCCTCTCGAAATAAAGAAAAGCATTTCATTGTTTATATAATATAAAAAATCTTATCATATCGATATGAATTTGCAAAAATTACCGTAGACTTCCAAATCGAAGATTTCTAGATGGATTATGTTATTAATTTTGTAAGGGATGTTTATATATTCATTTGAACCGCCCTAGCCCCATGTTTCATTAAGGTTATTTTTGTAATTGCAGGTTCTATAAAAAAGCGAACTTATTTAATTGATAGATGTGCCTTGTTTTAGCACTATAAATTTATTAATCTTTTACACTAAAAATGTTTCGATTATAGTGCATTTAATTGTTTCCTACAGATATCGATTGGTCTTTTTTTTTTTTTTTTTTAATTCTTAAGCACAAAAGTAAGGGTTCAATATTTTATATCCAAACAATTTGTCTATGTCATCCAAATATAGGGTATAACAAAAACTCATATTTCTCGATTTAGCATTTTCTCAATTGAAACTATATGAGTCATAAGTTTGATACTTTTAGGATTGAAAACTTAAAAACTTGAGTGTGTAAATTGATTTTTTTTCTATAATTATGAAATTAGAGTTTTCTGTAAAATATAGGAGACCCAAAAATAAAACAATAAAACCAAATAATGATAAATTAAGAGAAGCATAGATTAATTTGAAAAGATATTTTAATTTACTTTTGCAACTAATTTGAAAAGGGAATTGAATAATCCTTAGCAAATATATTATTATTTATATATACAATATTTCGTGGTAGGTTGGACTTGGAAACGGAAAAAACGAATTATCAAAGAAACAGACAAGAAAAAGCAGAGGTTTTTTTCACTTAATATTTTATTTTCTTTCCTTTTTCTTATATTATTATTATTGTTATTTTTTTTTTGTGTGCAAAGGAATCTTTTGAATTTGAATAGAATAAAATTATAGGGTGGATTGTCGAATTCATTAAGGGTCAGATTCAACTTTATCTTAATATTGTACAAAAAAAAAAAAAACATTATCTTAATATTAATTAAAAAAAAGAAAAAAAATTAATCTTTGTTAGAGCGTGAATTCTGACGTCATCCTTCGCATTTGCTTTACGGTAGGGTAACGGTAAGGAAACCGCGTTCTCTCTCTCTCTCTCCTAATTTTTCTTTTTAAGATTTGAATTTTATTTTAGACTCTAAATTAAATTTTTATTTCGGTTCAAAATTTGAAAAAGACTAAATTTTAAGAGAATAATTTTTTTAAATCCTTCCTATATCCATTAATTCAATAAACATCTTTCTAAAAAAAATCAATAAACATCTTAACTTAATATCTATACGTGACTTCAATATATCTCTACACCTATCTTAATATGCAGGTTCAAAACCACATTTGAGAGCAATACAAATTAAAATAATTTATTTCAAGTGATTTAAAATTAGAATATAGATTTCTAAAAATTCAAAAGAATGTAAATGAAATAAATGGAAAAGTTTCTATAAAAATTTTGAAACAACAATTGATGTAACGTTGAAATTTGAAACTAAGAGTAAGATTTATAAATATCCCTTTATGTCCAAAGTCATCCTCTCTTCTTAGAGTTGCGTCAATTTAATTCGTTTATATACTTTAAAAAGTTTTTCAAGCCTATAAACTTTTATTGTGGGTGTTTATTTAATTCTTTATATTATTATAAAAAATCTATAATATAAATCATTGAACTTTCAAATTAGTTCTAATAAATCATTATTTTTCACCCATTAGTTTAACAATTGTGGGATTACAGTACATGCTAGCTATATTATCTAAGAATTAGACTTGGGATATAAATCTTTTACATTTAGATATGTGTAAGTGTTGATCAATGAATTAAAAATATAAATCTACTATAAAACACAGAATTAAAAGTGAAATGGAGGAAAAGTACATAACTCTAAAAGTTAAGGAATCTAATTAAGTAATTGAAACTTTTTAATGGTTTAGTTATTAAGTAGATATAAGGACTCTAAAAATTAAGATAATAGACGTATAGTTTAACATTTTCCTTACAAGAAAGTAAATGGGACTGGTTTTTTTGTTAAAACCAAACTGGTTCGGTTATGTAAAGAATATGAAATTGAACCGAACTGATTTGGTCTAAGTTGAGACGTTGGTCAATGGTTCTTGTTCCAGTTTTTGTTTCTGTACGTGTTCTAGGTTTGATGAGCCGGTTAAGTTCAGTTAAATCTGAGAACCGAATTGAACTAGTAAAAACCAACCGAGTTGGTTCGGTTGGGTTCGTTACACGCCCCTATTTATTTTTTAATATATCTTAGATAAAAGATTAAAGGAAAGAAATGACTAGGAAGTCATAAAGCCTATTGGTCAACAATCTGTGAAAACGACATGCATGAAAATTCCTTGCAATTTGGATGGAAAGAGTAGGGTTTTTAAGTCCCCAAAGTATGGCATCTATAAAATCAAATTTCTCCCACTAAACAGAACCAAACTCCTTTGTCCAAATTTGTGTGAGAGAAAAAAAAAGAGAGAGATCAGAGTTGTGAATTCAATGGAGAGATCTGAGAGAGGAAAGGAGAAGAAGAGGGCGAGACCCATTTCTGAAGATCATGAAGAAGAAGATCATGACTCTGAATTCAACACAACTCGTCCTCGATCTCGATCTCGACCTCGACCTCGACCTCGACCTCGCGCCTCCTCTCTGCTCAATGGGTTTTCTTCTCTTTCTCTCTTACTTTTTTTTTTTCTATTTTTTCAAGCTTTTCTCTTCTTTTCATTTTCCTCTTGTTATTATTATTATTTTTTTTTTAAATTTAGGGGTTCTCTCGACTTTCCTTCCTCCATTGGGTTGTTTTTTTTTTTTTTAAGTTTTTCTTGGTTTTTTCTTGTCTTCTCGATCTGTTCTATTTTCTTTAATATTCATTTCTAGGTTCTCTCGTGTCTATTTCTTTTCCTTTTTCCCTTTGCCTTTTTTTTTAAAAAATTATTTTTTTAGGGTTTCTCTCTGGTTTTCCTCACCCGTTTTCCCGTTTTTTTTTGGTATAAATATTTTAGATTTTCTCTCTCCTCTTCTCTCTTTCCTGTCATGTTGCTTCTTTTATTTATTTATTTATTATTTTTTTATAAATTCTTTTCTCTTTCTGTGTCCAGTTTTTAATTATTTTCTAGGGTTTATCTCTTTCTCACTCTACTTTTTTTTTCTTCCTTTTGCCCCCATTTTTAAAATTTTTTTCTCTGGGATTTCTCCCTTTCTCTCTATTTTTTTCTTCGCCCTTTTCCTGTTTTTTAATCATTTTCTCTCTCTCTCTCTTCTGTTTTTACAGTTGTTTTTAAAAAATTTCTAGGCTTAACCCTTATTCGATTTCCCTTCCCTTTTGCTAGGTTTTTTTTTTTTTTTCTGTGGGTTTTGTGAGTACTAATCTCAATTTCGAAATTTGGGACTGTTGGGTTTTCCAGCTGCTTCGAAGCTCAATCTGTAATGCTACAGCAGATTTTGTCTCCTCAACAATTGGCTACACTCGAAAATTTTATCCGATCTGTGGTACTTTCAACCCCCTCTCTCTCTATTTTAATTATTTTCCAGATTCCAAACTTAAATCCAAAACAAATCTCTAATAATATGTTCATCATTTTCTACAGGTCCAGGAGGTGGTGGAGATCCAGGTTCCTTCTTGCATTCGCTCCATTCTATCAAGGTCTGTCTCCTAAATTTAATTCATTAAACTTTTTTGATTGATCATATATAATCAATTTTGTTTTTCTTTTTTCTTTTTCAGAAACAGCCAACTTTGTAATGATCTGACTGGAAAAGAGGCTCTTGCCGGATCTGGAACTTTGAAGTTCAGGTTATTTTTCGAAAAGAATCAAATTGCCTCCACCATTTTTACCAACAACGAAATCAAAGCAAAGGATGGCACACTGCTTGCAGTTTCAATATGCGACACCACCAACTCCAACTCCATCATCGGGATCGGTCCTCTTTCGTCAGCCTTGGTCGAGATCGTCGTCCTCGACGGAGAATTTGGCTCCGGGCAACGGGGAGACGAGACCTCGTGGAGTGTGGATGATTTCAAAAACAGTATCGTGTCTCAAAGGGAGGGGAAAAGGCCTTTAATTGTGGGGGCTCTGAAGCTCTATCTGGAAAATGGTGTTGGATTTATCAAAGGTCTAAGCTTTACGGACAACTCGAGCTGGACAAAATCTAAGAAGTTTAGATTCGGAGTAAGAATTGTAGATGAGAAAATCTTGACCAAGTTTTCAAGAATTGGAGAAGGTGTTTCTGAACCCTTCAGAGTGATGGATCATCGTGGAGAAGGTATACGATTCTCATCTCAATTTCTAGCTATGAAAATTATGTCTTTCTGATCTCTAAATTTGAACTTGTTTAATTTTTAGTGTACAAGAAGCACCACCCTCCAAAGAAGGGAGATAAAATATGGAGATTGGAAGGGATCGGCAAAGATGGCACATATGACACCCGCTTATCCGCTGTAAACATCAAAACTGTGGATGATTTCTTGAAGGTTTATCATGAAGAGGGTGGTGCATACCTAAGGAAGGTACAGGCGAAAGACAAAACTTCAAAATCTTTAGAACTCCGTTGATAATGATTTCGTTTTTTGTTTTTTTTTTTTTCAAAGAAACGATAAACAAGTTTTTGGAAATGACTTTTGTTTCGTTTTTAAAATTTGGCTTAGATATGTAGGTGGGAGTAGTGGTTGTAATTAAACTGGTTTATTTGAGGAATTGTTAAATTTATTGTTGTCTTGGTGTGCAGATTCTTGGAAGAGTCCCAAAAATTACATGGGAAAAGATGGTTTCTAATGCTTTAGAATGTGATGACCATGTGATGGCCCCCTTGGCCTTGGATCCTAACTTTGGGGTCCACTCGGCCGGAAATGAAACCACACGAGGTGAAGCTTTGAATGACAATTTTGAAGTCGGTGACGAGCCAATGAATTTTGGTGACGATGATACGCTTTCAGAGAACATCGAAGATCAGAAATTTGACGACAAAGTTCAAGACTTGGCATCCTTCAATCCAACCTCTGGGGTCTCTCCCTTATCTAAAGATTACAATGTTGATATGATCAAACAAAAGCAACAATATAAATAGGCCCAAAAGAGAACTTCAAAAACTCTCAAAATCAGCCTAAAAGACAAACCCGTGATTAACCTATCTTTTTCGAACCCGCCAAATTGAAAACTATGTTAGAATCCATATAAATGAATTAAATTTACCCAACCCATCAGCTTAAACTTTTGGGTTGAGTGGTGGTTTGTTCATCCTTAAGAAACTAAAACCTGAATTCCACATTAGTTACAAGAGATATCAGAAAGAATATTTATAGTATATATAAATAAACGACACTATCTTACGTAGGCTTAAGTTTAAAGTAGACAATACGGTACAATTAGATAGAAATATGGAGGATTCATTGTCCTAACAAAAACTATTTGACCTCTCTTCAAACCATCCCAAAAAACTAAGCCCATCTAAAATGATCAAACATCTATCTCAAAATCAGCCTATAAAACACTAAGCCCAAAAAAAATGATTAGACTTTCTATATCTATTTCTCTCTCTCTCTAATGAAGTGGGATTAAACTGAGTTATTTTATGTAAAAGCAGCAAAATTTGATGGACAACAACTTGGAAGAAGGCCAGCAAAAGAGTTTCAGTGGTGGCCATGGGCTTTCACAGACACTGTTTTCAGCTCATGAATTTGGTGGCCACCTTCAAGCCCCGGCATCCTACCGTCCAAGCTTTGAGGTAGGTGTAAATCTGCTCGATTCGGTTCTTTTGAAAAACCAATCTTTTCCTGGTTCGGTTGGTTTTTTCAAAAGCAAACCGAACCGAACCACTTAATTGTAAGAATATTAATAGAGACCGAACCGAGCCGAACGTTAGTTGGAAACTGAATTGATTCGGTTTGATTCGAGCTCACACGAGGAAACAAACCAAACCGCCTTGATTTGGTTTGGTTCGCCGATTTACATGGTTCGGTTCTTAACATCCCAACTTCTCTCTCTCTATCTCTACTAAAATTAATGGAGTTTAAACTAATTAATTTGATTTATATCATATGAAAGCAGCAAACTTTGGCGGAAAATTATGAAGCAATGGGACTAGGTGGAGGTTTGGAAGGGATCGAGGAGCGAGAATGCAGCAATATGTTCTATGATGGTATTTAATTAATTTGAACTGATCAATTTCTCTCTCCTTCTTTAAAAAATAATCTCTTGATAAAAATATTTATTTCCCTTGACAGATTATTCGTCATTGTTGCCACATGAAGAGGCTTCAATCCCATGCATCCACAACCATGAAGTGGAAAATGCAACCACTTCCAACCAATATTATCAAGAACGATCTTGGACTGAGTTGGTGCCTAAACCCAAGTAAGGCAAGTGGATGCTCATCCATATTTATTTTTCTATATAATATAATATTAGTTGAGCAACAAAAACAATCTCTCTCAGCTTTCGGCTTTTTTCTTCCCATAAATGACCGTAGCGTCATAAAAACAATATTTCGTTTTTGTTTTCGATGAATAATGTTTTTATCTTTTCGATCTAGACTTATAAACTCTGTTTGAATGCATTAGAATGTTATTTGTTTGTGCTTAATCTTTAGATGGAAAGGGTTGGATCGGATATTCGAACCAATGACGCTTTGTTTATTTGTTCTTCGATCTAGTTTTTGCAAATCAAGATATTTGAAATAGTTGCAACCCTACATACATAACTACCATAAATGATATAAGCATGTTTAAATGATCCTGAGGCGAGAGAGAATAATTTTGGGGTTTTGGTTGTCATTTTATATAGTTAATTACATAATTTTACTCATGATTGTGTTTATTTCTTTAAAATATTGACTTAAAAGGATATATATATATATATATATATATAGACGATAATACTGTTATTTTTTCCACAAAGTTTTAGAATTTTTTTTTTAATTAACCCTAACCTATTTGGACCAATAACAAGCCACTCATAATGATTAAATTGCAATTTGTTTGAAATAAAAAAATTATATTTATGCAATATATAATTATAATAGTAGGCTAAGTTCTTGTCTAATGTCACTACAATATTAATTATTTTATGTGTGTAAAAATAATTAAAAATGATAACTTTATATTATGATGGTGAATAGATCAGAATTCCTCTTTTTGTAATTAAAAATTCTCTCATGTTGGTTTGGATCAATAAGTTATTTAGAAAGAGTACCTAACACACTCTTTAAAAAATTTCACTTTACTTAATTAATTATAAAATAGTAATTTAATAAAGTACGCCAATAATGTGTAAGAATGAAAATGAGGTTATTAATTTATAGATTACCACTTTGGTCCTACAATTTAGGTTCAGTTTCAAAATTGGTTTCTGTAGTTATAAAAATTTTAAATGGGTTGTCATACTTTAGCTAAACTTGACCTAATCATCATCCTTGAACATTTATTTACCTCAATTTCCCCATATTTTTTACTCAACGCCCTTCAATCAATCAACATATATATAGTTGACCATATAGAAAAAACCAGTTTATCACCACATTAGTAAAAAAAAACATGCATTAAATATGGTACCGAGTCCCAGATTGTTAGGTTTTACCAAACTACAAGAACTAAGTTAAAAATTTTAGAATTATAGAGACTAAATTAAAACTAATCTCAAATCGTGAAAACCAAATTAGAACTCTTAATAAAATCATAGTTGGGAATCAAATTGAAACTAATCATAAATCGTAGGAACTAAAACTATAGATGTAACCTTAATTTAATTAAATAAAACACTAAAAGTTAAAAAGTAATTATTTAGAAGATATAAAAAAAGTAATTATATTTAGAAAAATAATTGTATTGCATTTCATGCGTCCATCAACCAATCTAAGATGATACTGTCCTCCTGAGTATACCTGAATTGATTAACACATATTTTCGATCAAAAGATTAGAAGTTTGAATTATCCTTAGTGTTATATACCAGTGAACTAAAAAAAGATAAAGATATTTAATATGATTTTTTTCTTAAGTATCTTCAAGATTTTTGTTTGCTTAAAATTATGTGGTTTTATTTTTATATGTCAATTTAATCGGTTCTTATTTTTGGGTTTTTGATCTTTTATTATTATTATTATTATTATAGAATTATCTTCTAAAGAATTGAGCTGTTTTGTAATAATATAACTTTTAACATTTGTTGATTATAGTTCATCAAATGGTAAGTATGTATTATGTCAGTCAACTTACATATTTACACATAATATTGAAAATCAATACACATGAACAATAATTTAGAGAGAACACTCCAATAATTTGACATTATTTTATATTAAGAGAGAGAGAAAGGAGGGAGAGAATTAGGGGAGGCAATGTTAAAAAGTAGAGAGCAATTTTATAATAAAAGGAGAGTTTGTGTTTTTTATGCTTTGTGTCCATATGCCATCATCATTGCTAAACTAAATTAATAATTTCCAAGAGATAGAATTATTAAATACTTATTTGATAAATTATTTATATATCTATATATAGCAATAAGAATGATAATAAAATGTTATTGTATATTAATTTTTGTCAACCCTAGTTTAACTATTTTTTTGACATCTAGTTTAACTAATAAAGAGTTAAGACATATATCATCGATGCTAATTAAAAAAATACTAATATCTAAATTAATCGTAAGGATATGTAGCGTAATGGTGCAAGTAAGAAAAAAAAATATTAAAAGAAAAAAGAAAAGTTTTGATTGGCTTAGTGGGTTCAATTTTTTATTTTCAAAACAAGTTGGTTCAAGTTTTCTCTATTTGAAAATTGACTTAGTTGATTTCTTCTAATTAATTAGTAATTTTTGGTTTAATGATTTGTCCAATTTTCAAAAATAATTTAGCAATAAATTTTTGATTTTTAAATTGATAAATCATTTTAGAATCGGCCATCAAAACTTGACTTATTTATATCTATACCCATAAATCAATTTTTACCCAAAAAAAAAAGGAAAATTGAATTTTTAGGTCTGGAACCAAAATGTCAACAATTATGAGATATGAAAATTTAAGCTCGAATCGGAAAAAATTAGTAAATGCCATTTATGGCTTAACCTCCTGAAAAAATTTGTCACAATAATGGATTTTTTTTATATGAAAACTTACTTAAAATTTCTTTTTTTTTTTTTAAAACACATTTGGTCCCTAACAATTTAATCTCTAAACTTTAGTTTGAAATGATTTAGTCCCTATACTTTCATTAAAGTAAAACGTTGAACTTTAACTTGTAACGATTTAGTCCCTATAGTTCAAAATTTGTAATAATTCAGTCCCTATCGTAAAAAATTTTATTAAACTTAACAAAAAAATTTCAAGGTAAGGAATAAATCGTTACCAACTTTAAATTACAAGGGTTAAATTGTAACATATTAAATTCAAGGACTAAATTGTTATCGATCTGAAAGTATAGGGACTAAATCGTTACAAACTAAAGTTGAGAGACTAAATTATTACTTTAGCTAAAGTATAGGGACCAAAAGTGTTTTATGACTTTTTTTTTTTTTTAGGTTTGCCTTCTTTTTTTTAATCTGAAATGGATCTTCAAAGCAATCACGTGTTTTTTTTAATGTTTCATTAATTTTAATGGCTTTTATTTCTAATGGGGGCATTCCTTTTAGGTAATTCCCATCTTTGCTATATAAAAAAAAGTTATTCCCATCTTATATTCGTTTTCTATTATTTTCTTTTTCTTTTTTTTTTTATCTTTTATTTTTTTTTGTTTTTTGTTTTTTTTTTTAGAGTAAAGATTCCCATCTTGGATATAGATATTTCAATAAACAGTAATAGTAAAAATGATGCAATACTCTTAGTCATTAAAATGATAGGGCTCCTTAAAAGTCTAACCTCACATGAATATAAGAGACATGTTTACTTCCAACCATATGTGTAATGCCTAAATTCATGCAAGCTATCCTAAAAAATACTCAATTGACTTATTTCATAAATATTTTTTTTTTTTCAAATAAAATTTTAAACATGATTTTTTTTAAATATATGTTTTAAGTCTTTAGTTAAATTTCAAATTCTAAGATTAAAAAAGATACATTTAAGAAATAAGTAATTTTGTTAAATAATAATGTTATTAAATGTGTTGTAAGCATGCTAAATTATTAATATTAATATTATTATTTTGAGAAAATAAGTACCATGTGAGAAACATATACCAAAAAGGAAAAAAAAAGGTCTGCTTCTAATCGAGAGAAATGTCATAATTACAAGAGAGGGGGCTGATTTGGAAGATTAAAGAGATACAAAAATCTTAATATTCTTCCAAAGGCTATTGAGCGATTTTGATGAATCCACGAAGGTTATGTTGTGCTCCAACTAAGTGTTCTAGAAAAAAGAACCAGTTGCATGTGTTGCACCATAATATTACGTTTCTAGAGAGAAACCAGGTGGGAGAGGCTCTCACATACAAAGTGATCAATGAAATTAGGGAGCACAATGCCTATTTGAAAAATATCGAAGAGGTGAGCCCATAAAGACACTATGAAGGGGCAGTGAAGAAACAGATGATCCAGAGTTTCGTTGGAAGAATTACAAAGAGGGCATCAATCTAGACTAATATATAATGATGGCATCCGTAAATTGAAGCTAAGGCTCGAGGAAGGATACACCAACTAAAGAATTTACATCGTTTGGAGAAGTGTGGCGAAGCTAAAGTATGAAAATTGAAAATCACTATATGTAAAATTTTTAATAACAAAGTTACAAAGGCCCAAGTCCTACCTAGCTAGAATAGTAGGTAGATTGGCTATCGTCTTTATAAACTAAATCCTAAACTCTGAATTGAGATAAGTAAGACACTTATTAGAAGTAAGGTTTAAAATATCGATGTCCACGAAAATGTTGAAGTCTCATTTTTATAGAAATTTCGATCAAAATATTGATGTTGGTGGATATTTTTTAGAAAAGAATAGGAATGAAAAAAATCATAAAAAATATTTTAATAAACAAATAAGTATTTCACCATTTTTAAATTAGTTAAAAGTTCTTTATTACTAAAATTATGTCTACATTAGTGATATTTTATTAATATTTTTTTTTTGACCATGGGCATGTCGATGTCTAACCACTCAAAATGTCAACGAAAATTTAATACCCTTCCTAAGAGTATATAAACATTTGAAAAAATAGCTTAAAATCACATTCCTTTCAAATTATAATTTTCACCGATCTTTATTAACAATTGAAGTAATTAATCTTTATAGCTAGAGAATCATAGATTTCAGTCCTTAAAACTTTTATTTTGGTTTCATTTTCAGGTCATATTTCAAAATTATATGTTTATGTCTCTAAATTTCACATGAGAATAGTTGGGGACATTTCGATTGAATTTCTATATTTCATTATATGGACTTACATATTAACTCGTAGGTATTGAATTTAGCATATCAAATTTGGAACTAATTGATGTGTAAAATTTCAATTACACCATAGGAAAAATGACCAAAAATAACCAAATCAACCGTGAAGGTTGGGAGGCCCCAACAGAATATATGTAAAAACAAAAGATCACAATCTCCTCTCCAATTCCTTTTTTTTTTTTAGTAAGTTTTTTCTTCTCCAATTATTTTATACATCAATATTGATTTAAATACTATTTTATTCGGGTAATTTTTATCCATGTTCTTTTAAAAAATCTATTTTAATTTCTATACATTTTAAACTTATGTTGTATTACCGTTGAGCTATGCTCGCTTTGGTAGATATGTATCTTTTAAATGCCTATTTTGATCATTTCTATAATTTTGAAAAGTAATTATTTTATTATTTTTATTTACAAAATTTTTAATACAAATGGAATATTTTTATTAATTTATTGACATTTCAATAAATTTAGTAACAAATTTGTGATGGAAAGTGTGATTGAAAATGTTAGGTTTCATTTCAATAAAAATGAAATGTCCTCCAAATTTTTTACACAAGATATTATTTTTATTCATTTTCCATTTTAGTATAGACACTCTCATTTTATGGCTACATTTAAATAAATTTAGTAATGAAACATGTCATGCTAAAATTTTGATAGAAATAAATGAGAATAAAATATAAATACACATCTCTAACAATATCAAACAAACAAAAAAAGGAAGGAAAAGAAAATGAGTTAGGAAATATTAAAAAAATATATATATTCTTTTTATAAATGAAGTCCCATTTAAATCAATGTTACAAAATTTTCTATATTTTTTTACAACTAAACATCACATCACATCACAATTCTATTTTATTTTAATGAAAAAAATTGAAAGAATATGAGTTTTTTGACATAATTTTATTAGGTTAATGACAAAAACAAAACTTTTGAAACCATGGTGCCTATTTAGCTTATAGAAGTTTCTCTTTAGTTCATATATTTTAAAATTTTTTTATAAGGTTGGTGAGCTTTTCAAAATTTTGTTTAATATGTCTTTATTATTAAGTCTTATGTGGCATCACTATTTATAAAAACACAACATTAAGTTTAAATGATATTATTTTAATTTAATCAATTAATTAACTTTTTTTAAAAAATTGGCTTTTACTCATAAATCTGTGAGGTGGTCTTTTACCGTAAACTTTCAATTACATCAAATTAAACTCTTACAAGTTTACTTTTTGTTTCATTTCTCCTCTTCCCTTGATAGTTTAACAAAAGTCAAACCTAACTTATTACTTTAAATGACAATCAGAATTTGCTCAAAATTAAATTTAATGACGACCCAAATTTAAAAATTGAGCAAAACTCACAAAATTGATATGCTTTCCATCTAGATAAAAAAAGACATATATTTTTTTATCATTTTATTATTATTTATTTTACGAGAGAACGTAGATTTGAACTCATTTTTAGTGGAGAGGTCCAAGTTGAATTTGCCCTAATTTTATTAAAAAAGTAGTGTTATTTATGGTCAGAGTATGCAAAATGGGATTTTCAATATGCAAAAATATAGGAAAAAAAATTTGCCAATTTCATGTAAGATCCGGTGGGCCACTGCGGATTTGATCAAGTTCATATTTCCATTTATTTTTCATAACCGTTTCTAATTTTAAGAACACCGATAGAGAAGATTATATATTATAAATTTGAATTCGCACTCTTAGACGCAGTCACATTCCACGTACTCGCAGAAGAGTTTTTCTCCTGGATTCCTTCTGGCAGGTTAGGTTGTTTCATCGTCTTCTTTTTTGTGTTAATTTGCTTCTCTGAGTTTTCCTCCTGAGAAAATTGACGAAGAGAAGGAATTCCAGGAAGAACTTCTAGTTTAAGGTGCTCTATTCGTGTTTATCCCCACGGCATTTCGGTGATATTCCTTCAATTTTGTGAAACTATGGCGTTATGCTTGTTTTAGGTTGATGATTGGCTGTTTGGTTCCGAGTTATTGTTCAGTTGTTTTGGAGTTTCATATATTTCTCCTCAACGCTTTATTAGAGAAGTTTATTCGCTATGTTGCAGTTTCTTTTTCTCTGCTAATCTGCGAGTATTCATCATTAGTGTGTGTATGTTGTTTTATTCTTAGAATATTGTTTCTTGTCGCCTTTTATTACTTTCTAGCCTTCTTAGTTTAAAATTTTAGTATTCTTGGTGTACTTCACACAGTATTAAAATGTCAACTGGAATCTGCCTTTTTGACTTGACTTGAGGGATAAAAATAGGGAGTAAATCATATTGTTAAAGTGATCGTAAAAGGGAAAAATCATGAAAGTCCACTGTTCTTCTTTTCTGAATAAAAGAACACGTCTTAAACTCTATTTTTAGGGTGTTTAGGAGCTATGTCTAAAAATAGTGTTCGGTCTTAAAGATATTAAGATAGATTTTTTTTTTTTTTTTTTTTTTTTTTTTTTTTTTTTGTTGATAGCTCGTTTGACAGAATAATTCTTAAAAGCAGATTTCAAGAGAAACAACAGTGTTTAGGAGGCACATGACAGACAGACAAGTTTAGAAGGTGACTGAAGGCAAGACGGATAGTTAGGGAAAAGCCTTATCGAACTAAGGCTATATAAGATGCAAGAGATAAGATTCTACTGAAACAATCAGTAACCAAAATAAAGAGATTGGGAGAGAGGTGATCTCCTAGTCTAAGACCCCTTGTTGCATGAATCTTTCCACGTGGTTTGCTATTTATGATGATTGGAAGTTTACAGATGAAATACATCCCTTAATAGGCCTATAAGTAATGTAATGGCTTTGTTATCCGATTGCAGTTAACATTGAAATTAATAAAATAAGTTGACCCATTTTCTCATTGAAAGTTGTGGCTTGTTCTTTTGTTTTCTTTCATCTTTCTCCACGAAAGTTTGATTTCTCATTTTCTTACTAGTCTCACCATTATGATACTTCTAAAAAACAAGAACTTATGCTGTCTATATCACGAATAATCATCCCAGTTTCCAACTTTGGCACATGTACTTTGCTTTACGAGCCCTCTAGCATAGGCCTTGCTTGCATTTTTCAATTTTAAATAATTGTAGTCTGCACCATCTCGGACTTCTATTTCTCGTTCTGTCCTTTCCTTTTTAAAAATATTGTAGTAACTTGGATTGCTATAGCTCCCTGAGATCATCTTGTGGCATTTTGAAGTTGACTTTTTAAATAGCACCAGTCACTCCTTGCCTTTGATTAAGAGATTTTAGTGGGACCAGTGCATATATTATTACTATTTTGTTTTAATCATTGCCATCCTCATTCTCTATTCAAGTTTCTTTTTCTTCTTAATTTTTTAGGGTCATCATTTTGTCAATTGGCATGGGATTCGATCAAAGTGTTGCTGAACCACTTGACCCTATAGATCAAACTCATCTAGCGTGGAACATTACTGTGCATTCCCTTTCTGATCTATCTTATATATCCCCTGTCGTATTCTTATACCTCCTAAAAGAATGTTATGTTCGTGGTATGTCTCCCCTTCCGCTTCTTATGATGTATGTAGAAGCTCTGTTGTGTTGTTGCACTCCTTATTTGGTCATGTTTGTCTATATTTATCATTTAAATTTTTGTCTAGTGTATGAACTGCGAAGCTTATCTTGTTTTGATTCATATGTGAACCTTTGTTTTATGGAGAAGATAAAAGATTTTAATTTTTGAACGAAATATACAAAAGAGGAGGAAACTGGAAAGTCTTCCAATTGATTTGTAATTTTGTATGTGAATTTGATATAATTTGACTCACTTTGCTCTTCACTTTCTAAGAACGACTTTCTTGTTTGTGCTCAACAAGTATTCTTGTTTGTGCACAACAAGTATTCTTCAAGTTATGTCAAATACTCTCTTTCCTGTGTTCAAAGGGTGTTGCCTATATATTTCACTTGATATGTCATTCTTTATGTTGTATACCTTTGCCAAACATAAGATTACTAGTTCAAGATTTAGAGCTCATCAAGCAGGTATCTTTTTAGAGCTCATGCTCATTAAGTACGTAGTTTTTTTTGTCATACCCGTATAGGAGTTATTCTGATTTATCTTCATTCAATTTATTTATTTTCTCCATTTTATTGTCATGGAGTGCAAATTTAGGCACGTTGAAAGCAACTAAGAAGTTTCGATTTCTTCAGCAACAAGTTCATCTAGTACTTCATAATGGTCCCAGACCTGGACCAGCTACATTTGTTATTCATTGCCTATATGTCTTGCCTATATTTGGGATATATAGTGAGGGATTCAGTCACTTGATTACATCAGCTCTTCAACGTTTTCTGAAAGTAGTGATAACCTCGGCGGACCTTGACAAGGCAAAGGACCTAGCTGCTCAGTTATTTATGGATATTGTTGAAGGATTCATTGAGCATGATGAGAGGATAATTGTTAAGATTTTACAGGTATTTGATGTTCAATTGACCAACATTGAGAAAGTTCTGCATGAATCAAAGGCGAAAAATAGGTGTTTCTCTGGTTCAGCCAAAGACTTTGTTGAACGATATGTTTCTGAGTTAATAGAATCTCAGTCTTACGTGACAGCAGTCGATCTGCTAGAGCATTTTTCTATTTACCAGTCTGGGGAGTCTCTTCTCTATAGCATGTTAGAGAAAAATGAATTCAAAGCAGCTGATAAATGGGCCACATTTATGGGAAAGCCAATGTTATGTCTGCTTGTCCAGGAGTTGTTAGATAGAAACAAGGTAAAAAGTGCGTATGGCATTATAAAGAAAAATGATCTTCAGAAGGAACACCCTGATGTCTATCAGAAGTGTAAAGAAAGGTATTTTGATGATCCCTATGCTGTGTTTTTTTTCTTTAAACTCATTTTTCTTGTGCTTTTGGTATTGGTCTATGTTTCATCGACTGAAAAGTTTATGAATAACATATGATTCTACCCCTAGCTCCTTGAAGAAATTAGCGGAAAAAGGATGCTGGGATGTCGCTGAGGCAAAAACAAACAGCAATAGACAATTTCTTGAATATCTGGTGGGTAGCCTGTGGATACATACTCATATCTTGAAGATTCTTTAGGATTATATATACTTCGTTAAACAAACTTTTGAATATTTGATTGGGTTTGAACAAATAATTTCAAAGCTTATAGTCCTCGTATTTTTACCTAAGCATGATGTGTTTTAAGGTTTACTTGGCATTGGAGGCTGGTTACTTCGAAAAGGTTGATGAACTTTGCAATAGGTACTCCCTTACAGGTTTTTCGAATATCAAAGGTATGCCATCTGTACTATATTATCTTGATCACTTAGATTTTCATTGTGAATGTCTGACCGTTATCTCCTGCTTTAACAAAATCAATATCACATATCAGACGTGTACTTAGAAGTGAGGACTGTGAACTACCTTGTAGCCTTAGCCTAATCCATGCCTTATTACCAATAAGCTCTAGAAGAAAGATGATCAATATTCTCAGGTTAAAATCTTTAATTGACCTAGAGGTTACTCTTCGTCAAGTCTTTGTGACAAGACAACCTTGATTTTCATTAAATTTTCAAGGGATACTTTGAGCAGTTAATTATCCCACCTTTATTGAAGAGTTGTAAATTATCTTTTGTTCCATCCCCATGATCCAGCCTTTAAATAACAGATGTTACCATCGATTCAGTTGTAAATTATCTTTGGGTAACCTAGGATGGTTTCCATTAGGACCAAATATTGATTCCTGTACATTAAACATTATATAGCTTCACTGCTCTTGGTCATTAGTTATATGGAGCTTTGAATTACTGCAGTTAAATTTTATTTGTATTGCATAAAACTTTACCTTGGCTGATTTATATTGGCTAACCTAACGTGCATACTGGTTTTCTGTAGAACGTGAGAAAGTTTTTGGACAGAATCACTATTTGAACCTTAATCAACTAATTTCTGGAGATATATTATGGGTTGATAAAGCCGATGATCTACATCGCGCAATATGCCATATTGACGAGTGTAAAGTTGTGGGTGTTGATTGTGAGTGGAAACCTAACCATATAAAGGGCAGCAAACCGAACAAGGTATCTTTGATAAATTCTTGCTACTCTCTGTTAGTGCTTTTCTCCTCTGATTCCTTCTCGTATCCGTATCTGCACCACCCTTTTTTTTTTTTAAATCTCATAAGAACAGTGAAATAAGGCACCTGTTATTTTGCTACTTTGAATCAAAAGGAATAATAAGGTTTTCAACAATACAGATAAGTCTTTGGGGAGCATCTTGGATCATATAATTTTTGTAGCCCTCCATGGCATAAATTCTATGCTCCTTATAATACTTACACTCACAATCTAATTGAAAGAGTTGTTATGTAACTTCTGGCTTTGAGCTTGGCTTTACTCCCATCCTTTTTGTAATCTCATATTATCTATGAAATTGCTTCTTAGGCAAAAAAATAAAAATAAAAAATCTTCAGAATCAGAATTTTTATTGGTAATCTTAAATTGGTAGGATGCATAGTAATTTGAAAATTTTGGTAGTTGCCTTGCTGCCATCCAAACTGTAGTTATTAACTTTCTTAGAATATTTATAGTGTTTTACCTGTCCTGTTTTTGAGAAAAGAATTGATGTGTCGCTTTATGTTTACGCATCTCTTGATTTTATATTGTGAGAACTTTTCCCTTTGGTTTCACCACATTTATGTTCAGGTATCTATTATGCAAATTGCTTCGGAGAAAATGGTTTTTGTCTTCGACTTGATAAAGTTATACAACGATGTCCCCGACATCCTGGATAATTGCCTGACCCGCATCTTACAGTCTTCTAGTATTTTGAAGCTCGGTAAGTGATGTCTGTACCTTCGTATGTATATATTAATAAACAATACACAATATGATGTCTTATAAATGTGACTGTATTGCTGCTGCATCTATGTTTGCATGTAACAGCTCCCTTTTCTTTTCTAGGATTGCTAATTTTTGAGTAAATGCTTTCTTGCCTTTGTAGGTTACAATTTTCAATGTGACACAAAGCAACTGTCCCATTCATATGAACCATTACAGTGTTTCAAACGCTATGAGATGTTACTGGACATTCAAAGTGTATTTAAAGAGCATCGTGGAGGTCTATCTGGGCTGGCGAAGGTAACGTAACTGCAAATACAATAAAGTTTCTTCTTCCTGGAATTTGAAATGGTACCTAATTGGTGTTTCTCATGCTATGAGCCACTCCTAGTATCATCAAGGTTTTGCAAGTCGATGTTGACGGAAATATCGAGTTCTCAATTTTGTAGAATTGTAGATGGAATTAATGATAAAATGCAGCTGATGATGAATGTTCTTAGAAAAATTATAAAAATCAAGAAATTCACAAAATCAAATATTTTAATTAACAACTAAATATTTTACCCTTTCTTTAATGAGTTAAAAACTCTTATTAATATTATGTTCACATTAGTGATATTTTATTGATATTGATTTATATTATGAGTTGAAAACTCTTATTAATATTATATTCATATTAGTGATATTTTATTGGTATTGATTTATTTTTTGTCAAATTTTTTGCAGACAGTATGGGACTGTGAGTTCACCCTTTATATTGATGTCAATTACATAGACATGGAAATGTCAATACAGAAATTTAATAACTTGGATACAAAACCCTTTCTGTTTTAGGATAAATCTAGGAGTTCAATAGATTCTGGGAGTATCTCGTTGCCTCAATTTAGTTCTCTTTCTATCACTTTTCCTATTTATAGTCTTTACTTTCATGAACACGTTGAAAGCCATTATTAAACTTCAGATTGCTAATGGCTTATAGCCAGAACAAAGGCACGAATCTCTGAGGAGATCCTCTGTATATGACTAGGGAGATAGAAGATTAGGTAGGCCAAGCTCCAGGACTATTTGGTAGATTCTTTTTTTGGGTTTCTCTTTTACACTTGCTCAGTAATGAAATGGCTTCGTGTGTTTTATAAGAATTATATATAATATATCACAAATCAACTTCAGAATTGAATCTATTATTTCTTTTATGTGATAATTGTTCCAGAAAATCTTGGGAGCTGGATTGAACAAGACAAGAAGAAATAGTGACTGGGAACAGCGCCCCTTAACAGTGAATCAGGTCAATTTCTTTTCTGATATCTTACATTCGTTTATCTTTTGTCTTTGGATGGGGAGGAAGTGACTGAAGCAGCAGCAAGTGCATGAATTTCGTGTATTTATATATTTGTTATGATACTGAGGAGCGAAATATAGAAGAATAACTCTAACAATAGTGTATTTGGATCTTTTGTTATTATTGTTGAGAAAAGGTAAAAATGGGGTAAGGGAATTTAAACCCAAAATATACACTTTCTTTAAATCTATTGAACATCGTCAGATGAGTGGTCACTGGCGAATCATTATTTAATTTACAATACGCAAATATGGTAGTTTCTTCTCTCACATCAACAGTTCTTGAGAACTTATTTATCCTCATAATAAGAATATTGGAAAATGATTACTCCGCCTCCTACCGATTGTTTTGTCTTTTGACATCTTTTGAAGTTTTCCAAGTTCTATGCAGATTACAGAAGAGAAATGACCGAGGAATATGTTTCTTTTTTTTTTCTCCTTTTTCCACATTATAGTAAGGAAATTCATGAATTTTTAAAGGAGGTGAAATTATCTCATACACCCAATTGTCTCGTGTTGTTTTTTCTTGTAGATTTTAATGATTCTTTTAATTCCTCTTCCCAAGACATGAAATAAATCATTCATTAAAATAAAGTAGTATTGTTGAGCAGCTAGAATATGCGGCTCTTGATGCTGTCGTGCTCGTCCATATCTTCCGACATGTTCGAGATCAGTCGCAGTCATCTTTGACCACAGAGGGGGAAAAAAGACTCGAGTGGAAATCCTTTATTGTAAGTGTACTGTTCTTAGATTTGTTATCAGTTGGAAAAATTTGAAAATTTTGGATCCTCTTCAGGAGCAATTTTGACAAGTCATCCTCTTATCTTATCGTGTTTTCTTTACTATGGATTAATTTGTAGGTCTCTCACACGGATAAAGCCACAAAACCGAAACCGAAAAAGAAAAAAAGCAAAAGCATAAAGGAACCAGAAGTTGCAACCAACTTGTTAGGATCCTGATATGGTACACTTCTGCCCTTATTGTACAGGTTCATTTAGATCAGAATTATATGGTAATGTTCCAATTCCTTGTTTTTTTCCATTAAAAGTATTATGTAAATAATCAAACATGGTTGCTTATGTGATTATGGATGCATGCAGGAGGGTTTCTGTGTTAATGATCTCATTCCCTATATAATTTCCTTTCGCATGGGAAGAGTGGGGAAAATAAAGATCAAGAAAATTGCTAAAAATAGATTAATCAATTTGTTCAATCTTCAATTGTTGGACTTTTAGAGGTGTAATTTTGTTCTTGATATTAGGATTTTAAAAAGTAAGGTGGCTTATTACTAATTTATTGGCTTTTTTTTATGGTTAAAATACTATTTTGGGTCCCTCTACTTCTAAAATGTCTATTTTGGTTTATTTTAGTTCACTTACACAAAATATTAATTATTTTAAACTTATTTAAAAATTATGAAATACTTATTTGTTAATTTAAATATTTATTTCAAATTTTTTATTTTTATAATACTTCCAAAAATATCTATCGATATCGACATTTTATCAATATTTTTATCGATATCTCCATGAAATTGGGATTTTGACATTTCCATCAATATTAACATTTAAAATTTTAATGTAAAGTTCAATTTTAGTAAAATAAATTTATTTTTAAAATATTATCTAAAAAATAATTAAACATTAATGGTTATAATTCAAACACTAGATAGTTACTTTTGCAAAAATACAAGAACCAAATATGTTTTTAACTTTATTTTTATAAATTACAAACCTACAAACTAAAATCACACCCACAAACTAAAAAATTTATCCAGTTTTAAATTGCATCATTTTTTCTTAAAAGAACATTTTTTTTCTATATGAGATGAACATATATGTCATATAGGTTATATCATAGAAAGATAGTGTACGGGGATGTGTCATTTTTTCTATATGAGATCAACATATATGTATCATATAGGTTATAGACACGCTATAACCAGAGTTGAGAGACGTTACGAAACAAGATTTTTAATGATGTTTCAAGTGAAACATGTCGTCTTTCCCAATTCTTTCAAAAAGAAAAAGAAAAGAATTCTTTTTTGGATGTGAGATGAATATATATAAAGAAAACATTCAACAAGGGTGTAGTTTTTAAAAGTCAGAGAAGATTTTGGCGCACTTGTTCTTGATCCATTTAAAGCCTTTGTTGAGAGAACTTTTGAGCTTCCCTTCGACGGTGTAGAATTTATATTTGGCGACGCGGCGCTGCCTCTTGGCTTCAGGATCCTTCCACCATTTCTTCTTCTTCACTCGCTGCTCAGTTCGCAACGTCGTCTTGAACTGCAACTTACCTGATTTGATTGCTTCCATATCCTTTGTCATGTCGGAGCTCCGGTCACTCCCTTCAGAGTGCCGCTGCCCTGCCTCAAGATCGCCTCCGGGATTCAGATTAAGATTTGGAATTTGCCAATATTTTGTATTTGTTTCAGTTTCGGATTTGGAGAAGGAGAATGATTTGCTCCTCTTATTTAGGTTCTTTTCGGCTGGCTTTGTTGTTTATAGCAAATTTGTTCTGTAGATTTGGTTGGCACTTCCTAATTTCCTTCATTGCACTACTTGTTTTCCCTTTTACTTTTTGTTATGTATATTTTTTGTTTTGTTATATTCAATTTTATAGAATGTCGAAAAAAATGTGAAATATTAAAAAAAAAATTTGTATTTTTAATGGGTAGCAACAATATTTACCATATTTATAAATATAGTATCAACTTTTTGGTTTGGCAAATTTTTTAAAAACCAGACTTTTTGCTTGTTTTGTTTTTCTTTTTTTTTTTTTTTCAATTTTTCCCTCTAGTTCTTTCTAGAAATTGATATATTATAAGTATATCACTAATCACTCATAATATGAAGTATATCACTAATCACGGATAATATGAAGTATATCGATCACACTAAATATATGAATGATATACTCCATATTGCGTATATCGAAGTCTTCTTCAAAGTAGAGATTTTGGTTTAAGTAAACATGATGAGTTTCTTATTGTGATATATATCAAGTATTATCAACGATATACTTTATTTTAAATATATCACTAATATGATTTATATACCTGATATGAAGTACATTACTCACACCTTATATATTAATGAGATACTTTATTTTAGGTGTATATCACCGATATATTATTAATACACTTGATATTAGGGTTATCCATGTAAGAGTTCTTCTCATTCTTAGAGAATTGCCAATTTTAAGAGAGTAATCAAAATTTGCATTTGTTTTTTTGTTTGGGTCGACCCTTTGTTTTTTTTTTTTGGCTATATTTTTAAATCAGGAAAGTAATTGCTATATTTATAATTAATTATTAATTTTTTTTTGCAAGCAAATCTTTAAAAACGCCCCCCGGCTGGGAGGCATTACCTCATCCGGAGCCTTCCACTGTGGACCGAGACTACGCAAATTCATAAAGCTTATTTAAATTAACAAATAAATATTTCCTTCTTTTAAATAACTTTAAATAATTTATACTATTAATATTATGTTCATGTTTATATTTCATCAAACATTTTATAATATAATGAAAATGATGATTCACCTCTTATATTAATCTCAAATCTATGAACATATGAAATTATTGACATGTTGACGAAAATTGAATACCTTGGTTGACACCTTTTACCGTTAGAACAAAGTTCATGGGATATCATGCAAAATTCGTATTAGATACAATGTCTGAGAACTCGTCAAAATAGAATATGATATTAAGTGTATTATTTAATTGATAAATTTATATACAACTTCATGGTTTGATTAACATTTGATTTAAATTTCAATTTGGTTGTAAGAATTGATCTCTATTCAATTTCACCAACAAAAGGTGTTTAGTTTACTTATTTTAAATCGATTTTAAAACTATTTCAGTCATTAAAGTTTCAATCTAAACCACCTCTCTCGAGTGAGATTCAAATTTAAATTCAATTAATTTGTGATCAAGATATTAAAGACACTAAGTAATCGTTCGGTCGGTCGATTCACTTAGCGCTAAAGAAAACCAACCAACTGATCGAAAAATATTATACATGGTGCATGTGCACGATGCACATATACGTGTGTGCATGTTTGAATGTGAGTGCGTGTGCATATATGCGTGTGCATGTGCGTGATAAAGACATTGCATACGACAACATTTGAAAATATTATATTCTTCTAGGTTTATTAAATTATATAAAATATATACTCTTTTTTCTTCACTAGATTTTTTTATTTTTTTCTTTCATTAGGTTTTTCCCCAAGGCCACTCATTTTACTTGTTCCCATAGGAGTGAGTGACCAAATTGAAAGTTGATGGTATAAAACTTCTATATTTTAAAGGTGCCTTGTCCAATTTTGTAATTTGGCCTTATTTTTGTTTGTTATATTGTATTACCATGTGGTCGGTTTGGTCAATTAGTAGTATGAATGTATCCTTGTCAATTATTTTCATGTCTTTTAAGTCCAAGTATGTTGATGATTTCCCTTCTGAATGGGTAAACTCTACTGAATGTTTGACGCGAGTTGAATCCATTTGTAAGGTAGCTGAACACACTTGATCAATTTATGTATTTCAAGCATGATAATGAGTAAATTTCATGAGTAGAATCCAATTTCAGCTACAATGGAGTTCGTGAAATTGGCATAGAAGTTGTGTCATTTTGTTGTTCGAGTGTAATGAACAGATTAATCCATGGCCTGAAGCCGCCATGTCCTCCGCCCATAGCCAACGGCAGCACCAAGTCATTCAACTCCATCATAAATCGCCTTTCTTCTCAAGGTGCTCACCATCAAGTTCTTCAAACCTATGCTTCTATGCAAAAGACCAGTACCCCACCAGACGCTTACACCTTCCCCAGCCTCCTCAAAGCATGTACCATTTTGAACTTGTTTTTAGATGGTCTCTCACTCCATCAATCTATCATCGTTAATGGGTTCTCTCTCGATTCCTATATTGGGTCTTCACTCATTAGTTTCTATGCCAAATTTGGGTGCATTGATATTGGTCGCAAAGTGTTTGATATAATGCCTGAAAGAAATGTTGTTCCTTGGACTACCATTATTGGGTGCTATTCCCGGGAGGGAGAAATTGACGTTGCTTTTTCAATGTTCAAACAGATGCGGGCCACTGGAATTCAGCCCACTTCTGTTACCTTATTGAGTCTGCTTCCTAGTATTTCAGAGCTTCCTCTTCTTCAGTGTTTGCACTGTTGGATTATTTTGTATGGTTTTGAGTCAAATTTATCTTTATCGAATTCCATGGTGAATGTGTATGGTAGATGTGGCAGCATTGAGGATGCAAGAAGCTTGTTTGAGTCGATGGATTATAGAGACATAGTTTCTTGGAATTCATTATTATCAGCCTATTCGAAAATCGGAGTTATTGAAGAAATATTGCAGCTTGTACTTGGAATGAGGACTGAAGATATCAAACCTGACAAGCAGACTTTTTGCTCTGCTCTGTCTGCTTCTGCTATAAAAGGTGATATTAGATTAGGTAAGTTGGTGCATGGTCTGATTATTAAAGATGGATTAGGTATAGATCAACAAGTGGAGACAGCTCTTATGGTGTTGTACTTGAGGTGTAAAAGTTTGGATCTCGCGCTTAAAGTTTTTAAATCGACTACTGAAAAAGACATGGTCCTATGGACAGCAATGATATCAGGACTTGTGCAGAATGATTGTGCCGACAAGGCATTAAGGGTCTTCTATCAAATGTTGGAATCAAACATGGAGCCGGGTACTGCTACCTTAGCTAGTGCTCTCGCAGCCTGTGCACAACTTGGTTGTTACGACATTGGTACCTTGATTCATGGTTATATATTAAGGCAAGGAATAATGCTAGACATTCCTGCTCAAAACGCCCTTGTCACCATGTATGCTAAGTGTAATAGGTTGGAGCAAAGCTGTGGAATTTTTAATAAGATGGTTGAAAGGGATTTAGTTTCTTGGAATGCTATTGTGGCTGGACATGCTAAAAATGGCTACTTAAGCAAGGCCATCCTTTTCTTCAATGAAATGAGAACAAGCCTTCAAAGGCCCGACTCAATAACTGTGACCTCACTTCTACAAGCTTGTGGTTCTGCTGGTGCACTTTGGCAGGGAAAATGGATTCACAACTTCGTTTTTAGAAGTTCCCTTATGCCATGCATTATGATCGAAACGGCTCTAATTGACATGTACTTCAAATGTGGAAACTTAGAGATTGCTCAGAAGTGTTTTGATTATATGCCACATCAAGATCTTGTAACATGGAGCACACTTATTTCTGGATATGGTTTTAATGGAAATGGGGAGATTGCTTTGAGAAAATATTCAGAGTTTCTTGGCACAGGGTTGGAACCAAATCATGTTATTTTCCTTTCAGTTCTCTCTGCTTGTAGTCATAGTGGGCTTGTTAACCAGGGCTTGAGAATATACGAGTCAATGACTAGAGATTTCCTAATGCCGCCAAATCTTGAGCACCGAGCTTGCATCGTTGACCTGCTGAGTCGAGCTGGAAAGGTTGAAGAGGCATATAGCTTCTATAAAATGATGTTTCAAGAACCCTCAATAGATGTTTTAGGCATACTCCTCGATGCTTGTCGTGTTAATGGCAGCGTCGAACTTGGTGAGGCTATTGCTAGAGATATCTTTGCATTAAAGCCCGTGGATCCTGGAAACTATGTGCAATTGGCACATAGTTATGCATCAATGGGTAGATGGGATGGAGTGGAAGAGGCTTGGACCCAAATGAGGTCTCTTGGTCTGAAAAAACTTCCTGGTTGGAGTTCTATCGAGGTTCATGGAACCAGTTTTTCATTTTATTCAGTTCACAATTCACATCCTAAGATTGAAGAAATAATGTTGACAGTGAAATCATTGAGCAACGATATTAGAAAAATGCATATTGAAAATGAGATTAACAAGGATTTTTGTTGAAACTTCTTGAGATGCAATTGCTCCTCCACCATCCTTAATTTTGTTTGGGCCCTTAAAGGGAAGAGACGAGATAGAAGTCTTGAGCTTACCTAGAAGATGCTGTCTTGAACCAATTGGTAGTGTGCTTGGCATGTTTTTCTACTGTTATTACCATCAATCAAGATGCTAGTGCACATCATGTTTCTCTACATGAGCAGAAAGGTAACTTATTTGTTCATTTTCCATCTCTCTCTATCTCTGGAAAGAAAGAAGAAATGAGAAGGCTTTGATTTGTAGCTTAGGTAAATTACCAAAATCTTGCTTCGAAGAGGAGTGATACTGTGAAAGGACTGAGTTTCACAAGGAAAAAAGTGTTCTCTGGTTGCAGACTATATTAGGTATGGTCTATTCCTCATGGTTTATCATTTTGCACATGCATGAATGTTGAATTTTCAATAAAATATGATATTCTCGTAGTAATGACTGTAATGCTGAAGAAACAGACATCTCAGTAATTCAATCAAGGCATTTTCAGTTGTAGGACTATGCCCCATTATCAATTCATTTGGCGCAACCCCCAAGGCTTGTCGCATAATGAGTTTTCTAGAGAGGGAGCTGATTCTAAGTTGGTGAAAGGGCTTAGAAAATAGAGGATGAGAAACAAAGGTCTTTTTTTCTAAACTATTTTTTTGCCCATTAATTTGCTAACATAAATGACATCTGTACTTTTTAATTTCATATTCAATCTATGACAGATGAGCTAAGCTACAAGCTGAGGGATTGGCTTTTGCCATTGGGAAAATATTGACGAGAGTTTGAATACTTCTTCGATGTTACTCTCATGGAGTCATGGAGATGGGAATTTTCTGTGTCCAAAGAAGAGTCTGGTGTATATATTATTTCCCATTGTTTCAAATTTTTATTGACTCTGTAATGTTGTATTTCATTTCATATTTACGTGTATTCACAAGCTTTCAAGATATGCATGATGATATCTAAATTCTGCATGAACAAGATATTTATTTATCGCTTGAAAAAAATATTTTTCTCCTGGAAGAAGTGTATTTTCTAAATTCTGCTTTTGAAAATGCATATTCTTGATTATGTAGAGATTATAATAGCAGGAGTTCCTGGTAATTGTTTTGTAGTTCACGTTTTGCTCGAGTTTCTAAGCTAGGAAATGTAATAAAGGTATGATGATAGTATTGAGGATTGGTTGGTTAAACTTCTGCAAGGTTGGTATTTCAAGGGCAAGACAAAGTTCCTGTAGATTTGCACAGCTAAAGCCCTCCTTTGGAACACTTAGATCGAAAGGAACTCTAGAGTTTTTGATGATAGAATTCTTCTTTTGATCTCTTTTGTGACGGTGTACAGCTCACTTCATCTTGGTGGTAATTCTGAAATTACAGCCTCTTTATATTATTCGAGATTGGAGAATTCTTCTAAAGTAGTCTTTTTGTTTGGGAGGAGGTTTTCTCGTCCCCTGCATTTAGGCTGTTTTGTTTTTTCTTTTTGTCTATAAAAGGTTTCTTATCAAAAAAAAAAAAAAAAGATAGTAGTTTGAGAAAACCATGGAAACACCTCCATGAATATTGAATAGTTATTCTCGTTTGCAGGGTTGCAGTTTCTTTATGATCGTTTATATTGGCAGTGGTAGATGATAGGCCTCCGATCAGAAAAGTACATTCTAGAAAGAGAGGGAGAGGGGGAGAGCAGCCGATGTAAGTGGGATATGAGCAAATTCTGTTAGAGCAGTGGGTCCAACTTAGATGGGCAATATAGTAATCGGTAGTATACGATATATGTTGGCTAGGAGTGGAGGTAGGGGCATCTTTTGTCTGATTTTGGGTAGGATTAGTGTAGAGAAGACTATAGTTTAACAGCTATCTGTACATGCTTTTCAAATAATACCCTTAAGTCTATTGACCACTTGTTATATCAAGGGTCAACCATAGTGGGAGAGTTGGGGTATGCAACTTCTCTGCATCATCTAAGCTAGTAACAATACATTGTTGGCAAATTACAAGTAGTAGGAAGTAAGTTTATGCTCTTGATAGAACCAAAGAACTGAAGTAGTATTGAAAGATAGCAATAGAGAATTATAAGAATCCCAAGTCATACGAGGTATTTTGACTCCCCCTCTTGAGATCACTCTATTTATACCCAACACATACTAACAAATTCTGACTAATTACTAATATATCCTCAGTATTAAGTATCCATTCCTACTTTACTAGTGGGATTCCTAATAGCTCTTTGAATAGATCTCGCGTATTATTTCTTATTTACACGTAATATCGAGTTACAAAGGAAGTCTCCTTTAATAACTTAAAGCAGCAGGGAGTTTGTGAATATTGTATATGACTATTTCATGCAAGTTAGAAGGTATCTTGTATTTGGATCATTATTCTTATTTTTGGACCATTTCTCAATTTGTGCGTGTCATCCTTGCACAGGACCCATGCTAATCTTCCTTGCATCATTCCAATTTTATCGGATCATTTTATCCGATGTCCTTGAAGGGACTATTATTATTATTATTATCATTAGTGACGAGGTCGAAATGGAGAGATATGCACTTTATGTAAAATTAAAATCCATTGAACTTTGCTGTCACTAACAGATGGATATTTAATTTACAATATGTGAATATGTTAGTTTCTGCTTTCTAAACAACTTGCAGAACATTACTTGAGAAGCAAAAAGGAATTGATCATTCTCATGACAAGAGGATTGGAGATAATGATTGATCCTACCAATTTTCTTGACATCATTTTGAAGTATTTCAACTTCTGTATAAAGGAGAAAAATGACAGTGGAACATAATATATTTTCCTCACATTTTGGTAAAAAGAATCTATGAAATTTTGTTCTCATAATCTTTCTAACAGACTTTAGTGTTTCTTTTCATTCTCATGATCTTTCTTGGCACTTTATTAAACTAAAGTATTATTGTTGAACAGCTAGAATGTGTAGCTCGTGATGTCGTTGGCTTCCGAAATATTCATAATAAGTCACAGGTAGACATCGGAGGGAGGATAGAAAGATTTGAGTCGAAATCTTCCGAACCAAAGCTGAAGAAGAAAAACAAAAGCAAAATGAAACCAGAAGTTGCAACCAACTTGTAGTGTCAATCATGTTAGATTCGTGATGGTACACTTCTAGCCCTATATATTTATTTAAACCAGAATTACATGTTAATGTTCCATGATTTTCCATTGAAATTTTAAATATGTAAATAACCAAAGATGCTTATATGATATAGATGTGTGCAAGAATCTGTGTGAATACTCTCATTCCCTCTGTAGTTTCCTTTGGAACAGCAAGAATGAGAAAAAGTAAGAGCTAGAAATTACTGAATAGATTAGATTCACCAATTTATTCAATGTGGACATAATTTCTTCCAATTTCACAAAAAAAAAAAAGGACTTTTTTTGTTCTCTTTTTTTTCCCCCTTCTCCCTGATCCATAAAGTAGCCTTAGCATGTGACTTGGACAGGTGCTTTATTTGAAATAGAATATGGAAATGGGGCTCTTTCCCAGTGCTAGAGTTTTGAGGCCCCAGAAAGATTCAGTGGGAAGCTGCTAAATAGGATGGGGTATAATAGTTTACATGCTTTGCAAAGCAACATATTGTAAATTATTAACATTGTGGGGATGAAGAATAATGTCACAATATTTCCAAAATATACATATGTATGTGTGCATATGTATATTATAACATTCCAAACTGACACTTGAGTTTAAAAAAACAATGCAAGAATCTTCAAGGAAGGGACCATTTTAAAAAGAAATTGCCCCCTGATGCTAAATTTAAGAAAGTAACAGTATTTGCTTGTTTGGGAAACATCTTTTAATGTCAACTTAAGTATGACAATTCATTCTTCCTCTTTGAGGAAAGTTAACAATGTAACTTTGTTAGCTCACCTCAGGTTTGGCCCATTTGAGGGATATTTGGAAGGATTAGAATAGAGGACAAGTTTTGGGGGTAAAACAGTAACCGCCCCTAATAATCTTTTTAATTTTGAAGCGAACATTTTAACTTCTCATCTCTCTCTTGTTATTAAGTCCACGTCCCAAACATGAGCTACACAAATCTGCACCCCAAGCATAGGTTATCCAAATCCAAGCTACACAACTCCCTCAAATCTACCCCGAGTCTAAACATTATTAGGCTTGAGATGCTAAACTTGCGTCCCTCCAAGATTGCATATTCAAATTTCATAATAAAGGAGAAAAAGTATCTTCATTTTCTTTTTTACTTTCATTTTCACGTTTTCTTTTTCATTTTAACTTGTTTGAGTTGGTGGTTGGGAGAGGTCATTTCAAAGGTCCAAAGAATTTTAGAAAACCATATTCCGTAGTCAACTATCACAGCCTGTGACTTATAATGGTTACAAAACATAATATTCCAACAATCCTTCTTGCGATTCTCCACCCCTACCATCTCCCTTTTAGTTTTCTTCTCTTTGTTTCTTGTTTTTTCGTTTTCGATTAACCATATCATGGACCTCTGTCTCTCGAGATACAATACTTTTTATCGTAACTAATGAACACGTGAATGTCTTACTCTTTTTAAGAACTTGAAACAAAAAATTTATTGAAATAACGTACACTAGAAAAAAGACAAAAGTTTTTAACTAAGATGGTTATTTTTTAAAGAATGTTTTTGTCTCAACAAATCTATTATAGTTGAATTTGAACTTTTCATCGAATTTCTTTTTTTAGTACAACAACTCGTGGGTTGAGATTCAAACACACGACTTTTCGATTGGAGATACATGTCTTAACTAGTTGAGTTAAATTCAAATTGACAAGTTTTCATCAAGAGTTTAAGGTTATCTAATTGTTTCATCGTGCCATATGAGAAGAAACACAATTGTGTGCTTCCTATGACACTCTTTAACTATAACTAGTATTGTCAATCTGAGCACAACTCAATAAATAAAACATTAAATTATATTTCGAGGTCGAAGGTTCATCCACTACCTCCACATTTGTTGTACTAAAAAATTGTAACCAGTACCAATAAAATTTAAAAATTAACTGGGTTACATAATTATTTATTTGTATTTGTCAAATCCTCGCTTTATGTTTTCTAGATAATATGAGAGAAACAAGTATCATACTTTTAGAATGTTATTTTCCAAACACATTTCAAACATAACTTTATAATTACCAATAGGATTATATCTAATAGACCTTGCTTCCAATGATTTGAATCCTAAGAATGTGTGGGACCCACAAAGGAAAAAAAAAAAAGGAGAAAGGAGGAAAAGAAATATTAAACCCTTATAATAGATTAAAAAGCATGGTCCTAAAAGGCTAAAACCCAACAAGAAAGTATATGTTATATGGTTTGATCCATTGTCACATCATTGCATTGAAATTGATCAATCCCTAATGGATTCCACTGTCCTTTTTGTGACAGATATGAAACCACAATTCAATTCATGTGTCAAATAAAGTCCTTCTCAACTCTCATTGGTATGTTTCCATGGCTGAGACCTCACAAGATGCTGTCTCACAAACACCAAAATTCTATTTTACCTTTTTCTCCCCCAACATTTGGTAGTCATCATTGGATTTGAACTCCTCCCTCTTAATTACCTTAGCCTCTTTGGACCAAATGAGCCACTCATGATGATTAATTTCCTAATTATATTTCCATCTTCTTTTCCTTTTAACATCCGACCAAAACAATCTCCACGTATTAACTTTTCATCGATACGTCGATATTTCTAATATATCCATAGATTCGACATTTACATCAGAGATTAATCGAAATTTCTATAGTATCGTAAAAAGATAGACAAAATATCAACAAAATATCATTAAAATGGACATAACATTAATAATAAAAATTTTAACTTATTTAAAAATGGTGAGATAATTGTTGTCAATTTAAATATTTTTCATTAATTTTTTTATTTTTTTGAAATATTTATTGATATTGACATTGTGTCAATAAGTTTATCGACATTTCTATAAAATTGATACCTCAACATTTTCATAGACACCGACATTTAAAACCTTGTCTCTTATTTAATTTTCTCTATTTATTAAATATCTATAATAAACTTTTAAACTTACGAGATTTAAATTTTTTTGGGTTCAGTGATAGTTTACCGTGGAATTAGAGCAAGAGATCTAAGTTCAAACTTATGTAATGTGATTTTTTTCTCATAATGACTATTAATAATCACTTGCCCAGCCTTATGCTAATTTTCAAATTTGACCACTCGTAAAGGAGAGTTTTAAATATTTATTTAAAAAAAAAAGTAAAATTACCATAACTCATTAGCTTAGCATTTTGATCCTTAGTAGCAATGTCACAGTTTTAGCTCAACAGTCATTCACATCTGCCTCAAACTAAGAGGTTCTGAATCCGAAACCCCTTCCTATACTAAAAAAAACCTTTTATATTTATTGTTACTTTTCATACTCATTAATTTCATAGCATAAGTTTTTATATTTTAATTAATTTTTTTTAATTTGACCGATTTGTGTGGATTACTTAAAAAGAATATGGGTTTGAAAAGTATTATATTGAAAAGTACACAAATCTATGTAATATATATATATATTGAAAAGTATGTAATTTTTAAAATTAACAACATAGAAAAGCTAAAAGAGCCTGCATGTGACATCCCTTTCTCAAGTTATATTATTTGACCCTCATTTGGTTTCTAGTGAAGAGAATGCACTTTTATTCTAACCAATATATATACACACATTACACACTCTTTTTTATTGCAAAAAGATAGATCTTGTTTTTCAACTTTATAATAAGATGTTGCATGAATATGTATATTATCTCTTTATGTTAAAAAATTTATATTATTTTAGATGGCGTTTTTACATTGTATTGATGATGATAATGTACGAAGTCGATTTTGGTTGGAGTTGATTTAACTAGGTCTATTTGATAAGTGTTTTTGTTTTTTATAATAATTTTTAAGAAACATTCAACAAAATCAAGTTTCTTGTTTTTTGTCATGTTTAATTTTTTTTTTCAAAACATAAATATAAGCATTAATTTATCGTTTTTGACTTATAAAAGTATAATAAATATTTGAAAAAATAAATAAAACGTAAAATTATGATTATTTGATTTTTAAAAAATTACATTTTCATATACAATTTTTACTTTTTAATTTCAAGTTATAAAGACAAGAAATAAGAAAATGTTGTTAAACATGTTTTTGTTTCTCTTTTCAGCTTAAAAAAATAGAAAAAAAAAAAAGAAACGAATGCAGTTCATTTTTCAGTTGAGAAATAAGAAAAAAAAAATAATTACTTTACCAAATGTAATTTAAAAAATTTAATGGTTGAAATTGAATATAGAGATATTAGTTTCATGGTTTGGTAGTGTTTGTTGGAAGAGAGAGTTGAGAACTGGCCTATAGAATTTTCAATTATTCAATTTTGTCTTAATTAATTAATTAGTTCTTAATTTTAGTTAGTGAAATAGATGTATCAATTTTTTATCCTAAATTTTCATTTTTATGGCACCTTACAACTTTGGTAAATATTTCAATCTTTACCTGAAACTTGAAAAGTATTGCCATCCTTACTTGAATAGATGTTCTAATTTTGACCTCGTGAAAATGATTTTTCGTGTCAAGGATAGTTAACAAAAGTATTTTCATGCATGTTGAATAGATTATGAAACATATAATGAGTACGGAAATTGGAAGGACGTAACAGAGTTAGTTTTTTTAATTAAATTTTTTAGTTTTGATACTTTATACCTACAATAATTTTGATTTTGTACATGGATCAAATTTTATTTTGTAGAAAAATTAATTTCCACTAAAATGAATGGGTATTCGAAGATTTTTATGTTTTTATTTATTAAAATTATTTGGTAAGATAGTGAAAATTGAATAGGAGATAAAAAAATTGAGACACCTGCCCAAATCTAAAATTCAATTTTGATAAAATAAAAAATTTATAGTAAAAATTAATTTACTCGCAAACTTCATAAGTAAAAATTAGTTTTTAATTTTCATAGATTGATTTATGAATATAATTCGACACCAACATTAATTATTCAAGTAAGCTTAAAACTTAAAAGTTATAGGATGACAACTTTTTAATGTGAAAAATTCATAGAATAATAATTTAGTAAATTCATAATTTGAGATAAAAATAAATGATCATATGAACCATGTGTGTAGTTTTGATTGGATGTTTCAATTTTTTTTGGCATAAAAAGCTGTTCATTTGAACCAATATTCTTTATTTCTTGGGAATAGGGAAAAATATCAAAAGGAAATGTATAAAATAAGTATGTGAATATCTTTTGGATTTTATAGTTTAATATCTAATCATATAACTTTTTGTGTAATTAAAAACATTATTACTAATAAATAGGTGACCCACGCCATTCTAAGCTTTTAAGACCTGTTTACTTGCTCGCAATCGTAATTAAAGAATCGTAATCAATAAAACATGGGACCCACCCTAAATTTTGAAATTAGTCCCAAAAAATGCGCAATTCCATTACACGCAAAATAGCTGTGTAATCCATTTCAATTCTTTAATATGTGGACCCACAATACATTTTTTGGTAATTTGACAACCAATGTCATTTTCTTTTTCATGTAGACTCACGATTTTCAATTGCTCCATTACCGCTTTTCCTCTTCTCATTTGACTATTTGTATTATAAAATTATTTAATTTTAGATTGAACTGGTAAAATAAAATTTATTATAATAAATAATGTAATAATAATATTAAAAAAAATTTAGACTTAAATACAAAATATATAATTTATTACTATTAAGTAAAATAATATAAGTAGATCTAAAAATTATTATAAATAATTATTTTTTTCAATATAAAAAATTTCATAAAATCCTTTTTAATTAATGTAATTTTATATTAGTTATAAATATATAAAGGTATTTTGGTAATATGTCTGATTACGATTCCAGATGGAAGTAAACACCATGAATTGGTTTCTGATTCCGATTTCATATATGTTCAGGTAAATAACATCAATGGAATAACATTCTCATTCCGATTGATTTTCATTACGATTTATTTTCATTACAATTGAGGGTAAGTAAATAGGGCCTCGATAGCTACTTCATGGACGGAATCCAATGGTTCTCAAATATACTCAATTTAAGTTAGAGATTTTTCCAATCACTTAAAAATTTTGAATGAGGTAGAATTTTTTTTTTTCATAAGAAATAAATGCTAACTCAATCAAAATTTTTAGGGTTACTTCATAAATAAAAGCAATGCACTTCTTTAAAATATTAGTCTAAAATTACAACATTAATTAGTCACATCTATATTTTGGTACATGGATTTGTTTTTTAATTAGTCACATATATATTTTGGTATATGGATTTGTTTTTTTTTTTGCCAAACTATAGAATTATTAATTCCCTATGAATTCCACAAACTCAATCTTATAAAACTCAAATTTTATATACTATATATTAATTTTACAAATCATAAATGTTCAAAAAATAAAATACATTAGTCATTAAACATAAAAGTGTAATTGTATACTTTTTTTTACATAATTAAAATATATATGGCACAAATCCAAACCGTTCTAACTTTAAAATGATTAAAATAGTGAGTTAATAAGTGAACACGCAATCTATGAAAATTTTTTAGTTTTCAAAAAACTCCGGTGAGAAAAGAAGATTGAATATTTTTATTTATTTATTTTTTAAAACATATATCTTTATTTAAGTAAAATAACATAAGACAAAATTTAATTTCAAGCGATAAATCATATGATAGTGTTGATAAAGTAATTTATTTATTGTGAAGTTGATGATGATCATTAGATTGTGTGAAGTTGGACGGCTATTAAGTGTTGTGGAAAAAAGTAAAAGTAGGAACGGATGTAGGTTATAAAAACTCAAAAAGAGTATGGGGAATGGGAACATGCCACGTGATCCAAATGGGGTGTGGCAGAAGAACAAATGGTGCTCTGACGTCACACTAAAGCCAAATTAAATAATATATTTCTGAAGTTTCCATTTTTTTCTTCTTTTCTAGATGACGTAGCAAAATAATTTCTTGATCTCTTAGGCACGAGTATCTATTTAGTTTCTAAAATTTCAAAAACGAGATTTTTAGTCTACGAATCAGTTAATTAATGTAGCAGTTATGTTATTGACTTTATTTGATTAATTTGGTGATAATACTTCTATGTTGTTGAACTTTTACCTCTTTCCTTGAACCTCATTGTTGCCCACCATCCCTCTTATCATCAATCTCTGTTGCATCATCATCGAAGAACTCGGTGATGCTCGTTCCAGTCACATTTGAAACAAGGAAGGGTTTCTTGTCTATATCTATAACAAGGAGCTTTTCTCGTCTCATATCTAAAGAGAGACACCTAAGGTTTCAATGATTTGTCGGTTTTTGGAGATGGATGACTTTAGACGAAGAATAAGGAATGTTGGTGAGGGTTTAGCGATGAAAATAGGAGGGTGATGGCGACGACGACTAGCAATGATGAGGTTTGTTAGAGGAGGGGGAGAATGAGAGATAGGAGGTCCAATAATTAGCGAAAAATATTATTAAATTAATATATTTTTTCAAATCAACAAATATAATAACAACTTAACCATCCCTGTCATCTTAACTTTAGCTAACTCAAAAGAGACCGGGATCATTTAGAACATTTTACTAAATCTCATGAATTAAAAGAGCTTGTTTTTAAACCTTAAAATCAAATAGACACACTTATTCCAAGCCCATAGGACCAAAAATATGTCATAAATTATATTATTTATACAGACAAATATTGAAGAATTAAAGTTCCAACGAAAGTCAAATATTAAAGAATTTTATATAAAATTTCGTCCCTATGCATATATATTTTTTCTTAATTTCAAATTTGTTTCTATGCTTCTTTAAAAATTTTCTCGTTATTTCTCAAAAAGAAAAAAATTCCCATTCATGACATGATAAGTTATTCAGACGTGAGAAATTTACTTCATTAATTGATATTTGTTCCAGTAACAAGAGGTTTAACGAGTCACATTTATTTTATAGAAAATGAACATTAGTTTGATTAAAAAAAATAATAAAGGAGCTATAATTAATTTTATTTTTTAATGCAACAAATAATCAATTGAATTTTTATGGCTTCTTTAAAAGATAAAATTACAAACATTCAGTTAACATTGAATTGATGTTATGTAATAAAATTTTTAAAAATATAAAGGCGTATTGTCGTATGTTATGCCTTTGATGGTAGATTATAAGAATATATACTCATGTATATTATCATAATTATGTGTGTTAATATACTAGATAATATATATGATATAAATATTGATATACTAATGATATACCTGATATATTGCTTTTCTTTACTTCTCTTTTCTGTGTTCAGTTTCTCTAATTTGATCGTGTTGTATTTATTTATAGATTTTTAAACAAATATATGTCTTTTGTAACTTAAATATTTGTCTTCTATACTTTATACAAATATACTTAATTATGAATGCTGATATACCAATGATTACATGATATGAATGTTGATATACCATTATTATATCTAAAAAGATAAAATGAAACATTTGCCTATTTACAAAATTTAAAAATCATTGCTATAGATATTAAAAGTTTTATACTAATGTTTTTTTAGTACAATCTATGAAGGTGGGGATCGAGTTCATAACGTGTTAGTTCGAGATATATATCAATTATCGTTGAACTAAGCTCGTTTTGACATGTACCAATACTAAAGTAAGAATATTGGGAATCTAGCGTCTTAAAATCATATAAAATTTGGAACTTTGTAAATTGGAACTTTGTAAACATTTATTGTTGTTGAGTCGAGACCAAGTTGAAGTTGAAATTTAACGAATTTGGAAATATTGATATTTTTTATATTATTTAAATTGTTTTTTTTCTTTGAGTCTATTAATTAGTAGAGATTCCCGTTCTCCTTCCTTGAAGCTCTGTGAGCACCAAAATCAAAATCATGGAATCCCAAATTCCCAATGCACACTCCGAAACCGAGCTTCAAACCTCCATTAATGGCGTATCTCTCGATTCCACCGATCTCGACCTCTCTTTTGAAGATGTCGATAGCGCTTGCTCCACTCCTTACGTCAGTGCTCCTTCCAGCCCCGGCCGCGGCCCCGTTTCCGGCTTCTTCTACAGTGCTCCGGCCAGCCCTATGCACTTCGCCATCACTTCCTCCTCCTCTGCTCTGCCTCTCTCTTCTGCGTCCATGGAGAATCATTCCTCTTCGTTCGAGTTCGATTTCTCCGCTAGGTTTGGCTCCTACGGCGGCTCGAGCTCCACGGCGTCCATGACCTCCGCCGATGAGTTGTTTCTCGACGGGAAGATCCGTCCGATGAAGCTCTCGACTCACTTGGAGTTGCCGCTGGCGCCATTGCTGGACGTGGAGGTTGGGGATGAAGAAGGGGCGGGAATCGTTGAGTTTGTTCGAGGGAGGGATCTGCGGCTGCGGGATAAATTGCAGCGGCGAAGAACTAGATCTATGTCTCCACTGAGAAACGCGCCGATTGAGTGGACGGAGAGCGAGAGTGGGGACGGAATCAATGTCGAATGCTCTGTAACTGAGAAGGAAATTTTGGAAGGAAGTGAAGTGATCGAGAAGGTTGAAGAAATTGCATCCAATTCTGAGGCCAGTACTCCTTCGATTTCTGCTTCTTCCTCGAGATCGTCTTCGGCAGGAAGGAACTCGAAGAGATGGGTTTTTCTGAAGGATTTTCTGTACAGAAGTAAAAGCGAAGGGAGAAGCAACAACAATTTTTGGTCCAACATATCCTTTGCTAATGTGAAAGAGAAGAAATCAGCGGCAAACCAGAGCTTTGGCAAGCAAAAGTTCATCAATCCATTGGCGGGTCGTTCCTCAGAAGCGAAGAAAGCAAAAGGAACAGTGGGAGCAAAGAAAGATGGGGCAGGGAAGCCTGCAAATGGAGTTGGAAAGAGGAGAGTGCCGCCATCGGCGCATGAGCTCCATTACACAGCTAACAGAGCTCACTCGGAGGAGATGAAGAAGAAGACATACTTGCCTTACAGACAAGGCTTGCTAGGCTGCTTGGGGTTCAGCTCAAAGGGATATGGAGCTGTGAATGGCTTTGCCAAAGCTTTGAGTTCTGTTTCTTCCAGGTAAAGTCTCTTCTCAGCTTAGAATGAAAAAAAATTCCATAGATTATTGATGACTGGTTTCTTTAACCCTCTTGTTAAGGTTCTCCTATAAAATAATGTCTTCTTCTCCGTTTTAGTGTGAAAGAAAAGGCTGCTCTGAGTGATGGGGTTCTTCCTGGTGAACCCATTTTTGCCCCAATATGGTGGCTCTGTAAATTTATCCCTATGAAATATGAATTAGTTCTTACTGCATCTGTCTAATTCTCTCTCTCTCTCTCTCTCTCTCTCTCGAAAGAAAAGGGTTGATGTTGAGTTCCATTTAGATTTTAAGCTGATCTCAACAAATCTTACTTAGTGGTTTTGTGTTCATGTAAGAGAATGACTTTTGTGTTAAACAATGCCCCATGGCCATGCTTGTCAATTGTCATCAGGAAGATAACACAGTTTTGCATTGGGACAACTTTTCTTTTGTTGCCTCTAATCTTAGGTCCATGTTTTTTATGGTTATGTACACTTTATTTAGAGCATGTCAATTGCAGGGATGATTGGAAAACAAGAGGTGATTGCGAGTGGCCATTTGGTTGGGAGCCTTTCTAAAATTCAACTTTCTACTTTTGTCTTCATAACGTGTTTTAAGATAGCTTTTGGGTAGCTTACAAAGGTCAAGATTGGTTAAGACAATTTTTATTGTTATTTTATGAAAGCAAATTAAAGATATCATTTTTGGTCCCTACCCTATATTTCAAATAAGGTCTTAGCCTCTCAAATTTTCTGTTTGGTTTCAAAATTTTGTATAAAAATTTATTTTTGTCTTAACTTTTCATTAATAATTTCTCTGAGACTTAAATTTATTTAGAAACTCCACTTTACATGCTACTTTCAAACACTTGTCCATACAGTAACTTCTTTAATCAACACAAGAATCTATTAATCAATGTGCCTATGTGTAGGTTTTTGTTAAATAATTTATTAAAAGATTAACGATAATGGCTAAAAGGTTTTTGTATGCAAAGGAGATAGTAAAATATAATGTTTAAAAGTTTAAAAATCAAAGTAAAATATAAACCTGTGAAGGAAAGAAGTGCTTATCAAGTCATGTTTTCACTAGATTTTTGTTCTAGATGTTATTTTCATAGATTACACACCAAAACAGCTTCATTTATTTGCAAGTATGGTTTTTTTCCTTTCTTTTGGGGGTTGGGGGTAATCTGAATGGATATTTGTCTTTCTGGACATTGATGTATAAAGCAGTTTCAGATAATGACGCTGAGCCAAACCCACACAGTTTGTCTACTTCTTTTGGCTATTATTGAATTGGCAACTTCTCTTTAGGTTCCATCTTTTTCCTGTCAGTCTTCTTCATGTGATGCTTAAATCATTGTTTGCTATTACCTCTCCATATTTGGAAATTCATGTGAATTGGTCTAACATGTGAATTCAAGTATTATTGAAGTCCATCATTTGAATCTTGGTGGCCTCTTATTTTAGGTAACAAACACTTTACTCTTCTCTAATAGAATCTGAAAGATTGTCTCATAAAATTAGTCAAAATGCATATAAACAAGAACAATCACATTTCTCTTACATTATAAATCATGAGTACCCTGTTTTCTTTTCACTCGGTCAAATAGTTGATTTGAGAGCTTATAAAGCATATTGCTCACAGGTTAGGTTTGTATAGTCTGAAATTATGAATCCAGTCTACATTTTGTAGTGAGTTTACAGATTAGAGGTGGACTACTTAAACTTAGGCTTGCACACTCATCTTCTAGGTGGCAATTTTTCAAATTACAAATAGATAAGGTTATATAAGTTGCAGTTTCTGTAATTTATTCTTTAGCTGTAGGTAGCTTATTTGCATGATTTGTTTTGATGAGAGTGGGAAAAAAGGTTGCAAAATTTGGAGTTAAAAACAGTAGGAAAATCACATCAGTGGTCCTAGCTCCATTATTGCCATGAGGATTGGTGTTGGCTTGTAATCAATCAGACATATTACTGATGCAAAAGAAAAGAAGAGAAAAGAAAAGAGCAATGAGTTGGGTCACTGATGTTGATTGGTCAAAATCTAAGGCTTACTGACATTGAAATGAAGAGGCCCCACTGTTTTTATTGTCAATAGGTACTCTCTGAATATGCCACCTACCTTAGTCCCCAAAAGTCCTTTCTGCATCATTTCTCTTTTCTCACCCAACTTCTCTCTTTCTCACACTCTCTCTTTTCATCAAATTACCATATTAGTTCTTATGGTCTGTAATTGTGATTCATTTTGATTCAGTTCTTGAGGCCTTAGAGAGTTTCAATTCGGTTCCTATGAATCTTTCTCATGAATAGGCAGGGAGAGCTTTGCAATGTCACATTTTTCATTTTGTTAGTACTCTTTTCCATTAAATTACCATTTTAATTCATATGGGTTGTGATTTTTTTTCTCTCTCTCTTTTTTGTGAGTACAACACATGAGTGTCGGGTGGCGGTTCAAACCTCCGTAGTTGATGTCAATTTTTTTTTTAATTGTCGAGGGACTAAAATAAATATTATGAACGTTCGAGTTCGATCCGAAATGAGGTAAATTTTAAAATTTTAGAGACTAAAGTAAACTATTTGAAAGCTTGAGAACTAAAATAGAAACAATCTTAAACTTTCAGGTTGAAATAAGATTTAAACCAAAATATTTGAAAGTTTAGGCAGAAAAATTTGGGAGGGATCTTTTAACTTAATTTTTAGGTTAAAAATTAGTTTTGGTCTCTATACTGCCATTCAAGTAACCATATGTTCTTAAATTTTAGTTTTTAATGATTTAATTATTGTATTTTAAATCATTAACAATTTAGTCCATAAATTTTAGTATATAAAATCAAGTCTCTATAGTTTAAATTTGTAATAATTTAGTTCATACCATGAAAAATGTTGTCAAAATCAAATGTAAGATTTTTATTATGTAATAATTTAAACTTATAGTTTATAAATACATTTGGTCTTTGATCATTTTGTATCCATCTATAAATCATAACAGTATTCTGTCACCATTAACTAAATCATCACAAGTTTTTAAGTACATTTAATAGGTTAAAAAGTGATCTGACTGAAAGAGGAAAAAAGAAACAAAAATTGAAAAAGTGGAGTAGTTGTCTAGGAAGCCAAACAGCCCCCAACATCAACTCTCCATTTATTACCACCACAGCTACCCCTATTCTCCATTAATACTCCATAAAAGCAAAGCTCAACTCTTTGTCTCCCTCAACTTTCTAGTTAATGATGTGTTTGAAATTTGATTTCAAAAACCAAAATGTTGTTCAATTATAAGTTTTACAATTAAGTCTAATAAATCTCTAAATTTAAAAGTGTAGATCTATTAATTTCGTGTCTAATAGGTTATTAATTTCGAACAATGGTCCCTTTGCGAGTTGTGTGAGTTGTTATGTACTTCTTTGTCATTATTATATAATTAGAATTTGGTTTATGTTTTTTTTTTCATCCTAATTATATAATTAGGATCAGTTTGTTTTGTGAGTTCAACAACTCCAGAATTGAGAGATCGAACCATCTATATCTTTAGGATCGATGGCATATAAGATGTCTTATATATCTATTTAGATATGCTTTCGATTCACAAGTATTAGGTTTTGTTTTTGTTTTTTGTTGATGCAAGTGTTGGGTTATTACCATTGAGATACGCTTTATATGTCCTATCTCCAATAATTTCTTATATCAAATGGAATATGAAAAATTTTCATTTCATAAGAACAAAACAAGATATATGTTTGGTATGGTATTATAAGATGAAAAAACAACATCCAACAAGCAAAATAATACAATAGGTGAGCCATTTTTGGAAGCTGTGGGCTTTGCTGATTTCACCTTGCATGAACAATCCTGGATTGAAGTTCCCTAAAGCAATAGACAACAATGGCACATGAGATCAATAGACGACGTAAGAAGATGAAAAAATCCTAGACGAGCAAAACTTGATCATTGAGTTATGCTCTTACAAGATTTTGTACTAATAGAGATGTTCGTACTTTTTCATAGACCTATATTGATTGGTTTCTTCACATAGTTATCCATTCGACTGCTGTTGATCGCATCTAAAGTCGAGTCTTTCAACTACTTTGTCCCATGTAACTAAATTTTAGTGTGGCTAAAACTAAGTTTCATTATTTCTAAAAGTACATTCTCCCTATGTTTTTTAGTCTTGAAATTAAAATGCATATCAAATAAAGAAAAACCAACACCAAGCTCAAGTTCTGTGATTAGCAGTCGCATGTGTGTGTTCTTTCTTAAGGATGAAGGTAAGAATTCTAACACAGGATCTCCCGCTCTGATACCATATTAAGGATGAATAAACCACCACTCAACTCAAAAGTTTAAACCGATGAATTGGATAAATTTAATTCATATATTGGATATCTAACATTCTTACCTCTTTGGCTTGAGTAGCTGCAGCCGGCGCGGAGGGCATTACGGACGTTTTGCGCCATGGCTTTGTTGTAAAACAAGAAGTTTCCAAATGCGTCGTCGAGGCAGTCGAGCACAAGTCGTGTTTCCACCAAGCACGGTCCGCTGCAGAACAGATTGGTAGCTTCAGGAGGGACATTGAAACTCCCACTTGGGTTCAATCTATAACCACTGTCACACCCATTATATATCTGTGCCAAAAGCTTTTACAGCATCAAAAACAGTATGAAACAAACAGAACTCATCAAGAAGATTAAAGATCAAAGCAAGACAGGAGAGATCAAAACACACAAATTTATTGTCAAAACATCTCAATGCTTCTGTCACAACTTGGCCCGGAATCTCCTCTGCACAAACTGTCACAAACAACAAAGATCATACCATGAGAATCGTATGAGAAACTGCAACGACATAGCGAAGAAGGAAGAAAGTGCAAGATTAAAAAACATATACCTAAAAAGTTAAAAAACACTATTTTCACCCTACTTACTTTTCAAAAACTGAAAAAAAAAATTAAAAATTTGTTAACATTCCAAATGTGTTAATAATTTTAAAAAAGACGAGAAAAAGTAAACATATTTTTGAGAAACAATTAAAAATGAAATGGTTATGCGTCTAAAAAATTTTGCCGGTCCTTGTGAAAACTTGTAGCTGTACCCCTAAGGAAATCGATATCAAATTTGAAAAACGAAAGGGGAACCATGTCAGGTTCGACCTGAGGGGGTGGGGAGCGAGACAGCGAGAGCGAGGAGAATGGGGAGGAAGGTTGGGAAGGCCATTGCAGGGTAATTTAAGAAGGTGAAGAGTGAAAGGAGTATATATTTATGGGTGTGGAGGTTAGGCCATGGCAGTTGTTGGAGGTTAGGCCAACGGACGAGTGTGGGAAATTAGAATTTAGAAATAGTGAAGAAGATGAGATGGGGGATGAGGAAACTTTTGGTAGTTTTGTCGTGGATAAAACCAAAGATAAGCTGAGTTTAGGCCAACCAACTTAAATTTTCATATAAACAAACACAACTTTTGTTTATGTTTTTGGGTTTAATGACAGGATTTTATTTAGAACGGTAATATCATCTTTAAAGTTGTAATAGATATCTTATCTCGAGTTAAAACTCGAATTGAGTCCAGAGTTGATCTTTACATAAAATACTCTAAATATTTCCTAGTGTCTGAAATAATTTTCAATTTGATTTTTAATATGGTAATATTTTCAATTAGGTCCTTTGGTAAGTAAAAATATTTTAGAATTTGTCCTTACTAATAAGAACTTATATGCATGTATTCTAACCATCCATCAACCTATTTGACAGTTAGAAGAGAGAAATGTAGAAAAAATATAATTTTCTTTTAATAATGAATTGTAAAATTTTCAATGATAATCACGATCATATAAGTCCAAGAGCTAAATATTTTCCAAATCTTTGTATCACTCAATTATTGTTTTATTATCATATATTTGAATTTGGTTGATAGAGGAATCAAATTCTACTAAGAGTAAAACCTAGGTATGTATGCAACAAAGTAATGTTACCCAATGGTTTTGGGACACATATTTATTATTATTATTATTTTTAAAAGAAATCTCTCAGATTTGTTGCAGGCCTATCTACTTATATAAAGAAATGAATAAGCCAATGTTCGAGCACCAACGCTTTGACGTTGAAGTAATCTATGTCATACTCTTAGAAAAGTCCGGACGACCAATAACGAAAACATATTTGTACGCGAAACTGATACTGGTGGATAGGCAGAGAATACATAAGAGCGTGAGATAACTCTCCCTTTAAGGAATTAGACAAATATAACTTTGTAACTTCAAGAAGAAAGAGTCTCCTCACAAAGGAGGTCGCTGTCCCTATATTATTGAGACATGTATATGGTAGCAAGATTTTTCTGTTAGTAGTTCACCTAAGTTTTACTGTTTTACTAATGAATGAGATGACTTTCACGTATTAAAATAATTTATGAATGACATGCTAACATATTTAAATATGTTAGTTAAGAAAATAATATTTTATTACATATTAAATGTTTAACAATTTTTTAATTAAAAAAATAAAAACTTTAATATGTTAGAAGTAAAAGAAAAATTTCTAAAGATTAAACATGAAAAATTAAGAATTAAGGCACAATTATATTTGGGAAAATTAAGAAAACGAGCTTCGTTGGGGACGGAGTCGACGGACAACATAACGAAGGCAAAAAAGAAAAAGGAAAAATGGAGATGCGGGGTATCGATCCCCGTACCTCTCGCATGCTAAGCGAGCGCTCTACCATCTGAGCTACATCCCCATATTGTTGGCTTTGATTATAATAACATCATTTTTCTGAAACAAAAATCAATTTTATTTTTGAGGGGACCAGACTTCGCCAAAACCCTAAACCCATGAGTACTTCGTTAAGAAAATCTGTAGTTTTTCCATTCAATTCAAATTGAAAATGTCCATTTTCAAGCTCAGAAAACGAGTATGCAATCGAATCTTCAGCCTTTCTAATCATAGTCACAGAGATGTAGCGATTTCCAGACATCCGCTTATCCCACAACCTCAACGTTCACCAGCTACTGCTCAAAATCGTGTCCTTCTGAATCGTGGGATATCTGATTTTTTGCTTAATCGCTCCCAAAAATTACATGGGCTTCAACGGAGCGTTGCTACTGGTGAGTTGTTGTCTGGGCATCGTCCATCTGACGGAACGGCTTCGAATTTGGCCAAGAAGCATGATGCTTTGGCCTCTGGCTGTGCTAATTTTAAGAAGATTTCTGGGTTCCCCTTTTGCTCGCCGCGCTTGTTTTCTACACAGGTGGCGGTTGAACCCTCAACATCCGATGGGCTTACTGTCGACGGGATAATTGGAAATCGATGGACCATTCTGGACGAGAGCGAGAGCGATTGGAGGAGCCATGCTGCTGCAATTGCCCAATCCATTCATCTGATCAAGAGGCGTTTACAGGTTTACACGATTCCCTGATCAGATTTTTTTCAAATAATTTCTGTTTCTTCGGTCGCCCATGATAGTGGAAATGGGAGTTTAGATTGGAAAACTAAGATTTTATTATGATTAAATTATAAGTTTGATGCTTCAACTTTGTAGTCCTGAAACTTTTAGCTTGGGTCTACCATATATAGGCCTTATATTGGTACCTGCCCTTAACTTCATTTACACTTCACTCCTTATGCTGGAGGAGGTTCTATTTCACCCTCCTTACCGGGAGAAGGATAAAGTCCTTTGGATGGTTGGTTTTTTTTTTCTCGGTGTTATGATGTATTTGGGTCAAGAACAATAATAGAATCTTTAGGGAAGGGGAGAGGTCTTTAGAGCAAGTCTGGTGTTTGGTTAGATTTAATGGTTCATTGTGGGCATTGATTTCAAGGGATTTTTATAATTCTTCGCTTGGTTCTATTCTTTTGGATTGGAGTCTTCTTATTCAATTAGGCTAGTTTCTTATTAAATTAGGCTAGTTTAGGCTTCTTGTTGGGCTGATGGTAATTTAAAAACTAGATAACAAAACAAAGAAAAACATAGATAGATAGAAGTAGTGTTTATAAGTTTAATTTTTAAAAACTGTAAACAAAAAACAAAATGATTATCAAAGGGGCGTAAAGACCAGACTTTTTTGATAAAGAAAGACCAGACATGTAATCGAACCTTTTATTGATCTGCCGGCATTTTAGTTTGAAGTAAATGTAAATCATAGAAAATAGTTCAAGTTTTAGTTAGCATTTTTCGCATTGCTTGACCAAGTTTTATACTGGCTATGAATGTTTACGATGGCAGTGGAAGAAGCTGATGATGAGGTTGGAGCTGTTATCCGTGGAGCTCAATAAGGCAAATCTGTGGGATGATCCTGCACATGCAGGGAAGATAAGCCGCGAGCATGGTTCTATTATGGGTAAAATAAAAGAGGTCAATGCGTTTGAGCGAGAATTGCTTGAGCATATTGACATGATAAGGCTTGCCCGAGAAGAGAATGATACAGAGTTGGAATCGGTGGGCTCTAAATTCATCTTCTAGGCATGTCTTCTTTCTTTTTGTTTTCATCGTTGTTTTTGCATGTTTTGAATATTGTGCATCCCTTCGCTTAGAGGTAATTATTAGTTTATGTCTTTCAGTCTCTCCATAATCAAGAACAGAAAGAGTACATAAAAATTCCCTGAAAGTGATGTTATTATATTGAGAAAGAAAGAGTTACCCAAATGGTGCCGTGGTGGTAAGGATGGCTTTGGATGCTTGAAGATATCCTCTAAGGCCGGTCTGGGTTCTAAGTCCTAAAATGAAAATTTAGGTCCCGTTTGATAACCATTTTATTTTTTAAAATTAAGCTTACAACTACTACTTCCACCTACGTATTCGTTTGTCTTTGTTATTAACATTTTGAAAAACGTTTTCAAAATCTAAGCCAAATTTTGAAAACAATAAGAAATATCTTCCAAAAACTTATTTTTGTTTTTAAAATATGGTTAAGAATTCAAATGTTTGTGGAGAAAGGTCAAAAACATAATAAAAAAAATGGTGAGAAAACAAGCATGATTTTTAGAAACTGAAAATTAAAAACGAAATCGTTATCAAGCGATGTGGTACTAATTTAAATTTTTTTAGTCAACTGGAGTTCTCCTTGGGTGAGTGAAGCTTCCTCCAGAACTAGTGGAGATGAGCAATGTGCTCAATGCAAGGAGTGGAGCCCCAACGCCTTATATATCAAAAGTATAAGTGAGAAAAAAAGAGAGATCCATTTTAGTGAGAATTCTAGGTTTTAGATTACTGTTATGCTTGGGTCCTTGGGGGGAATAAAAACTTTATTAACTCTTTTCCTTCCAAAAATACTGTCATCTCTTTCAGTGACATAAATGTTAGTGATCATTATAATTTAGAATGGCACCATGGGTCTTTTCTTCTTTTAATGGTGTATCATGCATGACCTTTTGCAGGAGTCACTAAATGCTCTACTCAGGATGAGAAGAAATTCAAAAGAGAAAGAGCTTGAAGCTTTGTTAGCTGGAGAGAATGATTCTTGCTCTTGTTATATTGAGGCCAGCTTAATTCTAAATCTTCCTTTTTTTTGTGAATTTTCTCATATATGGTGTTACTTTGTTCATTGTGAGATTCAAGCTTCGAAAAATGTTCAGTGAATAATATAGAAAGTATAGCCAACTACTTTCTGAACATTTTTCCAACTACTTTCTGAACTTTTTTTTTTCGATTGGACAGGTTCAAGCTGGAGCTGGTGGTACTGAGAGCATGGACTGGGCAGCAATGGTTATGCAGATGTACAAAATGTGGGCTCAAAGACGGGGTTTCAAGGTTATGGTTATGGAAGAAATGCCTGGTGAGATTGCAGGAATCAAGGTTCACTCTCATTGCAACTTCGATTATCGATTTCATCATTGCAATATTTCATACAAATAAGTTTAACAGTTGAAGATTCTTATATCGTTTTGGCCTCTTAGTCATATAGCTTGAGTTCACATTGTGAACTACTCTATTCAAGCTCTTGCTTGAGTTATTAATCACTGGTTCTGACAAATTATTATGTTCTTCCAGCGTGCAACAATCAAATTGGACGGTGAATATGCTTTTGGATATGCCAAATCGGAAGTAGGCGTACACAGATTGGTTCGCATCTCTCCTTTCGATAGTAACAAGCGACGACATACTTCATTCGCTGCTGTAGCGGTCATTCCAATCACAGGTGATGCTTCGACTCATGTACAAATTAATGAATCCGATCTTCGAATCGAGCGTTTCCGGTCCGGAGGAGCTGGTGGTCAGAGTGTTAACACCACCGATAGTGCCGTGAGGATAGTCCATATACCAACAGGAATTACAGCAACTTGTCAAAATGAAAGGTAAGAAACATTAAAACTGGTTCACGTAATATGGATAGAACTACTGCTAGATCATTTCTTATTTGGAATTTGGGGTGTGGAAAATAACATAGATCACAACATCAAAACAAGGCATCAGCGATGGCGGTACTTCAGTCTCGATTAAATCAGCTCGAGATGGCGCGTCAAGCTCAGATGAATGCACATCACACGCAGAGTCTATCTGATATAACTTGGGGAAACCAAATTCGTAGTTATGTGCTCCATGTGAGTTGTTTTTAGCATGGTGCAATTTCAATTCACCTCTTGTGATTCAAGTCGTCGCTAATTACGGATACATGTTTTTTGCAGCCTTATCGAATGGTAAAAGATCTTCGTACAAATTATGAGGTTTCAGATCCTGACTCTGTTCTTGAGGGAGATCTCGATGGCTTCATTTTGAACTATTTGTCGACATCCTTGGACAAAGATGGAGATTAACTGTAAACTATGATTGATGGTAATCTTGCTGCTGAACTTTTTAAAACTAGATACTTAGTGCATGTTAAAATATTACATTATATAAATGGTTAAAATTTAAAATTTATATTCAATAGTTAGTTAAAGTTTAACTACAATGACTGAAGAAACAAATTTTTATTAAAGTAAAACATTTGAAAGTGAGAAACTAAAACAAAAAATTTGAAAGTTGAGAGATGGAAACAGAACATTTGAAAGACTTGTGAATCCATTAATTCATAACGAATAATTCTTGTGTTGTTTCTGAACAGATGATCCACTGAAGATTGTGTTTGCAACATTGAAATGCCCAGTTTCATCATCTGAACTTAAAGTAGTGAAAACACTGACCTTTTTCTGACAGGAAAATTGAAGAAGAAGCTGCCATGTTGTAGTAATAAGCAAGCATAGCCATTCAATAAACTCAGCTTTCTTATAATGCTTGATTGATTATTCATTCCTTGATTCAAGCAGCTCCCTTGTTTGGTATTGAATTCTTTGGTGGCTAACAATTTTGTTGAGCCTAGACGCGAAGTCGACTACAAAATATGATATGTTCAAGAAATAGAAGTTGATTCGAACATAAGGTGCATAGGGCGGGTGAAAGGCGTGTTTGATAACGACTGTGTTTCTGGAGCGTTAAAAACATTCGTTCTCATTTCAACACTATGTTATCAAATTTGTCTCCGTTGTTTTGTGATCAATTTGTTTGTAGAACCTTGTTGGTTCTCGTAATTAAAATTTGATTCTTATTCTAAAAATGTTGGTAGACAACGTCATGGACAATATTCTATTCTAATCTTTGATGCCAATCACTAATGTCCCAACATTGAAATCTTATGCTAAATTAGATTGGGAATGAAATGTACCCTTAAAAGAATAAAATCATCCCTCTCTATGATGGGGGAGTAAGATGCTATCAACACAACAAAATTAGATGTTTTTGACGAATAAAAGAACAGTAGGACTATGCTCACGTGTTAAAGGTGGGATTAATGTGATGAGTATTGTTAAACATAATATATTTATTGGTATAAGACATTTTAGATAAAGTTAAAAAAAAAAAAAAAGAATTATGCTACATTATACGAGTAACATCCCTTAAATCTATAGTGGATAGTGACATGTAATGACAGATTGTGGTAAGAATCAGTGTCATTCTAGTTCTCGAAAATAATATTCCAAAACCTTCATATGTTCGTTGTTCCTTGTGTGGATAAGACTTATGTTATATGGTACATATCTCAATAAGGGATCAATTTCTAGCTAGTTGCATAGCTTTATAATAATTATGTTGAACTTCTGAATAAATTCCTTCAATCCAGCGTTCTTTTAACCTAAATGAACGAATATATATATTTAATAAAAAAAAGATTTATGAACTACGTCGTTTTTCAATTTCATCTCCAATATCTTAATAGTTTTGATTTTAATCTCTTACGTTTCAAAATGCTTGAATCTAACTTCTAATCAATAACACAACAGTAACATTCTAATGTTGAATATTTATTGCATCCTTAATTTAAAAACTTAATATAGACTCTCCCATAATGAAAGGTTCACTTGCTACCATATATACCATATATATCTAGGATACTTCATATTTCATCCGATAAATAAAAGAAATATAAGAAATTATCATAGGTTTCGAAGATCACATTCATTTAAATTTTAAAATATTTTGAGGTCGTTAAAAGATGATTAGGTAAAATATACTTTTAGTTTCTGAATTTGAAGATAAATTTCTATTTGGTCGCTAAATTAAAAAAAAGGAACAATTTTAATCCCGAGTTTTAGAAAGTTGTTTTAAATAGTTGTTGAGAACAAATTGATGTTAGGTAATATATTAAGGATAAAACTTGGCTATTCACTAGTAAGGAGCAACCTTGTTCTTACCATCATTGAATATTTGACAACTAAGAGAAAGAAATGCAAAAACAAAAATTTATTTTAAAATATAACGAGTTGTCAAATATTCAATGGTGGTAAGGACAAGGTTGTTCCTGACTAATAAGAGTCAAGTCCTATCTATTAATTGTATATTCATTTTATCACTGACGGGGCATTTTCCATCTCTTTCCTTCTCCTCTCCCTCCTTCACTTCTCCCTTCCCTCCCCTTTCTCTCCAGCAGCTGCCACCAACTTACCAATAATGTCACCGTGGTCACTACTCCGGTAGCCACCACCGTAGCTACGGCCACATCGCTACCGCTACTCTTGTCGCGGTTGCCGCACCTTTTCTCGAGCAGTTCGCAGCCTACTACCCTCCCCCTTTCTTCTTCCTCTCCTTGCTTATCCTTTCAAATCTAAACCAAATCGTTTAGATCTATAAGGTTTGAAATCCAGAGGGAATGGAGGAGAGATGAAAGGAAAATTACAAATATAAATTCAATCAGAGACTGGTAAAGTTTCATTTTTTGAACTCGAAGACCAAATAAAAAACTTATCCCCAAACTCAGACTATCCTGGATAATTTTGGCTCCTAAAATCTATCTCATATCTAATTTAGTCATAAAAGTTTATAAGGTTCTGTATTTTTAGTCAACCAACAAGTTTTAATGAGTAATAGACTCTATTCATTGCGGTTAAAATTTTTTAAAAAACAGTAACATGATTCATTTTCTTATAATTGTCTGACATTATAATCTTTAAAAACTCAAATCTTTTTGGCAATATATTTTTTTACAAATATCTTAACTTCTTTCCTTAATCTTCTTAACTATCGAATAACGTGTTCTAACTCCTCTCTTCTCAATTTATATGCAAGTGACGTATAATTAGTACGTTCAATCTCCTCCAAGGCCAAAAAAATGGTTCTCCATCTTCTTTCCTTCTCATGCATTGAAATTTTAATTTCCTAATTATTAAGGAGATGTTTGACTCAAAGTTGAGAAATTTGAAACTTGTATGGGTCGGATTGGTATATAACAAGAAAGAGTTACGAAAAATTTAGATTCATGTAGCAATATAGTCTGTGTAACTAGTGAATTCAGAACTTGGGACACCGACAAACAAACTCACAAGCATGCGAAATATCTCTATCAACTTTACAATCTCATTCTATAAATTTGACTTGTAAACGCAGAACGACCTGTAAAAGTAAGCAGACATAAAAAAACAAAACCGTCCCTCTCTAATCTTTGGGGAAGTAAGGAGAATAAGTGGCTGGAAATGACTTTTGGCTTACTTCTAACACATGCTTATTTTTCATCATTCTCTTATAATGTGCACCAAGCACTCCCGGAGAAAACACGGAAAAATATCTCCTGAAAATTGATAACATACATATTCATTAGTACGAGACTTTTTAGATAACATTCAAAATGAAATTTGTGAAGAGGTAGATTTTAACCTTAAATAAACCATACTAAATATATATAACGATAAACATGTCATTTGGTTTACTTGGTATATATCACTTTTCACTTTTATTTCTAATATGTTTCAATCAAATTTTTATACAATAATAGAATTTAGAAATTGAATATGGAAATGACGAGAGAGAGATATGGTATTAAAAAACTACATTTTAAAAATGATATTCATTTAATTGATCATCTCACCCGAATAAAAAACTTATCGATCAGTAATGTATTATTAATAAGATGAAACACTTCATATCTGACTCAATCAAAAGAAAAGATTCACTAAATAAAGTATTATCATAATTAGATACTTTGAATAATAATTCATTATTGTGTTATCAACGTCAAAATATTGTTTAGTAGCAACAATAGAGACGAAATTGAGGCTTTTAAAACATTGAGAAAAAAAAAAATAGTAAAAAGTAAAATTTAGTTTTCAAGTGTAAAAAACAAATTCCATATATTCAATCATTACCCTTAAAAGCTTAAATAGAAAAGTTATAAATATATAACTTGTTTCCATCTATGATTTTTTTGTTTTTGTTCTGAGTAGATGGTTTCCATCTATGGCACTGATTACTCTGAATTAATTTTTTTGTAAGATTTTTCATTTAATAATCACTTAAACATGGTTCAATCCAACAAAATGACGTATAATTAATGTGTTCGTAAATGTTATCTTCTTGTCATATATTACAAATCATGGTTTTTTTTATAACTTTAAAACATGTTAATTAATGGAGGTCAATTAATTTTTCTTTTTGAAACAATGAAATTCAAACATTAAAAAATTTAAGATTTGTTCTTTGAGAAAATAAAATCATTATTTCACGAAACAACATTCCATATTTGAGATGGTTACCTATTTAAAGAAGCTCTGCCATCTGTGAAATCTGATTCATCTATCCACTTGGACTGTTTCTGTAGTTTGGCTTCAATCTCCTTGTAAAATCTTGGTGGTTTTTGCAGCTTCATAAGGGAGAACAAAATATAACCATTAATCTTATTTGAACAAACAAATCTATATAACCTAATTCAATTTTGAATTGATTGAATGAATTTATTAGGTGATTTAAGAACATGTTTGATAATTAAGCGAACTGTCCAGATATCATAATTACAAAAAGGCTAATTTTTAGAAGTCTAATTTTTAAAACATAAACTTTAAACCTAACATTATTGTTTGTTCTAAAAATCAAATCATCCATGGAAAAACCCTAAAGAAAACTGTTATCTTTAACATTTTTTCATGATTTTAGCGTTCATTCGAAGAAGTGGAGAACTATTTTGAAAATGGTTCCAAACATTAAAATCTAGGAATGAAATACAGAGACTTAAAGTTCTTTCAATAAGTCTCCCTAAAAAAAGTGATGTCTAGACATATATTTTGAAAAGGATTTGTTATTTGAAAAAACAATAACAAACAAAAACCAAATGGAACAAACACACCAGAAGAAGTCTCTTCCGTTCTAAAAATCAAATAATCCACATGAAATAAAACCCTAAACAAGTGATATGATCTAAGCATGCATACTTTCTAAGCAGAAAATTAATCTTTTGAAGGTTCCAAACATCAAACTCTCAATAATTTTAAAACAATAACCAATAAAAACCAAATCGTATGAATGATTCCACGTTTTTTCAAAGGTCTCCTTCCAGAGAAGAATAACCTCATCTGTTATAAAAATCATATCATTCCCATGAAAAAAAACCCTACTAAATCATCCCTTCTATATTAGAAATCAAATGATTGTCTTGCTCATCCAAATCATCCCTCCTTTGTAATTAAGATATCTCTACCATTTCACTTAATTGAAGTGTTTTCATGTAGCCTCGTTCTTTTGTATCTTCCTCACATACAAAATTCCTAACCCTAAAGAGATCATATTTGAACAAAAAAACCCACCAAAGAAAGTGGTAGGAACTTTTACTTAGTCTCCCCATATCATATGTTTCTCACATACTTTTTGAATGAATGGTGTGTCGCTTTCTTAAAAAAGAAAAGAAAAGAAGAACATGGGTATGAGAATAGAAACTTTTTTCACTAGATCAAAAACAAATGCAATGAAAAGTAGAAATGGAACTAGATGAAAATGAAAATTAACCTCAAGTTGGAGGATTCCTTGTCTGTGATCTTCAGTAGCAGCTTCAATGCCAATGATGTTAGACCAATCAATTTCAATCTTGTGCTTGGAAGGCCCCTCCCTCACAATCTCCCACGATATCTTCTTGGTCCTATAATCAAATCTCAACACCAAATCACCTTCATTTTGGGGCACCACCTGAAAATTAAGCCAAAAACAGAAGCTTATAATACTGTAAATGAAAATGAAAATGAAAATGAAAATGAAAATTATTTACATGCCTGCCAAGAGCCAATGCGAAGGAAGAGGGCTGGAGCAGCATTAGAGATGTGGGGGAGCTCAGAAGGAGAAGAGGAGCTGCTTGGTCCTGAGGTAATTGTTCTTTCATTTGATGAGCTATTTTGATCTTGTTCTCCATTGTTGGGAGGGAGAGGGATCAGTGAACGCCCAGTTAAGATTTTTGGGAGGTTGGAGAATGGCGCAGGAATTGAAATTTTTGTATCTTCTTCTAATTCCATTGCTGCAAGTAAAGAGGACAGCCGAAGCGCCGGAAGTTTTAGGACGACTTCAATTGTTTCTCTACCCTGTAACACGTTACACGCAAAATTATTCAACGTGACTGTTGCTTTCTAATCATTAGATTAGATGTATGGTTCTCTTTCATACCGGTAATTTGCAAACTACATTTTTCAAGTCTCTCTAATAATTTCTCGAATAAAAAAAAAAGAGATTATTCAATGTGCAGTTACTTTATACATCCTAGACATTAGATGCATGAAAACATATATTTTTTTGGAAAATTTCTCAATCATATACATTCAAGTTTATAAAACTGCCATTGTTCTAGCTTGAACCTCATAATAATTTCTTGTGTCCATCGCTTCTTGTAATGAGTACTTTCTCCCATGGGCCTTTCTCTATGTAAAGATTTGAGATTTCTTTTCTTCTCTCATGATCTCTCTCTTTATATAAAGATTTGATAGTTCTTCATTTCTAATGGTCTCTATCTTTAGGTTTAAGATTTGACTTTACTATGTCATGGTTCCTTCTCTCTAAGGTTTGATACTTCTTGGCCTCTCTCTCTTTAGGTAAAGAGAATTTGATACTTTCATTCTCTAGTGCCTCTCTCCATAGGGCTTTCATTATTTTTCATAAAAATGTGAAGAGATCCCAAAATTTGACTCAGTTCTTTCTCTCATGGAATCTATCTTTAGGGTTTTCCATTTCAATTAACATATATCCCAAAAAAATAAAGAAAGAAAAAGATTAAAACCAAAGGAAAACAAGCAGTTCCATCAAGACATGAAAATTGCAGACTTCGTAGATAAATTTGATATCTTTATTACGATAGTCATCAATGCAGGTTCAAAATCTATGTACCTTAATAATTGTATATCTCTCAATTTTTAATGTTTGAGATACAAATTATTCTCTCTTAGATTTCTCAATTTATAGAGAAATCAAATGAGATCTTAAGGAAAAGATCTAGATCCAAAGGTCCTAAGAAGTTCCAAACATGAAAATTGCTGTAACTTTAGTAGAAAAATTTTGACATTTCTCTCTTTCGTGACGATTGTCATAGTTGCAAGTTCAAAATCTATCTACCTTAAATAATTGTATATCTCCCTCAATCTTAATGTTCGAAATACAAATTTTTCTCTCTCTATGATTTTTCAATTTCCAAAAAAATGCCAAAGAAACAAGAGAATGATCAAGACCCAAGATGTTTATATGGAAGAGATATTGAAATGAAAAGTCAAAGAAAAAACAAGAAGTTCCATCAAAACTGAAAATTTCAATAACTTTAGTGCATAAATAAAAATTTCCCTCTCTTTAGGGTTTTTCAATCTCTAGAGAAATTAAATCGTAAGAGTTCTCAAAAAAATCAAAACCCAAAATCGTTCTATGGAAGATATTGAAATGAAAAAAAGTTGATAAGAAAAACAAAAAGTTCCATCCAAACATGAAAATTGCAGTAAATTTAGTAGATAAATTTTGACATTTCCTTCTCTCAGGACGATTGTCATTGATGCAAGTTCAAAATTTATCTACCTTAATACGTAATTGTTACTATTCCTTAATCTTAGTATTCAATTCGAAATACAAATTTTCCTCCCTTTAGGGTTTTTCAATTTCTAGAAAAATCAAAAGAGATCCCAAAGAAACAAGAAAATAATCAAAATCCCAAGATCTTAAATGCTTTCGAAGACATTGAAATGAAAAGTGAAAGAAAAACAAGAAGAAGTTCCATCCAAACACAAAAATTTCAGTAACTTTAGTTCACCACACATGCAGTTCAACAATATAGTTTCAAAATCTCTCTACCCTTAATTGTATCTTTAATGCTCGAAATACAAAATTTCCCTATCTCTAGGGTTTTTCCCCAAAGAAACAAAGACAGATAAAAAAAAACCCAAGATCAAGCAGCTGCATGAAAATATAAAAGAAAACTCCATTAACAACGTACAAAAGCAAAAAAAAAAGAGTTGCAGAAGAAAGTTGAAAAGGAAGAAGAGAATTACCTGTGGAAGGGTTCCTGTTTGGGAAAAATGATCAAGCTGCTCTGCTCCGGAAATTATGGAAAAACTCGAAGATTCGCCATTCTCTGAAGTGATATATAATTTCTTCTCATCACTCTCTGATTCCTCTTTCTTCTTGTCCATTAATTTCAACTGATCTTTTTTTTTTTCTCAGATATTTTCTCCACTCCTTAATCCCATTATTTGCTGCAATTCTTCCCCTTTTATACACCTTCTTCGTAGTAGTTGCTCCCTTGCTTTATCAATTTTTTTTATTTTTTTTTTAATTTTTGATATTTTGGAAAGGTTAAATCATATATACCATATGCCATCTTTGGTAGGGTTTCGATTTTGTCCCTAATGTTCCAAAAGTTTCAACTCGAACCCTCGATGTTTTCATGTGTTTTTAGAGAAATATTCGTGAAAAAAGATTGGACATAAAATTGAAATTCTTAAAATGTCATGGAAAAAGTTGAAACCAACTTGGACTTAGTTTTGGATTGATCTGGCTATTAAAATAGGAGAAAATTGCAAAAACCACTCTTCGTGTAAAAGGGTGTCGAGGTTATGATTTGATCAATCGACTCCTTAGAATTATTAAATTGTTGCAATTAGATCCTTTAAATATTTTGCAAGATGCACAAATTGTCCCTTGACTATAAGTATTATTACAATCAAACTCTTCAATTATAAGATTGTTACAATCAAACCTAAATGGTATGTCTCTGGGCAGAAATCTAAAGTTGGATTTCCTTTGGGATTCCATCATTGAAAGAGTTGAAAAGGAAGCTCGATAATTATCGTATATCTCAAAAGGCGGTAGACTCACTTTGGTTCAATCTGTCTTAAGCAATTTACTGACTTATTACTTGACGGTCTTTAAACCCCTATCAGAATATAACCAAAATCTTGGAACATAAAATGCATAATTTTTTTTTTGGGAAGATTTTTGGTGATAAAGGCAGCTCCCACCTTATTCGATGCGATATTACTACTATCCCAAAAGAACTTGGAGGTCCGTGAGCGGTAAAATTAGTACCGTAAATGTGGCCCCTCTTACTAAATGGCTTTGGAGATTCTCTTTCGAAAAATCTGGTCTTGGGTGTTAAGTATCCCATATTGATAAGATAAGCTAAGAGACCTAACAAATGTTTATAATAGACATGAGCTACTCAGCTTACTGTCAATTGGTTTTGAAATGAACCCAAGAAATATTAATATTTGGAAGACTTTAAATTCGGATCAGTGCGCTGGGTTCAGTGTCAAATCAAATCTTTTTGGCCCTTCTTACTAAATGGCTTCGTAGATTCTCTTTCGAGAAATCTGATCTTTAGTATTAAGAATCTCATATTGATAAGATGACCTAATGAATATTTATAATAGACACGAGCTCTACTCCCACCAACAACGATAACATTCTCTAGTAAAATGCGGTGCGTTCCATTTTGTGGTAAGTTTGGTTGGAACAAAACAATAAGATATCTTCCACTGGATACTTCAAAATCAAACTTATCTATTTGGAGCAACATCATTGCTCTTGCCTCTTCAGTGTCATCCAAATCAATCTTTTTGTAATTAAGTTATACCTTTTCTTTCTCTCAATTTGAGTGTCTTTATATAGCCTCATTTTTTTTTCATGTTTCTCACGTATTTATTAATGAAATGGTTCCGGTATCTTAAAAAAGATTATGGTTTAAGAAAATTCAGTTATAATTATATAAAGTAAAATAGTGTTTTCCAAACCTAAAAAATGTAGGTTATAGGGTTTGGTAAGTTAATACTAAATGGTTAGCTATTATAATTAATGACCTAAGTAGACATATATATATTATTTCAATTATTTTTATATTGAACTTAATATCTAAATTCGTTTTAAGATAATTATTTAAAAAGTTCATATGATTTAATTTTTACTCTAAATTATTTGATAAAAGAGTTAGGAAAAATAATTGTGATAAAAAATTGAATCTATCAAAATTTCGTAAATACAAGAAACAAATTATAAGAAAGATATAGGAGGCCAATAGATGCGAAAGGAAATATATCGGAAAGAATACACAACTGAATTTTTTTTTTTTTTAAATTTTTGTCAGAGGAGGCTATGTACATTAGAGTAAATTAGAAAGTGATTTTTATATAAATTAATAAATAATTAGTTTTACCAAATACTCTAACCATAATTACTTTTGAACCCTCAAACAGGCCTACAAATTTAGAGGTATTTTCTATAATTTAGTGAGTTTCAAAAGAGAGAGTTTCAATTATAATAATTAAAATCTATAGTAGGGATCGGAGTTTATTTTTATTTTTTTCTGATAGCAAATAAAAAAATTGAGGTAAAATTGAAAACATTAAAAAGGTGTAGGGCAAAGTTGGGACTAGCTATATAGATTAAAAAAAAACATTTGGTATATATAATTAATCATTTTAAAAAACTGACAATATTTTAAAATTATTTCTAAATATATATTTTTTAAATTACAAATTTGGTCCTTCCTTAGATTTCAATTTAGTCTCTATTATTTCAAAGAGGTTCGTTTCTAGTAAGGATCCCACGTTGATAAAAGAAGGGACCTTAATAAGTTTATAATATACATGACTACTCTTCTCCTTGTCGATTGAAACCTCATGAATATTAATATGGTATTAGAGCCAAGAAAGCTCAAACGAGTAACCGGTCCAAAAATGGGATCAACCAAGATCGATGAGCCAAAAAGCCACTGAGGGACATGTTAAGGATCTCACATTGATAAAAGATTTTTAAAATTAACTGGACCAAACTGAAACTAAGTCTAAATTTATAGATTCCAAATTTATAATTTAATTAAAACTATTTTTTTAGTGAAAATGAAATTAAAAATTTTAAAATTTTCACTAAAAAATGGTTGGAGACTTTTGACTGATTATTTTTCTTCTGAAAACTCTTTAAAATCTAAAAAAAAAATGTTTAATACTGAAAGCAAATTTCTGTAGATCCTTTCAAATACCCTAATGATTTTTAATTTTAAAGAAGTTGAAAGCAAGTTACAAAAAAAAAAAAAAAAAAACTGAAATTTAATTAGATTATCAATTGAATTTTTTAGCACATTTCTAAAAGAGAGAAGATTATCTTGCATATTGTTCAACAACCTATACATGGAGCATTTATGAATATCCATTTCAAGAAATTCACAGCAAGAACAACAAAATAGAATATTTAATTAGTAACATTGAACTTGACCATAAAAAGATTGTGTTAATATAGAACCTTTGAGCCCATCTACAAATTTAGTTGCCAAACCAATCTCAAGTTGGTTTCTAAACTAGTTAGATTTTTTTTTTTTTTTAATGTACACAAGAAAATAAAATTTTAATTCAACAAAAATCTTGAACATAAACCATAAAATATTTTAAATGCAACGTTTCCAAGCTGGGGGTTTTTTTTCTTGTTTTTTTTTCTCTAATATTTAATTAAGTTTTAGAAGATAGATTAGTCAATATTATAATTTGTTCCTCAAAATTTTAACTTGGTCAAATCAAAACTTCTAAAAAGTTAAGACCAATGAATTGAGCTAATACTCACAAATTTTTTACCAAAATTTCAGAATGATTAATACTGGAAATTAAGAGATGAGAGAGTGTGCCCGTTTGATTTTTGGTTTAGACATTGACCAAAAAAGTTGTATTTTTAGATAGACCATGAGGACACAAATTCCTACTCAAATTAGTAAACATAAATTTTATATATGACTTGTATATTAAAATAAAATTTAATTGCCAAAACGAACTAATTGCCATATATCTCTAATTAAGAAGTTACAATAATTGTGAGTTCGGTCTGACACATATCCGACAGTGATATGCTCGAACATGCCAAGTAAGGGTATCCTATTTTAGAAGAAGATGTAAAGTCTGAAAGAAAAAGAAGACGAAGAAAAGGAACGACAAGGAGGAAAAGGAGACGAAGAAAACGAAGGTGGAGGAGATAAGACTTGAAAGAAAAATGATGGGGCATGGAACATTTCCTCCATGAATGACACATGCCAAATTTTTTCTCCCAATAAATAGACTTTCTTTCACGACTTACACCACGAGTCAGCCACAACCACAGCCAAGGTATTAAATCGATGGAAATGTTGAGGTCCCAATTTTATGGAAATGTCGAAATCGCAGACAATTTAAAAAATTATAAAAAATATTTAAGTCAACAAATAAACATTTTTTTATTTCTAAATAAGTTAAAAATAATTAATATTAATATTATATATATATATATATTAGCGACACTTTGTTGATATGTATATTTTTTATGTTTTGTGGGATTTTTTTTTTCTTTGTAATAGGATGGAAATGTCGATTTACCCTTCAGTTGATCCGTAGATATATGAAAATGTCGACGTGTCAGTCAGATATCTAATACAATGGTCACAACAGCATAAACATTTTTTAAATTGTCCAAGTCTATTCAAGTAAAATTTTATTAAATATTGAAGAAGTTTGATTTTTCTTTATTAAATAATAAACAGTTTTGTTAATATATCTTTCTATTTTAAAAATAAAGTATTATGTATTTAGGTTGATGTTTTAAAAGTATTAAATATTAATAATATGTCAAAATAAACACATAAATATATTTTTTATAAAAGAAAAAATTAACGTGTCCTACTTTTTTAAAAGTTGACGTGTCATAAATATATTTGGTGAGGTTTAACAAAATAATATGAACTAATTGAACATAATTGAAATTAAGTCAAGACAAAATAAAAATTTTAAAACTATTGAGACGAAATTAAAACTAGATCCAATTCAAAGAGACCAAATTTGTACTTTCTAATTTTTTTTTTGAATAAAAATGGAACTTTAAATTTTTAAATTTCTCATCCAAACATGGTAGAATATCATCTTGATTGTTTTTTTCTTGTGAAAGAAAACTCTTGAATATTGGACAAAATTAAAAAGGTTTTCTTGGCCACACACACATCCAGTTAATGGTGTTACCATTTGAGGAAATGAGCCAAGGAATTAAAAAAATGGCAAAGGACAAAGGACAAAGGTTCTCTGCCTTCTGATTCTTTTTCAAAATTTCAGATTAAAAAAATGCACCAAAGTAATTATTTTTCTTCTAATGCTTGAAATTAAAAGGGATTAAGTGCATACCTAATAGAGTTTGATTTTTTTAATTAGAGAAAATTTTGTGAAAGGAAGTAAGCCAATTCAAACGTTGGAAATCGACGATGGCACAGTTCATACAATCGCTCATCATACTTTATTAGTTTCTCCAACTGCTCGTTCAACACTCCAGGTGGAAACGCAGCCAAATGCCTCCTAAAAATAACCATAAAAAAAAAATTAACTTTTAATTAATTTATCATTGTGGATATTTTATTGTTCATGTCATAAAAGATGTACGGCTACAAGCAAACCTGCATTTAGAAGCTTGGTGATCTTCAGTAAAATCTGATCCCTCAATCCATTTACTAGTACCGTGTGTCTCTAGATTAACATTGACTTCTTTGTAGAATTTTGGCGGATATAATAGCTACAAAAGTCAATATGAAAAAAGATTAATATTTTGAAAAGGATTCCAAACACAAGCTCCTTCGATAATTATTTTGAAAACAACAACTAATAAAAATTGGAGACTAAAAAGTTTTTTCAAAGGTTAATTTCCTTAACAAAACATACCAAACATTAGAAATTGAAGATGGAAATTATTATCCACACATTCCCAAGATCTTGAAATGAAGAAAGAACAAATGATCATTTGTTGTAGGAAAAATCAGATCATCTCTGTGAACAGAAAACACCCTAAACATATTCTAGTTGAATTTTAATCAAAAGAAGCTGAAAATTAACCTCAAGTTGGAGGGTTCCTTGTCTGTGATCTTCAGTAGAAGCTTGAATCCCAATGATGTTGGACCAATCAATTTCAATCTTGTGCTTTGTCGAAGGCCCTTCATTTACAATCTCCCACGATATATTCTCGGCCCCATAATCAAATCTCAACGCCAAATCACCTTCATTTTGGGGCACTGCCTGAAAAATGAAGCCAAAAACAAGCCTTAGCTTATAATACCACATACATAGAGAATGAGAGATACAAATTAAAATTAAAATTATTTACATGCCTGCCAGGAGCCAATGCGAAGGAAGAGGGCTGGAGCTGCACTAGAGATATTGGGAAGCTCAGAAGAAGAAGAGGCCTGTAACATGTTACACACAAATTAACATGGCATTGGCCTATTAAAACTTCGTTAAGAAAAAGAATAAATCAAGAAAAAGATCAAAACCCAAGATCCTTCCATGTAAGATATTGAACTGAAAAGTCAAAGAAAACCAAGAAGTTCCATAGAACCATGAAAATTTACATAAATTTTGACATTATTTCTCTCTCATGATGATTATTATTGCCAATGTAAGTTCAAAATCTGTCCTACCACACAATAATTGTATCTATCCATTCGATGTCCTCTCTCTCTAGAGAAATCAAAAGAGGTCCCAAAGATCCTTCTCTATGGAAGATATTCAAATGAAAAGTCATCAAAACATGAAAATTATTACAGTAACTTTAGTGTATAAATTTTTACATTTCTTTCTGTCATGACTCAAAATCTATCTACCCTTAGTAATTGAAGTACAAATTTCCCCTCTCTCTCAAGGGTTTTCCTTTTTCTTTCTTTTGAAATTAAAAGGTGTCCCAAAAAAAAAAAACAAGAAAAAACTAAAAACCCCAAGATGATCTTTCTGAGGCAGGAAAAGAAGCAGCTCCATGGAAATATAAAAGAAAACTCCATTAATGATGCCATACAAAACAAACTAAGTTGCAGAGAAATTTTGGAAAGGAATAAGATAATTACCTGTGATTCGCCATTCTCTGAAGTGATATCTGATTCCTCTTTCTTCTTATCCATTGATTAATTTCAACTGATCTTTTATTTCTTTCAGATATTTTCTTCACTCCTTAATCCCATTATTTGCTTCAATTCTTCCCCTTTTATAGACATTGGTGGTTGCCCCGCCTTGCTTAATTAATCATTTTTTTTTTCTTTGTTGATATTTTTGAAAGTTTAAATTATACTATATGCCCCGATGACATTTAGATTTTGTCCCTAATATTTTCAAAGTTTCAACTCCAACCCTGATGTTTTAATGTGTTTTTTTAACGAAATATTCATTAAGAAAAAGATTGGACATAAGATTGAAATTATTAAGATGTCAGGAAAAAAGTTGAAATCAAGGAGACTTAGTTTTGGATTGATAGGACTTATTTTTCCTTTTTTAGTATTGGGTGAAAGATTGGAAATCATTACTCTTGATCAAAAATAGTATTACTATGTTAAACTCAGATTTCAGATTGACAATTGACCTGACTATTCAAATAAGATAAAAGTTATCAAAACTATCTCTAAAATAAATATAGTAATTAATTTTGAATTTTAAAGAAGTCGAAAGCAATTTACGAAAAATCAAATTTGGATTTTCAAATTTCAGTTAAAATCAAAATTCAAAATTAAAATATATATATATATATATATATGCACCGAAAGTAATTTTCTAAAATTAAGAGTACTAAAAGAGATATCTAAAATAAAGAATGGGAATTGTGTAAATTTTATTTTAATTATAAATTTTGGAAAAATAGTATTTGATTTTCACAGAAAAGAAAAAACATTAACCTAGAATCATTATTGAGGCTAGGAAGAACCACTTAAAAATCCAACATTTAGGGCCTGTTAGGAATAATTTAAGAATCATAGTTATTTTAAGGTTTGGTTACACACTTTTATAGGTAATTTATTAATTAAAGGTGATTTTTAAATATTTTAAAAACTAATTTCTATTGGCAAAGCGCTGAGTAGTAATGGACATACTCCCCTCTCCAACATGTTGGATTTGATTAGGAATTCAATTAGGAATCGTCTCCCAATTGAATTGACAATGGACTGAAATCACTTGAGAATTGTTCGCCAAACATGTAATTTCAATTTTAAAATTAGTAAAAGTAATTCCAACAATAATAAAATCACTCTCAAACATGAAACTTAGCCATAAAAACTTGCGCTCATAGCCAAGCTGGTTTCTAACTAATTACATCCACAGTCCAAAATCAACCAAAATTAAATTGAATGAATTAACCAAACAAATTAAACCCGCAGCTCTTAATTAGTCTTCTTTTTCACTTTCTTGAGGAGGGGGTAACCAAACTCCACGTGGGTCTGTTGGCAAATTGGAGTAGTTATTCGAGACTCCATTGAAATATGTTGATCCATCCAACAAGTGGTCATTTGTTGGGTCGCAGTAATTATTTGAAGCTCCAATGGGATATGTTGGTCCACTCAACATGTGGCCATTTGAAACTTCATTAGGACAAGTGAGTCTATTATTCAACAAGTGGTCATTTGAAACCATATTGAAATTTGACAAATGGTCATTTGGAACCTGTGAATACTGTGGCATTGAAGATGAAGAAGAAGAAGAAGCCATTTGCAAATTGTTGGAGCTTCCAATCATTGGAATCATTTGTGTTCTATTCACAAAAAATTGTGAAGGGAAGTAGGCCAATTCAAAGGTCGGAAATCGGCTTTGGCTCAGGCCATACAATCGCTTGTCACAATTTATTAGTCTCTCAAACGACTCCTTCAGCACTCCGGGTGGAAAATTAATCAAATACCTCCTAAAAACAAACATAATTTCAAATTAATTCATCATCACTGACTCGTTCATGTCATAAAAAGTAAACAAAAAGCTGCAAATTAAATTCGAACCTGCATCTAGAAGCTTGGTCTTCTGTAAAATCTGATCCATCAATCCATTTATTGTGTGACCGTCGATCAATTTTGAGTTCTTGGTAGAACTTGGGTGGAAGTAATAGCTGCATAAAAATACGGAGGACCCGTGTTTACATGACAACGTCTAGAAAACTAATTTTTTTCACAAGTTAGTAAAATATTTGAAAAGAAAAAAAAGAATAAGTAATTAACTAACCTCAATTTTTAGGGTTCCGGATCCATTTTCTTTTAAAGTAGCTTTCATCCCCACAATATTTGACCATTCTATTTCAATCTTTTGCCTATACCCATTCCTCGAAACCTCCATAGCTAATTGCTTCATTATAAAAAAGAATTTTACCACCAATTCATCACCTTCTAATGTTGGCTCAAACTGTAAAAAATGACATGGAATCAATACACAATCGACACAAAGTTACCAAATTGTTTAAACAAAAACTGACTTTTAATTAATTTATTTTACCTTCCATTTGCCAATGTGAAGCATTTCAGGTATTAAAATAGAGACCTTCAACTTTTCTTTATCGACCTCTTTCGAAATATCTTTAGCCTTTTTTGACCTTGGAAGTTTCTTGCTTTGTTCTTTCATATTTCTTTTTCCGTCCCTGAAAATTTGAGATTCTCCAAAGCTTTTAAAACTCCAACTGCAAGAAGGAAAAAACCTATTAGTAGATTGGAATAGCCCTAACAAACCAATGTGTGTGTTTATTTAAGCACCAAGAACAAAAAATAAAAAAAAATGGAAAAAAAAGAAAAGATGTTTGTTATTTGGGCGGCGCTTGTAAGAATTAAATGTCACCCAAAAAAAAAAAAAGTTAATCATCAAACAATCGGAAAAAAAAAAGATCTGCGAAATTAAAAGCATACATAAATTCACTACCATAATTAGTCCAAGCCTATAATTAAACTAAATCAAATATTTTATCCACGCATCTGACTTAATTTTGAAGTATTTCGAGGGTTGAGTCACTTACTTTAATAACGAACCAAAAAATTATACCTTGGACAAAAAGAAATTTAAATTGAGAGAGAAGAGTGTACACGATTAAAAGCGAAGGAAAACTTTAGAGAGAATTTTTTTCTTCCTATTCGAGGATGAGCTTGTTTAGATTTTAAATGGTCGTATTTATAGACACATCATAAGAGTTTCCTATTCAAATTAGTAATCACATTTAATAGGTCTAGTATATTAAAATACACTTTAATTATTTTTTTGCCATTATCTCTATTCCTTTTCCTATAAGAAGTTTGAAGTTTACAAGTGAAATAAAATAATAAAAGAATTAGTCTTCAAATCCGTACCTTATATAAATAATTAAGAAATTTAAAATTTATGCATTGGCATATTAAAGTTTAATTTCAAAATTGTTCTTTTAAGTATCATACAGTTGACTTTCTTACTATTTTATTAAACCCAAGTAATGTGTAAACTTGATTTAAATGGTGATGATCTTTGTTTTCAAAGGGTAATTAAGGAGAGAGTTTTTCATGGACCTTAGATGGGCTTGGGCTATTTGATTTTAAGCCCAATACCATGTGATACAATTATTATCCAATTGGACCAATTTTATGAACTTATATATGTGGTGATTAGATAAGCCATAAAAATAAACATGGTATTATTTAATTAGTCAAATTTTAATCTAATTTTACTTTAATTTAATATGGAGATGTTTCTCAATTATAGGTCATTGCTATGTTTAATTTGTTATTCGCGAAAATTTATATTATGTAATCATTATTTCATATGTTTATCTTTTATGAAATGGATTCATTTGAATTCATTAAACAAAACGTTGTTTGTAATATAAATTTTAGATAAAAATCTAAATTATTTATTTTAAATAAAAAGAGTTTTTATATTTTTAATTAAAAATAATATAAATAAATAAGTTCTTTCAAATTTTTGAATTAGTTTACAAATGTTTATAACCTTTGTCCAGACTAGCTCCTATTAGTTCCTGAGTGTTAAAAAAACGAAAAAACTCGAACAACCAAACCATACCGTTTGGATTGTGTTGAAAATTAATTTGAATTAGATCAGAATCATTATTTTTTAACTCTGGTTGAGTTGGTTTGACTCCTGGATTTATTAGGTTGAATTAACCCAACCACTTAGCTCTATATAATATATAATGGTAAATTTATTATCAATTTAAAATTCACTTATATTTCACATTCATTTATATTTCTACCTCATAATAGTTTTAAACTTAAACTTAAATTGCATAGATCATTGGTTTCAGTTGTTTAGAATTTTGGGATAGTTGATTTTTTTGAACAACCAGGTGTTTGAAAGTTACATGACTCAACTTAAATCTAATGAGGCGTGAGTTTTAATCGAGATTCGATAGACTAAACTAACACAACTCAATTTCTTTAAGTTGGTTTGGGTTAGACATATAATTTAAAATGGACTATTTGAGTTATAAAACATATAATGATTATTCATCTACATGTAAAATATTACAAATCCAACCCATGAACACCTCTTCTATCTCGATAGTCATGTTTATCATTTTGATTACATTGTTTGGTTGTCAGTAAATTTTTTTTTTCTACTTTCAATGCCATGTCAGCCTTAATAATAACAAAACAGATCCAAATCGCACAATATTACCCTAGTTTAGAGGAAAATTAATGTTAGAGACCATTTAAATGTATTTCTTAACATTTAAAAGATAGAAGTGAAACTTTTAAAAGCTCAAGGACCGTATATTAGTGAAAATTTATATGGATCACAGATAACTTTTCCTAATTTGAATTTATGAAATTTCAAGCATTTCAATTATGCAAACAAATGAATTATAAAAATCAAAGTTTCCTAAACTTTTGTTTGTGATTTAACAATGGGATCCGTTGAAACTGTCAAGCCAATACGAGAGATATCGTTTCACTCGATGGACAGTCGAATGATCAAAGCGAAATACTTTAGGACGGGACAGTTGAAGGGTGCTAACGCGTCCCTGTCATCACTTTGAGTCTTTTTCCCTCTCATACGACTACCTTTCACAACCTCTGAAACTAAACTAAAGAGAATTGTTATTTAGCCAAAGTGCTTGTTGAAAATCAAGGAAAGAAAGAAGGTCCATTTTTCTACATAGTTCGTTGGTCAAACATAAAGATCGGCTTTTTAATCTTTTAAGTTATTCAAACCTAAATTATGGTTATTAAAGATGAATCATGTTAAATAATCCAATAACAAATACCACGGTACATTCTAGACCATTCCTTAGGCTATAAAATCTCTACCTTCCTTTGGTTATAAAATTTCCCTCCAAAAATAATCCTGGCTTAATTACTCAAATTCTAGAAATCTTTTTAAGTTTGTGAAGTATGATCAAGATATGAAGTTTTGGTTCGTAGGGTGCATTTGGAATGTGCAAGGAATATTGAGTTACAAAAATAATTTGGAGTTTGAATAACCGAGGTTTGTTTTGTAATTATGAGTTGATGACGTGTAAAAATTCATCTATAAAGTAATAAACGTGGATCTTATAAGCTCAAGTAATTAACCGAACCTATTAATCAGAAGTTCACATCCTTCTTCACACTCTTAAGTTACATACAAATCTAACTCCGTGAACCAAACACTCAATAATATTTCTAGAAGAACGATGATGTGTCATGTCATCACGAAAACCCAATAACAACAACATACAATAATACCGTTTTAGACCATCTCTTGGAACGGTAGTGCGTGAAAATATATGTAGAGGTAAAAAGGAATATAAATGAACCATATAAAATGTCATGAATCTTGATTGGAATTTACATAGTCAAGATGTGTTCAATGTATAGTCTATGATCTTTGAATTCTGTGAACCTCAATTGCACGCTCACTTTTAATTTTCCAAAAGAAATGCGGCCCCTTTTGCCCCTTTCTTCCATCCTTTAATTTCCTGCTTCATAAGAACAGTGGGTTGGTGTGACCCTCTTTGGTGGGAAAGATTTAGTTGTGATTTTGAAAACGACTCCCAAAATTAAAAAGTTAAAATACTATTTTTGTTCCGTATTTTTAGTTTTGTTCCCTTTATTTATGTACTTTAAAATAATGTGAGAGGTTCAAAGTTCTCATATTATATATATATATATATATATATATATATATATATATATAGATTTTACAATTGATATCCAGTGATAACAAACCAAAAAAGTAAGATTTTTTTGGTGAATTTAATTTTGGAAAAATAATGAGAATCCCATATGAATCTTACCATGCATGAACCTTGAAATCTAACCTAAATGTAAAGAAGAAGAAAAGGTGAGAAAACATTATGATTGCCCAATTGAAAAAGATAAGTCTAAAATCCTACATCCCAAATTTCTATACTTATCCAATTTTGATATTTTAGTTTTAAATATATGTTCTATTTATTCCCTAAATTTTTCTAATAGGACCCCTAGTAAAGTTTTTGTTAATTTTTTAAAGAAATTACTTACCATCCATTAGCTATCCAGTTATTGAAATAAAATATTTAAAAATATAAAGACTAAAATAAAATAAATGTGACGAGTATAAAATAAAAGGTTAACCAAAAATTAGAAAACAAAACCACGTGAGGATTTGATCTGTAGAGCATCTTTTGGATTTGAGTTTGAGCTAAAAGCCTTCGACTTTATTGAAGATGAGAGTGTGACTCATAATGATTCTTCAAAGATATCATTAAATAATTGCGAAAGAAAAAAAAAACTTGCTATTTGGTGGCTTAACATACCCCACAAAGATTTCATTCTTCCTTCTTTTATCCATTCATCATTCTTGCAATCTTTTGTCCTTGAGTGAGAAGTGGATGAGACCCACGAGAGAATTTTACTTTCCTTTGAATTTTTTTTCCCCTAGTCAAAGCACAGTTTTTAAGTTTTTTTACCATAAATTCGAACTCACGACCTTCTGATCAGATATAGGTACTTTAAGTCAGTTGAATTATATTTTAATTGGTTGGTCCACTTTTAAATTAATTTCATAAAAATTGAACTTTAAATGAAATTACTATTGTTTCCTTCGTGCGACCAACAAAAATTATTCAAGTATTTATAAAAAGAGTAAGATTAAATTTAATGTAGCTTATTAACTTAAGCTATTGAGTTGATTGATGATTTAATATAGTATTAGAGCAAAGCGGTCTTCCAAGCCCACAAGTATTGAAATTGATCAGAATGTTAAGTATCTACGACAGTTAAACCATGGTCAACTTAAACTATTAGTTTGATTGGCGATTTAACAAAAATAGTCTTATATACAATACAAAAATAATGTCCCAACCTAGCTCTAAATCTAAATATATTATATTATAACTAATACGAGAGTGTTAATTTTAATAATTGCGGAACGAGATCAGATGGATGCATCAACCTTTGAGACTATGTTTTGATATATTTTTTCCTATGTGGTCTAATAGGGACCCAAAAAGTTTTGCATTAAAAATGGAAGAAGAAAAATGAAAAAATCCCTTGACAAAAAAATTAATACTAATCAACACTTAATTATAAAACAATTACAAGTAGCTAGGTAGGCAGGGTGGGAGTTGTGTTGTCATTGAGCTGTGTTTATACAATTAATTATTATAGAAAGCTACAAAAAAATGAAAGCCATCAGCATCAAATCTTTATGCATATGATGTTTTAATTAATGATTAGGACAATTTTGCTTTAGAGATCCAAAAAGGTTTGTCATTATCTCCTTATGATTTCATCCTCAATCTCATCAACTAGTTAATTAATTATAGTTTAACGATAATTAATCATATTTATAGTCTTATAATCGTCATAATTCGCCAATAAATATTATTAATATTTATTTGTGTGTACAAAATGTCCGTCCAAACAATAGGTTTAAACAAAAATGAAATATTCAGAAAAACTCAAACTCAATCCAACCACAAGACTCCAACATCCCATCACAAATTTGAAAAATGATAGTAATTCAATCAACAAATGATATTAATGTTGTTGTAATTTGAATTAAGAGTTAATTTTATGAAATTACAATTTAATACTAAATTTGACTTGATATTGAGTGATAATATTATAGAAAAGTATATATAATAGTCTCTAATTTTTGGGATAATTTCCAAAAATCTCAATTTAAAATCCCAATTTTGGTTCTTAATCTTTTGAAAATTCTCATTTTCATCTTTTAATAAAAAATTTGTTAATTAAGACCAAGTTTATTGATCATTAAATTATTTTTTTATTAACATATTTAAACACATAAACCTATAACTAAAAATCAAACTTATCCATCCACAAAATTCATTTCTTTAAGTGGCACACCCATGTGTAAAAATATGTTTAAAATAATAATTTAACGGAATAAAAAAAATGTTTTGTTAACAACTTCTAACTAAAAAAAATCGGAAGGATCTAGTTGTGAGCGTTTTATCAAGATATTAAGAATAAATTTGAAATTTTAAAAGATCAAAAATTAAATTGAGAATTGCATAAAATATTAAAGATAAATATTATTTTTTTCCCTTAATATATGGGCAGCTAATTAAGCAGCCAAAAGCTACTAAGTTGGTCAATTAATGATTTCATTGGGATCAACACTCACCAATCTGCCGTGTTACACGACCCAACAGGCTACACAATATATTCCAACGTGTTTAATTCATAAAAAAAAAGTTATATAAAAATAAATCAGCTTCCAATATTCTTCTTTTATCTATTTCAAAATTTAATTAGAAAAATAAAATAAAAGTTTGTTTAAGAATGCTTTTAAAGTAAGTATTTTAGTTAAAAGCGTTTCTATAACGAATTACTTTCATGTTTGATTCTATATTTTTAAGTTTTTTTTTTCCATAGTTCGAATAAAAAACTCTATAAATACTTTCTTGTAAAGTAGTTTAGGGTGCTTTTGATTTTTTTTTTTTTAAATATTTTTATGTTATTTTGATGAATTGGGGTGGGAATTATATTTAATATGACAAATCTCTTTTTAATTATGGTAAAAATAAAAATAAAAATAAAAACAAACTCTAACATATTCTAATGTCAGGAAAAATTATTTAAATTTTTTTTAATACAACAAAGTCATTTGAATTAATAAATAAAAGTTAATGCATTAATATTTATTTCTTGACATTAATTTTTAATATTTCTCAGTATATTCTACATTTTATTGATATTTTTATTATATTTAAAAATCGTTTTTATGTCGATGTTGAATTCTCTATTCATAATACTTTGTTTTGTTTTGCTTTTTTCTAGAATCTTTCTCTTTTTTTTTTTTTTGAGAAACTTTGCTTCATGGAATTTTCTTCTAAATTATCTATGGAAAATTAACACAAATATATGATTTGATTATGCAAGGTCCAGTGACTAAAGCAAAAATTTTAAAAGTCCTACGAAAAAACAAGCCTAGAAAAGAGATCAAAATAGAATTTAGAACTTAGAAAAATATAAAAGTTGAAACATATTTGATAAATATAGGTCATTGAAATGGTAAGGTGGTCACTTTTGTTCTTATACTTACTAAAATTTGTCTAATATTTGGATCTTTAACTACTTTTAATTTTGTGTCTAATGAATCATTATTGTTAAATCCATTCATTTAATGCTTATATAAGATTAAATGACTAACTGATTTTCATTAATTTCAAGAATTTCATGACATAAACATTAAACTGATAAAATTAAAACATCTATTACACACAAAACTTGGTTAATGACATATTAAAAATTTTTAAAGTACAACAACTAAATAGGCACAAAATTTTAAGGTTAGAAAGGGCTGTGCCAAAGTTATTAATGGAATAAAAAATATATTACGTTATATACCACTAAGTAAACATTCAATTAAATTTTTTATTATAAAGACATTTCTTGCTAATAGAATATTGTATAAACAAAACTTTATAGATTATATAATATCAGCTAAGACACGCATAAATACACGCACTTGGCTCACCAAATCTTTCAATCTCTTGAGAAGCTTCCGCCATTAATATTACAACATAAATTAGTTAATGGATAAGGAAGAACAGTTGAGAGGATTATTCTCAACTCCATTTTCTGAGGATTTGAATTCCCAAACTCTTGTTGCTGCAAATCTCAGGCTTCACAATTGCACACCACAAACCAATCAACAGGTTTCCAATCAAGCCTTTTGCTTCTTCCATCATTTTCTTTTACGAATATATGAGTTACTTTTTCCTGTTTTTTTAGGCAGAGTTGATGGAAACCCTCGTAAGGTTGCCTGCGATCGGTTTGAAGCTTCAGATTTCGCCCTCTTTGGTGAAACAGGCCATGCAAAGAAGCACCAAATCCAAAAGGATGAGAACAAACCATGATCAAGCACGATCGAGACGCGAAAACGATGGTGAAAGGTTGAAGGCCTCCATTCTTGGTGCATTGATGCTTCGCATCGGCTCTTGGCAGGCAATTATTTAACAAAAGCTTCAAGGCTATAGGACGTAACGATTTCGTTCATAGTTTTTTGTTTTTTAAAATTATGTTTTTGTTTTCTCACCATTTGGTTTGATATTTTTATTTTCATCTTTTCTTCGGATCGTATTTGAATTCTTAACTAAATTTTAAAAACAAAAACATATTTTTGGAAACTACTCTTTTTTCTTTCAAAATCTTACTTGGATGTTGAAAATGTTAAAAAAAAAGTTCATAACAAAACAAAAACAAAAGAATACATAGGTGGAAGTAGTAGTTTTAATAAGATAACTAAGAACGAAGTGGTTATCAAACATGCAACTATTTGTAATATTACAATTTTATGCGATAAATGTTTTAAAACTAGGATCTTTTTCTTTGGTTTTTGTTTTGTTTTATGGTGCAGCTAGAGGCTAGAAATGAAGGTGACTTGGTGGCAAAGTGCTATTTTGCAAAGAGGCAGTTGGTGTGGGAGATTTTGAGAAATGGGTTGAAGGAAAAGATTGAAATTGAATGGTCAAACATAATAGGAATTCAAGCTTCCATGGAAGAAAACAAACCAGGAATCTTGGAAGTGGAGGTAATTACTTAAAGAAATTAATTATTTACCTCTTCGAAAAAATGACGATTGTTTACAATGACAGTAATTTCATTAACAAGTTTCAACAAACGACAACTTCTTTTTGCTTTGGTAGCTACACCATCCACCGAAATTTTACAAAGAGATCGAACCCGAGCCACGAAAACACACGCAGTGGACCGATGGATCGGACTTTACAGAAGGCCAAGCTTGTGTAAACAGGTTTGAGTTTGCAGTTTTTAGTTAGTTTTGGTGATGAATATATATATATATATATATATATATATATATAATGAGAAGTAAAGTTAATAGTTATAATTATGTTTTTTGTCATAAATTTGAAGGAGGCATTGCATTCTGTTTCCCCCAAAAGTGCTGGACAAACACTATCAGAAACTCATAAATAAGGATCAGCGTTTGTTTGAACTGAGCCAAAGTGGATTCCCAACTTTCAATTTCCCCTATTTTCCTTCAGCAGCTGTTTACAATCAAATTTCTTCAATTCAATTTGAGGAAATGAGGTTCAAAATCCCATCTTTTCCACTGTATCATGCCGCTGCTATTGATAGCATAACTTCACCAAGATCAGGCATGCACTTTTCTCTATATGCTTTAATTTGAAGTTTAATTTCATGCGTTTAACTCTAGCTAGTAACATTTTAAAATTTATTGTACTTTAATACATATGAGCCACTCCTTAGTCGATAACTTATTCGACTAACAAAACTACATTAGTAAAACTGATTCTATATATATGGTCAAATTATAAATTTTATCATTATACTTAGAAGTCACTTGTTTATTTACTCCCTAGACAATGCATATGTAGTATCTTCATTAAATTTATCATATCACCAACTAATCAAAGATTTTAAATAATGAACACGTCATAATTAGCATTTTAGGTATACACTACGATAAAATATACTCTTTTGAAACCATCATGAGTGGTTGATTAAGAGGGAATGAGTTCAAATTCCATGATAGCCGCCACCTATCTTAGGAATGAGTAATTCTTATGTATTTCACGACACCAAATTGTTGTATATTGAGTGCTCAAGATTGAAGTGTTACTTTTGTTATACAGTTGTTGATTACACACCACATTTCAACGAGATCATGACCCAACAAGAGCAAAGAATGGAGGCATTGAACCAAGTAAACACAATGAGAAGATACGAAGAAGAAGCAGGCAATTACTACAATGGGGGAAAGCCAATGATTAATGAATATGATAATGGCATTTACAAGACAGACCCTATGGCTTCTATGGTTTGGTTGGCAAACAATATTGGAGCAGCAGCTAATAATAATTTGAGTCAGCAACGACAAAGTTCAAGTTTTGATCATCATTTCGAGTGTTTCAATGGAGATGTTATGAACATTCAAGTTCCAAGTGGGGTTTCAAATGCCCACTTTTTGAATTATCCCACTTACTCAAATTCACTATAAACTCTGTATCATAGGTTTCCAAAGGATAAATAAATGGATAGTTACAAAATTACACCCTCATAGTTCATATCTATTTTGTATCTTGTCGTATTCTTTTCTTTCAAAAATGGGTTTCGCACGTACGTTTATGTTTAATTTTGCAAAATCTAGCTCAAAAACCAACACCGTTTTAGGAATTGATGTGTGTGGCTAATTCTTTGTTATAGTAAGTGTCAAAGAGAAAAGTATGATCAATATCACGATGAATAAAAGAAAAAAAAAATTAAATGATGGAGGTGATAGATCAGAGGTAAAAATATAGAAGGAAAAAAAAATAGGGACACTAACAAATATGTCAAATACATTCAGTAAAATTAGTAAAATAACAACCACATTTAATTTTTTCAAAGTATAGTACTTTTTCTAAAAAAAACGGAGGTACAATTTTAAAATGACAACTTTACTCACATGATATACATCTTATATACTTGCAATATGTTTGTGATATACATCTGATATATTACTAATATGAATGTCTATGCAATATGTAGTGATATAGATCTAATATACTATTGATATGAGTGTCTGACATATTATTGATATACTATCTGATATGCTAGATATAAGTGAAAAAAATAGGTGATATATTTTAAAATACATAAAACATTTTTACTGCTCATTGCAATTTCCCATAAAAAAAAGAAGAAGAAAGATACATTTAGGAAAGAGAGAGAAATGTGAAAGAATACAACTTTTTAAATTGAAAAGAAAGAAATAACAAAATAATAAAATCTCAACGAACTTACTTTTAAAGTAAAACAACTAAACAAGAAAGAAAGGAAAAAAGTTGTTATATATTTTAATTTTAAAACGATAACTGAATAAAAAAGGTAGAAGGGTAAAAAATAAATATACAAAATGGTTGGAAAAAATCAAATGGATATTTATCGTTTGTCCAATTTTCAAAATAGGGAGGTAAATAAGAAACCTACTCTAATTTCTAATTTCGGTTAATCATATTCAAATATGTAATCAGGATGTAAAAGGGTTAAAAGCCCAAACCTCTCATGAAATGGGCTGATCATAGGGGGTGCCAGGCCCAAACAAATTCTTGGGCCTATCAATCAAAAGGCCGAATCAAGGTTGATTATAAACTCGATCCTCAAAACCATGATATTTTCACAATATTCCTATCCTTTTCGTCAACATTAGTCTTTTAACCTGTACTATTCAAGGCGAGCATAGTTGAATGGTAATTGACATATATCTACAATTAAGAGGTTGTAAGTTCGGCCTTTACCCCTAAATATTGTGTATTCAAAAAATAAAAAATAATAATAATAATAATAAATAATTCTAATTATATGTAGAGAATGTTAATAGATTTAAAACCATTATTACTCAATCACTCCAAATAAACATATTTTTAATAAAAGATTAACTATCCAATCTAGCAATATTTATGCTAGCATATTTTTTAATATAAAATATTTACCTCTTCTCAACAACATTGCTCTGCAAAATTGGAACATGATCTACATTAATAAATCTGTAAAACAAAAAGATGGTGAGAAATAAAAAAGAAGAAAAATAATAAGAAGAAGTTGAAAGAATTAAAACTCAAATTGGGGTCGAAAATGAGTGAAAATAGTTATTTTATAATTTTAAGAATGGGAGATGTTGCAAAAAAAAAAAAAAAAAAAACCTTTTGAGAATCTAAATTAAAAAAAAATACAATTACTCAATACAGTTTTATTTTTTCTTTTTCTAAAGAAATAAAAGAAAACAACTAATAAGAAACGAAATAGAAGCTAGTTAAGAACATAAACGTCAATAGAAAACGAACCTATATAAAAATATATAAATATCTTTAAAATTTTGTATATAATTTTGAAAACAATAAAATAGATATTCATATTTCTAAAAAGTGAAAATTAAGAAAATAGCATAAATAAAAACATAGCGACCCTACACTTCATCATCGGTAAAGAAAATATTTAATCTTGTTATTTGTTAGAATGAGAAATTTAAGGTTCGTTTTAGTTAATGAAGAGAATTTAAAGTGAATGTCTTCTTAGGTCGAATCTTTTCTGATATACTAATAATAACTAATTTTTTAAAGATTTTATAATAGAAGAAACAAACATTGAAAAACAATATCAATCCTCATAAAGCTGTATTAGATTTTCGTCTGACACGTTAATATTTCCATCTAAATTTTTATAATTTTTCACGTGTTTGATATTGTGAAGTAAATCCTATATTGGTAAATTCTAACTTATACTATTTTGTTTCTGTTGACAAAATATAAAATATATATATATATATATATATATATATATATCAACAAAATATGATATAAACATAATAATATTAATAGAATATAACTTATTTAAAAAGAATAAAATGTTTATTTGTTATGAATTTTTTATTTTTATAGTTTTTCATAAATATCCCTTATCCCATCGTTCTCATCTGGGCGACTTTGGCACCAAAAATATTATTGTTTCCATAAAGTTTCAGAGCTTTATGTGTTTTTACGTCCCTTCGAGATTCTAAAAGAACCAAATTTCGTAAAATAAATACATAGACATTTTATTGATATTTCCATCAAAATTTCCGTAAAATTGAGACCTAAATATTTCCATAAACGTCATCAACATTTAAAATCTTGAATAAAAGAATGAATATGGTTAACTTTTCAATTTTGACTTGCACTCTAGTCTACTTCAATATTCTTGTCCTCCACCCATCAAATCATTATTGTTCTTCATTCTTTTCAAATGAGGGACATGGAAATTTTGTAGTTTCTTTGCCTTCATTAATTTGTACAAATCATAGCTTCTATAATGGAATCACCTTTTAAAACCCATTCATTCATGTTCTTTGCTTTTACTCTCTTTTATTTTCCATCAATCATGTTGGTCCAGTCAAGTAGTAGTTAATTTGATTGCATTTTGAATCCCGGAAAAAAAAAAAAGTACTTTAGTTATATTTTTAATAATATTGTTAAAATATGTAATTAAAAGAATCTTTTTCTTTTTTAATTTTACAGCACCTAGCGTAGAGAATATATGTTTAAATTAATTGAGCTCTGTTCAGGTTGACATTAAAGAATATCTTATCATACAATATTTTTCTTCTTCCTTTTCTATTAATCTCACAAAAAAGAAGAAAAGTTTTTTATTTATGATATTAAGAAGATTCACTTTTCTTTTCTTTTCTTTTTTTTTAATATACAATTCAAATTTGAAGTGAATATTTGAATCTACAATATTTAGAGAGGGGCGTTATAGCTAAATATGACATCGAATGTCTTTCTAAAAGTCGAAGTTTCAATCCTCACCTCCACATGTATTGTGCTAAAAATTTTAAAAATAAAAACAAAGAGGAATGTTAATTGCTTATCGCTTGAGCTATGTTTAAATTGATAAATATAGACGGAGAGCCATAAAATCACAAAGGGGAAGGGCAAAATTTTACTTTCTAAATTTATATATTCATAGATATGTATATATATAACCTTTTAATTTTAAAAATTTAGGAGCACGAGTGAAAAACAAAATCTTAAAATTTAAATATAAGTTTTAAATCTACTATAGCTAAGAGTTGTCATTCCTTCTTCGTAGTGCTCCTATTGATGAATGAATAAAAAAATGTTGAACATTCTACTTTTAAATCAAGCATTTGATTCACAATATTGGTCGAAGATAAGTATTTTAATCCGTTGAATTATATTCAAGTTGACGGTAATTTATATCTCTGGTTTTTCTAGCATCTCATTTGTAATTATTTTAGATGATCTATCCTCTCCCATTACACATAAAAAATGCACATTGAATGGAAGGTCAAACTTTACTTATTTATATATATATGGCTATGTTGAGGTGGCTACACTGTCACTGTGTATGAAGTTTTGACTTCATTTATAGCCAACAAATATGCTATTGATGGCTTTTGGAGCCAAAAGAATAGCCACATCAATATCACAAAATTCCCTCTTTAATTAAAGGGAAATGATTTGATTTTTCAATACATATATATATATGCACGTTATTCTATATGATCAATACTTAGATATTTACCGATCATCAATACAACAACATCTCAACATCTCATCTTTATGCCAACTATCAACAAAATTTTGATAGCATTTTAATTTTTTTAAAAACCATAAAAAATATTTAATTTTTTATATTTGTCAAAAATTTAATAATACTGAGTAAAAGACAGACAAATGCATAAACATTTTTCTGTTAAGAATATTACCAAAAGAAAGAGAAGAACTGGTCTATTATATATATATTCTGTTTCTCTTTTGTTTAAAGTTAGATTTAGAATAAAAAAAAATGATTTTGAATTCTGTAGAATGGTCCAAAATCCAATTTTGTGGGGTTTCAATTTAAAGGGAAAGTAAAGGCTCATTTTGCAACATCTGGTTTCTTATATCTCATTTTGGTATAAAATTAAGGGAAAAGTTAACATATTTTGGTAATTATGTTTAATCTATTTTTACTTGGTTCCTAAATTTTCATTTTTTTTTATTTTAATATGTTTATCTCATCAAACCCTACCACTTAGATATTCACATGACACTAAACTAAACTAATTAGTGATGATGGAATGGACTTATTAAAATTAAAATAGAAATTACATTAAGAGATATAAATTTGTCATTTAACTTTTTTTGGGTAACAAATATTAAAAACCATTTAGTATATTTTAGCTTTTTTTTTTTTTTTTTTTCTGAAGATGCTTTTGCTTTTTCTTATTTTTGGGAATAGTGAAGTTGGAAAGTTGTAATATGATATATAAAACCCAAAAAGAATTTTTTTTTTGAAAGATGCTTAAAATAAAATTCAACGTCGAGTAGTCGCATTAATTGGGAGGACTTGACCTTTTGGATGGCAACAAATGGAGATGGATGCATCAATGAAAGTGGGATCACACATATTTCCTTATCTTTACTTTTTTTAGTCATATATATATATATTTAAAAATTTTTGCCATTTAAGAAATAATTTTTCGAAAATCATCTGTAGTTTTTGGAGATTTCCATAACATCTCCATAAACTAAAAATCATTAATAGATCATAATTGGGAAATTTCAAAATTTGAAAGTTTCTTTTTTTTTTTTATATTTTTAGTTTACTATAAATGGTTGGAAGACCGAACTTGAAAAGTAAAATGTAACTTACTAATTGAGTTTATATATATATATATATATATATATATATAGTTTTTAAGTGATATTATTATTGTAATAGAAACAAGGTTTAAATACTATTTTGGTTGCTATACTTTTAGCTTTGATTTATTTTAGTTCTAATTTTTATTCATTTTAATCATTATGCTTTTAAAGCAATCATTTTAGTCCCTTATTTATATTTCAATTATAATTTTACTATGACACTTCACCTATTAAATTTCTTAAAACGTAAGTATAAATTTGTATTAAAAGATTTTCGATTACGTATGAATATTTTGTGTTAAAATTTTACGAATATCACTTTTTAGAAGTAAAAAAAATCAAAATATATGATCGTTTTGAGAGTAAGCTAAAATGAACAAAATTTAAAAATATAGAATCAAAATAAATATTTTAGAAGTAAAAAGACAAAAGTAAATCAAAGCCAAAAAGTATGGGCAACAAAATACATTTAAACCTAGAAATGGGTGGTTGTCTTTATGAAACATTTTGTTTATTCAACATCCAATTAAAATTAAAAGTGAGATACTAATTATAGTTATGCTTAGTTCTTAAGCTAATGATCATCACTAGTACTTTAGATATAGTGTTTGGTACTATTTTGAGAACAAAATATATGAACATATCAATGTAATTTTCCTAAACAGAAAGATTTCACTTGAAAAAAATAAAGAAGAGAATAGATAAATTTATTTAAAAAGTAAAAAAGTACAAATAAAATATCAACTTTTAAATAGAAAACGATCTAATCTAAGTATTACTATCCTACTTTCCAAACAAGCCACTCTCAAGAATGAAGAAATTTTTTATGAGAACACAATATTTCTTTCAAATTTTAAATATTGAAATTAAATCATCAATTTGCAAATATTGACAGGTGTAGAACATATGCAAATTTGCAACTAGTACTACTTGAAATAGAACGTTACTTGTATCATATAAATGAGAATATAAAAGAATGGCCAGAAAATACCAAAACATAGGATATTACTAAGTTTTTTCTTTTTTTATTTTAAAAAAGAAAAACAGTAGCTAACTTAATTAAAATTTATTCCTCAAGTCCTTCTCCTTTTTGTTTCCAAACAACTCAAGATTCTTCGAGATAATTTGTGTTCCCTTTATTTTTATTTCGGGCCTTTCTTAAAAAAAAAAAAATAAATAAATAATAAGTAGCTTGGCTAGCGATTTTTTAATTGTTTGACTTTTCTTTTCTATAGAAATTCTTAACCAAATTTAATAAAAACAAAATATTATTTTTAGGTTTATATACAATTTTAGTTCTCAAACTTGGCATAAAACACTATTTTGGTGTTTGATAATTTTTCATCATAACATTTAACAAATATCTGAATCTTTATTTTTTATAATATTAACAATTGAATATTAATTTCAAGTACCATATATTCGTCGTCGAGTAAATACTATTTTTGTTCTTCACACATATACTAAGAAAATTCCAAATAAATTTATTATTTCAAATTTTTTTACTCACTTAGTTTCTAAACTTTGCATAGAACACAAGTGTAACGCCCCAAGGCTAGGATTTGGAATTCGGATTTGCGACATTCCCCTACGACCTGGCGCCGCCACTGTCAAACTCCGAGCCACTTAGAAGAGCATAGATTGCTCCAAGCCAAGCACGCTTAACTTTAAAGTTCTTATGATTGAGTCACTGAAAAGGAAGATATAGGTAGTAACCATCATTTCTTTTAAGCTTTCTTAATCATGCATGATCTCTCTCATTCGGATTTGGCATCGATTCATACATGTACCCCTCCTCTCTAGTCGGACGTTACAACATGATCTTAGTCTTTGCCTTAAATTTTTTATTTATAATTTAACAAAATAATGTTTTAAAATTCAATATTTGACCTACTACGTAAACATTCGTCAAGTAAAGGAAAAAAAAATTGCAAAGCTTCTACTAAATAACTTTCAAAAATTTAGGAATTGCATGAATATTTAAAATAGTTCATACATAGTTTAGAGAATAAAATTAAATGTGCTTTGAAAGTTTGCACAATCATCAAAATAATATTTAAATCTAAATCTTTTAAATATTTTGTGATCTTCAAGACTCTTCAAATTATTTTTAAAAAAATTGTTAGTGAAAAAATAATATAAAATGGTAAATAAAAACGTTTTTGTTTCTTCTTATTAGTAAAAAATAGAATAAGAAAAATTTATTATCAAATTTGTTTTTACCCGTTAAAAGAACGGATTTTTTCTCTTAGACGTGAATTGACTGAGAGCTGGAACATTTGTTCTTAAATGAAAGAGGTTGGAGCCTTCGACTTCTTAACTTGTTCAAAGTTTTCAACTTCTGACTCGTTGATTTCCTTAGATTGGCCAAACTGTATTTTTGGTTTGTTGATCTCTTTGGATCAGTCTTATGGTACGTTGATCCCTTTAGATCACACTCTTTTGACTCGTTGAAATCTCTTTGGATTGATCTTCCAAGTTCGTCATTCTCTTTGTGATCTTCTGGACTTGTCGACCTCTCTTTAGATCAGATCGATTGATGTCTTGAAGTCTTGTACACTTGAGGTGCCTTCAAACTTGTCTTCGTAGTGTTTAGATCTTCAAAAGTCTTCAAGCCTTCTGGTTTTTAGAGTTTTGATCTTCCAAAGTCTTCTAGTGGGAGTCTTTTAGTTCCGAAAGTCTTGAGGTCTTCAAGGAGTCCTTTTTGTTGGGAGTTTCTCTAAATTCTTTAATTTCTTTGGAGTTTTTAAATGAAGGGCGACTCCTCTACTTTAGAATTTTCACAAGCTTTAGTGGATGTTGGGATGATTTTAGAAACAACCCTTAAAACTTAGGTTCTATTTGGTCATAGACTCAATTCTCGAACTCAATCTTTGGATTTGACCCCATTTGAATCATAGCCTTGATTTCAAACTTATTCAAATAATTTGGTCATAAGTAAATTATTAATTGACTATATATAACTTCTTAATTAATGCTAATTCGACAGGCTAAATTATCAATTTTTGGCTTATTTGATTAGACTAGCTTCCTTAATCTTTATTTAACAAAAAAAAAAAAAAAAGAAAAAAGACCACAATGTTTCTATTCAAAACCCTTATTTATCAAACACAACGTTATCACAAAATGCTTAAAAAGAGATTGCATCTCGTCAAAACACAATGAGTAATTAATTAATTGATTGGACTGACTAAAATCTTTTGCACATATATTTATATATTGATATAAATTATGATATATACGACAAAGTGAGGTGTCCATGAATTTGTATGTTGCGACGACTTGAGCTATGTTGATGATTAAACTAAATTTAATAGTTGTAATTAAATTATAATTACAAAATCACTTAGAGATTAATTATAAGGAATTTGGTTTTTGTTTTAGATATGCGATGATGTAAATTGAAACCAATCAACTTGTGGGGAACCATAAAACAAGAAACTTCAAACCAATATATATGAAAGCAACATCAACGAAGTTGAATTACATTATTATTTATTTTCTTTGCAAATTACGATGTTCATCTTCCTTGTACCCTTTTGGTTTTTTTAAGGTTAGAATTATAATTCAGTGTCCCTAAATTTGATGATTGTTTGTCTATTTTAATCTTTAAATTTAAGAAAATCAATCAAATCCTTTTATCTTAATTAAATTATGAATCTTAACTACGTTTCTCCTTATGTTAAATGATTAATTAAATGACATTGTGACACGTGTCTATTGAACAAATGATACCTGATTTGGCATGACATTTCAAAAAATGATAGAATAAAATGGACAATTAAAATCGGAAAAGCACGAATTTGAGACACTTTGTTACAATATGGACATGGTGACACAAAAAATATAGGAAAGAGATACGATAAAGAACAAGTTTATTAAATATAAAAGTTAGAAAATATATATATTATTTTTATAGGTGAAGAAGATTTAAACTAAAAACTTCATGCTTCTTAGGGTGATATTTTCTTGTTAATTTGACATTGTGATAAATGATGGTAACAAGGTGAGAATCTATTAATAATTAGGTTACGTGGCTCATATGTTGAAGGGTATACATATTTCAGGATTTTTATTTTGTCCTTAAGGTTGTTTTTTTATTTCTCATAATTGATGTCATGTAACTTACGTTAGTGGATCCCTATAATCGAAACTCATTGCATGATCTGAGCAACACTGCGACCAAGGCAGAATTTGAACACAAGGTCACATATACATGGTAAGTGATGGTTTTGTAAGTGATATTACAACACTGTTATTTATTTATTTAACTAATTGGTTTCAAAATGATTCTAAATTTAATTGTCTTTGAGAGATAATTTTTTATTACCCAGGAGTCAACGATCCCCTTTGACCAATATGTTAAGGTGCTGGATCATTGTTTGATGGAAGTTGCATCCTATGTGATTTGAGTCCAAAATCTTCAAAGTTATTTCTTGAGGCCCCAAGCTATTCCGGAGAACGGCTAAATATTATGTCAAATAATATATGTGAACTATAGAGTTTGCCTTAATCATAGCAATATTATTTTAAAAGTTATGTTTTAACTCTCCAAAGTTTTATACATTCATTTACTAACACCAACATTGGTCTAAATATAAGACAATTGTTTTTTCTCTAATGATATTTAAGATGAGTTTGGTGCTATTATCCTCAACATGTTTCGAGTTCTAGCCCTAATTTTTATTTACGGACTATGAGAGGGAGGACCAAATTTTTTTATCTTCGTGAGAAAGGGAGAAAGTAAAGAAAAATAATAACCATTTGTACCCATTTAACTTTTTGTTTTTTTTTTTTTCCCTAAACATCTATGTTACAATTTGATTAATTACAACTTAGCTGTCAAGTCAAAACTCCATTTTGGTTTTAAGTGGGAAGCTAACGAGGAATTTTTATTATATAACTACGAAGCTTAAAGGTTAAAATGAAACTTTTGATCGAAAATGAGCATACAATCTGCCCTACAATAATATTTTATATAATTCAAACGATATGAAACATATATTTTAGCCTATAGTTAAGGTCGTATTTACGCACTTATTTTTTAATGAAAAAAAAGAAAAAAATAGAAAAAATGTCTTATTTGACGATGCTAACCAGAGCCTCAAAACAAATTTTTACCATATGTTTGAATTGTAAAAATTTCAGCGTATTTAATTATCAATATTCATGGGTTCGTCTTGACAATTAGGTCCCTTATCTTATCAATATGGGATCCTTAAGCATGCTCCCTCAAGATGGTGCTTCTTTAATTGGGTTCACCAATCTTGACCGAATCCTATTTTTGGACCAGATGTTCATTTGAGTTTTTGAATATACCATATGTCACGGTCATATTTTTTTCGATGGTGTGAAGCCATAATCTTAGCACGATCATGGCCGACTTTAAGGGAACTCTAGCCCCAATACACTTTTTGTGTTCTTTGTGGCTCTATTGGACCTTAGGTGAGTTCTTTCTCCCTCAATTGAGCTTCACTCCATGAGAACTTTGTTTTGCTCTGCAAATGCACGTCGCATGTACGTTCATTTCAACTCTTTCGAGACTCTATCTAGCTTGCCTCTACTCTAGGCCAAGTCCCACGACCTTGCCTCTACGCTAGGCCAAGGTCCTCTAAACTTGATGTCACAACTCAATTCCATCATCTTGGTTCTCAACCACTCAGTCGTCTTGCTTCTACACTAAGCTAGGACCTTACTTGGATGAGTTCTGACTTTTAACTGGGTCAGAACTAGCTTAAAACGGTTACTGAGTGATTCCTACCACTTAACTACGTCGTAACTAGCTTATCAGGGTCATTAGACACTTCCAAGATCCAAGCAAGGAATGACTAGATTGTCAACCGGTATGAGTCTTGCCTTTTACCAAGCTACGACTCTAGCTTTTTCTCACTTACCGAGTACCCACTGGTACTTAGGATGCCACCTCGAGCATTGGGGTGTCATCGGACATCATTGCTCGCTCGGACACACTTATCGAAAATCGACCCATGGGTTCGTACATATGATCTGAGCCTTCCGGGCATCCATCCATCCAACAGTACTGTCGAGGCATGATGACTCTCGCGCCAATGTCATCTCACTTGAACATACCATCCCGGGCAACGATCATATGGTGCAACCTCTAATTACCAATCAGACGAGGCGCAATGTTGACACACTTGTGTTGCTCGACATTGCTCACCCACGTGATGTGACACGTGCATGTGTCATGGATAGCTCACTTAGGCCACATGGCCAACGGGTGATGGAGATGATCCTACATTGAAAAGTCGGCTACTTATCTCATTGTTAATTTATTTTGGTATGGAATCCATGAATATGGATATTAATAACACTTTTTTTTATTTAAAAAATTAGTTTTGTTTACTACCCAAAAAAGAGAGAGATGAAAAAAAAAACAAAATAAAAGTGTGTACTATTAGAAATAAAAGATGATTAGAATATGGATGAGGTCATTCTTGCACATATAGCATTAACAATATCAAATTGCGTCCTTCCCAGAAAAAAGTATATATATCAAATTGTGACACCCATTTGTGTATTTGTAGAGCCACAATGAATAGTTTTTTTTTTCTTTTCCTTCTTCTTCTAAGAACAAGACAAGAATAATTTTTGCACTCAAGTTGTGTGTATTAAGTTGATATGTATTTCCTCTAAAATTTTACCATTTTGAGCGTATCTCGCGTGTGGTTTGATATTAACACTTTTTTTATAACTTACAATTTTGAATAAATTTTCCTTTATTTATAATATAATACTCCAAAAAAATCTATAGAACAAATTAGAGCTATGTAAAGCAATTATCAAAAGAACAACCCTAATTTGATAATTTATAAGAAAACTCTCATGTTCAATTCCATAAAATTTAAGTTGAACTACTTCCATGTTTGTATCTGATATATGTGTATATATGTATGTATATATATCCTTATACATTAGAAATAATCCTAATTAAGTTGATATGCATGTGATATATATAAAAAACTAAATATAAATTACAGTTAATATCTTTGTACTTTAACATACATAATGTACTATTTTTGTGTTTTTGTTGGAAATGTGAAGAGTCGTCCCACAATATTAGGTAGAAGTATATGAAGATATCTTTGTTATACATAAACATATAATAATAACACTCTGTTTCTACTGCTATAAAACTTTTTCCAGTCACATTCAGCAAAATCTGGTTTAAATTTAAAGGAGACAATATTATATTATTATAGAAATATTTCAGGGCAAAAAGTCGAAAGACAATATTAACAGTTGATTGTGTTAGAGAAATTTGATTTTAGCCACATAAATTGCTCAAATTTGGATAATCTTCAAACTGTTAGGAGCATTTTCTTTTTGATTTTCCTTTGAGTTAGATGCATTGTATTGTTGCTATAATTCTCTTCAGTTTTATTATTTCATTGTAATTAATTTTTTATTAAAAAAAATAGATGCATTATAATTCAACTAGTCAACGTGTCTAGTCCCTGCAAATCTAAGCTTAATTCAAATCTTCAACCCCACCGGTGGTACCTAAAAAATAACATATAACTTTTTTTTTTGTTTTTCATTTACTTTTGTGGGGAGAAGTTGAAATTGTTTGAGAAAATAATTTTAAAGTTAGTATTAATTTTATAATTAGATATTTATATAATTAATTTGTTTTGATTATTAAAAGAATAACTTGAAATGGAAGTTAAGAACCAAAATACCAAATGGGGTGAATGTTTGGAACAAAAATATATTCAGTTTGGCTTCATTTTACTTTGGAGAAAAAAAAATGAACATATCGATTAATTCTATTCTAGAGCCTAAAACTTTTACATTTATTCTAATCTAATTTTTATGCTTTTAAGATATTTTGATTCCCAAACTTTTCATATAAACTGCATTTCTTTTCTTTAGGGTCTTAAATTTTTATAGAAAATTTAATGATAATCTTAACTAACACTTGTATAGATCACTTGTGTATTAACAAGTTGGAAAATAGATTATGACCTAGGCACTATACTAAATACATATAAAAATGTAAGACTAATATCAAACCATATATATATATATAGGTAAAAGTTCACTTATGAAGGGTGGTAAGTTGATTTTCATCTCGCCAAAACAAGCATAGTTCAACAATAATTAACATACATCCCCAACAAAGAGGTTGTAAGTTCGATTCTCACCTCCACTTACTAAAAAAATTTGATTCTCATCTCACTTTTTGGCCAAAACTAATGTTTAATTTATCTATCTATTGTTAAGGATCTCGCCTAATAACTTAACAAGGGTTTACAATAAACCTGGATTATTTCTCTCATCGCCAATACAACTATAGAAATCGCCCGTAACACAAATGCATAAGACAAACACGGGTTCGGCATCTCACACCCAAACCCCTACCCCTACCCCTAAACTTGAACCACCAAAATAGAATTTAGAATTGTGTTCCAAAATTCAAAAACCCTTGCATATGGACCCCACAACCCCCTCTGAAATGTCAATAAATAAAGGGCAAGCATCAGAAACCCTGTGCAAATTAAGAACTCCTCCCCCATTACCCAATACCTCTTGCTTCTCTGTGTGTTGTAAAAGTTGTGTGCTGTGTTTTAAGCTCATAGTGTCGACATGGTTTGCGAGGATGAGGCTGTGATCCAAAAAGTGTGCGATTTGTACGCCAAAATCTGTGCCCTTGAAAGCCTCAAACCCTGCAGCCATGTGGACAGCCTCTTCACAGAGCTGGTGGTCACGTGCATCTCCCCCACCTCCCAACACTTCCAAATCTCCTCCCTTTCAACCCCTCTTCAGCAAATGAGATCAAATCTCATCCGCCTCTGCGCCAACGCTGAGTCCCTTTTGGAGTCTCATTTCTCTGATCTCTTGGCCTCCTTTGATCACCCTCTCCACCACCTCCATGTCTTCCCCTACTTCCCCAATTACCTCAAACTCTCCCTCCTTGAGTTCTCCATCCTCCGCCGCCACTGTCCCACCCCCGCCACCGTCGCCTTTGTCGGCTCCGGCCCCCTCCCCCTCACCTCCATCGTCCTCGCCACCCGCCATCTCACCTCCACCACCTTCCACAACTACGACCTCGACCCACTTGCCAATTCCAAGGTACCTTCGAGTTTATTATATCACTCATATACCATTTTTGTATATCTAAACCACCGTATATTATATCACTCATATACCACTTTTGTATATCTAAACCACCGTATATCATCGATATACAGGTTTTCAAAAAAAACCTTTTTTAGTTAATTAATTTTTCCATTAGTATTTGGGAATTAATTGTAGTTTTTGCAAGGCTATGAAATAATTGAACTAATAAACGAGACTCATGTTTTCTTCTACCGTGTGCAAGGCACTGAAATTGGTGTCGCTCGACCCCGACCTAAAGGCGCGGATGGTGTTCCACACGTGCGACATCTTGAGCGTCGGGGACGAGTTGAGGAAGTACGAGGTTGTGTTTTTGGCGGCGTTGGTGGGGATGGAGAAGGAGGAGAAGTTGAGGGTTATAGAGCATTTGTGGGAGTTTATGTCGGAGGGGGCTTATTTGATGGTGAGGAGTGCAAATGGAGGGAGGGCTTTTCTTTATCCAGTGGTGGATGATTGTGATTTGGTAGGGTTTGAGGTTCTGTCTGTGTTTCATCCCACAGATGAAGTGATCAATTCTGTCATAATTGCAAGAAAAAAGACAAGATTCGAGGAAAATGAGGATGATCATCAGCTGATTAGTACTATGAATAATAATAGTAACAATGGTGTTGTGGCTAATAAGTGCTGTGAGATTCAGAGCTTCAATAATAATAATCATGGAGGACTGATTGAGGAATTTGCCATGGAAGCTGCTGAGCAATTCACTTGAATTATTGTTACTGTGATCTCATTATTTACGGTCATGATCATCTGTAAGTGGGTCTCTAATTCTGATTAAGATTCTGAAAAATGTGTGTTCCATTTCAATATGGCAACTTTTTTGAGATTTTATTTTTGGGTTTTGTTTATGTTCTTCAGTTAATTTGGGTCATTCTTGAAAATGGACCCTTTTTCTACAGTTATGTTGTAATAATTTTGTGCAATAATGCTGTCATATTAATTATATATGTGCCTCTCACTTTTTGATGCTTCTTTTTTCTGTTTCTTTTATCTTGAATTTGCAATAAGTATAATGAGAGGGGTTTGAAGTTTCGATTTTTTCAAATAGATATGAGATTTTGGTTGTTTTTGGTCAGTCATTTCACGTTTATTGTTTCTTGTTATTACTTCTTTAGAAATATATAATTGAAATTGAGTCGGGTACGTAACTAACTTTTTCCCTTGTTCTTTTGTCTTTGGTGAGAACAAAAACATAGACGATGTTTCTTTCTAACAATTTCTTGTTTGTTGATCTCTTAAATTTTATATTGTTTATTGGTTATGTACTTTATATATACACAACATAAGAAAATGATAAAGATAAAAAGATAATGTTTTCATTTATGGAACAAGCAACAATAGAAATTAGTTTTTGCAGTTTCTAAAATTGCTATATTGTGATCAGACAAAGATTATAACATTGTTTTGTTGATGATAATCTTTTGCTAGCTTCATAAAACTGGGAAAATTCTTCAAATGGTTTAAAAGTGATTTAGTCTTTTAGCTTATTTAAAAAAAAAAAAAATCTAAAACCAAATTGCATATACATTAGGGACAAAATTGAAATCAATTAACATTTTTGGAGTTTCGATTCTACGCTTTTGGCAAATTACTAATATTTAGAGAAAAAAAAAATCCTATAAGCTTGGAGGGTATATATTTAAGACCAAAGTATATCTATTGTGAATTTTGATGAGTAGCAGCTTGATAATGTTCTTGTGTTCACTTAGTGCTTTGTTCTAAAGTTTCATTAATTTCGTATCATATTTGTAAATTCAAAAGATTATGAGCAAAATTAAAATCAACCATAGGCGCAAAATTAGTTAGAACACATTAAATATTAGGTAATTTTATATAATTTATTTTATTACTAATGTTTTAAAAATTTTAATTGTAACTGTAATTGCTAATTAATGATTTTTTTCTAACAAATGAAAAAGGATGGAGTAAAATATTGAAACTTTGAAGAGAACCGAGATAAGAAAAAAAAATGCATATATACTCTTGGGGCTATTTTTCACAATTTTAACCTACAATTTTTTGTTCACTAAAAAAGATTTAACTACTATTTTTGTTGGTATGTCTCATGGTATAATTTAGTCTTAAATTTTAAATTATAATAATTTAGTTCGATTTTGTCTTTGAAATCATGTAGCAATTTAGCCTACATGTAGTTCACAATTTATAATAATTTGGTTCCTATCATGAAAAGAATTATTAAAATTATGAAATGTTATATTTTTATTAGGTAATAATTTAATCTTTATAGTACTAAACTACTATATTACAAATTTTAAATTATAGAAATTAAATTATTACAAATTTAGAAGTATAGAAATTAAATCGTTATATACTAAATTCAGGGGCGAAATGATAACTCTAGTGAAAAGTACAAAGATGAATATATTTTTAATTGTCAAAACGAATAGCTCACGATAATTGACATATGTCTCAAAGTTGGATCCCTACCCCATATATTGTATTAAAGAAAAATATATATTTTTAATTTTTTTTGTTTACTTTTTAGGAATAATTGAACCAATTTACAAAAATTCACGAGTTTAAATAATATTTTAACTTTTGTAATTTCAGTTTTTCTACTATTTTAACTTTAACGCAATTTTACATACTTTTTAATATAAATTTGTAATTACGTTTAAAGAAATTTATTTATTGAGTAAAATATTATGACCAATAATACGAGATAAAAAAGAAAAGGGAGGAAAGAATATGATTATTTTTCAGAAACTATAAAGATCAAAATAGACGTTTGAAAAATAATATGATTTTGAAAGTAAAAAATTTTTCATTATAAAAGAATAGTAAAAAACTTCTTTTTCGTACTGTACAAGTAAAACGCTTCAAAAAGTAGTGGATGAACTGAAATAATTTAAACCTATGCAAAACTTGATCAACAAAAAAATGATTGAAATTGTTGCCAACATGAGCATAATCGAGTGGTAATTGATACATATATTTTCCATATCCCCAAATTGTATCGTACTACCAAAAATTATATTACTCATGATACTTTATAAATGCCCATATTCTTTTAGTTATTTAATGCAAATATTTAAATTAATAAATAACTAAATAAATACAGTAATTAATCAATACCTTAATTCAAAGTTTAAGATTTTATTTATTTATTAAAAATTTATAAATATGTATAATTTAGTAATTTTCACATTAGACAGTTGAAGCTAGTTGCGTTGTTATCCAAGAAAGAAAGCATGGGAATTAGTCTTTCGCCGAAAAGCATAAATCCACATGGAGAATTCAAGATGGATCAGCAACTGGAGAAGACGAAGAAGAGTCCGTGGGTGGAAGAACAAGGACCCAACTACCATAAACGCAGCGTACGAAGGGACCACAAGCCTTCTCAACAGTGTATTGTATTGTGTATAAATGATTTTGGCTCCGTTCTCTTTCATCAGCAGAGCAAAAGATGAGCTCAATCACCGCCGCACACTTCCCTTCTCCCCTCAGGCCACATGAATCCGCGGCGATTCCCACATCGAAACTTCCACAGAAAACAATTTTGAAGTTTTTCGACACCAAATCCGTCACTTCTCTGCAATATCTGAGCCAAGTTCATGGACTTGTATTGAGAAGCGGCCATTTCCAAGACCATTATGTCTCTGGCGCGTTGCTCAAGTGTTACGCCAATCCCCATTTCAGCAATTTGGACTTCGCTTTGAAGGTATTCTCCTCCATCCCAAATCCCAACGTTTTCATTTGGAATATTGTGATTAAAGGGTGTGTAGAGAACAACAAACCGTTTGAGGCTATTTACTTCTATGGTAGGATGGTTACCGATGCTAGGCCCAATAAATTCACGTACCCAACTCTGTTCAAAGCTTGTTCTGTGACGCAAGCAGATCAAGAAGGGAGGCAAATCCATGGCCATGTGGTGAGACATGGCCTTGGCAGCGATATGCATATCAGAAGCGCTGGAATTCAAATGTATGCCTCTTTTGGCAGCTTAGAAGATGCATTCCAACTTTTTGATAACGGTGAATCTGATGTTGTCTGTTGGAACACAATGATTGATGGGTACATGAAATTTGGGGATTTGGAAGCTGCAAAAGGATTGTTTGAGCGAATGCCAACCAGAAATACTGGCTCATGGAATGTTATGATCAATGGTTTTGCTAAGGGTGGGAAGTTGGACGATGCAAGGAAGGTGTTTGATGAAATGAGTGAAAGAGATGAAATTACCTGGAGCTCTATGGTAGATGGTTACGTATCAGCAGGTTGTTACAAGGAAGCATTGGAGATTTTTCATCAGATGCAAAGAGAGAAGATTGGGCCTGGAAGATTCATTTTGTCCAGTGTTTTAGCTGCTTGTTCCAGTATTGGAGCCGTTGATCAGGGGAGGTGGGTTCATGCTTATCTCAAGAGGAACTCCATTAAACTGGATGCAGTGTTGGGGACTGCCTTGTTGGATATGTACGCAAAATGTGGGCGGCTGGACATGGCATGGGAGGTGTTTGAAGAAGTGGAAGAAAGAGAGGTCTTCACCTGGAATGCCATGATTGGTGGGCTTGCTATACATGGAAGAGCAGAGGATGCACTTGAGCTTTTCTCTAAGATGCAGAAGGGGAGGCTGAAACCGAATGGAATCACGCTTGTTGGTGTCCTAAGTGCTTGTGCTCATGCAGGCCTTGTCGACAAAGGCCTGAGAATTTTTGAGAATATGAAAGAGTTTTATGGCATTGAGCCTGAAATGGAACACTATGGATGTGTGGTCGATTTGCTAGGGAGGTCAGGGTTGTTTTCTGAAGCAGAGGTTTTAATAAGCTCAATGCCCATGAAGCCCAATGCAGCTGTTTGGGGAGCACTCTTGGGTGCCTGCAAGATTCATGGAAATGTGGAATTGGCTGAGAGAGTGGGGACGATTTTGCTTGAATTAGAGCCACATAACAGTGGCCGATATGCGTTACTGTCGAACATATATGCGAAGGCAGGGAGGTTTGATGATGTTGCTAAAATACGAAAGAAGATGAAGGAAAGAGGGATAAAAACATTACCTGGTGTCAGCACGGTTGATCTGAATGGTACAGTTCACGAATTCAAAATGGGCGACGGATCGCATCCGCTAATGAAGGAAATTTATAGCATGCTAGAAAAGATAAAAGAGAGGCTGCAGATGGCAGGTTATTCACCTGATACATCTCAAGTTTTATTTGATATTGAAGAGGAAGAGAAGGAATCTGCATTACAATACCACAGTGAAAAGCTTGCAATTGCTTTCGGATTGATTAATACCTTGCCGGGTAAAACCATTCACATAGTGAAGAACTTGAGGGTCTGTGACGATTGCCATTTGGCCATGAAGCTCATTTCTCAAATTTATAATCGAGAAATAATTGTGAGGGACCGTGTTCGTTATCACCATTTCCGAAACGGAACTTGCTCATGCAGAGATTTTTGGTGATCTATGACTCCAAAACAGTGTAAACACTCAATATCCGAGGAGGCATCTTAAGCACAGAAGCCTGTAGTTCAAAACTAAATATAAGAACCAAGTCAAGATTCAGATTACGTTTGAATTTTCCAGTCTGTGTTTAAAGTAGACAGCTGAATATACAGACTCAGTGCAACCAACTTCCCCTAGGCATAGATAAGTACACATCCTCATCCATCTATATCCTTAAAAATATATAATATTATTTTTGAAAGTTCTAAACCAAAGTAAATCATTAGTTTTATTTGATATGAAGAGGATCGCATCTGCAAATGCGACCTGAGCCTTATTACACATACCTTGCTTTAAAGTTGTAGTTCCCAGTACCTGCTTGTGTTGCCTCACAGTCTATTGAATTATAAGAAGTTTACATACAGGTATTAAAGCATAGCTAACCAAACACTGTTCCATGATATTACAAAAATTTTCTAGGTTGACAATTGCGAGTGTGTCTAAGCCAAACCGATTGAAGGGGGAACATAAATCGAAGGCTTTGCTCGTCCACTCTAATGATTGTTTTTATGATAGCGATCAAGTGGAGTGCATGAGCCACTTTAGAGATTGGGGTGAGTACTACCCAAGCTTGTAAGTCCAGTACAAAACGAGGTTGTCCATGAGCGTTAGAGACGGGTGAACAACATACTTAATCTATTCCCTCCCCACGTCCACTAGCCCTCCTGTCCCAAGCAAAGAGAAGGCCAAGTAGTTCCACGTTTCTAATCACTATCATTATTTTGATCATCATAACTGTAGCTCTTAACTGAAGTTTTGCTGCTTCTATTGCAAGGAACTGGACCAGCTCTTCGGTTTCGATCTTTGCTAGATGCCTTCCCGCTTGCAGGTTGATCACTTGGCTTCAGCACATTAGTTGCACCACTGCTAATCCCAACTTTCTTTGGCTTCACCTCCTCTTAAATGTATCATTTTTCAGAGCATGGTAGCAACACAACAGGAAGTAGAAGAACCAGCTCAACCTTCTTCAACCTATACTTCACAATTTGAATCCAAGAATGAAGGGATTGTAATACACGAAATGGCGATAGATATATCTATTAACTATAAGCGAACATGTGTTGCTCGCTTTGGCATATCTACTTTCCTTCTTTGTTATTCATACATGATGGAGAATTCTACACAACTGAAGCAGTGAATGTATGCTTATAAAATCAATGCTAAAGTTTGAACTATGACATACTATTAATCTACCTTTTGTTTCTGATCTTGTAATATCATCATGGTCATAAATTTATTTATCATTTCTAATGGGTTGAACAGATTCTTCCTGGGTAAACCATTCAGTTTACTTTCACCAAATGCAGTTTGCAAAGAGTAGCAAGGTGACTTGGGAGTGGCAAAGTTACAGTGTCATCAACCCATCAATCTAAGACACATAATTGTAAATTTCAAGTGTGTGGGCTGATATTTGTTCCATCTCCCATGTCCTAACAAAGAAGGGAAGCAGTCCAAACAGGGGAGGAGAGAGAAAAAGAGAGAGATATGAGCCTGAGAAATATAATCAAATGGTACCATGAAAGTGGATAATGCAAATGAAAGACAAAATAAGAGAAACCCATTTCTCCACCACTGAAAAAATTGTAGATTTCTATTGAAAAATAGGGTAAAAAAGAGGAGACAGAGAGACAGAAGCAGACAGGGACTGAACGAAATACCTGCCATACAATCCAAATAGAGTTGTAAAATGACAATAAAACCAGTCCATTTTGAGGAAATTCAATGGCGTTTTTGCCACATAACGAAATTCCCCTCCCCCGCCACTCACAAACCAAAAACAGTTCCATGGAAAGCTCCATGGCCTTGAGGTACCTCTCCCCTTCTCCTCCCCTTACACCTTCGCCCAGAATATGCTTCTTCTCAAATAAGCTAAGACCCACTTCAGTTCCTTATTGTCTTCTCGAATGGAGGTCAAAACGCTTCGTGGTTTCGCGGAAAATGGCGGTTAAAGCTTGCGTGAAGGTGGAGGAGACGAGTGCGCAGGAGAGCTCTTATAAGAGTGAATGGGGGAAGGTTTCGGCAGTGTTGTTTGACATGGATGGAGTGCTTTGCAATAGCGAGGACCTATCTCGAAGGGCAGCGGTCGATGTTTTCAGCGACTTGGGCGTTGAAGTAACCCCTGAAGACTTCGTGCCATTCATGGGGACTGGTAAATTAAGATGAACAGAAGTTTTGCTTTTGTTTCATTGGCCAAAGCTCACTTGGCAATTAATGAACAATGAGTGCTGCTTATACTTGTTTTTTTTTGACCCCCAAAGGAGTGAAATGAAGGGGAGGTAGAATTAAAGATAAAAATAAAAATAAAGATACAAACAAAGCAGATTTAGTATAGAGAATGAAAGGAAGATTAAACAATACATTAAAAAAAACCTCCCAATTCGAACAAATCGTGCTAGGAGAATAATTTGTAGAGAGATCGGAGAGAGCACACCCTTGTGAGACTTTGAACTTAGCTATATTGAAGCATTCGAAAGCTGAGTGGCTTTTCCCTTTGAGAGTCCTTTGATTATGCTGCTTATACTTGTTTTCATTGTGATCGAAGTATGAGATTTGTTGTGTCAAATTTGGGATTGTTTATTCGATTATACTAGTAGCGTTGTAAGTGAGGCTGTAATTTTGTATATAACATTGAAAATTGCTTACAAATCCAACTGTTTTGTTGGTATGGCGTTGGGAGTTGAAGCATATCATACAATGCTGCCACTATCATGGTTGGCCTAATGGTGATTATTGGGCAAGTAAAAGAAGTAAAGGGGATTTTGATATGAATCACATGGTGACCACCTATTTGGATATTATAATTCTACAAGTTAAAAATGTTGTATAGTTGGAAGGTTTTTGAAGATAGGTCCTCCTCTTTTGACCGCTTTTGTAATAATGTACAACTCAACTGCTTGGTCGTGTCATAGACGTAGGAAATTCTTTTATAGTTACAGCCTTTCTATGATTATTCGAGATTGGAGAGCTATTCTTAATTAGTTTTGGGAGGTTCTCTTCATCCCCTGCCCACATGCTGTTTCTGTTTTCTTTTTTTGTTTATAAAAGGTTTCTTACCAAAAAAAAAAAAAAAGTTTCCAATACATCATATGCAACTAGAAGTCTTCTCAATCTGCATCACCTAATGAAATGCATATAATATAATGTTGTAATTATTGTCTCTAGTACCGACAAATAGTTTGGACGTCCTAATTTCCAAAATATATTTATTATACCAGGTGAAGCAAACTTTTTAGGAGGTGTTGCCTCAGTAAAAGGGGTGGAGGGATTTAGTCCGGAGGCAGCAAAAAAGAGGTTTTTTGAGATATATTTAGAGAAGGTTATCAGTTTGCAACATTTCATTTCTTTTTCATCTGCCCGTTTCAGTAATATCTTTGCTGTATCTATTGCTAACATTCACCGTAATTGATTTTTTCGATATAATAGTACGCAAAACCCAACTCTGGAATAGGGTTCCCTGGTGCACTGGAACTCATTACTGAGGTATGTATTTATGGAATACAAGCTGCTTCTACTCGTTACTGCTACTATTATGATGATAATCATCATCATAAAACTTACTATATGAGTTCGGGACTATCATTAATAGTGTAAAAGCAAGGGCCTTAAAGTTGCTGTTGCATCCAGTGCTGATCGTATCAAGGTTGATGCAAATCTAGCGGCTGCGGGGTTACCATTGTCAATGTAAGTCTGATTGTGTGCTACACTTCAGTCTTTGGTTCTAATTTAATATTTCTTAATTCTGCAACTTTCTCATTTCTTGAATCAAGATACAAATTTAGAACGGTTACATACCAGTTAATTGAAGTGCTTTGATGATTCAATTAGAGAGCTTTAATCAATTGCTAGAAAAGCACTCTTGTTTGGTCAAGAATGAATGAACAAGACCAAATATAATTTTCAAGAGAAATTTAAAACATAAAATAAAAGTAATGACATTCTTAATTAGGTTCAGAAAGTAGTCTTGAAGAGAATAATCTAGAACTAAGTTAACTAGCTGAAAATATTTTGGCCCATGACATTCTCATGTTTTTGGAGTAAAATTTCAGTCCAAAAGGTCGGGACCCATAAAAATTTCAATATAATTTTTCTCTTTGACTTGTTTAAGATTTTTAATTATGGTTTTGTGTGCCTATCTTGTATAGGTTTGATGCCATTGTATCAGCTGATGCTTTTGAGAATCTGAAACCGGCACCTGACATATTCATAGCTGCATCGAAGTTGTTGAATGTGCCCTCAGACGAGGTACAAAGTTTTGTCACCTCTTTCTTTTTTTCGCCGCTCTCTCTCTCTCTCTTGGCCACCTCTTTCTTTTTATTCGCTGCTCTCTCTCTCTATCTGTCTCTCTCTCTCTCTCTCTCTCTCATGATTTGTATGCTAGTGTTAAAATTAAAACCATATGTTTATCTTTAAAAGATTGCTTTCCCAGGTGGTCTCTTGCAGAAAATTCCAATAATGTTGCCTTTGCTTTGACCATGAATGTTTTTTCTTCATTGTCTTCATTTATTTTATTTCTGTAGTCTCTGTCGTCAATCTGTATTATATATTTGATGCTACCCAGGTCATTTATTGGAACATGTAAATAATAAACATATAAGGTAGTGAAATTTCAATTAGCCGTATCCTTATGAAGGCTACCCAATCTTACAGATTCTTTTATGAATCACTATTAATTTTTGAGGAATATTTTGTAATGTTACGCTCTGATAATAGCCCTCTCACTTTCTGAGTACTACTTTACTTATCAAATGGTCAAGATTAGGTGTTTCAAGAACCAAAATATAACTTTAATGGAGATTAATATGAAAAAAATTAGTATAACTTAAGGGATCAAAAGTAGGATTTAACCAATTTTTAGTTTCTCTTTTGATTTATATAGATGTTCCATTTCTTTGATACTTCATTCCTCATCTTCTCATAATAATTCTTATTCTTTAGGCTAAGACGCTGGCTGATTAGCCCTTCCTTATTTAGTGGTTAGTGTTCCAAATTGTTTGTTGAAGTGTACCTCGTATATTTTTATAAAACAAGACTAAGGAATTCATTTTTCACGTATCATTTGACCTAATATACATATCATCTTTTTCCTGAACAATCAATGTTAATTCTGATTTTAATTATTGTCATTATTTTCCCAGTGCATTGTCATTGAAGATGCACTAGCTGGTGTGCAAGCTGCAAAAGCTGCAAAAATGAGGTACTAAACATTTTTGGATTCTCTCTCTATTGAAAGAAGTCAAATATTTTTCTTTTAATTCTCTTAGAGAAATGGAGAGTTGGGTGAGGTTAGTGCAGAGGCTGGACTCTTTTGTACTTGGAAGGGAACCTGATAAGGTAGTTTGGCACCTTGAGGGGGATGGACAGTTCTCTACTAAATCAGCTTTGTTGAATCTGATGGAAACTGACTCCCCAAAGTTGCAACTTGCAAGCCCCCCTAATAAACTTTATTTGGAAAGATTCTATTCCAAAAACGGTGAAGGTCTTTCTATGGACTTGAGCTTTCCTAGCCTCAAACACTTCCGAGAGACTTCAAAAGAAGTGCCCAAACTGGTCGATTTCCCCTTCGGTGTGTTGCCTGTGTTTGAGGGAAGTAGAATCCTTAAATCACTTGTTTCTTCACTGTACTTTTGCAACTAAAGGCTGGCAGGTTCTGTTTGATGTATTTGGGATAGTAGGCTGTATGCCGAGGAAGGTAGAGGATTGGAAGATGGAAAGATTTTTTGGATGGCATCTCAAAGGAAAGGCATATTTTTTGTGGAAGTGCACGTTCCGAGCGCTTCTTTGGAATCTACGGATGGAAAGGGATCTTCGCTCATTTGATGATAATTCTAAGTCTTTTGATTCTTTTTGTAATAGTGTACATATTACAGCCTCTTAGTGGTGTCAAAGAAATACGAAATTACTTTGTTACTACAACCTCTCTATGATCGTACAAGATTGGTTCAATTCTTTTTTGGAGGGAGTCTTCTCGTCCCTTGTCCTTTAGGCTGTTTTTGTGTTTTTCTCCTTTATGAAATGTCTCTATCCAAAAAAAAAAAAAAAAAAAATCTCTTAGGAGTTTATATCTTTGAACAATTTTTTGTCCCTTTTTGTCTATCAGTCTATGAATGAAAAGTTCATATCTTGTTAAAAAAGAAAAAGAGTGAATTTTTTTTTAATAGCTTTTTTTATGTGTGTGTATAGTTAATACAGATTGTGGGTTTTTATCGCAGTTATTGCTCTATCCACCTCTATATGTAATCACACACAAATATATGTACTCTTGCAAGAAAGACTTTTTTGGTTAAATGGTGTTATATATTGCTTGCAGATGCATTGCTGTTAAAACTACATTATCGGACGAAACTCTAAAGACTGCTGGTCCATCACTTATTCGAAATGATATAGGAAACATCACACTTCATGATATTCTCTCTGGTGGTTCTGATGCCTATAGTATGTAGCCCTGAGAATACGTTACGATGTCATTTTGTACCTTCATTCATGTTGAACAGTGAATCTATGTCTGTGCCGTGTTATATGATTTATAACAGAAATTATTTTCCTTTGATTAGAAGTAAGTCTATTTCTCGCAATTGAAATACTATGTAACAGGAGACTACTTTTGAATAAACAAATTTTCATCTTTTGGTTGTATTATTCTTAAGTCAATTTTTCTTCTAGAACTTTAGTGTATATATATTTTTTTTCGTGTAATGGTGGTACACAAGAATTAATTTGTTTCTGTCTAATAGTTAAAGTTAGTATTGTGGCACATATCATTGCAGATGAGAAGATGCAGGGACCTCAATTTATTCAAACCTCTGCTGAAATTTCCCCACAAAAATATACCTCAGACATCGATGCAACATCCGTACAGGACTCAGATACTGCAAGTGATGGTTTGTTGTCGTTTGGAAGGTAGACGTCATTAAAATTTCTACATCATGTGTGAATATGACCCAAGAACATTGTGCTGTCCATACTAATCTGCAACATACTCTGTATCCATTTAAAGAAAACTGCCTTCAGTGCGTCATAGAATTTCATTTTTCCAGCCCATGTCCCATTGACACCCCTAGGATTAAGTACCTCAACTTCTCAGAATTATTAGCAAGTTGCAGACAGAAAATATCTACTCACTAGCTTGAGTGAGAGCCTTGAATGGAAGAAAATATTTAGAGCTTCTGAAAATTACAACTACACAGCCTAGTTGTCTGGATATCATACCTAGATGATAGGCCTTGACTTATTTGGAATTTATTATTTTTGTTCTGTTTGTTGTTTTGTAATTGTATCCCTGATTTACGGGGACTGCAGTTTTGGATTTCATTTCCTCGTGTGTTTTTGGTGGAATGGTTGTTTCAGAAATTGTATATCAACAAAATACTTGAGAAATATACATCTTCTACTCCCGAATTTGTTAGATACTCTGGTGAATCATGGACAGGTTGCAGGGTACTAGACGAAATCTAGTGAGATATGGAAGCTTGGGCATTGCTTTTTCTTGTCTCATATTTACCGTTACAAACTGGAAGGTGCAATTGTCTTTTAACCAACACGAGAGTAAATGACGCCATCCAATTTGCTAAGTTTTTCTTTCTTACTTGAATTTATTTATACAATTCCACAGGCAATGCAGTATGCATCTCCTAAAGCTATTTGGAATTTGTTATTTGGAGTTAACCAGCCTTCTTTTCAAAATTATGTAAGCTCAGGTATGATTTAACATATTTAATTTTCCAGCTGCATATTCACTTCTTAATTAATATTCATTAATCTTTTTTCATAGGAAGCTAAGCGAAAATTATTTAGGAAAAAATTACAAAAAAAAAAAAAAAAAAACAAAGAGGGTAAGGCATCCCTCGATGAGCTCAAGGGGAATATAAAAAGGCTGCTAATTGGCATTAATGGAAATAATATCATTATTTCAGAAAACTTTAGACCAAATACACCAACTGGAAGTGTCGGGCCCAAAATTCTCCATACTTACGTAAGAAGGGCAAAATAGAGAATGACAAATAGTTGAAGATACCTTCTTGTACAAAAAATGAAGAAAAGTTGTTGACACTTAGAAGAGACAGTATGTACCTTCTTAAGTAGGGAAACTTGGAGATTGGGGGATCATGAAAACATTATATGAGTAAGGGGGATTGAGAGAGTGATAGTCCTGTTTAATATGCTATCAGTTTTGGGAGACAGAAGTCATATGTATTGGGGAATACCTCAAATTGTTACTTAATATTTTGGATGGTTTAGTATCTAATACTACTTTTCGTCTCGGTATCAGAGTACATATGGGACCTTGACATTGAAGAAAATTGAAGGGAGCCTTGGCTGAATAGATTATATATCTTGAGTTGAACTCATGTTTCTGGGATTGGAACAGTCTGATGACATGCCAACGAAGAAGATAAACAGAGGTGACATTAGAATAGGAAGTGGAGTTGAAAAATTGGTGCAAAAGGGGGCTGACCTGAAAGATGGGAGACAATAATGGATTAGGAAACATGTAGGAAATGGGTGGAGCAACTAAAAAGGATACTGGGAAATGGTACAAGCATAAAAGGTGAATGCCCTAGTAGGACTTATATTCAAAATGGAAGCAAGTGGGCAAAAATGTCGATCTTCTCCTATGAGAACCTTAGGTCCTAATTATTCTGAGTTAAGAGGTACTTTGAGATTTATGTAAATATCTAAAGTGGAGAAGTGATTACTAGTGAGTTTCGATGGAGGCACTTTGATGTGGTATTGATGGATGGACATTAGAAAGGCTTTAATATCTATAACTATTTTGGTTTTTCTGTTCATCAAGCTTTATACTTCTTATCTCTGCCTTTTAACGATTCTGTATGAGCTTTTATTGTATTTTAATACGATTCTTTTGTTCATTTCATGGTTTTACATCCTCGTTATTATATGATATTTATCAGAACAAGGAAAAGAAGTGAAAACTTATCTCCTTTGACTGGGTATAGGTGGTCCAGGAAGTGAAAGAATCCAACGATTTATGGATTATATATCAGATATAGAAACCAGGTAATTGTTCTATTTCTAACTTCTCCAATGTAATTTGTTAGAAGTTTCTTCGTCAGTCTATTCTTTTTATGAAAATATTGAACAATGATCAAGTCTCCATAATTTTTTATGAAATATAAATATCTCAAAATTTTGTAAGAGGAACTGCTCCAGCTGTGCCAGAATTTCCATCAAAACTTGATTGGCTAAATACTTCTCCCCTTCAGTTCCGCAAGGTAAATTGTAACTTCAATTTGGACCAAGACTTCCATGAGATGCATATGCTGTTTAAAAATTGTTCCAACTTTGTAGGATTTGAAAGGAAAAGTTGTTCTCCTGGATTTTTGGACCTATTGTTGTATAAATTGTATGCACGTGTTGCCAGACCTGGAATATTTGGAAAAGAAGTACAATGACAAGGCGGTAACTCCCTCTTTCATTTTATGTCTTCCAATATATGGCATCAAGTGCTTCTTAGCTTGCTTATGCCCCTATAATTTATTATTTTATTTATACGAGTCCTTTGTTTGTTATGTATAATTATGCATTTGGGACCAAATAGATAGATACCCTATATTATATCAGCTTGAAAAGTGCATAAATTTACAAACACATGCACATATTATATGAGCATAAAGAAATTCACTTGCATGAACTGTTTGATGTGAATTCAGTGGAATGCTTGAATTAAACCACTTAATATGGAACAATGAAACCACTTGAGTTGCTTATTTGGTCGTGAAAAACAACTTTGAGGCCTGAGAGCAAAGCTAATAGACAAGTTTTAGTAAAGGGTTTTGTAGGAGAGAGATTACCATGTTGAGATGGCTGTCATCCCTCTTGTTGGAGAGGATTATCTTGTACTGGGTATCTCATTAATAATACACGAAACCCAGATTCCTTCAATTTTATTCTGGATCCCAATAATGCTATTTATATGTAACCCTCCAAATAAAAATACCCGTTAGCTCTTTTAATAGAGTTGATTTTGGCATCCAATAAGTAATTGACAGTGTGGAACTTGGAAATCCTCTCTAAAAGAACAATGAGAAAGAAATCTAATTGACATGTATTATTATTATTATTTATAACTCGTGAGTATTTGGACTAGCTTGCATGCACCTCAACTAATCTTGCGGAACAACTGCCTCAGCCTACTACAAATTTTATTTTATTTTTATTATTATTATTTTTTTATATTTATGAGTGTTCGGACCAGCTTACGCACACCTCGACTAATCTCACGGGGTAACTACCTAACCCTATGACATTTGGTGCTGGGAAACACATAGGAATTACTAATTCTTAAGGTAGGTGGCCAACACGGAGTTTGAACCTATTCCCTCTCAATTAAACCTATTACAAATTGACATGTATTTATTTATTTATTTTTGAACAAGAAACAAACTCTTTATTGATAAATGAAAAGGAAGATTGCTCAAAGATACAAACCCCAAAAGGATCGAAAGAAAGCAAAAGAAAACTGAAAAAAAAAGAAAAGAAAAGATTAGTAGGACAACACTAATGAGGAGTTATAAAGGCCTCCACAATTGTTATAAATCATACTAGCTAAGTAATTAGCAAAAAGATTGGAAAGAACACATCATTGAGAGACTTTAAACTTGGCTGTAATGAAACAAGCCACGAAAGATCTTCTTTTGTCTCCAAACACCCTCTGATTCCTTTCGAACCACAATTCATAGATGATAGGTTTATTGCCATTAAGCCTAAGAAGATTTGCTTTACCATGAAATCGGGCACCACAAAGGAGCTGCAGAATTTTATTTGAGGACTCTAAACCCCAACCCCAAGAGATATTAAATAGTGAGAAGAAAAGAGCCCAACAAGCAACCACAAAAGGGCAAGAGAAAAAGACGTGGCTCTGGGATTCACCATCGTTAGCACACATTAAGCAAACCGAGGGCTGTAGAAACATTGCAGGCAACTTCTTTTGAAGGACATCTGGATAAAAACACAGTCTTTTGTAGGTAAAAGGGATTGATGATAAACATTGCCTCAAGTAATGATCAAACACCTAGAATTTTTAATTTTATGTTTCAGTTATATCTTCACTCTTTCGAGAGTTTGTATCTTTGAACAATTTTGTTTCTTTTTTCATTATTTCAATGAGAAGTTCGTATCTTGTTCAAAAAAAAGTAAGGATCAAACATCTGTGTTTTATTTTGGATACCGCCAATGATTCATCCTACATATTTTGTTGGTTTTTTTTTCAAGATTGTTTTTTTAGGACTTCTCTATGCTATAAAGCTACAGTTGGTTTATTTGCCAATTTTCCGAATCTAAAGATTTTGGTTTCTCAATCGATTCCTCAGATATTCTCATTTTTTTACAGTTTGCAGTAGTTGGAGTCCATTCTGCAAAGTTTGAGAATGAAAAAGATTTAGAAGCTATCCGCAACGCAGTCTTACGCTATGGCATTACTCATCCAGTAAGCTTAATCAGAAGCTGATATTTCAAAGTACTTAATGTATTCTATAACTTTTGTTATTTAGATTTTTGTATTGCCTGGTTTTGAGATACTGGAGTAAAAGTATTAAGAGCAGCTACAAAATATGAACCCGGATTCTTTTTTTATTTTTCATTCTTCACTTGATTTGTTCATGAATTAGCTACAAACATGCATAAGTTGTCAGCTTATTGACTCTCCTCGTTCAGCCCGTGTAAGCATGAATTGATGATACATCAGAGTGCCATATTTTACAATTTTAAGAGCCAATAAATGTAATGGGCTAATTGTTAGACCTATATTTGTATTTGTCGTAGTTTAATTGTATTCTAGAATACTCCTAATTACTTCTAATCACTATTCTTGGAAACCTAGATTTGAGCTGAAAAATGGGAGAAAACCATGAAGGTGAACATAATCCAGAACATTTGAGTGATGTGAAATAAATTATATAACTATTACAACGATTAGTTAAGAGTGTGAGTTTGATAACTATTTGAATTTTTCATCTTCTACTTATAAAAATGGAGGAGGTGTTGCTGTTTCCTCCTTTTGAGGATAGAAGGATCCTACCAAACATAATAATTGGCCGGGTTTTTGGGACAAATTCAGATGGGAATAAGAGAACCAGGTGCTCTGAAGTTAAAAGAAGACCTAAGATCTAAATTTGGGCAGGGACTTCCGTAAGCTCTTTTTTTTCACTCTTTCTAAGGAAAAAGAATAATAGTGGAACTGTAATTCTCTTATCCCATTTGAAAGGATATCATCTCAAAATATGTCTCTAGCATGACCACCGGATGAAATGGGGTAAATGGCCAATAGATCTTGCATTTTTCTTTTGTTCTTGCAAAATAACTGAGCCCATGCTGTGCGTGACTTTGACTTTGAGTATGGTGAATGAGTGGAAAAATCTTTATAGAAGTCTCTATCCCTTGACGAGGGATTGACAGAGATTAGGGTTCTCCTTTCTTAGAGAAAGAGTCGAGTCGATCAGGCTCGACGATAGAGAAAAGCAAAATGAAATTAGAATTTGGTAGTGAAGCCTCTTGCAGATCCTCATCTCATCAGGTCTGCCCAGTTGGGCTGAAGATCCATTTTTGTCATTTATATGAATAAATTATTTTAATTAATAAGAGCTCAATGGACCTACCCCTTATTTTTTCTTTTTTCTTTTTCCTTTTCTTATTCGAGGGGATTTGCTTCATCATCAAAACCTCTTCTCTCGTCCAAACTCTCTTAATCAGTCAAGCAAGCAATTTGAATAGGGATTATGAACAACCCTTATTTTAGCTTTACCTGTTTGCATAAAGCCCCTTCTCTTTAAGAATTAAAGTAAGTAGTTTTCCCAAATTCTCACAGTCTGATACAATTGTATTGTATCATTGTTTTTAGGTTTTAATTTTAGTAAGTCAACAGATTTGTTTGTATTGATTTTTGATGTTTGAGTTAGTTTGAAAATTTGAGTTCATTTCTCGAATATTTATAAGTAATCATAATTTTGAGTCATTAAAATTTTGTCTCTTGAACTAAGGTTGTTAATGATGGGGACATGTTTTTGTGGCGGGAGTTGGGAATTAATTCATGGCCAACATTCGCTATTGTGGGACCCAATGGAAAGCTTCTTGCACAGATATCAGGCGAAGGACGTAGAAAGGTATTGGAAGACCTGCTGTATTTACATGTTCCTTGGAAGAGTTCAAATGAAAATTTTAGCGTTTGTCATGTATTCATATTCTAATTCTAAATGTAGTTTCCTTTTGTTTTTGTATTGTTTTCTTTGGTATGTTTCTGCTTTTGGGATAAGAATTGTTAAAACTGAACCACAAGTAGTATAAGCATGAGCACAATTATTAAAAAATGGTTAAACGTGCAATAAAAAGATGATCCAAAGAAAAGTACTTTTAATATAAAGAAGTAATTTGATCATCGTTTTACTTAAAGATCAATAATGATACCACCTACACGCATCTTCTTCAAATATGTTTTGCATTATGCTAAATACGCTATGAATCAATATTGGCATAAGAACTTTTGAAATCAACATCTTGTTTTAACTCAATCATGCCCATTTCTCAAAACCAATATCATTTCTGATAACTACAATATACTTATATGTTTAATATAAGAAAGAGCATTCAAGTAGCTCCTTCTTAGATTAACAAGGGTATTTTTCCATGAAGGATCTTGATGATTTTGTGGAGGCAGCTCTTCTGTTTTACAGTGGAAAGAAGATCCTTGACAGCAGACCACTGCCTTTGAGATTGGAAAAGGATAATGATCCCCGTTTAATTACATCTCCATTGAAGTATCCTGGGAAACTGGCAATTGATATTCTTAACAACAGGCTCTTCATATCAGACAGTAATCATAATCGCATAGTATGTTTTCTTTCTTATCTTTTAATGCTCTTCAAATCGCTATTCTCAACTGATTTTTTTGAACAAGAAACAACTTTAATTTTCACTGATATATGAAAAGTAAAAATGTTCAAGATACAAACTCCCAAAGCGGTGAAAAAAGAAGAGAGAGAAGAAGAGAAAACGCTATTCTCAACTGATTATGAGATAGGGAACCTAATATTCGTAGTACACCTCCCTCAAAGTTTAGAGTTGCTAGAATTACACCTTCCACCTTGGGCTATTTCTTACTGTGACATTTGGGATTATCTCGAAGGGAGATACAAGACATTTACTTTTATTTCCTCTGATTATGAAAATCAATTGCATTATGGTAAAATTTCCTGAAACTATTTATTGTCTCTATCATTTGTAGCCTGCATACCTTGTTTGCCATGGTTGGTGTCTTGGTGTTCATTTCACCTGATAAAAGAAATAATGGTAGTAGTCAGTTGCGGCTTTTTTTTTTGGGCTAATTAATTTATGTAGTCTAGCTTTAATTTTTTTTTTTTTTTTGAACAAGAAAAAAACTTCTCATTGAATTAATGAAAAGGAATGGCAATGTTCAAAGATACAAACTCTCGAAAGAGTGAAAATAAAAGAATATTACAAGTAAATGGAAAAGAACAAGATAAGCTTAAACATTAAGAGATAAGGTAAAAGCTCCCCAATTGAAACAAATAAGTGAGGGAGAAAAGTTTTTGAACAAAGGTGATAAAGAGCTCCACTGTGAGGATTTGAATTTAGCCAAACTGAATCGATCCAATGGAGATTTGCGACGATCCTTGAAAATTCTGAGATTTCTTTCATACCAAAGCTCGTAGAGCCAGGCTTTGACACCATTTGACCATAGAAAGCTACTGAAAACCAGATTGGTGGTTTAATTTATACAACTAAAGAATATAATATAAGATAAAGTGATAAAGACTATGGAATAAACAGATTGGTGGTTACTGAAAGACGATATGTAACCCAATTCCACCGATATGCTGGTGGAATTCTGTTTCTGATGATTTAAGTACTGATTTTTTTAATTTTTTTTAATAAGAAATAATTTCATTGATATCGTGATATCAGTACTAATGAAAACCACTTTTCTCCTTAATTTGGTTCTATAAATTGGAAAATTATTTTCTTCAGTACTTGGCTGCACTTGAAAAGCTTATCTTTGTTGTTGGAGAGAAATGGTGATTTTAGAAACTGGTAGATAATCAAAAAAAGTTTTTTGGTAACAAAGTCTTTTTGAGACCACAAACAGAGAAGCTTAAGTGAATTGATTTGAAGTCCTGCCCCTGGCCCCTAGGCTATTCTTTCTATTCTATTGTAATCCATGCAATGTTTTCTGTCATGATTTCATCATATACATAATGGCAAATGAAGTGGAACTTCTTTGTATGTGTACAGATAGTAGGGCTGGGGTTGACCATTTTGTTAATATTTGATATTAGGTGGTAACTGATCTAAGTGGGAATTTCCTTTTACAAATTGGGAGCACTGGAGAGGATGGTCTACGTGATGGTACTTTTGATGATTCCACCTTTAATCGCCCTCAGGTAAGCATCAAGTTAAAGACTATTTTGATGTCTGGTTTTAATATACTCACCTTGGCTTTGAATGAAGGTTGGTGGATCTGCCTCTTAAATGAATTTCATATCACTTAACTTACTGTATCTGGGTTCTCTAGGGCTTGGCTTATAATGCAAAAAAGAATCTACTATATGTTGCTGATACTGAGAACCATGCCTTGAGGTAAGTCATAAGTGCATCTTTCAGTATCATTGCATAACGAGCTTATCATCATAGGCTATGTTTCTCATCTTTAAGAAATTTAAAAGAAAGTAAGAATACTTTTGCAATGCATTCATTTGAAGTAACATTAGTCTATACATGTTTATATATTTAATTGAGTGTATTCTTTTTATACATGTGAAAAATAAATAAAAGGTGCCCTTTCCCAGTGAAAAAAAAAGGAAAATGATGATAAGAGTTAAAAGACATGACATCTAGATCGTGTTGGCTTTCATGTTGCCTTTCGTGTTTCCTTATTCCTTTTGTTTGACCCTCCCTATAATTTTTCTGGACTTATTATTATTTAGGGAGGTCGACTTTGTTAAAGAGACGGTGCGTACACTTGCAGGAGATGGAACTAAAGGCTCCGATTACGAAGGGGGAAGAAAAGGAATATCTCAGGCAAGATTTGAAACAAACCTCACATTGAACTTCTTGTTAAACCAAAAATGCTTACCAAAATAAATGGTTCCCTAAGATGAAGTATGAAAGCATTCTTCACAAAATAGTTTGACACTTTTAATTCCTCACTAAAGATAAAACACACGTCTTGCATTTAAATACTTAAATTGAATCCTTTCATATTATCAATGAAAAGTTTGTTTCTTGTTCTAAAAAAAATACTTAAGTTGAACTGAAGAATTTCGTTGATGATGTTACTTTTTTTTTTTTTTTTTTAACAAGAAACAACTTTTGATATATGAAAAGGAGAAAAAGTTTAACGATACAAACTTCTGAAGGAGATGATGTTATTAATTCAAACTTCAAAATTTCATCTCATATTTCAGCTTCTCAACTCTCCTTGGGATGTTTGCTTTGAGCCTACTAATGAAAAGGTCTACATTGCTATGGCTGGCCAACACCAGATCTGGGTGCATGATACTTTAAGTGAAGTAACTAAATCATTTAGCGGCAATGGATTTGAAAGGAATCTAAACGGATCCAGGTAATCCGGTAAAATAATCTATCTTGTTACTGAAAATTGTACTCTATTGTATAAATGGTATTTTACTCCACCATGGGAACAACTTGACTCAAATCAGATGGCTAGAGGTTAATGAATTGGCATAATTTCAACAAGGCTTTTTTTAAGAGCTCAATCAACTACAACTCAAGGACACTTGGGAAAAGTTAAGGCAACATCAAACTCCAAAAGAAGCTTGAACCAAAATCCATTAGTGAACTCCTAATAGAGAAACATATTATAAAAATTTTAAATTTTATTTTCTCTTGAAATTTATTCCATGCTTCCATACTGGTAAGCCTCCTATTCTTAATGAGAATGAGAAGAGGGCCAAAAAGGGGAAAATAACAGCTAGCTGAGATGATTTCATGCCTTTTAAGGCAAGTTAATGTGCATGAGGCAGGGATATTCTAGGTTTGGAGCTTGATAAGAGGGAAACTTGTTGATTCTCTCGGACAGATCAACAAGGATAGTATAAATGTGGAGGTTTTCTTCTTACTTTGGGACTTAATTCTATGAATCTACTGCAGTACCTATTGGCTATTAATATGATGCCAAAGCACGTTATGATCAATAGCATAGAAGATGGATGAGAGAGTTAAACCTATGAAGGAATTTGGAGAAATGGAGGACAAGCTCCAATGATTACTTGGATTGGGGGCCTGGGGCAAGACATGGAGCACCTTACCCAAAATGTTGTTCAGGTATTAGTGGTAATTGATGGCACTCAAAGGATGATGGCGACCATAATGTTAGAGTCAACTCTCGTCTCTAATGGAGCACAAGATCGAAGATGATATGGGTGCACAAAGTGCAATTGAGGAGCCTATTTTGAAGAGGGGAGTAAGAACAAGAGTAGGTAATTGACAAACTGAAAAGTAATGTCTGAGTATTTTTAATCCTCGAACTATTCTTGACAAATCCCTCATCATTTATCACAATACCACTTTTTTCACATGCATGAAAAGGCACTATGATTTTCATGTTATGTCACTAGAGCCATGCAATGGCAATCTTTTGAGGCCCCCATGAACCGGATTTTTAGGAAATACAGGAAGAAGCTTGTGATGGTGTTTGTTGATTACAAAATTACACTTACCTAGTGAGTGGGTCTTGATACCTGGGGCATCAAATTTATATCATGGTCACTTCCCCCAGCATTATATTCAAATGTGGAATGGGTGGTTGAACCAAAATTGATTCTGGAAATTCAACAAGTGACCAGTGAACAAAGTTGAGAATCCTCATCCCATGAAAAGGGTTGTCATCTGTTGAAGTATTTTTAAGAACCATGGGAAATAATACAACAATTTTTAGATTTTTCCATTGGGAACAAGATGTATTTTGGCCTAGGGGTATTATTAGGACTCCAGTTACTAATAAACATGAGGGGAGAAGGAAAAGACAGTTTATAAAAGTTAGTCAGTAGGGCGGGATGATGCCTTTTTAGTCAAGTCAGTGTTGGTTAGATGGGGGTATTGTACTTTTGGAGTGAGGTCAAATAGGAAGGGAGCCTAGCTGCTGATCCTCTTGGAGAAGTGTGGAGGTTTTCTTCTTACTTTGGAACTCATTTTGTGAGTTTACTACAATACTTATTATACTGCAATATTGGTGTTCACTCCATTATTTTGATTACCAGGGATCCAGATATTTTCTTTCCAAATTTATTTTTAGTTCTTCTGGTGTTCTCAATTTAGTACCACAAGTCTTCAAACTAAGGCATCATTTTCTTTTTGCTTATTGAAATAGTTCTACAAGTACATCATTCGCTCAGCCCTCTGGACTTTCCTTATCTCCTGGTAATGAAACTTAAATGGATTCAACTTAATTTAAAAAGCTATTCTATAAAATTCATTTTATTTACTGCTTGGTTTGTAGATTTGTCGGAGATTTATATTGCTGACAGTGAGAGTAGCTCCATCCGAGCAGTTGAATTAAAAACAGGTGGATCAAGATTGTTAGCTGGTGGTGACCCGGTTTTCTCAGACAATTTATTTAAGGTAACTTGATTTTATTAATGTTTTAAAGCTTTTTCCCATTTGTACTATTTGTAGCTAAGGTTGTTACGAGTCCAAACGACTCGGAAAACGACCGATTGAGATTGTGCTTTTTGAATCGAAAATTACATGTATCATGCATTTCCTATGTTGAATCCTAAGAAACGGAACGATCAGATCGATCCGATTCAAGAACAAACAGAAAATTAGGGCTTTTAAGTTTTATTCACCTAATCACGTCTGATCTATGGCGTTTGGTTGATGAAGAATGACCAAAAGAAGAAGAAGATGGCCATTTTGTTGATGAAGAAGAAGAAGCGGCAGCTGAGGAAAATTAGGGTTGGTGACTAATGACTTAGTGGGAGGCAGATTATTGACTATGAGAGAGAAAAATTAGGTTGGCCATGAGTGAAATGATTAAAAATTAATTTTGGATGGGTAGCTCGGAAGAAAAATGGCCACATCACATTGGGAAAGGTGTTAAAATTTGATCTAACGGGCTGGAAGGTGAAAGACCTTTTTAGAAATTTAAAAAAGATTGTTTAGTTTTTGAAATTTCAATAGAATTGTTCAACTATCCTTCCTTTTTATTTTAAGTTTTTTTATTATATATATATTTATATTTATACTATTAAAAATTAAAACTTACAATACACTATTTGTTAAGATACACGATACTTTAAATTTTAAATTTGATACACGTTCCGATTCACGAGTTAACAACCTTGTTTGTAGCATCAATATCTTCAATGACACTTGCTCTTTTCTAACTTTTGCAGTTTGGAGACCATGATGGTGTGGGATCTGAGGTACTACTTCAACATCCATTGGGGGTATTATGTTCGAAGGATGGTCAAATCTATATAGCAGATAGCTATAATCATAAGGTACTTAGATTGTGATTGAAAATATACTTGTACTTGTTACTTCTATGGTTTTAAAGTATTATCATAGCAGCATTATTTAAGCTTTCTGGTTAGGTTCTTCTGTTATGTAGTTACTGAATATTCCTTTCACCTCATGTGTACATCCAATGACTCAAAACAGAATTTTTCAATTTGATTCTTGTGAATACATATTTCTCTTTGCTATTTCTGTATTTCATTATCAGTTTAAGAAATTTTCTCATTTTCCAATTGGAGAGCTACAATTTCATGAAACTGCAAGTTGATCAAACAATGGAATAAGGAAGATTTTTCAAGATGATTATGCCAAAGATATAAAACATTGGTTTTATGCAAATCTACAAGTATATATAGATCTGTGACGCTCAATTGCAATTGATAGTAGAATGGGAGGTCATACTAATGAAGATGTTCCACACTGAAAGAACTCTAGCCAGTCAGCTCGAAGAAATTATATGGTCAGAAAGCCAAAATTGGATAAGTGAAACAAATTAGACGTTGTTCCACTGGATTTCTTAGAGGGGGAATATGGAGAAAAAGAATGAATTAATTTTGGAAATTTTGAAAAGAATTTTAGTGATTAAAAAGCCTATTCTTGATTTTTTTTCCCTCTAATAATGGTTTATATCACTTCGTTGGGCCTTGAGCGCATTATTCAAGTAAGAAGGAAAATAATCTAAATTTATCTCCCAAAAAGGGGAAAAAAGAACCGGGTGGTTCATAAACATCTTACTACTTGTTTAGGATCTTACCCATCAAATTATGATGCTCGTGAAACTGTGACGAAATGAACCTTGTTTAGTGTAAGTAGGTGGTATTGCTTGGCTATTTTAAATATTCAATTTAGAAATTTGTAGGTTGCCTTTTATGGTAATTGGTAAATGAAGAAAATAGCTTGGCTAATAATTTCCGGAGGTAAAATTTTGCAAATTCAGCTACTTCCCATTGATCCTTTTGTCTTCTTTTTTTTTTTTTTTTTCTTTTTTCAAAGTTAGAATTTGTTGCACTTGCAAACTTATGTGTGATAACTTTCCAATTTTTTCTTTGACAAGGGATTAAAGTATATTTCAGCACGTTATACTGGTTCTGTTCCCATATAAATTACATGACATTACAATTCTGCTTTATTTACTTGATCACCAAGATTGTAATTGTGAAGTTCTCTTTGTTCCTTTATAAAATTAGATCAAGAAGCTTGATCCAGTCAGTAAAAAAGTAATTACAATAGCTGGAACAGGAAAAGCTGGTTTCAAGGACGGGACAGCCCTAGCATCTCAGGTTAGTAACTATGCTTTATCAGCGTACTTATAATTGTGAATTGAACTGGTAAAGAACTTAGAACGTATCCACTGTTTGTTCTTGCAAACCCTAAGATATTATGGTATACCTCAGCCTATCTGACATCCAGGAGTGGAGTCCAAAATTTTTTTAGGGAGGGACAAAATATTACATTCTAATTTGTTTATATCTTTCAATTCTAAAAAATTTAGTTGGGAAATTAGAGAGAGAATTTTAGAACCGTAACTTCTTTGCTCCACCCCCACGATATCACAAGGTAGACATTTGGAGTATCATCTCCTACAAATCTATATGGGGTTGTCGATGGTTTTTGACATGAATTCTCTTATTATGTTTTTCTCGTTGAAGCTAAAACAAAGTTTGAGTTATCAGGCTACATGAACTCCTCAAAAGAGTTACATATTTGTTTCATACACAAACAGAGTGCCATTTTCAATCAAAGCAAAAATGACTTATACAATTGTATTTTGCAGCTTTCAGAGCCATCTGGAATCACTGAAGCTGGAGGTCATAACTCAACTTATTCTTAGAGATTAGAGAACATAGTACTATAACCTTGTCTGAAATTTTCATGAAAATAATTTGGTAGCATCCTTAAACTGCATCTAAAATCATTTAATAATTTACTGAGACTAAAGCTTCTGTTTTCTTTATTTATCTTTTTCCCCTTTTTTATTTATGAGTGAAGTGGTCATTGATCAGATTTCTTTATTTTATATTGCACTATCAGTCAAGTATATTGAATGAAACAAATCATGACAAATTTCCAGTTTTGTAACAATGTTGTCAGTGTAGACTCATTTTCATAATGTTTCTACAACAGAGACTGATAATTTGAAAGAGTACTGGTAATTTGAAAGAGTTCTCATCTCAATTTATTTTGATGCTTATAATGCTTTTTAATGTAGTGGAGACAGATCCTATGACATTAGAGTATCAAAACTGATCAACAATATAGTGACAATCATTACAGATCTGTTGTTTTCGTTTGCAGATAGGTGATGAAGGAGAAAAAATGATTAAGTAAATTGGAAGGAACATTAGAGGAGAATATCTAAATTTAACGGTGAAATTATGACCAAAAACAAAAAGGGAAAAAGTAAAAAATGAAATAAAGATAAAAAATAATGTTGGTAATGTCATGTTGTCTCACTACTTGTTTTAGCACTTCTTCTTCTTTTTATTTTTTTATTATTTTTTTTAATAAGAAACGATGAGAATATAATTAGAATCACTACTTGGTTCAGCACATGTTTTTTTCTTTTTCCATAAGAAACAACACTTTCATTGAGAGAAATGAAATAAGAAACAAGAACAATAAGGATAAAAAATGGAATACAAAAAGACAGCTCTGAAAGAGAAAGCCCCTATAGAAAATGACTCCAATCCAAAAGAATAAGGTCTAGTGGATAATTATGAAAGGGCTTATAAACCGAGCCCCATAACGAAGTATTAAATTAGAATCACCTCATCCTTTTACTGAAACAAAATTTTATTCTCCCCTGAGATAAACTATCTTGAAATTTCTCAAAATGTTGATAGTTTCTATTGAATGACTATGCCACTCGACAGAAAGTGGAGCCTCATGAAATCTCATGGTCATCCGATGATCTATGGAAGCTCAAACAAGAAATACAGCTTCTCTACCTTCTAATTTGAAATTTTTGCTAGTTATTATTACAATTTATGTTCATTCTCCTAAAAGTATTTTGGTCCTACTGAAGTATCATCTGGATACAATATAAAATATGATTATGTGGAAAAGAAATTGGAGGAAAACAATGAAATGTTTCCTTATTCAATTGTACTTTTTATTTCAAAAGCTTGCATTTAGATGGCATTTCTTCTGACTTCGCAGGAAGACTTTTCATTGCTGATACAAACAACAATGTTATCAGATATTTAGATCTGAACAGAGAAGAAGCTCAACTCTTAACTTTGGAGCTGAAAGGAGTTCAACCTCCAAATCCGAAAACAAGATCTCCTAAACGATTGCGTAGACGTTCACCTGACACTCAAACAATCATCGTTGATGGGGGCTCATTCAGTGAGGGCAACCTATCGCTTAAAATATCATTGCCAGAAGAGTATCATTTCTCAAAGGTCCACTTTCATCCCTGTACTTTACATTCTCTCAAGAACATGAACTTGTGGACATTGATTACTCTTCCAATGCATTGCCACTCATATTTAATAACATAGGATGATCCTCTTGGTCCGTGTTGGCAATCATAAATCATATACATTTGTTAAAATTATGGTGGAACACTTAACCATTGTGACTGAGGAAAATAGAAATTATAAGCTAGGGAATGATTCAAGAGCTCCTGGTGTAGACCAAGAAGAAAGAAAACTCTGAAATTTCTTATTACCCAAAACAGAGAGGCGGGCTGGCTGTTATAAGCTGGCAGCCCAACTAACAACTAACTAACTAATTCTTTAACAGATGGTTTTAAATGTAAATGGCTAACAGTTATAAAACGGTAAGTGTAACTAAGAGTTACATCAAATTCCCTCCCTCTGAGAAAAAACTCGTCCTCGAGTTTAGCTAGCTAGGGCAAACGCATCCTCATCTTTATAGTCATAGATATCTGCTACATTGAAGATGGGAGTTATGCGAAGGTCTTCTGGTAGATTCACTTTGTATGCATTATCACCATACTTGTGAAGTATCTCAAATGGACCGATCTTCTTGTTGCTGAGTTTGTTGTAGGTTCCTTTAGGAAAGCGGGATTTCTTCAAGTACACCATGACTAGGTCCCCCACTTCAAATGTCTTATGTCGTCTATGTGTGTCTGCTACAGTTTTGTAGGATGCTGCCGCTTTGGTGAGGTTTTCTGTCACTTCTTTATGCAAGTCCACAATTCGCTCGGCCATTAGTTCCTCCTCCTGATTAAGATCAATAGAAGATGGTAAGTTAGCGAGATCCATAGTTAGTCTAGGAAGTTTTGTATAAACGATCTCAAATGGGGACTTCCCTGTGGATCGATTGCGCATATGATTGTAGGCGAATTCAGCTTGTGCCAATGTGAGATCCCATGGCTTTGGTTTAGATCCCCCTAGGCAGCGTATAAGGTTTCCCAAAGTTCTATTTGTAACCTCCGTTTGGCCATCCGTTTGAGGATGGCTAGTTGTGCTATAATCTCAAACTGGTATCAAATTTTTTCCACAACGTTTTCCAAAAGTGGCTCAAGAATTTTACATCCCGATCTGAAACAATTGTTTTTGGTATGCCGTGTAGTCTTACTATTTCCCGAAAGAAAAAATTAGCAATATAAAGAGCATCCGATGTCTTTTTACAAGGTAGGAAATGAGACATCTTGCTAAAGCGATCCACAACGACTAATACTGAGTCATAGCCTCGTTGTGTTTTGGGCAATCCGAGGATAAAATCCATTGAGAGATCTTCCTATATGGATTGAGGGATTGGGAGGGGAGTGTAGAGCCTGGTATTTTGAGATTGCCCCTTAGTCGTTCGGCATATAAGGCAGCGGCTCACAAAATTGTTAATGTCTTTCCTTAACTGAGGCCAAAAGAATCGTGACGCCGCCAAGGCATAGGTTTTGTCACGGGCCCAAGTGGTCGGCCAAGCCTCCACTATGTAAATCTTTTATTAAGGTTTCCCTTAATGATGTGTGTGGTATACACAATCGATCACCCTTAAAGAGATAGCCATCGAGAATATAAAAATCATTGGTGTTAACATGGTCGGTGCACTTGGTCCAGATATCCCCAAAGTCACAATCAGTTTCATATGTAGAAGGTAGGTGTTCAAATGCAATAACTTGTCCTGACAGAATGGTCCAATAGACTAGTTTTTCTACTATGGGTGTCGGCCACTTTATTAGTTGTACCAGCCTTATGTTTTATAACAAAATCAAATTTCTGCATAAATGCGATCGAACGGGCATGCATCCGATTAATGGTTTTTTGAGTTTGGATATATTTAAGTGAAAAGTGATCGGTAAAAAGTATAAACTCTTTCCCAATAAGATAGTTTTCCCATTGTTTTAATGCTCTAATTAATGCATATAGTTCTTGTTCATAGGTGCACCATTTTTGTTTAGGTGGGGTGAGTTTTTCACTAAAGTACTCAATAGGGTGTCCTTTTTGGGCTAACACAGCACCTATACCAATGCTGGATGCATCAACGGCCACTTCAAAAGGGTGAGAAAAATCTGGTAAAGCCAAAACTGGTATAGAGCTTAATTTGTCTTTTAGGGTGTTGAAACTAGTCGTCTGTTCTATATCCCAAAAAAATTTTCCCTTTTTTAAACAATCAGTGAGAGATGCAGCAATTGTGCTAAAGTGTTTGATAAACTTGCGGTAGAAGGAGGCTAATCCCAAACAACATTGAATATCTCTAACCGAAGTTGGTATTTGCCACTGTTGGATAGCTAGAACTTTAGATGGATCAACAGAAATTCCAAATTGTGTGATATGAAAGCCAAGGAATTCTATCTCAGTTGTCATGAACGAACATTTAGCTAAATTAATATGTGGTTGGTGTTCATGTAATGTGGAAAAAAGTGTCCTAAGATGTCCTAAGATGTTCTAAATGTTCTACTTCAGTTTTACTATAAACTAAGATGTCATCAAAGTAAACTACAATGAAATTGTTAAGATAGGGACATAGTACCTGATTCATCACGTGCATAAACGTACTTGGGGCCTTGGACAACCCAAATGGCATAACAAGCCATTCAAAGAGACCTTCTTTAGTTTTGAAGGTTGTTTTCCACTCATCACCGGGTCGTATGCGTATTTGGTGGTATCCACTTTTGAGATCTACCTTAGAGAATAGGTGTAAGTTGATCTAATAGATCAGACAAATGAGGTATAGAGAAGCGGTATTTTATTGTAATTTTATTGATAACATGACTGTCCACGCACATTCGCCAAGAACCGTCTTTTTTAGGAGCAAGCAAGACGGGGACAGTGCAAGGACTAAGACTAGGTCTGATATGATCCTTGAGTAAAAGTTCATTCACTTGATAATGTAAAATTTGATACTCCTTGGGGCTCATTCTATAATGTGGCAAATGTGGTAAAGAAGAGCCAAGGTGAAAATCTATGCAATGCTGAATGTCTCGTAAGGGTGGTAAGCCCGTAGGGTCTTTAGTTAGATCAGCAAAGTCTTTTAGGAGTTGTTGAATGATGGGGTGGTGAGGAGTAGGTTGAGGTAAGGAAGCGTCCCCCTTTAACTACCAAGGCACATACCATAGGATCACCTTTTCTCTAAAAAGATTTTCCCATTGATTATGAAAAATAGCTGTTTAGGAGCAGGAGATGTATCTTTCTTGGACTTAACATCCATATTGGAAAGGAGGAGAACAATTTTCTTGCATATCCACGTAAATTCGTAAGTATTGTCATGACCTCTATATAATGCTTGGAGGTCATATTGCCGAGGGCGTCCCAACAAAATGTGGCAAGCATCCATATCCAATACATCACATATAACTTGATCCTTATATTGATTACCAATGGATAAAGGTATGGTGCAAACAGAATTTATTTGCGCCTCACCCCCTTTTCGGATCCAAGAGACCTTATAAGGGTTAGGGTGAGGATCAACCTTGAGATTTAAAGCTGTCACCAACCTTTGTGAAACCATATTCTCACAACTACCACTGTCTATGATCACGTTGCAAATTTTCCCATTTACAGTGCAACGAGTTTGAAAAAGGGAATGTCGTTGATTAACATTTTCTACCTTTGGAGCAAGGAGAACTCTTTGAAGGACACAGTTAATAGGTTCGCCATTATCAGGTTGAACATAGGCAGTATCGTCCTCATCAAGAAGTTCTGGTTCTTGATCATCTTGATCGTCCTCATCAACTAATGCCAAGGCCCGTCGTTGAGGGCATTCGTTGGACAGATGGCCCAACTGCCCACATCTAAAGCATTTCCCAATAGTAGGTCTAGTATATTGATTATTACCTCGTTTAGTTGTAGAATCCGTAGGTTTGGGAAGAGGCACAGCTTTAGGAGCATTATCGATCTTTAAAGCAGTAGAGGTTGAAGGACCACCCAAAGTTAAAGATTTGTTAGTATCCATACCTGATGTCTTAGTAAGATGTTGTTTGTCCCAAGTAGCTGGTCGAAAAGGAGGCTTCAACCGTTTCCTTTCTAGCTTTGCTTCAACTTTGGTAGCCATAGAAATAGCTTCAGTAAGTAATCCAATTGGCTGGGTATCCATCTGATCTTGGATATCCTCATGCAATCCCTCAAGAAAGCGTGCAATTTTATAGTCTTCATTTTCAGCCAAGTTGGTGCAAGCGCCAGGCGGTGAAACTCCTCAGTATAGTCAGCGACGGTTTTACTGCCTTAACGACATTGCTGATACTGCGATATAACATCTGCTCGAAATTGGTCGGTAGAAAACGCTCGTGCATAAGGCGCAACATGCGGGGCCAGCTTCGAATGGGGCGCTTGCCAAGGCGCCGGCAGTTGATGTCAAGTTGCTCCCACCAAGCCGAGGCACCCGATTGTAAACAGAAAGCCACCAACTTAACATTCTTATCCTCTGGTGTTCCCGTGTAATCAAAAAAATTCTCAACATTCTTGACCCAGTCCAAGAATGCTTCTACGTTCATTTTACCATTGAACGTAGGTAAATCAATCTTCATATGGAAATCAGTTTGGACCCCTCCCCTATTCTGACGTGCTCCATGATCGAAACGGGGATTCTCACGAAAAAAGCCATCCTCCCCTTCTGAAGAATCTGAATCTTGGACTCTCAATTGCAAATCCTGACCCCTACGACCGTACCCATCCATTTTTCTTGCACAATCAGGAGTTGGTGATCTGTTTCTTGGTCTTTCTTGGAGCTGTCCTCCCTGATTTGCGTGCCTTGATTCCTCAAGTCCATTTGCAAGCGTTCTTGCTCCACGGTGATCAACTCTAGCTGTCGTCCAACATTCTCTAGTAGTTCATGTATACTACGGACGTTCGTCCTAACTTCTCCCAGTGAATCTTCCACAAGCATCAAGTGACTAGTGGTTGTTTTTGGAGATAAAATTTGTTCTGCCGAAGGGTCTCCTGCAAGTCCCTTCCCGGAAGCCTCTGTGTTCTTCCCCATTATCAGGTCTCCCAACTCGTTTAGAGTGCTCTGATGCCAAATTTGGTGTAGACCAAGAAGAAAGAAAATTCTGAAATTTCTTATTACCCCAAACAGAGAGGCGAGGTGCCTTTTATAAGCTGGCAGCCCAAATAACAACTAACTAATTCTTTAACAGATGGTTTTAAAGGTAAATGGCTAACGATTATGAAACGGCAACTAAGAGTTACATCAGCTCCCCTATCTCTCCAAAATACCTTCGGACTATGCTAAGTCTTAAGACAAAAGATATCCTCCTTCCCACAATTCTTACTTAAATACTAATACCATTCTTGGACCGGACGATGTCATCCTATTAACTATTAATAATCAAGCTCCTTGACTATACTTGACTAGTAGACTTAACAATGAAATCTGACTCTTAGCCTTCCTCTTCAACGTGACTTGTAGCCTTCTCTTTCAATCCACGTCCAAATCCTTGTAGTGCATTTCCTCCTCAATTAATATTGATAGCCACTTGTTGGGCCTTGTGCTAATTTCTAAGCCCACAAGAGAATATTAAATTATTAATAAAAAATTAAGGGTGCATTTGGTTTTTTCTTTTTTTAGTATAACATGTGGGGGCGGGGATTCGAACTCACAACCTTTTGGTCAGTGATCTAGAAACAAAAATTTGAATACAAGGGTTTAATGAAAAACAAAGTTGTATTTCATATCTTCATTGTTTTTTAAGATGTATTTGGTAGTTGATTTAGAATCTGAAAATACTAAAAACCATGTAAATATTGTTTAAAAAATGTTCTCTTTTTAGTCGTAGAATCCAAATACAATCTAAAAACTGTTCAAAAAAATAAACCCACCAGAAATTTCTACGATCCAAAAACTGTTTTAAAAAAGAAACTCACCAAACAGAAATTCACTGGATTTATTTGATTTAGTAAATGTGAAAAAAAAAAACTGAATCTAGGTAAGATAGCAAATTGTAATTGATTAGCTTAGGCTTTTCGATTTAATGGTAGTTTAACAACCTATTGCCTTCTACTTCCAATTGCAGGAAGCTCGCAGTAAATTTAGTGTTGATATTGAGCCTGAGAGTGCATTATCTATTGACCCACCAGAAGGGTATCTTAGTCCAGAAGGATTTGCTAATCTTCATTTTAGGAGATCCTCTCCTGCAGCTTCACTTGGAAGAATAAGTTGCAAGGTACTGACCCCATAAAGGATTTGGCAACATGAGATTCTTTGCCTTGTGAATCTGAATCCAGTATTCTTCAGATTCGCAGAAGAGTCGATTAATGTGTGTTTTGGTTTTTCTGGTTAAAAAGTGAGTTCAATTTTTGCTTACAGGTTTACTATTGCAAGGAAGATGAGGTGTGTCTATATAAATCACTGTTGTTTGAGGTACCCTTTCGTGAGGAATTGTCAGAAACTAGCCAGGCCAAAATCACGCTCGCCTTTGAAGTGAAGCCAAATACTTCAACAAGCAGCTTGCCACTATAATACTCTAGTAACACATGAATATATATATATAAAAGCAGTCTTTCATTGCTTGGTTTGATTACTATAAAGTAAAAGTATCATTTTTTGGTGATCCTCAGAAGAAGATTGAAAAAAAAAAAAACAATTGCTATGACAGCATTTGATAAATATAATTAAATAAAAATTACATTTGCTTGAAGCAAACATTTTGATTGATACGAAGAAGCTTTATTTATTTATTTTTTTTAACCATAGTTTATCAGGAAGATTGAACTGAATACTATTAAGTTCAGTTCCAAACCCTTGCCATGAAGGTACTTGGGATTGACGAAGCTTTACAAGAAATTAGTGGGGTGGGCCATGAGCATAATGCAAGATACTTGGCCTCGACCACCTCATTAAAAAAAAAAGATCTCTTTATAATTTCTTGACATGTACATTTTCATTGTACAAGAGAGTATCAATGATTCAACTAAGGGAGATGCAAAAAGGGGAGGGGGACAGTTGGTAAGATTAATTGCTTCTTGTCCCAAACTGTTGAAATCGGTGAGTTTTCAGTTGGATGTCATGTTCCTCAAACAATCATATAATGCCTGTTAGATCTGGACAATTCAATTGTTGCTTTTTTGTTTTCTATCTATTACATCAAAATTTTGAACACCAGACAGAATTTTTCTTATGACTTGACATCAGGTGCCTTCCAGTCGTGCATGTGAATCTTAGTTGCGGTTAGGCGATCTGTCATCATCACGGTTCGAGTAGCGGGAACATCTCGTCGTCGTTATGTTTTAAAGTCCAAGTAAGTTGCTGAATTTTCTTATAAAATTTGCACGTACAGTGCTCACTTATTAATTAGTTGCACATGGATAATGTTGTGTATCATTTCAGATCTGTTTAGAATTCTGTTCTAATGCCAAGTGACAGATTAGCCTTTTCATATAATTGATTACAGTATAAAAAAAGACATCTTTAGACTAACCATGTGGAAGGAATGCATATGTTTAATCAAAACAATCTCTTCAGATATGATAGTACACAAAGATGACAGCTTTTTTCCAATCTATCTCCATGTTCATCTTCTTGCTGACATTGAATCTGAATTTTTCGTGCAAAGAACCGTATCGCCGCTGGTTGAATGCTTCTTTTTCTTTTTTCTTTTTTCTTTTTTTTTAATGTATTTCTTCATGCTTGTCCTTTACCATTCAAGATTCTTATTAGTTTTTTATTCATGTTTTCGAAACTGTTTTCAAGAACTACGATCAGATGGCTTGTAAAGGGTAGTCTTTTAAAAGAAAAAAAAAAAGCTTCATTTGTTTTAAAAAACCATCTCATCCATTAAAGCACACTAAAGAAAAACACGAAAATAAATTAAGAAAAGTTAATTCAAACATGCCTTCTGTTATAAAAAGTAGTAGAAAATTGTATGGTTAAATTAAAGTTTTCTGTGAACTTTCAATTTTGTATCCAATAGGACTTTAAACTTTAAGTGTCGAATACGTCTCTGAACTTCAATTTTATGTCCCAATAGGTTTCGTTCAACATTTTAAAAATTCACCGACATGTTATATACAAAATTGAACTTTGTGTCTAATAAGACCCTAACCTTTAATACAGGAGATTTGGAACTAAACGGTAAAGTTTTGCTGTGCAGAAACTGGTTTCAGCAGGGTTCGACAACAGAAAACCAAAGCAGGTAACAATTGCCAAAAAAGTTTGGCGTTTCTTCAGGTTAGATATCACTGGTACGTTAGAATGAATGAAAAACATTCAAATTTTAGGGCCAAATCCGTGACATATGAAACAAAGAAATGGTTTACTTGTCAACTTCATATCAATTATTAGGAAATGAGAGACATATTATTATTATTATATTCTAAATGTGTGAGAGAAGCCATTAATTAAATTCATTAACCCATGTTAGGGGGCAATGGAGCAGAACCCAATCATATGCTTTTTCTTAAAAACTATTGTTTCGGGCTGTCTTGTTCAATAATCACAGGTTTAAAATATATATATTTTTAATTATTAATTAAGGTTACCAAATAGTTTAAGATTTAAATACCTCATTGAAGAGCTCAAAGGCTTTATCAGATGAAAATTATTGATGTATTTTGGTAATGGATAAGCATGAATCTCTGGTTTGGTGAATTCTATAGGATTAGTTTATTCAACTTTTTCCCATTTGATCAAAACAATCTGAGTTGAAAAAAGCAAATGGAGGAGAATTGTTATAATATTTGTAAGACTTTTCAATTCCTTTCTCTTGTCATTAAGATTATTAAGATGATAATGATGATGATCTAAAATGTGATATAAAATTCTATGTTGGTTATTTTGGAGTTTGATCATTCTTGTTTATTGCTCATTGTTTTTCATTTTCAATTTTTCAGAACAAAAGTGTGGTAACGGTTCCTATTTTTCATTTCTTATTTTTAAGAAACCTTTCTAAAATTGTGTAGAAATTTTGAAAATAAACGAACCATGTTTCTCCTTGCTTATTTATATTCAGGTTTTTGTTTTTCAAAAGATAGATAAAGTATTATTTTCTTTTATTTTTAAAATGTATAATAAATATCAAAAATCAAATATAACATAAAAAAAAAGTTTGAATATTTATTTTGAAAACTTGAATTTATATAAAACTTTTTTTTTAATCTAAAATTTTAGACAAGTTCCCAAAAATGTTTTCGTTTCTTTTTTTCAATAAATAAAATAACAAATGACAGTTACCATTTCTTGATTAAAAAATAAGAAATAGAAAACAAGAAACCAGACATTACGAGATAGGCTCTAAGTTTTACATCAGTTTTATTTTTCAAATATTTTAATGTACATACGTATGTAAAAATTTGTAGGATCAATGGATCGGTCGTTTGGAATAAGCAAATCAATTAATATATAAGTGTGGAAATTCAAATCTTAAACTTTTTAGTTGATGACGTATGTCTTAATCAGTTGACTTTTTTTTTTTTTTTTGAAAATCATTGTACATAGTCTTAGTAAATGCCAAAAGAAAAAATTAATGAAAATAGAGGTAATTTGGTAGTAGGTGAGGGTTGTCTGAGGGAAGGGAGCAAATGAATTAGGGATTTGGTTGAAGGCAGAGAGGGCACAAACTCCCAAATTTCTTTTTTTTTTTTTTCTTCCTCAATTATGTCTTGAGATTTGTAATATTCAATTCTCCTTGTTAATATCATATGATGCATTTCTTCAGTTCTTTATTTCTTTTTCACACTGTGGAAATATTTGTTCAATTTCATTGAATTTGACCTGCAATTTTTTTTACTTCTTAAAAAAAAAAATATATTCTCATCTGTGCATGATAGAATTCAAAAACAAAGTTTTGCTATGAAATTAGTTTAGGCTTCAAATAAAACTGACACTAAAATTTGTTTATGGTCAATCTTATACATTTAACTTGCTGCCAATATATATATATATATATATATATATAATATTTTTATATACAAATTTATAAATACAAATGTATTTACACAAAATGGGGCGAAAATAGTATTGTAGGAGTTTGAACTCAACTTAATACCCTGGGTGGGATACCAAATTAAATCATGGTTATGTCTAAAAATTTAAACTAATGAGCTAAGGTAAATTTAATCTTTCCAATATAATTTTCTATCACATTGTTTGTGAATATTTTTTTCACTGACAAACATAATCAATTTGAGAATTACATTCTAACGTATATATAATTAAAAGTTTTATTTTCATAAAAAATTAATTTAAAATTTTAGAGAATGAGTAACAATAAATGGTTACCAATTATATATGGAAAGAAAATGCTATATAAGATTTTTTTTTTTTTAATAAAAAAGTAGAATGTAGGATGTGAAAAAAGGATGGCCAAGTAATGGTGGGTGAATAAAGGGTGAAAAGATTGCACTAAATATGCAAAATGTGGATGAAAACATGGCCACACCCCAAAAACAGGAATTTTGTCTCAAAAATCTAAATTGGTGGATCAAAAAAGAACAAAAATCATTGAATTCTAATGCGATTAGAACATGCCCTTTTTTCTTTTTTAATTTGCTTTTCTTGTGTCTTTTATCCTTTGTATTTTGATGCCTCAATCTATTAAATATTAATAATTGCATAAACTTTGGAAGCTTGCTTTTCATTCATTTTCACCTTGGAAGTTTTTTTTTCCTCTCTTTTTTGTCTTTTAAATTCTTTATCGAGATGGGGTAGGCTTGGCTCTCGACTAGATCTCACAAAATGGATCAAAATCCCTTTGAAAATCCCACGAGGATAGAAAGCCATTTTAAGATGAAGGAAAAGCCAAGGTATCAACAGACTAAACTCGAGACTAATCAACAAGTCAGAGGACCAATCATCAAAGAAGATCGACAAGCTCGATGACGATCATCAAAGAAGACCAACAAGCCAAAGACAATCATTATCAACAAAGAATTCAAGAGAAGAACCAAAGGATAAATATTAGATATTATTATATTCATTATACGAATATCAATAAAAATTATATTTTAAATTCCACGAAACAAATTTCTCCAGAAATCTCGTGTGAACAAATTCGTCTTAATCGTTAAGAAAAATAGATATATCACATTTACTAGTTTAAATTGATTTGGGTTTCTAAAATTATTAGGTTATTTTTATTTTGTTATTAGATTTTCAAAAGGTCTGTTTTAGGAACTAAGCTTTCAACAGTTATATTTTGTACCTTAAGCTTTTCAAAAATAATTATTTTAGATTTTTTATTTCATTTATCGTTAATTAACGTATTGAGCAGGCATGTATTTGAGCAACATAAATTGGTAGAAGCAAATATTCAGCGAGTATAAATTAAGAGGCAAAATAGTAGTAACGACCAAAATAATTGTTTTTATGGAAGTTTAGGGACTCAAAAGTAATTAACATTTTGCTAGTTCAAACATAAATGATGTTATTTTAACAATGTTGAAAGATTAAAATGTATATTTTGAACCAACATGAGCATAGTTTAATGATAATTGACATATATTCCTACTCTCGAAGTCGAAGATTCGATCTCCCATATTCTCAAATTGTTGTACTTAAAAAAGAGAAAAAAAAAGTATATTTTGAAAGTTTAAAGACCAAATAAAAATAAACGACATTCATGTATTATGATGGTTTCTCTTTTTTTTTTTTTTTTACTTAAAAAAGATTGGATTTCTTTTTAGCAAAACCATAATGGGATTAAACCCATATTTATTTTAATTTTTTGATACTAAACATATATCATATCTCCATATATCTTGTTATAAAATTAACCACTTGCCCATGTTATGGCCAACTTTTTGGTAAACATAATTAGCAACCACGCCTAATCTTAATTATAGTTCTAACTTGTTAAGGTAAATATCATCCGGTAAAAGGTCAATATCTACTTATTTAACTTCTAAACTGGATTTTGAAGTATCAATTTTTAAAAATTATCTTTTCATATTACATATGTATGTACCAAATAAAGTAAAAGAGATTTGAACCTTAGAGGGAAGATTTTAACTAACTATTTATATAATTTAAAAGAGAGAAGAAAAAATAATAATAAATGTCTATTTCAACTCGTACAAATTTAGTATGTGACAAGAAAATTTCTTAGTACTATATAGTAACAAATTTTATATACTATTATTTTTTTTTCTAACCACACAATCGAAATTTATTCTTAATTGATTTAAGCATAATTTAAATGGTTGTTATTTAGTTGCCTTATCTTTTAAGTCGCGGGTTCTATTTTCTCTCTTATTAAATGCAATATTTTTTTTGGATAAAATATATTTTTGGTGTTTGACGCGTGGACTTGATTTTTATTTGGTCTTAGTTAGAAAAACTATTATTTTTGGTCCATAAAATTTAAATTAGTCTCTACTTAGTTCTTAAAGTTTTGTTGTTGAAGTTTGAATTTAATTTCTAATTGGTTTCTAAAGTTTGAATTTTGTTTTTAATTGATCCCAGATTAAGTTAATAGTTAGCTGACTGTTAATTGTCACATCATCATTCTGCTAAGTCAGTTAATGGTTAACTCAACTTAGGGATCGATTAGAAACTAAACTCAAACTTCAGGACCAAATATATCATTATTAAAACTTAAGGACCAAATAAAAACTAAATTTAAATCTCAAGTATCAAGAGTGATGATTTTTTTAATTCAGGTACCAAATTGAAACCAAGTCCACGGACCAAAAATATATTTGAGGTTATTTTTTCTTAAGGAAATGGTAATTTATAACCGATTAAATAAAGTTGAAAAAAAATACACTTCTGATCTTGGATTTTGACTTTCAAGTTTCATTTTGGTACATGAAATTTTAGAAAAATTTTGACTTTTCTTATTGAAGAATTGATACTACTGAATATAAGTAAAAGTAGTAATGATAAATTTCCCTCACATGACTTGGTATTTTTCTCTTTAAATATTTTTTTAGTTTTTATATTTTAATCTCGACTTTAGTTGATTTTGATTTATAAACCTTTAAAATATTTACTTTGGTTCAAGTACTTTAAACTTTTGTTTTCGTATTTTTTAAATATCTACTTCAGCTCTTGTACTTTTAAAGAGTGACCAAGTTCGTCTTTATAATATAATAGGGACCAAAATGAACAGGGATAAAAGTAGACTATTTCGGTCCCTATTATAGAGACCAACTTATATTTTTCAATGTACAATATGCGTTTCGAAAGTAGAAGAATCCAAATGAATAAAATTTAAAAGGATAAAAAAATGTTTTAGCCCCTGTTTCCAAATGGAATGTTTTGGAAATAGGGAAAAAAAGAACAAAACGATAAAAAAAAAGTATTCAAACTTTTTTGCCCTTTTAAATTTCTACTACAAAATTCAAAAAATATGTTTTACATGGGACAAGATAGAAGATATATATATATATATATATATATATATATATATTTATTTATTTATTTAAGTTGAATAGTCAAAAGTGTCAACATCCACTGCAAATTGAAGATAATTTGACAAAAAAGAAATAAAAAAGGAAAATGAAGCTCCAATCTTCACATGTGGGACACATTTAAATTGCTTTTTCTCACATAAAGTTGAAATTAAGATAGAATTAAAAAGAAAAAACACCAAATTCCACCAAATAAATTACTAAGCCAATACTAATTAGCTGTGCCCTTATCTCTTTTTTTGGAAACAAAGCTTAATTTTGGTTTGTTTGGTTGAAGTAATTAATCTTTTGATTATTATTGATTGGTACATGTCTTAGTTTCCAAGTAATTATTTGATTGAACCCTTTATCCACTATGCTAAAGAAAAAAAGGAAATAAAATTTTCCTTTTTTTTTCTTTAGCTATATATGAATTTTAAGTCAATGTAAAGATATTAGATTTTTATATAGAGTAATTTGTCCTCTCATTTTTTTATTTGAAGAATGGATAATGTGGTTCCAACTTGCAAATCTAAAGATTATAATAAAAATAATGACAATTTATAAAAGTTAAAGGAGATTTTGAACTAATCAAAAATAGAATACACTCTTTTATATTTGAAAGAGACTTTAAAATGAAAACAAAAATAAAACAAACTATTCCCTCTACTTTTTAGGTCATTGGCTCAACTATAAAATAAAATAATTTCTTCTTTTTTTTTATCACAATTTCAACATCATATTATATTCAAAAAAAATTCTTGAAATTTGTATTAAAGGATTTTATGTGGCATAGAATTTGCCTTAAAAAAATTTTGAACTTTAAAAAAATACTTATTCTGTTATTTACACCTTCGAAATATTTTTTAATCTCTAAACTTAAAATGTTTATTCTATCTTGCTATTACACCACCACTTAATATTTGTTTGAACGATATACCCATACGTCCAAATATACAAACAAAACATTAACGAACCATATTTATATTAACAAATTTTAACATATATTTTTTTATGAAATATGATTTAGCTAAAGAATTTTAATATATCACAGGTAAGAGTGAAAATTTTAAAACATCAAAGACAAAAGACCAAGTTGAGTGAAATCTATTTATAGCTAAAGAAAAAAAAATTGTACCTTTGTTTAGAAAAAAAACCTCTATCATTTTAAAAGTTCGATACTACAATTCAACTTTTCATAAACGTTTCAAAATAACCTTTAACCAAACATGAGTTTATAGTTTGAACATAAATCTAGAATGACGTGACGATTAACATCTTAATTTTATTGTCATTGTCTATCAATTTTACCCTTTTAAAAAGGATAGCTTTTTTTTTCAAGCTTAATCCAAATAAGCTTCTACATTAATTACTAGTCATTTTAGATTCTTCAACATTAACTCTTCATTCGTAATATTAATGGGATGTTTGTTCAAAAGATATTTTTGAAACGTTTACGAATCAAATGTAGTATTGAAAATTTTGAAAGAAAGTAATATTTTTTAAATAAAGTTTAAAGGTTTTTTTTTGTTTTTTGTAATTTAGGGCATTAATATCTATTCATTTACTTTTATATTGACCTTAGACACTATTATATTATAGACTATGGTATTATGTTACGATCAAATTAATTAGAAAATAAGAAACAAAAGATAAAAAAGAAAAAAAAGAAAAAAAAAAGGATAAAGATTATGAAATAAAGAGGAAAACAAATTGGTGTGATTAAGATGAGGCCGCGTGGTTGCTTCTGGTTGCTTTAAAAATTAGCCTCCCTCTCCCACTCCTCCTCAAAACCCTCTCTCTCTCTCTCTCTCTCTCTCTCTCTCTCTCTCCCCTCCATTGCCACCGCTTCTAAGCTCCAACAAAACTCCGTCTACTTCTTTCTCTTCCATATTATCAAACCTCATTCTCGGCTCTGAGTCAATTCCCTCAAAGAAAGGTATCAGATATTTTGCAATTCCTGAATTTATTTGTGTTAGTTGTGTATGTATATGTCGTTCACCTCTTTGTTTATGACTATGATCTAGTTTCTTGATTTTCCATGTTCGTTTGATTCGTCGAGTTTTTTAAAAGTTTGTGGAATGGAAACTACTGAGCTTTTTGCGGATGGAGATTCTCGCTTTCTCTCGGTGGAAATTGAATTTCGTTTCCCATTAGCATTACGGAGATTAAAAAAATCACCGGTCCGATCCGGAATTTAATTTTTCCTCCCGATAGGCTTGATTTGTGTCTGTTCGTCAAGTTCTAGCTTCATCTAATTTTTTTTCTTTTGTTTTTTGTTTCTTTTGTTGATTTGATTTGCAGATTGTTTAATCTTCGGCTTACCGAACGGAAAATCTTGACGGCGTGTGTACTTGTGCTCGTGTATTGCTCGATTGATTTCTTGAGATGGATGCGATTGTTTCTAACCTTGAAGAGCCAAGGAATTCTGATTTGCTGGAGCAGCGGCCGAGTAAACGCCGAAAAATCGAATCGGAGAATGAAGCGGTGCTGATTCGCGGCGCCGAATCGACGGATGCGAGAAGACGGTGGAGAACAGAGTCGGAGCAGCAGATTTACTCTTTGAAACTAGTCGAGGCTCTCCAGCGAGTATGTAAAAAATCCGCTTCTCCGCCGGCGAGATCTTCGATTGACGGACGAAAAGTCCGCGAGACGGCGGACCGAGTCCTCGCCGTCGCCGCTAAAGGCAAAACTCGGTGGAGCAGAGCGATCCTGACAAGTCGACTCGATCTCAAACTCAAGAAGCAGAGGAAGGCGAAATCGGCCGTATCCGGCGGCTGTAGCCGGCCGAAGAGGTGGAAAATTAGGTACGAGACAAGGAAATTACCGGCGGTGCAGACGAAGGTTCGAACTCTCGGCCGTCTGGTTCCCGGCTGCCGGAAAATCCCGTTCCTGAACCTCCTCGAAGAAGCTACAGATTACGTCGCTGCTCTACAGATGCAGGTCCGCGCCATGACAGCCGTCGCCGAGCTTCTCGCCGGCGCGCCGGCTGATCGTCAAAGCTTCAGAACGAACTCATAGAAGCTAGTCCAGGGCTTGTAATGCCAGGTGTTTTTTTTTTATTTTCTTTTTGTTTTTTTCTTCACGAATATTATTCATGTATTGTTATGAAATATTTTATTGTACACATTTTTCTTTTAGACTTTTAATCTTCAACTTTTTTTTTATCAATTTCTTGATTGAAAACTTCTAAGTAATTCTTTTTTATTCTCCTAATATAATAAAGGTAGAGAGAGGACCCCCCGGTGAAATTAGTGAATTAGGGTTTATGTACGAAAACAAATTTGTTCGAAAAAAAATTTATTAATATTTTATGTTTATTTATTTTGATAAAATTATGTTTTTTTTTGTAATGTATCTGAAGTCGTCATTAAGTTAACATAGAAAGAACAAAAGATTTATTTCTTTTTCTATCTTCGAAATAAAGCTAACCCATCGAAATAATTAAAATTTTGAAAATGCAAAGACAGTTTTCGTGTTTATTAATAGAAAATAAAAATAGTCACGAAACAAACTCTTTGAATTTTGTTTTCATTTCAAATTATACTTTATTTAAGATTTTAATGAGGGAAAAAATGGGAAATGGGAAAATGGTTAGAAGAATGTTAAAAGAGGTAAAAGCATTGAAGCAAACTTTGGCCTATGATTTGGATAACAATAATGAGGAGTTTTTAAAAGATAATGTATATTAAAAAAAGTTACAATAATGGAATAACTTTGAAATTATTTTTAAAAGCGGGTAGCTTAATTGCTTACCATGAATACGATTAAGTGTAAATCATATACATCAATTACTATTTTCAATTAAATCATGCAGGGTGCTAATTCAAAGTACATTGTATCTATATGATGTGATTTACGTGCTGACTCGCCTGTACAATTCACACCATACGTGGCGTTTTCTTCTTAGGCATGTAAAAAAGGAATAAATAAATCAATCAAATTTCAAGAGACTTCATGGGCATATAATTTGTAAACTATGAAACAAATGTTCGAATGATTAGGTTAAGTAGTCTTTTCACTCGAGGCATTAGCATAGTGACTCGCCTTCCTCCTTCCTCTTCTTAGTCCAATGTCAAATATATATGAGTATGGATTAATAGGCATTAACAAAGCGAGTATAGTTGAAGTTGTGAGTTTAAAACCCACCTCACATGTTATACTGAAAAAAATTATCATTTTTTCGTTATTGTCAGGTTGATTGATAATCAATCATATCAAATGAATAAAAAAAAAACGTTTTTTTTACTTTATTATTTTCTTAAATTTCTTTTTTTCATGGATTCAATTACCATATTTTTTCAAACTGATATACACCTAATTTTTTAGTTTCTTATTTAATTTACATTTTTTTAAACTACATTTTTTTTATATATTTTTTTAAATTACATTATTTACTGCATTATCTTTTATATATTCACTATATTATAGTTTTTACCTTTTCAAACAATATAGAAATCTAAATTATATTTTGAGCTTTCAATTATACACTTTATAATTTTTTAGAGTATTGTTAAAGGATTAAACAAAAGCATGAACGGGCAACTACATATTTATTTAATTTAATGCCTTGAATTGATCCATACATATAAGTCGAAGTTATTAAAAAAATAACATATAAGTCGAACTATATTTCTATCTTCTTCTTTCTTCTTCTTATTTTTTTAATAATTCGAACTATATTTCTATATAACGAAGTCAATTCAAACAATTAAAAAGTTTAAAATTATATTTGGAACTTTTAAATGTTTAAAATAAAATTTAAAATAGTTTTAGGTAAATCTCAGTTTAGTCCAGAATATTTAAGATTATTTTATTTTGATATATGATTTTTCAAAAGTTCTATTTTTTTTTCTAAATTTTCAAATTTATTCTACTTTGCTCCTCATCTTTCAAAAATCTATCTTAGCCAATAAACTTTTAAAATATAACCATTTTAGTTTTTGTTATTTTTCATCATTAATAGTTCAACAAATAGATAAACATAGTTATATATATTGTATATTAACATGTCGATGTAGACATGTATTGGATCCATATAAATAAGTCGAGGTGAATATTTAGCAGCAAAATAAAAACAATGACCAAATAGTTATTCTTTTAAAATCTAAGAGCTAAATTAGATATTTTGAGAGCTTTTAAACCTTATTGAGTTGACGAATTAAAATAAACATTTAGAATATTTAGAAACTTAAAAAAAAAAATAACTCATTCGATAAAATGTTCTAGAGAAAAGGAAACTAAAAACAAAATAAATCTAGTTTAGGTACCTAACTATAATTTTTTTTAGTACAATATGGGGTGAGGATCAAACTCATGAGCTTGGAGATATATATGTCAATTATCAGTAAGCTATGCTCAACAGATACCCAATTATAGTTAAGATTAGTTAAGATACATAAAAACAACTTAGCAATTAAGATACTTATTTCCCTTTGAAGTCGAAGGTTTAAATCTTTACTTTGTACTAATAAATAGTTAAATTATACAAAATTCTCCTAAATTATAAGATAGGCTTCAATAATACCTCTAAACTTTCAAAATTCTCACTTTTACTCTTAAACACTAAATTTGTTTCAAAACTACTCTTTCATCAAATTTTCCATTTAAATAAAGCTAGAAAAGTGATACGGTGGCGACTTATAAAATAGTTGTACACGTGGCAAATTTAAAGTTTAAATTTTGAAACAAATAATTGATGGGTATTTTGTATAAAACATAATTATATGAAATAGGAATGCCATTGATTTTTATTTTTTTTTTATCCAATGAGATTTTTTTAAGGGCAACTTTGTTGGAAAATGAGTGATAGGGAAAATGTCAGTGAATCTTGAAATTTTGAAAGTTGGGGATGAGTTTGGATGGGTGAAATAGTAAATACCCATAAATATGGGATGTACCAATCATGTGGGTGTAAGGGCCAAAGAGCAAAATAATTGAAGGTATCAATGTTTCATTGTCTTCTTGCATTATTATTAAATACTCCTCTCTCTCTCTCTCTCCCTCTCATTTAATGCTCTAACTTACTAAATTCTTGTATACTTACTAAATTCAGTGAACTAGCTAATTCTAAATTAGAATTTTGAAAATACATTTTTCTTAACAATGATGAAGATTCAAACATCGAAATGGAGGATTTGCCCGCAATAAGCACAAATAGTGTTGAAGAGGGAGGTAAAGATCAAGTGTGTCATCTTTAAACCTTTCAGAATTGTAATGAGTTAAAAATTAAAATTTTAACCTTTGATTTTTATGGAGGTACATAAGTAATGTCTTAATCAGTTGAGTCATGCATATCTCGACTAGTTTTCTTTTTCGTTGAAGAAAAAATACAAACACCATATTGTTCCAAACATATCAATTATAACTACAATACATAAATATCTATTTTAATTACTAAATTTTAACGTTTGTTTCACTCTTGTTCATGAACGTTTAGCTGTTGTGTGGATTTGTTGTCAAAAACTTCAACTAATATTTTGTGGCACAACACTATCCATGACTAAAATATAACTCCTCCGACCATGATTCTCAGAAATAGGAAATGGGGTGGAGTCGGTGTTAAAAAATTCCTACAGGACAGGGAGGAAGAGTGCATCATCGACCATGTTCCACCTAATTATTATTCGATCAAAAGGTTTTGAGTTCAAATCTTCCCCCCACATGTTATTACTTATGTGGCAGAGAAAAAGAGATAGTATTATCATGTGTACATCATATATTAGTATGATTATCACCTAAAAGAATTTATGAGCCGTTTGTATAAAGTTTTTTCTACGTGAGCAAGAAACTAGTCCTCTTTTAAGAAAAAGGAAGAGAGCTGGAAGAACAAATATATCTCTTTACAAATTTTTGCATATGCTCGAGATACTTTTAATGTAGGGGAGATGTTGCAGCTTTTAGTTCATAGCCTACTATTTTCTTTTCTAAAAAAAGAAATGTTAAAAGAAAAGGGAGTTTCTCTTTTCAAAAAAAAAAAAAAAAAAAAAACCCCTCTCTCTCTCTCTTACTTTCACACATTTTTTTCCTTATGAATCTCAAAAGATAAGTATACTTGTCCGAGACAAATTATCACCTGTCAGAGACTATTTTTAGTCTATCACTAATAATATTTGTGTGTTTCGAGGGAATCTAAAATTCTCATGAAGTGGGCATCTAGATTTGTGTGTTTGTTTGACGAGAATATCATTTTTAAATATTTGGACATCTTAATACACAAGGCATTTAAGTAATTTTGAGATGTTCTTGCAACATGAATTTTTAAGATTTCCATGTTGATGGTATCTTCTTTTGACGTTGGAGAAAATTGTGTCATATTTGCAAATCTCTATAATTTTGTGCTGGATTTACTAATATGTGCAACACCCGTAAATAAGTATTTTAAAAGTTTATTGACCAAAATAGAATTTAAAAAAAAAAAGAAGAGTTTGGAAATTGAGAAGATGATGTTAAAGTTAGATGAGAAAAGGATGTATGAAAGACATTTATGGATTGGGTCATACATAGACATAGAGGCAGCTCTAATTTAAGTGAAATTAAATAACCAACACGTGCACATACGACGCCGTACAGTCTCAACTTTTCATTCTTTTAAACCCTAAACCCACCCCTCTCTCTTTTGCCTTCCAATTTCCCTTTTTTTCAATTTACTCCCTTCAAATGTTTCAATTTAGTCCCTTACATTTTAACATTCTTTTAGATTATATCCATGTTGGAGTTGGATTCAAATGTTTCAATTTAGTCCCTTACGTTTTAACATTCTTTTAGATTATACCCATGTTGAAGTTGGATTCAAATGTTTCAATTTAGTCCCTTACGTTTTAACATTCTTTTAGATTATACCCATGTTGAAGTTGGATTCAAATGTTTCAATTTAGTCCCTTACGTTTTAACATTCTTTTAGATTATACCCATGTTGAAATTGGATGTTAGATAAATTCACACGACATGATATATTTAGTGAGTATGAAAAAATTTTAAAAAGGGAGTTAGAATATCTAATAGAGAAAAGTTTCTACATTAATAGTTTTGAGTTTTCATCATCTTATTACTCCTCCCTTTGAGGTCAAAGATTCAAATCCCTTCTAAAAGAAAACGATGTTGGCTTGAGAACCTATTGAGTATATATAGATTTTGACGACAAATATCCAACTAGTTTTTTTTTTTTTTTTCCAGTTTGGTTCCTATGATTCAGTCAAACTTCACAATATGTTCCTACCTTTGCTATATTGGTACATTTTCTTACCTGACACTGAGTTGATATTTTCTATTTTACTAACTCTGGCAAGTGATTGAATTTAATGTTTATAGTTGAATAGAAACATAAGGAAATAGATTGGCATTCCGCAATTTGGGTGATAAAATTACAACAAACTTAAAATCATACAAATTAAATTGAAATTTTCAAAATTACAAGGACCAAATTGAATCCGAACTTGACAAAATTTGTAAAATAAGCATTTATATATATTTTTAAATGCTAGAATTTGACATACTTTTAGTGGTATTGCTGTGCTAAGATAAACTTGGGAGAGGTGGGCCCTTTCAGCTTTCTTTCATTGATTTCTCCATTTCTGCTGCTTCACATGTGCCCACGTGCTTCCACCTTTATACCTTTGAATGTTCTTTCTCAAGTCAAAACTATTTTCAATTTATTTTCTTAAATTCTAAATTCAATCCCTATTTACTCAATATTATATATCTATTTATTTCTTTTCACTTTAAAAAGTTTTAATTATTTTCTTTTTTCGAGCTAAATTCAAACATTTTGTCCATATTTTAAAGCCACATCAAATTTCCATTAGGTCATTAAATGAACGATAAAAGTTTTACGGTAAGATTCCATTTGATAACCATTTCATTTTTAATTTTATATTTATGAAAATTATGCTTGTTTGCTCTCTCTGCTTCCAACCTTTTCACTTCTCTTAAAAACACATTTGAACTCTTAGCCAAACTTCAAAACCAAAAATAAATTTTTAAAACATACTTTTTAGGTTTTTAAAATTTTGTCTAGATTTTGAAACGATTCTAAAGAGTTGGTAAAAAAAATACGTAGATGAAAAATTAGTATTTACAAGCTTAATTTCAAAAATGGTTATCAAACGAGACCTATAATTTCACTGCAGAGAATATTCACAGGAGTACTGCATATCATATTCGAGTTCCTTCTTATGGAAATATAAAATTCAATGAGAATTTGGTTCATCTCACACGTACGCGTCATGGGCATCCTGCTTTTCTTATGCTATATATATACCCGTATGTAACTATTGAGAGCGGGGACAATATACATATCGAAGCTCTAAAACTAAAACACAACCAACCAACCAAAATACGATTTGAACCAAAGAAATAACCCACGAGAACTTTGTTGAGAATGCAAACAAATCTTCTTAAGAAACACAAAATGGAAATACAAATTACAAACATATCTCAACTGTGCATGAGAACTCTCTATTTCTCTCTTTTTTTTTCATACTTGTTTTTTCTTTTTAGGCATGGAAAAAAAAAACAGAGGAGTCAGTTTGTTTGCAGGGTTAGAATGTCCTTAAATAACAACAATGGCTGTATTGGTGCAGCCTTTGGTGGGCTTCTTCTCATGATGTTGAAGCCAAGTGTGTTTGAACAAAGTTTTGACAATCTGTTAGGGTGAGAATTAGTTGGGAAATAGAAGGAAAAGGAAAAAAAAATAAGAAAGAAAAGGAAAACTGACAAAATGGAGGTATAGCTTTTGAGTTGTCAACAGTCCTATAAGCATACCATCAGGTCCCCCACACACAAAAATGTTCCATTTCGGATTTGCCCAAACATGTTCTTAAGGACAACATCAACTTTTTCTCACAAAAAAAGAATCAATACTTTCTTCATCTAACCATCTAATACCTCGACTGTTCATGAAATTCAACATCGACATAAGAGGTGAATTAATGCTTACACTATGTCATACCTATTAGAAGAAATCAACCAAAAAAATCATCAATAAACGCATAATATTAAAAACAAGAATTTTGAACTTATTTAAAAAGGGTGAAATGTTTTTTTTTCTAGTTAATTTAGATAATTTTTATGAATTTGTTCTTTTTATGAATTTTCTAGAAATTTTCATTGACATTGACATTTTATTGGTATTTCTATGATAACGACATTTAAATCCTTCCATCTAACATATTTTAGACTATATCTCAATTGATTAATGCATTAGTGACATCTCTAATGAGTTCTTCAACAAATGAAGTCACCGTTCCTCCTAAAATCAAGGACCTCTATGCTCTAACAATGATTTCAAGTGCACAATAATCTCAATATTTACATCCAATACCGTCAAAGAGTTATATCTTCAATTGTACAAAATAGATCCTGGGAAATCCAGGAAAGTTGTTCTTTCCATATTTTGAAACATTTTCTAAGCCAAGTTAATGCAAACCCCCCAACAAACATATGTTAAAGAATAGTTATTAAATGTCTATATAAATTCAAATTCATTCTTGTACACATTTATTGTGAGAGGAGGAAATAGGTGAGGTTGATTTCTATCCAAACCCAAAAGGGACTTATAACAAATCTTTTAAGAATAATATTTAGGTACTGACCTGTTGTACCCATCTTTATGTTGACTACCATTGAAAATTTGACGATTCGTTATTTTCTAAGAAGAATCTCTATTTTAGTACGTTTCATCAGTTTAATAATGGTCAACACAAGAGAGGTGTCACCGATGAGCACCTAAGTGTTTTCGTGGAGAAAATATATATGAAAGCAAAAAGGTAGATGGAAGGGTGTTCATGTGAGAGGTGAACATGGGACAGCAAAAGAAGAGTCCTATTCTGACAATTCACCTGAAAAATTTCTAGTTATCAACACATAATTGTAACAAGAGAAAAAGAGCAATAATTGGAGGGCATGGCCTGGTGGGTGGTGGGAACAAGAAAAAAGAATGAAACACAGACACAAAAAACTCAACAGCACAAGTGGTGGCTCAAACCTAATGGCCTCAATTATGGTGAAATCGTGTGCATCCATCCAACCAACCAACATCACCACTTCGCCTTCCTTCCCATGTAAAGACAAAACAGGAGGTTGACTATCAAACATCACACATTTTGTTCAATTGGGTGGGGCCCAATCATTGCCTTACACGTGGCCTTGCTGTGACAAGAGAAATGGGTGGGCCGTTGCCTTCTGATTCTTCTTTTTGGCCACTGTTTCAAATGGCAAGAAAAGGTTCAGAAGTGAACCCAAAATGGGTTGGGTGTTATGAAGTGGGTTAACAAGTTATATCAATCATACACAAGCCAAGCCCCTTCTGTGAAAATGTGCCCCTATGGAATGAGTTTTATGATTTTCACTGAATCTACAAAATAATAGTTCTAGAAAGAGCATACCTGAATTCGTCCTGTCATTCAGTTGATATGAAATTTGAACTCTCAGTTCACTTAAATTTAAGCTACATGCATAATCTTAAACCAACCAAACATGTATGCAGTTAGTAAATGAATAGTAACAATTACAAAACTGTAAAATGAGGATACGCTAGATTTAGTAACTGAAAATTTGTCCTAGAGTGTTTTACAAACTGAGGTCCAAGGATCAGCAAGCGATTCCATTCACTTCGTAAATCTAGTTAAACCATCAGGGCTTCATGGAGTCGGCTCGGGGCCTCCATAGTCCTAGCCTGTACTTGTGAATATACTTCAATATCAGCTTCCTCTGCCACAGACCATACATGAAAATTTAGGCCAACAAACAGCATTGTGAAGACATCAATCAAACCACTACTGTTCTAAACCAAATACAAGGTATCTACGAATTTTGCTCTTGCCAAAACTTGTATTACTCAACAATTACGACTGAGATTTGGTACCAGCTGTGAGGCATGTGATGACCCCCTGTTATAAAATGGATATAGGAAAAAAGGAGAGTGAAAGAGAACTAGAAGTTGAGAGAGATGGGAAACTCTCAGATTTGCCTATATGCTTGTAGTTCTCCGTACATTCTTGAATACTAACTGAGATATACAAGTATGGAAGCATTTTGATGCATTGCATCCAACCGGACACCTACAGTAATAAATAATTTTATACTAGACACATATTACCCAAGGGGATTGCATCTGATCCAGATTCGACAACAGTAGATGCCATTTGACTCAGACTAATAATTGCTAAATCCATGATATCCATGTTATTTTACTAATTCTTTTAAACATATTTTTGATGCTCGACAACAGTAGATGCCATTTGACTCAGACTAATAATTGCTAAATCCATGATATCCATGTTATTTTACTAATTCTTTTAAACATATTTTTGATGCCACAGGCGAAATATTAACTATATAATAACTTCTTGATATTTTTCTTTAAAAAAACTAAAGAATTAACTTGTTGTTAAGGATCTGAAATTTAATTAAATCTATTCCATTGTGAAAGTTATAATATCCATTTTTGTCTACTACTTGGTGTAAAAATGTGGCTCCTTTCAACAGTCATAGCTTGAACATTCTTTTGCCCAATTGGAGAAGTCATTTGTAATTTTGTTGGATAGACTTATCTTTTGTAAATTTCATACATCAATCAAATTGTTTCCTCTAAAAAAAGCAAACTTATAAAAGCTTGTTAATGAATTTTCAGCTCCATTCTATTATTTAAAATTCTTAGCATGCTTAAGGAAAGTATTCCAAATTTCAAATTTGAAAAGAGAGATTAATCCATGAACACCACATCTATATGAACATTAAATAATAGAGAAGGGCCAGGTTACACTTTAAGAGGATCATACAAGAATATAAATGTCTCTCCCATAACTTTTAACATAGCATGATATAAAGACAACTAGACGAAAATATTTTTTTTTTATAAGAAATCGAGCTTTCATTGAGGTAAAATGAAAGAATCTATAAGAGTATACAAAAAATAAGCCCGACAAAAGGAGACCATCGTATAAGGGACTCCAATCCAAAATAATAACACCAAACAAAAAGCCTGAGAAACCAAGACCCACAAAGAGGTATTAAATTTAACCTATCTCGAATTTCCTCCTAAGACCTCTCAACCCCTAAAAATTATATTATTCCTCTCAAGCCAAATACTCCAAAAAATAGCAAAAAAGCAAGTCTGCCACATCAGGATTCCTCTTCTAAAATCTAACCTATATATAGACAATAGTATTTAATATATATACTCTAGTAACTAGACAAAAAAATAACTGTCCTACTCTTCTAAAAAGAGTTCAGTAGAAATAATGAAAGGCATTAAAATAAAATACATTACAACAACTAGCCATCAGAAAATTAGCACCGAAAGAAGTTATAAGCAAAACAAAGAAGGATCACTTCTTGGTTATTAAAGTTGCTACCACTAAAAAAAGCTTATTTTTTGGCAATCAAACAGGTTTAAGTTTGCTTGCTAATCCATATCAATCACATGATGGTTTCCATGACTGTACTGTAGGAATATGTTTGACAGTTTAAGAACTGAAACGGCCAGGTTTTTGACTGTCTTTGCAAAAATAATCATTAGAATAAGAATAAGGTTGAGGAAATACTTACATCTTTGCATGGGATTCCAAGTTCTTTCAGCTTAAGTGTGCGAGTGACAAGCAACTTTTGGAAGTCGCCAATCTCTGATTCAAGTTTAGCCACATGTGACTCCACCCCATGCCCAACACCGTTTAAAAACTCTGGTATCCCGACCTTCACTAAAACATAAATGACAAAAATCAAGCACATATAATCTTATCTTGTCAATTCTAAATCCAGACATTTAATCCTAGCCACAACAAAAGCATAGCACACCAATGATGACCAACAAGTAGTAACAGATAAAGATATCAATACCAATGGGAAAATTAAGCTTTATATGGCTTCACCATACAGAAAGATAGTAATACTTTTCACAATCACATTTATTTCTCCCGCTTCCAATTAACAAATGGTGAATCATGCCCTGGCTTCTGTTTGGGTAATAAATTGGTCATTCAATGAAGAGATAACAAATAAACTCCATGTCTGTTTCTGTTCATGCTACCATTCAGTAAACCATGCATTCCCCCACTCCTTTTTTGGCTCACCGAACATACTTCAGGTCACTTTACTATCCATATTCCAGAAATCAAATTGAGAATAAGCTCAGCTCTTGGATCAATATGAGAGAGAAGTTTTTATCCTAATAAGATTGGAAGAAGAAAAAAAGAGCACTTACCAACATATGGGGTGGATTTAGAAAAGAATCTAGCATATAAAGGCGCCGAGTATGGTTGGAGTATTGACCTATTGTTGGAGAAAATCTGCCTCCATGCCATCCTTATCGCCATCTTATCGCTGTGCACAAGAAATCCATCAGTCTCTAATGATATACTTTTTTACTATGAAGGTCTCTAATGATATACATTTTTGTGGGTTCATTCTTTAATACTTCGAAGCTGTCGAAAGTAACATGCATTTAACAAACAATCTGTGCGAATGAATCATGGAAAAGATCCTACCATATTCAATGGCAAAGGAAGAAAAACAAATTGATGAAGTTAACAAACAAAATATGGTTCAATAGCCCACACTTAATTTAGCTTTCTCTTTTAATACCCACATGTAGTCAAACTGAAAACGGATCTCCAATTAATCCTCTACTCTAAAAAAACTAAAACCTCCAGCAAACGCTATCAATAACAGAATACTTATGCGCCCCACCAAACATCAACGGCTAATTTAAAGACAAAAGGTAAGAACTTTTGTAGCCTGAGAAAAAATCAGAGCTTCTCCCTGAAGCCAGCCATTGTGATTTCATTTCTGCTCAAGATATACTATACAATTGTTCTCTTCCTACTTTCCAATAGAAATGTGAATAAGATAATGGATTGAGATATAACTCAAATATGCAAATGCTTCCCCATTTTAACAAATTAGATTTGCAGTTAAATTCTTCATCCAAGCATAAAAAACAAAAAAATCAGTGCATAGTACAACACCGACTAAGTTGAAACAATATACGCACGAAATCTGTAACCACATACTCAAAGGATCAACTACCACACCACACTAGAAATTTGATAGTGGAGAATCGAGACTGCGAGGGAACTGAAACGAAGGGGAAGGAAGATTCGAACCGAAGCAGCGGGCAGCGGGCAGCGGTTTTTATGTTAAATTGGTCAGATAATATTTTCCAAATTTTAGATTAAATAACTTCTGCTTTTGTTCCCTAAAATTTGAGATTAATGCCCTTTTTAGCCCTACGATTTTATATATAATTTTAGTTCTTCTTTAAAATTTTAAATTTGTGTCTATTGAGTTCCTATGAAGATGTACCTAACAGATTTATTAACTTCTAATTTTATATATAGATATTTTAATTTCTAAATTTATTCGACACACTTGTTTAGAATTCTATAAGATACAAAATTCAAATTTATGTTGACAAATTGAGATATTACTCTCTATTTTTTCATTGATCGGAAAAGTAAAATATACAAAAACTATTCCACATTTGTCTGGAACTCAATAAGGAAATAGAATTGAAAAATAATAAATAATAAATACAAAAATAAACATAATATAATACGTATCACTCCGTCAAGTGGGTATGAATGTGAACTTGTTAAAAGGAAGATCGATTTGTTTTTTTCTCAATGCCTTAGAAAAAATGTCTGACAATTAGCCTGATGTTGAAACGTAAGATGGTGTAATTAGACCTTCTTTGATAGCATCCCGAACAAAGTGATAGTTAACTTTGACATGTTTGGTGCGTTTATGGAAAACTTGATTCTACGCTATGTGTAATGCAATCTGACTATTGCATGAAAGAGATATTGACTTGGTATAATACACTTCCAAATTCATAAGTAAATTATTCAACCATTTAAGTTCACATGTAATGGAAGCTATAGAACGACATTCTGCCTCCGCAAAAGAGCAAGCGACCATATGTTGCTTCTCAGTCTCCCACGACATTGATGAGTTTCAAAAAAAAAAAATCCAACCAATGAGTGATTGTCGGGTAAGAGGACAATCCGTCCAATCCAAATCATATCAACATGTCAAAGACAAATCACTATCGAAACGTAACAAAATACCCCGAAAATTTCTTTAAATAACGTACAACACGTAAAGCAGCATCCCATCATGTGTCGGCTCCTACATAAACTAAGAGAGAATATGGATCGAGTAAGTTAAGTTAGGAGTTAGGACGAGTGACAACCAAATAAATAAGATGTCCAGCTAAGCATCAATAGGACTCCGGATCTGAGAGATAAGAGCTTGTGGCACGCGCCAACTAATGATTATGTTCGAGAATAAATAAAATTGGTTTGACGCCCAACAAACCAACCTCCGAGATGATATAAAGTGCATATTTTTGTTAACATAAGTTTAAGTCCAAATTATTTGTAAGAAAATTTTTAAGAACACCAAGATCTTTCATATGAAAACACTCGCTTAAATATGCTTTAAAGTATGTAACCGCAACAGAATTATTGCTAGAAATAATCATTGACACACTAATAAATTGAGTCGTACGAATTCTTTAATGCAAGTGAATAAAGAATAATCATAATAAAATTGTAAAGAATCATACCCCCATTAAACCTACTTAATAAATGCTATATCATATTTTTATGAAAATATTTACTATCATACGAGTTTGAATTATTGTTAGATCAACGCAAAACATTTATTTATCTTTTAAAATTGGAGATCCCAATTTGTATACCTCATGTACTTTCTATTAAAAAAGTTTAGAAAATAGTTAGCTTCAAAAGTTTATCCAGTCAATTTTTCAACACTTTCTAAAAATGTAAATACCTCATATTTTTTTCAGCTAAAAAAACAAAAAAAGACTAAATTATCAATCATAATAACAGTAACAAGATTCTTATCGCATCAAATGATGTTCGAATTCATGAGTATGTTTTTAAAATTTTAACCATTAACAACTTTTTCAAAAGAAAAAAAAACCACTAACTTATTATTAAGAATTTTTTTATTGAATAGTGATCTTAAAATCAAGATTTTAAATGTCGATGTCTAGAAATTTCGATATAAATATCGATAGATATTTTTATAAAAATTAGAAAAATTAAAAAATATTTAAATTCACAAATAAATATTTTCCTATTTCTAAGTTAAAAATAATTAATATTAATATTATGTATATATTAATCACGTTCCATTGATATTCTTTATATTTTGTCGATTTTGTTGTAGGATGAAACGTGGATTTAGTCAATGTCGAACCCAATAGAATGTCAAAATCTCGATGGATATTTTGAATACATGCGTAAAAGTTAAAACAGAACTCTTATTCTGTCGAATTGTAGGCAGGGCTGGTCCGGCGACGCCGAGGCGCGATATAGCAGGGCCTTGGCTCCTTCCTCTTCCAAAACATCTTCTCTCCATCCAGCGAAACTGTCAAAGCTCTGAAATTTTGCCCCTTTCAATGGTGAACAACGAAGACGATGACCAATATGGCGTCCTTCTGTACTACAAGTACGCTCAGATACCTGACCTCGATGACCTCGTTTCCTTCTACGAGTCCAATTGCAGCTCCCTCGGCCTTGTGGGTCGTGTCCGCCTCGCTTCTCAGGGTGTCAACGTCACTGTAAGCAGCTTGTTTTAACCTGCTAATCCCTTCCACTTTCTCTGTTTGCTTGCCTTTTCATTTGGCTTCAATGAGATTCTCATTCCAATGCTCTTTGATTCGGCATTTTCCATTTACTGCGGTGTTTTGAACTTTTCCTCCTTCCCAATTAGGTTTGCGGGAAGTTATGCTCGTTGAGGAGTCATATTACTGCAATGAAGTTGAATAGCTTATTTGATGGGACTGATTTCAAGCTCGCATCCTGTCACCAACCCTTGAATGACATTGTAGCGAGAGAATGTGGATTTACTTCTCTTTCAGTTCGAGTTGTCCAAGTAAAAGATGTTCCTTCCTTTCAACTTTAAGCCACTTGTAGCTGCAAACTTAAGCAATTTTACTGTTGACAATTGTATGTTTCTCAGGAGTTGGTCACCCTTTGTTCAAATCCTCTCTTAAAGTTACCTGAAATTACAGAAGCTGGAACTCATCTCTCTGCTGCTGAATTTCATTCTGTTCTTGAGAGTGCTGGTTAGATAATTCTCTTGTTCTTCTGCTTTATTTTTTACTTTACTGACTTATAGCTACAGGCACGACTTTATGCACTGCAGGGGCAGAGATGATTGGAAATATAGATCTTTTGATTGATCATGTTATACTTTCCAGGGCTACTCTCGGATGAAGAGACACCGAGGCATAATAAAGATGTCGTTCTATTGGATGCCAGGAATTTATACGAGACTAGAGTTGGGAAGTTCCAAACACCAAATGTTGAAACACTGGATCCAGAAATTAGGCAGTATAGTGATTTGCCATCTTGGATTGATGATAATTCTGAAAAGCTGCGAGCGAAAAAAATTCTTATGTTAGTTGTTTCAAACTATAAGTTATCTATCCGAATTCGAATACCTTTTCTTTATTTTTCATGACATGATAAAATAGTATATTTCCACCAATTGCTTATGTTTGGCATGTGGCTCACACTGGTCTAATTTGTTAATTCATTTGAATGATAAGCACCTTTTTTCTTCTTTCGGGATTTGGTTTAACACTTATGTTCCCCTATGTGCAAAATCAGATGTGAGTATGTGTGTGTTGTTGAGCCACAAATGCTTGATTTTTATATTCAAGGTTAGAACTACAACCTCTAGCTGGGTCTAATCAAATTTGGTTATTGTTCTTTTTATCTGTAATCCCGATTCTTTGGCCTTCTTACATGTGAACAGTTAATTTAATAGGTCCTGGTACACAATGCCTTCCTTGGTATGAACTTGTAGTTTGTTAATGCTCGTGCATACAGCACTAGATTTGTTGATGGCTTGTTTTATAGCTAAAATTGCAGGTTTTATGACAATACGTTATTGTTATGGCTTAAGTTTCATCCTCTTCCTATCTAATAGGTATTGCACTGGAGGAATCAGGTGTGAGATGGCTTCAGCGTACATAAGGTCAAAAGGACCTGACTTTCAGAATGTGTTTCAGGTGCAATCATATCACAGGAGAATTTAATTTATTTCATATCTTTGACATACATATTGATGTCATAGATATTGGATTTATTGACGTGTTTTCCCCACTTTCAAACCTATGAATGGTTAACTTATGAATGATAGGCTTAAATTTTTAATTGTCTCAAAATTTAAGCCACGCCTTGATGTAACCATGATGCATGCATTATTCCTGTCACTTTCTAAGCAAACATTAGTCAACTGCGGTTTTTTCATATCAGAGTCATTTTATATATTGGTGTGATGGTGTGCTTCGCTGCAGTTATATGGTGGAATACAACGTTACTTGGAACAATTTCCTGATGGTGGATTGTTTGCAGGGAAGAATTTTGTGTTTGATCACAGGTGAAATCTCTGATTCCCTCGGCATTGTATCCTCTTAGAATGTCAAAGTTAAGAATTTAAAAGATTTTAGAGTTGGAGAAATCAGACATGATATATATTCACCGAAGTATTTAATTTAACAATTTTTTTTAACACAGTGACTGCAACTTCGTGGGAATCTAGGGACATAACCGTTGTTGCAATTTCAGCTGAAATATTATTAATGTTTAGTTGTGTGGTTATAGGATGTCTGTTGGGAGCTCAACTGAAGATATCATCGGGACCTGTCTTATTTGTGGAGACCCCTTTGATGATTATTCTTCTCGCTGTCGGTGTAAAAATTGTCGAATGCTCGTTCTGGTGTGTGATAATTGTCAGGTCTGCTATAACAATAATCTCCTTGCACTCAATCTTATCTGGCTTGCTGTTCTATCTATTATTCAGTGATTTTTTAGCAGCAACTTGAATTCAGGGATTCATTTTATCCACTCCGTTATCATCTTTTTCTGATCACTTTTATCCTTCTTGTGTTTTGTGAAATCCTGCTTCTGCATCCGGTTATCGCGGCTCAGAAAAAGGAGACCCTATATGTTTGTGAGCTGTGTCAGAAGCATGGTAAGGATGGCGGGCTGATTTCTCAATTCCAGAGCACAAAATCGGAAGTAGTCTCACTGCAAAATGAACTCCAAATTGGTTCCCAGCAACTTCCTTGGAGTAATGGTAAGGTCTGTGTTAATTCTGATGTTGCCCGTTGCATGTGCTAGGAAAATATCGATATAATTCTTTATGATATGATTTGAATTATCATTACTGATTACACCATTCACTTGATACCATCACGAGACTCAATGCCTTGATCTAGGGTGTGTTTGGAAATGCTTTTAGAATTAATGTTTTCAACCAATCACTTTGATGTTTGGTTTTAGCGGTGTTTCTAAAAGCATAAGCACTCTAAAGTGCAATAATTTTATGGGGATTAAGTGTGAGTGCAAAAAAGGGCGAGGTCTTTTTTATGAAACGCACAATTAAAAAAATGTGATAATCTTTTTATGTATGAAAATAATAGTATTACAGATAATAAGATAATGAATAGTTTAAGAAATTAGAGCTTGCTTTTATTAGAGATTGTAGGGGGGAGGAATGAACATTTTTTAAGAATATTTGAAAAATAGAAAAAAAATATTTAAAAAGGTAAAAAGAGTATGCTCGCACATGCATATGAGGCATACAATTGCACCATTAGTGTTCAGGCATGTGGTTCATTAAGGGTGCCTCACTTCATGGAGATTTTCTAGAAAGCATACCTAGACACTCTTTTCAGAAAATTGAGTTTTGCACTCTTTAAAATGCTTTTAAAGTCTTTCTCGATTAAGCACTTGGAAAAATATAATCTAAATGCTTTTGACCTTTTATAAAAGTATGTATACATTACTCCCAAACATGATGATTTTGAGAGAGAAGTGCTTTTGGCAGGTTAAAAACACTACTTTCAAACATACTGATGCGATCATTACTATCTTTCCACACAAGTTCTAGGCCCCAACGATAGTCCATTTGCTCTATATAAGCAATAAATTGGTTTATTTTAGATTCCTCTAGGTGATGTTCATGTTTCCATCATATCATATTTCTGATATTTAGCAATCTAGTATGAGCCGTTAAGTATTGGCTTACCTTGCCATTCTGAGGCTTTTGGAAATCAAATCTGTATCCTTCCTTTAATTGAGATGTAATTGAAGCTCTTTCTCAGGTTGTAGGTCACCGAGAAAATTGAGAATCCTATGTTTGCATGGATTTAGACAGAACGCTTCAAGCTTCAAAGGAAGAACTGCATCATTAGCAAAGAAACTCAAAATCATGGTGGAGTTTGTGTATGTTGATGCACCTCACGAGTTATCGTTTATTTACCATCCTCGCGACAGTGAGCCTCAGGAAGCTTGCATGACATCTTCAGTACAACCAAACCGTCCTCCGCCATTAGGGTGTTGCAGGAAGAAGTTTGCTTGGTTAATTGCACACAATGCAGGTGAAAGGAATGAAACTCAATGGGAAGTTGCAGATGCCCCATTTGATCCACTCCAGTATCAGAAACAAACTGATGGGTTTGAGGAATCGTTGGCGTATTTGAAGACTCTATTTTCTGAGCAAGGACCATTTGATGGGATCTTGGGTTTTTCACAAGGAGCAGCAATGGTTGCAGCAGTATGTTCGAGAAAAACGAGTCTAAAGGGTGCAATAGACTTTCGCTTTGCAGTGTTGTGCTCTGGATTTCCTCTTCAAATGCAAGAGTCAAACCATGAACCAATTAGCTGCCCCTCACTTCACATATTTGGTAGTGATCAGGGAAACGATAGGCAGATAGCGAACGAAACGAGCAGAGACCTTGCTTCTTGTTTTGATGCAGGTTGTTCTGTGATAATCGAGCACGACTCCGGTCACATAATTCCTACTCGTTCTCCCTACATCGATGAGATAAAAGAGTTCCTTCGACGATTTCTCTAACTGGATTCATGGGTTGATGTTGCAAATAGCTACGATCTTACAAGGGGTTATATTTGATTTCCTCGAGTATTAGAATGGGACTTTTTCTGCTTCATAGTGAGAGCTCATTGTAGACCATTTACCAATTTGTTAAGTTTATAGTTTTATGTATAATTTATTTACATGAAACCTAGAAATTGATAACTGATCCAATTTGAGTACCCCACAAGATTGGAGCAAACAAGAATGAGACTTGCAAAGCTTTTTGGCGCTTTAGTGTATCTAAAGTTTGCAGGTTTCTGAATATATATTTTTTTATCATTAGTTAATCTCATTTCGTAATTTTACCTTTGTCAGGACATTTTTCTTAATAGGTAGAAAAATAAACTTGGTGCCTAAATTTTGACAATATTCTGTTTATTTGATAGACTTTATAAAGTATCACTTATACTCCAAAATTTAAATATATGGTTCTATTTAGTTAATTTTTCATTTTTGAGTTCAATAAGGGCTGGAGGGACTCAAATTTTTAAACGAAGGTAGCCATTTTGAGCATAGCTCGGGGATAAGATACTTATCTAGCTAACATTTAGATTCGGCTTTATCCAAACTTTTTCTGTTTACTCCAATATTTCCCACTTGTTCGGTTATTGCTGAGCAATTTTTGGATACATTGGACAAATTTGATTAATTTTTTGTGTTGTATCCGTGACAATATCATCTCAATGGTCAATAGTTTAACTTCAATATTTTATTCTTAAAAAAAAAATCTTAAAAAAGTAATGTTGTTTAGTTGAAGTATCTCCATATTAACATAGTTTTATTTAGTTCTCCCAATTAACCATTAACTTTATTAATGAGATGTTAATTTGACTAGATAAATATTAGTTGATTTAACGTGACAAATTGATAATAAAGAAAGAGTAATAAATTGACAGTTGAACAAACAAAGTGGCAGTGGATGGGTTAGGTAGGTAGGTGGATGAAGTTTTTTTTCCAAAAAAAAAGGCAATACTTGTTTTTGACATCTATTTGTCATAAAATGCAAAATAGCTTGTGTTTATTTAATAAAACATGTTACATCGTTCTTTTGTTAACAATTATTTTTTTAAGGGTTGTGTTCTCCGTAAAAAGAAAATAATAATAATAATAATAATAATATTTTAAGACGAGAATTCAAACTCAAATTTTTTTTTTGTGATAGATAAGTTTCTTAACTAGTTCAACGAATTATTTTTAGTACAACATGTGGGAGTAGGAGATCGAACTCACAAACTCTTGGTTGGAGATATATGTCAACTATCGTTTAGCTATACTTGCTTTGGTTAATTCAACTAAATTTAAGTCGACATAATGATGTTAACAGAGAGAGACTAAATAGAAATTTAGTTTAAAAACAAACATTTTATCAAATTTGAATTGTCTCCCTTTTATTTTTTATTTCTTATTTTTTTTAGATTTAATTTGAAATTGTTTATCTTGGGTTCTAACATCTTATGATACAATTGTTGATGTACGATTATTAAAAAAAAAAAGAAAAGAAAAAAAAAACCCCACCAAGTTAGATAAAATAAAATTTGTCACAAGCTAAGTTCACAAAAGAGTTAAATTTTCATATTTTAGAGACCAAACTATTTAATACTTGAACTTCAATAATTTCTGCCCATATATGTAGATACAGAAATGTAAATAAATATTATAGGCTAAGATATATATTTTATTCTTTCCGAGGTGAAAAAGACGAGTAAGATACTTGAAAGTTATAATATTTATATAATTATAGCCCGATCTAAATCATAGATTTAAAAATTATCTTTTGCTTTTTTTCTTTTTTAGAACCAAACATAACTTTTGCTTTAGTCATTGTAGTTTAAAGTTTGTAATGATTTAGTTCTTATGGTAAAATTTTTTTGTTAAATTCCTTATATATGTAGATTGATAAATTGATGAGGGACCAAGTGTATTTATAAATGACAAAGACTAAATCGTTATATTATAAAAATCGACACTTAATTTTAAATGAGTTTCACAAATAGGGAGTAAATTGTTAAAATTTTAAACTACAGAACTAAATTGTTAGTTACTAAAAATACAGAGACTAAATTGTTACGAATTATAGTTCAAGGACTAAATCGTTAATATAACGAAAGTATTGCATGATAGTACGAGAAAACGAATAAAAAAATTGCATGATTGTGTATTCATGACTTTAGAATAGTCACTTCCCCTGCATATTCTTATTTTCCTTAGACTCTTTTACTTTATTTTAAGTCATTTGGAACATATAAGCAATATTGGAGTCTGTGTTTTGATGGGTTGTTGTTTGATTTTAGCGTTGCAAGATAACGCGAGAGACGAAGGAAAAAAACATAATTTAAAATAGTCATTTCCCTGGTATATTCTTGTTTTCCTTGGAATTTTTTGTTTTTTTAGTACAACATGTCGAGTGTGGGTTCGAATTTATGACATTTTGGTCAGAGATATATGCCTTAACCACTTGAGCTGTGCTCGGTTTGACACATATACGTGATGTTAAATGGATTGGACCGTGTGTTTTTATGGGTTTTCGCTTGACTTTGGCCTCGTCAGATATTACAAGATATTGCAAGGAAACGCATAGAAATTGAAATAATAATTTCCCTTGTATATTCTCATTTTCCTTCGACACTTTTTATTTATTTCAAGCCATTTGACACAAAGTTTAGAGCTCGTATGTAATATTCCTTATTTTCTCTTTTCTAATAAATAGAAACAAAGCTACATTTGGTAATGATTTCTTGTTCTTTATTTGTTTATAGAAAAAGAATCAGAAATATAATTGGTAATCATTTTTTTTAATTCTCTAAAATTTTAAATTAAAAAAATCAAATTTTATATGAAAAATAAAATTTAAAATTAAATGTTTAAATTTTTATCTTATATTTATTTTTTAAAATTATTATGCATTTTACAAGTCAAGAATTACAGACTAACACTTTTATTTATGTTTAAAAAAAATAAGAAACAAGAACATAAAATAAGAAACTTTATTTAGTTGACAATTTTAGAAATGTTTCTTAAAAAACGTGAAACAAAAAAATAAGAATAGTTACCAAACACTTATATTTCTCAAAAACTAGAAACGAGAAATAATAAACAAGAAACGTAAATGTTACTAAGCTGACCCTTGAAAACTTATTAAATGTTACTAAACTGGCCCTTGAAAACTTATTAGCATATAAAACACCACTCTCAAAAAGTTCAAGAACCAAACTTATACGTTAACCCCCTTTTAAGCTTAAGAGACAATTTAATGAAATTTAAAATGTAATATAAAGATTGAGTAATTTTTTTAGTACAATATGTGATAGTGGAGTGGAGATCAAACTCACAACTTCTTGAATAGAGATATATGTCAATTATCATTAAACTATACTCAATTCGACAAATAGAGTAAGTTTTATCAAACTCTAAAGGTAAATTAAAAATTTTCCATCTAGCCAACCCTATATTAGAAAGAGTGTGAATCTTAATTTTCTAAGTGGAAGCTAAAGCATCTGATTATTGATTGCACCCACTTTGATTCATCACCCTCCTAATAAATATCTTAGCCCTTCTACCTATATCACACGTGTCACTATCCCATTGGCTATCTCCCTCCAACCTCTTTTAATTTTGCAATAAATCCTCCCATCTGCTTCTTAAATGTCATGCATCACTCTCATCTCTCTCTCCAATCTTTTTTTCCCTCATAAATTACTATTTTACCCCTCTTTCTTCGAGTTACTGTTTTGTTTCTATGATTTGGTTAAATCTCTTAGAACTCCAAAACACATTTTCTTTGGCCATGAGTGATGATGGGTTAGATACTTTTTTTTAAGTACAATATATGGGAGTAAGAGATCGAACTCACAATCTCTTGGTTTGAGATATATGTCAATTACCGCTGAGTTATGATGTGTTGATATTTAATATAAGATATGTGAAAATTAAATTAATTGATTATTTGGGTTGAATGTATTGAGGTTTCAACCAATTTATCCTTCATGCCTACGTTATATCAATATCAGCTCATTTTTTCCTCTCTATCATGTTTAAATAAAGAGCGTCACATTAAAAAATTGTTAATATTCGGTAAGGACGGTGGCCTTTTGCAAGATCTAACCGAACTATAGAGGTGAAATAGCAATATGTAAAATCACATATTGTTTCTTATCCAAAAAAGTATTGAAAATCACATGGACCAGATTAATGAAACTATGCAAAAACCATAATGGTATAGCAATTTACCGCCTAAATTAATGGCCTTTCTCTAAACGGAAACAAAGATAACTTTTTTGGGGAGAGGTCTGAAAGGTACTTTGCCGGACCAACCGATCGTGTCTACCATGTGAGGCAATACCACACTAAGCTTGTGAACTCTCTGGTTCTGGCTTTTTCCTGTTGTTGACTTTTCCAATGGCATTTTGGTAGTTTTAAAGACAATGAAGGGCAAAACAGAAGGCAAACGACTATATGAACCCCACTCCCTTTCCTCCATTTCCTAGGCTTTACCCATATCAGCAATCAGGAGTTGATTCAAAAGCAGCAGCAAATCAAAAGAGAGAGGGAGAGAGAGAGGAAAAAAATGTCTCTTGTGACAGAAGAAATCAGAGGCAAAGCAGATGAAGTGTACCATGGAGATGAGAAGTGCCAAGAGAAATCCAGAGACTTACTCAAAGAAATAGGGCTTCCCAATGGGCTTCTGCCCTTAAAAGACATTGAGGAGTGTGGGATTGTGAGGGAGACGGGGTTTGTTTGGCTGAAGCAGAAAAAGAGCACAACCCACAAGTTTGAGAAGATTGGGAAGCTTGTTTCTTATGCCACAGAAGTCACAGCCACTGTAGAGCAGAACAAGATCAAGAAACTCACTGGGGTTAAGACTAAGGAGCTTCTGCTCTGGGTCACACTCAGTGATATCTATGTTGATGATCCACCCACTGGAAAAATCACCTTCCAGACTCCAACAGGGCTGTATAGGACTTTTCCAGTCTCTGCTTTCCAGGTTGAAGAGCCAGTTAAGGAAGTGAGTGAGAAGAAGGAAGAAGTGGTGGGAGCTGTAGAAGTTTAGGAGGTCTAGTCTAGCTGCTTTTATAGGGCTCTCTCATATGTATTTCTTCTGATTTTTACGTTTAAGAAACTCTCTTTTGTGGTTTCTGTTTTTTACTACTTAATGGTACTAAAATGAAATGAAAAGTTTTAATTGTCTTCTCTTTGCTTTGGCTTCAGTATTACTTCCACTCATCCCTGTTTTCTATAGATGGTGAACAAGATAGAGCCTTGATCTCTCTGCTTGCTGGTATTATATTGATCGTACAGCAAAAATAAATAAATAAATAAGAAAGAAGAAGAAGAACACGTTCCTTCATGCTGGGTTCAGCTCATAAGTGCATTCATTGGAATTGTATTGTATTGTATGAAAGGGCATTTGTACCTTTGAGGATCTCTATAAGGAGAGCAAGGTGCCATCAGCATTATCATTATGTTGGCTTGCATCATCTCCATCTCTGCAAGTTGAGATGTTCTCAACATAAAAGGATATCGCCCCGTCATTATGAACCTCTTTCTAGTATCGGTGGCACGGTTTCGTCTCCTCCTCTATACTGAATTTGCACAGAAATTTACTTCTATGAGGAGGGTTCTCTCATTGGTTGATAATATTATTTTCGTCTTCTTGTTTTGATCGCATCAACAATGATGTTTTTGGAAAAGGGAGCAGATGATATTCCAGAACTCCCCTCTTTGTTTCATGTGGCCTTTTCCCATCGTTCATGTTCTGAATCAAGTCCCTTCTAGATATTCAACTAAGTATTTCAAATCTGTCACATCCCCATCATCTTTCATATGCCAAATCAGTAATTCCAGAACTTTATGCACCCACTCTATGTGAGGGCCCATCTTATCTCCAACCACAAAACTATAAACTTCATTTCTAATTTCAATCCAACTCTTACCCACTTCTTTCTTGTTGTCCATCCCTTTCATCAGCTTCCTCATTTTGGCGAACTCGTTCCATTTGCCTTCAGCTGCATATATATTCGACAGCAACAGATACGTCCCCGCCATATTTGGCCTCATATCCAGTACTCTCTGAGCTGCCAAGTTTCCTAGATTTGAAAGTTCATATTCTTTACAAGCTCCCAAGAGGGCACCCCAAACAGACTCGTCAGGTTCGAATGGCATGCTCTCGGCAAGTTGAAAAGCTTCCTCAACTCTCCCAGCGCGACCAAGCAAGTCCACAACACACCCGTAGATCTCTTGATCGGGGTTAAGTCTGTAATCCTCCAGCATTGATCTGAAATATATTAGTCCCTTATCCACAAGTCCAGCATGGCTACAAGCACTTAGAACTGCCATGAACACTATCCGATCAGGTCGAATTCTGCTTCGAACCATTTCGTCGAACAACTTAATGGCCTCTTTTCCATACCCATGTGCTCCATACCCAATCATCATGGTAGTCCACGAAACCAAGTCTCTTTGAGTCATATCACTGAAGAGTTTGTGTGAGTCATTTACATTTCCACACTTTGCGTACATATCGATAAGTGCATTGATCAATGCCACACTCTTGTCAAATCCTCTGCGAACAATTCCGCCATGAACCTGCTGTCCACAGCTTAAGACTGCTAAATTGGCACAAGCAGCTGTAACACTTGTGAATGTAAAACAGTTCGGTTCGTAACCTTCGCACCCCATGTGCGAAAACAAACGTAGAGACTCGCTGGAATCTGACCTTTCGTACCCTGCTATCAAGGTGTTCCATGTTATCAAATTCTTTACAGTCATTTCACCAAAGCATCTTTTTGCATCGCATAAACAGTTACACCTGCAATACATGTCAAGTATGGAGTTCATTACTGGAACATCAGAGTGGAGACCGTATTTGGTGACTGCTGCATGTATTTGCTTTCCATACGAAGACGAACCAATCGAAGCACAAGCTCTAACCGCAATGGAAAAGCTAAATGAGTTTGGTTCAACATCTTCCTGTGGCAAACAACATATAATATTACATAAAAATAAACAAATTATTTAGGTAAAATTATATGATTATTTCACTATATAGTCTCTATACTCTAAAAGTTTTTAATATGTCCTTAACCTTTCATGATTGTGTCTAATAAGTTCCTGCCATTAATTCGTTTACCACTTACCTGAAACGCTAATTGTGTATAATTTAAGGAAAATATAGCAGGCTGATTTAGAATTTTCCTTGGACCTTAAATAATATCCTCTTCATGCCATGTAAGTGTTTAAGTAACATAGATAACGGATCATAACATGCCCAAGAAATCGACTATGGCACTTTCTTCACGTAAAATACATTGCTGGAATAGACCTATAAGGTTGTTTAAGCTATAGGTTACCAGCAACATTTGCCTGAAGACTTGAAGCCCACTATAACCATCACCTCTATGAGTGAACGCTGCAATCAAAGTAGTCCATGACACAGCAGTCTTCAGAGGAATATCATTAAACACAGTCAATGCGTCATCCATGGTAGCACAAGTAGCATACATGTCCAAGAGCGCATTCCCAACGTACATTGACCTGTCGATACCAAGCTTAGTCGCCAACCCATGAGCCAAAGCCCCACATGAAAGAGCCTCCATACCTTTGGAAGCTTTAAGAACACTGGACATAGTGAAGGCATTTGGCTCAATTTCACTCCTCATCATCTCGCAGAACACAGCCCACGCTTGGGCATAGTGATTGCAAGAAGTAAACCCAACAATCAGGGTAGTCCAGGCAACCACATCTCTTTCAGGCATTTCATCGAACAGGTTGCGAGCTTCTTTGGTTAGGCCTTTGTCGAAGTATGATTTGATGAGATTTGTGGCCCAAATGGAGGGTCCTTTTGGTTTGAAAGGTGGGTGTGGCTGGATAGTGGTGGAGCTGTTTACCCCTTGAAGAGAGTTTCTTACTAACAATGGAATTGGGTGGAAATGCGTGGAAGATGCCAGTTTGTTGGCACTCATCCCTGTTGTGTCGTTTCTGATCAAACCTCGGAGCTTCAGTTCATTTTTTAAAGGAACTGCAATGGGTTTGTATTCTCTTTCCAAAGTGGGACACTTGTGATTTCGTTCTCCCAATTTCTTTTGAAGGTCAACTTCTACTCTATGTTTGGTATTGGAAGGTTTCGTTTGCATCTATCTAATCCTTGTATCGGAAACAATTACAAAAAGTCTAAAACTTTAATAGTTAGATTTATTTAGTCCCTCCTCGATAAAAGGATTTATATTTCTTTTAAATATAAATAAATACGAGGGGATTTAAACCACGAGTATTAAAAGAAAAGAATAGATATTTTAATTATTGAGGAATGCTCATGTGTTGGGAAAAAAAAGTTTCTAATAAATTCTTACTTTTATTTATTTATTTTCGCTTTTTGAAATAAATAGAAGTGCAGTTGGATTAGCGAACATAACCAGTGATAATTGACACAAACCTCCGACAGTTGGATTAGAAGAAATCTGATGCTCCTCTCTCTTTACAAGACAAGGAAGAAAATCAAAAACCAAAGTAATGAGTTACCTATACTAAGGATTTTCTTAGCAAGGAAATGATCGGCCTCATTTAATTCCCTACCTACATGCATGAAGGAGATAGAAAGAAAAGGGTTTGCAATCAACTCGACGGATCACCACTAGTGAGTTTGATTCCACTTGAATCCGACTCAGACTCAAACTCATCCTCTCTGCCAGACGCACGCTTCCTTGGATGACTAGGATTTTAGATGTTAGCGGATAGTGGACTAAGTTTCTCGGGGGTAGAAGACAGTGCTGCAAGAATTATATTACATTTTGCTTCCATGATGAATAATATACCAGGATTCATATAATCAATTACATCATATACATCTCTAATGTCTGTGAATTCCCCAATCTACATCCATTCAACCCACATAATTCTTAAATGAATAAGAATAGTTCCATGGTCTCATAGTAGTTAAAAAAAAATTAAAAGGCTAAATCGAAGCATAGAGAATTATTAGAAGGTCAATCTTTACCGACCTTTAATTTAAATAAATCCGAGACGAAGAAATGAATCTTCTTATCCTCTCTCTTATCCTCTTTTATTCGATTTTCGAAGATGGCTGTAATCCTGGATTCGCTCTCTCCTCCAATTCACTCCCTGAGTTCTTCAATTCGGCGCAGGATTCCGACCACTCTCCCTTCTCCTTCTCCGCGGTGGCCCACCGATTCATTCCCTAAATCTCGCGCCTCACTCATTTCTCAATCTCAATCTCAAACGGTAATTCTTCTACTTCTCGTCAACAACTGCTCTCGTTAATTTCCAGAAATCGATTGGTTTTGTTATTGAATTGCCTTGCCTGAATCACTTGTTACTTGCCTCTCTCGCTACACCTTTCTTCTAATATGTAATCAGATTAAAGCTCTTGCAGTTCCCAGGAGGAGTGCAATGGCGTTGATCTTGTCCACTTGTATTTTCTCCAATACCAATACCAATACCGCATTGGCTGACCCGCCATCTCCTGGGTTGCTCGAATACATCGACACTTTCGATGGCTATTCGTTCAAGTACCCCAAGAACTGGATCCAGGTCCGAGGGGCGGGGGCTGATATATTCTTCAGGGATCCGTATGTTCTTGACGAGAATCTTTCGGTGGAGTTCTCCTCGCCGTCTTCCTCCAGGTACAAGAGCGTCGAGGACTTGGGGCCTCCTGAAGAAGCAGGGAAGAAAGTGCTGAAGCAGTATTTGACAGAGTTCATGTCTACCAGGCTTGGGGTCAGAAGGGAATCCAACGTTCTTTCTACTTCTTCCAGAACGGCGGACGATGGCAAAACTTACTACCAAGTTGAGGTAATCAATGCACACACAAGTTTCCTGGTTTAATTCTTCTTCCACTTGCTTGGTTTTGGTCCATTTTGGTGAAGAACTCAAATTGTTTCATTTTTCTCTGCAACTCTGGATGGAACTGACCCCTAAGTTAGAAGTTAACATGTTGATTGGCTTTTTTTTTATCTCTACAATCTCTAATCTTGCAATTATGATGTGGGTATCAGGTAAACATAAAGTCATATGCAAACAGCAATGAACTGGCAGTAATGCCGCAGGATCGGGTGGTTCGTTTGGAATGGGACCGAAGATATCTTTCGGTTCTTGGAGTCGAAAACAGTCGGCTATACGAGCTGAGATTACAAACCCCAGAAAATGTGTTTGTAGAAGAGGAAAATGAGCTGCGTCAGGTTATGGATTCTTTCAGAGTCAACAGAGTGAATGCATGAAGTGAAGAAACACAAAAAGGATTGTGGCAACTGAGGCTTTTGTTTTCAGATGTAATAGCTGAAACATTGTACTTCGTATCACCAAATCAAATTGCTATTGAATTGTACAATTTGATATTGTCGAATCCCTGTCTCACTAATTTAACATTTCTTCATTCCTTGATAAGAAAAGGGAACCAAAGATCGACACTATCAATTTCACTGAAACAGGAATCACTTCTGAGCTACCAAAATGCATCATTTAGACAAACTTTACAACAGGGGAGGTTTTTCTGGTCTGCTACACTTCTTTCATCGTTCATCAGATCATGCTTCGGTTCACAAGTTTTAACAGAAAATTCATCACAATAGCTTATGACCGGACTTCGAACTTCCCTGCTCGTGTGAGAGCTCGAAAGCCTTTGTAAGGATGGTTTGGTAGGTTCTTCACATCAAGTTTATCTACTTGCAGGCCAGAGAGGACGATGCCCATAATCTTAAAACGCACTTGAAATGTTGGAAATACATGAAGCTGTTGTAACCCTGTCTCAAGTGTTAATGTTCCAGACATTGATGGGGTTTTATCTTTTGGCATCTTTCCAATTGTCCAAGAGCAGATCTGTAGAAACAAGTTCACAAGAAATTACAGAATTCCATCCTTTTTATCTTTTATCAGAAACGAAACTTTATTGATGATTAGTAGATTATGAAAGAACAAAAGGAAAAGAATAAAGTATCCCCAAAGAAACAACAATTCAGAAACCAAATCGACTCATTAAGACAAAGAGGGGGAGAGGGGGAGAGGGGGGATTTACTGTGTCACTTTCTCCAGAAGTACATAAACATCTTAAATCAGCTCAAAATCATAAATTTGGACACTTTTTTTTCTTTAAACATTTGGGATGGGGATTAAAAACTCTGATCTTACGGTTGATAATGTATGCTTTAATCGGCTATACTTAAGTCAACAATTTGGACTTTTTTTTAGCCCAATCAACCAAGAGAAGAAACCTGCTTATATCTTTTACTAGTTGATATAACTCCTTTTCTTCAATTTAACTAAATATAACATTTTTCTGAATACAAAGTGATGCAGCTGTTACCTTATTAGATAGGATGTTCACTGTTCCATAATTTGAAGTTAGGTCAGCAGATAAAACGCATGAGGGCAATTGAAACTGCACGTCTATTGAGTCGATTGGCTTTCCAGGATCATTTCGAGTTCCTACTAACACACTGATGCGACATGTTCCTGCATCTGAGGTAAACTGAGGCTTTACATATATAGGAGTATTCTTCAACTTTCTAACCCTGAATGGAAGTGAAATTGATTTGGTAAAGAGGGATGGAATCCTAATAATTGACATCTAAAGTACTGGAAAAGTAGATTTAGAAAGTATCTATATCCCCCATCTCAAGACAGAAGCACTTCAATTTAAGAAGTTAAAATATAGGAAAGACATTCTTTAAGTCAAATATACCTGTAACTCATGAGCTTAAACTGTCCATCAGGAGGCACGAATGACAGGATCTGATGGGACTCCCATGGGCGAAACCGAACACATGGGTGGAATCTCACATCATCAAGGATAGAAGGGTTTGTAAATGAAAGAGTCAAATCAGGGAGACCTGATAGATGAGAATTTACTTGGACCTCACCATAAATTTCACACTTGACCAAGTGGCCATCCCTGAGCATCACAGTTCAACAGCAAGATTGAATAAAACAGTCTACTATTGTCATGCACTTATTATTCATTAGAACTTTTATTGAACTGCATTGGTCAAAGGTGTACATATTAAAGATCACTAAATTTTGTGTACTATATGAGTCAGAAATCAAACTAAAATTTCTCAAAATAACAAATTTTAGTTTAGGTGGTAAAAGTATAATTCCTGGATGGAATAACTACAGATATTTATTATGTAAATGAAAACTAAAGACAAGCTTTGAGGACCTGTTTAGAATTGCATCCATCTCTTCCACAAGATCAACGTTAACTTCATTTTTAGCATATTTTGGATCTGTTGTTCTCCATGGAACATGAGATGCAATTGCACCCGGAAGGGTGTCGCTCACATTAGAACTGTTACCAGTCACAACACTCAATACTTTACTGACAAGATTCGGTGGAGCTATGATTTCTCTCAGGATGTTAGGTTCTGTAGTGAGGGGGAAGCCATTGTCTATCATCTCATCCAGAAGCTACAAGTTGCAATGGACAAACAATTACTTTTATGTATAGCCAAATTAAATTATCAATTCAAAATGAAAGATCGATAAAAGAACAGAAGAATATCCGAGAAATACCCAAATAACATCCACTTTTTTCTTTTGTACAGGCAAGAATATTAAAATGGATATCCATGACCAGAGAAAGACTGCATCTAAAAAAAGGATAGAGAGAGGCCTGCTGGAAATATGCCTAACGAGTAACAACTAATATGTATATTAGTTTCATCTGTTAAACCACCACTGAATCCAAAACACTAAAGATCTCATTTGATAACCATTTCATTTTTTGTTTTCTATTTTTAAGAATTAAGTCAAGAAACACTACTTCCAGCTACTTCCAGCTATGTGTTTCTTTGAATTGTTATTATTATTTTTTTAAAAACGTTTTCAAAATCTATGTCAATTTTTTAAAATAAAAAAGTAGTTATCAAAAACTTGTTTTTATTTTTTGAATTTGGCTAAAAATTCATGTGTTTTTCAGGGAAGGTGAAAAACCTAGTAAAGAAATGGTAAGAAATCAAGTACAATTTTTAAAAACAGAAAACAAAAAACGAAATGGTTACCAAACGGACCTAAGCTAATAGGTTAGAATATTTTAATCTTTTATTGATATTCTTAATACTCTTCTCACTAATAGGGTTGGAAATTAAGATCCAACAAGTGACTATCAACATTAATAGGAGATAAAATATAGGAGTTCGAATACAGCCTTGCTAACATGATATCATGTTAAACTACCACTAGACCAAAAAACTTAGACTTATAGGTTACAGTTCAATCTTTTATTCGCATTCTTTTAACAATTCTTACTAGCCTTTTATGACCCAAAAGCTTGGCCCCTTTCTCTAGTTTGGCTTCCTTTTGTCGAGCTTTTTTTTTTCTTTTTTGTAGGAGGCCCTAGTATATTCTTTCATCTTGCTCAATGAAAGCTCTTTTCTTAAGGAAAAAAAAATGATACACGCAGACCTGTTTGAAAGTTACTCAGAACTTACATCAACAGAGAACAAATTGAAACACGCAATTTCTTCTTAAATCAAAATCAGCATGGGGATATGGGATAGGGGAGGGTACCTCATATGCAATGACAAAGTTATCCTTGATCAAATCTTCATTTAACTCCCCAAGATAATCTGTGAGAACATCAGCCACTCTGCAGAGAAACTAAGGATCAAAAGTTAAGGACTCTAATAGTCAACCTCATTTCTTGCTCATTCTACTACATAAGAAATTTACCTCAATTCCCATTAGAGGTGGCATTTCAACTTGGGTGCAGGCCAAGAAAGTGATCCCCTCGCGAACAATTTGGAAAAGATAATGTGTTGGAGAAGCAATTACTGGCTGCAGCTAAAAATAAATGAAAAAACATAGAATGGAAATCACGCCACGAGCATAAAAAACCACTATATCTCCCATGAATTACTAGAAAACGAAGTTTCAAATAAGCCCACTGCCACAGCTTAACTTTGAACAGTACTTGAAAATAAAAGATCCAGTCTCCAGATATCAAAATGTAAAACTGAAAGAACAAAAGAATTCACAAAAAAATCAAGTCTGAAGGTACCTTGAAGGAATCACCTTGAGATAGGGATTGCTCCCAGAACCAGGCACATATAGATCGGTCGACACGATGCCCAGTGAGCTGTTTCTCCAATATAATCTCTCTGCGAAATCCAGGAGTAAAAGATCAGAAAGTGTAAAGCATTTCAATTCGAACGCAGAATTGATGGGCAGAGCTAAAATTGAATATCGGGATGATCTACTACTGGTTGAAGGTAATCAAAGGATTGAATGTCTTACCCTGAATCGGATAGCAGAAATATGCATTGCAACATCTCTCACTCGGAGTATGAAGATGGGAAATGAGGTTTTAGCGCAGAATCTGCCAACAATCGAATGATGATTGAGATTGACTGATGAACTACGGAGCAGAGGAAGGAGTTGTGTTTTTCTTCGAAGAAAAAAAAAAGAACATTTTGCACCCACAAATGCAACTTCACAACTTGTATTTTATCAATTTTTATTTAACTTACCATTTCATCCGATTCAACCCAAATCCGAAATTTAGGTAAGTATTATAATATTTACCCTCTATGCAATTTTTTTAATTTATCCATTAGTTTTTGCCAAAATATAATATAAAACATTCTAAAAACTCATAAAATCAAATTTTCCATCAAATTAAATTAAATTTGATTAATATATAAAATTCACCGTTAAATAACGGGCATGAGTTCGAATTTCCTAGAGAATTGACACTAAATATATATTTTATAATTCATTGGACACGTGATAATATTTGGGAGAGATTTTCAACAAAAACCTATTAGAGAGTTTGAGCACAAAGGTATTAGAATTGTTTTTTTTTCTTCCTTTCTCTTGCTTGAAAAACTTCCAAACTATGTCAAAAAGTCCTAATTTATTTGAGTAATTCTCAACTTCATCTTTAATCTTTTAAAATTTTTTTATTTTGCGTTTGATGTATTAAAAATTATCTATTAAATTTTTTGATATAAAAAAAATAATGTTAAAATTTATTAATATAAAATTGGTGTCATAAAAAACATGCCACTTACTGATGAATAAAAAAAGCTATCCCCCTACCATTACTGACAGCATTTGAGCATGATGATGAAGCAAGCATATAAATGGTTCTTCCATTGCAGGTGCCTAGAAGAACTGCTTGGATATAGCAAAATTAATGTTTTTCTATGATTAATTTCATTGGATTTTCACAATACAAATCAATGGAAAAAGGAAGTTGTACAAAATTATTCAATCTCTTTCTTTCTTTTTTATATCCAAAAAAAAGTTCAGAAGGAACCCAATCCGATTCAGTAAGGCCTACTAAAATAATGCACATTTACATGCCTTGAGAGCAGCTGCTCAACATCACATCACATCATATCATCTCTCTTGTGCCACTGCATTAATTTCTTCCATCTGCTTTCACATGCTACGGATGCCTCAAACAACACTAAAAGCTGATTGTAATGTAGAGGAGAACTGAGACGCAATGGTCTGGGTTGCAAATTGTTGCAACTGCTTCTTGGCATCTGAAAAGTAGAATACAAATTACAAAAATTTGAGCCAGCCACCATAGGAAGATTGTATAATGACTGTTACTGTTAGTAACAACATGAGCCCTAATGGCAATATCTTCAAGCCTAATCACTCTTAAAAGTAAAGTGTAGAGAAGAAAAGGGAGGGTGGAGCTGGGTGCAATTTCACATGTCCAGCAGAAATAACTCATCAGTTTGGGTGCCTTGCTTCCTTTCTCAAGCAGGCAACTTTGAGACCACAGGTCCAAATCATGGTGACCACTAAAGTTTTAATCAAAATTTTGAATTTTTGAGAAAAATGAAAGAAGTAAAAAAGCATGCAAAACAACAACCCAAGAAAGGATACAACCGAAATGACCTAACAGAATTAATCAAGGGGCACATGAGCTAGCCCAGACACCCACAATCATCAAAAGCAATAACATGCATAAATAAACAAAAGCGAATGCACATCCAGAAGGGTATTTGATTTTTATATTCAAATTGCTTCTATCTATTTTAGGAGACCGAGGAGACTGCTGGATACTGAAGTAAAAAATTGCCCCTATTATGGATATCCTTCTGAAATTGTTAGAAAAAGGGTGATGATAACTTGAAAGAAAAAGAAAGACTTTTGTTATCTTATTTGTGCACACAGACATGACTTTCATTCTTCGCCAAAGTATCATGTTTTCATGGGTTGCTCTTTTGGTTTGAAGTTATGGTGGAGGTCTTTTGACATTTATAAACTTCAAGCTATCATGCTGAGAAGCGTCAAGGAGCCATTGTTCATCTTTTGGGTGGTATTATGCTCAAGGATGAAAGAAAATCTGTGGCTTCATGGGATTTTTGGCTATTTTGAGGGAAGTGTTTGGACTTAGAGATGTAGAAGATTATTCCCAGGCCTACAAGAGAACTCTTTGGGGATTCACAGGATTTTACTATTTTTGTGGCTTCCTCATGGAGTTCCTTGTCAAAAATCTTCAAAACTATCAAATTTGTTGTATTTCGATCACTCTTTTGACTTGATGAGACCTTACCTCATTTTACATATTTCATTCTATCAGTGAAACTTGTTTCCTGGAAGAAAAAAAATAATTTTTAAGGGATCATTGAAGAAATTAATGCATCTGTGAATTAGGCTCCAACCATATATATAAGAACTATTTGAATCAGTATGCATTGTGTATTTGTCTGTGTAAGAGGGCTACAAGTTACTATGATCCACAACAAGCATAGAGGTCAGAATAATACAAAAACATAACAGAGAATCAGAGATATCTATCTTCTCGCAAAGGTTACAGTAAATATCCTTTCCAGGGCCAAGATTTAAGCATCAAGTCCTTAATGAACTCAATATATTCTAACTAATTGAAAATTAAAACACCGAATAAACAGCAGGCAGGGTCTTACAATGGAATATTAATTTTATAAAATAAATTTCCAAGACCTTCAAAAGAATTCAGAAATTTTTTCATGGAAAAGAATCCAGAAGTTATTACCAATAGGGAGAATACAAGAAACAATAAATCAGGCTTTGCAATGCTTGTAAGAACACTATTGGAATTTTGTACCTCGAGGAACTTATTGTTTACCTTTACGACATTTTGTAAAGCCAATAATGTTCGCAACGCTCAAAGTCAAACAAACTCCTACGACAAGGAGATAATCAGCTTGAAACTTTATCAACGAGAATATTCCCAGCACAGTCCATGCAGCTGCCTGTTATTCACCAGTTCAGAAGCATGAACAACTATACGTGAATATTAAATATCATAATCATTTAAATTATGCTGACAATCCTATTATTGGACCAACTATAACCAGCGGGGTCATCACATCACAGTCCAAGAACCCAAGTATGAATATGTTCATCCACCTGTACAGAGTCAGAACCAGCCTTCCTTTTTCTTCTTTCTTTCTTTTTATTTTTTACTTAATTTTTAGTTTTTACATACATTAGCTTCAAAATGGAAACACATAAAGATCCTACACGGCATAACGCATAAAAGGTTTTGTGACCTTTAAAGTGATGGCCTTACTTCATTTGCTCAAATCCTTTTTTTTTTTTTTTTGTGTGTGTGAAGAGAGACAAGGGAATCATTAGAAATGGGGATACCAAGAGCAATAGGATTACCAAATCTATCAATTCTTAAGCTAAGTAACTAAATTATTAGATCAAGATCATAAATTATAATTATAGTTTAACCATTAAATTTGCTTCTTTAAATAAATGTAACCTTTTAAGATCAACTAAATCAGAAAAGTAGTTGATAATAATGTGAACTTTTGGTACGTTATTATTAATTTCATTATATGCTATAAAGTTTCCAATTCACTCATGAACAATTACAAAATTATTACAAAATTCTGACTTCTTTTTCTTCAATTCGGATTTTTTTAAATCCATTAAGCAAATAAGATGCCTGGTGAATATTTATTAGTTAAACAACTACTGTTAGTTTGAGCGTCAGTTCTTAAAAACATGACCTGATATTCTAATAACAAAATCTTTTTGCAAGTTACCGTCAAGGAAAAAAAATGCTAGTAAAATATTTTGCACCCTTTAGCAAGGTTTAGCATCTTTTAGGTGTATAATAACCAATACCCATGATCTACTTGAAAATAAAAAAATTATTTGAAAAAGCGTTTTTCTTAAAAATACATAAGAAATTATTGAAAGAGACTGTCACAATGTAGTTTTACACCATTAAATGTATGAGAGAAAATTTACAAAATGTATTTTGAATCTATATGCAATAGTTAGGGGCATACAGATTTCAAATTTGCATCTGACGGTTATTGGGGCAGCCACATTGTGGCACCCTGCCCCTAACAAAAGAAAGATGGAAGAAAAAAATCAAAGTTCCTGGCCAGATTTAGACATGCATCTAAACTCCAACTAATAGATCATCGTTCTGTTTCTAGTATCATACCTGCTGCTACTCGTTCAAATATGTATGATAAAGTTTATGTATCAACACCATCAAGCTTAGTTAATAAATTAGTGCAAATTTACATGATAACTATATTTGGGATCACAATATTTTCTTACCGTAAGGTACAAGGTCCACCAGAATAGCCAGGAATCTTTCTTGTTCATCCGAGACAATGACTAGAGCATAACCAAGGATCCATGTGCATTAGAAGGGAGAAATAGCTATTCAATGGCTATCCTGGTAATATAAAGGAGAAGCAAGTTCTGAAAATGCAAAAACTGAGCACTCACCTCTTGATCAAGGCTTTCAAATTTCCATACACTCTCACCCAGATCATTTATTTCATTCCACCACCTCAAACCAACCAGAATACGCCCACTCACATTCTTTACCACCCAAAAATCGAGAGCAGCAAGGAAAACAGTCACCACGAAAATGATAACAAAACTATTGAAAAAGAGAGAGGAAAGTATGTAAAAAGCCAATGCTCCAGCCTGTCAAACAGAACCACGATCATAAGAATCGCAGGAAGCTCAGGTCATTTACATATGAAGTCTATTAATATCATAGTTACATAACCGTACCTTAAAAAGAACATGAAAGAAACAAGTCTTCGGGTTGGCATAATTTTCCACAGGTGGCTGCACGTAAGAGAAGGATCATATGAGTCGAAAGGCAGTAATGACTCAATAAAAGCCTTCCAAATCTGGAAGGCCAATGGAACCCTGATTTCATACATCGTGCATCAAAAACTAGTAGTCAAATGAAATGCGGGAAGATTTTCATTTCATTCAGCGAGGTATAATTCAACCAATGATCATTTAAAAATCCTCCATAATCTACCCGTCGTCAGCTCAGATCTAACAGGATTAAACATTAACTTCCATTTGACATTCCTACCGTCGGTCCTCGCAATCAACTCAGCAACCAAAAAAACTAACCACCATTGTATCCCCAGTAAAACAAGGCAAAGAAGCGGAAAGATTCAGATTGGATCTAACATCCAACAAGCCCAAGGAGGGGAAAACGCCATAGACAGAAGATTAACAACATTTGTAGGCACGTAAAGATGACAATTCAAGAAATTAAAGATGGGGAAAGTCTCACAAAAGTTGAACCTAGTCAAATTTACCTGGTTCGGATCCATGATCGAGAAATTGAAGAGATACTGCAGAAAGTATTTAGGGGGTATGAGCTGAATTCCCCTTCAAGATGCAGAAATGAAGAGAAAACGCCACTCCCTCCGTCGCTCTGCGCTCGCCGAGGGAAATTCTACCAAAGAAAAATATTTCAATGCCTAATTTTATTTTTATTTGACGTTCGATTCAGTTTTCATTTCCACGACTTTTTTTTCTTATTTTTTAATTTCTTAAGTCATACTTTTAAATTTCTCTAAATAAGCATTCAGAAAAAAAAATTGTTAAAAAACAAATTTTTATTTTTTTTGAAGATGTCAAAAAACAAATTTGATCCTTGTTAAATTAACGTTTATTTCATGAACTTTGTTTAAGAGCGATTGAGTCTCTTTGGTAACAATTTAGTTATTGAATTTTAACAGACAATTTAGTCCTTACATAAAAATTTAAGAGTCGATTTTTATTATATCATGATTTAATCTTTATAATTTATGAACAAATTTGATTTTTTCATCGTTCATCAATCTATATATATAAGAAATCTAACAAGAAAAAATCAGGATAGAAACTAAGTAGTTACAAACTCAAACCTACAAAAATTAAATTGTTATCATTTTCGAAAAAAATAAATTGTTAAATATTGAAGTGTTGTTTGTTTTTCGGGAATGTAGATGATCGTCAAATGCCCGGAACCACGTTTGTTTCATAGGAATATTTTTAAAGATATCCGAAAATATTTGGATAACCACGTTTGTTTTGCACGATTTATTATTAGGAATGTATTAAATTTATAGAATGTTCCAAAAATGTCCACACAAATATTTATATAATTTATAAATTCATTTAACATAATAGATTTATTTGGATTAATTTAATAGTTTTATTTTTTATATATTATCTTATAGAACAAATTAATTCATTATTAATTTAATATAAGTTTCTCAACTATAATGGTTTTCCAAAATGACAATTATATAATTTATGTTATCTTGGGTAAAATTTATTTATCTTATCATCACATTATTTGTTTTTTAGAAGAAAAATATGCTGTAAAAAATGTTGTTTTACAATTATATATTTATGATAATAAATATTATTAATAATGTAATTCCTTCACAATATTAAAAATAAATTGATATATCATATAATTTAATTGTAGTTTATTTTACATGTAAATCTAATGTACAAGTATAATTAATAGCATAAAGTTATTTATTAAAGCAGGAGTATATTACTTTATTTTAATTATAAATTTAAAAATAAAAATAAATAAATTTTTTAGGAAAAAAATTTTAAAAAAAATTGAAGAAAGAAAATATAAGGAGAAAAAAATAGGGGGCAAAATATAAAAAGTAGATGCCCTCAACACGAGAATCTTGGAAACCCGTGTTTCAAAAGAACATCCAAAACTCGTAAGATGTCTCTCATGGGCATCGTAGGATATTCCGGACATCTCGAGATACTCGGGAATCTTACATTACTGCAAAACAAACGTGAGAATCCAGATACCCGTCTCACGAAAATCTTAGATTTCCACGAAATAAACGGTCCTTAAAGGTGATGAACTAAATTGTTACCAAAATTTAAACTATATGGATTATATAGGAATCAAAGGTATTATTTTAACCAAAACTTTTTCTAAAAATTCAATTTTTGTTAAAGGAATCTTTGAATTTTTACACTAAATTTTCAATTTCATTAAATCTAACTATGCCATAGAAATTTCCTAAAAACTCACCAATTTTATTGGCAAAAATAAAAGAACCTTGTGAAACAAGCTAGGAGGATCCTAAACCATTCACATTCCTTGTTGTGTTAGAAAGAAAAAATACTTAATTGCCAAATATAAATAGTCCGGAAAGAAATTGTTCTTACACGTGGAGAAGTATATAGAAGTGACACTTATTACAAATAGAATTAACTAAACTAAATTTTAACCATCAAACAAACTAACAAACTAAGAGCGGTAACTCGTTGTTAAGTTTAAATATTCTCCTTCAAGATGGGATTAAAATATTTTTACGTCCATCTTAGACAATAAATATGTAAAATAATTGAAGAGAAAAGACTTGGTAAAGATGTCACTGAGTTGAATATGAGTATGAATGGGTAATAGTTTGATAATTCCAGTGATCAATTTATCTCATACAAAATGACAATGGAGCTCGATGTACTTTCATAAACATATGATTTGTGTCGATATGTATAGCATCTGATAGTCACAAAATACTAAAGTTGGTGTTTTATGCGATCGATAAGTTGTTGGACCGTCCAATGAGAAATTGATAGAAGCCTGCAGTTTAACACTTGGATCTATAGGCAATTTAGAATGTTTACAAGCAAGAAAATTTGAATCATCACGTAATTGCAAAGTGCAGTGCCTCCAAGAAATATGCCCTTAAAATATATAACTAACTCGAGACCCAACAAGTACACTCAAATAAACCTAAATCTTTCATTTTAAAGGTAGGATGCAAGAGAACTTTCACATTATTAATATCTTGAGAAGAAGTATAATCCGCATATATACCACTAAAACAATGAAAAAATTCATAGAACCTTGAACAAACAAAAAATAATGGACTTGGATTGACAAAACCCAAAAATTCAACAATGCATGAGATAATTTATGAAACCACTATCGAGAAGCCCATGTCAGACTATATATTGATTTATATGACCAACAAACAAGACCGTTCTTTAAATGCACAACCATATTATATATCGATGTTCAAATGATATATGCTCTTAACTAAAAATTGAATACTCATTCAAAACCTTTTAAAGTAAGGTAAGTGAAAACTTTGACACTAAATTTGTAATCCAAAAGAAGGAAAACTACAGAAAGAAAGAGAGCACGGTTTGGTCGTTGCTGCTGATGGTGATTACTGGCCATTGAGTAGCGGTAGCTCTTGTAATTTTATTTCTTCTTGATTTTTGGTTTCTTGGTTTTAAATTCGAATTTTTGAGACCGAGAACAACTGAATGAGAGGCGGAGGCAAATCATTGTCTTATCCCCAACATTAGAACGAAAGCCAGCCAGAGAAACACAAGCCATGCCCTTCAAATTCCATTGCCCCTCAAGGCTCAATCCCACCACCAGACACGAAGAAGCAAAGGGTTTCTCCAAATGGGCATCATGGCCAAGCCAATCGCTGCACACCAACAAAAATTGCCTTCATTCTCTCTTCTTCCTTCTTCTTTTTCCGACTTCAATGGCGCCAGACTCCACTCTCAACTTCAGGTCCCTCTCTTCTCCCTCTCTATTTTCTGTTCTGGGTACCCATTCTTTACTTTGGAATTTTTGTTGAAACTGGAAATCGTTGGATGGACGGCTTCACTGTGAGACCCCCAAAATCAGTGAAAATTGATTTGGGTTCCCCCAAAAATGGCCACTGCAATTCCCAAGTTTTCTTTCCCCTCTCATTTGCTTGACTTCATTTGTAGTTTGTCACTTAACACAAATGCTTAAAAGAGAGGATATGCACCATGACAACTCGAATATTAATTTGATTCGTAAAACCAACATAGGATTTGATCGACATGTAAGCTATTAATATCAATATTAATGGGCAAATGACACCGTAAGGTTTGAACACAGGACCTTTTGTTCTGATTTCACATTAAAGTACCTTAAGTGAACAAGCTTAAGTCTATGCGTTATGGGATATTTAATCTTTTTATAAATACTCTTAACATTTGGTGGTCTTGTTCATGGAGTAAACTATTAATATCAATCGGATAGGATTCGATTTAGGAAACCCAACAACGAAATGGCTCCCCATTAAATAAACTAAACGAAACTTAAAAGCATGAGTGAATAGATTATAGTATATTTAATCTTTTATATATATTATTAACTGTATTTGATTTGGATTGCAGTATAAGAAGAAGGTTATGCAGCCAAAAGGAGCATTACATGTTACAGCAAGTGCCAAGAAGAATATCCTTATAATGGGCGGCACCCGTTTCATTGGTGTGTTCTTGTCTAGACTTCTTGTCAAAGAGGGTCATCAGGTTTTGCCATTCTCCTGCCTCTTGCTTTGCTTGCTCCAGATTCCTTATCACCTGAACTGAATTGTCAGGAAGATTTATAGAACACGTTACTTTGGGCAGGTAACTTTGTTTACAAGAGGCAAAGCACCCGTTACGCAGCAATTACCGGGCGAGTCGGATGCAGATTATGCTGAATTTTCCTCCAAGGTCTTATAAGCTTCCATTTAAGCCTTCAAATATGGCAGCTCTGGTTGAAAAGAGATGTGATTTCATCATTCATGGTTTTATTCGATCTTATTACTTGTGGATTTGTGGGACTACTGATGATAAGTCTGTCTATTGTCTATTGATGCACATTTCCCAGATTCTGCATTTGAAGGGAGACAGACAAGACTTTGACTTTGTTAAATCCAGTCTCTCGGCTGCAGGGTTTGATGTTGTATATGACATAAACGGTGAGTATGATTCGAAACAATCTCTTTTGGTTTGAAATTCTTGGCCTGAACTCATTTTAAAACCATTTTATGTAATCCCTTCTTCCGGTTTATGTTTCGCTGCATGATTTTCAGGGCGAGAAGCAGTTGAAGTTGAGCCGATCATAGATGCATTGCCCAAGCTAGAGCAGTAAGATTTCCAAACTAAATCTTCTTTCCTTTCACATTAATTGGTGCTAGGCATTTGCATCAAGTTTTCTAATGCTAGATGAAAAATTTTGATGTACAAAAGGATTTTGGCACTCTGACAGCATACATTGTGCAGGTGATTCGGGGTTAAACTGTCGACTTTGTTGTGTTGATAATAACCAGATTTCTAAATTTCAATTCAGAAACATTACCGATATTGTTAATTTTTTCAATGATTTAGTTCCAAAATACCATGGTAGATTTAGGTGTTTCGAAGTCATGGGTTTAAATCATGGTTGATGATCTACATAAGATACTAAATATAGTTTTTCAAACTCAAATGTTATAGAGTCAATGTCAAATAGTTGATCCGTGAGATTAGTTGGGTAGATATGTTAGTCACATATGTTAGTCACGATACTTATTAACAAAACTTAGCACGATGAAAGAGATAATAGATTTTGCATGGTTGAAATGTGATACATCTAATTATTCTCAGGTTTATATACTGCTCTTCAGCTGGTGTCTATCTCAAGACTGATCTACCACCTCACTTTGAGGTACCTTTTCTTTCCTTATAAAGAAAATCTTTCAGTTTACTTTGTTTGTCAAACACTAAATGAGTAGTTCATCCGAGTCCCGATCTCCACTTCTCTTTCATATTGTTACTGTTTTCCGATTGGATGCCTTGTCGTAGGTCGATGCAGTTGATCCTAAGAGTAGGCACAAGGGAAAGCTCGAGACAGAGAGCTTACTGGCATCAAAGGGTGTTAATTGGACTTCTATAAGACCCGTCTACATCTATGGACCATTGAATTACAATCCTGTGGAAGAATGGTTCTTCCACCGGTTGAAGGCGGGTCGCCCCATTCCAGTCCCCAACTCAGGCATCCAAATTACACAACTCGGTCACGTCAAGGTCCGTGCTGTTGTGTACTATTTATGCAATGGGAACACACTGTTGAGTCTGTTGTAGGCTGTGAGTCCACACAGATCCTATAATTAGAAATCATTCAGTTCCTTAATGTGAATAGTTTATTAAAAGGATTATAGTTTCAAACATTTCTTTATGTTAATGTGACGATCGAGCCCGAGCAAATAATCGACCATTTTTTGACAACTGCAGGATTTGGCAAAGGCTTTTGTTCAGGTTCTAGGTAATGAAAAAGCAAGCCAGCAAGTGTTCAATATCTCGGGTGACAAATATGTCACATTTGATGGGTTAGCAAAAGCTTGTGCAAAGGTACTTCCTTAAAAGACATAATCACAACGTCACATCGTCATGATATTCATCGTCGAGCTGATATCTGAATTGACCAATCTTCTTCTGTCACAAACTTCACAGGCTGGAGGCTTTCCCGAGCCCGAGATCGTTCACTACAACCCGAAGGAGTTTGACTTTGGCAAAAAGAAGCCATTCCCCTTCCGTGATCAGGTAATTTGGTTGATGTCAGGATAAGTATGATGCAGCTTATCGGATTCTGATCACTGACATGGCACCATTGTTATTATTGTTATAAATGTAATGCAGCATTTCTTTGCATCGATTGAGAAAGCGAAGAGCGTGCTCGGGTGGGAGCCCGAATTCGACCTGGTGGAAGGTCTTGCAGACTCCTACAACTTGGACTTTGGCAGAGGCACATTCAGGAAAGAGGCTGATTTCTCCACAGATGACATAATCCTTGGCAAGAGCCTGGTTCTTCAAGCTTGAGGCATGATTCTTCTTTGTTTTTTTCGTGGCTGTTTTAATCCATTTCCCGCCCGATCTCCAGGGGTTAATTCCGATCCCGGGTTGAGAAATCAATTTAGGAATGTTAATATGTATGTATTCATGGAGATTTGTTTATGTTTTGGCTCTAGTTTCTTCAAATGGCAAGCAATTTAGAGAAGCACCAGTACTAGCTCTTGTCAATTCATTAGAGGACGTTAATCATCTGGAAATGCAGTATAAATTATGCCATTTTTTTTTCTAGAATATGTTCATCTGTTTTCTTTCTCTCTAGCTTTTAATCACATCAAACTCGCTCCGAATTCTAAGGATTCTCCCGTTTTGCTTATTTTTGTTCTGGTTTGATGACATTTTTTTAATTTAATAAATTTTTGCTTCTATGATTTAAATTTCTTTGTTTTATGCAAACATTTTAAAACTATAATAAAATTATAAAAACTAAGACAGTAATTATCAATTAGAAAAAAAAAAAACCTAAAAGAATCGCCAAGAAATAAGTTTAATTTTGTAGAAATAGAAATAAAATTAGGGAAAACAACCCTAACCTTGATGGGGTGTATCAATATCTTTTACCCCAATGTACTTCAAACTTATTAATAAGTGTTGCAACCCTTATCATAGTTTTTTCGTCTGAAAATTTGATGAAAAATATATTCTCACATGTGTCAAATAAATTATAAAATCATATATTTGGTATGAAATTTGTAGGATTCATACAAAAATAATACTAAAATTAGATTTTTTTAAAATTTGTAAATTTTGACAAAGTTATTTAATAGTGGACTATTTTCATTAAATTAGTGAATTTTTCGGTAATTTTTTTTCAAAATGAATGGGTGAATTAGCCTGAATTGAATAGGTTGTAAAAATTGCAAAACACTTATTTAAATCGAGAGTTTAGTTTGATGAAATTAAAAATTTTAAGTAAAAATTGATACAGCTCGTAAAGTTTGGATAGTAAAAAAAGAAAATTAGGGAAGAAAATTCATGTTTAGATTCAAACATCAAAATTAACGTGTTGGTTTAGATATTAATGAAATGGTAGATTTAAGATAGGTTTTTTAGTACAAGATATGAGAATGAGAATTCGAATTTACGACCTTGTGGTCGAAGATTTATACTTTAATCAGTTAAGTTATATTCAGGTTGATGATTTAAGATTGGATTTGATATAATTGGCTAAGTTAAATAGATTTAGTCAATATGGAAAAGCATATAATAAGAATATTTTGAAAAGGAAGAGAAAAAAGTATAATAATATTGAAGGGGCCAAATGGCAGAATACAGTTGGGTTAGGTATGTTAGTTACCCTCCAAAAAGTTGGAAGAAACTGCTCTTCTTTTTCCTGCTAAAAGACACACACCAATATCCAACAACCTTATCCAATGTTAAAAGTTTGGTCGGTTTGAATCCAAATTCCAACCTAAATGGAATTTTAAAATTTAATAAAGTTAAGTGTATTTGGTAATTTAATGCAAGATTTGCGATTAGTTTAAAGAGATTTTGAGAATTATTCTACTGTGATTCACACGCTTTTAAAAGATCTTATTTAATTTTTAAATTTATATAAATTTATCATTTTTGTTATTGTTATTATTTTACCAACTAATATTTACTCTATTGATTCAATTGATGTGCCAAAATGAATATAGTTCAACAGTAATTGACATATATCTTCAAACAAAGGTTGTGAGTTCGATCCCTATATGTTGAAGTACAAAAATTTGAACCTCAAACTTTAAAAAGATGAGTAAATATCATTTACTGCTGAATATAACATGGCATCGCATATAACAAATTTATGTTACTAAATCTAATTAGCAAGTTAACTATCCTATTATATGCCTATCAGTAAATTAACCGTCTAATAACTTATTTATAGCTATTTTTTAAACCTCAAAGGCTTAACTGCCCTTTTTAAAATTTTGAAAACCAAAATAAACACTTAACTCACAAGTTGGATTTTACCATTTTTTGTTGAGGTAAAGAATCGAAATAAATATTTTGAAATATCATTCACCGAGTAAGACTAAGTTAGATATTTTTAAAATTTATGAATAAAAATTGAATAATCTTTTTTATACCAAGATTGGATTTTAACTGCTAAAAATTGTGTCCATAATAAATCTTGTGATGTCTTTCTTATATTTTTGTTTTGATTGAGGAGAAATATGGACCTTTAAGAAAAATATATGTATCGGTGAAAGTAAAATTCTTATGAGCCTCTTTTTGACCAACCGACATTGATATTATATTATATTATTAGATTATTCTAAAGTATTAGATTAAGATTGCATGATCTTTTAAAAAAGAAAAAGATTAAGATTTCATGGGGTTTTTTTTCTTTTAATTTTTTAATCCAGGTTGAGTGTGAGAAAAGTTTCTCCTTTATTTTTAAATATTGGGTTATATTTTTGTCAAATTTTAAAATAATTTTATCTTAAAAGATTAGAATATATTATTATGCCCTAAAGTAAGCGTCATCTCATTTTCAAATTTTAACTCTAATATTTTAAACTTTTAAATTTGATATCTACATTTAAAAAAGAAAAAAAATATATCAAATAAAAAATAAAATGGTACCAAGATATTTAAAAATTATTTTGTATATCAACAAGTGATTTTTTAAAAGGAAAAAGAAATATTTTCAAAGAAAAAATAAATACTTTTGCTAACCTCTACCGAATTTAAAATATTACATTGTCTGGCTTGAATTAAAAATTCATTCAAATAAAGTAGTATCTTTTTTACTCTCGAAAGAAAACAAAATTCCCACCCTCATATTTTGTTATACTAATAAATATATATATTATTTTCGTTTGATATATATTATTATTATGCACGCTTAAATATTGTGCTACCGTTTCATTATTCAAAATTTCAACATTATTTTATGGAATAGAGTTTTTTTATTTCAAAACTTTGAACTTTGAAACATGTTATTGGACAAAAATTGAAAAATGACATTAATTATATTCAAAAGATTCAATGATATATTTAATTAGCCTTTTATTAGTACTAACATAGAGGATTGAATTTTTATATCTGATTAGTCTTCAAAATAGTTGAATTAATTACTTCTTTTAAAAATAAAATATACTTTCTATCCTTATAATTCTTCTCTCCCTTTTATTGTTCATTTGGAGAATCTCAAAATAGCTAATCATAAATATCTTTAAACAACAATAATAACTATTGAATCACGATAATGGTAAAAATGAGTGAGAAGTTAAAAATAAATCGGTATATACACCAAAATTTATACATTTTCATTTGGTTAAGTTTCATATCTTCTATAAACTTAAGGTACGTTCTACCATTTATGTCAATGATTTTATTTTTCTTAAATAATAAATAGACGTGCGAAACTTTCTCAATAATATGTCCCTCCTTCGTTTAGAGAAATCACTGAGGTTTTTGTTGCTTCTCTATTTTATTTTGAAACAAACTCAAACCGAAGAACAACCCACATTATTTCAATACCAATATCGTCTAAAAAAAGTAAGCTTAAACATATCTCAACCAGTTAAAGCATTAATTCAATACTTTTCGGAACCCTTCTTTTGGATTCGTTTCAAGAGAACAATAAATCCGACTAATTTGATCAAGCTGACCAATTTCATGTGATTAGGGATTATTTCATGATACTAGTATTTCTATTCATTCTCTCTCTCCCCCTTTCTCTCTTTTTCTTTTTTCTTTTGTAATTAAGAACCTCTCTTTGCTTTATTTGACAATTCCTTAATTTAAGGCGTTGTTTTGTTTTGTTTTGTTTTATTTATTTATTTTTTGAGAAATTCATTCTTTTCTTCTTTAGGGTGTAAAGGAAGCAAAAATTTATTTATGGATGGATTATATTATTCCAGAGTGATTTGGTGGTCAATACTTAACTAATAATGTGAGTAAGATTGGTAAGAGGAAAAAACTAGTAATGAGTGTCCTTGAATAATGAAATATATATTATATAGCAAAGTTAGAAAATCTTTAAATATTATGAAACTAAATAGTCCTATAAATAAAAAGGTTGAATTTTTTTAGGTTTAATTTAATAATTTACATTCATATATAGATAATATTGTAATTAATTTGAACACAAAACAACAAGAGATATTAATAATGTTATTTAAAAAGTGGAGGGTTTAAATATCTTTACTTTTCATGAAAAAATAGGTAATAGATAAGGAATATAAAATTTGAAATATGCTTTGAATTGGAAGGGGAAAAGAACCAATTGGACCAGAACATGTAGCACTTAAATGTTGAAATATAATTGTCATTGTAATATAAGACATGGACAGCATTGTAATATTGATTAATATTTTGGACTTTAATTGATGAGTCATTTGAAGTGATGTATACTCTCTAGGTACCTTATAGATTTCTGCCTAGTGTATGCTTTACAAGTGGATATATTCCTCTCTTTATTTCTATAGAATTTAATATTGTAGGAGCAGGTGTCATTAAAGAGGATGGAAAAGCTATGTTACGTATTATCTAAAAAATTGTAGTAATAATTTTTCAAGACATCTCTATTTTGTTTTTAAAACTATTTATAAATTTCATTTTCAACTTTCATCTCTATACTTTCTAAATTTATTAAAGTAACATTATTTTTTATCATTATTTTTATTCAGCCAATAATATACCTATCTTATGCTACATTGTTCAATGACATGATAATTGTGAGAATTAAAATGGTTATATTTTAGAATTTATATATCAAACCAAGAAGACATTGAAAAATGAAAAAAAAAAATTTGAAAATTCAACCAGATAAAAGCATTTTTTTTCTTATTGTTGGAGGCATTCATCCACATGGAGGATAAATAACGTCCTATCAGTTAAGGTCTAGCTAAAAGACTATCTGTGACAGGAACGACCTTCATACTTAGTCGAATATTTGACAGAAAACTCCTAATTAGCAAGTTGAAGGTCTCCCTACCAATAACATGCGCGCCCAATAAGTCGACCTTCAACCTGACATGTTCAACAACAATTAATGAAGTGTTAACGACAACAGTACTCTTAGTAGTCCAAATATCTCCACAATGCTATGATATTATCCGCTTTGAGCATAACCTTTTAGTTTCACCCAAAAGGTATCATACTGGAGATAATTGTCCTCTCTTATATACCTATAATATCTCTGATCACTCACTTTTCTAGTCAATTTGTAATTTTTGTTTGCACCCCTGTATAAACCTAACATGAAGGATTTTCTCAAAGAAAAAACAATTAATGAAGGAAAAAAATATTTAAATCATATTAAATAAAACAATAAATAAATTGAATATTTTTCATATTCCTTAATTATTCATCAGATAATGGTTTTGAAAATTAGAATGCAGAATGAATGCGAGTTTCAAAATAAATTAATTTAAAAAAGGTTTAAATAAAATCTGACTAGTGCGAGAGCGCCACGTGGACACGGACTTTCTACGTGCCGGAACCATAATCGTGGACCCTACCGGACGGGTAATGACGTTTATGAAACCGCCACGTGTCGGGAAATCTGTCTCACCAAATCTCGTGTGGAGCAATTATAGGCTACTTTAGAACTAGCGTGGGCCCACCCCCGTCCGCTGGTCGGTGCCAGCGGTGGTTCATTTCGTTAAACCGTAATTACAATTTTTTTCCTTCGCAATAACCACTTTACCGTCCCTTGTCTCCTTAGGAAGCTTCATGGCAAAATGCAGTTCAATCTCAGCCGTTGGTTTTCAACAAGATATAGTCTTAGTTTTTGAACTTATTTACAGTCGTACCACACCAGTGAAACATGGCAGAAAAGAAAGGGCATTTTGGGGAATAATCTCACCGTCCAAATCCGCGACCCTCCATTTCCGCACCGTTGGATCGCCACCTCCGCCAGATGTAGAGTCCGATTCAGTTGAGAAAATAAAATTAATGAGTCAAAAAACAAAAAGAAGAGCAAAGAAAAACAGGATTTGGGGTGGGAGAATTTTGCTATATAAACCCCTCTACTCTGCCACTAAATCTCTCATCACTCATCAAAGTTTCAGAAACCACATTATACAAAGACACACAACGTAACCCAATATTTAGCAGACGAGGAAATGGCTCCTGAATTGAGCTCCGGGGAGGTGAGGGCAGAGCGAGATGCGGCGCCGAGGCGCGGGTACGTGACGTTCCTGGCCGGAAATGGGGACTACGTGAAGGGGGTGGTGGGGCTGGCGAAGGGGCTGAGGAAAGTGAAGAGCAAGTACCCGCTGCTAGTGGCGGTGCTGCCGGACGTGCCGGAGGAGCACCGGGAGTTGCTGCGGTGGCAGGGCTGCGTGGTCCGGGAGATCGAGCCGGTTCACCCGCCCGAAAACCAGACACGATTCGCCATGGCTTACTACGTCATCAATTACTCCAAGCTCCGTATCTGGGAGGTACGTACATCCAAATACAATCAAATTATCAGATCAACTAATTTCATAATATGTATTAGAAAATAAAAAATGAAACCAAATAGGGGTTTAAGTGGTGTGCGTTTGTGGTGTGCAGTTTGTTGATTTCAAGAAGATGATATATTTGGATGGAGACATCCAAGTGTTCGAAAACATAGACCACCTGTTCGAGATGGAGGACTCGTATTTCTACGCAGTGATGGACTGTTTCTGCGAGAAGACATGGAGCCATACAGCGCAGTACAAGATCGGGTACTGCCAGCAGTGCCCCGACAAGGTTCAGTGGGCGGCGCACCTCGGCCCCAAGCCTCCTCTCTACTTCAACGCCGGCATGTTCGTGTTCGAGCCACACTTGACCACTTACCGCCGCCTCCTCTCCACCCTCCAAACCACCCCTCCCACCCCTTTCGCTGAACAGGTACCCATCAAAATTACAACTATTTAGATTTAAATATTACTTTCGACTCGGACTTTCCCGTTTTAGATCATAACCCTTTTTTGTTCCTTCCCTTCATTTTGATTGTTAATACGTGACTATTTTTAATTATTTTTATTTTTTTTAATTATATGATTTAGAAAAAACAGTGACTATTCTTAATTTTAATTATTTTCGTTAAAACAGTGAACAAGCATCAATTATATGATTTAAACCTTTGATTTAATATCAGTAGGAAATTGAATAATTTTAATTTTTGTTTGGCAGGACTTTCTGAACATGTTCTTCAGAGAGAAATACAGGCCAATTCCACCAGTATACAACTTGGTGATGGCGATGCTATGGCGCCACCCGGAGAACGTGGAGCTCGACAAAGTCAAAGTGGTTCACTATTGCGCCGCTGTGAGTATGCTGCAATGATCACATAATCCATCATGCATGCACATTATATTTTAACCACGTCGTTTGCGGTTAATCGGAATCTGATCGGTTTTTTTCCCTCCATTTTCAGGGGTCGAAGCCATGGAGGTACACCGGAGAAGAGGAGAACATGGAGAGGGAAGACATAAAAATGCTCGTGAAGAAATGGTGGGAAATTTACGACGACGAGAGCTTGGATTTCAACTACAAGGTCGAAAATGGCGGCAACGAACAAGTCAACCGCCAAACATTTTTGGCAGCGGAGGCTGGTGTCGTTCACTACCACACTGCTCCATCAGCAGCCTAATTAATTGCCCCGAATTACACGAATGGATAGATATATGAATTAGTTATATTAGTATATAATATATGATGAATATGGTTCTTTCCACCTAATTTTCAAATATTAAGAATCAAAAGAAGAGAGATTGTGATGTTGATGATTATTAATTTGTGAGTTCTAATATGTAAATTAGAGTGCTTTGGGGAGGATTTTAATGTATTGAACTTAATTCCTTTTGTAATAGTTGGCTTTTGTTCCTATATTATATTTTTAATATTTGTAAAGAAAATTATCCATATGGCAATTTATATTACAAGATATATGGTTATATGAGGCCAACTCCCAATGAATTTTTCTTTGTTTTTCTTTAATACTGAACATAAATGAAAAACATATAAAAAAAAACATAGTTTTGATGGTTGTAAATTTAAAAGGCAATAATAAAAGAGCAAGCTTACAAAGTTTAAATTAGCTTTTTTTCTTTAGTATTCATGTCATTTTAACTTTAATTTAGTATTTAAATAAAAGCTCTATCCATCTTAGAAAGACTATTATTGAGAATATAGAAAATTACTGACTATATTATTAATGATTAATGACATTAATTATTCTAATGAATGTTTCAATTTATTTTGAATACCTAAAATAAAATTTTAGTTAAAATCTAAACTGTTTTTTTTTTAAAAGGAAAAATGTAAACTATTTAAAAGTATGTTTACATGAAAAGTAAAAAATAATGAGTGGAGTTGATGTCTTTCCGTCGAGTAAAATTACAAATAATTAAACATATATATTAGATTTTTGTTCACTTTACGAGGTCTAAAATTACATCTTTCAATTAAACATAACGAGAAATAAGTATCATAAAACAATAAAAACTTTAAAATGCAAATTTAAAATCAACGGCCTATTAGCTCAGTTGGTTAGAGCGTCGTGCTAATAACGCGAAGGTCGCAGGTTCGAAACCTGCATGGGCCAAAATTTTGAACTTTATTTTCCTTCCAATTTTTAATCCTCAATCTGTCTCTGCGATGCAATGGCGTAGCAAGGTTTTTTGAGTGCCTGAAAAAATGCCACGCCTCGATTCGGCTTCTTTCTCCATCACAAACCAACCCAATTGCTCAATTCCAACTGTCTCTCCTTCAATTCCTCTTTTTAACTCCATTTCTCAGCACCAAACTCCAATCCTCAATCTCCAGAATGGCAGTTATGAAGCCTGGTTCCGACCCCACCATCGTCATCGACGGCCTCCGATTCACTTACCCCGGAATCGACGGCCATCCTCCGCCCGGTTCCAAGCCCCTCATCGATGATTTCTCCCTCACCCTCAATGCTGGTCACCGTTGCCTTCTCGTCGGATCCAATGGCGCTGGTAATTCCCAATTATGGATCTCTCTAAATCTTGTAGCAAACAATTTAAGGGATTTTTGTTTTTGTGATCCCTTTTTTGAGTTTTAATTTTGGTCACAGGGAAGACCACGATTTTGAAGATTTTGGGAGGGAAGCATATGGTGGAGCCTCATATGGTTCGTGTACTTGGAAGGTCGGCTTTTCACGATACTGCTTTAACAGTTTCTGGTGATCTTTGTTATCTAGGAGGAGAGGTTTACCTTATTCTTTCTCCTTTTTATTTCTGTGTTTCATTGATGAATTCAATTGATATCGGATATTGATCCCACTTGGCTTTGATTTGTTTCATCTTCTCTATGGTTGAATTAGAGTATTATCCTTAAGAATCAAGAAATATAGGAATAATTTTAAATCCCTGATTTGAAAAATTAGAAATGACTTTAAATATTTTATTTTGTTTGGAATGTGAAAATTTTGGAAGGATTTTACTAATGTAGCTTTTTGATTAATGGTAAGTTAAAAATTTGATGAAGATAAATTAGTAACTAACTTTGAGATCATGCAAAATCGGACTTTTTTTTTTTTTTCTTTGGAAAGTTTTAAGTATAAACATGTGTTCAGATCATTTTATTTGGAAGAATGGCAAACAAAGGAATTCATTTGAAATCTGACAATTAAGAATTTATTGGGTTATTTTTGTTAGGACATTGTTGGCATTAAATCTAGTTGGGTGCTTTTTGAGTTTTTTGGGTTTACAAAGCAATCATGGCTTAGTTATAAGAAACTGTTAATAAATTTTGCTTGCATGGTTATCGTTTTTATGGCTTCAAACTTTTATAGCTCTGAAGTCTGAAGAAATCTTCTTGCATGCTTTGTGAATTATCGAACTAAAGGTTCTTCTCCTGCCTGCTTTTTCTCCAAAATTGTGCGCTTTGTTTGTTTAAGTATACCTCTGCCCTTTTATTTTTCCAAATTCTGTTTCGAATGGACCTTACCATGGCCGAACATTAATTTCCAATTCTAGTACCTATTGCTAGCGTGAATGAAAAGATTGAGAAAATTCTGATGGCTCCTCCCTACTCTTCAGTGGAAGAGAGATGTAGCCTTCGCAGGATTTGAGGTTTCCATTCAAATGGCTGTATCTGCAGAGAAACTAATTTTTGGAGTGGATGGGATTGATCCGAAAAGGAGAGATGAACTCATTAATGTAAGATAATCATACAATTCCATGCTTCACTTCTGTGAACTTAATTTTCTGGTCGCACATAATTGTCTTCTTTAAGACAGTTGTGCTAAGACCACCTATGCTTTGGAAGTGAATTTTGGATTACTACGTTTTTCTTTAATTTACTTACGCTGTACAATTTTCCCATAAATTTTAGGCTGCAGTGATATTTTCAGTCCGTGAACTCATAATCTTTTTATTTTTCCTTTGTTGACACTTAAGATGTTGGACATTGATCTATCATGGAAGATGCACAAGGTGTCAGATGGTCAGAGAAGACGGGTGCAGATATGCATGGGTCTTCTCAAGGCATATAAGGTATTTTAATCTTTCTTCCTCTCTTAACTTATCACTCACTTCTTGCATTTACCTTGCGTTTTAGGATCTTGTTGTTATACTTCCATGGAGAAACACATTTATTATTTTAATAGGGTGGCTTTCTTCTTCTCCTTCTTTTTTTCAGTGAAATATAGATATAGTTTAAATCCTCCCTAAACTTATAGGTTTATTCTATTTTGATTTTCCAGATTTGACTTTTAAAAGATAACCATTTTGGTCTTTAGATTTTCAAAATGTCTAGTTGTCTACTTTCGTTTTTGAACTTTCACAAATATAAAAATAAAAGCCCCCGAACTTTCAAAAAACTGGACCATTTTATACTTTATTATTATTTAGTCACCTAATATCTGTCACCCATTACCTGCCCTATTCAAGTAATGTGATTCCAATAAATGCTGATGACAACAAATCAATACACATTTTTGAAAGTCACATTCTCTGTCTGTTAAAGGAATCAGTTTATAAGTTCAATGACTAAAGTTACCTTTTGGATGTTTAGGGTTCAAACTGAAATAAATCTGAAAGTTTATGAACACTATTGGAGACATGATCTGATCCAAAATGATTCTATCATTTCTATTATGCATTTCAATATAATTCAATATAGATAGATTTATAGACATATATATTTGCCATTGCCACTCTTTCTATTATTTTTCTAGTGCAATTTTGAATAATTAAATGGTCGATTCTTTTTTTCATTTTAGCTTCCACCTTTTAGAATGAAAGCTGAGAAATGCTTCATTATGATCTGAGTTGCATTTATTCGGTTGGATTGGACCTTTTATTTTCCTTTCTTTATTTGTTCTCACCTCTTAGGGTGGATCCTCTATGACATAACTAAAAATCACTTTATTATTATTATTTGATAAGACGAAATTGAGATTTAAACCTATAGGTATTATTGCAGCATTGTATATTAAAACAAAGTTGATTTTGCTCTTTTCTTTCTAGGTTCTTCTTCTTGATGAGATAACTGTGGATCTTGACGTGCTAGCAAGGGCTAACCTTTTGAAGTTTCTGAGAAGGGAATGTGAAGAACGTGGGGCTACAATAATCTACGCCACGCATATATTTGATGGTCTAGAAGACTGGCCATCGCACATTGTATGCTCAATTCTTCTGTTTGTTTTCTCTCTCTAAATCTTTTGATGTCCAATTTTCCTTTATTAATAATCTATTTTGTTGTGGTAGGTCTATGTGTCTCATGGGAAGTTGCAGATCTCCATGCCAATGGAAAAAATTAAGGAGATCAGCAAATTGTCTCTTATGGTTAGTTTTTATGATGCGGAATGCTTATTTCCCTTGAACAGAAAACTGAACAAGTTTAAAAAGTTTTTCATTAGTTCAAAACTCAAATTTTAGCATCTACTTATGCCTTGCTGATATTTTACTCTCAGAGAACAGTTGAGAGCTGGCTAAGGAAGGAGCGGGACGAGGAGAGGCAGAGGAGGAGGGAAAGAAAGGCAAATGGTCTGCCTGAATTTGAACAACAAATAGAGGAGAGTCGTGTAACCGGGGATCCAGCCAGCTGTGCTGTTCGAGTTGTAAACAATGGGTGGGCAGCAGGACGGCTTCACTCCACCATTGCCGGAGAAGAGAACTTCTTGTTCAGCTCAAATAGAGTTCTCAGGCAGTAAGGAGTCTTCCTTTTCTCTTTACAAAACTAACAAAAAGAACTAGAAAAGGCTCAAAGCCCATTATAGTAGTTATCCATAAAATAATCGTTATGGAAGCATTTAATCTTTACACGTATTAATAGGGTGCTCTTATTTTAATTCATGATTAATTTCTGTGAGATTACCTCCAAAAGTTATCTTGTTAGCTCCAGTGTTGTAGAATTGCTATTAAAACAAGAAAATTCATTCTTATGAAGTTGAATGCGTTTTGGGTGCCAACTGCTTTTCAAATACTTCTGTATGCTTTGAGTTGAGACAAGCTGGACCACATACACTTTAGAAAACTGGAAAAGTAAAAGAGACTTCATGCAAAGTGGAAAGTCCATAAAATTGTCATCTTCTGCTATTGGGGATATGATTATTTGAAATGTATGATGTTAACTCTTTAGTTATTAAAAGAAAAAAAGGGAAGGATTTTTCTAAGCAAGATTTCTAAAATCACCTAACTATTACTTTAATACTTTTACATGACTTGTAGCATTTGTCTACTTGTCGATTTTGTAGATCCTATTTTAAGTTATAAAGGTTTAACCTAGAATGTCTTTTTTGCTTAGTGCTGGAACCTAAGCAACGAAGCATCTCATCAATGAAAGTAGACATTAGACATCATTATATTCACAATTTTGTCAGAAAAAGAAGTCGAAGGGTATTAAATTATAGAAGCAAACAAAGATTCATCATCACATCATCATTGTGTAGGAGAGGGATTCAATTTAACATGAAGATAAAATAAACTCTAGAATCAACCTTAGAATGTATGAGAACAGTTACAAGGAAAATATTAAAAAGAAAAGGAAAAAAAAAAGAGAAAATATTACACTGAAATGTGTGGGACATGTATGAGGCTCCTCTCGGACTCAGTTGAATATATCTATACCAAATCTCTTTGATGCCAAATCCCAGTGCTCTAGTACCCAAGCCATCAATGGCAGAAGTTGCTTCTTCTCTAATCCTTGTCCAAAGGATCATTTAGCTACGTCAAGCATTCTAGTACCCATGGCCTATTATATAACCATTAGACTGGCTAACTTAATTAGCCTGACTAATGCTCTCTCTCATCATACCGCCAGCTTCCCTACTGTTGTTACCAATTGCAAGTAATGCAAACTGTTACTACCAGTTTCAACTTGCAAGTGATGCAGTCTCATGTTGTCTCTCTCTCTCTCTCTCTCTCTCTCTCTCTCTGGCATCGGTCATCTGCATTTAAAAACTGTTGTTACAAATTGGAAGCAATGAAGTCTCTCTCTTTTCTTTTTCTCCACCAAGTTGTTCACATCTCGTAGAATTACTTCTATCTTGTTCAGCCCTCCATTTCCCTTCACACATATCACCCAAAAAACTATTGACTTTTTGATCCTCTTCATCAGTATCTTCTTTACTTTGCAGTCACAGTGTCAACTCTCGTGGGCCTCTTGTTGTAGGGTTGGTTTTTTCATGCCCTTCTATATGTGTTCTTTTTTCATTTTTCTCAATGAAAAGTTCGATTTCTCATAAAAAACTCTCTAGCGATGCAAGCAGTACATAGTGCACAATTCCTAGACCATCAATGGACTTGAAGCACGATCAGAGTCTTGTCTCGAGCTTGAAAATTTTGGGATAGATAAGGTAGAAAAAATAATATTCATCATCCATCGAGTTATGGCTTCCTCAAGTATTGACTAATAGATCTTAGTCAAGCCTAGTTTGGATGATTTAGGTGGTCTCGGTTTTTGTTTAAGGAATGGCCACTTCTCTTCTGCATTGCCAAAAGCATCATAAAGATAACTCTGGGAGTAGGTATTAGGGAATGATTTTCCAAGCCATATGTTTAAACAGAACATTTTCCTTATAGACATTTTTAGGAAAAAGAAACATTAAATAAGTGTTTTTCTTTAAATTTTTAAACTTCTGCAGACCAAAACAACCCAAACCCGTATATTCTCTGCTCAGTCAAGTGACTTTGGTTCTATTTCTGCAGCTGCCTTCCTCTGGTATTTGGTTTGTTAATGATTATAATCTTAAAGATGCACTTTTTGGAGGACAATAACAATTATTGAAACTTGATAAGTTACAATCAAGTTGTTTCACATGATGACTTTGCTGCTATAGTATGTAAAGTAGTGTATATTGAGACTTGAACAACGTAAAATTTTCATTACATAAAAGGGATGCAACTTGACGAAGATCAGATACTATGTCTTCCTTTGAACACGTTCTTACTCCATCTGTTGAAATTGATGGCTTTTGATCTGTATTCTCAGCAGAATCCTCAAATGTCACACCAAGCTATATTTGTTTTCTTGCTCCTTTCTCTCAGCTATTACTTGATGGAGAATATTGGCATTTGAAACCACATAGGACTGTTCTTCCAATCCATCTTTGTCATTACAGTCATCTAGCTTTGCCTCTGCTGCCACCGCCATTTCGGTATCTCGTTGTAGTTTCACCTCTTTGGTCTTTCCCCATAGGACAGCATATAGCCCAGCGACAATCAACGTTGACCCTACAACACTGAGTGAAGCCAACAGAAGGAAAAAACTGCTCTTGAAACATGCTTTTGGTTGGCATTTCAACACTATTTCAATAGATAATGTAAACTTGAGGATCGGAAGTTATAGACGTAAGTTGATACTCACGTTCCTACATATAATTTTTCTTGAAAGAAGGTCCAGCTGAAAACAGCCACGATAACCAGCAAGAAGGGGTTGAAAACTGAGGCATAGAGAGGACCTTTCTTTTGGATACTCCAGGAGGTTAGGCAAAACGCAAGTCCAGAGCACGCCACTCCCTGAAAGTGTTATTGGTGTTGCCTTGTAAAATCTATTGAATGTGGCCTCGAGGGGAAAATAGAACTTAGCGTAATGAAAACTCTACAAGAAAAGGTTTCGACTCGACTCTAAAAGAAAAGGTTTCGACTCGAGTAATATCTTTCAAAGAACAGGATTAAAGTCACATGTCTGTTAGAACTAGAGAAGATTAAGACTATCTCAATTAGTATTAAGCTTTTTGGGTAGAGCTTAGAAATAAATTTGATGCGTGTTCAGTTCAATATGGACAGGAATAGTGTCGTCATGTTCAATCGAGGTTTCTTCGCCAAATTCTCGATGTCAGACATTCTTAATTCTATAAAGGGAAATGTTAGAGAATGAACATACTGCATAGAGAGCTCCAACAAGTCTGATTGAGCTCTTCAATGACCAAGCTGCTAAAGTCCTGTGCTCGACGCCAATGGCAATTGCTCCACATTGAATGGTTGCCATGAAAGTCATGAGAGCTGTGCTCGTGTACGGAGCTGGAAACTTCTCGTTCACTTTCGCCTGCAGGAATAACCAGTGCAGTCTTAGATTTGACACTGAGAAAGAGGGAAAAAGACGGAATCAAGAGAAGCAAAGCATACTGACTTGGATTACAAACCAAGCCGCCCAGGCAACGGAGCTTATGATCAAGCAAAGAGAGCCCCAGATGCTACTGCCTGTGCCTTGGCCATTGGAGCTTCCGCCCCTCATCATCTCGGCATACTTCCAATGGATCCCGGATTCACCAAGCTCGATGGTTTGTCCACGGTAGAACGACAACAACATGGCCCCTCCAACGCACACGACAGTCCCCAACACCTTGGCTGCACCTGGTCTTGTCTTGATCGCCACAGATTCTTGTCTACCAAACAAACAATGATTTGTAGGAAAGAACATACGAGGAACAGTGCAAATATGTCAGCCATTATGATCTAAAAATGGTGAAGAAAGGGGGGATTTTATGTACCTGAAAAGAACAGCGAGGACAAAAGTTGCAGCTGGGAGGACATTGGTCAATGCACAAGCGATGGTGGGGGTTGAATATTTTAACCCAACATAGTAAAAGACTTGGTTTGCTGTTGCCCTGCATATTATTGATTTGAACATTTATATTTGGAGTTATACAAAGTTTAGGAATGGAAATGAAACGAAAGTGGTTTGACTTACCCAGTTAAGGAACATATCAGAATCTGAAACAAAATTGGCTTTGTAATCTTGGGTCTCCCTTTCCTGCAGTGATTTGTTTGTTAATATGATGTCCATTAGTATCAAGTTTAGAAAACTTCATAAGATGAATAATGTTTTTCTTTCTGCAATCTATATCTTCGAACTCCTCACTCCACATTCATATTTGATTGAACCGTTCAGTTAAGAATATACTAAATAGCAAAATTTGAATTTCTAAATCCAAAGAATGATTTAATATTGATTGCTTAGCAGCAAAACTTCAACTCCTTCCATGGCCAAGAGTTAAATTCAAAAGATGTGAAGTAAATTCGTAAGTACATATACCTCTCTATCCAATAGGCACAAGGAGCTATGGCTACTGTAGCAAACATCTGCCTGTAAGCAACTAGAACCAGTGGATTCATTCCAAACTCCATGGCTAACTTTGATGTAATATTCAAGCCTGCGTATAGGAATTGGACAACCACCATAACCAATGGTGGCAAGAAATCTCCACTAGTAGCCATAGCTTTCATTTCTCTCTTTTCTTCTTGTATGAGCAGATGGGGCTGAGTGGTTGGTTTAAGACAGTGGGGAGCCATTTATATATAGAGAGAGGGGGATGAAGAGTGAGGAAGAAGAAGATGACCAGTAACAGAAAGTTTTAGAAGAAATTCTAAGCATGGAAAAAGGCAAAAGCAAACCGTTTAAAATAATGCATGATATTTTTATTATTTGCTTGGGGGAAGGAAGGGTAGGCCATTTTGCATGGAACCAAAACCAGAGGTTACAGCTTACACCATAAAAACAGCCTTAATTTTGTTTGTCTTCTTAGGCCTCACCAGATTTTGTAGCTTCAAGCAACTGATTTCTTGCCCCCCACCATCCCCATGTAATCTGGAACATTTTCTGCTACTTGCTTCATCATGTGCCTCCTTCCTAAGTTTCCCTAGATCCTTTAATAACAACATTTTTCATCCCTCCACTTTCAAATTCCGACCCATATTTATCCTTTTGAACTTTCTATTTCTTTTATTTTCCGTTCTGTTAAATGAGGTTATATCACTGTCAAAAGTTAAAACAGTTGAAAAGTATCTTTGTTTTTTTAGTCGAAAAATTGCAGGTGTGCAGAATCGAACCATCGACTCTTGGGATTGTGTTTGGATCGACAAAAACAACTGAAAGGTATTTGAGCAAAAGATCTCTCATATTGTACAAGGGTATGATATTGTCTATATATATATATATAAATTTGCTTTAGAGTTCACTCAAAAAGACATCATATGGTCATTCCAGCCAAGACTACAAATCTTTCCTCTTCTCTAGCTGATGTAAGACTATGTCCGGGTGTTGAAATACGTTATGATTCCATGGGTTAACACTAACAGAAAGGATATTTTTGTTGTTAAAAGGCAAAAGAGGAAAGCTTTTGGAAAATCCAAAAAGCAAAATCTTGGGTGTGGCACCAAGAAGCAGCAGTTTGGGTGATTGGATTTTCTAGAAGAAGGCAAAAAATCAGATCTATTTGGTGAATCTACGTATTCATTTCATGATATCAATATTCAATAGGAGGCGTTAAAGGAGAGGGGAGGAGTTCTTTACTTTTACGCCCCCTCTCTCATGCCACATGAATTATAGGAATACGTATACGAGTTCATTTTTATAGTGGGATTTGCAAATGGATTTTTTCTTATTTTTTGTCTTTTAACAAAAACATTAGGCTTTTCTCATTAAATACCGATTATAAATATATGCGCGTTGTGTAGGATTATTTCTTCGATACGAATATGGTTACATAGTTTTTTTTTTCTTTTTTAAAAAAGTATAAAGACTAAAACAAAACAATAATAAAATTTGTATATAGCATCGACAAATATTTACACAATGCTCACAAATGTTTCTTTCCAATTTTTTATCTGAAAGAAAATCAAAGCTCTCATGGCTCCCTGATTATGATCCACATAATAATCCTAACAGTAGAGCTCAGACCAAATTATAAATATGATAAATTTAGGGGCTGAAACTATATTTTTAATCATAAATCATTTGGTCTTTGGAGTATGCATCATTTTTCAACTCAGGTGAGAAGTTTTAAATTTTGTCTTATAATAATAAATTATATTACTTTAACCTAAGCATTAATTTGCTTATGGGTTACAACTATACATTTTGCTTTTTGTTGTGGGTGCGAGCTTCAAAAGGCTAAATTCCACTCTTCATAAGCTGTGGGTGGTGAATGGGTTAATGCTATGGGTCAACTGTCAACCCATTTATCCATTTTCATCAAACATTTGAAACCATATCAAGTAATTAAGTGTTCAAAAACACATAGGCCTATTAAATATTGCTTTATGCTTCTAACAATTAAGAACAATTCTTTTTTAGCTTTGACACAAGAAAATTTGTTTAACAGGATATACTTGAAATTAGCTTCTTTGAGGCAAAAGAAAAGGGAAAATCCTTCTCTTAATCAACATGGTTAACCATCCTAAACTGGTTAAATATTATCGTTATTCTTATTATTATAAGAGTGCCATAATTGCAAAGAACGGATCCGTGTTGGAAATAACAATTAGGGATAAAGATATAATAAGCAAATAAAAAAGAGAAGCGTCTAATTTTGAATAGAAACATAAACAATACTCTTCGGCATATATATATATATTTTGAAAAATGGCAAAGCCCATATAATTAAGACCCTACATAATTTTCGTTTAAATGTGGTTAGGTATTCAACGACGTTTTTTGAATATATTCTTCATTATGTATATATTTACTTTGTGATATACCCATCGCATATATAGTGCGATTTAATAAATGGGAAATACGATTGTAAATCCTAACGCGTCCATGCAAAATATAACATCTTGCGCTACTAATCTACAGGATTACTTGGAGTTATTGGCACATCATGTAGCAAGATTGGATAACTAAGCAATGCGATCATAGAACCTAACACGTACACGTAGGATGTAACATCATATTGCTCATCCATGCAGTCACTTATGCGATGCCCCTTATGGTCATAAGCTCTATCGTGGTGTTGGTCTCATAACATCATATTACACAGTGCGTGTATGACGTACGCAAAGACAATGATATGTCTTCTCAATTGCAACACTTGTTAAAGTTTAAAGTGCAATTCGATGAACTTGAAAGGTTAAGGTAAAATCTGATACACTTTGTCAAGTTTAAAGTAAAAATTTATCTTTTTTCTATTCTTTTAAAGTTCAAAGACTAAACAAATCTGCTGTTACTTGTAAGTTAGAAATGGACGATAGACATTTGCAATGTGCAAAACTAATCCAAGTTAGACCCCAATTAGACGCGTCAGTGCCATTGCAAGAAACCAAAGGCCAACTCTTCATTAAGGGCAAAGTGGGCATTCTATTTCTGGTAGAGTGAGAGAATGAGCGTGTTGGTTTATGCAGATTGATGAGAAGCACTCGAGAAGTAGATTTATGTTCGTTTACGTCGCTGCCTTGTTAGAGTTTATGGACAAATCATATGAAGCTCATTTAATTTACAACAAAGAGGATTCTTTAAAATGTGAATAGCACTTTGAGTCGAGTGTTGGCCGTTTATATAAACAAGCTACATCTTCTGTGTTGAGTATTTTTGTTGTTGCAAATTGAGTAGGTAATGTTAATGATAGACGTTCCACGACCAAATAGGGTACTATTTAGGAGATATATTATGGTGAAGTAAAAAACAAATTTATGTTGCTCTTTCAAGCGATAAAACAGATCAATAAGTAGTCATTATGTGAGCTATTCAAAAGTGTATTTTGTTGAAAAGACTTAGGGGAGAAAGCTTTTCTATTTTGGACTACTCCGGTGTCTATTTTTTGTGACAATAAAAGCGAAATCAAGCTTACCTATAATCCAATGTTTCATACTCTTACAAAGCACATTGAAACATATTTTCACTTTTTTCGAGAGAAAGTTTTGACACAAGCTAACATCCAGTTGCAGAAGATACATTCCAATGAACAAGTTGCGTACCCATACACTTGGTGTTTAATTACCATGTTAGTGCTTAATAGTTTTTACAAGTTAATTTTGTAGTAAAGGTAGTTTATTTATTAGTTGAGGGAGTGGATGAAAGGTGGAGAATTCTAGGCTCAGTGAAGATTTTAAGGGCAATGGTATGTTTAGTGGATTAGTGGCCGGTTTCTTATTTTCTTATAAATACACGTAATTATTCTCTCATTTTAATGAATATAAGTTTTTCTTCCTTTATTTCTCTCTCACTATGTTGGTCTCTTCATTCTTTTTTTTGTTACATAGAGATAAAATTGAAGAAATTTAAAAGTTAATTTGTCAATATGATACTTAAAATTTTAAGGTCTCGTTTAATAACATTTCATTTTAATTTTTTTTCTCAAAAGAAGCTTACTCACAAATACTATCTTTAATATGCTTCACTTTTCAAGTAAAAAAAGTTTTTGAAAACTATTTTTTTAGTTTCAAAATTTCGTTTCGATTTTAAGATAGAAAAACAAAGAAATTTATTGGCGGTGCTTACAAGCTTTTTCAAAAACATAAACGGGATAAAATTGTATTACTTCCCATGTAACTAAGATTTTAAATGTCGATGTGAATAGAAATGTTAATATCTAAATTTCAAATTGTTGATATTTTCATATTTTATCGATTTTTTTCAAAGGCTATAAACGAACATTTAATATCAAAGTATTTGTTTTTCTTTTAACTTTTTTTCAGGAAAAGAAGATGAACACGTTTTGTGCGTTGTGGGGTCGGTCAAAAAACCGCGGATTATCAAATAAATAAAGAGATTAATGTGGACCGTTGGATTAATCGAACGTGTTCCATGCCGACTACTGCTTATTTACACCACCTGGCGCCTCTGTCATCTTACATTATATATAAAAAAAGAAAAATTATGATCCAATCACAAACGTCCGTGACATTGGAAGTATAACCGACCTGTCATCTTTAGAAAACAAAGGAATCTTCCTCGGTTGGCAACCCTCTTCTTTACCCTTTCTTTATTGTCAAACCTTATCTCAAATCTCAAATAATACTAACAATTTATTAGATCAATTTCTAATTTATTTTCCTGTCCAGTCAATTAACGTGCATCTCGATTAATTTTGTGAGTCAATTGTTTAACTCTACTATATTTAGTTGTCAAATAAACATATGTAAAATTAATTTCTAAGTAGGTAATTGATGTCTAATTTTAGTTATATTAATGGTTATTAGTAAGCTTTAAGGAGTGGATTCTATCATAAGTTTGTGTGATATTATTGATTAGGTAAGTACATTCTATCCTAAGTTACCGTTGGTCTATCTTTGTGGTATTATTGATTGTATGTGAATTATGTTATTAAGTTGCCTTGTTTGTTATTGAGTTGAGTTATTTATGTTGCTTCAATATTTTTTTTATTGAATGATTACTTTAGTTATGTTTGATTTATTGCAAAGTATGTATACTGATCACATAGTTTAATGATCTCATATTTTAGTACGTTTAATAGTGAAGCATATTTATGTAAAACATGACATAATGTGTGACACATTGTATTCGTTGTTAAATTAATAATCTTATGTATCGTGGATTTAGATAAGATTAATATTATGCATGAAATACCCAAATTAAGCAGTTGTGCTATGCAGCTAAAATGTATGATATGTCATGTATAGTTTCTGCTAACGGACTAAGCCATAGGAAACAAATTACTTCATGCTAATGGTATTTATGGGGATAATGGTCCTATATCTTACATGCAGAATTGACAGTTATGGTACGAGGTATTTCTGCTGAATATGACGTCAAATTAAAGATTTAGGTTGGTAAATTAGTTGATAACTCTCCTTAAGAGAGTTATTTTTGTATGAAAATCACCAAGAATAGCTAATAATGTTCACACCATGAGCTAAATTCATCTTGATTTATTGCTAGCATGCTTCAAGTTCCAAAACAACATTACATGTTGGTGGTATTGTGCTTTATGTTATATATTCTAACTTTTGAGTGTTTTGGTACAGCATTGTTGATGTTGTAACATCAGAATAAAAAAAGCAGAAAAGGAACAGAGCTGAAAGAGATAAATTTTCCCCCCGTGAAAATGGAGCTAACACCATTTTTAAGCTGAGGCCCACTTTATCCATCTTGTTGCCCTAAAATCAATGAGAAGTATAAAAGCAACCATTTAAGGTTGCCTCCATCATTCTCTACACATTGGTTCCATCTTTTCACTCCACAAATCCCTAAGAGCTCAAAGGGACAAAGGGGAGGAAGAAGAGAAGACTCAAAAGAAGACCCTGGAGAAGAAGAAAACTAAGTTGACGTTCATCAACATTTCATTCTTCTCCTTCTTGTTACATTATTCCTTCTTCCCTTCCACCTATGTCATTGTGTAGCTAAACTCATAGTAGGGGAGGATGTCGTGAACTTATTTTGAGTTGTAAACTTTGTTTTAGTTTATAATAATGATGTGCACTGAGTTGAAGTTTGTTTCTATTGAATAACTTTCAATGTGTTTGATCAATATATTGGATAATCTCTTTGCTAACTTTTGGGAAACTATAGTAGAGAGTACTGACTTCAACTTGTGTTAGATCTACTTTTGAGCTTAGTGTGTAGGTTCTTAGAGATGAGACTCATTTAGCATGGCTAAAGACTGGGTTAAAATGTTGTTGTTTTGAGTTAAAATCCGAATACCATGAAATCTGGGCATCCTAGAAAGGAGTAATGTCTTGTGGGCTAGTGTGCTAACATCATTAGTTATTGTTGAATCATCGTTTACTTGTACTCAAAATAGGTCACAAAACTCTTTCCCATTACCTCTCACACATCAGTTGATAAATTTCTTCTATACTTGTTGCTTAAGTTCATTCTGTTTGTTTACTCGCTGTGTTAAGTATTTTAAGTAAAGAGTTTAAAGTATAACATGGTAGTTATTTCAATCAAATTGCTTGTAAACTTGTCTTGTTTTTCTCAACTAATCATCAAAGTGTTTAGTTATCAATCATCGTATGTATGCAAGCATATAAACATGATGTGTGTATTTGAATAATTTAATGTTTCTTAGGATGAGAATTGCTTACAGAGTATTTTTATACTCACTCCATGTGGTTTCAAATTTTTTTTTTTTTTTACAAATAGTTATGTTAATGACAATAACAACGTTGAGGATGTCCTTGACATTGATGAGGAGGAGTGGCGAGACATGCTGGAAGTTACTTTTTGGTTTATCGATCTTGGTCGGGACCGCATGCTCGTTTGAGTGTTTTGGGCTTTCATGGGGTTCCATCTCAAAACCAATTGACAATGGGAGGAGTAGCTCATGTCTATTATAAACCATTGTTAGGTCCCTTCTCTTTTCAAGGTGGGATCCTTAACAGATAATAATAAGTATCTTTACCCATTGAACTATGCCGGATTTGCAAAAAAATACAATTTAATATTTATTAAAATGCTTTGAATCCTTAATAATCAAAGATTATTTAGTATTTATCATTTATTATGTATAGTTAAATAATTATAGAAAAATATTAAGCTTTTTTTTCTTGGAGTACAACAAGATTTAAGGTTGAGAATCAAGATTCTCACCCTGATCTTTTGATCGATGATATATATCTTAATCAATTGAGTTATTCAAGTTGACAGAAAAAAAAAACATTAAACTTATTACCTCAAGGTACATAAATCTTGGTATGGTTGGAAATTGGTGTCCTTTTGTAAATGCAATACTTTGTCAAAAGTTACTTTAACATTCAATATTAGCTCTCTAGCAATTAAAGAAATGATGTACTTTTAGAATAAATTCAATATAACAAACAATATCACAATGCAAAGCAAATGGTTTAAGAATATTTTTGTTGGAGACATGACAAGACCCATTTTCAATCTAACCAACTCAAATATTATTACTTTTGACAAAAAAAAACATAAATAATAAAAATCATTGCATATAAAATTTTCATCCTAAAACAATCTATTTACCTATAAATAGGTGGGATGAAAAAAATTAATAAAGAAGAAAATAACTCAACATCATCTTACCTCGAATCATTTCAATATTATAAACATGTAAACTATAGGTGCCATCGATTGATTTTGTACCAATTCTAAGCTAAATTTGAACCCACCTTTAAACTATAGGTGTCATTTAATGAGGTGGAATTGAATAACAAACTCAGAAAAATACTATTTTTATTGAAGGAGAGTTTTAGAATATTAGTATTCTTCGGCCTATCAAATAAGACTTTATGATTGTCATTATTTTGACAAAAATTCACAAATAGAACTGTCACATTGAGAATAATTTATTTCTAAAACAATGGTAATGGAAAATAATTAAAGCAATTTCATAATTCACATAACTATAATAGTAATAATAAGGTGGATTTTTAATTACCGATGCAGTTATAGATAAAAGTTTTAATATGATCCCTATTTAATCCCTAAATTAAAAAAAAATTTATTACTTCTTTTAACCTCTCAATTTTAGTTATAATATATCTCTGCTATTAACATAGTTATACAACGGGTAACATACCGACTTAATTAATTAGTGATAATTTAGTCCAAATTAGATTACACAATTTGGTCTTGAACTTTGAGATTTTAGTCCAATAAATTTTTTTTAGCTCTATACAATATCTAACAAATCTAAAAAAAATTAATAGAATTATAAACTTTAGAAAATGTCTAATAAGCTAGATAGATGCGACTATATAAATTTATTTATGGTAAAAGAATATATTCCCCATAGTTGGTATATGAAAAACAAATTCGAATAAAATGGGAGAATCAACAGAAGAAATGGATATTTTATCTAAAATAATTGAATAAACCAAGAAAGAAGCAAGTTTTATTCAATGAATGTTTAGAATATTGGTATCCAGCTCCGTAAAAAACTTTATGATTGTGATTATTCAGAGCATAAAGTCATGAAACAAGACTTGAAGTTGATGGGTTTGATGAAATTTCCAAGATTTATATTTTATATTTTGAGAAATGATTTCCAAAAGAAAAAATGAAACGATGTCGATGAATGATTACGACTGCGAAATGTTATCCAAAATGGATGCAATTTCATAGTGTCCCACAAAATTATAAAAATAATAATTTGCTTTTGGGCGTTTCGATGCAACCTTCCAACTCCCACCATCTCCACGTTCTCTACGATGCTATTTAATCCCTTTTTTCTCTGATAATCTGATCGTCTTTTAGTTTTACTAGGTAAAGAACAGATAAGACTGGTGGTTGAGTTATTGCCTTCCTCTCCAATCTTAACAGGTAAACATGTCTATATTCCTCGCTTTCTGCGGATTTTTCCCTTTTTTTTATGAACCCAGTTTCTTTAATTGCCCTCTCCTTGCCCAGTTGGGTAGATTTCTGTGTAATTGTTGTTTCTGATCAGTTTTGCGTTTTGGGCTTCTGATTCAGTTCTAATTTAACTCAGCATCTCGATTGGGAATTTTTTGCCCTTGAACTTTTTCCTTTTCATTTCTTCTGTTTTCCTTATTCTTGAGAGTTGATGAATCTGCTGGATGGTTTCCGTCTTCAACTTTACACGGATCATTACCTTCATTCTATTGTCATGTAGTTCTAAGAACTGGGTTTTCTCTCTCTCTCGATTTGTTTGATTTCCGAGGTATTTCAATGGAGATTACTGCTGCTGCTTCTCTCTTTTCTTAGAAGATGCTTGTGTTGTAATTTTCTTTTTCTTTGATTCTGTGGATACAACTATTGAAGTGAGTATTGTATGTGCTATTTGGGTCACTGATTTTGTTATTTACAGTCCAGATTTTAATAAGCTATTTTTGTAAAACCTTTAACGTATCCAAGAGAAGTCAATGGGTTATACAATGAGATTATGGTGTTAGGGAACATGAAGTCTAAAGAAGAGGATTTTTTTCTACTGAGAACTGTACTTTCAGTTGCAATAAGCTTAGATGCATTCATATCTTGCAGATTGTTGGGGGCAATTTTCCTTTTGCCACTCTCTCTGTAGTAGCACTGTTATCAAGAAAATATCATTGGTAAATGGGGTCGGAAGGGCCTCCATCAGTGACGATTCATGTAACGGGGTTTAAGAAGTTCCATGGAGTTTCTGACAATCCAACTGAGACAATTGTGAATAATCTCAAGAAGTATATGGAGAAGAATGGTTTGCCAGAAGGTCTAACTCTTGGGAATTGCTCAATTCTTGAGACTGCCGGGCATGGATCTCTTGATTCGCTACGGAAGACGTTGGAATCTGCAATAGAGGGGAACGATTCTGGACCTACTAATTCAAGAAGAATCATATGGGTCAGTAATTCCTGCATTTAGTTCAAAGCTTTATCTATTTAATACTTGTTTCCTCTTTAACTCATCTCTGGAAAGTTACCTTCCCCTTTTATCTGTCTACTCTTATTTTATGTTTCATTATGATATATAATCTGCTGCTCATTACTTATTTACACATTAGTATTTGTGACTGGACTATGGAAGCTACAGCATAAATTACTTGGAAATCACATCGCTCCCACTTGTCCTGGTTTAACTTTCCTGTTATTTTTTAGGAAGTTGTTGGTCTTCAGTGTCTATAATGAAAAGTCAATGAAGAATAAAATGACAAAGAACAGCCCCTTTACATTTGATAAAGCCTGCTTCAATATTGAAGTCTATATTGTTCATCTTAATTCACTTTTATTTTGAGGTATAGTTAGTTATTTTTTACAGGAATACTATTATAATGCCTGAAAACCTTACAAACATTACAGTAAGTTAGTTGAGCTATATGTACAGAAAAAAGATAGGGAGGTTGGCTTTGAATAATATCATGTACATGAAATTGACACCATCTTAAGCATTACGGATATATGTATCATAAATTCTGAATATAAGAACATGTAAATACAGACGATTTAGTTTGAAAAGCATAATTCTGTCCATTTAAATCATTTTCTTCACAAAATCTTGATTGTTGATAAGAGAAACAGAAAACCTTGACTGCAGAACTTTTGCAAATGTGTGCCTTGCATCATGTTGGTTCTCTTCATTGATGTTCTGAGTAATGAGTACAAATTATTACTACTCTTGCTTCAGCTTCACTTGGGAGTTAATAGCGGCGCTTCAAGGTTTGCTGTTGAACATCGAGCTTTTAATGAAGCCACTTTTCGTTGTCCTGATGAAATGGGATGGAAACCTCAGGTACATAATTTGCTTAATGTGTATCGATCTCTTAGTCATGTGGAGAGTTTTAGTTTGTTTGAGCACCTTTTTTGCTGTGAGTTTGATCAGTTATTTGTTTCTTCTGCTGCAGAAATTACCAATCGTTCCCGAGGATGGTGAAATTTCACGTGTACGAGAGGTAGAATGATAAATTTTCCCATGGGTTAAATTTTTATACCTGCATTTTATAAATATACTACCATTAAGAAACTATATTCATGTCTTTTGGAGGCCACTTTTCTGACTATTAGAACTTCAGTTTAGGGAATGCCTGCTTGAGTTGCTTTTTTAAGTTCTGAGAACCAGAATATGCTCTTCTTTGACCAAATATAGATGTTTAGATATCATTATCTGTTAAAATTTGAGAGAATACTGCGAGAATACTGCGAGAATACTGCTACAGTGGACATGAAGTCATCACTGTGAGTGGTAATTGGTCAGCACCCCAACACTTTAGTTAGAGTTACATATCCGAGATATACCCTTAACTAGTTGAGCTATATTGAGATTCTTAGTACAATGAACTAAAATGTTAATTTTATATGAAAAAATGAGTTGATACTTGCATTTTATTAGAATGAAATTCACAATATAAAAAGTCATTTGTTTATTTGAGGCATTGCATCAATAGAAATATCTAATCAATTTGTTTAATTTCTTCGAGTATGCCATATTTTATTACATCCTTCAAATATGCTAATATCATAAACTAATACATTATACGCACATGAAAATATTGAAATTGCATGACAATATTCAAATGTATTTTTTTTGTAGTATCTTGTATGCGTTCATGCTAATATCAAAAACATTAGAAGAATTGAACTTGGTTGGAAAAAACAAAATCTGTAGCAAATTTTCCGTTGTCTACACTTGAAGCAAATAACCTTTGATTTGCAGGAATTATAGCACCCTTTCGCTGGTCTTAAATTCTTGATGCAAGTCATGATTTTTTTCTTTTAATTTGATTTCTCATCCAACTCTGCCCTGCAGACTTCCCTTCCAGTGGAGGAAATAACCAAGACATTGGCAAAAAAGGGATATGAAGTCATGACTTCAGATGATGCGGGTCGTTTCGTGTGCAATTATGTCTACTATCATTCCCTCCGCTACGCAGAAGAGAACGGCATCAAATCGCTATTTGTTCATGTTCCTCTCTTCTTAACTATAGATGAACAGACCCAGATGCAATTCATTGCTTCCTTGTTAGAGGTTCTTGCATCTTCAAGTTATTAGACTACCAATGTATAGGAGGATGTATTGGGTGATGCTTGTTTGTCAAGATGCTTGAATAAAAGGAATAATAATATGCTTTCCGGGCTAATGTACGTATTTTGAACCATGCATTCATATGTTCTTCACACTTCTCTACACTCTGTTTCGACTATGCATTGAGATTAATAACATATGGACCCTCTGATGCCTGGTTTATGAATGAAAAATTCAGTTTGCTATTAAAGAGAGCTAAGAATCACGCTTCTGTTTACTATGCTTTATCAACTCTTTATCTAAATTTCTCCCGATTATGGTTTCAACAAGTTTAGAGAACCATAAACATGACGCATCATGACTTGAATACTACTTGAACCTTAACAGAAGTCGATGTTTATGACACTTTGGGGTTGCATTTCGTACCCGAGAGAAGAACAAAAAAAGTTCATTTGTCTGGCTTCTAAGCGACACTACATTTGTGCAAACCGCTGCATAAGACATGGGGTGGAAACACGAGAAGCCGAGGAGACTTGTACCGGTAACTGATATTCATCAATTAGCCCCAGTCTACAATGGGAAGAGGTGGGTAACCACCCTCTGGAGGAGGCATCAATGATGGAGGTAAATTGCCCCATGATGTTCCCATTCTGTTGCTAACTAAATTGCCTGTAAACAAAATTGATGAAATATGAAAAATAGAAAGTTGAAAACAAATAGAGAGCTTAAGACGAAAAATATCTTCAGAATTATGCAAGATTAATGTGACAGGAAATCCTTGAACAAATGATTCAATAGTAGAACTCAGAATGATTTGCAGATCTATTAACAATTGATGGATGCTGTCGTGAACCCGTAATCAGGCCTCATGGTCCATGTTAGTTAACAAGCACTATGTAAAATGAATATTAAATCCAGTCATTTTCTCCAGTAACTTGTGGAGGACCCTGAAAAACCTGTTAAAAATCCATGTATGAAAGAGGAATGGAGATGGGAATTGATTGGTCATTCTTCTGAAGGCTAACTTGTAATGATCGACTAAAATTTTAATCAACAGCAGCAATTGGACAAGTAAATTTACAAAATGGGGAGAACTTTAGACTGCTGACGATTTCAAGAATCTAAATAATTACCTGTCAGAGAGCTGCCTTCGACGAATTGATTCACAGGAATATTTGAGGCTTGATTACTATATTCCGGGAAACCTGATATTTTGATTGATTCTAAATCAGACAAGGTTTCGAAATAAATAGCATTCGCTTCTTGAAACATGGTAAGGACAGTTGCTCTACCTGCAATGGGTTGCGTACTCGAGTTCTGCGGATTGTTCTTGGGATGAAAATATTTACAAGAATCACCGTACTGGCAAAACCCCTATCAAAGCAACGCGAATTAAGAACATAATCACAAAAGAAACAAAAATTAGGTCAGAATTCAGTTGCCAAGCGAAGAATACTGTTCTGACGAATCGGTTGCAGACGCCTCTTCCAAAGCCATCAGAGAAAGCTTGATTGGGGTCTGCAAGGAAAAGGATGAGCAGAAAGAAGAATGAGTTGCGGATTGAAATGTGGGGGAAAAGGAGAGAGAACCTCTGAAGGAGTCGAACCAGAGAGCTTTAGCTTTCTGGTGGGAGAGGCTGTGAAGATGGCGTTTTCTGGCGAAAGGGGTGTCTTGGAATTGCTTCTCGCAGTAGTCGCAATAGTACTTTCCCAATGGCATCTTCTTCTTCTTCTTCTTCTTCTTCTTCTTCTTCGCGAGTCTTCGAGTTTCCCTTATCGAGGGTTTTCTAAGCTGTTCTGTTTCCGATCATTTTCTCCTCATTTTTCATCGCTATTTTGTAATTCTAAGGATCTTAAGGGGAAAATCTGTTCTGACACGTGGACCACTCCTGCAATGCCACGTGGAATTGAGTCTGATATCGATGAGTTGAGGAGTACGTGAAAGATGAGTAGAGTTTCATCGACCCTCTTCTCGGATAGAGCTCACCCAACAAGATATCTTCTAACATTCGACGAAAGCACGATTCTGCGATTCAAAGTAACCTTAATATCGGCGTTAAATGCTTATCCTAAGAGATATACCCTAGATCTCTAAGCTCGATGTTAGATTCAAATGTATAGTACCCCTCACTGGTGAACAAGACAACAATGCTCCAATTCCATTACTAGATTGTGTATGTCAGCTGATTCATGATATCGCCTCCAAATGATAATTTATAAACTTGGTCTATAAACTTTGAATTTTACATCTAATAAGACATGTTAACTTGGTTTAATGCATACGTGTCATGTTGGTTTATTAGTTAAAAGTTTCTTCCTGACCTTTAAATAATACACCACAACATATGCCAACATGAACATACAAATATTGGGATGGAATTATACTTTTTGGGAATGCGAAAGTTTGAAAAAAGCTTGGCAACAAACTCCTTTCTACCACATGAATTGGCCGAAACAGTCCCAAGGATGGATAGATATTTTCTGCTGCTTCTTTCTAAACTTTAATGCATCTCCATTTAAAGAACGACCCAGAAGAGGATACGAATTGAGTCCAAGCATATGTATTATGTATCACATTTTAGGAAGTTCAATGCCAAGAGCAACAGTAATTGGAAGGTTGTAAGGGGTTCTTCTATTACTAATTGGAAACTTCCAATCAGTCCAAATATCAAACTCAACACAAATGCAGGTATTCAAATGGATCCCAATTTTAGGTAATATGGGTGCTATTTTCCAAAATGATAGAGAAGAGGTGATGTATACGTGTATCGGGGGATTACCGATGTCGATTTAGTTGAAGCTTTGGCATTAAGGGATGGGTCGATTTAGTTGAAGCTTTGGCATTAAGGGATGGCTTTTTAGTCGCTTTCGAGGCAAGATTTTGGGTGCTTGAAGTTGAAACAAATTTGGCACATGTATTCAACCTAATCAATTTGAGAAAAAGGGATGATTTAGAAGTGAATTTGTTAGCTAAGGATATCATCAAGATATCCTACCCATTTTCAGGGATGCTCCTTCCATTTGTGTAAAAGAATGGCTAACAAATTAGCGATGGGCTGTAGGTTGAGCTTAGCCTTCTACAATAAATCATTTTCAAATATAATCTCTCTATTTTTTGTTTTCGTTGTCAAAAAAGATATAGCTAAAGCATATATCTTCAACCTTCCGAACCCGAACTAAAAAAACATGTTGAAGTGTTATTGGAGCAAGGTAGGGATGGGGGCAAACAACGCGTCTCTTGTAATCAAATGGGCAATTTTCAAGTTACAAAGAAAAGTGTTTCTCTCGCATTTCAACCATTACTTCTTATTGTTCTCCCTTTCAATTGCTTGTTTTATAGAATGGGTTTCAAATAGTTCCATAATGATGTTGCCTCAATAGTTCAAAGGTGAAGCTTTTGGGACTTCGATGCACTTTGGTAGTACCTTAATGGACATTATCAATAACTCCAACCATTACCTATTCATAGAACAATCGTAGATTTAGCATTCACATAAATTTCTAATCAGAGGTATCAATCCTCCTTTCTTGATCATCTTTCTTCCCTTTCAGATAGGAGGAGATGATCTTCTTTTGACCTTACAAACCTTAGAAAACGACCAGAGCCACCTCAGCAGCAATGGGGAAGGGAAGAGAAGTGTTCCGAGGGAGAGACAAATCGCAATCGCATAAGCGAGCTCAGAATAACTTCAATACGGTTAAACATTTTGCCATCATTGTTCAGACAAAAGAACCATAGTTTTAACTTGCCACCACCACGTTCATCATATGAATATGTCAGATTCAGAGTTCCGCGGAATTAAAAAAAACACTAAAAACAGATGAAAAAATGCTAGTTTTCTTACAATTCAGTGGCAATTTGCCTAATTCTCTGTTAACAAGCAGCAAAGAAACAGCTGAAGAAAAGCAATGCAAAAGGGTCACCCGTCCTTCATCTCACATTGAGTCTCATCTAAGCAAAGAAAAGTGATTTCTAAATATAATCCAAACTAGTATATACACATACATGGATCCATCTGATCTGATCCAGCTGAAGAAAAGATAGAAGAGCAGAAAGAAGATGGAAGTCCATGATCATAAAAAGTGTACAAGAGGAAGTAGATACACCATCATCTGCACATGGAGATAAAAGGTTGATACATACTTGGCACACACATGTTTTTTCCAATAACAAGACTGTGTAGCCAGGTAAGCCAGTCCCGTCGAGGGCAGCCGGACCAAGAAATCCGCTGCCAACTTCACCTTAACTACATCCAACCAAATCCTAATACAGATTAAAACACGTAAAGCCGAATTCGATACACATGGAAGAACATTAGATAGAGTTTTTGTTACCCATTCATTAAGAAGAACATATCTAGATCTGCTCTTTCAAAACAAGGTAGTTGGTAATACAGAGATATACTGATAGCAAACAGAAGGAATAGCACAGACTGGGACACCCGTAGCTTTCTTTGTCGAGATGAGACGACGCCACTGGTGAAACGGTTACGTTACTAATCAATTTCACAACCCAAGAAATGGGCATTGTTTTCTTGCATGTTCTGGTATCAATTTCACCAATATCTCAATAGGTACACCCTTCAATTCTAGTCAAATGAAGCAGCACCAATAGCCACAACATTAAATGCAGAAGATTAATTAGCATGTCTAGAAATTGTTTTCACTTCTTTTTATTAAAACAAAAGAAAATTGTTATTTGTTACCATACCATGAGCTTTAAAGTTGAATAGTGGTGGAAGGAAGCGTCCATTAGGCAGTCGGGTATTCGGATCACGAAGCTCATCAAAAAATTGATGAGTCAAGGCATCCAACTGTATCACATGTTAAATAGAACTGATTACTTCTCATGTTACAATAGAGAAACTCTTATTATTTACCAAGTGCAGATATGAGAATATGAGAGCAAGTAATGTATTGCACAAAAAGACAACACTATGTTTTCCATATGCTATCCCAAAGGGCTAAAAGTCAAAAGTCAAATGATAATTCATAGGTCCCTTTTTAGGTGGAAAATTGTTCAACAACCCACATAAAGATCACTATTTGGTAGCCAAACATTCCCTGCTTATATTTAATCAGGCACCGTCTATGGCTAAAACTGATGGAAGGAATAATATCGAAGTAGTATGGATCCCGGCATGAGGCACAAATATGACACAAACACAACACAGGAAGGACACGTTTATCAAAATATACCATTTTTTTAAGTATATATCATTTTTGTACCATAAGGATGAGCTTATGCATTTTTATGCTTGAAAAATGAGTTCGATGTATTTTACTCTCAAAATTTATTATTTTGTCTTATATTACTATTTTAAGTCTATTTCTTACGCTTCACAAGAGTTCAACACATGCTTAACAAGTATTAGATCCATATTCACTTTGTACAACATGTGATTGACACATATCTTCTAACAGCTAACAAATATCCAATGAAGTGTCACCATCCAAGTGTCCGACACATGTCCAACACAGATACGTTACCCAAATTTCAGCTTCCATGGATTTTTTCTTTTTATAACTGAGAGTCGGAGCTTTGCTCCCCTACACCCACAAGCACACGCGCCCATCCTAGGGCCCGGATTCAGGAGACATCAAGGGTTTTTGGTATTAAGCTCACCGAAAGGTTCGAACTTGAGACCTCTAAACCAATATGAGCAAGAGACCCCAAGCCCTTACCAACTGGGCTACCCCTTGCGAGCAGAGCGTCCATGCTTCTTAGAATAATGTTATTCAATTGTCTCTTCTCCAACCAATGATACAGCATTTACAGCAACAACACAACAAGTAAACTATCATAAATGGCAAGCCACAAACAAGCAAGTCAACTACTACTTAAACTGGCTAAGATTAGGATCATAAATGTATATAATCATTTAAAAAAAAGGGAGAGAGAAGGGAAAAGAAAAGAAAAGGCACACTACCATCAGACTTTAAACGTCTCGAGATTTTACCAGAACCAGTAACATTCAGTTTCATCTAAATAGACAGAATATTAAACGTAGAAATTAAGCGTTGGCATGCGTCACCCTGTGAGACCAGATACTTACCGCTGAGCACCTTAAGTTTGGAGAGTACTGCAATAGTCTTGACACGAGATCAACAGCTTCTGGTGGCATACGTTTGTGAAATATCTGCAATGTAAATGAATACCTAAATACATGGTTCAAAGAAAGGTAATAAATAAATAAATAAATAAATATACTTACAATATTTCATGCCATTACCTTGTGCCATGGGTGGGCTTTAATTTGAGGGAATTTATACTCTGTATAGTTGGGATTCATGCATTTAATTTCTTCCCTTGTTGGAGTGCCCAAAACCTACAAAATCAGTTCCCATTACATGCAAAAAGTTCATAATATCCAATAAAGTAAAAACTGTAGAAGGAAAATGATAAACATCTTCAGGCTCGCAATATAAAAGGAGCAATTTCACACCATATAAGAAAATACCAAGATTTAACCAACCAATACAAATCAATTGGTTCAAGAGATAAACTTCAAACATTCAAAACATAAAACAGTGAATTTACTTTATAATACTTGGTCATTGGAATGAAAAGTTTGTTTCTCGTTAAAAATACTTGATCATCAAAATCTTGACGAGTCTTTAGATTCCCTAGACTAAATCATGTAGAAAAAACTCCTTAACACTGTAACATATTCTGAAGGGCTAGGTGCCTGAATTCCCATATCTACTCAAAATTTGAAATGTCAAAATTACCTTAATGATTTCAACAAGCTGGTCAACTCCACTTTCCCCAGGAAAAAGAGGCTGATACAAACAAAAAAATAAATGCTATTAAGTTTCCATAATAACTCATGCTAGAAAACATTCAAAAGAGAAAACATACACAACCAACTACCTGACCAAGCAATAGCTCTGCAAGAACACAACCTGCAGACCATATATCAATTGCAGTAGTATATTCTGTTGCTCCAAAGATAAGCTCAGGAGCTCTGTAGTATCTAGAACAGATGTAGGATATATTTGGCTCCCCTTTTACCTGTACACCACAAAGAAGTTAACAATATCTGGTTAATCAGACAACAGTCCCCCACAACTGAACCTTTATTTCAAGAAAAAGTTATTTATTTCATCATGGCTTTTGGGGCCCAAGGTTATTTATTTTTTTGTCTTTGTTGGCCCTCGGTTTTCAGCAGCATCAATAAGATTTTGAAGGATTTTTTCAGCAGCATGTTTTTAATTCCTTGTCTTTATTGGCTCTTAGTTTTTCGCTACATCAAGAAGAATGTGAAGATTTTAAGAAAGGGATTCATTGGTTGGCTATATCCTTCGAAGTTTAAAGGACTCATCTTCTTGTTCTATTCATAGTCTTTTGAAGATTTTTCTGGTTTGGAAGCTTTGCTGTTTTCTCGCGCAGTCTATTGGTGTCACTTTCACAGATTGAAGAAGTAGCTTTGGTTTTCAGCTCGTCATTTTGTCCCTCAACGTTTCTTTTCTCTTGTAATGTTTGGAGCTTTGTCCTTTGTTTGGTTTTTTTTTTTTTCGCTCCCGTTGGGAGTTTTTATCCTTGAATATTTTCTTCCGTTTAATATATATTATCAATGAAAAGTTTGTTTCTTGTTAAAAAAAGAAATATATATATATATTTCAAGAAAAAAGTTAGAAAGAAAGGACATACCAAGACTTTTGCACTCCCAAAATCACATAGTTTAACCTGGTGAGTATGCGGGTTCACCTGCATAAATTGATAGATTGAAAAAAACAATTATAAATAGGCATTAGGAGCAAAACAATGAGGCCCAGAATTCTTTCTTTTTTCATCTTACCAAAAGATTTTGAGGTTTGATGTCCCGATGACACACTCCGATACAACGATGAATATATGACAATGCTCTAAAGATCTGCAAGAATAACATATAGAGTGAGAAATAAAACTTTAGCCAATCAATCATGAATTGTCCACTATTATTTTCTGAAACATAAGGAATTTAAATTAGTAAAAATGCACAAACCAAACAAAGTGATGGTCCAAACCAAAACCAAATTCAACTAAAATCGCTTGGTTGGTTTCTTTTTTATCAAGTTTAGTTCCATTGAAACCATAATAATATATATATATATATATATAGAGCCAAGTGTTCTAAATAAGTTTTCTTCTTTTGAATATTTTTTTAATAGTGTAAAGTCCTTTACTTTTCAGTGGATTTCAAACCACAGGAAATTCTTTTGTAGTTATGGCCTTCTGAAGAGATTCTCATGAAGTAGTTGCTCAAGAGGGGTGCCCCTTACCCTCAGCCCTTAGGCTATTATTTGTCTTCCTTTCTTTAAAAAAATCAGTTAGTTTCTTATGAATAAATAAATAAGTGATTAAGTAAAGACTTATTAATTCAAGCGACTTTCAACTTTAAACGTTCAATCTTTTACGGAAAGATTGATTACCTAAAATTGATTTGTAATTTGAACTCAACTTTTTCATATACCCTGTGTGTCAGTAAAATTTGATAGAAATAGAATGATTGATGGAAAATTATATATACACAGAAAACCAAACCAAACAAAACAGAACCAATTGGTTTGTTCAGTTTTTTTCTCCAATGAGTCAAACTAACCTCTTTTTACAATTTGGTAAAAAAAACCCCAAACAAAACTTAACTAACGTACATCTCTAACGAGTAACACCATCATCATTCATTATCCAGCCTGAAGTAGTCCATAAGTATCATTAACCAAGTGGCTAATATTAAATTCCTATAATAGATATTCTTGATAACAATACCTGGTACATGTAAAGTTTTACATAGATCAGCGGCATCCTTTGGTTTAATTTGTTGTAGTGCTTTATCACCCTGTGAACTGTTTCTGGGACATACTCAAGGACAAGGTTGAGATACAGTTCATCCTTCTCGGTGGTTGAGAAGAAGCAATGCTTTAATGCAACAACATTTGGATGGTCAAGAAGCCGCATAGTTTGCAGCTCACGGTTCTTGTACCTTTTGTCCTGAAGAACCTTCTTTATAGCCACAGTTTCCCCAGTTTCTAAGCACTTTGCCTAAACAAGATACATAAGATGAAAAAGGCATATAGAAAAGTACACAACAACCCCAATATCTGGGAAAAAAAAAATACTGAAGCAGTAAAAAGTTGCCATCAGTAATATATGATAAAAAGGATTAGTAAATATTACTTGAAACACAACTCCAAATGATCCATGCCCAACAGCACGCTCTGCCATGTAGCTGATTGTCTGCATTACTAATACCAAATACTATTAGAGGCGCAATAAATGAGAAATAAAAAATATATGTAAGACACCCAAGCCAACTACATAATGATTTATATTTCAAATTCATGACAAAAGCACAGAATTCGTAATGAATCAACAGTTAGAAGCAAAGAGGAATGATCAACACATAACTTTCACACTATAAAATTTCTGTCAGCCACTCATACAAGTGTGCACACACTAATAAAAAGAATGTGAGAAAAGGATGAACTGAATATCATGAAATTCATGCCTGCTTTGGATAGCCATTTCTACCACCAATTGTCGTCACAATTATATGGCCTGTCTCTGTCCCATTTCCATCTACAACAGTTGCTTCCACCTCCTATACAATTGTTTCAACTCATGAGAACTCATGAAGATGGACAAGAACAAAGATTAAAATTAATTCATATAAATGATAAGGATTGGAAATGAAATTCAAGTGCATTAAAAGATGCATTGTACCTTGTCGTCCCTAATTTTCATGTCATTCATCTCTTCAGGCAACCTATCAACACCAACACTATGACCAGCAGGTTCTCTTAAACTTGAAGTAGGCACAACACCCATAGAAGCCATTTCTTGAAATCGTCACAAGATATCTCTAATGAATGATCTTGATAAAACTAACCACTCACCTGTTGATATCAAATGAAATCAACGCACTTAATCATACATGTTCTATTCCAATAACACCTACCACATTACTTAATCCTTTCTTCATAATTTCCGTAAAATATTAAAACAAAATATTAATATGACCTGTACCAACTATTTCACCCTGGGTCACTGTCTTGGAAGAATAGTTCTTGCTTCACGACAATTTAAACTTAATTATTCTCACTGCACTTCCTGGAAGTTCTTGGCCTCCTAGAATCCAGAAAAAAAAAAAACACTACGCTAACTGGGGCACATGATTCCACTAGAAAGCCCACAGAAATCATAAAATTATTTCTGCTTTTTTTGTCCATTGACCATTTTGCAGACAATGAAATCAATAACCCAAAAGGTGTTCATATCAATCATTCTCTGGCCTCTATATAGTTACGGCTCAAACCATTTTTCTACACAGAACATCACTCAATGGTAAAAGAACCTTCTCAAGAAATCCTCGCAAAGAAACTGAAGGTGATCTGAGCTCCAACAAGGATATATGTCAACATATACAGTCGTCCGAGACAAAAACCAGAACATTTAGAAAAATAGAACTTAAAACTGAAGTCTCCAGCTCATACAAAGGTAAATACAACACAAAATATTCAATAATTAACCCACCAATCCCCTCAGAATCTTCCGAAATCGTCGGACCAGAAACGAACAAAAAAGCAGAGGAAAAAGAAGACATCAACAACTGGGTGATCCAGATAAATGACCCCAAAATGATCCTACCCAAGAGCGCCACGATCCAGATAAAGAACACCCATTGAAAGAAAAAACAAGAAAAATTAAAAATAGAATAAAGAAACGGAATCAGAAGAAGAAACCCATTACCGATCGAATCTAAAATTTTGAGACATCAAGGAGAAAACTGTGAGGCCACGTCGTGGGTGAGAATCAAAGGGTCAGATCCGCGAGAAAGTTTGTAGCCTGCCTGCGCTGCGTAAGTGAAGAACTGGGTTTCCGCTTTCGGATTTTGTGTTGGGAGAGAGAGAGAAAGAGAGAGTTTTTTACTTTATTGTGTGGTACGCTACAATGCGCTGGTGACAGTCAAAGAAGAGAGCCCATCAGAATACAATACAAATAGTTGTTGTTGTCCTAAGAAAGATTTCTTTATTAGAAAACAATTTAAACAAACTTCAGAAATTAATTAAGATGAAAATCTGTGTAAGAACTCCAGCTTGGCTTTTCTCTTTTGACCATTCAAACTTCCTTTACTTTACTTTCTCTCTTTCTCTCTCTCTTTATCTTTTGAGGAATTTTAAGGTGATGGAGAACCAGAGCCACCCTCTGCTTCTTTCTGTGGGCACCTCATTTTTCCATAAACAAAACCACATTCTTCATTGCATGACCTTCTTGATTTATTACACTTCAATTAGTTTACCCAATTTTCTTCCCCTTTTTTGTGCTTCCTTTTCCTATGATCTTAGATGCAAGGACATAATTGTAATTTAAATATTGGGTGCTTGAAACCGATTTAGTCATACAAAAGACATTGCAAAAGATAGACGTCTTTTTTTTATTTGTTAAAGAATCAAACCATCAACCTTTAGAATAGTAATAAGTTTGTTTAACCATTGAGTTATATGATCGAATTGGCTCACGAAAACACGAATATATTCTGAAATTACAAAAACAGCCATCCTTTAGGGATAGCCAAAAGGGCCATTGAAAAGGAGGGCATGGGAGGTTGGGGCCTAAAAATGGAAAATTGAAAAGACAGCAACAAAAGAATCTAGAAATAGAAGGTAAAGCAGAGCAGGAATGCCAGCAGGCCATCATTTGCAAGAAACCAAAGAAGAAATATAAAGCCATGTGAAGATTAGGTTGTGACCAACTCCCAAGGAGATCAAAATGTGGCTGAATAAATATGAATATTAATAACTAGTTCCAGTTGGTCAAAATTACAGCACTTCCATCCAACAGTCACCTGAAGAAGAATCAGACCCAAAAAATTCAAGTTGCATAACCAAACAAAATCCAAATAGATGGCCAAAGTTATTGCAACAATTCTACCCAAATCTAGGGATGGTATATAGACAACATAATATATTAAGAAAAATAAAATAGCATCTGATGTGGATATCCCTATTATGGTGACAACCTCTCAATAAGAAGGGGGGGAAAATTATTGTTAAAAGGAAAAAAAAAAAAAAATCTATCTGGTAACAAATTTATGAAGTAGCCAATTCCGCTTTGATTCCAGAAGCCATTTGTTGAAGCCGAATCCCTCTCATGGCATCCAGAAAAATCTTCCATTGTTTCACTTCTTGTTCCAAATTTTATCCTGCTGAATTGAAACACTGCATTAGAAAGTGAAACCAAGTTTTGAAAAGAAAATGCCAAACTGCTTTCATTGGTGACGACGTAACAATGATTACATATTTGTCCTCGAGCAAGAAGATTGTTGTAAAACAGCTTCATCATTATCTTCCTAATACACAAACTTCATGATCTTCACACTTCGCTCATTAATGAAAATCAGTTATAGTTTAGCATGCTGAGATTTTGATAAATATGAATCTCTTATATTGAACAGAAAATGGAGCTAGTCACATCCAAAAGTCTTAGTCACCAAGGCCTAAAACAACATACAACCCTGTTCGTAACATCGATTCTTTAAAGAGCATAACAAGCATTTGCCTTCACCAGGCCAAGGAAGGGTTAAGTTGCCTAAAGCTCATTTTGTAACTCTTAACATTTACCATTGATGTCAACAATTCTCCTTTTCTTTCACAAACAAAAACGAAAACACATTTTACACGGGTTTGCCGTAATGCTATATGGCGAATGCATCTATCGTCATTAATACATAAATAAAGATATCAATTAGTAGTGATTGAATTCCTTCTATGGTTCCACATGAGAAACCAGTACGAATATAACCTACACGTCCAATTGAACTATGAGCTAGAGGTCTTTTGACTTTCGTTTGGGCCATGGCGGCCAGTGCTCCTAAGATCATAGAAGCAATGCTGCAGAAAAAGAAGATTTGTTGCAATGTAGCTCCATAGGAACCATAAATAGAAACACGTGAAAGAGGTTAAACGAGCATCCCACACACAAAAGGTGCTCCACATAGGTCTTCCCCGAAACCCCCCAAGTCACTAAAGTAAACAACGTAAAAAAAGCACCCATTTCTGTACCGGTTTCGGAAGAGTGAAGAAAAAGGGGATGTTTTGTTAATAGGAACAAGAAAGTGTTTATAGCCGTAGCGATATAAACAAGAATACTCATCCGAGCCGCAGGAACATGTACATACAGAATACGAGAATTTCCACCGAACAGTCGGTTTCGGAAGAGTGAAGAAGAAGGGGACGTTTTGTTAATAGGAACAAGAAAGTGTTTATAGCCGTAGCGATATAAACAAGAATACTCATCCGAGCCGCAGGAACATGTACATACAGAATACGAGAATTTCCACCGAACAGTATACAAAAAACAAAAATACAATGGAAAGCATTCATCCTTATTCAGGCTTAAGATAGCAAATAAGTTTATCTGATAGTTGAGACGAAATGGTCAACCATAGTTGGACCATACATTTATTTCAACCGATCATACATTTGTGGTTGTGGCTCAGTGCTATCAGAGCAGTTCCTTGAGAAACTTGACTAGGAAGGAAAATGAGATTTTTTAGGACTCTGAAAGACCATGGGAAAGGTGTAGCCGTGTAGGTTTTAATTGTTAATGCTGCTAACTGCCGACTTTGAGATTTCTCAATGAACCTACTTTCTGATGACATCAGGCAAGTCAGTAGTAAATATGAGATTTACGAGTCTGGTTGCTTGCAAGTAATGCTCACATGCTAGCTCTGAATACCCTCGGTTCTTCACAGCTAAATTGAAAGATCACTTAATTTGCAGTTCACTTAAAATAATAGGAAGGATTTCAGGGTAGAATTTTAAGAAGATAACCAGTGTGGGCATGCCTCCTCCGCAGTGGAACCCACTAGGTTTTATAAACTTGCTGGTAGCAAAAGAAAAGTAGTTCTATTTATCGTGGAATTATGAGGGTGTTATGCTGGAATCTCAGTTTCAATATAGTTCTCCATCTAAGAGGGGACGGAGGAGTGCCTAAGTTGGATTCAAAGAACTGACCATTCTCAGCTATCCTTTGACAAGGACATGAAACAATGGTAATTCGATGCTTCAGGGGCCTTTCATAGTTAAATCACTCTTTGAATACCTTAATCAAAAAAGCCCCCAAGGGACTGTTCCATTGGTAAGGCTTGGGATCTCTTAGTCATATCGACTTAGAGGTCTCAACTTAGAACCTTCGGGTGAGCTTAGTACTAAAAATTCATGATTGCTGTCGAGTCCGAGCCTTGGAGGCAGGCATGGGTGCCCAAGGTATAGAGGAGCTAAGCTCCGACTCTCAATTATCCAAAAAAAATACCTTAATCAAAAAGGGGGGAGGCAGCCTTTTTCAATGTATCAATCTTTGAATACCTTTATCAATATATACCTTATTTGAGACCAAAATTTGGGGAACTTTCTTTCTCCCAATTGATGTGTTGTGTGACCAGAAACTGAGAGTCAGCAAACCACATTTTTTTGGACTGGCCCTTGCCACTTGAGTTCTACGAACTTTTTAGAACTTCAATTATCAAGGAGCTTTTCCTGGCAGTGTGAAAACAGCCCTTGGCATGCTTCTCGCAGGAGATTTGTTTGGAGGTTGAGTTGAACAGAATAGAGAAATATTTCAAGATTTGTTTGGAGAATGGCAGGAGATTTGGGGCACGGTTGTTTTATTTCCTCCTTATGGAATTCTTCTCTCTAGTAACTTTTGTAATATCTTATGGCCAACTGGAGAGGTTTTTTGCAACTCCTTGTTTGGGTCTTTAGGCTGCACTCCGTTTCCTCCCCCACCACATTTTCTATTCTATTAATAAAACATTATTCCACTTGGCTAAAAGAAAAAGGAAGGGAAAAAGTTGCGTCCCATTGGAGTACTTCTTCGTTCCTCCGACCACGTTTTCATTATTTTTCCTCTTCCTTGTTCCCAACTGGAAAGTTTCTTTTATAGTAACACAATAGGTTTTTCATTTGAAACGGAAATAGTTCCTAATCCATCTCCCCTCCCAAAAAAAATAAAAAATAGAACTTTTCTCTATGAATTGATTATATATACTACTTGTCAACACTTTTTTAAGACTTAATAATCAACCCGTTTTTTCAACCAGCTATTGCCATTTAGAACAACAAACCACAACCAATTAGGTAAACACGCTAGTCCGCTGCATACCAGTTTGTGGAAAATTTCATACACCAAGATTAAAGCAACGAAAAATGAGCTTTGAAAAATACATCTTTTGCTAAATGAAACAGATTTTAAACCCAACTCCAAGAAGGCCCAAGACATTCCTCACCTTGTATTAAGCATTCTGCTGTACTAGACGGTGTATTTGTAGAAGCCAATCAACATAACCATTTGTACCACCCACTTGGTCCTCAACAAGATTTGCAAGGAGGAGGAAGCCTTCTCTAGGTTGTTCACCTTGTCTAACAAGATGAGATAGCTGATAGTATGATGGGTCCCTTTCTCTAAATTTCTTAAGCATCTCTAATAGCTTTCTTGACATTGCATTATCATGATCACTAAGGATGACCTGGATTATCAAAAATGAAAACCATTAATAACACCAAGGAAGAGTTAAATTAAGTTAGTTAACTGAGAATAGCAGGGGTATAAATAATCTCAGTTCAACCATACATTAAATAAGCAATCAACCAAGGGACTATGTGGACTGAAATAAAGAGATACGGTTAACATTTTAGAGAGAGAGAGAGCAAAATGCGAGAAATCTTCCTACATCCGGAAAAACACACAGATGCTCAAACCTCAGGATCATGTGCCTCGGATATGGAGCAGCAAGATTTCTTGAACCGTTGTCATGACCTCTATAGTCTTTCCAAGAAAGAACACAGTATTTCGGTCCTTGAATGATATTCCAAGTGACATTCTAGTTGAAGTCTAACATAAAAGCGATTTTGATAAAGGTATTAAGATGCTTTTGAACAGTGAATAAAAACTATTCTTCATCTTTAAAACCAAAATCTCATTGAAGCTTTCGTTCTTTAGTACACAAAAAATGTTGGGATGGTGAATTTCTCAAATTGGTTATTTATTCAATAGTTATTAGATGCAGGGATGCCAACGTGCAGGAGCACATCCCTGCAAGTCAAATTTTGACCGGGCATAGGGCCAGAATCGAGGACAAATATTATAAACCCACTGGGAATTATGGTTCACCAGTTCAGACATTCCCTGCCCCAATCTCAACCTGAATTACTATTGGTTAATAACCTTTTTATTTATATATTACTATAACGTATTAAATGTTTTTTATAAAATGGTTATTTAAAATCATAAATACTACAATTTTAATATTTTTCCTGCTTCTCGCCTAAAATTCATACTTTCATATATTTTTTAAATAATTAAGTTTTTTATTTATAAAATAATTATATTAAGAACAATCACAAAATTTTCATTGCAAATCCCCATTCGACGGGTCCTAACTCCTCAAATTTGTTCCAATTCTCCAAAATCAAGAAATTTGATGAGAATGTGGATCAAGTTCTCCTCTCCTTGTTCCTGCCTCGCCACTTCGCCAACTTATAAGTTATAACAGCCCTTAACTTGGGAAAAACTTTGAAAATTTCAAAACAAAACAAAAAACACAGACCATGAACAACAGGAATAATTGCACGGGAATATATAAGAAATTCTGTTTTAAATGTGATATTATAAAAGATTATAAAGAAAAAACAATTACATATAACATACCTAAGTAGCACCTAAATCATTGGAATTAGGGATTAAATTCAGGCCAAAAAGAAGAATGTATAATGTCTAGTGCAAGCAATTATTCTTTTTCAAGTAGTTCCGGAAAGTGAATGCAGAAAAGGAAAAACGAGTTCTCCTAGGCCAACTTGTTCTCCTCCTATTACTCTCTCTTATTCAACTGTGGAACTCTTTTATTTGAATTTTAAAACAACTATATACCTTTGATAGCTCTGCTGCAAAGTCTGCCCCAAGTAAATTCATGGACACATCAGGTGAAAGCACTCTACCAAACCAAACAATGAAGCGAAAGCCGTCGTCATATAAGTACAGGCCTCTGGAATCTAAGCTATCACCAGTCAGCGGTAATCTTTTCTCTATGCTATCAAAGTCAACTGTCTGACTGGGAGATGCCTGTACATTAAAGCAGAATGAATTTCAAAGATTCTGCAAATTCATTGAGTAAGAATATAGGACCGAAGGAGAAGATTCACCACCTTCAATAGATACTCATCGAGTCGAATTAATGAGGGATATAAAAGCTTCAATAGGTTTTTAACAGGCAGAATCATCATTGTGAGGCCTAATGCACACCGTTCATCAAGTATAGCGTCGGCGTAACCCCCTCGAAGAGGTACGGATTTGCACAATGCTAATCCATATAAAGGCAAAAACCTAAGAGACTCCGGATATATCATTCTGCCCCCCAAGCGATGTTGTACAGCATAGAGATTACGATATTCCCTCAAGGCCTTTACAATTCTTTGTTGTACTGAAGTGCGAGCATCATCCAGCTTATGTGAGAGTGTTTTCTCAATTGCTGCAATTTGTTTCAGTTAGAATTTAGAGAGATTCATAAAGTGGTCAGAGGGTAAATCTTAATAACTGAGGTTTTCAAAATCTAACATCACCAAGCATAGAAGTTTGTGCTTAACATACCTAGCCTACTAAACAAGGAAATAACGGCACCAACATCAGCCTGGCGATACATCTCTCCCAAATCCGTAACTACAGGTGCTGCTGCTGTATGCACTCTAATACGTCTCTCTCCACAAGATGCAGTATATCTTTTTATTGTCAAAGAAAAGAAATGCATTTTCACTTCACAAGCCTTACCCTAGACACCAACTTCTGAAACATCATTGAATTTGAACCAAGACCAAAGAAATACATCTGCCAGGTAAAGCCCACATTACAAAGGAAACAAGCAACCTCATGTGAAAACAACAGTTTCTTGCACTCAAAATATTCATGTGGCTAATGGATCAGTTAAAGATCAAATGGTAACTAATTGTTACCAATCCTAAATTTGCTATTATTTAAGGTGAAAATTTTTCGAAAGCATAACATATGAATTCATTTGTATAACTGAGAAAAAGTTACTCGTTAGAAAAACCCTAGAGTGTCCTACAAATTGAATAATCAACATTCATAAACTATGACAAAGCATTAATAAAAAGAAAGAAATCTGATTAAGATGAAAAAATAAAATACTCTAAAGATCAAGAGAAAGATTCTTATATGCAAAACTAGAGATAAAACCTCTGAAAATCTAGCTGATATTCATTCTTAAATGCAAACCTGGGCTACCATTATCAAACTCCATGATTAAATGTATAAATTTTAAGAGAAAATAATGGTCATCTGATTCAGAAAATTTATGAACCAACAAACTCATCATGTGGATAAACTTACTTCAGAACAGCTGATAGCAATTAAGGACTACTACTATTAGGGGAATTGGTAGATGGGGTCATCCCAAATATTTTACACTCAAAGGATACAGCAAAGCAACTTGGAAGTACACTGTCTGAGTTGTTAGTAAGGTTTCCTCATAAGAGATTTGCATTGCAAATGCTTTATCACAATCTACAGCTGGAAGTGCCAATAAATCGGTGCTTCTTAACATAAAATTTCCGTGAAAAGATGTAAAACGGATCCCTGGGAGAACAAACAAAATAATGAGCCAAAAGTGTTGTTTATGTGAGTGAAGAAGAAGAAGAACATTCCATGAGAACCAGTTTAAAAGAAAAAGGTCACCTTTTCCACATCTTATACGCATTACAGCTTCCCAGGCAGTTTCTCTAGTCAAGTCCCTTGCTAACTCATGTCTCAATTTTTCTCCATGAATGGAAGATTGGAAGCCTGGATAATAATACACCTGACCTCCTGTATACTTTGCCAAAGTCCCTGAATAAAAGAGAGAAATTAAAACGAATTGGCCAGTGCACCAGACACCATATTTGCTAACGTAATGTAATATTTTGATGTTAGTCTCAAATGGAAAAGCTAAAGATGGGAACTATGTGGATTGTCATCATTAGAGCCACCAGAGCTGTATCAATAATTAGTAAATTTATCACCAAAAAAATTGGAGAAAATGACAAACAATAAGTTGTAGCCTAAGAGTCTAAGACTGAAGATGGTAAACATAAATAGTAGATGTACAATTTCAGTTTCCCCAAGAAGCTGATTGAAGTAGCAAATTTAAATCACCAGAATTATTGTGCAAAAAATATTTACTTAAAAAACATATAACCATTAGGCCATACTGTTCACAGGAAAAACATGGCTATATAAAAAGTTCCAAAAGATAATCAGATGCTCTCAAAAGAAGACAAGCAATCACAATAATCTTAAAAGCTAGATCAAAGAAGAAAAGATATTGGGAACCCAAAAAATAAATTTAACGTTCATAGCATGTTGAAGGGATTAAAAAAAGGCACCAACAATAATAGCAAGCCCAAGTCAGTTCTTAAGAATCAAATTCAATCATGTCACCACAAATACATCCTCCAGATATGAAACAACTAAGGCTTACCCAAGGATGCAATATCTGTATACTTGTCACTAAATGCATAGACATTGACCCCAATTTGGAACTTGGTAAATTCAGCAGCCATCTGTTTGTAGAATGGATCCTCTGGCAGTCTTAGTAAATGTTCTTTGTCTGTTCCATAAACACGAAGATCATCCCCACGCAACTTCAAGCGGCCAACACCAAGAGATGGCAGTGTGTTTTGAAAAATTAACAACTTCCCCCCCAATTGGCTCTGCAAAGAGGGTGGAATGAAAACATGAACCATTGGTTATGCAAAGCTCTTTAGGATAGATCAATTTGAGTATGGATGAATTTACAATGTTACCTACATGTTTATATTTTAATTCATTGACACCGGGAAATTACAATGTTCATAAAAAAGTAATAAAAATAAAAATATGATAGTGGTGACTGATTTAAAAGATGATAATAACGCACCATAACCATAAACGCTGCTTTAAGGGCTGGGCCAAAAGCAGATTCAACATTCACATTGTCCTGGAACATGGACGGCAAGCTATCTAGAAATGATTCCACCACAGCTCTTGATTCAGATAAGTTGACAAGGAGATCATCTGGCAAAGGTACAAATACGTCATCCAGATCTGAAACCACCATCATTTGAGGCTGAGTCAAAGTCGACTGTGAAAGAAACAGGGAACTTTTAGCATGGAAGTATTAAATTAGGGTAATATTAGACAATGTGAACATATATTCTCCACCTTCATATTATAAAAATGTATTGTGCTGTCAAAAGTTGCAAAACCTATTTGTGTTCTTGGAAAACCAGGTAGCTCATCCAAGCATGACCTAATTGTTTGTGCCACAACCTGCAAAAGGAAATAAAAAGTTAACAAAACTAAAAATTATGAGCTCATAGTTTGGAAATAGCTTGATAAGCATTAGCAACAATTTCGTACGCGAGACCTTGATGAGGTTTTTTTATGTAAGTACACCCGACGAGGAGCAGAAAATTTTTAAAAAAAAATTACGGGAAACTGCTCCAATGTGGCGAATAAAAAATGAAGAAAAATTATGAAAGAAACTCTTGATGAGAACACCCAAAGCAAGGCAGTAAAATGAGTTGCCCCTCAAACCTCCTCCCAGGCTTCTGAATATCTTTAGGTGTACCAAAGAAAGTTGCCTACCAAGGAACCGGGCTCCTATTACAAAAATGAGGGTTAATAAGCATCTTCTCCACCATATCCCTACACCCTCTGGAAGATGCCAAACTGATATGAAATGTAGTCAAGAAAATATTCCGAAGTTCCACAGCATGTGAATCCTCCATATCACATGATCACATTCTCCGTTGCTTTCCCAGCACAGACCATTAGAGTGGAGGCCCAGAACCATGGAAGACGATCTTTTGACAAAGTTCGTGTTTACCCTCTGAAAGATAACCAACCAAGCAAACATTCTAAACTTCTTCCAGACTTTAGCCCTCTAAAGCAAGGTGAGAGAGGAAGGAGGAGGAATGGGACGAGAGCACACTTGGGCAAAAAGAGACTTGCTCGAAAAGGTGTCTAAAGGCTCAAGAGTCCAAGAATGAGCATCACTAGCATTTGGAGAAAACCAAACTCCTTATAGCAACAAAAGAATTGTTAAAAAGTCATGGAACTCAGTTTTTAAAAGAAGTTTCCTAAAATCAAAATGAAAATCTAGGGGAAGGTAAGGTCAAAAGAACCTTACCTTTTCCTCTGCCATCCACTCAACACTTATAACAACCAATCATCTATGTACCTTGGCATACATCCAGAGAGTCTAAAGATCTGAAACAAAGATGCCTACCCCTTTGTAGCAAAGGAGCAATGAATGAAAACGTGATCTAACAATTCTTCCTCTGAACGCATGGAAACAAACAAATGGGGATATAGCCCACTTAATACACTTTCTTTGCAACTTGTCTTGAGGGTTCAAGGATCTATAAGCTAGAGACCAAAAAACACCCTCACCTGTCTTAGAATATTGTACTTCCAAATAGGGTTAATCAAGGGATATTTCAACTTTGGCATGACCTTGACCTCAATGAGCTTTAAAATGCTGATTTGGAAGAAAACACACTCAAAGGTTCTAAAGGCCGAGAAACTTCATCCACATCCTCCCCTAGCCTAACTCCATCTCGTCTATTCACCAAACCCAACCAGCTACCAAGCTCTCAATCAAAAAGGCCTCTTCTAAAGCTCAGATCCCAGTCATATTGGTCAGCTTTCCAACCATCAGCAATAGTAGCATTCTTCTTCATAGATAAAATATACAAATCGGGGAAGAATTGGCTAGGGATTGATCCCCTAACCATCTATCATTACAAAATTTTATCCTCTGATCGTGGTTAATCTTAACAGCCAAGAACTTTAGGAAGAAGGAGCAATTCTTGGTGATGTCACACTAGGGACTGCTTCTTGCTTTGCCTATGGGTTTTCTAGTCAGCCATCTGTGAAGCTCCAAACCGTAGATGATAGCAATCACTTTCCTCATTGGGCTCCTTCTTCTTGGGTAAACTGCCAAGGTGATTTAAGAAGGAGAGCATTATTCCTTTGTTGAAAGCACCAATCCCTAGGCCTCCCATCTTCAACGGGAGGGATGTACACCCCTAGTTAACAAGGTTTCTCACAAGTAAGAGCTACCTCATCCAAGAAGGGGGCAAAAACCCTCACCAACTTTTCTATATCCTTTGTGACTCCCACTAGAGCTTTAAGTAGAGATAAATAATAAATAGGGACACTATTAAGCACTGAATGAGCCAAGGTCAACCGGCTCCTTTAGTTTCTAGTATGAGGCAAAAGGAAATGGCTTTCCAAGGACTCCTTAATATGGCTTCAGAAACCACATTCTTGATGCACCATTTGCCACTTGAAAGCCAAATTTTCTCATGATGATCTTGAACTACAAAAAAATCAGGCTTAAAAATCATCATAACCACTCAGTTAGGAGAGCTAGGTTTCTATTTGCAAGATTCCCTATACCTAGCCCACCATCACTAAGCTCCTTAGACACAACATCCCAACTCACCAAGTGTGATCTCTCACCCTCCTCCACACCTTCCCACAAAAATTGTCTCATAAGTCTTTCTAGAGTGGACCACCGACCACAAAAAATAAGGAACTTTGAACGAAGAAAGAAAGTATAAAGGAGTCCCACCACGGGCTGGCTGAATTAAAGTTCACCTCCCAACCTTAGAGAAAAAGGCTTTCTCCAAGTTGCTTTTAATCTTAAGCCCTCTCCTACTTGAGATCAAAACTAAAGGCCCCACTTTCTTCAAAGTTATCCAACTGTTTCCTACTTCTTCAAGCGATGACCCTCATAGACAAAATAATTCCACTCCTTGACAAATTCCTCAAGGACTTTGAGCTTCTTCATAAACCTATAACCTTCCTAGCTGCACAACACAATGGTACGTTACTCTTAAAAGAAGGATTTTGAACCACTTATTCTCAAACACGAAAAAGGCAAGGACCTAGCTCATAGCCCCTAAGGATAACAAGCCCAATGACCTAAGTTCTAACATATTCTTTAAAGAGATTGCTTAGACGGCAAAAACCTAACTTACAGCTTACCGCATTGTCATGAAGGAAGATCACATGAATCTGCCATTCAGGAGAACGAGACCTAAGAAACTATAATCCACAATAAAAAATCGAAAGCTCTCATGGATGTGAAAATTCTTCCTTCAATTGAGTTAACCGTGGAAACCTCATCACATAAAGTCTTTGACCACACAACAAGAATCTCCACAACCTCCACGTTAAAGAATAGAATCCAAGTCTAAGTCTCCCTGAGAACTCTACAAGGTTATCCCCTTCTCATGCTAACCGCTCACGACAACCCCCCAAAGAGGAAAACTTGAAGAAGTCAACTGTAAAGAATCTAAGTTCAACCTATACCCAAGCAGACTTTCACCCCAAAGCTGCAGTAGTAACAACGATAGAAGACATAAAGAGGACAGCTATCTAACCCTACTAAATGGGTCACAACTGTGGACAAGGCATAAATAGGGCGAGGCATACTAGCAACTAGTTCAAAGGTAGTATGCCAAATGTGGGGAGACCATGTTACAAGAAGAGGGGAAAAAGAAAAAGGGAGGGGGAAGAGAAACAGCAGAAGGAAAAGGAGAGATTTAAATGCAATTATATTTCAAGATCAAGATGAAACTCTGACCATTGACAGTGCATAACATAGATTATTTTTTAAAAGAAATGACGAATATACATTGATAATATAGAAGATTCTTTTTTATACACCCAAAATAATCACGACAACTCAATGTCTAAGCACATAGGGTCATCCCTTTCAAAGATCTTCATCTAGCAAATATAGATTTTGGTTAACCAAAATAAAATGTTAAAATTTATAGTTATACTACCATAAACCTTTCCCATATCAACCTAGAAGCTACCTTTCACTTCATACACGATCATTTTTCTTAGAATGGAAATAAAATTATTAAAGATAAAATATACAAAGAGGAGAAGGAGATGAAGAAAATAAAACTAATAGTAATAGTAACAATTGTATAGAAATGTATACCTCTAACATCCCACTTCTAACTGCAGCTATAGAAACATCGATAAGGAAAAAGTATAGTGGAGGCATAGGTGGCCGAACCATATACTCTGTTGGAGCAACAAAATCCACACTACCCTTAGTGAGCTCTGGTCGCTGATCCAAATCAATTCGCCGACCAGTGGCATCCAAATGGGCAAAATAGTCTCCTGGGACTGAACAAGGAGTCGATGTAATTGAATATAAGCCAACGGGCCAATAGCAATAAACAAAACTAAATAACATTTGCAGAAGTTTATACAAATAAGTGTGAAGTTGGAATCAGTTGACGCTTTCCAAAGAAAATGAAAGCAATGGTACACTCAAGTTCTATAGTAACACTAAAGTTATTTGTGCAGAAAAAGAAAGCAGAAAAAGAAAAAGAAAAATATTTACAGCCTATGGCTGATTGCTTTCCAAATGACAAATCGTGACTGCACATTGCGATAGGTCAAATTTACTAATTCAGTAATTATAGTGTCCAGGAGCCATGAGAACTATAATTCTTCATACCATCATTCAACAAAGAACAAATGTTGCAGCGCCACTTTCTTCCAGCATCTGTGAATGTAGCATATGGATTTATATAAGTGCGACACCTCCTGCAGCGGATCACACCAGTTGAAGCAAAATTGATAACTGGCACTTCCTCCTAGAGGAAAATGAGAGAAATTTAATAAGGTAATTATAGTATGCACAGAAATCAAAATATTTGTCATTTTTAGCACAGAGACACTAACCCCGCTAGGAGCTTCGGCAAGTGGACAAACAATTGCTCCAAGAGGTAAATGCCACCTTGATACCAGTGACTGGGAACTGGGTATAGCACTGGTTGTGAGCCGTAAATATCTTTGATCACAGTTCATGGGGTACACCTCAGGAAACAATTTAGGCTCTTCATCACCATTCAAGGGCCTTGGAAGCAATTTTGGATCAATCCCTGCATCAATTGATCCAGGGATAGATCCAATAGAGAGCGAGTTAAAATCTTCAGATAATCCTTGGATGGAACCAAGAGGGGGCCCAGTGCCTGGATGCTGCTTTTGGTCTGTAGACAGCAAACCTTGTGAGGCTGCAGCAGGTGGAGGAGGAACATAACCTCCTTGGTGAGTAAGGAAAGGGGAAGCTGGTGCTGGAGTAATATACTGCCCTTGGTGACTTACAAAAGGAGGTTGCATTTGTTGGGATTGTAAATCTGCATTAGGCTGCTTCTGGACATAACCAGGCAAAGAGGACTGAAAATTAGGCCTGGCTACCGGAAAAGATGAATCTGACAACGGCTGTGGAACATTTTGTGGAGGAGGACCTAAGCTTTGAGGAGGAGATCCCATAGGCACTGAAGTAACCTGAGCCTGCTGATGAAAGGACACTGGAGGCGGTGGTCCATAAGCTGCAGGGGGTTGCCCTGTTGGTGGAATTTGTGAAGGAGGTACTTGAGTTGGTGGAGCAAACTGTGGTGTTGGGAACCGCTGGAAAGATCCAGCAGTTGCTGGGAGGTTTGATGTCGGCGGTGGTGGAAGAGATGGATCAGGAAACCTACTTGGTTGCATAGGTCGAAACCCAGGGGCCCCTGATCCAACTACAGGACCGGAGGATGAAGGAAAAGGCATTGTGTTTGGAGGCATAGCAGGAGAAGTAGGTCTAAAGCGAGTGGCATCTGACCCAACTACAGGACCAGAGGATGAAAAGGGCGACGCCGTCTGAGGGGCAGCAAAAGGTGTGCCGACAGGTCTAGTAGGAAAATTCTGGCGAGCAGGATTTTCAGTCCCCATGGGTTATATTATTGCACTCTCACACTCTTTAGGTAAATGGGATGCTAGCATGACGCAGACCTGTGTAGCCAACAGCAGGAAAAAAAAAATCAGGACGATTCTTAAAGAAAAAAGGAATGAATTGCCAATCGATACCACAAACAAGGACGCTCGTAGCATAAATCTAGCTAAATATTCAGCCATCTGCTGACTCTGCACCACGACACATTTAAATTACAATGGAAGGGTGGCTGGGATGGAAAAAAAAAAAAAAAAAAAAAAAAAACAGAAAGAACACGAGAATGCAACCCAGAAAGCCCCAGATTCCATCTTTTTTATTGTTCGGACTGGTTCTTTGGCTAAAAGGAAAATCTTCCGAAGCCAGAGTTTAAAGAAGCTAGACATCGAGGAAGCATAATCTTAAAGCCATACGCAACGCTGAAACTAGCTTTTAAGTCAATTGGGTTTACAAATAATTACACTGGGAGAAGTTAGATTTGGAAGAATGAATAAAAAAAAAACACCCAATTGTGGATTCCGGGAAAGTCAAATTGGAGTATGAAATCGAAGCTTGCGGTGAAAGGAAAAGAGATCTATCCCAGATTCCCAAGCAACGAACTGAAATAAACAATCGTAGGAGCGCGAGTCCGAAGCAAGTGTTTCCTCATCAATCCACAGCAAGCAACAGGGCTTTGCAATGGAACATTCCCGGCGACCAATTCAATTGGCGAATCGAAAATCGGAGGGGGCAAAAGGGAAGAAGAGGTACCTTGTCTACGAGGGTCTGCAAGCAGCAACGAACAGTGAGATCTAAGAGCTCGGCTGATCCAAAGAGCGAAGGAACGAAATCCTGCAAGAGACAACAGAGGGGGAGAGAGAGAGAGAGCGAGCGAGAGAGAGATCAGTGAAATTTTTTTTTTTTTTTCTTCAAGTTTAACGAAGCCAAGGTAGCCTACACCTCTCTCCCTTCCAATTCATTCACAAAACCGAAAGCTTTGTTCAACTAGGAATTTTGTTTCACTTTTGCTGTCAAATTCATCTGTTAGTTTTCCTTTCTCAAATAAGTTGAGGAAAATTTGTCAACAAATAATTTTTATTCAACGATTTCTTTTTTAGTACTTGATTATACGAATTTTCTTTTTATTAGGACGTGATTAAACCAAATTAAACTTAAATATTTAGTTGAATTAGGAGATTGATAAGTATAGTTAAATTGGTTAAAGACATCGACCAAAAATAAATAAAAATAAAATCGTTCAAATCTTCAATCTATTTGTTGTAGATTTAAATAATAAACAAATTTGCAAAAGTAGCCACCACTCCTAAATTTTGCAAAATGATAAAATTCAGAGATTCAACTCATACATAACAAAATCCAAAAATTGTTGTTATATTTATAAATATGATAAATATTTAGCTACCCAGTACAAATTATCTCGAGAAAGTCTAGATAGTAGATGATTTATATTTCCACGGGTAGCAAATGGAATAGCTCTATTTTCAAATTTGTTCGGTACAATGAAAAAAATATATGATCAAACAGTGGCAGATCTATAACTTTATGTCGGACGCTATATGTCGATTACCGCTGAGCTATGCTCGCTTTGGTAATACTCAATCATGTTATTAATTGGTTTATGGAGTAACTCATGATTTAGCAAATTCTTTTTTAATAGAAGTATTATTAAAAGAAATCTACGAGTTTAGAAAAAAAGATAATTAAGATTTAAAAAGTGGATTGTATTTTAAAATTTCATTATTTTTAATACTGATAGATATTTTATAGATAGATGTAAATGTTTTTGTTACTATCTAAATCTACGAGATATAGAAGTCTTTATTATTCACTTTGAACACAAAATAAATAAATATTTTATATAGTATAAAATAAAAAAAGTATTTAAAAAAACAGATTTTAAAGGGTCCCGTGACTTCTAAATTATGCAAAACATGAATAAAAAATCATATAAAATAAGAAAACTCGAGATTCATAGTGAATAAAATAAGAGATATTGGTACAATAAATATAAATTGAAAAATGAACCTTTAAATTATCATCAATAGTTATATTTAGAAAGATGATAAATGTTTATTAAATTAAAAACACAAAATTCAAAATAGATGCACTATTTAAACGTATTTAAAAATAAAATCACATTTATAAAATTATAGTTGAATATCTATAGATACATATCTTCCTTTTAAAAAAAGATGTCATATTTGGATAAAGATTTTCAAATATGATTTTTTATGATTTTCTTCCTTTTAAAAAACATTTCAAATTAGAAGGAAAAAAGAAGGTCGGAATCGATAAATATATAGAGAAAAAAGGAAAAAGAAGCAAATCAGAATCAATAAATAAAATGTAAAATTCTGGATGGGCTGATTTTTAAGGGGTCGATCTCGGACTGTTCAGGAGTGGCAGGGAAGGGCACGCCACAGCGTCAAAGACATGTATAACGTAATTAGTTAGCTACAGTTATAATATATATGATTTAAGTCGAAGGTAGCGGAATTTTTTTTATTTTTTTTAAGTGATGATAAAATGATTGATTTTGAAAAAATATTATTTAGGTATAATTGATTTATCAAAATTACCTTCCAAGTGATATATTGATTTGAAAATCAATAGAAAATAAGTGATTTTGACAATAGTAAAAGTGATTTTATTCCGGCCAAAACCAATTCAAACACACCTAAATTATAGTAGTTTTGTTAATCACCAAATCTGATAGGGTAGAAACTTTGAAATTAGTCGAGGTGCGATACTCACGAATATAAAAATAAAAATAAAAAATAATATTATATTATTACGACTTGTTGGGAGAGTATATATTTTTTTTCTAAAATTAGTTTCAATTATATTAATTGTAATTTAGAGTAAACATGTATACTAGTTTCAATCTTTTGGTAATCCTTAATCTGGTCATTCGTATTTAAAAGTGTTGGATTTATTCATATTACTTGAATCACGGCATGTCGTTGATCGTACCTCACTGATTAATTTGACAAATTATATATATATATATATATATATATATATATATATTATGGGTGGACTTCTCTTTTTGTCCTATTTCTCTCTTTCACTTAACTATATGCAACATAATTATCAAAATATGATTATACATCATTATAAATTTGTTTAGACCATCTAACGAAGTTGAACATCTATAGCTCTAGACATGGTCAATGAAAATGTACTAGTACGCTACCTTGACACGTAGAAGGAGGTGGATCAATTAGAACTTAATAATCATGGAATCTCTTTATATTATATTATATATATAAATTATTTTCGAGAACAACATGTAAGGTGGATGATCGAATTCACAATTTTTTGGTTGGAGACATATGCTAGTTATCGGTAAATTATGTCCGCTTTGGCTACTTCCTATTATCTTAGAGATTCTAATGAATACTCATGAAGTAGAACCAGTGGCAAATGTAAAGGTTTCTGGAAGTTGACTCAATTTACCAAGATTTTATGGAAAGCAAGCGAGTCTCTTATCCCTAAAAGTTTAAAGTGTTCAACCATCCACCCATAATAATTGAACTAAAAGAAATCACAATTGATATTTAATAAGTGAAAACATTTATCATATCACGCCAATTCAAATAAAATTAATATGTCAACTTGAATATAGTTGAATTGGTTGAGATAGAACTCGCAATATTTTGATTGAAGGTATATGTCAATTACTATTAAGTTATGCTCACTTTAATAAAGTATGATATGTTGAATTATAAGTTTATATACATTTATTTGTAATTATTAAATGCACGATTAAAAATGTATACAATAGTCTATTATTGAAGGGTATTAAGATGTTCCGATCCGATGACCGTTAAAAAAATAGCTCCGACGTCGTTTTATTGATCGTGAATGTAGCGCGCAATCTGTAAAATTTTCTCTAAACTTTATCTTTCTCCTATTCTTAATTCAGTCACCTGCTCACCTAACCAAGTGTTAAGATTCTCCGCCTCAAGGCTTGTTCACAATCACTACTCTTCTTCATTCTCTCTTTTTAATCTTCATTCTTCCATCTGTTTTCCCCCCGTTCGTTGAATTCTCGACATTCTTTCAATCCGAAGAAGAGAAGAAGGAAGCGGGGAATGGCCAGGAAGAAGATTAGAGAGTATGACTCCAAGAGGCTTCTGAAGGAGCATCTCAAACGCCTCGCCAATATTGACCTCCAGATCTGCTCTGCTCAGGTTAATACACATGGTCATGTGTTTTTATGTCTGGTATCTTTTTGCCTGCCCATCTGATTTCAATTGGGTCTTCGTCGTTGTGTGCGGAGAATTTCAGTTGGAGTTTATTGGGTTTCGTTTTCTGTCTTCTGTTGATTCACGAAGAAGTTAGAACTTCGATTGGTCTGCCGGTTACTTGATCGAAACTTTTTATGCGTTTGCTTTCTAGTTTGGATCGGTTTTATATTATTGGGTGGGATCATATTCATGGTTCTATCTACGAATTTATTTATGTGGAGGTTTTGTTTTCGATCTGGTATTTTCATCGGAAACAATAATCACTTGGTTTAGGAAGCATTTCCAGTCCAGCAATGAAAATTGAAATTTAGATGTTTGAAGTTAACTTATGGGACTTCATCTTGTTCATTTGATTTTTTGTTGTATACCCTATTTGGATAATTATGAAGGAAGATCAGATTTTAAGTTCTTTTTATTTGTGTTTCATGTTTCTGCTTTTTTCGATGGCCGTTGTTTCTCTCTCAATTAATCTTGTACCAATTTTTGTTCCCTTCATTTCCTGCAAAGAGCAATACTCATTCATGATTTCTTTGGTTTGATATTCACTGTCTTTTTTTTTTTTTTTTTTTTTTTTGTTAATATTACCTATCATCTATGTTTGGAAGGCATGAAAACACTTAATCCCTATTTCCTTTAAAGAAGTTCCTATTGTTAATTTCTCGACTAATCGTCATTTTGTTTGACTCTGTAAATCAATCAACCGAGTGATTGATTAATCAATCATTTTGTTTGACTTGTTGTCAATTTGTTTGACTAATCGTCTTTTTTTTTTTAATATACATATAACAATCTAATGTAATTTGCTGTGCAATAGGTAAATCAATCGACTGACTTTGCTGAGCTGACAAATAATGAACCATGGTTGTCATCCACTAGGTTGGTAGTGAAACCGGACATGTTATTTGGGAAACGTGGAAAAAGTGGTTTGGTAGCTTTGAATTTGGATCTAGCTCAAGTTGCCGAGTTTGTGAAGATACACCTTGGTGTGCAGGTGATTATTCTTTCACACTTTCATGATTTGTGAATTCTATCTATCTCTGTTTTCATATAAAATGAGTGTTCTGTTTATGATAGGTTGAGATGGGTGGTTGCAAGGCCCCAATCACTACATTCATCGTTGAGCCATTTGTTCCCCATGATCAAGAGTACTACCTATCTATTGTCTCTGAAAGGCTTGGCTGCACCATAAGTTTTTCAGAGTGTGGTGGTATTGAAATTGAAGAGAACTGGGATAAAGTATGCACTGAATTTTCACTAATTGCTTCTCAATACTTAAATTGCATTTTGTTATATGGGATTCTGGCGGTAAGATTTATTTTTTTTCACATAGGTCAAGACTATTTTCCTTCCAACGGAAAAACCTTTTACACTTGAGGCGTGTGCTCCTTTAATAGCCACACTTCCTTTGGAGGTCAGTTTTAATTAGATTTGTTATGGAGCTTAATTTGATTTCTTCATTGTATCAAGATTTTATTCTCTTTTATTCTCTTTTATTATTGTTATTTTTGTACTTTCCTTATATAAGTAAAAGTTGTATTGTATTGATAACTAAGAATAAAAAAGAGAGAGGAGGATTTAATGTCCCGAGGAAGCCAATGAATTTACAGAAGCACACTCAAGTTTGCTTAGATATAAATTGAGAGTAGATTAGACAACTTTTTGCCATGGAAACTGATAAGGAGACCTCAAATAAGATCCCACACATTGCTCCATGCCTATTCTCCTCCTATTATACAATTCTTCCCCCATTTATGCAAAAAAATACAGCCAGCAATTCATTTAACCTAGATAAGGATATCTATCTTTCTAGTCTCTCCTCAGGGACTCACCTGAATCACAGGATATCTTCATCCAATGAGGGAGCCACGCAACAACAACCAAAAGTTCTTAAACATTTTCCACACACAAAGCTCACAAAAGGGCAATCAATTCTCATAAACTATATATCTGTAAGGGTTGAGGATTGGTGAGGGAAATCTCCTCTACCCTACTAAATTATTAGTTTCCATAAAAGCTGTTAAATAAACAAAAAGTGAATATTGGTGGTGTTAGGAAAACACGTCTCTCCATATTTCTAAAGTTGTATAATAATGGCCATCTTGGGCCTACCTGACATGAATTTGTTTTTTGTTTCACTTAAAAATCTTCGTACCAATAAAGACGGTGTTCTCATGTAGCACATATGTTTTCCACTTTTACATGACGTGGAACGTGCTGGTCCATCGGAATTTTCGAATTTAAGTTAGTGTGATAAGGGGAATATTCTTTTTTTAAGAACAATTCAGCCCCCCTTCCCCCCAAAAAAAATGCGATATTAATTTCCTGGAATTCTCAAGGTTCTACAAAAATGAGTTGATGACCTCGGTAGAGAGAGAGAAGAGAACCTTCTAAGACTAAAGTGAGTAGGCCACCGATTTACTTATAAGGGAACGGGGATCAACTCCTACCTCTGGCTCTATCCACTATTTGTTGAAAACCCACACATAATATGAACTGGACTGGACCTCATATTTGCTTCAATGGAATGCCAAAAAGAGGAAAATTCATTAGATACAAAACCACTTACAACTTACAAAGAGAATGGTTAGATGGGCCATTAGGAACTAATCTTAGTTATAATCACAATCATCTAATCAATCAAATAGAATCCACTGAACTTCGTCCCCTTTTCCCACAGGCAATCTCTCATGATTCTTTCTACCTATTTAGCAGCTGTGGATGGGAAACTGAACAAGATAAATAGTAGATATGATGGTTGTAGATATGATGGTTGTAGAGAACAAAAGCATCAGTCTCACTCACAGCTTTTGATAGAGAACTGGCTGATTAAGTGTCAGTTTCACAGCTTTTGACAGGCATGCATTTTTCAGCACATTGCAGTGAGATCTAAGTTTAAGCTTCACATCAAATTTTTAAGGACGCTCTATAATGGATAGGCCTGTAGTGATTGGACCTACAACTATCTGAAATGTCTATGCTTCAAAGTTCAAGTTTAGCATATACTTGCCAAGGAAGTACCTGTCATAGAAGACATCTTCATTTAAGCTTCTGTTGCCCCTCTTTTCCTCAGCCTGTTTCATGGCTATGCTGGTATGCATTTTTGAAATGGCATATGCTAGAAAGAATGCCACTTTCAAATACACCGACTGTAATTAGCTCAATTATAAAATAAAGTTTTCTAGAATTTCATGTGTATGTGACGCATGCTAGTGTTGAGTAATATGCTTTAAGATTTAGTCTTCATTCCATTCAATCACCTATGATGGTTTGATTACAAACTTCCTGTATTGCTTACTTTCCACCATGCTCTTAACCTTTTTATGCTGGAAAGAGTCCTTTAGGTCTGTTAATTTAGTGATTTATTTTAAGTTCTGTTTTCCTCTAGTTTCTAGTTTTGTTGCACACCACTTGTACTTATTGCACATTTGTATTCTCTCAGATTCGAGGAAAGATTGGTGACTTCATAATGGGTGTGTTTGCTGTATTTCAAGGTACACATGTTCTCATGAATGTTCTTAGGTTTAGGCATATATGATAACTATATGTGACACTTATTTATTTAAAGAACAATACTGCAACTATTTTTCATAGATTTTTCTGGACATCCACCCATATGCTTTCGGGCAATTTCCCCACCCCCCAAGAATGCAGGATATATGGCATTTGACTCTAGAGTGACTTAAATTCTCTACAGATTTGGACTTCAGTTTCCTGGAGATGAATCCGTTTACCCTGGTCAATGGGGAGCCGTATCCACTGGATATGAGGGGGGAGTTGGATGACACTGCTGGCTTCAAAAACTTTATGAAGTATTCAATGATAATATATATTCTTAGTACATTTTTTATTCACTATTTTCTTATCTTCAAGAGCTGTTCATTAATTAGTTTTTTAAAAATTCTAACTACCATACCAAGCTGCATCTCCTTTGTTGTGTCTCATTTATAATATGATGCTGTCCACAGATGGGGAAACATTGAATTTCCACTGCCCTTTGGTCGAGTGCTAAGCCCTACAGAAAGCTTTGTCCACTCTTTAGATGAAAAGGTAATTCATTTCAAGTCCTTATTGATGCTTAGAATTATTCTATCTTTCCACTCTCAATTTTTTGCCTGAGCCATGAAGGTTACTAATGAAATGAAGTTGGAAATTAACCACCATGATTTGGTCTAATGACCAAAAAGACAAGTAGTATACTCCATGTGCCTTTGAGTCGTGGGTTCAAACCATGATATTCATTTATTAGGATTATGTGGGTTTTTTTGTGATAAGTGTTGTAGAATAGGGGTTGTCCCACAAGATCAGCCAAAACATAAAGAAGCAAGTTTGAATACTCAATAGTTAACAAAAATAGATAGTGAAGAAAATAATTTGTATCTGTACAAGAGAAGACACTAGTTCTAATCAGATTATATTGCTGATGTTGCAGACAAGTGCATCCCTGAAATTCACAGTTTTGAACCCAAAAGGGCGCATTTGGACAATGGTGGCAGGAGGGGGTGCTAGTGTTATATATGCGGACACTGTAAGTGGTCCTAGTCCAATTCATGGACTTACTGCATAATTTCTCTCTGGCTGAAATTGAAACTTGTGTATATATGGTAATGATTACGATCCAAAGATACTGCTATTGATGCCATATTGTCTGTCACTGGTAGGTTGGAGATTTGGGTTATGCATCAGAGCTCGGTAATTATGCAGAATACAGTGGAGCTCCAAATGAGGAGGAGGTGTTGCAGTATGCCAGAGTTGTTATAGATGTAAGAATTAATGTTCTCTCGTCTCAGTTTAAGCATCTCAATATGTTAGAGAAATTAAGTTCTTTGTCGTGAAACTATTTAACTTTGAATCTTTGATGGAACCCAGTGTGCTACTTCTGAACCTGATGGTCGTAAGCGAGCCCTTCTAATTGGAGGAGGAATAGCTAATTTCACAGATGTTGCTGCCACTTTTAATGGAATTATCCGAGCTCTAAGAGAGAAAGTGAGTTGGATATTGGATGATATGTTCATTTTAGGTGGAAAAAAATATTGTCTAAATTTTATTGTAAAAAAAATCGTAACTACCAGGAATCAAAATTGAAGGCCGCAAGAATGCATATCTATGTTCGAAGAGGTGGTCCAAATTATCAGACTGGTCTTGCCAAGATGCGGGCTCTAGGAGAAGAGCTTGGAGTCCCCCTTGAGGTACAATATCTTCGTTCTTAATTTTTCTCTATATAACTTTTAACCATTTTGGTTTATTCTCATTGAATCGCTACATAATTTGAAGTGAGATATTGGAATGTGTTTTATATCTAAAAAGGGGAAACCAATAGATCTCTAAATGCTTCATTTAGATTTCATGATGGATAACAACTCATTCTTCTGCCATGAGTATGACTCTAGATTGAAAATGATTGGTTGCTTTCGTGTTTGTGTTGTACTAAGAGATACCTATTATTGGCTGAACTTATGTTGGAGATATGGAATCTCCGGAAATATATTTTTTACTATGAACTTTATTTTCCAGCAAAAAAGCTTGCATTGGTCGGAGGTGGTGTTCAAAACATATAACTTAATTACAGCTCCTCAGACTCGCTATTACTCTGATAAATTCATCCAAAATGTAGCCTTTTTATGCTGTGGCTGAATTGTCCTGATCTTATTTAGAACTTACCTCCTCCTGCCTCACCCTGCTCTGTGCAGGTTTTTGGCCCAGAAGCCACAATGACCGGAATCTGCAAACAAGCTATCGATTGCATAATGTCTGCTGCATAGTCCCACATTGCACATTTCTTTTGCAGCTGATGACTGAGTTGAAAGATGCAATAGATGTCATTTAGCTTATATCTGCTGCAGTGGGGAAAGGGAAAGGGAAAGGGAAAGGGAAAGGGAGTTGTTTTATTTGTAGCATGCTCATTCTTGTAGTCCTTGGAATTTGGAAAGCAATTTGTTCATACTGCTTTGCCATATGAAGAGATGATGGGGGAGATGGAGGTGTACTCCTTGTGACTATGCAATTGACTTCTTTCTTTCCAATTGGTTTGGCAATAGGGGATGCACCCAAAAATGTATTGTTATTATTATCTAATAATCATCTTCATCTTCTTCTTTTCTTTTCCTCTCCAAATTTTCATATCTTAATGGATTTTGGTTTTGACTTGTTTAAACCTCTTAATTCTATCAAGAAACTTAATGTCTCTGTGGAGGAGTTGTATCCACATCCATAAAAAAAACTTGTTTAAATACAGCTATGGTCAAGACCTGTAATTCTAGTTCGATCGACAGCCCGGTTGAACTGGAAGAGGAAGATGTTTCTCCCTGTGCTTTCCACCAGCAACCTGTTATCCAATCTCCATGCAATCGACATTTTATTTCGAATCACAGCACTCGACAGGAATGCGAGGCCAAGAGTTTGCCAACAGTTTTCAATGTCTCAAGTATATGTATTTCTTGAAATAAACGTGTCCCTAAAGTTTAAACACATGATTTTTCAAATTTGAATATAATTCAACGGGTTAAAATACTTATCTTCGACTAAAATGTCGAATTAGAATACCCACTCTTACATGTAATACTAAAAAAAACATATAAAACAAAAGTTAAATTAAAGATTTGGTCTTTAAAATTTTAATTTTGTGTTTTCTCACCCATTCTCATATTTTTGCCACTATATGATTGATTAGTTAATGTTTATACGTAATTATCTAGAAATAAGAATAAGAAGTGAGTATGCAAAATAATTGTTATATATTTGATCACTATTTTAATATCAGAAAAATTTAATAAACAAAATAAATGACATTATTTTTCAATCTGTGTTGTACTTGAAAAAGGGAAAAAAAAATTTCAACATTAATTTGTGCAATTGCCTCTTAGTTACCCGACACTGTTTTAATTAATTGTACCAAAAAACGGACAATTATATGAACTGCCCAGATATTATAGGGATGAATTATTATTATTTTTTTTTGACAAATGAATTATTCATTTTTTATAACATAAATAATTTAGCGGAAGCATTATTATATGATAGCATTAAATCAGGGAACATTATGCTTGTTCATAATATATACGTAGTTAATATCCAACATTCATCGTGATTTATAATTTTCATAATGAATAATTTTGTTTTTAAGCAATATAATCTGTAATTGAGATTGATAATTTGAGATTAAAAAATCTGCATTGGTTAAATTTATGTAGTGTATAATTGGCGGCAACACAGATTCTTATCAAAAAGAAATATAATATAAAATAAAATTTAAATGTATAAAAAGAATTGGTCCCGGCGGGTCTCGAACCCGCGACCTTCGGCTCATAAGACCAACGCTCTAACCAACTGAGCTACGGGACCTGTTTGTTTATGTGAATGTATAGTATACTATAAATAAAATTTACATATCCATAAATTGAAATAAACGTTAAATTGGGTTGTAGATTTTTTATTTTATATTAATAAATTAAATTTAGTTTTGTTTTTTAATAGCAATGCACAGTTGGGAGAGCGTCAGACTGGATATCTGAAGGTCATGTGTTCAATCTTTGTTCATTGGTATGCATGACGGGAGATTGTTTAAGATAATCATAAGTTTCAAGGGGAGTGAGTATTTGAATGAGTGACTTTAATAACCTTACTAATTCATTCAGAGGTGGATTGCGTTTTTTTATTAATACAAACATTACCTTTTACTGTACCATTTATAATAAAGTATATTTACGTCAAATTTGTACACATATTTTCTCATATTACTCCCTTAGTTTAAATTATCTTTCCCTTATTGTTCCTTACACTCTCGCAAGACTTTTTATTTTTTAAAATATCAATCGATTATTTATTAATATGTTTTATTCAATAAATTAAGATCTTTTTCGTTTTTTTAATTTCAAATTTATTATACATTAAATATTCGGGATTTTTAATTTGCTACATTGTTCCTTTTCCTTTATTATTTTTCTTTCAAATTCCCATTTCAACAATATATATATATATTTCTACAACAAATTGGGGCACGAAAATAATTTAACGATAAAAATAAAACTTACGAAAGTTGAAACATGGGGATAAATTTGGTATAATTTAACCAGAAAAAAAAGAAAAAAAAATCGCATAATTTCCGGCTCCGCCCAAGGCCTTGGCTCTTCCCGCCACAAGGACTTTCGAATGCTCTTCTCTGCTCTCTCAGTCCCCTATGCTTCGATCCAACAGCACCTGTAACTTCCGATCATGAGTTCCAAAGCAGGTAACATTCTGATTTCCATTATGTAATTTGTATTGTTGTTTCTGACGGGTCAATTTCTAGGTGGGAAGTCCGTTGATTTATGGTCCGAGTTGATAGCTAGCGAGGGAGCCGAGCGCCAAGAGGAAGCGCGAGTTGAAGAGGTTTATAGGCGTAGAAGAAGGCCACCCCCCCAGAACACCGTTCATGGCGCTGCCTTGTAAATTTGCTTCCATTGCTCGTTTCATTCCACTTTCTGTTTTCTTTTAACTTGACGAGAATCGTTGTTTCATGTTTCCGTTTCTATTTTCTTGCAGGAAGCAGAACTTAGGTTCGAATCGTCGCAATGTGAACAGGGTGAGTTTAGCTGCTGCTGACAGCAAGAGAATTAGTTGGAACCGTACTCTTTCGATCAGGTTTACTTCAATTTTCTTTTGATCTTCTTCTCAACTTTTTGCGACCAATTTCAATCAGGGTACCTATGGAATTTAATCTGTGCTCTTCTTAAGTTTACCTAACGGATGATTTGTTTATAGCTTATCCCTTTTTGGAATTAGAAATGAAAATTTGACTACGTAATGACTAAACCGCCCCGCGGCGGTAGATTGTTGAGTTGACACGAAGTATCATTTCTAGACGGGTTGGTATGTGTAGCATATTAGACATTATAGGTGAAACAATTGACACATCTTTGAAATTTTATCCACCGCAACTATTATAGAATTGGGTACTCTTTTATCTATTGGAAAAAGATTTAAGGATGAAATCCATTAGAGACCTGGAGTTAGAAAGGCTTAAGGAGATGGCTAGTATTGAACTCTGACGTGTTTCTTGTAAAGACGATTGTGAGAAGATTGAGAATATGCTCCAAGCAATCAAATTGTTTAAAGTATTCCTAGTCTGAGAGCCAATCTAGAAAAATCGATGGTTGGAGGTGTTAACTTGGAGTTAGAAAGGCTTAAGGGGATGGCTAAAAGTTTGAACTGTGGGTTCTGTAAGCTTCCAATGATGTATTTGGGTATGTCTTTAGGAGTGAATGCAAAAAGGGAGAAACTTTTGGAAGCTAATATAGGAAAGAATCTTGAGAAGGGTAAAGCAGTGGAAGAACCGTTGTTTATCTAAAAGTAGTTGCCAGGTCTAGTAAATGTTGTGCTTTCAAGTCTACCATTGTACTATATGTATATTTTCGGAATGCCACGAAAGTTAGCCCTGAAATCATAGAGGATAATGAGAGCATTATTTTTGAAAGGGATATTGTTATTAGGAGATTGTGGCATTCCTTTAGAAAGACGACTTGGGGCCTTTTAGTCTAAGAAAAAGAAATGAGGCTTTGTTGACAAATTGACACTACAGATTCTCGTTGGAACTGCTAGCGCTGTGGAATAAGGTTATTATTATTTGTGAGCATCTATGGCCAGAGGGCTTTCAGTTGGATGACTAAAACAGAGGAAACAACTTCATGTAGACATCCTCGGAGTCATATTCTAAGAATCAAGGGAGCATTTTTACTATTCATAACTAAAATTGAGAGATGAGAAGAATTTTCTTGGCAACTCAGTTGGTTACTTGATCAGCGGTTGAAGGACAGATTCCCCAAATGTTTTGTATTCGAACTTTTAATTTGAAAATTTACCCTGGTTGTGCTATAGAAATGAATTTGTTAAAGGAAGTTTGGGAGGAAGATTTAAGATCTTGGGATATCGAGGAAGAAGGCATCTAATAGAGGAAGAGTTGGGTGAGCTCAAGAAGCTTTTGCAGCCGGTAAAAGGGGTTTCTCCTGGAGGACTTTTGGATAGAAGAGAATGGTTCTTGAACTCCTCTGTTGTATTATCGATTAAGTCCTTGTTTTTTAAACTGATAGATGCCCAGTTTTCCTTATCCAAAGTAACGCAATTTGGAAAGGGAGGGACCTTAGTATATCAAGGTTTTTCTTGAAGTTTGCTTGGGAGGTGTCGTCACTGTTGAATGTATGTACATTGAACTTGCTCTTCAAAATTATCCCATCATTGAGTGTTTCACTTCTTTAAATCAGCTAGGTGGACAAAAAAGAAATATATTCCTCATTTGTTAATGCTATGCTGATGAAGTGTACAACCTAAGAACACCTAATGATCTAAATGGAAATAAAGTACGGCCCCCTTTGAAGGGGTCTCAGCTAGAGGTTTTAAGGCTTCTTTTGAAAGCCGGGAGAGCTCTCTCTTTCATTTGTTCCCGTTTTTTCATAGATCATGAGATGTTCTATTGGAAATGGCTCTGATGTTTACTTTTGGGATGATTGTTGGGTGGAGGATTATCCTTTTTGCCGCTGACTTCTCCACCTTTACCATCTCTCTAATATGAAGCTGCATTTTGTGGCTTTGGTTCTTTTGACCTCTACCAGTTTTTCATCAATTTTTTGGGGTTTCTCGTTTTTTGATGGATATTGAGACATTGGAGGTGTCAGCCTTACTGGTGTTGAGAACCCTCCCGACGGATTACTGGTGTTGCTGGTGTTGGTATGGTGTAAAGTGGACATGCATAAATTATTGACATTTAACGGTATCTACAATTATTGTCTTAATTTTCGTTCCCATTCATTTGAAATTGGCTTAGTGTATTGTTTTCACTTTTAACAGAGGGAGGGCGAGTATGGCAATTGAGGCTTGTGTAGTTCATCAGCTTCAACAAAAGCAGGCAAAGAGAAAAGGAAAACCTGCTCTCCCAAAAGTAGGCTTCTTTCCCTTGAGTGATATTTGTTTCCCTCAACTTCCTTTAGTTATGCAGAGTGTTATGTACGTTTAATCTTTGTTTACAAAAGTTCGACCTCTTTGTATCACACATCAATGCCTTGCATCGAATACTTGAAGATTATACGATGCCCTTAATTCTCTATATTCATCACAATGATTTTGATAATTGAAATTGGCAGGGAAACTGTGTACAAGCTACAAATTTTGACAAAGAGCGTGCATACTTTCAAGAGGTAGATGCCTTTGAGTTGTTGGAGGAGAGTCCTTCACCCAAGAGCAGTACATGGGCAAGCAGCCAGTTTGATATTGCTGCAGTACCATCTCTATGCTCTAGAATAGAAAAATGGTTAATTTCCAAGAGATCAAATTACAGTCTTGCACCTTCTAGCACGTTATCGAAGATATTAGAAACTCCACTGGTGTCCATTGAACCTATTAGTGGCAATCATTTGGGAAACTTCAAATTGAAAACTCCTGAGAAGTATGCTAGAGGGCTGGGTGGACGCTTGAGCTCTATTCAGAAAAGATATATCTCCAACCTAAATGATAACGACGTCATTGAAATAGATAGCATTCGAGGCAACAGAAGTGCCAGAGCGGAAGACCTGAGCACTGAGGAGTGTGAAAACATTGAAATTGCTGTGAAGAAACTTTCTTTATCATCAACTTCCACTTCTTTGCACAACTATCATTTGGATCCACTTAATGCATTATTAGCAGTTTGTGGACAGTCAGCTCCTTCCACGCTCAAGGATGCATTCTCTAATTATTGGTTGGTTCCTTAGTCTGAAAATACTTATTTTTATATATAAATCTTGCTTATTGGTTTAAAATAAGAATTCACATATATTTTGTTTAAATTTTTAATTTCTGCTGAACTCGAGTAATCTTGCTGAAATTTCAGTCTACAATTGTCATAGTCAAGAATATACCTTCACATATATTTTGTTTCGTATGCTATTATGTAAACGGTCTGTGGTCACAGCTCTTGCTATTGAAGTCGTATTCCAGTTAATTTCTTGGCTCACTTTAATTTTTCCTCAAAATGCATAAAAATTCTTTAACTGATGTGTTTCTTGACTCAGTGACCCGGAAACTATTGTCAAAATTGGTGAAGGTACATACGGAGAAGCTTTTAAAGCTGGTAACACTGTTTGCAAGATAGTTCCATTTGACGGAGATTTACGAGTTAATGGGGAAGTGCAGAAGGTACATTTTATTGCCATCTCATGGCCGTACTAGTGTGGCAAGTGGCACTTCACTAGCTAGAAAATTCGTGGCGTGGAAGATCATGCTGAGTAATTTTTTTTTTTAAAAAAGTAAATTTTTAATACGTTGATTTCTTAAATTCTTGATAATATTTGTTTTGGGTTTTATATCATTCTGATGAATGATGATGTCACCGTAGTGCCGGTTTGTTTGGATTTCCGATTGATGAATAAGGAAAAGAGAACTATTAGATTTTTTGGCCGGTAGTTGAAGTCATTGCGACTTGTTATAACTCTGTCATACTTACCTTGTATCAGAAATCAGAAGAACTGCTCGAGGAAGTCATACTCTCCAGAACTCTGAATTCTTTAAGAAGTAATGATGGCGGTGCTGATAATTTTTGCACAACATTCATACGAACCATAGAGTATGTTTACTGCTCAGTGAGATAATTGTTATGGTTTTTTATGATGCAATAATATGCATTTACCAGATTTTCCCACTTCACTTGTCGTTTAACAGCAACAGTTACTTTCTGCTTTATGTTAGGCGATAGGCAGTCAAACATCTAGATATGATTCAATGTTTAGGCCAGTTAAAGGGGAAAAAACTCGTTTCCAGCCCGTTTTATACTCTGGGTTTTGTCAGAATCACTCTGTCATGCAATTATGGAGCAGCTTCTTATGGACTATTAATTTAATATCTGCGTGATCTTTTTATCCAATAGTTTAAGGGTATGTCAAGGTTCTTATGATGCTTCACTAATCAAGGCTTGGGAAGTCTGGGATGAAAAGCATGGTTCAGAAAATGATCACCCCAAGCAGTTTCCAGAGAAACAGGTGTTTTTTTTTTAATTATAAATTTTATGGATCATGAATTTTTTGTACGAAGTATAAAAAGTATCTTTTATATCTACCCACTTCATTAAGGGCAAACAAAAATCATGGAAACATATATCTGTTCGCATAATATTGCTTATTTTTTAAAAAAGCTTGTGCAGCTAGAAGACCACGATCATTTTACTTTTTCGCGTTTCTTCATATATTACCACTTTTTTGCTATTGCATTAAGGTCTCACAACCTATTCGTTAAGTAATGGCATAAAATGATATATTAAAAATGTCATATTAGAGGCTTGGTCATGCAACTTTTGAGCTTTTAACTTCTACTAATGTTTTATACAGTGCTATGTTGTGTTTGTTCTCCAACATGGGGGAAAAGATCTTGAAAGCTTTGTACTCCTAAACTTTGATGAGGCACAGAGTTTAGTAATACAGGTTTGTGATGAATTATATTAACATTATTGGCTCTTGAAGCTTTAATCAAATCTAGTTTTGATGAATGACAGGTTACTGCAGCTCTAGCTGTAGCTGAAGCTGCTTATGAATTTGAACACCGTGATCTGCACTGGTTTGGCTCTTCTTCCATCTATAATTGTAGATGTAGTTCCTTTTCATTGACTACTGATTTGAAGCGTGTATTTATTGCCAGGGGAAATGTACTCTTAAGTCGCAATAATTCTGAAACACTGCAGTTCATCCTTGAAGGTAAGAACATGACCCTGCAGACATTTGGACTTCAGATATCGATAATTGACTTCACTCTATCACGAATCAATACTGGTAAGATGTTATTCTTCTATTTTATCATCTTTTGAGTTTGCACCAAGCTGTTGCGCTTCTTAATTAGAACCTGCTTATGAGCCTACTGTTGTTGCTTGCCTGACCAAAAAGGGAGTTGCAAAATTAAATGAATCTATGCAGGTGAGGACATACTCTTTTTAGATCTCTCATTGGATCCTTATCTCTTTAAGGGTCCCAGAGGAGATAGACAAGTAAGCAACCATTCAATTTGATAACTAACGAATTAAGATATATATTAGCAGTCGACTTATTCGAAAATATTTGCAATACTTTTGATTTTATGTTCTCATATGCAGTCAGAAACGTATAGGAAAATGAAGGAGGTGACAGGAGACTGCTGGGAGGGGAGGTAAAATTTCTAATGCATTTATCTTTCTATCACATCTGAATCACATTATGGAGGAGATATTAAACCTTTTCCGCTTTGGCTTATCGAGTTGTTAATTGTTACATGGTTTAAAAAATATCCAAAAAAGATGTGTACAATGTTGTTTGTGCAGGATTTGCAGTGCGAAATAGTTTAATGAGCCGAGAGGAAGATTTGATTATCATTTTTATTCCTGTTACCTCCCTTCAGCAAGTGCAATCATTGTTATTCTACTCCATGCTCAAAGTCATACATTTAAAATTTTAAAATGTAATCGATGAAATTTAGCAAGCAAATTATATAGTAATTAGTAGTAGACATCCACCGTCCATATTAACCCAACACCTTTCACAAGAGAGTTTTCTGAGATTAATCATAACTGAACCTGTTGATTTCATATCCAACAGCTTTCCCAGAACGAATGTCATGTGGTTGCTCTACCTTGTGGATATATTGCTTTTGAAGAAATCGTTTGTAAGTCTTTTTTATTTATTCAGGAGACCATTCGTCATTCTTAAGAAATCGTTTGCAAAGTTTTATATATGTGAAGTTAAATGACCGAGAAATTGAATTTAGCTGTTGGAAACAATCACGTTCAATTGTCACAAATCGCTAACAGAAAATGTGTTGCGCATTTCTCAAAGACTTCTAGAGTAGATTGAAAGGGTGCTCGGTGCATTTTAGATGCATAATCTCAACAGAAATTTGTTAAGTTATATTACGTATTCTGAAGTTTGATTTTTGAATCTCTAGATAAGCAGCTAGATTTTTTAGGTTGTATTATTTTCTAAAGATTTATACATATTTAAGAAGTTTAGTTCCCAAGTTATTTTTAAATATATTCTGCTATATCCAGACAGAACTTGGTAAAGTTTCAAAGTTGCTTATTCTGAAGATTGAAAGGTTGTCGATGTTTCAGGAGCGTAGTTCAAAGCATGAAAGGGAACTGCGTGCATTGAAGAAACGTCTGGACAAATATAATTCAGCAAAAGAAGCAATTCTCGATCCATTCTTCAGTGAGTTGATTGCTTGGTCAGGCAGTGTGGAGTAGAGTTGGAGGGTTTTAGACTTCCAACATGAAATAGGAAAGAGGTCTTGAAGTGCCACTTCTATATAAATTAAGTAGGTGATGTCGTGTACAGAACCCTCCTGCTCTATGGATGAAAATTAATCATTGTATTTATAACTTTTTAAAATATATAGACCAGATTGACACAAATGTGAAATTATAATGATAAAAGGTATAATTTAATAGTCTTCTTTTGGTTTGGATTATTATGATATCTTGTTCCTCAACAATGACTTTCCTCATTTCATTATGAATTATTTCTGAGTTATAATTATGGAAAATTAAAGGGAAAGCTTATCAGAGAAAAAGGGTATTGATAGGTGATGATTTAGATAAATCTGCTTTAGTAAAAAGTAGGCTACATGGTGTCACGTTTTGCATCATATTTGGCTTTGTGATGATCTCTAAGCCAATCGATTTCAATCTTTGTTAGAACATCATCTGAAAATGTGCTGGCAAACCACTACCATTTTATCTTCTACGAGAATCCTGCATGACATAGGCTCAACTCTCAAGGATTGTGGCATGGCAGCCCAATACATTTTAACCAAAAGTTCAATTCCTCTGTTCCTTCAACTTCCAATTTTGGGCAGCGAAAAGCACCTTGCTTTCTGATAATCTTTGATATTTATCCTTTTGACGTATATGGGTAAGAAGAAATTGACATGCAACCTCTCAATTGTCCCATAGATTTACTTTCCATGGAAGGGTATCAAATCAGAGACTGCTGGAGAGTTGCTTTGAAAAGCTAACTTTTTCATTTTTTATTTCCGGACTGTTCTTAGGGATTATTTTGAATGCTTTTCTAAGAGTTAAAAGTTTATTATGCATTTGAAGCTATTATTCACAAATTTGTGATTTAGTTATTGTTATGGTGTAAAATCTGATGCAACACATGGCACTCCCCTGCTTGGATACGTGTAACTGGACCTTAACGAACTCGAAAGATGAGGAGGAAGGGCCTCTGACAAGGTGAGCAGAGCTAACTTCGGCTTTGACTTGGAGAAAATTTTGACCAATAGGAAATCCGCTGACATTCGATGGAGGATGATTCTGCTGCCAAAAGCTCTTTCAATAGCTAGCAGAAAAGCCGTTAAAAGATAGGTACGACAGCCAGCAATGACAAAACCTCGATTCCCAAGACTCCCCTCCTATAAAAGGTGAGTCCAACCTTCAAAAGGTATGCAATCTTTTGCATTTCACTTGAGCTATCTCGACACTGACTCCTACTTAGTTCTAACTTAAATATTAGAGTGTACGTGTTCGAGCACCAAATCTCTGCAAGTTTCTGTTTGTTGGTACCAAAGAACAGATCGGAGCCACATAAGATTGCTGTCTACGTGCCACTTCGGCCAGAAACACGCATCAACAGTTTTTGTAACATGTTTTGATTCTGGAAATTGGAATCAGAATGTGGGCGTATGGCTTTTATGCAGGAAAGCCCCATGAAAAATATAAAACAGGTGATTGACTGTATGGGCTCTCTCTCTCTCTCTGTGAGAGAGAAATGCATATTTGCTTTCGGCTTTGTCTAGTCAGATGCTTTTGATCCATTGATACGAAGAAACCAATTCCACATGCACTGTCCCCATTCCCATTGTATATTCTATATCTTAATCTCACCATCACCAACAGCACCTCCATGCTTGTGGAAAGTAGCAACCTTTTTTTGAGCCACTTGGGAAAGCATTTGCAGCTTCAGAACCATTTCAAAGTCCGCATCATTTTTGTGTCACTTCCGTTGCCTTGCTTTGCTGCACTCTGCATAAACTCAGAAGTTCTGCCCATTATGTCTCATTTTTTTCCCCAATAATGGCTGTCAAATCTTGTACCTTAAGTAACCTCAAAAGGCTAAAAACTGCATCATTCATCCTAATCCCAATTCCCATGTAGATCTGATCCTCTCATTTCCTTCTTTGCCACCTCCAATAAACTATTTGCTTTCTGGGTTTTGCTGAGCTGAACACATTTGACTCCCAATTATATTATTATACACCTCCACTGCAACTGTCCAAACAACTTTAATCTTTAATGTTCTTTAGACTTTTGAGTGATATTTTGAGGAATCATATCTTGTATTTGATGGAATGGTTGGTAGCCTATTGTTCAATCAATTCAACTGATGAAATTTAGTTGATTATCTCGTTTCAATTCTAAAAGAAATTAGGTTGGAGAGAAAAGAGAAAACAAAAAGGGTTGGGATTACTTGGAAAGGGAAGAGAATGGAATCACCTAGGCTTTGGTTACAGTCATGGGTGCATGTGTACAAATGCACATGCTGTGTTCTTCTCTTGTGGTTGTGCTGTGGTTGAATGTTACTTTATTATATCTTTGAGGTTATTTGTCTTTTGGGAAAAGATAGGAAGAAAAGCAAAAAAGCATGGATGGCTCATTCTCCTTTTTCTACTGTCATCAGAGGCAACATTTCCAATATCATCCTTGCTCATAAAGTAAGCATTTTTCCCCTTCATTTATTTATCTGTTCATTTTTTGATTTCGGTTGTAAGCGTTGCAACTTGGGTCATCTTTCTCTCTTTTTTTCACCTTTATCTTCTACTTTTTCCCCCCGTCTCTCTCTTTCACTTTGCATGTTTCACTCGTAAGTGCTTTTACACCAATTTTTCTTCCTGGTTTCGTTGTTTTTAAAAGCAATGCCTAAATTGAACCGATCCCATTAAGAATCCAGTTGGGTCTCTTCATTTGTCCCCAGAGCTACTAGAACTTCCCACCTCCCCCGTTAAAATGGCCCAAACAGCTTCCAAATGCATCTTCTTTTCCTTTCTGTCTCTCCTAGCCATCTGCTCTTCTGGTAAGCAGTTTCTCCTCGTCGAACCAGAACAGATCTAGCTCAGTTCCTCGTTTTCTGCTCTGATTTGGTCTTGGTTCCTGCAAGTTACAGCTTCTAAGTCGAAAGTTTTCATTTTTTTCCTTCGCGAATTGCGTTTTCTGTTTTAGCAGAAATTTTAAGGGGTTTTGTTGTTTAGCATTGGGTGAATCTGTTTTCTGCTTTATTTCCGTTCTGTTTCTGAATGCTTCATTTTTGCAGGTAGATTTGTTGGGTCGTATTTGGAAGTGGAAGAAAATGCTTCCATGGAGTTGAGATGGGAAGAAGGCCGGAACCGGAAACTCACTGAGCGTGATCGGAGAACAATGCACGACATGACCAACTCGCCGACGACAATTTTTCCGACAACCCCTGATACCTCCACACCGACAATCATCACCGTTCCGGCAACCAACCCTGTGACTGTCACTCCGTCGAGCCCGGCTGCGACGCCGGTGTCCGTTCCTCTAACGACGCCCATCTCAGTTCCGGCCAACTCTCCGTTACCGCTCACCAATCCGGTTGCGCCGCCAATTACAGTACCCGGAGCACAGCCCATAACGAACCCGGTGACCACTTATCCAGCTCCGTCAGGCGGCGTTCCGGTGGTAACACCCGTCACAAATCCAGTGCCGGTATCCCCTCCGGCAACGACGAACGCGCCGGCGATTCCAGGACAGAGCTGGTGCGTGGCCAGGTCCGGCGCATCGGAGACGGCTCTTCAGTCGGCGTTGGACTACGCCTGTGGCACTGGAGGAGCTGACTGTTCCCAAATCCAGCAAGGTGGAAGCTGTTACAACCCAAATACACTTCAAAACCACGCTTCTTTTGCGTTCAATAGCTATTTTCAGAAGAATCCTTCCCCTACAAGCTGCGATTTTGGAGGATCTGCCATGGTTACCAGCTCCAATCCAAGTAAGAGAGCATTCTCATTGTCTCTCAATTCCTGCCGATCCTCTATTTCTTCTCAAGTCAACCAGTTTTTGTGTCTTTAACAGGCAGTGGCTCCTGCGTTTATCCATTATCATCCTCTTCTTCGACACCGGCATCGTTGACACCATCGGTTCCAACGCCGACAACGACAGCTCCGATCAATGTCCCGCCAACTACAGTTACAAACCCAACAACGTCTTCACCTGCAGGGACCGGCATGCCAGAGTAAGGATATGCTCTGTTCTCTTCTCAGGTTTATAAAAATTGAATCTTTTTGATACTTTCTTAATAACTTGAGAAGCATAGAAATGGACATGAGACACACCAATACATAGTGACAAAGTTAATTTCGAAAAATCTAGGATATGGACATGACAAGAACGTGTTTATTATAATATATATTATTTTTATACATTTCAAAGATTCCCCTGTTAAAAATTTGTTCTAATTTAGAATGCTTGTGCATCAAAATCTTCGAGATGGATTGGAGAAAATTTAACAAGAAGAAAATTTAAAGTTGATAATGCTCATCCTTCCTATGTATTTCACCCACGATATGTTAACTGTGTTTAACAAGTGTAATGCTCGTATTCAGTTTATTCAACTAGTTTTTCACACAAGTCTATTGTGCTTAACAAATGTCCAACATATATATCCATCCATTGTTCAAGTTGAAGTGTTGGTGGTTCATATAATAACCATAATCTTGGTGCAGAAATGGAACTCCTCCGACAGTCTTTAACACAGGCAACCCAGCTTCGAGTATGGGCAGCACAACAGGCTTTGGAACGGAGATCCCACCAAGCTCAAGCACCTCGATATCCATGGCGGCTGGATTGAGAGTGAGACCCTTTACTTGCTGCATCACTCTGACCATGTCCTTGATCACACGAAGAATAATTCTGGACTGGTAAAATCACAGATTTCTTCTCCCTGTACTGTACATGAAAGGCCCACGTAACTCATAGCACCCAGTTCCGCCGTGAGTGCAATTTTTGGAGGAGAAAAGGAACCAGAGGTGAGTTTGAGGGATAAACAAGAAGGTTAAAGAAAGCACTGCCACTGCCCGCATGAGCTTTTGTTTGATGTAAAGATTAAAAGATATGTTAGCGATAGATGGGGGTGTACTTACTTTCTACTTGGAACTCTGTGACAGTGTAAAATATATATATTTTTATTAGATGTTGGGATTTGTATTGATGTTTATTTGCTTAATGGACGGTCATAGTGCATTAGAATTAGAATTTTGGTAAGAAGAAACAGAGAGACATGGCTGGACTGGAAATATTTGTTCAAGTCTCGAGTGTTTTGTAGTACTTAATGATTGATTTATTGTTTGTTTACTTATGAGTTCGAGGATTGTATGGTGCCTGCACGATATAATATTATGAGATAAAAGAAGGGAAGGAGTTTAACTTTAGTTTGAGCTGACTAAACATTGAAGGGAAGGAATTCACCTGCCTATTCCAGCTAGGGAGAACAAGGCATTCAATAGGGAGATTTTATTTGGTTCATCGAGTTGCTGATTTTGTAAACAAGTTACAGCATTTTGGTACTTATATTGAATCACAAAATTCGATTGGGATCACAAAGTCGAATAAGAAAAATTATAAGAAAAATACTTGTGAGTGCCTAAATTGAATCAGATTAAAATTGAGTATACTCTGTTAACTTTGATATTATTGGATAGAAGAGTAACACTTATCACTTGGGATAGGCTACTCGTCTATATTTTTTACTCAAGTTTTTGTGGTCTGTTCTTGTACAAAGAGTGCATGAAATAAGAGGGTTAGTGATGTATCAATCTTAAAGTTTTGAATCACGTTGTCTAAGTTTGTAATCAAAATTTTAAGTTGAATGAAAAGCTAATTTTTATGAGGCATGCCAATTTGGTAAAGTTCATAAATAGCCATTCTCTTTGTCAACTTTTGGGCAAAAATCTTTGTTGAATTACTTTGCTTAGATCTTTGGGGACCAAAAACTGAATCAACTTGAAGTCAAGGATGTCACTATTACATGAGTTTTTTGGATGACTGCAGTGGGGAGATGGATATTTTCTTTGGTGTCATCAATGTTCAACTTACTTGTTTGTACCCATCAACATAAATTGGAAAACTTCAGAAATCATATGCCCTGCCATTTTGGCCCAAGCATGTATCACTTTGTTTTTGGTTACGTTCAAAAGTTCATACAAGAAGAAGTTTCCCTGTTACCCTTCGTTTATATATCGTGGATGATCTCATTTTCTCACCCATGTCAAAAATTGTTTCCAATTTCAATAAGACTTTCATTAAACTTAAAACTTTGATATTCAAGAGTCCTATAGTCAATTTATTACAAAATTAATGAGACGCCCCAGAGGACCCATCTTGGACCTTCTATGTGGATGGATCCTCCAATGAGGGAGGATGCGGAGTCGATCTTATACTGATATCCCCATAAAGAAGTTTCTCTGAGTACACAATGCGCTTTATTTTCAAGGCCTCCAATCATGAGACAGAATTGGTGTCTCTACATTCTTTTTTAAGTACAACAATATGTAGGAGTAAGAATTCGAACTCACAACTTTTTGGTCGGAAATATATGCCTTCTATGCTTCGGTTTGCATACGATGCTAGTTGCAAAGTTAAGAATGGCGAGAAAGGTGTAAGGAGCAATGGTTCTTTGTTGTAGGTGAATGATTCTCTCTAATTAACGATGCAGGGGCCTATCACCAAGGTCCTGGTCGAGTTTAGGAGTTGAGGTTAGTTTTTTTCTCCTTTACTCGGCCGAGGTCTTTTTATAAGCAATTGACTTGTTTTCCTTATTTTCTATAGTCCTTCCAAAAATGTTGATACACGTTTCTAGCATAACTGAAATCTGCTGACGTGGAGTCAAAGGTGTCTCATGTTGTTTTTGGGTGATGACTTGTACTCACGTACCAGTTCCCAAGAAGGATTCCACTATTTATAAAGAATATGAAGATGTGACCCGTGAGTTTTAGGAATCTCTACCGAGCCCCAAGATGAGGTGGGACATGAATCATCCCACTATGTCGAGCAGAAGTGTTTCACTCGTGACCCCTCAATCTCGAACTACGTTGTCTTCCACGTGGCTTAGAGGCAAAGGGTCGTGTGGGCCCGACTCCTGCCACGTAGCGAGATGTTTTACTCACCCAAACACTCACTGAGTCACCAAGGTGAAACCTTGTTTGAATTTCTAATAACATTTTCTTCAAACTTTAAACATCGACGCTAAAGAGTACGATAGTCAAATCAGTCGTTCACCATATAATTTATACTAGAAATGGTCATCACAAGGTGTCTTTCTCACAAGAGTGTGTTAAAAGGAAGAGCATTGATAGCACATGTTCTAGGCTATTTTTATGCATTGTTATAGCTTAAATATTGTTAGTTTTTGAATTATCTGAAACATAATCATGCACAATATTGAATATCTTGTCAAAATAAAGCAATTGAGGGGAGATTTAAAGAACTCAAGAGATGTTTCGAGAAATTATGTTGCTTGGAACACTAAGTAGAAACTGAAACACTTCCAGAGGCACAATTCAAGCACATGTGAGAAGGCAGCATCTCAATGCTCATTAGGAGCGTTCCAAAAGGCACCAAAAGACCAAAATATGGAAGCATGGCTTCAAGACGCTATGTTAACTGCTCTCCTCTGCCTCCCTTGCCAACTGTTGTCAACTGCTGCATTCCATATTTGGAACAAGGTCACTCTTCCACCATCATCCTAATTCAGAACAAAGGACCTTCCCTTTGGAGAAAAGTAGCCACGAGCAGGAGGCTCGCCATAGAAGTGGGTGCAGAAACGAGCGAGAGAAGGGCAGCAACAAGTAGAAGAGGAGCAGTGGTCAGCATGGAGAGGACTGGGTTGCAACGATTTGTGTGACGAAAAGGGAGCTGATCAGTTTAGCAACAAGCAACGACGAGCACTCTTCGGAAGAGATGAATGAAAAAGGAAGAAAGAGGAGGAGAAAGGTTGGGTTGAAAGTGGGATAGAAATGCATGTAAGCTAAAAAGATTAGAAAAGATTGTCCAACTCATGTGATCCTTCTAGTCAACTAACGATCGAAGGATCATGAACAGTTTTCCAAAACTCAAAGACTGACTAAATAAACACTGTACTCAAAACTTCGAGACCAAAGGCATTTTATCCATGATTTTATCATAATAATGTTTGGCAATTATTCTACCGCAATTGAATCCATAATTGATATGCTCTTCAACCAAAAAAATGTGGCGATAACATTGAAGCAAAGACAAAATTGATGATTTAGAAGGGTGAGAAATTGGAAGCCATGCAGCATGTGAGGAAAATGATTGGAAAGTGACATTTGGAGTATTAATATAGAGAACAATATTATCCCAAATTCCACTGATAGCGGCAAGCAAGCAAAGCAAAGCAATTGATGTTTCAGAGAAATCAACACTCAAATCCAACGAATGGATTATAGCCGTTGCCACCAACTTCAAGAGCTCGACAGAATTTGGATTCCAACTCATTTGATTACCCATTTCACCAAACTTTTTCATCACTCCAATCCAATAATGAACCAGACACAACCTCAACATTTCCCCAACTGTTCAATGACCCTTTTTGAGTTTTGACAATATCTGCACAAACTCTGCCATTTGTTTAGTAGCTTGTGGCCTAGCCAACATATAGGACAAGTGTAATTGCAGAAGAAGACAACAGTAACATTCTACAATTTGAATCTGGAACAAGCTTTTTCTTCACATGTAAATAAGATCTTTCAGAAGTTCTTGAGAGTAAAACACTGTTCATACAAATCTTCACCATATGTTAATGCTTGCTTCGTCTCATCAACATGTTTCTGTGTGGTGCATTCCTTGTACTTCCATTCTCCATATCAAAACAACTCTTTTAAAACTTTTTTGAATTTTTTAGTCAGAACTTTTCCATATATAGCCCAATAAAAGAAATTTTATTTGATAAATTTTACAATTAGACAAAGGTACATACAGCATAATGCAAAAGAAAAATTATCCCAAAGAAACTATAAATGTATGAGGGAGCATTATAACATGCTAGGTACTTATGGGAAGGGAACGAAAAGAAGGGCACTCTGGATTGTGTATTCAAACTCAAAGGGATCATTCAACGATTTTATTACAGCCAAAATATTAGAACCCCAAAATAAATGTCGCAAAGAAAACCACATACAGTTCATTCCATGAAGTATAAAACCAAAAGCTTCTACCATTTAAGCCTATTCTTCAGTCTTTTTTTTTTCTTTTCTCAAGACAGTCACCAATCTTAAACAATACAGGCAAAAGGCAACAAGAAGATCACATCTCACAGATACAAGGTAAATAAGAGAGAGACAGAGAGAGTAGAACCATTTATTTCTAACAGTCCAGGAAACGAAAAATAAAAGAATGCAGTTATACTCCGTTCCTGCTAAATCAGTAATGTGCAAAGTAACAGTGTGACAGGCACACAGAATAATGTTAAACTTCAATTAATCTACATATTTTACACCTATGCAAGGAGGGGCCCTTAAAAGAGAATTCGGATCAACCCTAGAGGAGTCAAACAAGGAATATCTGGAAAAACTCACAGGCATTGTGCTATCCTCACTAAATGAATTCCTAAAGAGCCAGGTCGAACCCAATATGAAAACAACTGCATAAATTTTCATACTTTAGAACCATATCATTTCGCTAAATACTAGGAAATAATGATGCGATCAATTTTCCTACCATGGCTCTGCAACTGAATTACAACCAATTCACAACTTCAAAAAGCTACTTTGCGGTATTAACATTTCCTCCAATTTGATCATTATGGACACGCTTAACTTCGCCATTCTCATGCCCACTATCACCAAAATTTCCAGACTTCTCCTTCTCGTTTAAAGTGTTGTTATTACTACTCTGCAAACGGTCGGCCTCAACATTTTTCTGCCTTAGAGCTTCCTCTAAGGAAGCAGCCACATCGTTCTTCACCATTGACATCTGTCTCACAAACCCATTCAAGCTCTCTCTCCTGTGAGTTAAAGCACTACTAGTGTTCGAATTTGCCACAGCAGAGCCCTCACAAGAATTCTCCATTTTCACCATAGAACCCAAATTCCTATTCCTCTCCTTCTCCTTAATCCCAATACTCCCAGAACCCGAAACCTCCACGGACGCCTCCTCCTTACGCCTGGCTCTCTCTCTAGCCACCACAAATCCCACATGCTCTAGAGCCTCTCTTGCCCTCTTCCTGGCTATGGCCGCCTCCCTCACTTTCCTCTCTGCATCCGCCCGTGCCACAATCACGGCCTTGCCCATGGATGCAGAGGCAATCTTCGCGGCGCAGAGTAACACAACAGCCATCTTCCTGTCAATAGACTTATCGGAAATCCGAGGCTTGGAGTCCAAATCGAAGAAAGAGAAATTGGGTTTGGCACAGGGAGGGCAGAGATAAGAGGAGGAAGAGGAAGAGAGAGGGTGGGGGTCGGAGGAAGAAGGGCTGAGGACGCAGTGGGAATGGGAAATAGAAGAACATTTAACGCAGGTGAAGCGATTGGAGGGTTGAGGATGAGGAGAGGCAGAAGGGTCATAGAACTGAAAGCAAGAGGGGCAAAAGGAGGTGGGGTGGAGGCGGAGCACGCAGGAGGTGCAGAGACGACGGTTAACGCCTCGTAAGCGAACATGATGCAGCATCCACCGGCTCTGAGACCCGCAATTTCCACACTCCGACGGCATTTTCGTCGGAGGATTTGGATTTGGGTTGTTCACCATTGCGGGTACAACAGAAGGTGGGGGCGGTGGACGAGGGTGATTCATTGATACCAACAAAAACCCTAAATGGGATAACAATCGAACACGAAACGAATGAGAAATTCAATCCCAGAAGGCGACGAAACAAAGGGATTGAGACATTAGGGGAAAAGGTTTTTTAGGGTTTGTGTACAGTTTTGGTTCAAAAGTTCAATGGAGGGGGGAAAGGGAAACTTGTGAGAGTTGCAGACAATTAAATTAGGGTTCCAAAACCCAGGAGGAGAAAATCAAAGTCAGCCAGCGCCAAGAATAATTAAATATCGGTTTATTTTCTTTTTGAATGGAATTAATTAATATGGCCATGCTTTTTTCTTTTAAACCCTTTTCTTATTTTTTTGATTGAAGAGTTAAAAGGCAAAATAGGGAAATTAGTACTTTTTATGTATTTTGTTCATATTATCTTTTTCACACCTCACTTTTAAATATCTGTCTCTCATTCTTTGAAGTCAAACAAAAGAAAAAGTTGGCCAATGGAAAAAAGACATTTGTCGATCCTGAAACAAATAAAATTAAAATTTTAACAAGTTCAATCCAGTTATGTTGCATGCTACCCGTTGAAATGAAGTGTCAATTTGAAGTATAATTCAATCGATTTGACATAGTTCAAATCTTCATCCTCAATAGTGTTGAAAAAAAAAAATAAAAACAAAATAAAGAGTTTGATGATAATCTCAATAACTGGATGTATTAAATTCTAGATAAATAAAATTATTAGATGAAAATAATTTACACTTTTGAAGTTTGATAATTGTTTCTTAAAAAAAAAAGTAAACAGGTTTAAATTTATGATAACGACAGCAGTACCGATAGCACCAATAGCATCTTTTCTGGTTTCCTTTACTAGTAAGGGGAGCCATCCAGCGTCGATGATCCAACCCCATACCGAGATGCCCTGATGGGCGTGATCTGGCTAGAAGCAGCCTCCATTTTCCCTCGTGGCCCATGAACTTGGTCACTTTCTCCACTTTTAAACAATTCATGAATTCCTGTAAAAAGAATTTCAACATTTGCTTGGTGGGTTTTTATTCTTTTTTGGATTACATAACAAATAACTAAGAAATGGAATCGCCATCCTCTCTCACACACACTATACACTACTCTTCTGTGAGCGGAGGATTGAGGAAGAGAAGAGAGGAATATATAAAACTACTGGAAATCTGGAGATGAGAATAAACTAAACTGTAACATATTTGCTCCATGTCTATTACTATTTTTATTGCATTCCTAAAAATTATTGTTCACCGTTATACCAAAAGTAAGCAAAACCACGAGAGAGGGAGAGAGAGACTACCATCCAAAGTCAGTCATTCAAGGCAAATAAGTACAGCAATGTATATTGTTCAATTCAGCCAATGGAGCTCAATCATGCACGTTATGTATTGACCAGTTCCTTCACGTCTAAATCCAAATAAAATTATGAACATGCATAAAAGACCAAGACATTCAAAGTATATGCAAGAAAGTTATTCTTACAATATCAAACACTCTGCAGAAACTCTTTGCAATTTGATTTGTTTTGCCCGAGCCCCTTGCATCTGCTGCATTGAAGCTGACGTTTCATCACCTCTGGGGATCCATATCTCTTTGATGTAGGTCTACCAGGTGAACGACATGTAGGAGGAGGAGCTACAGTCACTGAGGCCTGTAGAGAACTTTCTGTATGGGCATGTCAACATGGGGAATGGGATGTACCGACTCTGAATACGTTAATCTGTAGCTTTCAGTTGTGAAATATCGGGAGCAAAATTCATAAAGGCTCGGCCAAGACAGCCAAGGACTGGAATTGCATGACTATATGGTAATCCAGTAAGCTGCTACCTTTTACAAGTACAATCCCAGTGATCAATGTCAACAACTTCAATAGAGTCGCCTCGAGCTTCAAAGTGCTACCCGCAGACAATGGCACTTGAAGACTATGAACCTTGTAGCCTTCCTTTTCCAACTTTTCCTCCATGGATGGTTGTCAACCATTGGTCAGATTCTGCTCGCTGTGCATAGATCAACTCTATTATATTAACCCTGACTGCATCAACCATTTGTGTGATGGGCAATTCATGCACATCTGAAACCCAACTGTAGAACAGCTCTCCAAAGTTCGATGTCATGTGGATACCTAGCACCCTCAAAGAATGCATTTGCCCAATTCTGGGGTTCACTTTGTAGGACCTAATTGTAAGCCTCTAATGAAATGCTTTTAATGCTTACAACGCACCTCTGAAAATTTTCTGGTCTAGGTGCATAAGCAGTAGTATAGAAGTCCTCAACTATGAGCCGCTTCACCTCAACTATATCAGAAAAGTTATAAAACAGAGATGAAAAGAGAAGAAGAACACACAGAAATTATAGTGGTTCAATCCAATAATGATCTGCATCCACTTAGGCATCCACTAGTTGAGACTATGAGCCGCTTCACCTCAACTATATCAGAAAAGTTATAAAACAGAGATGAAAAGAGAAGAACACACAGAAATCATAGTGGTTCAATCCAATAATGATCTGCATCCACTTAGGCATCCACTAGTTGATCAATGCACAGTAAATCAGCATTTGAGTATTTTAGCTTCCTCTCACCAATACCCAATACATTTAGTCAATCACAGACCTCAAAATACAAAATGGAGAAGAAAGAACCAGTGAGAAAATCATGAGTAGCCATCATATGAAGCAGGAACTTCAAGTTAGGGGCGAGAAGGCATTCCTTAAAGATACAACACCTCATAATGCTGATACAAGATGCAACCTGGGAAATGTTCTGCTTTTCATCATTGTTATCGTTCCCGAAAACTGAAGCCACAGTAGCTACTTTCGGTTTCTTTGTGGCTCCACCAAAAATGTTCTGCGATAACGATTCAGAATAAATAAGGGGTAAGTTTCAAAGCGTACTACTACCATACCATGAAGAAGACATATCCTGTTCTAAGCAGAAGAATGCTATCCTTGGATTCCTAGAAGGGATGAATTCATGAGCATTGCTAGAGGAGTTCCAAAAATCATTACACGTGAGCTGCAAATTAATGCTAAATGATACTTTAATCCTATGGGAATCAGACATTCTGCTACCCAGTTACCTATTGAGTCCTAAATACTCAAAAGACGAGAAACCTTTTCATTGAGAGATCAAGTCATAAACGAAGAATGCCTGTTCATGATTGTAACTCCATTTGGTTTTACCTTTGAGGTGCCACCTTTAGGAGACAATCCAAATTTTAATGTTTTCCGCTGATCCAGATCTGCAAGTGATGTAGCATTTCTAAGTTCAGTAGACACAGGAGCATTGGCTGATCTTTCTTGTTGATCCAGCATCTGCTGCTGCTTCTTACAGGCATCTGCACTATTTTAACATTATAGAATATAAAAACATCATCACACGAAATGAAAATATAGAGGGAAGCTAGAAATGAGAATCTCAAAAGAGTTTACTGAAAAAAGAAAGATACATTTGAGCAAAATTTTGCCATCTCTTTCTCTTCACGTTGCTGTTCCCGCTTGTTTCTGTCATCTTGGCTGCTTGTACCATGCATTTCTCTCATTTCTTTAAAACGCGGCAATATCATCCAACATTGCTTTATTAGATTTAATGGAACTTCATAGGACCATCCAAAGTAAGAAAGGGGAGCAGGGGATTCTGCAAGATAAGGACTATTTAAGAGGAAACTCCCCATTTCACACCTTTCGATGATTGTGCTCATATGAGCTGAGATGAGCTTCAAATTCCATTGCCAAATTGTACTGTTTGTTGCAAAGATCTCAGTGGAAAACTTTGCGTATTTCTTTGACCTCAGTTTTGAATTTTCTCCTCACGTTCTGCTAATATCTGGATTTTCATAATGTGCATGAAGCAGGCAGTAGAAGCCACCAGGTAATAAAAACTGCAGGAAAATCTGAAGACCTTCCAAAGTTGATGGTCCCCTATGATATACCATTCCCGCTAAAAGACATGCATATATGCTATATGCTGCCTTCTGCTATTTGATATGAGTTTCAGAATGAGGAAAGCATCAACCTCAAAGTCTCATCTAATAATAATTATTTTTCCCAATTAACTGTAAGATAAACAAATGACATACCTCCCATTTTTTGGCAATAATCTCGATAACTAATTGTATTAAAATTCTTGATAAATAGAACATATTAGATGAAAATAATTTACACTTTTGACAAGTGTTTCTTAACAAAAAGGTCAACAGGTTTAAATTTAATTGTGACCCATGAACTTGGTCACTTTCTCAACTTTTAAAAAATCCATGAATTCCTGTAAAAAAATTTCAACATTTGCTTGGTAGGTTTTTATTCTTTTTTGGACTACCTAACAAATAGCTAAGAAATGGAATCACCATCCTCTCTCTCACTATTCTTCTATGAGGGGAGGATTGAGGAAGAGAAGAGAGAGATATATAAAAATACTGGAAATTTGGAGATGAGAATAAATTAAACCGTAACATATTTGCTCCATGTCTGTAATTCAGTGAGGCCAGTCAAAAAACCTACACCTATTTTCATTGCTTTCCTAAAAATTATTGTTCTCTGTTATACCAAAAGTTAGCAAAACCAACTAAGAGAGAGAGAGAGAGAGAGAGAGAGAGAGAGAGAGAGAGAGAGACTACCATCTAAAGTCAGTCATTCGAAGCAAATAAGTACAGCTAGGTATAGTGTTAAGTTCAGCCCAGTCCTTTATACAATGGAGCTCTCGGATGACCCTTCCTCTTTCACAATCCTATTTAGGAAACAAAACACAAATTGCATTCAATTGCATTCTACCATGAAAAGAAAGCCATGGTTACATTGTATATCATTTATTTTACCATAAAAAATGTGATGGTTAGTATGTAGTAGAAATCATACACGTTATGTAATGACCAGTTCCTTCACGCCTAAATCCAATGAACATGCATAAAAGACCAAGACATTCAAAGTATATGCAAGAAAATTATTCTTACAATATCAAACACTCTGCAGAAACTCTTTGCAGGTTGATTTGTTGTGCCCGAGCCCCTTGCATCTGCTGCATTGAAGCTGACGTTTCATCACCTCTGGGGATCCATATCTCTTTGATGTAGGTCTACCAGGTGGACGACGCGTAGGAGGAGGAGTTACAGTCACCGAGGCCTGTAAAGAACCTTTTTGTATGGGTACGTCAACATGGGGAATGGGATGTACCGACTCTGAATACGTTAATCTGTAGCTTTCAGTTGTGAAATATCGGGAGCAAAATTCATAAGGGCTTCGGCCAAGACAGCCAAGGACTGCAATTGCATGACTACATGGTAATCCAGTAAGCTGCCACCCTTTACAAGTACAATCCCAGTGATCAACGTCAACAACTTCAATAGAGTCGCCTCGAACTTCAAATGTGCTACCCGCAGACAATAGCACTTGAAGACTATGAACCTTGTGGCCTTCCTTCTCCAACTTTTCCTCCATGGATGGGGTTAGCCTTGTCAACCATTGGTCAGATTCTGCTCGCCGTGCATAGATCAACTCCATTATCTTAACCCTGATCGCATCAACCATTTGTGTGATAGGCAATTCATGCGCATCTGAAACCCAACTGTAGAACAGCTCTCCAAAGTTCGATGTCATGTGGTTATACCTAGCACCCTCAAAGAATGCATTTGCCCAATTCTGGGGTTCACTTTGTAGGATCCAATTGTAAGCCTCTAATGAAATGCTTTTAATGCTTTCAACGCACCTCTGAAAATTTTCTGGTTTAGGTGCATAAGCAGCAGTATAGAAGTCCTCAACTATGAGTCGCTTCACCTCATGGGAAAATTGCCCTTTCAAGTCTCTAATAAGTTGTTCGGTTAAGTACCTTAGGCAGTAGCCATGAAACGAGCCCTTGAATATACCAGCAATTGAAACAGTTAAACCCTTCTGTCTATCTGCCACAAATGTTATAGGACAAGATGTTGACAACGCTGATTTTAATTGTAAAAGAAACCAGCTCCAGTTATCTTCACTTTCTGTATCAACGACAGAAAATGCAACAGGAAAAAAACCATCATCACCATCAGCAGCTGTAGCAGCCAATAATGTTCCCTGATATTTCGACTTCAAAGGAATGCTGTCAAGGAAAATAAGAGGACGACAACCCTGTTGGAAACCACCTAACGAGGCATGGAATGAGACAAAGAGACGGTGAAAACTCGAGTCTTCTTTAGTGTCGCAGGTGGCAAGACTGCCTGGATTAGTCTCCATTATTTTCTCACACAAAAGAGGTAACTGACTATATGCTTCTTTATATGAACCTTGAAGCTGTTCCTTTGCTATTTCTTTCCCACGCCAGGCCTGGAAGTAGTTTAATTGTATTCCATATTCCTGTTTGATGTCATTGACAATATCCTTTGGTTTGTAATTTGGAAAAACCTTTAGTTTCTCCTTAATAATACTGGCCACCCAACTCCTTGTAGCCTGGTGGCCTGTAGTTGTAACTGCCCCTTCACATGCATGTGTGGGATTCATCTTCTTAATACATATTAATTGAGTGGTTGACAACCTTGATGCATGAATCCTCCAAGGGCAACCTTCAGCCTTGCATTTAACAGTCACCCGATGACTATCATTTTTCTTGTACCTGAATGCAAATTGATGTGCAATGGCATATTTACGTAGTGATTCACGAAACTCGTGAACACTGCTGAATCTTTGACCCACGCCAGTAATGGTATTCTGCCACTGCTGTGCACCTTTGCCATGCTTCTCATCATTTGAACCAAGAAGAGGAAGAATTGGTGTAATATCACCTCCTATATCAATGTGATTAACTATAGGGTTTGTGTCATCCACAACATCAAGCACACCATCAAGTTGGATATCAGCGTGAGTATTATCGTCCCCAATACCATGAATAATAGTAAGAGGAGTACCATCAACAGGTACCACTGTTTCTGACAAAGTAGTTCTGCTTGACCTAGAAATACAAAATGGCAATCCTTTCATACTCGTGCACAAACTCTAGAAGTTGAAACAGTCTTCTCAGCTCTATGGTTATTTATTCAGGCAGGGAAAAAAAAAGGAAAAAAAAAAGCTTAGACTTCAAGTAATCTACCTGCTGGCAGGCAAATTTGAGACGGCAGTAGCAACAACTTCTTCCATGGTTATGTAAATATCAACACTTACAGAATCTCCATGAAACTTTATCATGCGTTTTAGATCCTTGTCATTGGAAACAGTAATGAGAGTCTTCCTGTTGCCAGGGAGGAAGTATTTGATCGACATAGTGTCCAAATTACAATTAAACATTTCTGCTACTTCCATCTTGAACTCATTAAACTTCATTTTATCATCCAAGTCAATGGCATGGGCATCTCCTCCATGGTATGAAAGCGTACCATCTCTACTAGTCTCAAATTCACCGCCTGATTGACAAATAGCTATAATTGTCTTCTCAGCCATGACCTACAATTACATAAACCTCAACTCAAAGATGGATCCTTTCAATAGTGACGTTAGGAAAAAAAATTAAAAAAAAAATTCATCATTTCAACAAACTATATTCTAAATAAAGGTAAACTCATTACTTGTCCTGCCTATTCAAGGTTAGTAATCAAAGCTGGAATTATCCAAAACAAAACAGTTCCTAAAATATCAGGTATACAGCCATTCGTGACCTTAAATGCTATAATCTGAGTTTTGGAGTAGTTAATTATTACAGATTGGAAAATATCTTTGAATTACTCTAGTACTTAACCACCTAAGTTATTGGTCTATGTGATTTGCATAGTATTAGTACAAATCAAGAAGGTAAACTAAATTACTACAGCATCATTTGCTCCCAGTTATTTCATATTCAGGGTCCACCTACTGAATAACATAAATTAAATTAATATACGAGTTTTGAGAATGCATTAACTAATTAAACCCTCCTAACATACAAAACTTAAACATTTGGCAAATTATGCATCTCCTAACCATTTTGAGTTGCCCCAATAGTCAAAGGAGTGACTCGTAAACCAAATGTACTGGAAGTCATAAGTTCATAACAATGGTCACCACCTATCTGTGATGTTAAATATCCCACAAGTTTCTTGATACCTACACTATTGTTAAATATCAAAAAGTCTCTGAACAAAGGGTTCGAACACTTTCTAAGGATCCCATATTACTAGGAATGGGTAACAAAAGGCGGAAATTTGAAGAATACCCTCAAGCCACCGCCCCCAACCAGAGACATAGGAGGATAGAATCAAGGGAAACAGTAGAACAAAGAGTTCGAAAACTCATTTTACCTTAAGATTTCTAGATTACCAAAGCAAGAGCACGACGATTTTCTTGCCAATGCAAAATTTCACAAACAAACAAAATGATCATCAGCCAAAACACCTACATGAAAACAACGAAGACAGTAAAAAGATATATTAGAATTTGAAAACAATCGATAAAAGTCAAGGAACTAGGAAAAGCCCGAATAAAATTACGCAACAACTTTTAGACAAAAGGCTGCAACAAACAAGAAGTTGAAGTAAAAAATGCAGAGCAAGTAATTGGGAGAAGAAAAGGGGATAAATGCCCAAAATTGGAATGCGAGGGAATGGTGGGAATTTGGAAATAGTTACCGCAATTGAGATCAGAGTCCGACGAGGAGACAGTGGTTGACCCAACCCTTCCTTAATTCTGGTCAGAGCAAAATTAGAGTGGAAAAGGTGGCGAGAGCGGCTGCGTTCCTCCTACTCCGGCCACCGCTGATGGAATGAAATACCAATACGATACGGTACGAGCAGTTGCCGTGCCACCGACCGCGCCGCCGCCGCCGACGCCTTGCCTCCGCCCTCGTACCGGCACGTGATCTCCTCTTCTTATTAGTACAATTATCGCTTCCAATGCAATTACGCACGGAATGCTCTAACCCCTAGATATCTCAAACAAATAAAACATATGGTATTCGAAAAGAAACACCTCTTTAAAAAAAATTAATTAAATAGAAAATGTATAATAAGCATTTCAATTTGTATGTAATATATCTCTACATCATATATAATTTTTTGTTTTATTAATTAAAAAAATACAATAAGTTTGAGATTTATTAAATATAAAATTAAAAATTAAGACACAAAGTTGAATTTATAAGCTTATTAGATAAATATAATTTTAATTTTAATTTTTTTTTAACTTTTAAGATTTTTTTTCTTTTGTTTCTTCATACACCCAACAATATAAAATTATTCACCACATCATTTTAGCCTCCTCCGATAATTTTTTTTTCGAGCTCTGAAACAAGCTGCATAGTTCATAGTTCAAAAGACGTTATCTAATTTTTAGCCATTTGAATAAATAGTAAAATTAATATTCTAAATTTTTGTTTCTGGACGGTTGATGACTAATATGAGTGTGATATTACCATTTTTATACATGTTTGTACTTCTAGTTGTGATGTGCGAACATGAGCATAACTTAGACACTTATCTCTAATCAAAATATTGTGAGTTCGAATCCTCGCTCCTACATATTGTAATAAAAAAAAAGTGTTGGGTTCGGACATGTTATTGGCAAGATTGTGGACTCTTTACGGAAGTTTTTTTGTCGTCCCTAAAAATAATCATATAGCTTTAACCGTGTAATGTTTGTTATTCTAACAATGTATTCAACAACTTACTAAAAAATAGTTAAAAAATTAATCTTTTAAATTATTGGTCTTCATAAATTATAATTATATTAGATTGAATTAGCAAAATTTATTCAACCCAGTCAATATAGTTTAAGGTAAGCTAGACATATGAAAAAAAATTATTCAATCCAATGATTTTAGTGAGGTGATGTACCTAACCCAACTAACCATAAATTTTATTTGAGTAAGTCATGAATTATTTGAGTTGTGTAAGTTCATGTTACTGTTAAAATATAATGAAAATGTTAGTCATTTGAGCATCCAAATACTGAATTTTTTCTTTTAGATAATAACATTACAATTGTCGATATAAAGACCCAAAAAGTTTACATTCAAGTTGACGTCAAATATTGACCTAGGATTAGTAACTTAGATATCAATTTTCATCCTATTAAAAATTATGCTCTAAAAACTTAAAATTGTTTTCTACAAGTTGGAAAACACAAAAGAAGGGAAAAAAGACTAGGATTAAATTATAAACGTGATCGGTATACATTGAGCAATGCCTATTTAACATACGTTTTAACATGTTTTAATTACGTCTCTAAATTCTGGAATGACATATCTATTAGATGTTTTGGTTTATCAACCAAAAAACATGTAAATATCAGAACTCTGAAACATGTATTGTAAACTTGCATTGCAACAACTAAGAAAACACAAAGGAAACGAATAAACGCGAGAAGAACGGTCAAGTAATTCTTTAGTCTAAATATACACACAGTTGTGTATCAAGTTGTGTGAAAAACAAAGTGAGTAACATTAATAAGCTGTCAATAAGATGAATGAAAAATAGCTATCAATTGACGCCAAGAGCTGAGAGATACGATAAACTTCTATCCAGTATTATCATTTGCAAGGAGTACTTATAGTAACTATAAGTTTCTCTAAGCATATAGTCTTTTCAAAAATTCGAGTATGATACTTCAAATCACTTGGCTCGAAGCAAGATTGACACCAAACTTGTAGCTGATATACATAAGTTAACAGTCCTAATAGCGAGTAACAAGTTTAAACAAGAACATCTACTGCCATAGGATTACATGAACTTCAAGTTAGGGGCGAGAAGGCATTCCTTAAAGATACAACACCTCATAATGCTAATACAAGATGCAACCTGGGAAATGTTTTGCTATTCATCATCGCTATCGTTCCCAAAAACTGAAGCCACAGTAGCTACTTTCGGTTTCTTTGTGGCTCCACCAAAAATGTTCTGCGATAACGAGTTAGAATAAATAAGGGATAAGTTTCAAAGCATACTACTACCATACCACATGAGGAAGATAAATTCCGTTCTAAGCAGAAATAAGTTATCCTTGGATTCCTAGAAGGGATTAATTAATGGCATTGCTAGATGATTTCCAAAAATCATACATATGAGCTGCAACATTAATGCTAAAATGATACTTTACTCCTATGGGAATCAGACATTCTGCAAGCAGGTTACCTATTGAGTCCTAAATACTAAAAAAAAACGAGACACCTTTAGATTGAGAGATCAAGCCGAAATTCTAAATGAGAGATTACGCCCTGGTTAATTTCATAATCAATTACAAAAGGATGTTATAAATGAAGAATGCCAGTTCATGATTGTAACTCCATTTGGCTTTACCTTTGAGGTGCCACCTTTAGAAGAGAATCCAAATTTTAATGTTTTCCGCTGATCCTGATCTGCAAGTGATGTAGCATTTCTAAGTTCAGTAGAAACAGGAGCATCGACTGATCTTTCTTGTTGATCCAGCATCTGTTGCTGCTTCTTACGGGCATCCGCACTATTTTAACATTCAGAATATAAAAACATCACGCAAAATGAAAATATAAAGGGAAACTAGAAGCGAGAATCTCAAAAGAGTTTACTGAAAATAGAAAGATACATTTGAGCAAATTTTGCCATCTCTTTCTCTTCACGTTGCTGTTCCCGCTTGTTTCTGTCATCTCGGCTGCTTGTACCATGCATTTCTCTCATTTCTTTAAAACGCTGCAATATCATCCAACATTGCTTTATTAGATTCAATGGAACTTCAAAGGACCATCCAAAGAAAGAAAGGGGAGCGGGGGTTTCTGCTAGATTAGGACTATAGACTATTTAAGAGGAAACTCATTTCATACCTTTCTATGATTGTGATCATATGAGCTGAGATGAGCTTCAAATTCCATTGCAAATTTGTACTGTTTGTTGCAAAGATCACAATAGAAAACCTTGCGTATTTCTTTGACTTCAGTTTGAATTTTCTCCTCACGTTCTGCTAAAACCTGGATTTTCATAATGTGCACGAAGCAGGCAGTAGAAGCCACCAGGTAATAAAAACTGCAGGAAAATCTGAAGACCTTCCAAAGTTGATGGTCCCCTATGATATACCATTCCCGCTAAAAGACATGCATATATGCTATATGCTGCCTTCTGCTATTTGATATGAGTTTCAGAAAGAGGAAAGCATCAACCTCAAAGTCTCATCTAATAATTATCATTTTTCCCAACTAACTGTAAGATAAACAAATGACATACCTCCCGTTTTTTGGCATGTTCCTCAGTCTCTTCCACCTCAACATCAAGTTTTTTTCGCTGGATGTTTTCCTCTGCAGTAAAAAAATCGTCCTCTTCTTGTTTTCCAATTCCAAGTTTGGGATCTCTAATTCCAGATTTTATTGGCTCAATAATTCCTGGACCAACACAACAAGTTCAGATTATTTAAAAAAATCTAGATCATCTAGTCTAGTCTACGAATTAATTTCAGGTGTATATTCTGGAAACTATATATTATAAAAAGAATATTCGAAATGATTTTTAGACCTATTAATGAAACTTTGTTTTTTGCATTGAATTCAAGTTTTATATATCTACTTCTGAAAAAATTCTAATCAAGTTAATATACACCTAAGAGACACTCTTCATTCTATTTCTTGTAAGAAAAACTGCTAAAATAATAGGAATCACCTGAAAGCAACAAAAATAGTAATTATGCTTCCACTTTTTTTGTTATCTGAAAATGGTGCCAAAGAAGAGGAAAAATAAATGAAGAAAGAAACTCTGCGAACCAGTTTTCTAGAAATTGTTTCTGCTTTTTAATTAGGAAAATGGTATTCATTGACAAACTGAGCAAGGGAAATAACTATACTCATACTTGACGTGATTGCATTAATTACAGAAAACAAGGAACTCAAGTTCCAACGCAGAAATAGAAGTTTTTATATGCTAATCGAAAAAAGTACTAGTACAGCAGCAGTTAAAAATTAGAAGGAAAAGAGAATAGAGAAAAGACATTAAAAATTGCAAAATTGAATTGAGCAAAAGTTGCTTGCAAACGTGAAACTGCAAGGGCGGGCTTTGAGAGGGTGCAATAGAGTGGACCACTAAATATTAAATACTTTGTAAATCTAAGATTCACGAAAGAAATAATAGAAAATAATCCAATAGGAGACAGATAGTACAATGAACAAGCAGCACGCTTTTACATCCACAAAAACACAATACCTTGCTCATCCTTTCCTAGTCCCTTCCCTTTCCAGCCCATCTTCTGTAGAAGCCTATATCCAACATTCGATGAAGTTAATTGTGTGTCCAATGATGCTTGTTCCACATTATCAAGATCAACATTTTCTGTTGGTTTATGGTTGATGGGCAAGCGAAAATCGTCAATGAAATCATCAGCAAGAGATTCCTGATATTCCCACCAAAGACAGAAATAATAGATATCACGAAAACCATAATTAATTAAAAATAAACAGGAGTCCAGTTAGTCAAGGGGGTTAGATGTATTCAGAGCATTTCAGAATGAATACAATAAAAGATAAAAGAAACATAATGAAATAAATTGTCCATAATATCCTTCCAGCAGGGCATAATAATTCATTCATACCTGCTCCTGAGCATAGCCTTTATTCAGGTTTTTTGTTTCCAGTCTACTGCTATAACCCCGAAAATCCATTTTGTCTTGCCTATATCATATGATAAGGTAAAGACCTTACAAATGGAAATTTGAAGTACAAGAATAATAATTTATAAAGTTAGAAAATAAGAACGGAAATGATTAAATGAGGAAACAAAACAAATCCAGGCTGCACGATGTTAAGAAATTTTTGTTAACCAAAAGCACCCTATTTCCTACACAGGACATCACAGTAAAATACTGATCAATTTTATCAATTGATTTTGGAATATTAACTATGATGAGTTGGACCAATGGCCAAATGAACAGCCCATGGTCATTTTACTGAAAAAAAAAAAAAAAAAAAACCAGAAACATTACAATTTCCAGTTCGGCACTGTGTAAAACAGATAAATGGAACAGAACCTCAAGCAAGCATAATGTTAAAGTTGGTCGAAATGAAAGATTCAGTTACCATCAAATGCAGGTTTGGTTTTTGTTATGCGGTTACTTTTAGTTAAAAGATTCAGTCTATTAGCTTTGTTAAATAGACTGCTACGAAGGGTTGTAGTATTGGGGGTCTTTAGGCAGAGAGTTTCTCTGGTCTTCCTCTTCCTTGTGAATCCCTAATTTTCATTTCACCTCGCGAAATCAAAACTTGATTAATATAGCATAAGCAGGTCTCCTCCCAGCAAGTGGACGTAAATTGTTGAAAGAACCAAACCAGTATAAATCTTGTGTTCCCCCTTTGCCTCTCTAACTTACTACTTGAAGAAAAAATGTGTTCCTCGTACAATTCTACAACAGTACATACTCTTCAAGACAAATCGACAACTAACGATATCTGTGAAGCGGTGAATGTGATCACAAACAACAGAAACGACACCCAGAAGTAAAATTGCAACTACCATGAAAGGAGAAACCAAAAGGTAATCATTTTTCCTGAAGAATGTAATGGAAACTCGGGGAAGTAACTAATTTTAATGGGAATTGGAAAAGCAATTAAATTCGGCAGCCCTAGACTTAAAGCAAGACAAAACAAAGAGCATCGGCGGATGTTAAAGAAATTTCTATGGCAGTACCGAAAGGAATTGCAACTGGAAAGTACCTCAATTATGGAGAAATAATCAGAATTTAGGTCAATAGGAAATTGTGGCCGGAAATTTGGTTTGTTTCAACGGGAACTGGAAGGAGCTTCCCTTGAGAAAGAAGCTGCGTTGCGGAGCCACAATGAGCCAGCTACCTAATTACTTTCGAAACTTTTAATTAAAAACAAAGGGAAAAAAAAAAGGTTTGCCGTTAGCCCAAGACCGATAGGCCCAAAATATAAGGGGTAAATCCTAGCATAATTTACCAAAACAAAAAAAAAAAAATTAGAAAAAGTAATTATGGTTAAGGAGTCAAATCAAGTGCAAACACGTGGTGGTCCCTATTGAGGGCTGTCTCGGCCTCGCTATCTAAGACGAGGAGGAAGGGTTGTCGTATCTATAAATAGTGCTTAGCTCGATTTCGATTTGTAGAAGGTCTGCTGATAATTTGATCGAACGTCAATTTCACTAGTATAGAATGACTATTGGCAGAAGATTTATTGATTAACAATTACAAGTACCATAATTGTAGAGTCAAACCTTCCAATATTCCTCCGATACAAAACATTCCTCCTATAAAAAACGAAGTCTCATTCTTTCAGGAGTATGTAATCTCTTCCATTGTACATAAACTCAACTTGTCAAGAGTTTAGATTAGGTTCTAACTTAAGTTTTAGATTGTACGCGAATGTGAGCATCACAACGGTGCAAGATTCTATTTGCAGATTATTCATTAGTCCACGCCAAAATCCACCTTGTATTACTTGATGACGTGTCATTTCGACGGGCGCATCAACAATTATAAATATATAGAAAAATTAGAACAATATATATGGATAGTAAATTTGGAGGTTCATAAATTTCCATACTCTCTCACGTGTATTTTACTAGAAAACATTAATTTTGAAAGTCAATATTAAACATAACTGTGTAGGTTGATTAGTGATATTTTATAATTAATGAATATGGAGGTTGTCCATATATTATAGTTAATCAATATTAGGTTAATTAATCACCAATTAATGTTAATTAACCAATAACTATTACATAAAATATGTTTTTAAAAAACAAAAAAAATATTACATAAAATAAAAACATATTAAAATTGTCATATTATTATTTATTGTTATTTATTGGAATTTGTTTTTTTCCTATTTTTAAAGTATGTTATATTTATAATCACTTTCATAAATATGCATATATATTAATTTGTTAGAAAAGTATGACACTGATTCAAAATTTCCAAAATATTATGAATGTGACAAAAATTTATGCTTATGGATATTTGAAAATAATGTTTATTAATGCTCACTAAAAAATTAATATTAATGTATAGCTTTCTATTTTTGAAAATAAAAAAAATATTATGAATTGTCTAGAAAAATTGAAGTTTAGGGATATTTGAAAATAATGTTTATTAAATGCTCTCTAAAAAATTCATATTATAACGATTTTGGTAGGATGAAGTATTTTCAAGGTTCAAGGTTCAAACTTTAGTTTATCTAGCAAATTTATTAGATTCGCTTTTAACTATTTCAATTATTATGCCAAATTTCACGTCAAAAAATAAAAAATAAAAAATTGTTATGCCAAATCTACCGTTATTATATTGCATATTTCATGAAAGGTTATTTATTAATTTATGAATAAAAAGATTGAGGAGGTAGAATTCTTTTATTATTATTTATTTTTTGAGTGGTTCTCTAAAACAAGTTAATTCAAGAATATCTAATAAAGTATTAGGACGGAATAATCACTGTATTAAATCTTCGTAATATTAAAATCAGTATACATATTATACCCACCAAACTTTCTATCTTATTTAGTATATTAATGCTTAATTACCAAACTCATCACTGTTTCCTTTGGGATTAATAATATAATTAAGCAAACACTTCGAGTTTTATCGACAAATATAGTCAAAAAAGAATATTATTAGTCCCCATATTAATCATTGGAAAAAGTAGCAAGCATTTTTAGCACTATGATATGTATTGAATTGCACTAAAAGTATGATTACGACGAGAATACAACATTATTGCAATGGTTGAAGCACCTAATTTTTTCTTTTAAGATTGGAGGCCACATTGTACTACAAGAAAACAATATTATTATTTTTAACTAGGGGACTATCTCCCCAAGGGACAATTCAATTGATATGGAGCCTCGTGATATCACCTATTATTATTTGTCGGTGAACTTAAGATAAAAAAATTCTTGATATCTCTCGAGTTCGAGCGTGAAGCAGATAAGATAATAAGAGTGTCGTCTTCAGTTATAAAAGTAAAAAAACTAAAATGTTATCAATTTTGAGAGGAAAAAAAAAAAGAATCTAGCTAGCCTAACTAGCAATTTTCTTTTGAAAAACATCAAAGATAAATGCGAAAATGATAAAAGAACACATAGACATGAATAATTTGCAATGATGATATAATAAAAGAAGAGTTTAAATTACTACCTTCAACCTTGTGTATGGTTTGGACCTAGTTTTAATTTAGTCGACCCTCATATGATGAATATTTAGGCTTGGTTTCTAATTAAGTCCCTATAGTTAAGTAAAATTACATAACTAGGGTAAATGCATGTCCTATATTAATTATCATTTTCTAATTATACAAGATATGTTTTGAGCAAAAGGTTGGAAAAAATCAATATAGATTTATGGGAGGTTAAAAAACAGTATAGAAACACACATCAAAAGGGGAATAATTTAAAACTTCTAAAATCATATAGAAACTAAACTCAATCTAATGTTAAGTCACAACTTTTCCGATGAAAAAAAAGAAATAACAACAATATTTGATCTTAGTCAACCTGAAACACAAGTTCAACTAGTTAAAGCATCCATCTCCGATCAAAAGATTGCGAGTTTGAATCCCACCCCTAATACTTAAAAAAGCAGTTTCTTAACCCGCAAGTTTAGGAGATGGGAGAGAGATAACTTGTGTTGTGTGCTAACTCTTGAGAATGGTAGCTGCATTTAACTGCCAAAACCAGCCTTTGAAGACTTTGAAAAAGGATGAATGAGAGAATATTATTTATTTCTCTATATATATACCACTTTTCTGTGGTTTCAGTTCACTGGTTATTGCATTTCTAAGCTGTACCAGTTTTCCTTTTTCTTTTTTTTTTTTTGAATATATATGGGAAAAAAGGAATCTTGCTTTTGGTTTAAAATTAATGAAAAGCCCCCATTATTTACCTGCAACACAAAGCATAGAACACACAATATTCATTCAAACCCCACAGCTTACTATAACATCTTTTTTTTTCTCCTCCACCAAATTATTCCTCTCCTTCAAAAGTTTATAATAATTAATGCCTCACAGCTATATGTATATGTTTTTGAGAGGCATCAAATTAAATTAAGGGCTTATTTTGCTAGCTAGGGCTAGTTTACATAAATTAACTGTTTGTAAATGGAGGTACCATGTGGGTAGAATTTATTCATTCCCATCTCAATACCTCGCCTAAAAGAATCTTAGTGGAATATATCCAGTAAAGTTTTTTAAGTCTGTTTAACTTCTTCTATGAAAAGAGAACTGCCCAAATCCAAAATCCAACCAACAGTGTATTTTGATTACAATTTCATTTCATTGATATATAGTTTATAAATTATATAGGGTAGGAAATAATTAATATTCAGTTCATATATAATATATATGCTTGTTACTTACTTGTAAAAGGAATCAATGTCTAGATTGAAATTTATGTTCATGTTACACCTCACAGTACAAAACCTTTCGCGCTAGGGAAGGGCGATTATCTCCATCAGCATGTACCCGAACAATTTTACAATTTCGCACGTGAACAAATGAAAATAATCATATAGTGGTGAATAGAATGTATCATCTTTCATTAATTCACTAATGATAAAAAGGCATTAATATATACCGATGATCCATAAAACAAACATCTTTATAGCTTAGCTCAACCGGATAAACTACATATTCCCGACTAAAAGGTTATGAGAATTTCAACTGTACTCTCATAAGTAACAATTTTAGTTTTAATTTGTAACAATTCAGTCCTCATACTTTCACATTAGTAATAGTTTAAGTTCATATTGTGAAATCTTTTGTTTAGTTTCTTTATATACCATAGATATCGATAAAGGGATCAAATGTGCTATAAATTAATTTATATGATAAAAATTGTCGACACGTAATTTTGACAAGATTTTTCGTAGTAGGGATTAAATTTTTACAAATTTTAAACTCCGTAGACTAAGTTGTTACAAACAAATGTTTAGGGACTAAATTATTACGTATGAATGTTTAGAGACTAAATCGTTACCAATTTGAAAACAAAAAGATTAAATCATCATAAACTATAAAGTTAGTTCAAAGACTAAATCATCACGAAAGTACAAACACAAGGTGTGTTTTTTAATTATCCTTAAATAATTTATTTGGAGGTACCACGTGTTAGAAGAAGCAAAATATATGAGTTTGTGCAGTTGGGATTGGAAGGTAGAAAGTTCAGAAGGGAGGAATAGTAAGTTGGAATTCCAATACCAATTCCTATTCCAAGTCTAAGTCTTTGATGCAAAGGATTCCTCTGGTCAATATGGCTCAAAGCAGTGGAGGAAAGAAAAAGTGTTGTTTGATTAATTACCCCACACAGTACCAACTTCAGAGGCCACAACCTCAAAATTTTTTGTTTCTTTGCACAGCCTAGATTCTCCAGTCCCCCAAACTTGTCATTTCAGCTCATCAGGCCCCTTATTTTCCACTATAAAAAGGAGGATCCCCCACTTCATCAAACCAACACAACCAACTCCATTTTCCCATCTCCCAAAATCTCCTTCTAATTTCTGTCTTGTCTTCTGCTAAACAAAACAAAACAAAACCCAGCACCAATATGGGAGGAGGCAACAGGCAGAAGAAATCTCACTCATTCTCCATCTTCAGCTTCTTCAAATCCAAAAGGAGTAGAAAAGGAGACCATTACGACAGCTGGGACGACGTGTCGTGCCCCAACAAGGTGTGGCCAAGCGACGCTGACAAATGCCACCATTGGATCGCCGAGCCTGGCATCGACAGAAAAGCCAAAGATTACATCGATAGGATTCATCGGAACCGTGTATTGGAGACCGAACGCCAAACCTTTACGGTCCAACCCACGGGAAACGTGTAAATCATCATTTGTACTGATCTCTGTATATCTTTGTTTGTTGCTGTCTCTCTCTGCCGGTCCCTGATCTGTATTGTAATTCGTTCCAAGTGTTCTAAGTTCATCAAATAATATATTATAATCTTAGCATCATTTATTGATATATATTTGTTGTTTCTTCCTTTATTTACTTTCCCAACTACAAAAGCTGCAGCTAAAAAACCAACATAATCTGTGCACTCTTATACATGATCGTGAAGAGCCATATGATCATCATAATATTTTAACTTTAAACAGCAAACAATTCAGGAAAGTAGTTGCTTAATTTCTAAGTGTGGCAGATTACGGTAGCTTTTTAGAGATTTTTATGCAAAAAGATATCATTTGAAACTAAAAGTTGAATTATATTTGTCAAAAGAGAGTTTGTTGGAGTTTGTTCCTGAATGTGCATTACAGCCAATACATCAGGCTTTGCTTCTTATGTCGTTCGTACATTTGAAGTACATGTATCATTATCTTATCCATCTATCTTTTTCTTTATTAAAAAAAAAAAAACTAACTTTATGGGGTTCAGAATCCAGCTATTTTCGCTGTTTAAATTTTAACTACTTGGGTTCAAAATGAGAATGAAATTCAAGAAGCCAGCCCCTTCAAAGAATACAGTTTAAAGGACCAGATTTTTATACTTTACAAGTCTCAGATAAACAATAAGTTAAGGTTTAACAAAAAGATATAAACTTGGCATGTATTAAAGCTATATAAGCTGAAACCGCTGCGAATAGAGAGTTTAAAAAGTTTAAATTTTTATCAATGAAATCTGAAATGACACTAATATTTTAACCTTTAATAATAAAATAGGTAGGAATCCTTGAATAGAGTTTAAAGTACTTGTTCTTTTAACTTTGAACAAAAGAAAAAATTAAAAAAGAAAAAAAAAAGGTAAACTTTGCATGTGTTAAAAGTTTACCAAGTGTGCTAAGTGGATAACCCAGAATTTTTCTTATACATTTTTTAAGGAAAGAAAGAATTGTGAAATTACAAGGCAAAAATCCATTGTCAATCAAAGGCGATACGCAGATAGTGCAATCACAAAAGGGAATTATGGAGTTGGAAAAATGGTATAATGGTGAGAAATTAATTATAGTAATTTTGGAATCAGAAGGTTTAAAAATAAAACCCCTTTATTTTCCTGTTATGTCTGAGTCTGATGTACAGACAAACCATGTTATGCCTGCCAATTTATATTCTCTCTTCTATTTGAATGGACGAATGTTAACATCTTTAATTACAATTTTTCTGCAAAAAAGAAAAAGAAAAGCAAAGATGCTTTTCCTTAAATTTCTTTTCCTTTTTTCCAGTGTAATTTTGCCTCTTTGTTTGGTTTCAAACAAAATTAGGCATTACTTTCAATATGTACATTGTTTTTTGGTGTCTTTTTTTGTCGTTTAGTGGTTTTTTGTTCATTATTACAGCTCTCAGCTTCAATTCCAGCTGCAATAATATAAAGTGCAATATGAAGGAAAATTCCAATAGCCCAAAAGAGCAAAAGGTAATAATATATTGACACAGTTTTTTTACTTTGTTTATGGAAATGAAGGGTTTTAGGCCCTCCAAATTCCTCTTTTTTGTCTCCAAAATATATGAAGCTGATTTCGAATTTAGAAAGTGCTGTGTTAAAGGAAGTTCCTTTGGAGGAAAACCCAAAAAGAAAAAGAAAAAACTTTGGTTAATGCAAAACAGGTAAAAAGGTAATAATTAATAGTAAATTTGGTCTAGCATTCAAGGGAGTTCCTTGGGGGGAAAACCCAAATAAGAAAAAGAAAAACTTTGATAAAAATGCAAAACATAATTAGCAAAAAAACAATAAAAGAAATCAAGAGTTTCTTTTGTTTTGAGGCCCTCCAAATGCCTGTTGTGTGTCGTTTGTCCTTTCTCCTAGTACTTGGAGAACCTCACAACATTATTATATTCAAATTAATTAAGCTTAACAAGGGAATTAAGTTAAATAAAAAGCAAGGCCCTAGCTTAGCTAGCTTTCAGGAATATTTTTACATATTTTATAACTGAACTCTTTAACTTTTTTTTTTTTTTCTTTTCCTTTGCACTTAAGATCTAAGATAATCATCTATAGTGGAAATGACTGATCCTTTTTTCTTTTTTTTTGTTCATATATTATAATATAATGTGGAGAACATATGGGATTCTTTGTAAATATCTCAGGCTTTTGCCAGCTAATTCTTCTACTTTTAATACTAAGCATTAGAACTTAAATTCATGAAGCAACCAAAACCATCCATAGTTTTTTGTTTGTTTTTTTATGATGTTTCAAGTTCCATCTTCTTGTGTCTTAAACTTTGGACGCAGCATCAGACTTTGATGTCCCCTCCTGAAAACCAGTCTCTGTACGGTTTCAGATGCATTCATTTTCATTCTTTGATTGTGATGGAAAGATGAAGCCTTTTCTTTCTAATTTTCTTTCTCTATTTCTTTTGGGCTCAATTATATAAAATTCCCTTTAACTAATAACTATATGATCTTTTTCAAATTATACCCCGTCATTTCAAAAAAAATTGTTTTAACCTTTAAGCTTTTGAGTGTAATGAACACTTTTATTTATACTTTCATTCCTCTTCACAATCAATGGACAGAAATTAATGGATAAAAACTTAGAGCAAAGGGTTGATTAGTAATTGGGAATTATATACAATTAAGAAATTGCATGCCACCCTTGTAATATCATCGAGGAGAAAGACAACTGAGCTATGTTAATTTTGATGAATGTAAAATGATTTTTTTAGATGATCGAGAACTTAAAAGTTTGAGGGTTGAAATGATAAAAGAGAATAATTGAAGCCAACGTCCGGCCAGCAAGCAGAGGAGGTGTTTTCTTAATTATGTCGTGTAGCTTACGCTAGTAGATCTCTATAACTAGGTTCATTGTGTCTTGACTAAGCAACAACATGACCAGCGTAGTGTTTGAATTTGAGATCTCATAGCTCCATAAGCACTTGCCACACTGTGCCATCTTCTAATTAGGTGGCTACTAATGGTATATTAATGATATAATTTAGCGTCTTTTGAACTCAGAAAAGCACAAAATTTAGTTTCACTGCATGTGACTACTGTGTTGGATTCCATATGCATAGAAAAGAGAGTTTGAAGTGATGGGATTCTATAATTTCTTTTAGTTAGGGTTCTTGTTCATGCATTTTGACTAAACCTCCTCCATCAATTCAGGTGGGAGCTTTGAATCATGCACAGTGCCCTATTCTTGAGTTCTTCAATGATTCAGGCAGTGCTTTTTGTTGATTGATTTTATTGTTTGTTATGTTTGCAATATGGGAGAAGAGAGAATTGAAGCTACTTTGAAAAGGGCTTCTGCTAATTCTTATGTTAGATCCAATAACCAACAACTTGGGGAATTGGAAGAAAATTTGTAGGCCACCCAAGTGGTAGCTTCAAGCTTTCCTCTTCCTTTTGAACCCTTAATAATGCTCTCTCAACAAGAATATGGAAAAAAATATGCATCCCTACAGATGCTTTTTCTAGGTCTACAAGTATAATAAAGAAAAATTCAAAGTCTAGAAGTAATTCTGTGCAAGAATTGGACTACTCATAGAGATAATTTTCCTTTTCAATATATATTGGCTGCCCAAAACAAAGCTTTCAACTTCTATATGTGTTTTAAGTTTCTTTAATCATTGTTTAGTTTATCATTTTATTTGTCCTTATTAACAAAAAAAAAATAAAAATTCATAAAGACTCTTCATAAATATGTTATAATTTTCAACATATATATGAAACACTAGTTTCTCTTGTATATCTAAAGTTAATTCTCTCTTTTTTTTCCCTACAATAACATAGTAAAAGAAAAAATGACTTTATTATATGTTCCTTACAACTACTTTAATAAAAAGTTTAATAATGCTGTAAAAAATAAATAAATAAGAAGTTTTGATAATAAATTATCACTTCTAACATTTTTAACGTGTATTATTTATAAGTAAATTTTCTATAATGCATATTTACTTTAAAATGTCAATGTTTTCCAAATTTACAAGTTAATAAAAATAAAACCATCAAAATTTACAAAAGTAAAAAAAATTAACGAGAATAAGAAGTGCTTAATTAGTAATTAGAGATTATTCCAAGAAAGTATAAAAGGGAGAAGTTTAGTGAAAGAACTATGAGTGAGTTATTGAGAGAAAATGTGTATATAATAACGAAGTTAATGAAGAAAGACTTTTTTTTAGAACAAATAGATTACAAAATAATAATGATGATGATTAGAGAAAGAGATCATTGGTCAGAGAAAAAGACTCTCCTCCCCTCGAGTTTGGAGGTTCAAATTTCTGTTTTAAATATCTGTTATTGTATTAAAAAATTCTTAATAAAAAAATTAGTAGTTAATAAAATAAAGTGTATGTTACAAAAAAAATTGAGGATAAAATTAATCATTCTAGCCAATTTTGCTCATACCGTAAGTGTTCGAATGAGAATTTTGGAGAAATTTAATACGTGGAGTTAAAATTGATTTTTTTAATTAATTTGTACAGTGGATACAATCTCTAATTTTTTTTTTTCTCTTGGACATAGGACTAGAATGTTTATTTTTTAATCTAGTGGCTTCGTTCAGATTTTGGCTTGCTTTTTGATTTCTTTGGATCAACCTCTGTTGAAACTACTGCTTAGTCTTCCTTTTTTATTTGGTCTTCTTGATTTAATCTTGTAACATCCAGTTGATTTAGTCTGTTATTTTTAGCTCTACTATTTTTAGGCCTTCGAGTTGTAATAACGATAAATGCTATTACAAAAAACCTCAGTACTTTCACAACAACTTCAGCAACAAAATTCTGAAATTGAATTTTTTATCTTTTCAGATTCAGAATTTGAAATTTTTAGTGGAGGAGAATTACATTAAAAAGATAACAACTTTGATAAACTTATTTTAGGTTTGTTAAAATTAAAACATGTAAAATATAATGTATTCTAGATTATATAACCTTGTAAAATAATAATTATACAAAATTCATAAAAAAATGTTAATAAATTAATTAATATAACTTTAGATTAAACTGAATATTTAATTTATAACTACTCATAGTTTACAAATATATTTACTAAATACACATTGAACAATTTTTTAAATTGAGATTCAATTGCAAACTCTATTACCAAACACATATATGAAAATACTGAAAACAAAGAATACAACTTTGGTTTTCATTGAATCCCTTGTTTTCAAATTTCTGTTTTCTGATTACCAACCAAACGGATCCTTAGAAATCCTCTTAAAACAACACTAGCAATAGATGTTCTATTCAATATCGCACAATGTGGCAAGCGATGTAGTCTCGCCCTTCAAGAGAGGTAGGTGTGTGGAACGCTTGGAAAACAGATATGGGTTAACTAATAAGGCTCATATCAACCAACTAAAAGCTAATAGAGTAGTTCGACTCGATTTGATTTGCGAGTTCTACCAAAAATAAAAAATAAAAAATCGATTCAACCCGAACCGACTACATATATATATATATATATATATATATATATATATATATATATATATGTGGTTACTTTCAATTCTTCCCTCTTCTCTCCCTCTATCTTTTGTCACGTTAGAGGTTTGATCTCTCGTACCTCTAAATTGTTGTACTAAAGAAATTGGAAGTAAAATTATTGAAATCCTCCGTGTCTCTCCAATCTCCATCCATCCTAAATTCCCTCTTCAATCATTCCCATCGTCTTGGACTCTCCACCATAATTATTCGTCACAATTGAATTAAATGAGACGATGTTAAACAATGATACACGAAACATTTAATTTCAAGTGATAGAATTCGCATATCTTCTAATTTAAGCACTATTATTTTAGATTTTCGACACATGACTAATCAATTGAATTATGTTGATGATATTAATAAAAATTATATTTAGTTTCATAGGTTGTAAGAACGATGTGAAACGGTATGTTTGGTTTTACTACTAAACAAAAAAACACCTTGTAAAAGTTTATGATAAGAGAATCTTTTTGGATTTTATTACCATAAGGAGAAATAAAAAGCATAAGAATATATAAATGAGTTGGATGCATAAAATGGGGAAAATAATCAGTATCTTACAATATACACACATTATTCAAATGCACCAGCCCATGCAAGGAAAATTAAAATTAAAAAATGGTAAGACTACTAATCGATCAAAACTGTTTAGTAAGAACAAACCTGGAAATGTGTGGAAAATTAAATGCAAATAATATTAATTAGTCTGGAAATATTTCCATTAAATGCACACCAAATAAACATTATTGTCAATCAATTTGGATATGGTCAACTTGTATGCCAAAATTGGTATTATGACATTTGGCATTGTTTTTGTTGCATGCACCTTACAATTTCTGTCCTATCACTCTTGTTTCATCATTTACATATATTGTTAATTACCTGGCACAAATATTTACAAGTTTTGGAATAGATAACTATATGAGTTTGGTATTTGAAGTATATATACATTATTTTTCATATCTTATAATTCCAATCAAATTTCAACTCAGCGATCTGAATGATTAAGGAAAATATGAGAATCTACGTTTAAAGCATGTTATTCTATATGATTTAACGCTTTTGGAATAATGTTACTTAAATTAAATATCTACCTCATACTTCATATATATATCTTATTTTAATCAAAAGAAAAATCTTGATTCGGTAAATTATTCTCATATAATAGACTTCAAGCGTCCCATGTCACTGGTATCTGTTGTACAATGTTAAAGAAAAAAAAAAGAAAAAATATGGTAAAGTTTTACATATTTTATTTTATAAAGATTAATTTTCTAGTTAAACTTTCTTGTTCCCAAGGATAAAGATATGAAATAAACATGAAATTAGGAAACAAAAATGTCTGCCAATTTGATATAAAAATGACATGAAATGAAGAATATGAAAAATAATGTGCAAGGAAAAATATAAAAGTTTATGGACCTTAAACTTAATAGTTCTGCCATTTTTACTTTTAAACTCAAGTAAGTATTACAGGTGGTACGATCTAATAGATTTTGTTTTGAAAAATCGTTAAAAATATATATTTTCATATGTGTCCAATAAATTGTAAAATATATGTTTAGTTCAAAATTGATGGTACTAAAAAATGAAAACGATATATACTAGACTACGTAATTTTTAAATTCTTGGCAATTTGTGCATATTGATGGAAACACAATTTTGTGAAACATATATATTATATATAATGTTTGATTTTCATTGAAATTAAACCTGGTTTAGAAAATCTTATACTTTGCTTTTTGTAAAAATGAGTGGATAAGCATATGGTTGATAATTATACTATGAGAAATGAAGGTGAGGATAATATAATATACATAGACATTATTATATGTGGAATAATGAGTGTTTCTGTGCAAAAATACAACCTTAAAATATAAAAAGAAGATAAAATTTAAGTGCTAATGGTAGGTAGGATTCTTTTACCACCCTTAATAATTGATATTTAAGAATGATGAATTCATAAAAATAGAGAGAAAATAGAATAAGTACTATCCATTTTTGAATGGCAATAAGTTGGAAGATACCTATTCACTGCGCACTTAAATTTTATAAAAAGGAAAAAGGTGAAAAAAAATTGAAAGAAAGAGGAATCATGGGAAAAATGCATTGGACCACATGGCATTATTATTGTGGTTACTAAAATGATCTCCGAACGGGAGGAGCATGTCCTCCCCAACCAAACCCAAACCCAAACCACCCATGCCCTGATCCTGATGAGGGCTCACGCTCACCAGATCCATCAGCCACGCTGCCGCATGCGGCTGGGGCTGGGGCGGGGGCGGTGGCGGTGGCTGTGGTGGTGAAGGCTTGGTGAGGGATTCGATCCGCTTGGTAATGTCCTTGAGGTTGTGGTCAATGAGCCAGCCAAGATCGTTGAGGTCCACCATGGTGAGACCCTGAAGCCCCTTGGCTCCGGTGAGGCTTTGGAACATGAGCCGCGTCATCTCCTTCTCCCTATTCTCCTTTCTCATCTTCTTAACCTGCTCGTTTGCCTTCGCGATCCTCTGACGGAGAAACGTTTCTTGGTTCACCTGCATGTCATTGTATGCATGTCATTGTACATCAATATACACTAACACTCATCCATTTAAGCTTTTGAGTTCGTTGGTAATTAATTCAACGTTATTATTACTTACCATCTTCTTGCTCTTCTCCATCTCGGGCATCTTTTTGAAGTGGGAGAGCACCCGCTGGACTCCGAGCGGGGACGGCCAGAGCTCCGGTTGAGAATCGTAGGGGCTGAACACGATTGCACAAGCCTCAATCCCACAGAGAGTGCTGAGTTCGCTGACCTTCTTCATCAGCCCTCTCTTCCTCTTCTTGAAAGTTGCCTTTCTTGCAGAGTCATTGGCAATGTAGGCCAGCTTCACCTTCTTCCTCGTCATCCTCATCTACTGCTTGGATTTGCTTCTTAATCTTATTTTAGTCTTATCTCTATATATATGTGTGTGTGTGTGTAGACACACAATCAAACGCTCGTTTGTCCCACTAATTTAATTTATTGCTTCAGATTCATAGGGGATGTGATCTTGGTTGGACAAATTTAATGCACTATTTGGTGTCACCTAATTTAATTTTCCAATTTTCACATTATTGTTATTATTTATTATGATCAATTTCAATTGTTTGGTGGGTTTATGAGTAATTAGGAGTCGTATCATACATAAGATCCACTAACTTCGTGCCCTTTCTAGTAATCTTATTATCACTATTTAATGCCATCAGTTTGTGATCAGGATATGTACGTTTTTGTCTTCTGTTTTATTTTATTGTGTGTAAATAATATGAAATTTCATTCATTTAAACTTCCACGTGGGTTTTGGGTTGTGCAATTTCGTCTCAATGTTGGTGAAGTCGTATTTCTAAATAAGATTACAAGTCAAAATCGAAAAAATCCGGTAAAATCAATCCAACTGAGTAAAATATTTAGTCTTTTGACTCGTCGGACCTATCTTATATGTATGTGGTTATTAAATATTTGACAATTGTAAAAGAAATGCAAGAATAGAGAATTTTTGAAAAAGAATGAGTAGTAAATTTTTCAACGGTGATTTTAACATATATTGATGCTGAAATCTAACTTTCGTGAGAACACGTATGGAACAAAAAAAGTTAGTTGAACTATTACAAAGCGAGAGGTATGTGTAGAAATACTTACACAAAGAGAACAAGTACTTCAATGTTCAAGTCAATAAGAATTGATCTATTTTTCCCAGGATAAATACTTGAATACAAAAATGCTCTCTATATTTATAGGTGACGCCTTGTAGTATACCTCGACTCAAGTATCAATGCACTTAAGGTCGACAATGACCTTGTAAGCTATTTCTGTTTGTTCTTTTGTCAAGCTTATAACTAAGCCACTGTGGATCTCCGAGGTGTTATGAATAGATCATGGTGAGATGATTTAAATTCATTCTCCTATGTTTTATCAGAAAATTGATCAACTCTGCAAAGCTCGAACTCCGAAGGCCAACAAACACACGGAACATTCATAGAGAGAGAAAAGACTCTGACACTCAAGTTAGTCCAAGTCTAATTTATACTCATGAGAGAATAGTTTGACATATCTGAGAAGTGAGGCGAGACTCTCTATTTATAGAGTTTGAATTTCCGACATTGTTTGGGGAGCGGTTATGACCATCTTATAAATCATGGCGCGTTGTGGAGAAAGGTTTGTATGTTTATGTCAGGCAACGTTGTTGTGATCCTCAGCTCGTCCCCTTGCGAGGGTGAGCTATTGAGATCTTCAGTGGTCGGTTCAGCCTGTACGAAGCTCTGGATGACGAATATAGTTTACATCGGCTCGACCTTTACGAAGTTTCGATCTGTTTGTTCTCCCTTCAAAGGTTTGGGTCTTTAGACTACCTCATTACGTTGAATCAGCACTTTCCGACCTATAAGGTGTTAACATGTAGCGTATGAGAAATCACCACCAACATTCTCTTTCTACGTAGTAGGTCGTATTTTGCTCTCCAACAATAGAGATAAGTCCTCACTAGTCAAGACCTAAGTATTTTCTTAAATTTTATCTGACTTCAACCCGTTTTCGACTTTTGCTTTTTTTTTTAATTGGTAGGTCAATTCAACGTTGGTCTTGACCAAAGCCCATTGGAACCGTACCACTACCCAAAAAAACAAAGGTTGGGTTTAGACGTAAATGGGTTGGATGAGGCGTTCTCATAAGTCAATTTTCCCCCAACTAGGTTGGATCCGGCCTTCAAAATCAAGGCCTTTGAAACTATGGGCCCAAAACAAATACATCATTAGAAAGAAAAGAGAAAATTTAATCATTATAAAAGTAGCAAACCATTTTGAACTCTATAAAAATAGCAAAATCTAAATGCCCAATCCATGCAAATACCCATATATCTTTAATAAATATGAAGCTCAAACAATAATATACCTAATATATATATACTTGATTTGATATACCTAATTTAATATATTATTAACATAAAAAATCTAAAAGGGTAAAATTGAAACTCAAATGTTATTGCTATATTTTCAAATATAGCAAATATTAACCACTCATCACAAATTTTCTAATTGGAAACTAATGTTTATGTATGTGTGTATGCGTGTGGATACATATATATACATACATATGTATTATCGAGTGCAATTAAAAATTGATTTTAAAAAATATCCCACTTAGACTCAAGCGCATGAGCTTGTCATAACATCCGCTTGTTAATTGTTATATTTCCCCAATAAATGGATGAAGAGCTTGACTGCAAGACCCACCCGTCGAGCAGGGACGATAACGCACTGAGATACAATATTTTAAAAAAATCATCTAAAAAGTATATTATGGTTCCGACTAATTATCATCAAGTTGAATATAAATGTTAATGAATGGTTACCAAATAAATATAGAAATAAAAATATGGTGAATATGATTGAATTGGAATATTATAATAATGAAGTTGAGTATTTAGGTGGGAGGTGTTATTTGTCTAAACCTAAAGTTAATGAATGACAAGATGGCATAAGGGGTTGTTTGTAAATTGTCCAAAAATCAAAATCAAAATCAAAATCAAGTGATTGTGAAGTATTAGGTGATAAACATCAAAAGTATTTTTGTCTGCCATTGTTGTGATAATATTTGGATATTGTTTGGTTTGCTTTATGCAAAGTGGAAAGATATTTTAGACATCAAACCCACCTTGAAAATAATAATAATAAATAAATAAAAAGGATAACTATTTGTTAAAGTTGAGCAACCTCTATTTCTTGTTTTAAATTTTGGTTAGAATTGTATCTAAAAAATGAAACGGAGAGAATTGTCCCATTCCAATTTGGTGGAACCAAACTCACTGTGGAGTTGTCACAATCATAGGAGATATCGCGAAGATTTTTTACTTTTCTAATGTGCTTATGGACAAAAGTAAAGACAATTTATTACGTTTTTCGAACTCACAATTTCTTGATCTAGAGATATATGTCAATTATCGTTAAATTAAATTAGTTTTAGGTGTAATTTAGTCCAGTAGTAAATAGTAATAGGTGGGGAAGTTAAATGTTGCATTGGTTTGAGTAGATCAAGAAATGGATATATGTATTCTAATTTAAAAAATTCCAAAGATGACCTCACCTTTTCTTGTCTTTGAATCCTACTTTTGGTAAAAAGCCAGCGGACCAAATACATTAGGAATTTGAATTGGAATTGGAATTGGATACCTTTTTTGAATTGATAAGGCTAAGGCGTGGTGTCCTGGATTGGAATTTGGCATATATATTTTATTTTATAATTGAGCCATATCAACAAGTGGGTAGAAGAAAAAGGGTTTTGGTAATTTAATTTAATTTAAGTTGCCTTTATATCAACTCAATAATTACAATTAGCCCCTTGTGTTGTGTACATAATTAGTTTAAAATATTTCATGTATAATTTGGATCCCAATCTTGTAATTTATTTTAATTAAAAAAAACCTTAGAACAATAAAAAGAATTGAAATGCATATGCAGATAGAGATGAAGTGCATGAATTTGGTAGAGGTAGAAGAAAATTAAGAAACGTAACGCAGAGTGCAATTATTGTCCAACAACAACAATTGATTACATTACTGACTACACACACCAACCAAATGAAATAATAGGCAGCAGAAATAAGAAAAGAAAAGAAAAGAAAAGAAATTAGGAAATTAAAACATAAAATTGAGTGTACACACAGAGAGGAGACAGAAAACAGTGGTGTGGAAGAAGAAGAATGAATTTTCACTTGGTGATGGCGTAAACGGCGTAGATAATCCCGGGGATGTAGCCAAAGAAAGTGAGGACGAGACAGATCCAGAACTCAACCTGAGGAGTGCAGTAGTAAAAGGGAATGAATTAAGTGTTATTGAAACGAAGCAATGAAGAAGAAAGAGAGAAATTACATGGCAGCCAAACTTGAGGAAGACACCAAGAGGGGGCAAGATGATGGCCAGTAGGATGTCGATGCAGTTTGTTGTGCCCTCTGCCATTTTTCTGCGAGAGATGAGAGAGTAATAGAACGTACGAGTTATTAGTGGGTGTGGTGGTGGGGGTAGAGCTTTGGAGAGGGGAGCCTATATATATATATATAGAAATATCATTTCTAATTAATTACAGAGTGGCTTACAATACCAATTTCCCTTGCCCCCCACTCCTTTCAACTTTAGAGCTGTTGTTTGTTTATTTATTTTGGTTTGGATTTGGAATTTCGGAATCATACACCTCAATCAATCTCACGTTTTTTTGCTTTCCATGTCAACGATTCAAAAGCTTGAGCTATTTCGAACACATGACTTCCTGTTTTTATATCATCTTAAACACGGTTAAACGATCAATGTGTTGGGAAAATATGCAATACAAACGAGTCCTGTTAAAATTTTTCTCCTTCCATAGTTATGAACAAGTCACACTTTAAACCAATGCAGTAAAGGAAGTATGTGAGAAACAAAACGACATGGAGAGATTTATACCGGTACACCCAAGCATGAGCTACGTTCAGTCTTCTTCGATGTGTGGGTTCTACTATGATTGAGAACAGTACAATGCGCCTCACAACTCTCTACCATCACTCTCTAGATGCTTCAACAATGATCACCTAGCTTCTAAGTACTATAGTAATACATTCTAAGGAATACAAGAATTAAAAACTTCACTAATAGACTCGATAACAGATTGTTGACATGCACTACAACTCGACATCTCAATCTCCTCTATTTTGCCTCGAAACTGTCGTTGTCCAATCTCAATTTTGTGTCACACAAAAATCTAAAATGAAAAAGATAATTTTAATAAATCGTCACAGCGTTGAGACGTTGTCCACGACGTCTCAATGCTACGAACCTTTGCAGCACTAAAAACGCCCTTGTGCCTCTTTTTTATTTTCTCGAATTCGAGATAGCGCTGCAATGCTACTCTCTCGGCAAACAAGGCCTTGCAGCAGCATGCAACCTCTTCATTCTTGCTTCGTTTTGCTTCCATTTTGACAACTCTACATTTCCAATACAATGAACCCAAAAGTTTAAGCCAACGAGTTATGGCAAATTTCAATACGTAATTAATTTCATTCTAATTTCACTTATGTAGGTCTACTTAATAGAGGGATAATTATGTTATTTAACTCCTCCTCCTTCCATATTCACCACTATCACATTTCTATTAATGGTATAATAACTAAACTAAAAGGATCAAATGCATATAAAACTAAAACAAAACTTCATTTTTTTAAACAAATTTCTTTCTATGATTTTGCAAATATTATTGGCTATCGAATCATTACAAATTTAACAATTTTTCTAGCACTAATATAAATTTCTGTGATTATTACAATTTCTATAGATATGTTTGGAAGTAATGATAAAATAAGTGATTTAGAAAAAATAGATTTAAATACAATTAATATTTTAAAACCATTTGTTTAAGTATCGTTGAATTAGGTTGGTTTTAAGATATAAATGTCTTAATTACAAGGATTTCAATATTCCATTTTTACATTGCGAAGCATCTCATTTAATTAAATGTTGACAATTGGTATTGTTATGGTCTCAGTACTTGACTTTTAAAATATTTTAATGTCGCAATTGTCGTGTCGGTTAAGATTTGAGAGAAAAACAACTGTAAACAAGTGAATGATACAAAATAAAAAATGCAATTAAATAAGACACGTGTCGTGGTCTGGGAAAGAAAAAGGGGCCCGATGTTTCTGAAGCAATCAGATCGGACGGTGGATGCGCTGCCGCATCCTGCCAATTCGACGGCGGGGATTAAGCCTTTTAATATGCTATGCTATGCAAGGCTTCCTCCCGTCCCGTGCACGTGAACCTAACCGCCCAATCACGTGCAACTTAATGCGTTTCCACGTGTATTTTCTTGATCTTTAACACAAAAATATTTTAAAAAATATAAATTAAAATTCGAGATATATTTTTTTCTTGGGATGAAAAAGTCTTCATTGCTGTTTTTTTGTATTAAATTAAATTTTAGACTTTAAACTTTCACCCCTTTAATTTTAGAATATATCTTATAAGTTTTTAAAATTTTAAAGTTTACATTTAATACATCCCTAAAATTTTAAAATATTTAATCAGTCTGTTTGTTAAATTTCTGACATATTGGACTATTTTAAAATCAATGAATCTATTAAACATAAAAATCATACTAAATTTTCAATTTTCTATCCAATAAGTCCATAAATTTTTACAATTAGTTCAATGATTTATTAAATACAAAATTGAAGTTTTAAAAATTTATTAGATTTAAAATATAAAGCTTAGAGACAATTCCAATGACTTATTAAATACAAAATTGAAACTTCAAAACTAAATTTTAATTAAATATTTTTTTTCTTTTTTCTGTAAAGAATTATTCTTGTTACTAAAACATGTGAAGTCCAATTCTGATTAGCTGGTTCATAAACATCTTTTTCGATGCCAAGAGGAATAAAGTTAAAAGAAAAGATTTGAATTGAAAAGGTATTAGAAATTAATAAAAAAATGACTTTACCAAATAACTACTATATATATAGTTATGGAGTTGGAATAATGTGATTAGAAATTCAACATATCAATTTACGGAGATCTCAAAGAAGAGGTCGAGGCCAACCTCTCCGGTTATGAAGACTCTATTCATCCAGACTATTTGTGTAAGCTTTCAAAGGCTCTCTATGGACTCAACTCAAAGAGGCTTTGAAAAATTCAGCACTGCACTACTAACATTAGATAGTAGTTCAGCTGGATCACACCTGAACATAATTATAAATAGGAATTGTTTGTTTAATAGGAATTGTATTTAAATCCATTAAATATTTAACAATTAAGAAAGAGAAATATGCAAATATATATACATATATAGATATATAAATTAAGTATTAAAAAAAAAGTTTCTCTTCGTAGACAAGTTTTTTCAGTCAAAATTTGTCAAGAAAAGTGCTTTTCCCTACAAACCTCTTACCTCGAGAGAAAGACGTTGCTGACGAAATTCTTGTTCCTAAAACATGTGAAGTCCGATTCTCATTAGCTGGTTCATAAACATCTTTTCCGATGCCAAGAAAAAGAAAATTAAAGATAAGATTTGAATTGAAAAGGAATTAGAAATTAATAAAAAAATTTGATTTACCAAATAAGTACTATATTTTGGGGTTGGAATAACGTCATTTAGCAATTCTACGTACCGATTGGAGGTAAGCAAAATTATTTTAAAATTGTATTTCAAATCTATATTGAACAATTATTAAAAATAGATAGATTTTTAATCTGCATCAATCAAACGATTATTAGAAGTAGAGAAATATAAATGACATTGAACAGAACTTTGTTGTAATCAAAATTGAGAGTTCAATAATATAAGTTAAATTTATAATTTAACCTTTTTCCTTTTTAATTTCATCCACTTTAATTAAAGCAACTCTTCTGTATACTGCCAACGAATCCTTTCTCAAATAATTGTAGTATTTTTTTTTTTTGAAAGGGAAATAATTGTAGTTGGACTTTATATCAAAGTTTGACACATCAAGGAAGGGAAAGGAGGACACGATTAATTTGAAGTTAAGAAGTACTTAAAAAAAGAAAAAAAAAAGTTAAGAACACGTCACTCACAATATAATAATTTCATACCGACATGCTATAAATTTTCTAGTCATACTCTAAATAATATAAACCTACTCTCATTTATGGTAAAATTCTTCGTCAAAATTTTTTTTTTTAAGAGTAAATAGAGGGTAGATAAGATTTTAAATATCGATGGTAAGGAAATTGTCGACATTCGATGTCTCTCTTGATTAGAAATATATACAAATTACGACTGAACTAAATTTATGTTGGTAATTTTATATCTATATTAATGATAATATGTATAGATATATATTTTTTATATATTTTATCCATTATTTTTGCGATATCAATAGAAATATTAATTCATGACGATGTCAAATCCATGCCTCTTTTTTTTTTTAAGTGCAAATATTATTAATCTTACAATATTTCCAAGAAACACATGACCCATGGGGCAGTAAATGAGACAAAAATAATTATGATGAAAACGCCTTCTCCCACATGTATGAGAAGCCACAATAAATAAAATAAAATAATTATTACTCAAGAATTTCCAATCTTAAGGTGCATAATCGGTTCTAATATTGTTGAGTATTTGAATGAATTTGATTCATCCCATATGATTAGTAATGCTGACCTACAATTAGGCCTTTTCTTTTTGAGTCCCTTCTTTTTGGGTCTTGGTCAGAAAGATGCAGATAAAATGGCGCGTCTCAATCGTTTAACAAGTAAGAAAGTCATAATAGTCGTAGGTAGTAAGGATGATGGAGCAGAATTTGTTTAAAAACAACCAGTCGTGTAGTAGTACGTAAGACACGAATTAAACTTTACGTATCAATGAAAACGACCTCCAACCTCGACTTTGAATTGAATATACCATGCTACTTAAACATAAAAGAAATCTATTTCAAAAAGAAAAAAGAAAAGTTAAAAGAAATGAAATTTATATATATATATGAGAGTAGAATTAAGGGTTGAAATCCTATTTTAGTATTTAAACTTTAATAGTTAATTTATTTTTAGACCTTTCGCAGTCTCCAAATTTTCATCATTTATTTCGTTTGGATGCCAGTCAAAATTTTGCCTAATATATTTCGTAGAAATCCAAAGGCCACATGTTTTAGAATTATATTAGAAGTTAAACCTAACTCATATCGTGCCGCGTAGTAATTACTCATTATTATAGCTACAGATGGAACGTAACGTATCATAAGAGTGCAATTTTAGATTCATAATTAATAGTAAAATTGGTTAGCTAAAAAATTTTGAGCATTTGAATTAAAGCTTAAAGTTGTAAGTATCTCCTACTAGATAATAATGTTGATCATTTAATTAAATTATTAATAATAAATTAGAGTTATTATTACTTTATTACAAAATTAATCAATTGGACTTTATAAGCTCGTTTCAGTAGGAAAGGGCCCATTGAATTTCGGGATATGACTTGGTGTCTGGATCCATGAAAAAAGTCCATAAATCCAAGCACGTGAGATGAGTCAACTAAGTAATATTATATAAATTAAACAGTAATTTTTAAAATTAATTTTGAGCGAAATGAGTCCATTAAGATAATTTATTTGTGATATATTTGTACTCCAAGATCGTGGAGAAATAAACCCATCAATTTTAGGTCTAAATCTTCTCTTCACGTTTGTCACACTTTGACTCATTTATTTAAGTCTTATGTTAATTTCAATACATAGAATAGTGAATTTGTGGTTGAATGGAGATACCACATTTCTAGTTCAAGCCCCACATGACACAGTTAGAGTCTCCTCGCCTTTCTCGAGTCTATTGCCAAGCGCAGCAGAAGTTTACGCAATCAGAATATTTAATGTCTTACTTTTAATTAAAAATTTGTTTTCGAAATATCAAGAATACTCACGTGTGGGTGTCACAGGATAACTTTTTCTCTCTTTGTGGTGGCAATATGGAGGGGATAGACTATCTCAAATGCTTTTATATGAATCATATTTGTACTTTTATAATAAATTATCCATTAGAATATAACTTAACTAGTTAAGATGCAGACGTAATAATAAATCGATTAGTTAACGAACTTATATTTTTAATTAAAAGTAAATTTCAGTATTCTTTGTTGAACTAAAAAAAGAAAAAGAAACACATTAATAACTTCTCTCTAAATACGTCACTTTAAAATGTACTTCATTTCATGCACTTTTATTTTATTTAGTAGTCTATTCCCTTATGCTTTGTTGTCCAAAATCATCGCTCCTTAATCTACATTAAATAATAGTATATTAAGAGCATAGAAAATTTAAAGATGTAACTAAAATGTTTTGAATTGATTAAATATAGAAATAATTATTAAAGTTTAGAAACTAAATGGGTAATTTAAGAAAATATAAAATATTAAAATGATTTGTAAAGGCACATGGTTGATTGGCCCATAATAGTAATTGATGATTTGGCATGTTACCACAGCCACCAACACATACCATACCAAATGGGCCTCCATTTGTCACAAACAACACACCTTTCTTAATTATTCTATATTAATTAAATTATACACCCAAATAATTTATGATATTATCCAAATCATTATCAACACTCACCCATGCTTTTATCTACATCATACATCAAACTATGGTTAACCAAGAGGTTGTGAGTTCTAATCTTCTCCCCAACATATTGTGTTTAAAAAACACGTTTAACTAGTTAGACACTAATTATTATCTTTTTTTTATTTTATTTTATTATCTTGTATTTGAACGCAACGATATGAAGATCGAAGCATAGTTCAGTATTTTTTAAAATATTACAACTTTTCGTAGGTATAAAGTTTGAATTTTGTTTAAATATGCTTTAACATTAAATTTGAGTTTAAATTTGATTTGAATTATGTTATTTTTGTAAAATTCTAAACTACCTATTCCAAATTAAATTACATAACAAATGAAATAGAAACTTTTACCAACTCATGATTTAAAATTAATAATAACGTTATTTGTTATTATTTTTTAGTACAATAATAACTTCATTTATGATCATTTATATTAAAAAAAATTAAGGAAAAAGACATTTAAAAGAAACAAGAGAAAATATCAATTCTAACCCACTATATGACAAATGAGTATCAATTTCTACCATAAGCTTTCAATTTCATCAAATTTCACTTTTTGTAAATTTTATCTTAAAAGAGTATTGCAATTTTTACCCTCTAATAGATTTTCATTTGAAAATTTGTAGAAAAAGATATTTACATATATGTCAAATGCATTATAAAATACATATTTAGTATGAAATTAATATGCTTTATACAAAAAAGACAATAGATTTTTTTAATTAATATGATTTAGATAAAAATGACTAACACCTACCTAATTTCATATGAAAATTAAAATAAGCTCTCAAACAAGTCATTGTGAAAAAAAAAAAAAAAGGTCATACTTGATAGTTGATAAAATCCCAATTCCGAATCCCAATTCCCCTCGCTTTTACTGATTATTTATAAAGAGAGAGAAGGAGAGAGTTCGACACATTGTTCTTGAATCTTGACCCAACTGGGTGAAGATTAAGAATCAAAGCAAGGAACTTTGCTTGTAAGTTTGTAACCCCTTTTGAGTATGTTATGAGATATGAAAGTTATCTTCCTTGCAAATTCCAAGCTTCCCCTTTGTCCAAATTTGAATTTGTTCAAATCCCATTACCACCAATCTCCAACCTTTCTAAACAGCCTTCTCAATTCTGCAGGCAATTCCAATTCCAGAACCCCAAAACATGCCACTCAAATTCATGCCCAACTCATTGCTTCCGCCTCCCTTTCCCTCCCCTTTCTCTTCAACAACCTCCTCAACTTGTACGCCAAATGTGGCTGTGTCGACCACACCCTGTTGCTCTTCTTCGCTGCCCCACATGACTGTAAGAACGTCGTCTCTTGGACTTCTCTTATTACCCAATTCTCCCGTTCCAGAAGACCCCTTCAGGCCATCACTTTCTTCAACCATATGAGGGGCTCTGGGGTTTATCCCAATCACTACACCTTCTCTGCAGTTTTATCTGCTTGCGCTCACACTATGGCTTCTGTTCACGGGGACCAGATGCATTCTTTGATCTGGAAACACGGCTTCCATTCTGAAGTCTTTGTTGCCAGTGCATTAGTCGACATGTATGCCAAGTGTTGTGATATGTGCGTTGCTGAGAAGGTGTTTGAGGAAATGCCCGTGAGAAACCTTGTTTCTTGGAATGCTATGATTGTGGGGTTCTTGCAGAACAAACTCTATGATCGGGCCATTCTCTTCTTTAAGACGCTTCTACTTGAGAGCCTAACTGCTCCTGATGAAGTCAGTTTCTCCAGTGCCTTGAGTGCTTGTGCCAATGTTGGTAACTCGGAGTTTGGGATACAAGTTCATGGAGTTGCTCTGAAGCTTGGTGTCGGGAATTTGGTTTATGTAAATAACTCGCTGATTGACATGTATAGTAAATGTGGCTTATTTGATGAAGTTGTGAAGTTGTTCTCGAAAATTGGAGTTAGAGATGTTGTTACTTGGAATATAATGATCATGGCATGTGTTTATAATGACAGTTATGAAGATGCCTGCAATAGTTTTTGGATGATGAAGAGGGAAGGTCTAATACCTGATGAAGCATCATACTCCTCCGTTCTTCATTCTTGTGCAAATCTTGCAGCACTACATCAGGGCACAATAATCCATAATCATATCATAAAATCTGGGTATGTGAAGAATTTATGTGTTGCAAGTTCTTTGGTTACAATGTACGCAAAATGTGGCAGTTTGGTAGATGCTTTTCAGATATTTGAAGAGACCGACGATCATAATGTGGTTTGTTGGACCGCCATAATTGCAGCTTGCCAACAACACGGCCATGCTAACCGGGTTGTTGAATTATTTGAGGAAATGTTGGGAAAGGGGATTAAACCCGACTATATTACTTTTGTTTCTGTTCTCTCTGCTTGCAGCCACACTGGTCAGGTCGAAGAAGGATTCTTCTACTTTAATTCAATGGTTAAAGTGCATGGTATTAACCCTGGATATGAACATTATGCTTGCATGGTTGACTTGCTCGGTCGTGCCGGGCAGTTGGATAGAGCTAAGAGGTTTATAGAACTGATGCCTATCAAACCAGATGCCTCGGTTTGGGGTGCTCTACTTAGTGCTTGCAGGAGCCATAGCAACCTTGAAATGGGTAGGGAAGTGGCTATGAAACTTTTTGTTTTGGAACCGGATAATCCGGGAAATTATGTCCTGCTTTGTAACATCTTTACACGTAATGGAATGCTAAATGAGGCTGATGAGGTTAGAAGAAAGATGGAAACCATCGGGGTGCGGAAAGAACCAGGATGTAGTTGGATTGACATTAAGAATTCAACATTTTTATTCACAGTGCATGATAAGTCACATGAGAAAACGCAGGAGATTTATGAGATGTTGGAAAAGCTGAAGGAGTTGGTAAAGAAGAAAGGATATGTGGCTGGGACTGAATTTGCAATAAATATTGCAGAAGCATACAAGGAGCAAAGCTTGTGGTACCATAGTGAGAAACTAGCTCTTGCATTTGGACTGCTGAGTCTTCCTGCTGGGGCTCCAATTAGGATAAAAAAGAATCTGAGAACTTGTGGAGATTGTCATACCGTGATGAAGTTCGCTTCAGAAATTTTTGCCCGAGAGATTATAGTAAGAGATATAAGCAGATTTCACCACTTCACCAATGGCATTTGTTCCTGTAGAGATTACTGGTGATTGATTTCTCATCATCCTAAAAGAAGCTGCAAGTTTTCTTAGATAAGTACCACTCTGTGTTGCAGTGCAGGTGAATCAATCAAGAGTGGAATTTTGACCAGTTTTGCCGAAATTTGAGTGGAGGTAGATCTTGATGATCCACTGTACACCCTTGGAAGCTAATTAAGCTAAGACTAGCTCAAGAAGCATGTACAACTATTTTAGATCATTGGGATTATACAGTTCTTGTGGTGCTTTGAACAGCTGAAGGGCCAAATATTTCTTCAATAATCTCATTCTTTTTGCTCCCTTTCCTAATAATGTCCTTTCTTTTAACTCTTTAAATATCTTATATTTCGACTCACTACTGCAACCCATTTCAGAAATGCCTTTCTTCTCTTTGTTCGTCTTACACTTGGAAATATGGCTCTCTTCCATTTCACCTTCTTTCTATATGTGTTGGCAGGTGGAAAATCAATAGTTGCTTTATCTTGGCTTGTTTTTCCTAGTATTGTTAAGAGTACTTTTTAATATGTTAATGATAAGATTAGCAACTTATAATCAATAGACCGGTAAAATGTCAGTAGGCTTTGCAGGCAATTATGCCATACTTAAATTTCATTCTATGTATCGGCATTGCCTGTACGAGTTGCATCTCAGTTAATTTCATGGCATACAACTAACATTGCCTTGGAATTTACCAAAAACGTGTCAACTAATTATAAAAACTCCACGGAAGGACAGAAGAAAGTACCTAACAAAACCCACAATTTTTCTGACAGTGTACGCTCCATGGCACAATAATAAACTTAACATTACAACTATAACAACTATCCAAAAAATCCTCACAACCACATCTTCTGATAATTACTAAAACAAACAAATCACCAACAAATGATAAATACAAAGAAAAAAAATGTATACGTACAGTATCAAGTATAGCATCAACTGAAACCTTCTTCTATCTATACACTCTTTTTTGAATAAGAAACAAACCAAGAGAAATCAAATAATACTGACGCAACAACTGTGAACCAGCTGTGTGTCCAAACAATAAGGGTAATGCGGCATTTGGTGTGAACTAATCAGTGTTTATCAATTCCATACCATCACTTAACTTTAATGTCATCCCTTGCTTCAGAGGTAAGGGTTTTTGAGCTGGGCGACTTCCCAATGATAGCTTTCTTTGCCTTCACCAGTGACTGTTTTACTTTCGATAAAATATTGTGTGAATGCTTATGACTAGGCTTCGATGGAACTTCTTTCTTGTCACTCACTTTTGGAACTTCTCCTCCTGTAATCACAGTTTCTTTATCCTTTACTTCCAACTCAGATTCCTGGAGTTCTTTAGTTGTTTCATTTACATGTTCAGCATTGCCAGTTTCAACCAATCCTGGTTTTTCATCTTTAGTACTGTCCTCTATCTTGGTTTCTGCAATCCGATCAACTACTTCACCAGTTTTTTGGTCATCAGTTGACTTATCTGCTTCCACAGTGTCAGTTTCAGAATCTCTAGGAGCCACCTCTTCTCTTGGCAGAGTTAATTCCTGTATTTTCTCATGTGTAACTTCATCTTCTTTGTCAGTTTCCACTACTTTTTCAGCATTTTCTTTTCCCACCTTTTCCACAGCTGGTGCTTCCCCTTCTGATAATTTTGCAACCACATTGATATTTTTCGATTCCTTCTTTTCATCTTCTTTCACCTCATGGGGAGAATTCCCTGCAGCTGATTCTACACTAGGTTGAGCCCCCTGACCGAGCAAATCTTGTCTGTCACTTTCCACTGTGCATTGCTTCTCTTCTTTGTGGATTTGTCCTACTTTCAAAGGTGGCACAATGTCATCACCAAGAGCCAATGACTTCTCACCTTCACCCTTCACAACTACCTCAGTTTCAACCTCCACATCATCATTCCGAACTTGATTGGTTATTTCAGGCAATTCTTCCTTACCATCCTTTACTTCGGTAACTTCAGGTTCTCCTTTTTCAAATTCTTCTGAATCCAATTTGGAACCACTGATTTCTTTTGCTCTCACTCCCTCAGATTCTGTCACAGGAAAACCTTCATTCATCTGCTCTGTGGTCTTGGGAGGTACAGAGAACTCACTAATCTCTTTTGCTATAACTTCTCCAAATTCTTTCTCGGGTGGAATTTCATTTGGCTGCTCCTTGTTCTTGGGAGGTTCATTGGATTCACTAGTGTCTTCCACTACGACTTCTAATTCTTTCACTGGTTGAACTTCAATTAGCAACTCATTTTGCTTGGGAATTTCTACAGATTCACTGCTCTGTCCTGCCATCACTTCCTTTGATTCTTGCACTGGCTGTACTTCAGCTGCATGTTCCTTTTCCTTAGGAAGTTCTTTGGGTTCAGTAATTTCTTTTTCCACCACATCTCTTGATCCGTTTAGTGGATGAACTTCAATGGGCTGCTCCTTTTCTGTAGGCAGTTCAATTGATTCAATATATTTTTCTTCAATCACATCTTCTTGTTCAACTGGAGGAATCTCAATCAATTGCTCTTCCTTCTTGGGAGGTTCAACTGACAATTCTGGAACACAAGTTGTCTCTGGTTCCTCCCTTGGCTCTTTGTCTACACTGACAAATTCTTCAGCCAGTTGTTCCTTTTCCAAGCCCGTACCAAAGTTTTCTATAGGGCCAGATTTAGCCATCTGACCCTCTGTAACTTGTTTGTCACTGTCTGCTGCGCACGGCACCTCTTCTTCCTGGGGTTTTCCTCCTTCACTAGGTGGGTTGATGTCATCTCCAAGAGTCAATGCCTTCTCATGTTTCACAGTTTCAACTTCCACGTAAGTTTCTTGAACGTGTTTGGTTATTTCAGGTAATTCTCCCATACCATCCGTTACTTCAATGACTTCAGGTTCTTGTTTCAGAAGTCCTTTCGAACCCAACGTAGAATCACTGGTCTCTTTTCCATTCACTTCTCCAGATTTTGTCACTGGAAAACCTTCATCTACCTGATCCTTGTTCTTGGGAGGTTCAAAGGATGCATTGACCTCTCTTGCTATAACTTCTAATGATTCTTTCTGGGAAAGAACTTCATCTGCCTGCTCCTTATTCTTGGGAGGTTCAAAAGATTCTCTAGTGTCTTCCACTGTGACTTCTAATTCTTTCACTGGACGAACTTCAGTCTGTTCTTTTTCCTTAGGAAGTCCTGCGGGTTCAGTAATTTCTTTTTCCTTCACTTCTCTCAATTCTTGTAGTGGGAGAACTTCAATGGGCTGCTCCTTTTCTGTTGAAGGATCAACTGTTTCAATAATTTCTTTTTCAACCACTTCTAATTGTTCTTCTACAGGAAGAACCTCAATTGGCGAATCTTCTTTCTTGGGAGGTTCAACGGACAAGTTTGGAACAGGAGTTGTCTTCAGTTCCTCCCTCGGCTCTTTGCCCAGACTGATATCTTCTTCAGCTGGTTGCTCCTTTTCTAGGCCCTTATCAGAATCTGCCACTGGAAAATCTTCATCTGCTTGCTCGTTGTTCTTGGGAAGGTCAAAGGATGCACTAACCTCTTTTGCTATGACTTCTACTAATTCTTTCTGAGAAAGAACTTCATCCAGCTGCTCTTTTTTCTCGAGAAGTTCAATGGATTCACTTGCTATCACTACTGGCTGCTCCTTTTCTGTCAGAGATTGAACCGTTTCTATAACTTCTTTTGCAACCACCTCTTCCGGTTCTTTTACTTGAACAATCTCAACTGGTTGTGCTTGGTTCTTTGGAGGTTCCATGGATTCTTCTGGAACATAAGTTGTCCTCCCTGGTTCCCCATTTGTCTCTTTCTCCACATTGACAAACTCTGTAGCCGGTTGATCCTTTTCTAGGTCCTTACCGGAGTCTTCTATAGGACCAGATTTAGCCACCTCACCTACTGAATCTTGTTTATCACTTTCTTCTGTGTGTTGTGCCTCTTCTTTCTGGATATTTCCTTCTTCAATTGGTGGGCTATAGTCATTGCGAGGAGTCAATGCGTTCTCATCTTTCATGGTTTCAGCCTCCACATAAGTGTCTTGAACATGTTTGGTTATTTCAGGTAACTCTTCTATGCCATCCTTTACTACAATGACCTCGTGTACTTGTTTCTCAACTTCTTCAGAACCCAATGTGGAAGCACTGGTCTCTTTTTCCTTCACTTCTTCAGATTCTGTCACTGAAAAGTCTTCATCTACTTGTTCCTTGTTCTTAGGAGGTTCAAAGGATGCAGTAACCTCTTTTGCTATGACTTCTACTGATTCTTTCTGGGAAAGAACTTCATCTGGGCTCTCCTCATTCTTGAGTGGTTCAGTGGATTCACTTGTCTCTTTTGCTATCACTGCTTGTTCTTTTGCTAGATGAACTTCAACTAGCAATTCATTTTCCTTGGGAACTTCAACAGTTTCACTAATCCCTGTTTCTACCACTTCTCTTGATTCTTGCTGTGGATCAACTACAGATGCCTGCTCCTTTTCCTTGGGAACTTCTACAGGTTCGCTAATTTCTTTTACTATCACTTCGTCCAATCCTTTAATTGAATGAACTTCAACTGGATGCTCCTTTTCTGCCGGAGGTTCAACTGTTTCAATAATTTCTTTTTCAACATCCTCTACTGGTTCTTTCACCGGAACGACCTCAATGGGCTGAGCTTCTTTCTGTGGAGGTTCAACAGGTTTTTCTGGAACAGAAATCTCTGGTTCCTTGTTTGGCTCTTTCTCTAGACTGACAAATTCTGTAGCCGGCTTCTCCTCTGCCTCTACTGGGCCCTCACCAGAGTCTGCCGCAACTGATAATTCTGGATTATCGTCAATCTTTGGCTTCTTATCTTCTACTTCCTCGACAGGCTCAGGTACAATTTCCACTTTTTCTGGAACTTTTGCAAATTGTACAAACACAGCCGGTTTCTCTTTTTCTTGGCTGCCAACAGTATCACCTGATGACTCAACTTCTACTTTTGGAAGGCCCACAGCGTCTGATGTTTGCTCTTCTACTTTTTTTGCAGATGCAGTAGCAGCTGGTACCTCCAGAGACTCTCTTTTCGTGACTTCTGCAGTTGGCTGCTCTTCTGGTGGGCTCTTTACATTGTCACTTGCATCAAACTCCTCCTGTATACTCTTCTCCAAGAACGCAATTACTGGCAGCTCAGTTGCCTCGGAGACCGGTTCAGTTGATTGGCTCTCCCTGTGTTGCGTCTCATCGGCGACAGTGGCAGTAGCCCCTACCTCTGCTACAATAGTAGATTCTTTTTCCAACTTGACATTATCATGAACTGGAAGATCCAATTCAGGGGTTTCATCTGTTTTTTTGACCTCAATAACAGGAGGCTCAACCTGGATATCCTCTGCCTTGTCTTCCGACGTGGACAAAGTAGTACTATCTGGAATATGTAAGTTGTCTGCTTTGCCTTTCTCTCTGTCGTCTTCTACACTTTCTTGTGGTGAAGAGAGATTTATCTGTTCCCTTCCTTTTACTGCTTCACTACTTAACTTCACCGTTTGCTACAGTACAAATATGAAACAATAAATTCAAAGAACCCAGAAAATATGTGACAGAATGACATGCTCTATCAACTCTGATCTACTCTCTCAAGATGTAAATAAAGATATCTTAGATGTAAATTAGGGAATTCAGTAAAGGACTCAAAATAATTAATGAAGTAAGCTATAGATAAGATAACTTTATAGCAGGAAAATTAAGTTACTAATTAACAAATATCTGTGTGGGTTCTGCATGCAATATTGGGTTCAGAGAATTTATACGGCTGCATGCCAGTCAATAGTTACATGCAAATTAACTCACAAAGAAGGGTGTATAAACTGCAAAACAATAAGTGGGTGCTGATCAAGAATCTAAAAACATGAACAAACGTTCTCCACATCCAGTAGTAATAATCATACAAGAGACAAGAGAGTGATGAGAAAACATGTAATAAAAATTAAGAAGGGTGGAGAAACTTAAGTAGTAGTGAAGTGGAAGTAAGAACTGATTTGAAGGAAACTCACCTCATCGGATGTAGAAGTTTGATGGGAATCAACAGTTTGGGTGGCCATAATGATTGTGGATTGAGGAACAAAGTGGCAATTCCCAGTAGTTAAGAAATTGAAATGGAAAAAAAAAAGATGAAGAAATTAAGGAAAGGAATGATGCGGTTGGCAACAACTCAGAAAAGCTTAATTAGCCTACTACTACACTACATGGAAGAACCACCCCACTTGAGGGAAAAATTTTAGAAAAGGAAAAGAAAAAACAGTCTGTCAATGACAGACTTTTCCCACATGATCTGAGATGGCATGATTGAGGAGGAAGATGATGATGATGATTCCTTTAGTTTTTATCTAAAAGAAAAGAAAAGAAAAGGAAATCAAAGAGGGTGGGGGTGGAGAGATAAAAGTTATGATAATTAGCATTGGCAAAGTGACAAAACACCAAAAGCAACTGGGTCCCAGTTCTCGTGGATTATTTTTCATGGTTGGAATTGTTTTGGCCTTCTATGTCATATTCATTCATTAGTCCATGTTACGTCTGGGATGGCATCAAATAGATCAGATTGGAGCCATTACCCATTTGATTTTTTTTGCTTTTAAATGCTGCCTTTTAACATCAGATGACTTGGACATTCATCATTAATGCTTCCAAACCACACTTATTTTTGTGCTTTCTGTTTGCTGTTGCATGCTTGTCTTTGATTCTATTTGTGTTGGCCAAAAAAAAAAAAAAAGTTAACTTTTTTGTATGATTTGAAAAACTTGATTAGGTTTAAGGAACTCTCAAACTCAAAACTCAATTATCATCTTCTCCACCAGAATACAATAGCTTTAGGCAGCTGAAGAAAGATAAAGAAGGAGCCTCAGCCATGGCCTGCAAGCTTTGAAGCCCACTCCCACCAGGTACAAAAATGTCTAGTGTTGTTGGGCCTGGCCTGTTTTCCTACCAATAAAAGGCCTCTCTCATAATTCAATCCCTCCAATCTTGATGACAAATGGACAACTAAAAAACTTAAAAAGAGCAGCCCAACTTTAAAACATCACAGCAGAGCAGAGCATATCAGATCAGATCACCCTTTTTTTCTTTTTTCTTCTGCATAGCTGGTCTGGAAGACCCAAATGTGGATGAAATTAAGTGTTCAATATAACTACAGCTCTTGCTGAATTATCAAGTTAAAGGGTCAACTCTTAAAAATGGCAGCTGGAGTTCAGAGTGATGGGTGAAGTGATGGGTGGTGAGGCAGAAAGAAGAGGGATTAAGGGTTAAGAAGAATAATAATGTGTGGATTGGAAAGAGAAGCACATGTAATTGGGCCAGTTGAACTGGATTGGATTGGATTGGATATTTACTAAATACAAGTGTCTGTCCTTTCTTTGTTCAATGTTCTCCTTTAGTGAATTTGATTAGACAACCTTAATCAAAATCTGTTTTAAGAATGCTTCTTTTCAGTGCTGGACACAAAGTTATATCATCACATTCACATTGATTGAGAGGACTTGGATTTTCTTCCAAGGGCTTTCTTCTGATTAGAATCTCAATATACTGGCTTTGGACCATAAAACTCTCAGCCAAACAAAAGTAATGATTGTAGAAGAGGGAAAGAAAGTTGATTATCATTTCCCACTAGAAAGCAAAAGCAAGAGAAATAATGTAATTATTCAAAGATGGGGTATGAAAGGGAGCTATTTCAACCAAGTAGCTTTTTGATAATTGATGATGATGATGGGGTTAAATGCCTTTTTTAGGACTTCTTATTATGTTGCCTTCTTATCAAAGTCATTCTTCTATGCAACTTGGTCCTTTTTTTCTTCTTTTCAACTTTGTGAAAAGTTAAAATCTTATTTTGCCAATTCACTATCTTTAGATTTTGGGAGAGTAGCAAAAACACAAACGAAACTACTAAGTTTATATAAGATTTAAATAACTAATAATTCTCCAAACTAATTAAAACTTCAATAATTGATGCAAAAACAACTCGAAATAACTGCGTATATAGTTGGGTGTGTTAATTTCAATGTTATCAAACCACATCTACTCATGCTTTACCATTTATTCAAATATATTATTTCATTTTAAAACGGTATTCAAGGTAAAAAAAAACACAGAACAGTAATGATTGTTATTGAGATATTAATTTTCCATATATAGTAAGCAAGACGAGCAATGTTTTGTGTCATGATTACATATTGAAGTGACAAGTTTTATTAATATTAATTGTGATTTAGGAGATTCCATGTGCCAAATGAGTTAGACAAACACATTAGGGTCATTTCAAAGGCAAAGGATTGTGAATCCTACCAGATTCAGCTGTCTAGGCAAAGCAATGTGAAGTGTTTCCCACAGCAACAGTACAATTTCCATGTAACATTTCTTACTCCCATACTATAAAGTTGGTCTCTATACTAATTTAGTGCCCAATATCCCTATCCAATATCTTTTGAGAAATGACACTTTCCCATACCCATTAAAAAAAAATCTTTTTTGCTTTTCTTGGGTTGCATGTAATTCTAGAACCATCTTTGGGTATTCTATAGTTTGATTATAGTAGTAATAAATTTATGTACTTGAAAGTATATATATGACATTTAAAAATATCGAAATTCGGTTGGAGAGAATTTAATGATATTGAGAGTAACATATGTCAGTGTACATACGCTATTTTTAATTTATTTTATGCTTTCAAATATCGAAAGTGAGAAGAAAATTGAAATGTAACTTTGATGGACACTAAAATTGTGTTATTATACATCAATCAACCTCATTGAAAGAAACTAGGTGGAGATGTCATTTTAAAATAATTTCGATGGTAATGGGTTTGATAGGATATATGACAACCACATCATGCAGTCTAACATGACATTCTACTTTATATGGTTCAGCATTTTTAGAAATGTAAATAGTAAATAGAAACGGAAATTAATGGTTTATACTTCGATCGGACAATGATTTAAAATATCTTTAATTTTGAAGGGGAGGAATAGTGGTTTTTTTCCTTGAAAGTTTTTGATTTTTTAAAATTAAACTCTGAATGATGAAATGAATATCCACCTAAACAAAATTACCAATAAATTAGTTAGAATTTAGATAACAAGACACTAAAAATACAACCAAAGGAACACCAAAACAGACATAGTTATAGAAACAATGAATCTGAGCCACAAAATCAAACAGCTAAAAAGATTCCCAACCCAATATTAAAATATCCAAGCCCAACCAAAATGAATACTCAACACAGCTACAAAATCCAAAAACCAAAATTAGAAATGCTCACATCAACCCACAAAGAATACTCCAACCTAGCAACAAATTTCAAATTGTACTAATTTTTTTAAATGTCAAATCAATGAATAAAATGTAAATAAGATAAAGTTTTTGGTTAGCTTTTAGGCTTATTTATTTAACATGAAAAGAATATGGGGAAAACAACACCTTGTAATCATTGGGAAAATGAGAATGAGGTGGAGTTAACAAAAGAGGGATAATTAAGGTAATAAAAAGAAAGAAAAAGGTTATTTGGTTTCTGTTGTCAATTAGTTGTCTGCTTCAGAATTAGCTTAGGAAAAGACTGGTTAGAGTTGGAAGATAATGCAAAGAAAAGAAAAGAGGTCTCTCCATTTTTCAAGGGATATGGATTATGTCTCCCTCCATTTTCTCTCTCTTCATTTCCTCTCTAATACTCCACATCAACTCAACCCCTACAAATACAATGCCCCTTCTTCTTTTTCTTTTCTTAATCATGTTTTTCTACTCCCTGGCGGTTTGAAAAATAGTTATCCAAACATGTTTTTACAGACCAGACTAAACCAACAACTTTATTTTATAGAGGTTGAGTGTAACGTCTTACTAGAATGAATCGATGTCACATCCGAATGAGAGGGATCCTAAGATCATAGAAAATATGGTTAAGAAAGTTTAAAAGAAATTATAGTTACTACCTATATTAACAAGATGCACATTTCTTTTCGATAACTCAATCGTAAACGTGCTTGACCTGAAGCAATCTTCGGCCGGGTGACGGGGGATGCTGGGAAAAGGAGATGCTAAATCCAGATTCCGAATCCTGATCCAAATCCTGGGCTCGGGGCGTTACATCGAAGAATAGTATAGATTAGATTGATGATGCTACGTATGATTGAAATGGAAATTATGAAGGATAAGGAATCCACAACTTTTGTGTATTACCTAAACATATAATATATATATTTATATTATATATATGCAATTGATTCTTTTCATTACCCAAATCACTCCCAACCCCTTGTCTGCCCATTAATATCAACTCTGTTCAAAGGGCCCTCCCCTCCCTTTTGATTCACTCTTTCTCCTCACTCCACCATTTTCTCTTATGCTCTTCAACTAAAAAAAAGTCCCATCCAAAGCTCGGAACGATATCGTCCCACCAGAAGTTAATACTCGAGCCAACACGTGAAGAGAAGGAGCATCAAAAGAAACCTTATTTAGTAGCATATAGAACTGTTAGCCATATTGTTCCAACGCCCTTTCAAATAATTTGTTGGCAGCGTAAGAGATTAAAGAGGGTGATATGTTACATAATTGAGGAGAGGGATTTATAATAAAAAATGAAAGGGGATTGAAGGATATGGAGTGAACATGGAGGGAGGGGGAGAAATGGGTTGACTTGGCAAAGAGAACAGCTCACTTTTTTTGGCTGTTCTAAAAGAAGATATTGAGAGCATCTTCTGCTCGATTCTTCTTATTAATTTCAAACTTAAATTAATTATCCAATACCAATACCATGGTCTCCTATTCTATTCAATTAATTTAATTTACTATCAGACAGCCCATTCCCCATATATATAAATTCTAACTCTTTGGTGCTTTGTTTATTTATGTACCAATCATTAAGTAGAAGACTGTTTCAGCCTTCTGCACATGCCCCTCTCCCCTCTGCTTAATTACAAAAATTAAACACATTTCTTTTTGGAACCAATGCAATGCAATGCATATTATTTCTTTAATCCTAATTGTTAATTAACATGCATCTTTAATTTTTGTTTACTTCTCAGTTAATTAGTTAGCTGGCTGTTGTTTAAAATCAGACAGATATGAAATGACTTGATTGGCTTGGAGGAGCATATTCCAAATCCCAAATTGACAGTTTTCACTCACTTAATTCAGTGCAAAACAACAGTACAGCTACAGCTAGAGGGGGGAAGATAATATTTTTTTTTCCTCTCTATTTTGTTTTTGGTCTTTATTTTTTAAATTAGGCTGGTAAACGTACTTTTATTCTATGTATTTTTTCATTTTACTACCTTTCTCTTAAAAACGTTCTCTCAAATTTTGAAAACTACTTATTTTGTTTTTGTTTCTGAATTTGGATAAGACTACAAATATACTCTTACGAGAGGTGAAAAGCAAAGTGGCTTGAGACCTCAAAGAATATCTTTGAAGTCTTGGATTCAAGTCACATAAAACGAGACACCAGTCAGGCGATGATTTCTTGCATATGTACGAGTATATGGGGACAATACGGTGAAACCAACAGAAAATTCTCTTTCTTTTTTCTTCATTTTTAAAAAGAAAGGTCAAAAGAGTTGTAAAAATAAATAACCATATTACCTACTGCAAGTACTCACAGTGTTTCTGTTTTGTCCCTATGGAAGAAGTCTATGGTGGTAGTTTCATGGCTGCGGTCAAACTCAAAAAATAAAAAATCATCCAACACACCATAAAATCATAATAATACACAGGTAGGACCTACTAATTAATTGAAATGCAAAGGTGTTAAAAGCGCAGTGTGACGGGTACTTTATCATATAGACGACGTTAGAAATGCATTTTAACGGTCATGAGGGTGAGAGCCAGAGTCGGTTCAACCTGAATTAACTTTTTCCTAAATGGGGATGAATTTGAGTAAGAAGGAAGATGTTTAATCAGGTGTAACGAGGGTGAGGACGGAAAATATAGAATAGAGAGGGTGGCAGTGGGTGTTAAATAATTCATGGGATGGGGAGGGGAAATTTTTGTCTTGTTTCAGGATTAAGAAATGTAATAAGGAGCTAAAAGTATACCAAAGACAAGTATGAATGTGTATTATTATATTGGTGTCAATGTCATATATGTTCCATAATGAGCAGCTAGTTTACTTGTTTTGTTATTTGGTTGTAGGCCATCTCTCCCCAATTTCAATTAATTTTTTTCTATAATTCATTCATTGGATAGTGTGGTGGGCTTGCTTCTTCATCACAGGAATTTCCATAAATTTTACTCAACAAAGGAGATGAGCAATTCAGTTTTGAACACCCAATTGGATCAAAGTAAACAAAAACAATAACTATTTAACTTTTAATTCCTATATTTACTACTCCTACCCCTTCAAACTCTTCTCTCTCTTTTGGGATTTTGGAATCTAGCCTTCTACATTTGGCCTCTTTATATCTTCTCATTTACACTCACCTACCTTCATCTTCTTCCCTTTGGTTGGTAAAGAATCCAATTCTACTTCACAACTTTTTAACCTATAAGAAAAGAAAGTTAAATTATAAGGTTGGTCGGTGGCCCTTAATAAGTCTTATTCAACCTTCAAAGTTGATCAGACTTCTTTGAGTTTTCAATTTCGTGTTTAATCGGTAACTTCATTTGTTTAACGTTCATGCTACCAAATGTCTACAATTATCCAAAGTCATCCCGCCAAATAATAATGTTAGTATTAGCGAGGAGTCTATTAGATAGAAAATTGAAACTTCAAATGCTTACCAAAAACATTTTGAAGTATATACGAAGTAGATAGACATATTCGACAGGTTTAGAGACATATTATAATTTTTTTAAAAGTACAGAGACTAAATAAATAAACGGTAGTTACTTAACGATGCATTTGAATCATTTCTTAAACTTCGATACGCATGATACTGTTGGTGTTTTGAAACTGAGGGATGAAACTGAAAGTAAATAAAATGTGTATTTTTATTTGCTTAAAGTTGAAAAAGAGCAAAGAGAGAGAGAGAGAGATAGAGGGCGTCGGTGCATGGGAAATACTGAGAGAAAAAAACTGAGAGGAGTGATGAGACATATATACAAGTCAAAATTGTTTTAAGTTGATCCTGGCCGTCCAAGGAGGAGGCCAGGGTGAGGTGGCAGGTCCTGAGACAACCAAAAAATGGCTCAATCTTAAAAAAGGTGACTTCTCAATCTCTCTGTGCACTGCAGTCTGGCCTATTAAATTCAGAATCCCTACCACTTCCCTTTCTTAAGTTCCTTATCATCCTCTCTTTCTCTTTCTCTTTCGCCATCTTCCATTTCATTTTCAATCAAAAACTCCTCTTTCTCTTGTTCCTGTTCCTGACAATTCTTGTAGCTTACACTTTTTCCCCCACCTTTTTTAATTTTCTCTCTCTCTTTCCATTGACACCATTTCTGTGTCTCAACTCAATTTGGTTTCATCCACATGGGAAGGCACTCTTGCTGTTATAAGCAGAAGCTGAGGAAAGGGCTGTGGTCTCCAGATGAAGATGAAAAACTCCTCAATTATATCACCAAGCATGGCCATGGCTGTTGGAGCTCTGTCCCTAAACTCGCAGGTACTTTACTTTACATCTTTCTCCGATTTCCCATTTCCCTCAACAATGTGCCTAAATCATCATCTCTCTGTTCTTCCACAGGGCTGCAAAGATGTGGAAAAAGCTGCCGCCTCAGATGGATCAATTATCTGAGGCCTGATCTCAAAAGGGGACCTTTCTCCCAGCAGGAAGAGGACTTGATCATTGAGCTCCATGCAGTCCTAGGCAACAGGTTTGTTTTGCTTTTTAGGCAGGCCCCATCTTCAATTATGTATGCTATCTGAAGCTGAAGCTGAAGCTAAAAGCTCTGTTTTGGGTTTTGGTTATTATGATGCACAGATGGTCTCAGATTGCTGCTCAGCTTCCGGGGAGAACTGACAATGAAATAAAGAACTTGTGGAATTCGTGCATTAAGAAGAAACTAAGGCAAAAAGGGATCGACCCCAACACCCATAAGCCTGTGGCAGAAGTTGACAATGAGAGCGAGAAGTTGGCCACCACTTCCCACAGCTCTGAAGAGGCCACCATTACCAATGCCACTGATCAAACACCATTCTTCCCAATCGACCCTTCAATTCCCAATTCCATGCCATCTCAACAACAACTCTACTCATCTGATCATCATTCCAACATCACCAATTCAGTGCCGCCGCCGCCATTGACTCAGGAGTTTTTCCTGGCCAGATTTGGGACATCATCCCACGACACCACCTCCTCAAACAGAGCTTCTGAATTGGTCGAATATCTGTCATTTCAGCAGCTCAATTATGGGTCGGAATTGGCAACTCAGAACCCAAATCCCAATTCAACCCCCACTTCTCTCTGCTTCAACCAAAACCCCAATTCGAATTTGATTCTGCCACCCACCCCCTTGAAATCCTCCTCCTCCTCCTCCTCCTCCATAAGGCATCTTGCCGATCGCAATCATTCCGCCGCCAGTTGCGACATCAACTGGGAAGGAACCACTTTCAGCACCAACACGACCGGAAGCAGCTTCGATTACCAAAGAGGCGGCGGCGGCGGCGGCGGTAACAACAACTTCTTCGACGGCAGTAACTTCACGTGGGGGCTGCCGGATTGCGTGGCCAATCCATATATGATAGCGAACGCGGCGGCGGCGGTACAGAATGAAGCATCTCAATCTGTGTACGTAGAGAACATGGGCGGGGCGGCGGCGGAAACAGGGTTCATAACAGAGGGCGGGCAACAAGCATCATCCGATGCTGTATATAACAAACACCTTCATACTCTCACTGTTTCTTTCGGACACACCCTTTAATTCTTTTTCCAAACACCATTCAAGTAAATGAGTTTTCTTTCTTTTTTCCCCTTTTTGGTTTCTGGGTATATTACATTATGTTAGATTTGTGTGCAGTGATAGTACAAGATAGGATTTTTTTCTCTTTTTTTTTCTCGTTCATCTCGTACTGTAAATTTGGTGCTTCAAAAACAAGAAGAAGAAGAAGAAGAAGAAGAAGAAGAAGAAGAATTGAAAACCAAGTTGTGTAGTGTTGCAGAGAGTGGAGAATGAGAGGTGAGATCAGAGTATTTTAAAGTTTTCATGAATGAATCGACGAATGATAGAGTGGGAGAAGAGTAAGAATGGATCAAAATTCAAATAAATGTCAGAAGATGTTGTGGTTTTATATATCCAGATTGTTTTGTTAATATATGGTTGATCCAATTGTGTTGTGTTTTGAGTTTCTTTTGTAAAATTACAGCACACCCACACAAGAATTCAACCTATATCCCAATGGTCAACACAATACAACAAATGTGAGAATGAAGAGAAGAGAGGAGAGGAGATGGGAATTTAAATGAAACAAAAGAAAGCCCCCTTTTTTCTCCTTTCTTTTATTGCAAAAATAAAGGACATTATATCATATTATATTCTTGCTGGGTCACAATTTGCCACTTGGATTGGAAAGCTACGAATTAAACTGCTACAACCCCCCTTTATGAACTTAAACACTCAACATATTAAATCAATGATAATGTTACTATTGCCTACTTGGTGTTATTTCAACAAAAGAGTAAGATCATCCAATTTGTACTCATTTTGAATGATGTTATCGGGAGCTCGGAAAAAGTACTCTCTGCAATGGTATGATATTAATTGTCTTTTCTTATATACTATGGATCACTCTCTTCCCTATCTAATGTAGGATCTTGTTTGTACTTTTTTACAAACCGAACAGTGTAAATATGTGCATGTGCAGGCACAAATAAGAGAGACATAAAAAAAGGAAAAATGATGGAGGAGAAAAAGGTAGAGGAGAGTTTTGGGAATATGTATTAGGTAAGTGATTTTTATTTGGGAGAAGCATGTGCGCCCAAATTATTTAGGAAGGGGAAGCGCCAATGGCCAATGCATACTTTGTCAATATTCTCTTGCTTTCTTCATTGTTTATTATGATGAATTAGGGAATTGGAAGAATTAATAATCAGATTGCAGAGGTGCAAAGAATCAACTTAGTTTAAGTTGTTGTTCCTAAAATATCTAATCATTTAACCATCATTAATCGGTCGGCTTCTTCACATATTATATTATTCTTCCAATTACAATGATCACTTCTCTCTAATGTCTTCGCTCTTAATTCTATTATTCATTAAATAATTACAACACACACATATTATATATATACAATAATTTACTTTTATCATTTTGGTAATATATTTTGACTTAGAAGGAATCCAATGGAATCGATGTTTGTTGGGAGAAGTCGACCAAAACCATGCTATGTGGAAGAAAGGCCGGTATCCGTGATCTCACTCCGAAGGGTCGGGAGAGAACGATTTGGAAGAGACGACCCGAAGAAAAGCTATGGTTGGAAGCCTTCTGATCACACGACGTCCCAGGTTGGAACAACCAGCGGTTAGATGTAAATGTCCCCCACTACCAGTTTGGTACACCTACTCTCCAACTGCTTGTCAGAGGTCTACATAATTCACAAACTTATAAATAAGAGATTGTGCCCCAACATCAGGTATGTACTCTAGCTCGACCTCTCACTAAGTCAAACCCAAGATTAATTGAGCATCAGAGTGTCGATTCCTCTTGTGTAGGTATTCTTGCGCCATACGATAGAAGACACCGCCCGACCCTGAAGATCTTGCTAACGACCGATCTGAGACCAAGTTGGACCGTGACCCACTTTGTTGCACAAACAATGTTGAATAAATATTGGTTTATATCCTTTGAAAATTTGATATGTCGTGGATCTTAAGTTGTACATTAGAGAGAGAAAATAAAATGTAAAAAGTAATGCGAAGAAAAAAAGATTTCACTATTACACATTATCTTTGACTATTATTGTTGTGTCGTTCGAGACACTAGAATATAGTGTGTGATGTAAAAAAAAGTATTCAAATGCATTTCATATTCTTTGACATTTGTTATAGGTGGGACTCGCCAATACACGTGGACGAATCCCCCAACTAACACAGGGTATTTCAGATGGTCCTTTTAACGTTTGGAGCAGAGCATGCCTAGTAGGAAAGCTGCTGACATTCGGCAAACATCCCATCTTGCGATGCCAACGAATCTTGGAAGTCGGCGCAGAATCCTGCTCCAGACGTACTAGAGCCACAACACCTTTGTTAAGGTATGCAATTTCTTGCACCAACCCTTAAGCTCTCCTACTATTTCACCCTTACATAAGTTTTGAAATGCATTATAAGGTAGAGCACTAACACCAGTGTTGAGTTGCAAGCGTGTACGATCGAGAATGCTGCTGCATACGTCAGTTTCGTTTCAGCATCGATAATATTAATTATTTGCTACCATCTCAGACAGAACAAAATGAAAGAGGGACTATATAATCTAGCTAGCTAGGTTGTCAAAAAAATTAAAGTAGCTTTAATTATTTTTGTATGAAGGAATTGCAAAAACACTTGCATCAGGATGCTATAATTGAATGTCGTCTATGTACATTTGCCAACATCTATCAAATTTTGTGGGATCTTGTTTTGGTTAAGTTTGATTTGCCACTACGTTTGGAATTATACAACCACCAAATCTCTACTATACCAATACTGCTACTTCTCTTCAGGAAAATATATACGTCAAATTTAATTTGCACACAATTTGTCCATAGAAACAAAATAAATAAATAATATATGTATATATCTTTTCTTCTGGGTGGTGCGACTAAAGTCTCACGTCATATATGATATAAGTTAAAGATAAGTAATAGAGAAAAGTCTCTTCTTTTTACTGCTACATTTTATGTCACAATTTCATGGTTGGAGATATATGTCAATTACCGTTAGAATTATGCTCGCTTTGGCTGCTACTTTTTATCGTTTTGAGTTGATCCAATTTCTAAAATATTTATTTCGGTTTCTAAATTATTTTTAAATAATCACTTTTGTTTCACTATTTTGTATCAATTGTTTTACAAATAAATGATGTGGATTTAATTTAAATACATGTAATTTGTTAATGTGAGTCGTCCCGTAAACTAACTAATAAGACGGGTATTGTGCTGATTGTTTCTATGCATTAATTAAAATTGATTAAAGCCAAAGCGAACATAGCTTAGCTTGACATATATCTCCAACCTGAGTTCAATCCCACACCCCACATATTGTACTCTCAACAAAATAATAATAATAATAAAGTTGATTCTAACACCAAAAAAGACGGAGAAAATAGAGGAGGTGAGAAATGTTTAGAGAAGATGACTTTTCTAGGGCATAACTTGTACACAATAGGTAAGGAAAAAATGTTATAAAGATTCAATTTGGGTCATAATATTTTGCTCCGTCCAATACCCCTTAGCCTGTTTAACTAATTCAATCATACGACTTTGATTTTTTTTTTTAAATCTACATATGACTCAAATGAAATAAATTTAAAAAAAATATTATCGAAGCGAGCATAGCTCAACGGTAATTGGAGACTTATTTTTTTAGTACAGAATATGAATTTTTGAGATATCCATATATTAATTAAATTTGTCAAACTCATTAACTTAAGTTTTTAGATTGAGGAGTGGTTTATTTATCCTTAACAATAATATTACATTATTGGCCTCTAAATAGACTAATCACATAATTCCTACTACAATTATATCCTAAAAATTAGCTTAATGTTGCATGATAACTAAAGAGTGATCAAATGTCAACATGTATTAATGGTGTTGAAAAATGATAATAATTGATGCCAAAAAGAAAATTCTAAATAGGAAAAACTAATACTACTATTAGAGTAAAGAAAAAAAAAATGGTACAAGAGAAAAACTACCAAAAATACACTATATATGTGTAAAAAACATAATAATAAAAAATAAAAAGTTGCACGGTAAATTTTCTAGACAAAGAGACACACATATATGATATATAAATGTTGGGCTCGTAAGAAAAATGCAAATAAAGTTTCGTTGTGACGTTTATGTCCAAAGTGGATAATATCACGCCATTTTTTGTCAATTGACAAAAAATTAAAATACATTTAAAAGTATAAGAATAGAAGTTGTATTTAAACCATATAAAACAGATAATGGTAAAAGAGTTTTATATTTATAAGATTGAATTGTGAGCAATATGCAGAGTCTTATCTTTAAATAGATATAACGTTTTGAAATAATTGTCTCTTATTTATTTATTATTTTTATTTTTTTGAAAGCAACCATTTGTATTCTTATTAAATATTAATTTGATCATTAAATGTAATATGATTTTAGTTATATCATTGAGTTGTCAACTAATAATTTATTAAACTTTATGTATTATTTTTTGTCATGAAGGTCATTTATGTCATTTAGCGCTCAATTATTCCCCCTCACTTCCAATTTCAAATTTCACCCCTTCTTTCTTCTTTCTTTCTTTCTTTCTTTCTTCCTTCCTATTGTTTTCTTTCTCCTTTCTTACACTTCTTTCGCATCATTATTCTTTCTAGGAATCTTCCTCTTTCCACAACACTTATCAAACTGTCATATTAATTTTGACAAAATTGTGAACATAGTACAAGCCTAAATTTAAATTTAAGAAAAAAAAAAAGAACAAACCAATCAAACTGAATTAACTCAATCAATTTGTGCAATATATGTCAATCAATTCATATGAAAATTCGAAATTCGGAATAAATCAATTTCATAAAATTCATCATTCATAATTAAATAAAATCAATTTTATAAAATTAGCCAACATCAATTATTTGAACTGATAGGTTGATTCAACATAGATTATTATTTTGTATCATAGGAGATTTCCCACCTAGATAGACCTTCATTCTTTCAAACGTCAAAATGTGTTTAACTCCTTCAAAGATTGAACATTAAAGTTAAAAGTGTTTACAATTTGATTGCTTATTAATTTTGAAAAATAAAATAAAACTCCATTCCTTGACCCTTTTTTCCACTGTTCAATTACATCAAACTCTAGAATTTATCTTTGCTGTCATGGCATGACATTTATTGGAATTTTACCAGAATTATTAGTAACAAAATTGGAGTTGGGAGTTGGGAGTTTGGTCAAATGTAGAACATATATTTTAAACAGGAACAATAACATAATTTAAAATCCAAATTGACCACATATAATGGAACTTTGAGGTAAAAATAAGGGAACATTTAGGTTCACATAATTACTATAATAATAATTGCAATTCTGTCAAACTATGAATTGAATGCTAAAAGATGTGATTCTTCTTTTTGCTTTTTGCTGTTGGACATGACAAGCTATTTAATGCTTCCCCCAATGGAGGTGAAGCTAATTGATTTCAAATATTTTAAATGACTAGAGGAAGATACCAACCTTTGTTCTAGGTTGAAACAAGTTTGCAGAAGGCCTGCAGATCACTTTTGTGCTTCTCAGCAGCTCCTCCTTTCTTGTTTAATGACTGTCTTTGACGATGACGATTTCTTGGTGAAAAAAAAATATGTGATTTGCAGGTATGAAGAAGCCAACCTTCGAGGCTAGCCGCTTCGGAAAACCAGATGGTGGCAAGTCCTGTCACAAGGATAGGGGCAGTCGATGGCTTTCACCGCTGCTCGGTCGAAGTACCAATCTCCAACGGCCAGTGCAATTGGCTGCATAATGTCAATCCACAACATTTCATCAAGTTCTAAATCTGTTGATCCTAACTCTTTGTATTTACTATTTGTTGAGACAGTGTGTTCACCTTGTTTCCAATGACTGGAGAATTATCCCCGAACCACGTGTCCTGTCGCTCCGTTTGGCAGTGAGCAAAACATGAGTTGATAAATAACCCATTTTTATAAGATTTTGAGAAATCACCAACAGCATTTAACATTTGGTTCCTGAACCCTGTTTCCAGAAACACAGCCACAAAAACTCATTGAGTAACACTCTTTTTCTGATCTTTTCAATAAGAGCTTGATCAACTCCTAACTGGAGAAAACTACCTTGAAGAAATTGAATCTGAGGTTGGTTGCATTTTGCATGATTTAGTCTACAATCATGCCAATATCCAGCAGGATCCAGAGATGGTGGGGCTATACTAGATTGTATCTGTTTTCAAGTGAGAGATTGTATCATTCAAACCCCAACCCGAGTTTAAAATAAAATATTATCGCATTCTCAGCTTGGGAAAATATACCTGCCAGGAATCGTAGGCTGCATTGACGAGAAACAGAGGGGTTCTGACTCCAGCAATTAGATTTTGTGGGAAGAAACACTGAATTTGGAGGTGGACGGAAAAGTGAAGTTAGTTTCAGAGCAGTACACAGTTTTTCTACAATTTATCAGAGCATATCAATGGCAGCTTGGGCGCTAATTAATTACCGAAGTTGGATCAAGGTGGTTGGTACAACCAGAAGGCAGATTCCTTTTCGCTCCCTGCAACAATCATTATATAATTGCACAAGCATTTTAGATTTACACTGAGCTTAGAGAGGAAATACTCAAGAAACCAGAACACCAAATCAAGAGAAAATAAGCTCAAGTAAAAAGTGTAACCATTGCATAAGGTGAAATCCGTTGACACAAAGGCAACGCTGAAAGAATACTAGTACAAGTAAAAAATGTAACCATCTCTTAAAAACAGTATTATCTTTACTTTTATATCAGAAACAACATGAACATATTTGTATAAATGAAGAAAAAAATACAAAAAATGATCTGGGAATAAGATACCCTGAACCTGAATGGAAAATAAAGAGTATACATATTTAAAAAATAAATAAAAAGTCCCACCAAGTCTGTTTTCATGAGATTGACCAAACGCCCTCACAAGATCAAAGATTCCTTGATTAAGTCGATTTGGAAGTTCTCTTGCCCAAAGAAAGTCAAAGTTTTTTTTTTTTTTTGTAGAGTTCAGCCTATAGAAGCCTAAACACCTATGAGATTCTGCAAAAAAAAGCTTCCTACTTGGTGTATCTCGCCCTCGGTGCGTTGTTTCTGCTATCAAACTCCAGAAAGCCTATATCACATCTTGTTGCATTATAAACATGCCTCTCTTTACTGGTATTTCTTGCATAACGTTTTCGACCTTAATAATATTTTATGCCCAGATCAGTCGAAGATTTGGTCCTTGAGGCTTTATGGGGAGGGATGTTTAGAGGCAAAGCTAAAACTCTTTGGAGCTGCGCAGTTAGAGCATTGTTTTGAAGCATTTGGAAGGAAAGGAACAGCAGGGTCTTGAATAGTAGACACCCGTCTTTAGATGCTTTTTGTAATTGTGTACAATTCCTAGCATTTTCTTGGTGTTTAAACTTTAGGAATTCTTTTTGTAACTACAATGTGATGCTTATCCGTGATTGGAAAGCAGCTCTCAGTAGTTTTTGAAAGGTGGGGGCTTTCTCATTCCTCAACCTTTAGGCTGTACATGGTTCTATCAATACATAGTTTCTGTTTCTTATTTTTTTTCTAAAAAAAAAAAATTCCTAAAATCTAGAATTGATCATCCGAACTACTATTGCACTGAACTTATCATCGGTTTATTTCTGCCGTCATACTGTAAACACCAAAATTATGAACACCATGATTCAGTATACATTTCATGTCAGTTTGTTTATGGGTTCTAGAAAGGATTGGTGATGTAGCAAAGCTATAATGATAGTAGATTTATCTAATAGAGAGACATTTGTGAGTGTCTAACATACACGACTAATCTCATCAAACAACTATCTAACCTTATAACGCTTCATTGTTAAGAAATTCATTCAATTTTAATATTCTAGCCAGGTACATAGTTCACTAGCTAAATAACCACTAAGTTAACTCATAGTGGTTGATGACAAGTAGATTATTAATATCCTCATAATTTCTACAGCTTTTTAAATTGAATCTTCGAGTTAAAAATTAATATTTTTATGCTTTCCACAACGTCAGGATGGAAGGGAGAAAAAAAGGAAAAATTATGCCAATCACAAATGTCCTGATAGCAAGACAATAATCATCTTCTATGCTTCCAAAATCTAAAACAACAATAGTTTGACCTCCTGAACTTCCAAAGAATTACTCCTTAAAGTCAGTGTATCGACTTACTGGAGGTTATTTTCTAATATTAATTTATTAACCGATAGGACAAGAAAAACACAAAGCCATATATTAAATACTTTAGTACCTGCAAACCCACCACGCCACCAAATAAGCTCCTAATAAAGTGCCCTCCAGATATATCAGCCCTGAAATTCCATGAAAAACTAATGAATACTGGACTTGCAGCATCTAATTTAACACATGGCTGATGATTTTATTTATAAGAGCGATTGCTGAAAAACACAACCAATAAAATTCAAGAATTCAAGGGCATGAAAGCATTTACACATCAAGGAATAATCCAGCATCACTCAGACATTTCACTTTGGTAGTTCTTGGAAGTAAGTCTCGAAACTCATCACAGTGTACAATAGATGCCAAACCTCCAGCAGAGCAGCCCGAAAGCAAGGCCTGAGACAGGAACAAAATTAAAAATCAGAATTAAGAAGTAAAACTAGCTGAGATGATGTGGTAGATAAACTAGACCTGTTTTGCAAACCGCATTCCCTCGGCCTTCAATGCGTTCATTGCAGCCAACCAAATCCGCTGTCCTCTAAATTGCAACTGTGCAGCCTGTAAAATACTCGCTCTATTTAGTAGGAGACATACATGAGATTGCGAGATGATAAAAGGACAAAAGACAATTGCAAAATGGGACCAGTATTCCAAGATTTAAGCAATGATTTTCTAATTCAAAAGCAACTAATATAAAATAATTCTTCTTTCATTCAGTAAGTTCCTAAATTTTGCGTCAACTCATAACTTATAAGGTAGAGAGAAGAATACAAAACTTGCAATTTACAGAAGTATAAGCAGGGAAGGCCTTAATATCTTGTTATTATTACAAGGATGAGCAGAAGAATACTAAAGCAGCTTCTGAATGCTAATATATGCCAATTTGCTGCTCTCACAAATGAGTAACAACAGAACACTGTCTTCAGAGCTAGATATGAAATTACATTAGGAAGGCACTAGAAAATGAAAATAAATATAGCACAAACCTTGTTTTCAGAATCCCCAGTAAAAGAGGCACCATCACAGTAACGAACCTTTACTCGATTCCAATTAAAAAAATCTGGAAGGCACATATGAACATTGTAATTGTTAGTGAATCTATGTGAGGAAAAATATAAACGGGAAGTGAAGAGAAAAATATTAAATTAGAGAGAAATAAAAGAAAACCAGGATTTTCTTCAGCTTTGTTGCTCAAAATTCCTGTAAATGGTATCTGCTTCTCCATGAATCTGGATGATCCACGCCTGGTTGTTTTCCGGTAGACACAATTCCTGATATTATTACACCATCCACCCCCCTGCCAAAAGATGCCGGAGTTGAGGTCGAGTAAGGACATCTTAGTAATATAGTATGATGGCAGAGTAAAGTTGCAACTATCATAGCCAACGATAGAACACTAAGCATACTAGTACAATGAGAATCCTGAGCATATTAGTATAACTGGCTCGTCTTGGAAGTTAAAGATGTTAAGATCATCAAACCAGTCGATCACAATACATCGAGATGAAATCATTTTGGACCAGAGTTTTTTTTTTAATTTAAAAAAGGAAAGATTATTCAGCATCCAGACTGATCAAAGGTTCAAATTTAGAATCCTAAACATATTACATGCTGTCGAGTCATCCCTCCAAATTGATGCTTTAGCTAATGTATTCAGGAAAGGATTCTCTTACTTCTTTTCTAAACCTCTAGAAAGTGAAGAATTAGAGAAAAGTATCAATCTCAAAAAATTGGTAACTTATAAATTACTAGAGACATATATAGAGACAGACGCATTTGGTTGACAGTTCTTAGGTATGGGAATTTCATCTGAATATTTACGGAACCCGAAAAAATAGATAGGAAGAACATCAAGTTTGAAATTGATTGACACATTATGAAAACATGTTTTCTTTAGTGCCATTGTTCGAACAAACCTCCAATTGAACAAGCCAGCTATTTGCTCCTGACCCATATCCCCGATGCAAGTGATATCCAGGCAAAGTTCCATCCAAACAGACTGCAAGGAGTAAAGAGAGGGAAAAAAACATGAAAAATTATCATGGCATTTCAATGCATCGATTGTGCTGAATTACAGGAAAAGAAGTCTAAATATCCGCCGCTGAGAAGTTAACAAATATTTGGGAAAATTAATGATGGGGCCTAATATGAAATAATTCCTACAGCTGCACAAAGGATTAAAAAAGGTAATTCATAAAGAAAAGGAAGAAGATAAAGTGTAGTGCAAGTAATGGATATAGAATAAATCTGGACAAAGAAATCCAGTATCCACAAAGAGTTGTTGTGCAAGGCTACAAATAGAAGCGGCAAATCAGAGACCACCCTCTTCGATTTCACATCAACAAATCTAAGTTGCAATAACAGAGTGGGAAAAAAAAAAGATAGTACCTGCTTGGGTTGCATCTGCACCATGAATGAGAGTGAGTCCCACCATAAGAGGATTAGTGGTGGCAGCAAAGGAAGATTCATAAGAGTCGAAAATGGATGAATCTGAGAGATTATATGGGTGAAAGGCAAGAACCCAGTTGGTAAAAGGGAGTACTAATAAGAGAAACCCATGAAGCAAAAGCTTGGCCATGGCTGTGCCACTGCCTCCGCTAGTCCCACTGAATGAATCTTGTACTCCCAGAGCAAAAGGGGAACAAACAAATGGAAAAAGCGGAAAAGCGCAGTGGAAGTAGAAAAGGAGGTAGTATTAGAGCGGCAAAAGGGAAAAGGGATTTGAAAACGCGTGGAGCTGCAGCTGGCAAATGGGGGAAGAAATTATTGAGGAGAAATGTTGGGCATTTGGCTGTGATGAAGCTGAAGCAGAAGCAGAGGAAAATGGGGGAAGAAGCGGACGAGGACACAGAGATTAGCGGAGAACAACGTTTGCCGGGGTTTTATGGCACCCACCCGGCACGCCTGGAATCTCATGCAAGGATTTTTAGCCTCCACAGACGGGTAAAGCTAAAGCCACACCCGGGTCATCCATCGAGTGTGACAGATCAATCCTCACCGTCAGATCGGAAGCACCGATATCAGACGGCACCACGGAACGCCACACACGTTCGTCATCTGTGACGTTGCTCTTGCTCTTGCTCTTGCTCTTCAATTATTACTGTATTAAATTTAAAACGTATCATAATTCAAAATCATTTACTCTTTTTTTTTCCTTTTTGCAAGGGAAAATCATTTTATTTACTTCTGTTATTTTAAATTTTCAACTACGTCTGTAATTTTAAAATTTCAAGTTTGAGAATACTTATTCACAAAATGGCTGAAACTGATGTGGCGTGCTGTTATTGGTCGCATTTTTGATCTCGTTTAATTTTTTTCAGCCATGTCAAATTAGAAAGTTGGTAGAAGTTGTTCCGATACGTTTCTATCCGATTCGAATTATCTTTCTTGCTGTTAGATTCACTTAATTAATTGATTCAGTATCTTTTTCATATTCTAAAATCTAATTCTAAAAATTATGTTTTTCATCTTTTCAATATTTTCATATTTTAAATTTAAATTTTTAAAATTTTAAATTACATTGACAAATAAAATTTTTTATAAGTATTTTATTTCATGTAATAAACTCATTTCATTAGGCTAGGAGTAAACTTATAAGATATATACAAATTATATAACATTGAAATATAATAATTCTATAAAAATTATAACATATATCACATATATATAGATAATATTATTTTAGATTGAACTAAATATAGTTGTCATTATCTCTAGTTTACAAATATATTAAAAAGTATTATGAACTAATTTTTAAATTGAGATTCAATTTTCAAATTTATTATCAAATATATATTCGAAAATATTCAAAGTAGAGAATACAACTCAACTTTTTACTAAATACATGGATCACCAGATATCTTTATTGGTATGTAGGCAAACATGGTCCTTTAAATTAATTGTTCAATTTATATATTATTTATTTGAAAAAATTAAAGTAGTATTTACTTTTATAGGATTTAAATTAATCATTTTAAAATATTAATTAGGCTTATAAAAATGAAAAAAAAGCAACTTTAAAATATATTATGCTTTCAAAATTGTGTAAGATCTTAGAAATAAGATTTAATACAAAACATAAAACTTGTTATTTTAATTTTATTTTATTTTAATATGTATTTTTAAAATGTTCGTTTGGTTCCTATACTTTAAAATTTAGTTAATTTTAGTCTTTATAATTTTAGAATATTTGTGTTTGATACCTTTAAGAAGTGGGGTGACCATTTTAATCCCTTAATTTTATTTATAATCTCATTTTTTATATTACAATTTCCACGAGACACTACACTCGATATATTTATTGAAATGTGACAATGAAATTTATATTAAAAAGTTATCATTAGAAGTAGAATTTGTATAAAAATTTTGAAAATTGGGATAAAAACGTCACTTTTAAAAATTACAAATATCAAAACGAACATTTTGAAACTACAAACATTAAAATAAATCAAAAAATTATAAATAAATAAATTAAAATGAATAATTTTAGAATACATGGATTAAAATAAATCGAAACTAAACTAGAGAGATAAAAATAGTATTTTAACTTAAAATACGAGGTGAATTATGATACAAAAATATATATTAAATTTGTTGCAACGAAAGTATACGATGGGGAGAGAAAGTGGAAGCGGGAAGCAGCAGAAACCACATGATAAGAACCGTGAAGCCCGCCGCACGAAATAAATAACTCTTGTCCATTGAACTCTGTTTCTTTAATTTTGTTTGTTATTAACTTATTAATATCCTTTTTTATAATAATAATTAAAAACAAAAGAGGAAACCACCGTCTGGATTGGATTCTTCTTCGCATATAATTTAATAGAATAAATTTCAAAAAACAAAATAATAATAATAATAAAATAATACTGTTTTTTTTTATTATTATTAAAGTAAGATCTAATCTCTTCTTCACATTAAAATTTTCACATGAGAGAATCCTTATCTTATTATATGTGACCCACAAACATTACATTACAACATCTTTTTCTTCTCAACAAAGCAATATCCCAAATAAATTCACTTCTAAATAACTAATTCACACATTATATGTACACATATTTTATTAGGATGTGTTAGCTTTGCTTCACCCATGACGTCATGTACCTGTTTTTTTTTTAATAGTAATTACAAGGTAGATCCAACCATCAGATTGGCTCATTCGCAATCAACTTTATATACTTGGAGTTGTTTTCGACTTTTTATTTGTTCTTCGAAAAATATATTGTTAAATAAAATTTGTAAAAGAATTGTATTTTCAATCTACAAGGTTAAACGGATATATTACGTGGTTAAATTACAATCTGATTATTAAATTATTAAATTTGTACTTATTATGTTCTCATCTTTTATGAAGATTTTAGTAAGTTTTTTTAACTTTTTAAGTTGGATTACAGTAGTTTAAAGGAAAAATATTAGACATAATTATTAAAAGATTATTAGGTGGATTGACTTAGAGTAAGTTGGTGTTGTATAAACATAAAATTTATTGAAGGTTACACGTTATTAGACACAAAATTGAAAATTCATGAATTATAATTAAAGAAAATTAAAAAAAAGTCTAAATAAACCCACTTTGAAAGTCCATTTACCAAATTTATAACTTAACATTTAATTTTATATATATTCTCAACTACGTATTTGTAATTTAAGAAGATGTTAGGAAGTGAAAACTTGGGAGCCGGTTGGATCGACGTGACGAATTGATATAGGATCATTTTTTATCTTGATCATTAAGATCTTGTATTTGTTCCTTTGAATAAGGTTGGGTTAATTAATCCATAACAACTATAATTGATTAATGATGGTAGTGTTAGAGTAGATTAAAATTATTGTGAGATTTATGTTATGGTTTGAGAGAATAGAAAATGAAGAGCGGTTGGTTAGAATATAAAGGAAATGGGGTGGGTGAATTGATTTATTTATGGAAAAATAAATGAAAATAAAAGAATTGATTTGAAAGAAGAAGGTTGTGAAGAATGGAAGAAAGTGAAAGGATGGGAGGTGGGCGATTGCGATGGTTGTTGTGTACAGCTCTTGTGTGCACCGACACATAATTAGATAAATTGGAGGTTTATCAATTCCATTGAAAATTTCTCAATCCTAATTTCTAACAATATTTAAATACTCACCGATGGATTCGTGTTATTTCAATAAAAACTTGGTAAGGTAACCTTTTAATTTAGTAAGAAAAAATAGGGAAAAAATATATTTACCTCATCTCTTACCGTCTTACTTGTTAAAATATTTAATGATCGTCGGTAAATTTTACTAAAATCACAATCACACACAACAAAAAATATCAATCAATCGCAATGACAGTTGGTGAAAAATAATGTAGTAACTAGTAGTAAGTTCGAATCTACGTCTCTTTATTTTATTTATGATGTAATATAAAAGCCACGATAAAAATTTTGTGAAATAAAAATAATAATTATTATTATATATATATATATATATATATATATTTGCTCAAATGATATTTTAATGAGAAATCATGCAACCAAAGATCGAATACATATTGATTTAGGTGAGACTACATACTCCTCGACTCAAGAAATCAAACCAAGTACTAGTCGAAAATTTGAGAAATTTGGATAGGACTTAAGACTTAGCAAGAACTTACATTAAAGGTGCGTCAAATGCCACTTATCCAGATTAAACATGATAAAATATGCACTATGTGACATGTTGTTGTGCTTTACACTAATGATCTAACATGTCATATTGTCGCTAAGGTGTCATTGCAATGTGATAACTGATAGGTGCATTTTGTCATTTGTAATTATGTCAGACAATTGTGACCTATGCACATTGTCAATACTAAGCTTGTCAAGGTAATCACCTTATATTTTGTCTCTTATACAATGATAGAGATAACATGAAGGTACACAATTTAATTTGATCCTACCAAAAATATCATCAACTATATACCTAAATTGAAGTGGATATCAAATGGCATTTGGCAGACGTCACATTTGATGCCCAACATCCCTTTTTTGTCTTTGCAAGAACTATTTTGACATTCCAAAAGAAAAGAAAAAACAATATCCCCTAAATTTTTATTCAAAATGATATCTTTTAAATATAAATTTAGATGTGAATAAAGAATAGTTCAATAGGAGCATATCATATTTAACCAAACAAAGTATAAATAATCTAGAAGATTAGATATGTGCAAATTTTCAAAACAATGGATCATCAAAAACATTTTACTTACAAAACAATTGTAAAAAAAAAAAACCTTAATTGAAATATTTAAATTGAATATTGGATATATGACATTTATAGATTGATTGGGATTATTAGTGGGCATGTGAAAAAAGAGGAGCATGATAGCAATAGCAGGCCCAGAAAAGTAAGACTAAGGAAACCTCAACCTGGAAGAGGAATAGGGCCCATGCTCACGTGCGCTATTTGATACTTGATGCACACACCCACTCTCCCACTAACCAATCTCACTGTAACATACATGTTATTTTGTTATTCATGGCGTCGGGTTGGATTCATAAATAACTCTAAACTTTATCACATTCTTATCATGTTGTTAGATGTAAGAGTTCCTATAAATATATTTGTTTTTACCGCACTCTCAATACGCATAATCATTTTTATCTTCTTTATTTTCTCATATTTCTCTCTTTTTTTTTAATTGATCGAAAGATTGGTTTTTTTTTTTTTTGGTGCTGTGGAGTTTGTTGGGAGGAAAATCTCGTTGCATGGTAGGAAGAGTCTAGTTACTGGTCTAGAGGTGCTGATCTCGACAGGCCACCCCTCATACTTGTACAATAGAACGAAAGCGATATTTCTAGCTCGTTCTGCCAACCTGAGTATTTGGTGGACAAATTGAGAACAATAGCAACTACTACGGTCAAATGAATTGCAACAACCATGCAATCCTCGTCGTGATTCCTGGATTTAGGAGTACTCAAAATTCCTATAAATGTACCACCACTCCACCCAATTTGGTAAGTAACTCAGTCTGATACTAACCCACGACCCACAAGAGAAAATTCCACTATGTGAAAAATTATTACAATCACGCATATTTCTCCTTCTGATCCCAATTATACAAATACACTCGCTCAAAGCAAATACCGCTCAGTTAACTAAAGTTGGTATACCAGGCTTAAATAGTTCAATTTGGAGATAAAGTATTTCAATTGGGATGATTAAAACCCAAGTCCATGAGTTAGTTGGAACACACATATTCATCGTACATTTTTAATGTGGGACAACTTCTACTGCTTGGTGAGTACATTCTCTCATTGTATATTTTCGAGATGTGTGACAAACTTCAATTCTAATATTTTACCAAAACTCAATAATACTCACTATTTCCTTACTCATTTAACTCGCTTCTCGCAACTCATTCTTGTTAGCTCACACACATCTCATAGATGATTCGAGCCGAACTCGAAATTCTAGAGAAGCAAATTTTTAGACTTTGAGAGGAAAAGAAAGTATAGGTGGAGTGTTATTATTACTACTACTTTTTTTTCCTCTCAATCAACAAACAAAATTTGAGGTATCATTCTCAAAATCAACTCACATAATTTAGGGCTAGATTTTAAAAATATTAATGATTTGTAGTACAACTCACCCCATTAAAAAAAATTAAAATAAAATAAATTCTGCTATATATAAATATCACTGGCAACCTTCATGTGAAGTAACATAGATTTGTTTTTAGACAACTTAGAGAGTTATATGATAAAAATGAAAAATTTGAAATAAAGAATGCATAACTCAAGTCAATTATCATTCTCCTGAAAAAACTCAAGTTAACCATATAATTTCATATATATAATACTTACTTTAATTTTAATTTTAAGATACATGTTTATAACAAATTCCAACGAGACGTGAAAGTGAGCATAGCTCAACGATAATTGGTATAAACCTCTAACTATGAGAAATCAATTTCTCGAAACATAATAATTATTTTATGTTAAAAAGATTTTTGATAGGTATAAAATTCATGTTAAAACTTCATAAATGGGAATAAAATGATGACTTTTGAAAATATATTACCCTTCTCAAACTACAGAGACTATCATGGATTAAAAGGAGTCGAATCAACCAACCGAAAGAGGAAAAAAAATGGTAGTTTAACGTAAAGTTTAATGTTTTTGTTTAGTTAAAAAAAAAAAAAAAAGGAAAAAAAAAAGAAAAAAGAAAGAAAGTTATAGTTACAAGTTACAGGTGAATGTTGGAAAACCGGGATTCAGAATCAGATTCACTCACATTGAGCGAACAGTAAACAAAAATTCTTCAACTGAGCCCTTCCCGCCTTTCTTCTTCATTGGCAGTTCGCAAATGGGCATTAAGGTATCTCCCTTCCCTTCCATTCACTCTCTACTTCATCATTCGTTTTCACCTCCATGTTGTTGTTAGGGTTTAACCAAGCTCTTAGCCGACAATGCCCCCAAAGGCATGAAGGAGCAGAAGTTCGAAAGCTATTTCGGCCGCAGAATCGCAATCGATGCTAGCATGAGTATTTATCAATTTCTTGTCAGTAATCCCTCTTTCTCCGACTTGTTTTTTTCACAATTCCAAACTACTATGCCCTCTCTCTCTTATCTCTGCCTCCACTAATGCAATTGCAGATTGTCGTCGGAAGAAGTGGGACTGAGATGCTCACCAACGAAGCTGGTGAAGTCACTAGGTGACTCCTTTCGAAAATTTTATGCCTTCCATTTGTATATCCTTTTTCTTGATGTATGTATTTGATTTTTTTTCGATTCAATTTCAAACTGTAGCCATTTGCAAGGGATGTTTAACCGGACAATAAGGCTTCTCGAAGCTGGGATTAAGCCAGTGTAATTTCTTTCTGTGCCCTGGTGTTTTAATTTCGAGTTTTTTTTTTCATGAAATTTTGGTCTGATATGGTTTTCTTTTCATTGGGACAAATGTACTCAGCTATGTCTTTGATGGAAAGCCTCCTGATTTGAAGAAACAAGAACTTGCAAAACGGTGACTATGCTATCCCATTGTATCTCGTAATGTTCAAAGGGGCAGTCGTGACTCATGATTGTAATGCTTTCCATGTTTTAAAATTATTATTAATATATTTTTTTAATGAGAAACGTAATGCTCCCAAGAAAACTATGTTTGCAGTTATTCAAAGAGAGCAGATGCTACTGAGGACCTTGCAGATGCAATGGAGGTATTTTCCATTCTTCTACTTTTGTGTTTTGTTCCTTATAGAGCACAGCACATAATACAGCAAAGTATCTCCAGCAAGTGCTCCTTTTTGTTGTTCTAGGCTGGCAACAAGGAGGACATCGAGAAATTCAGTAAAAGGACGGTGAAGGTTAGTTATTTGCTTTAACATTTTCCCTTAAGTAACATATTCATAGTACTCATTAAATTTTAGATCGATTTATTTACTCTCACAAATGAACAGTAAAGGGATGGGAGCAGCATGCAAAGGTTCTGGAGGTTGTATAATATAATATTAAAATATAAACCATATGCATATTATAGATATTTGTGGTTAAACTGGCAGGTTACGAAACAGCACAATGAAGACTGTAAAAGACTCTTGAGACTCATGGGAGTGCCTGTGATCGAGGTGACGAACACTATACTATTGATGTTCGTTCAAGTGATCCATTGCTTCAGTTGTAACATGTTTGAGTAAACAGCAATTGTTTTTGGATGTTGCAGGCTCCCTCTGAAGCAGAGGCACAATGTGCCGCACTTTGCAAATTAGGAAAGGCAAGTATCCCTCTGCTGTATGATAATTCCTCTATAGTTTCTTGAATGTGAACTGACTAACTAAGAATCAAGGGCACAAATATTGACCTTCGAGCCAGATTGAAGAAAATACAAATTTGAAAAGTTTACTTGGATACTTTATCACTTCCCATATTTCAATGCTTTCAAGCCAAACAAATTCTACAATGTAAAGCATTGAGCTATACATGCTTGTCCCCTCGTTCCAATTTTAAATTTTGAATAGATTTAAATGTCATAAAGCAAAATGGGTGTAGAATCAAGTTTTGGAAGGATGCTTGACTGTGAACCTCGCCTTTGGAACAACAAATTCCAGATCTTTACAATATCTCGCTTAAGAAAGAGAATACAGTGACTGATTGTTGGAATGAAGTGCAAGGCGACTGGAATATGGGCTTTAGAAAAGGTATCATGGACAGAGAGATAACTAGTTGGATTCTTTTTGATGGGGGACAGGGGAATATAAGGTAATACCAAGTGGGAGTTCTTTTGTAATCTCCTTAGCTGTTTGGGGTAGCCCATCTCCTTTTTACTCATCTTTTTGATACGAGGAAGACGAGTCTTTGTTTCCTGTATTTATATAAAAGAAATTCTATATTCAAAGAAAAAGCCATAACCATAGTCTCTCCTAAGATTAGGCAAAGAGAAAGAAGATAGAAACAATCCACGGGCCTAGGTTGCTCAAAACTTTTTTTTCGATAGGGGAAACAAAGACTTGTACATTCCTCATATAAAAATGATGTACGGAAAAGGAGATGAGGTATCCCCCAAGAGGATTACAAAAAGGAATTGGCATAAACCTGAATGAAACTATAATTACAAAAATATGTACGTTGAGCACCATGAAGAAGGATTTTCTATATCTCCTTCTGGAGTTTGTATCCTTGAACTATTTCTCCTTTTCATACATCAATGAAAAGTTGTTTCTTGTTTAAAAAAAAAAAAAACACCACAAAGAAGGATGCTTCTTCACTAAATCCAAAAAAAAAAAAAAAAAAAAAAACTCGTGAGAAAAATCTTCTCCTTGGAATTTTTTTTTTTTATTTCTTCCAGGTCATATCTTTCAAATGAGAGCCTAGGTTATTCAATATTCAATGTTTAGGTTAAGCAACCTTGTTAAAAGAAATGACTTGAGCTTAGGTGCTTTCATGTATCTTTTTTTAATCAAGAATCACACGATTTCTGGACAACAGATTCTTCATTCCCTTAGTTGCTTCTAGTCCTCCCAAGTACCTAGGAGAAGCCCTATTCCCTTGCTGCCCCACCCTCACCTTCAAAGTTGGAAATCTGACAAGGGCTGGGGCAGTTGAGGTGGGTGCTGTGAGGGTTGGCAGTGCACTTCAACCCAGTAGACTCTTTTGAATTGTTAAAGTGCTTGCTTAATTTTGGAGTAGGACCTATTGATTTAATTGGATTTTATTTTGTAAGTTTTGCATGCTAATGGCTTCTTTCTTGCAATTTTCCTTAGTGTTTTAGTTATTACGATTTTTTTTTTTAGTAATTAGTAAGAGGATTATTCCCAAAGTTCATATGTTTCAGGTTTATGCTGTGGCTTCGGAAGACATGGATTCGCTAACATTTGGATCTCCCAAATTTCTTCGTCATTTAATGGATCCTAGCTCAAGGAAGATTCCGGTTATGGAATTTGAAGTTGCGAAGGTGATTTGGCTCCTACCTTAATTTGGCGATTTACGATTTACCTATTGTTACCATTAACCAAATAATATGTTTCAGATTTTGGAGGAGCTGAACCTTTCCATGGACCAATTTGTCGATTTGTGCATTCTTTCTGGATGTGATTATTGTGACAGTATCCGAGGTATTTGGATTCTATGTATTTTTTTGTCCTTCTACTAATGTTGATGTTCAAATTTTGTTGTTCTGTTGCCGGTATATATTCCCAATGTAGAGCCCTTATCATTTACTCCACAGGTATAGGGGGGCAGACTGCCCTAAAGCTTATACGTCAACATGGGTCTATAGAAACTATATTAGAGAACATAAATAAAGAGAGGTAATCTTTTTTCTGGAATTGAAATATATATGATACAGTGTAATTTTCTCTTGAATATGTTTGAACTTGTTTACTCAATTTGATGAATGCATGGGTACTCTTAATATGTTAGATATGATCCGGTTATTATGTGTTAAGGATGAGTAAACCACCACTCAACCCAAGATGGTATCAGAGCGGGTGGTCATGTGTACGAGCCCCCTGCGTAGTCGTTTCCTCCCCATTTATATTGATTTCCACTTGTTGGGGTCTTGTTGCAATTTTTCAAGCCCACAAGTAAGAGGGAGTATTGAGATACTCATAAATGAATAAAATTTACCCAACCCATTAGCTTAAGCTTTTGGGTTGAGTGGTGGTTTATTCATCCTTAACATTATGAAACAAAATGATGTCGTTCAAACCAATATAGATCTTGTTGAATGAGAAATATTCTATGCTATTTAGTCGTTACACACTATGTTTTTGTATTGCATTGGACCCTATATGCAGTAGCCAATAACTGTTTTAAATAGTCCCATAGTGTAGAATTCTTCATTCTCATCAGATTTTGTTAGGCATTGTGACGGTGCGATCAGTTGGAAACTTCATTCCCCTTCATGATTCTATTGTCTAAACTATTCTGTTCATATTTAAGGCATTGTTATCTTGTAAAATGACCAGATAGTCTTATCTTTCTCTTACATTTATCTCTAAGTTAAAGTATCCTTCACATTATTTTGGTAGAGTGTAGTGACAGGAAAGTTGTATACACATGTGCAAATTGAAAATATTTATTATTAGCAAAAAATCTATCTAGAATCAAAAATGGAATAACGGTACAACTTGCATGGAAAATTAAATTAGAGCTAAAATAACTATATACAATAATATATGGAAAGTATAGGACAGAAAAGGATAAATAAGTAGGTCTCATTCTCCGGATCATATATCGGAAGAATTTGCATATATCTTCAACACACCCTCAGGCAGATGCATGCGCATCTATATAGGGCATGTCTAGCTGGCTTATATTTTTTCTTTTCAGAAGGTTGCATGAGCTAAACCTCTGGTGAATACATCTACCACTGTTTGTGGAACAGTAGGGGCTCACAAGATCTCTTATCTTAGGTAGTTTGGGAGAATAAGGTAAGAATAGGTCGCGGCTAGTTCCCTTACATGATTCTTCTCTTGCAATATGCAAAAGAGGGCTAGGTAAAATGGTAACCATGTATAGAAAATTCCTCCCGCTCATTCTGGCCGACCTCGTAGCTATGACAATAGTTTCTTTAAAACTATTTCTTCCAATCTTAATTGCCTTCGTGAATACCATTCTCTCATTAGGGTATTTAAACAAAGCCTTCCCCTTTATTTTAATTTGGTATAAATAATGGTCTGATGTATGAAGGAAAAGTTTTGTGAACTAAAGATGTTTTGAAGATAAAGGATAAGTTCACTTCTCTTGAGGATGCCCTTACCATTAAACAGACTGCAAATCCAAAGACAATCTAAAACCTATGGACTTTCCGTTTTTATTTCATTCTTTATTATTATTATTATTATAATATTTTGGATGAGAAAAACCCAACCTTTAAAATTAAGAAGAAGTTTGATTAGACTTATACTTAGCTCTATAGTAGAGTAGATAACAAAGAGACATAGCTAGGAGCAACCTGGAAAGGTTGGGATTATTATATTATGTGAAGTTCTTCTTCTTTGGTATGGTACCTTCAATAGATTGGAAGATCTTTTACTAGCTCTCAAGCTAGTTTCTAGTATGTCGGATGATTATTTCGCCTCTCTCGAAAAAGAGTTGGAAATGCTTCAAGATGAAACATTTCAAATTGAACTCTCTCTTGCCATGATGCAGCTTCTATTGTTGAAGAACTGCATAAAGGAGCATAAAGGAGCTTGAGGATGTTCTTGAGGATTTTGTTTCTCAAGATCCTTCTTTGTCTAAGTAGGGGTTGGTGCTTCATTTGGTTGGCCTCAGCCAGTTTTGGTATCCCAAGTTTTTATGCAACTGTTCTTGGGCCTGTTGTCGGTGGTTTTTGGTTATCTAACTGTGTATTCTTATTCGAATGAATTGATTGCTCATCGTTGAGTTTATCCTTTTTTTGTTTTGCTTTTTTCTTTTTCTCTCATTCCTTTGAGAGCTTGAGTCTTCAGCAATTTTTCTTTTTACTGAATGAAAAGTTATTTTTTTTTTCAAAAATACAAAGAGACATAACTAGGTGTTACACCACTGGTCTTGAGGAGAATTACTTGACTTGGATGACCAAGGTTGAGTAGCCAGGTGACACACTCATGACTGACACGAGATTAAGTAGGAAGCGTTCATGACGCATGTGATGTGAGCTTGAAACATGTTGCATGGTTGGATCATATCACATGGTTGGAGGCATCACAAGAAGACTGGAATGACATCTAGCAAACGATTCACGAATGGCGTTTAGCGCGTGAGGAAGCATGTACCACATGTGGGCGTGTCGAGACACACACACATGATGGAATGGCAAGGTTGGCAAGGTGTACCATGTGGGCAAACGAATGCGCATGGGAAGAGGCACATGGATGGACATTAGCAACAACCATACTAGAAAAGAGCAGGTTGTGACTCCCATGAAGTAGACAAGTGGTGGAGACATGCATGTGTTGCCTATCAAGATCAAGCCATGTTGTGGGTGTGCTGTAATACGACCAAGGAGGATGGTGCATCACTAACACAACAAGGAGAAGTGTGCAAGAAAGCCTAGCTAAGGTGCAAGTATGATTGGAAGCAACGATGGTATCAGTGACAAGCTGCGTGGGGGCCATATGGGTCTCAAGCCACAATCTTAGAAGTTAGGGTTTTGTCGATGGCTTCGATGGGCAACTTTTGAGTTAGATGCATATTAGTAAGATATGTAAGCACGCTAGATTTCAAATCAATAGAGATCAGACTTGCACTCTACGTTGGCAAATGACTCCTCGCCACTTATGACGTTCATGAGTGACACCAAATATGCCAAAAAATGCACTATAGGAGGTGGCACGATATTGGCTCCTAACTCTCACTTGAGTATGGACTGGTCATCTAGGATCGAAGTCAAGTCTTGGGGAAGATATTGTAATTCACAAGGGGTGTCTTGGAAGAATCTAATGGGTTCTTGTCACCATGTAAATCTTAGAGTCAAGTATGACATAGGGCTTATGGCATACATTACACGGATATAACACAATCCTTATTCATAGCATAAATGAAATAGATTGGGAGTTAGTTTGACTTGTGTGGCTTTATCATGGTGCTTGTTCCTCCTCGTACATACTAGGCGCTATATACGAGCGAGTTAGTCATTTGAATCTTGTGAGTGGCACTAACCCAAAGAGAGTCGGAGAGGGTGTTTACTCTTGCCCTAACCTGTATAAAGAACCATATCGGTGACACTAGTCACCTTGAAGAAAGGGAGGGGGTTTGGGACGTTAGAAACATGATAAAGATGCATGCAACCCAAAATAGTTTCAAGGGCTTCTACCCTTCTTACCAAACTCAATAAACATTTAATATGTTCTCAAGTATAAAAGTATTTTTTTTTTAAAATGGAATGATAGATATTACAGAAATGGAAGGTATGAGATGAAATAAGTTGCAATGCAGAGACTGTTTGAAATCCACGTTTCTCTCCGATGCACCACTCAATATGCATGATTTTTACTGCTACCCTCCCTCCCTCTTCCTCTCAGTATGTATGTATGTATGTATGTTGTATGGTACTTTAAGAATTAGGATCGATCTGTAAGAATCCCGATTACAAGAACGTAATTAGATAACTATATGCAATATCAAAGAGACGTTACAATATTGATAGCCTTTTGAGAGGACAATCTCTCTCCCAAGAACTATGCAAAATTCTCCCACCTTATACTATTCCTCCGAGATCCTTCACTTCTATCCCTACTACCTCTATTTATATCCAATTTATCTCTAACTAATTACCATAATGCCCCTTCCCTAATATACTAATAATATTCCCAATATACCCATAATAGGACTATCACAGGATATTTGTAATTGGGACTTTGAAGCCTCTGGCCTTAGTTGATTTTGTTTTTTCAATGAAGTTTGGTGCAGATATATGGCAGTCATCATGTTTTTGATGTGGCAAGTTACAGAGGAACAAAAAACTGAATGCTTCTTCTTTCCTTTATTATTGTTATTATTATGTTGTAAACAGGTACCAAATTCCAAATGATTGGCCTTATCAAGAGGCTCGACAGCTTTTTAAAGAACCACTAGTGTGTACAGACGAAGAGCAGCTTGACATTAAGTGGACTACTCCAGATGAAGAAGTAATTTAACTTTTCTGGTTCAAAAGTCTTCTCATAACTGTTTTCTTTCTTCATTATATATATACACATACCATATTATGATTTTAAAGTTATAATCCCACAACTGTTACAGGGCTTGCTAACATTTTTGGTGAATGAGAATGGGTTCAACAGCGATAGAGTGACGAAGGTTTATCCTCCTATAATCTCAATTGTTGTATCATACAGATTTTGTATGAAAGTCATTTAGGTTCAATCTTCAAGCAAATCTATGCCTCATTCATAAATTTTTATTCTTTCACTAGGCAGTGGAGAAAATCAAAGCAGCTAAGAACAAGTCGTCACAGGGCCGGTAATGTTAACCATACAATTTTATTTATTTAAAAAAAAATAAAACTTCATCTCTTTGGCCTATCGTGCTGTTTATTCCTCATTTTCAGGTTGGAGTCATTTTTCAAGCCTGTAACTAATCCTTCAGTACCCATTAAGCGAAAGGTATGCTGTTATCTATCTATTGATGTCTTAGTTGTATCTGATGTTGGGATTAATGAAATAAAGCTTTCATTCTACTTCCATATCCATATTCTAATATTAGTATTCAACTTTAACATTTAAATCCCAACGATATTTTATGGCATTGTGACAATTACATCTAACACCTCTGTAATTTTTTCCTTCCCTTGAATTTGTTGATTTAACATTTGTTTTTGTTTAAACTGAACTTAATTTATGCTGATCTTCAATATCAACATTGATTGAACTGAAATTGATTAAAGCTTCAAGGTCCATTGGTGTTAACTGCAAAATCTAGTTTTAGTAAGCAAAATCTGTTCAAAGGCTTCCTTCCTTCTTCTGTCTAATTTACTTCAGACTCTCCGTTTCTCTCTTTTATCACAACTTACCTCCAAAATCCATTAAACAAGAAGTATTAAAGAAATTCTTTCCATCAAGTTCTACAAATATCTGTTGGGATTTAGAGACCTGATCGTCTCTGCCTTACTACACTGGATGACAGGTAACCAAATGTGTAATTAGATCTCCCAAACCAGGAGTCCAGCGTAAATACTCTCCACAAGCTTTTTATTCGTCAAGGACAAAGGTCATTGGCAGCCTAGGCATGTCAATGTTAAACCTTTCTTCCAAGTACTCGGGGTCGGGGCCATTAGTTATGGCTGTTTGCTTCGGCACATGAAGCTGAAAATCCTGGTGAAATTTTACATTAACTAACTAATGTATGTAATTGAGTTGATTACACTTGGTTCTTATGTGGTTGTTTGGCCTTCAGAGATTACATGAACATCCTGGTCCTTAATTCCCTTGAACCATGTTTGATGTAACTAACTATGTTTAAAAATTAGTTACATCATTTTACATTAGAATGAGACAATTCATATCATAGGCAATACGCTAATCAAATATTTTGCCGCACATCGAATTTAATTTTATAAGTATTTGTGATTTACGTTGTCATTGCTGTGTGCTCTTTACAGCGTATTTCGTTGTACGTCACATTTGTCCTGCAACTAATGGCCCAGTAATTTAAAAATTACGATTATTGACTGCAGCATTCTTTACTCTTTTTACAATCTATTATTATTTATATGTGTTTCACTTTTTATTTGTCATTCAACAGGAGACGTCAGAAAAGCCCACCAAACAAGCAGTAACTAAGAAATCAAAGTCTGGTGGTGGTAAAAGAAAGTAGTCGAGTTGGTTGCATCGCCACTGTCAAATTAGTTTATCGAACTTGATGTTTTGAGTAAGATTTGTTTGATAAGTTTTCGTTGCCTTCAATTCTAGGACATAGTTGCATATTATATGACAATAATTTTATTGTATTGATTTGGCCTCGGTTGTGCAACTTAGGAGGTAGTTCTTTGGGTATCTGTGGAAGGATCGAGGAACCAATCATGGTTGTAGATGCCTTACGTAACTAAATATCTATCAAAATTTCAAGATACATTCCCTCTCTGGAATGAAGATTTTGTTCCTTCTCTCTAGCATATATGTTTCTTAAGTTGATGTAATTAGTGGGTTTGAATGATTTTTTTGCTTAATGGATATTGAAGAACGGTAAAATGTGAAAAAAGGAAACAAGGTGGTTTATTTACTGAAACTATCTACGATCCCAAAATGATATATATCAAATTCATTTGACTTTGGACAATTTCTTCAAACCCATGCTAATATCATCATCCCAAATTTTGTGAGGGGTTAGGAGGGCTACCAAGGATAATGTTGTAACCTTCGATGTTCTTTGAGATCTCAATTTGGTGGAAATATCAATAAAATGTAAATTTGATGGAAATATCAATAAGATGTCGATATTGATAGATATTCATTAAATATATATATATATATATAAATAAAAAATTAAATAATCACACCTACAAGTAAGCTAAAACTTATTAATATTGATATTATATTCAAATTAGTGATATTATGTTAATATTTTTTTTATATTTTATCGATTTTTCTGCGATACTTTGTGAGGATTAGTGATGGAAGCTAAACATCCTTGTGAGGATTGGGAAGTGATCCCGCCCTATTGCAACTCTAATTATTTGAATTGAATAAGTCACCTAAAAAATTGAGTTAGTTACGTATTGTTGGTAAATTTTTTTTACCCTTATAATTGGTTTAGTAAGTCAACTTTGACCTAAATTTTTAAGTTTGACAAATTGAACCTTAAATTTTAATAAGCTACAAAATTAATGCTTAAACTAAATTAGAGTATTGGTCACGAATCAACAATAAGTCGTGTTTGGGGGAAAGAATACACTGGACACGTGGAGGACAGCCATTGGTACCCCAAGGTGACCATGAGTCATGCCCCAGCTCGGACCGCCAAGATCACCACCACTAGCGTTGACAGATACTAAGTATGAGGGCCGAGGTGAACCTGGCCGAGGTCCGACCTACCAGGAAGTTCGGTGGGGGCCGATGTGAGCTACTGTCGGCGGCGTGATTATCGGGTGTAACCGTCGGTCCCGAGATTACCGGGTGTAACCGATGGTCCCGAGATTACCAGGTGTAACCGTCGCGAGATTAGCGGGACTACCACCCATAACCGTCGCGAGATTAGCGGGACTACCACCCATAAGTAGAGGACCTCACTTCGCGATTAGGTACGATGATTTCTGACCTCGAACTAAATTGGGAAACCGACCTATACTGACTTGATCGTCGGAGTGCTCACCTTTTGTGCAGGTCCGCCCAAGTATTCAGATCGGTCCGGAGGTCGAGTTCGAGCTGCAATCTGAAAGATACTGTTGTGCATATCCTTGCATAAACAAGTCGCATAAAATTCAATCAAAGAACACCCAAAATTAGGCAAGAAAAATGTTCAAAATCCACTATAAAAATACCCAAACCTAGATCCAAAATTAGGTAGGTAAAAATAAAAAAATAACAAAAGCCCCAAACTTAACAATAAGATCTCAAATCCAATTAAAAACATCATATACGGTTAAAAGAAAAAACATCTACCAAAAACTTGGAAATAACATATCCAAACCCAACTAAAAACCATCAAAAGTGACCGTTTTTTTAGTACATTAATCTGAATTCAAAATCACGAATTTTTAGGAGATAGATATATAAGCCATACTTATGTTTGCATCACGACTCGAAGTAGAAATATGTATATAAATAGTAATTGATAGTTACCAAAAAAATACTCTAATTAGTCACCAACCATCCAAAAACAAAAATCTAATTAGAATATTAATTTTACTATTTATTTAAAAGGCTAAAAATTAGACAATGTCTTTTGAACTATGCAGCTAGTTTCAGAGCTCGAAAAAGAAAAAAAAAAGAGTGCTAGTTTGATTTGAAAATAGAGATTTCGAAAATTTGCACCATTTTCCAATAAATATTTAGCAACAAATTTAGAAATTTGATTACAATTGAAGAAAAATTGTTGAAAAAGTATTTAGTGGAATATTTAGAAATGATAAAAATAGTGGTATAGCTGAATCTTTATATGAATATCAAATGGTAAAATACACTAGGTTGGTAAATTTGAGGATAAATTTTTATTTAGTATTTAAGTTTAAAAAACTGACCATCTACGACTTTTAGAAAATAGTTCTACAAAGTCTCTAAAGTCAAACTTTTGTTGGTTTTAAGATTCTAATGTGTCATTAGTGAATTGACAATTTTTAGGTCCTATAGTGTATTATTATTATTTGAAAATCATATTAAATGACGTAAAATAAATATGTATTTATAAAAACATCATTATTTTTTTTCCAAAAATATCACAATAGTGAATTTTAGTTGGTCTCATGTGATTGTTTGCAACTTATGCAATTTTGTAAAATTTTAAACCTAATGCTATATATAAAAATACATATTTTTTTTGTGCCATTTTTGTAATTCTATCGCTATCAACTCTTCTTAAATAGTTTATTAATATATTCTTGTTATAAATTTTGTATAATTGCTATCCTACAATGTTATATAATTTATAATACATTACGTAAAACGAGCATGAAAATAGTATATTTATAAAAAAATTTATATGTAATTTTGCATTTTAAAATATCAAACAAGAATATATACTTGGATTAGAATTCAATTTAAAAAAAAAATATCCAAAAAACATATATTTTTGAATTTCCAAGAGATCAAAAGTTCAAATCCTCCACCCCTACCTGTATTAAAAAAATCAAGAATTTAATTTAGAAAATACGTAATGTAACTCACGAAGATATTATAATCTCTCGTAGAAACAGTATTATGTCTTAACTGCACATCAATACGACATTCATTATGTATGTCTCCCTCGTATCATTAAGAAAGGAAATCATTTTTTAGTAAAACAAGATGAGATATTCGAATTCATAATTTTTTTGCCAAAGATAACTGCTAATTACAACTGAGTTAAGTTCATGTTGGCATTAAAATAATTTAGCGGCCCATCTCGTGTCAGTGGATGTAATAAATTCCAATGGTAACGCCCTTTGGTTATTCCAAGTTACTAAATGGATAGTTCAAGCGGAAGAAGGAATTTGTTCGCTCGTGGGGCAATTTCTTCGATTCATTAATGGAAGTCTTTTGTTTCAAAAAAAGAATAATAAATAAATAATTGCACATCTATCTATATATATATATATATATATATTCTGGAGGAGAATAAAATAAAATGGCTAATAATTTTATATGGTTGGGTGTGTGAGAGAAAAGGTACAAAATTTATTTCAAACCTATATCTAACCATTATTAGGGAGCCGCAAATCCTAAACAAAAAGAAAAAAATTAATTACAGGTTTAATCTTTCAACTTTTATCTTAATTTTATGTTTAATGAATCTCAAACTTTTGTCATAACGTAGATATAATTTAAAGATATTAGATATAAAATTAAAAATTGATACATTTTTAATTTAACCCTTTTATTAAATTTTTTTAAGAGGGGCTTCTTCCGAATATCATATATTTTCTTTGTCTGAGATACAAAATGGAAATGGCATATCTAGGGATTAGAGCATTCCGTACGTAATTGAATTCGAAGCGATCATTATACTAATAAGAAGAGGAGATCCGGTGCCGGTACGAGGTCGGAGGCAAGGCGGCGGCGGCGGTTGGTGGCACTGCAACTGCTCGTACCCTATCGTATTGGTATTCCATTCCATTAGCGGTGGCCGGAGGAGGAGGAGGAGGAGGAACGCAGCCGCTCTCGCCACCTTTTCCACTCTAATTTTGCTCTGACCAGAATTAAGGAAGGGTTGGGTCAACCACTGTCTCCTCGTCGGACTCTGATCTCAATTGCGGTAAATATTTCCAAATTCCCACCATTCCCTCGCATTCCAATTTTGGGCATTTATCCTCTAATTACTTGCTCTACAATTTTTACTTCAACTTCTTGTTTGTTGCAGCCTTTTGTCTAAAAGTTGTTGCGTAATTTTATTCGGCCTTTGCCTAGTTCCTTGACTTTTATCAATTGTTTTCAAATTCTAATATATCTTTTTACTGTCCTCGTTGTTTTCATGTAGGTGTTTTGGCTGATGATCATTTTGTTTGTTTGTGAAATTCTGCATTGGCAAGAAAATCGTCCTGCTCTTGCTTCGGTAACCTAGAAATCTTAAGGTAAAATGAGTTTTTTCGAACCCTTTGTTCTACTGTTTCCCTTGATTCTATCCATCTATGTCTCTGGTTGGGGGCGGTGGGTTGAGGGTATTCTTCAAATTTCCGCCTTTTGTTATCCATTCCTAGTAATATGGGATCACTTAGAACGTTTGTCTTTGTTTTAAACTTTCCTTCTTCCTTTCACCCTGCAGAATTTGACGTTCAGAGACTTTTTGATATTTGACAATAGTAGGTATCAGAAACTTGTGGGATATTGAACATCTCAGATAGGTGGTGACCATTGTTATGAACCTATGACTTCTAGTACATTTGGTTTACGGCTCACTCCTTTGACTATCGGGCCAACCCAGGATGGTTAGGAGATGCATAATTTGCCAAATGTTTAAGTTTTATATGTTAGGAGGTTTTAATCAGTTAATGCATTCTAAAAACTCGTAAATTAATTTAATTTATGTTATTCAGTAGGTGGATTGTGAATATGAGATAACAGGGAGCAAATGATACTGCAGTGATTTAGTTTACCTTCTGAATCTGTGCTAATACTATGCAAATAACTTAGACCAATAACTTAGTTGGTTAAGTACTAGAGTAATTCCAATATATTTTCAACCGTCTGTAATAATTAACTACTCCAAAAGTCAGATTATAGCATTTAAGGTTATGAATGGTTGAATACTTAATCTTTTGGATAATTCCAGCTTTAATAACTAACGTTGAATAGGCAGGACTAGTAATGAGTTGACCTTTATTTAGAATATAGTCTGTTGACATGACGATTCATTCTTCTTTCTAACATCACTATTGAAAGGATCCATCTTTAAGTTGAGGTTTATGTAATACTAGGTCATGGATGAGAAGAAAATTATAGCTATTTGTCAATCCGGCGGTGAATTTGAGACTGGTAGAGATGGTATGCTTTCATACCATGGAGGAGATGCCCATGCTATTGACGTGGATGATAAAATGAAGTTTAATGAGTTCAAGGTGGAAGTAGCAGAAATGTTTAATTGTAATGTGGACACTATGTCGATCAAATACTTCCTCCCTGGAAACAGGAAGACTCTCATTACTCTCTCCAATGACAAGGATCTAAAGCGCATGATAAAGTTTCACGGAGATTCTGTCACTGTTGATATTTACATAACCATGGAAGAAGTGGTGGCAACTGACATCTCAAATTTGCCTGCCAGTAGGTAGTTTACTTGAAGTCTAAGCTTTTTTTTTTTTCTCTTTTTCCCCAAGTATGAAAAGATTGCCATTTTGTATTTATAGGTCAAGCAGAACAACTTTATCAGAAACAGTGGTACCTGTTGATGGTACTCCTCTTACTATTATCCATGGTATTGGGGACGATAATACTCACGTCGATATTCCACTTGACGGTGCACTTGATGTTGTGGATGACACAAACTCTGTAGTTAATCACATTGATATAGGAGGTGATATTACACCAATTCTTCCTCTTCTTGGTTCAAATGATGAGAAGCATGGCAAAGGTGCACAGCAGTGGCAGAATACTATTACTGGCGTGGGTCAAAGATTCAGCAGCGTTCATGAGTTTCGTGAATCACTGCGTAAATATGCTATTGCACATCAATTTGCATTCAAGTACAAGAAAAATGATAGTCATCGTGTGACTGTTAAATGCAAGGCTGAAGGTTGCCCTTGGAGGATTCATGCATCAAGATTGTCAACCACTCAATTAATATGTATTAAGAAGATGAATTCCACACATACATGTGAAGGGGCAGTTAGGACTACAGGCAACCAGGCTACAAGGAGTTGGGTGGCCAGTATTATTAAAGAGAAACTAAAAGTTTACCCAAATTACAAACCAAAGGATATTGTCAATGACATCAAACAAGAATATGGAATACAATTGAACTACTTCCAGGCCTGGCGTGGGAAAGAAATAGCAAAGGAACAGCTTCAGGGTTCATATAAAGAAGCATACAATCAGTTACCTCTTTTGTGTGAGAAAATAATGGAGACTAATCCAGGTAGTCTTGCCACCTGCGACACTAAAGAAGACTCAAGTTTTCACCGTCTCTTTGTCTCATTCCATGCCTCATTAGGTGGTTTCCAACAGGGTTGCCGTCCTCTTATTTTCCTTGACAGCATTCCTTTGAAGTCAAAATATCAGGGAACATTATTGGCTGCCACAGCTGCTGATGGTGATGATGGTTTTTTTCCTATTGCTTTTTCTGTTGTTGATACAGAAAGTGAAGATAACTGGAGCTGGTTTCTTTTACAATTAAAATCAGCATTGTCAACATCTTGTCCTATAACATTTGTGGCAGATAGACAGAAGGGTTTAACTGTTTCAATTGCTGGTATATTCAAGGGCTCGTTTCATGGCTGCTGCCTAAGATACTTAACCGAACAACTTATTAGAGACCTGAAAGGGCAATTTTCTCATGAGGTGAAGCGGCTCATAGTTGAGGACTTCTATACTGCTGCTTATGCACCTAAACCAGAAAATTTTCAGAGGTGCATTGAAAGCATTAAAAGCATTTCATTAGAGGCTTACAATTGGATCCTACAAAGTGAACCTCAGAATTGGGCAAATGCATTCTTCGAGGGTGCTAGGTATAACCACATGACATCGAACTTTGGAGAGCTGTTCTATAGTTGGGTTTCAGATGCGCATGAATTGCCCATCACACAGATGGTTGATGCAATCAGGGTTAAGATAATGGAGTTGATCTATGCACGGCGAGCAGAATCTGACCAATGGTTGACAAGACTAACCCCATCCATGGAGGAAAAGTTGGAAAAGGAAGGCCACAAGGTTCATAGTCTTCAAGTGCTATTATCTGCGGGTAGCACATTTGAAGTTCGAGGTGACTCCATTGAAGTTGTTGACGTCGATCACTGGGATTGTACTTGTAAAGGGTGGCAACTTATTGGATTACCATGTAGTCATGCAATTGCAGTCCTTGGCTGTCTTGGCCGAAGCCCTTATGAATTTTGCTCCCGGTATTTCACAACTGAAAGCTATAGATTAACGTATTCAGAGTCGGTACATCCCGTTCCCCATGTTGACGTGCCCATGCATAAAGGTTCTCTACAGGCCTCGGTGACAGTAACTCCTCCTCCCACGCGTCGTCCACCTGGTAGACCTACATCAAAGAGATATGGATCACCAGAGGTGATGAAACGTCAGCTTCAATGCAGCAGATGCAAGGGGCTCGGGCACAACAAATCAACCTGCAAAGAGTTTCAACAGAGTGTTTGATATTGTAAGAATAACTTTCTTGCATATACTTTGAATGTCTTGGTCTCTTATTCATGTTCATAATTTTATTTGGATTTAGGCGTGAAGGGACTGGTCAATACATAACGTGTATGATTTATACTACATACTAACAATCACATTTTTTATGGTAAAATAAATTGTATACAATGTAATCATGGCTTTCTTTTCATGGTAGAATTGGACCATTGGGGATGCGCTAAGTTAAGGTGTTTGTTTGACTAATTGAATGCAATTTGTGTGTTGTTTCTTAAATAGGATTGTGAAAGTGGAAGGGCCATCCGAGAGCTTCATTGTATAAAGGACTGGGCTGAACTTAACAATATACGTAGCTGTACTTATTTGCTTCGAAAGACTGACGTTAGATGGTAGTCTCTGTCTCTGTCTCTGTCTCTCTTAGTTGCTTTTGCTAACTTTTCATAACAGTGAACAATAATTTTTAGGAAAGCAATGAAAATAGTAGGTATAGGTTCTTTGATTGGCTTCACTGAATTATCGACATGGAGTAAATATGTTACAGTTTAATTTATTCTCATCTCTAGATTTCCAATATTTTTATATATTCTTCTCCTCTTCCTCAATCCTCCCCTCGCAGAAGAATAATGTGAGAGAGGATGGCAATTCCATTTCTTAGTTATTTGTTATGTTGTCCAGAAAAAGAATAAAAACCCACCAAGCAAGTGTCGAAATTTTTTAACAGGAATTCATGGATTTTTTAAAAGTTGAGAAAGTGACCAAGTTCATCGGCCACAATTAAATTTAAACATGTTGACCTTTTTGTTAATAAACACTTATCAAAAGGGTAAATTATTTTCATATAATATTTTCTATTTATCAAGAAATTTTACTACACCTAGTTATCGAGATTGTCACCAAAACTCCCCTTATTTTGTTTCAATCTTTTTTGAGTTCAACAATATTTGAGGGTGAGAGTTCATGTCCTGATGTTCCAAGTTAAGCCCAAAAATTCAGACAATTCACATTCAGCCCAGAAGCTTCCTTAAATGGATGAACAATGTTGTAAAAAATTGTTAGAGCTCACTCCTTGTGTGTGGAGAAGAGGATGTATATCCATAAAGTGAGACCCAACTCAAATCCTTTGATCAAGTTCTTATCTGCATGCAACTATCATCAATATACATGGATAGGTGTTTCAACAAAAGAGATGTGTTACTTCAAAAAATAAAGAAAAAAAAAACAAAAGAAATGTGAATAGCTGGAACGCGAAAAGCCAGAAAAAAAAAATAGTCTCTTCATTTCTAGAAATTAATTTTGAAATTAATATTATCAAAACTAATTATAGAATTTCAAATGTTTTCAACTTCCATTAATGACAAGGTTCATTTTTCTTTCCCTCTGGAGCTTTTTGAAGTCTAGAAATTCCTTGAGAGGAATATCATTAGCAAATGGAATGGACCACAACATCCTCAGATACTATTGTTGATGTCTCAACTAGTCAGATTCAGCATTCAACTATTGCATTTCAACCTCAAGAGTTCGTCAAATGTCATTGACAAAACACTTATTACCTCCATTCAGCATCACGGACATGAAACATGAGCTGCAAAAAGATCAAGCCAGACAAAAAAATAAAAAAAGAAGACGACAATTTTTTATATACTTGATTTCAATAGAATGAGCAGGGATATTTATGTCATTACCTTTGTGGCCAAATAAAATGTTACAAACAAGCCGCCCAGAACAGGGAGTCCTGTAAAAGTCCACTCTTTAATACGGTGATAATGGCTTCATAATATTTTTTATGTATTAGATAATTGCTTCATAAGACAAAAGAAAGAACAATTAATTCAACTGATACAGTACTAATAACGACCTTGTTTATTCAAGAATTTTGATGCCAATGAATTAATGCCTGATGGTCCAATAACATACCCAGCTAGGTTTGCAACCTGCATAAAGGACATTATCATTAGTCCATGTTTCTTTGATATGAGCAAATTTAGTGTTCAATTGCCTTTCTTGAGAGAGAGCCAGAGGCATGTCTGACTACTCCGCAAAAATACTCTAAGTGATAAATAGAGAAATTCTTTAAACTAAATAACAGATAACACAGTAAGGCTTGCATTGGGCGTACCATGAGACCGGTGATTGTGATGGCACCCCCAATTGCACTAAGTTCGCGGAAAACAAACTCTGTCATGGCACCCTCAGCCTGATAACATATCAGTAAAAAGAGATCCAGTTGCTCAGACATTTTATTCTTTTGTAGGAAACAAGAATTTTATAAAGGGTGAAAGAATAAAAAGTTTAGGGGAAGATGAGACATTATGTACTACCAAGCTAACTTGGGTCACAGGCTCCAGTGGACGCTTGCAAGTATGATAGTATAAAGTAATATAGTTTTTTTTTTCTTTCAATAGAAAATATATATTTCATTGATGTGATGAAATATATAGGGAAAAAATAAAAGAGAAAACACCAATGCTAAAAGAAGTTACATAAAAGTCTTCCTATAGAAGTCATCCAATTGGCCAAAAAGTCATTCAAATTGTAATTGAGAGAGCAAATATATAGTTATGAAAAGACCTGTTATTCATACACCAAGAAGATACAATAAAAGACCTAATATACCACCAAGGCAAGATTCCTATCTATTCCTTGGGCTTGGACTATTCTCATTCTTCTTTCAAGAATCTCCAAGAATGACTTCTAGAGTTTCTAGGACTGAAAGTTAAGATGATTCCAACCAATTCATGTAAAGAGTCATCTAAAATTTTCACTTGGCACACCAGGAGACTTTTTTGGAGGAAATAACTCATTCGTCTCAAAAGAGAGTTGCATTATCAGGGATGAAGCCTTATTCCTAACCTGTTTTCCTTTTATCTGTACTGCTTATTTAGTATATATCTTTGTCTCATTATCTGGTCCAAGGGGTTAGTTTATTTGTATCTCATGGCACACTTTAACACGTACTCTGCTATGATTTTTAGATTGGGGATGAATAAGAGAATACAGAAGGTATCTACTTACTAATTGATATTCAAAAAGCATAAACAGCCCCAAGGCTTACAATAGCACCCAACCGTTAGAGAGGGTTGAGAGCCCTCCCTTCAAGACTAAACCTTACCGAAAGTCAAAAGATAACCCCTAAGCTACCCTTCAAAAAGTATATAAGGGCTCACTAAACAAAAGGTTTTCCGGCTAATCATTACTAGGGAATTTACCCCTTTACCCCTCCTAGCATACATATTTATCACAGGGGGCCTCAAAAATACAACCCCCAAATTCTTCTATAACAACAAATATTGATTTTTGTGGCTAGATGAGAAAAAGAACAAGAACAAAGGCACACTGCGGTGTGATTTATTGTAAAAGAACTAAAATAGAAGAGCTATCACCTTAAATGCGCTCACTGCTGACTTCAATACCATTTCAGGAACAAAGAATAGACATGTCAACCACGCCCACCATATGAGCTTCCTGCATCAATCAAATATTAATCGTACATTGAATAAGTTGTGCTTCCATATCAAATAACTGAATGGACCGAGGATAATTATATGAAGGCTCCGTGTACCATTCTAAATCATGCCATATTGCAACAAATGTAAACACAATCCAGACGTTGAACACTTTCCTTTTGGATCCCCCAAGAGGAATGTACATGTACCTGACATGGCATGAAGCAAGCAACTTTCAGGTTGGATAAAGAAATGGAAAAGCCAAAGAAATCTAGTTTCAAGAATCTAAGTTTACACCTGACAAGCCATTTATTATAAGAAGCATGCCAATTTTTCCAGAAGCCTTCCAAGTTGTAGCAATTATTGAGACACCTTGGCATATTTTCTGGGGCATCAATGCCACATGTCTACAATAATGCAACAGAGAAACCACTAAAAACGTAAAACAACAATCAACTGTTAGGGATAAAAACAGTCTCCTATCGGTTAAACGTGAGGAAGATATATGGTATATAAGGACAAGATCTCCCCATTGGCATAAGACATTGGGTGAAATTTATATATATATATTATATATGCGCACGCTTATGCCCAAAGTAGACAGTATGACAATATCGTGAAAATATGAGGAGACCGTGTGTGCTAACATAAACATCACAGAGTACAAATATGGGGAAACAATAGATGAAGGCAAAAAGATCACATACCAAGGACCAGAAGCGAAAGTACCGCCATAGGAGGAGAAACTTTAGCCACATGAAATTTAAGACCTACACCACGGGAACAATGCCACACCATAAGAGTGTTAAAAGCTGAATTCAATTATTCAAGGAATAAAACTTAGAGGGAATGTAACCTAGAGTGTTACTCCCTGAGATCAGGGAGTGTCAAGCCTAAGTGGATTTTCAAACTACTATGGATAAAATCATAAAAACAATATTAGAAGACTTGAAGATTCCAGGAGAAGGGAGTAACTTTATAAGGCTTTCTTGTGACAAAGAATTAGCCACCAATATAGTTCACAACACTGTCCAGCATGAATGAAATAAAGTATTTGGAAGATGACAGGCAGTTCATAAAAGAAAAGTTGGGCTTGGTTACTTAGATTCTGTTTGGTCTTTCAGATTCTGTATTTGTATCTTTATATTTTTATGCTTTCTTGAGAGTTTGTATCCTTGAACAATTTTTGTTCCTTTCATTAAAGTTCGTATTTTGTTCAAAAAATAAAAGAAAGTTGGGCATGTAACTCATTTGAACGACTTTCATATCTAAAAACAATTAAACAGCTGAAAATCCAACAAAAGGACATATTGCTTGCGGTTTCAAAATTTGATTGGCAAGCTGGAAACTGAAAATATCTATTTACCATCTTGAGAGAGGGTAAAAAATCACAAATACCTTTGTACCAACAAAAAGTAGAAGTTGCATAACTGTATAGTTGACTACTTATGAAATTTTATATATCCTTGCCCATAGTTATCTTCCAGAATCATAGAGATAAGGGAGCTGTTTGGCAGTTTTTGTTTTGATTTCTGACAAACCACAACTAGGAAAGGAAACAACAAATCGGGAGGGAACGTTCACAAACTATAATGAAAGAGATGGTTGCATACACGAATGCACCTAAATCCCTGACTTTTATTTTGTTCCTTTTCATACATCAATGAAAAGTACATTTCTTGTTAAAAAGAAAAGGGTGCATTAGGCATGAGCCTTGTGAAGGCAATTTGATGAAAGTTGGGCAAGTTGCAAGATACACATATGCACACCCGGCACCAATGTAAGTCTCAACGCACTTTTGCATCGTTCGAAACAATGATAACAACCTATTCTACAGCAAGGGAATATTTACACAGTTTACAAAACGTCATCATAGTGTTGATCAAACTTTAAAGACTATATAGCCCTTACTATATAGTTTGTTGTGATGCAAAGTAAAAGATACAATGGAAGGAATAATAAAGTCAAATTTTTCCACAGAAAAAGAATACTTGAATAATATAGATCATGCCTTGTGATTTATTAGTTGACATATGTATCAAAAACCACAGATAAGAAAGGCAAGATATAGAGTTTCTATTAAGATAATTGTTTGTGTTATGATCTCACCCCATATCCGATAAGGAACACGTCCAGTGGAGATAACTGTTTCCACAAACCACTAACAAAGGAAGTTAAATTGAGTTACTACAATTTGCAAATAGAAGGAGCCCTACACTCCAGTTTGTATATAATTCACCTGATAGCAAAGGCATTGTAATGAAATAGATGTGTCATTAGTTCCATTAGGAGAAAGCTGAATGCCCAACGTAAACCGTACCAAGCCAAGTCTCTAAGTGTATAGTTATTCTGTGGTACATCTAGCTGCGAGAAAATAATGTGACTTCAGCAGATTGAATAATTATTAATAAATAACAAGATCACAAATGTATATCAGACAGGCAAACTTGGCCATAAAGGAAAACATCATAAATTCAGTAACTCTTTAGCACAAATGAAATTTCAATGATGCTGAACTATTACATGTTTCAACAGCAACAACCACAACAACATAATAATAAATTAAACCAGTAGCATAAATTAAATATTTTGATTTTGTTAGCCCTTAGAGCTCTCACATTAAAAACACTTCTTGATATTCTAAAACCATACTGGAGTTTGGAGAAGCTTTAACCTATTCGTTTAACTAGTGTAATAGTGACCAAGAGAACAATCAGCAGAGAAGGCAACAAGAAATCTACTTCAATCGTAAAGGATATCAGAGTGGAAATTAAGAAATAAACAAATAAAAGAAATTAACAAGAAACATAACTGAAAATGGGAGGGCAGAGAAAGGTTAAAAGATAATTAGAAGCATTCATATAAGAATCACAGACCTGCGAGGCAAATGCATTAAAGCTCACAATTGGCCCAGCAAGATAAAGAGGCGCATAGACCAAGTAGCAGAGGTATAAGGTGAATGTGAACTTGTCATCTTGGACACCTCTCTCCTGGTTAAAAATAAAAGTATTTGCAAGTATCAAACAAAACCCTCATTCATTTAAGAAGCAACTAAAAATAATATTATACTTCAATCCTTAGTAAACATCAAATAACCTGTAAAATTTGGTAGCAAGCTCTTCCTGATTTGCAAACTTGGCAACGTTGATTATGCTTCTGCAACCACCAGAAGCTATACAATTAGAAACAGCAGCAAACAACAACCTCATTAAGAGCTTTGACATTGGCAACAATTTCATGGACATCCATCATTTGCAATTTGCGGATGAAACCATCCTCTTTTCTCCCTATGAAGACCTCTCCCTGATCAATATGTTCAACATTGTTCGGCTTCTGGGATCAATGTAAACCACCAAAAACCAGAAATCCTGGGTGTTAACTTGGAGAACAGTGAGCTGGAATCATTAGCCAACAAGTTTGCTTGCAAAAAAAAGATCTGGGCCGAAGTCATACCTAGATTTGCCCTTACATGGCAAACACAGGACCCTCCTCTTTTGGGACCCTTTGATTGAGAAAGTGAAGAAACTTTTGCATTCTTGGAAGAACTCTTTCATATCAAAGGTTGGTAGACATACTCACCAACGTGAAATTGAAAAACATAGTCCTACTTGCAAAGTGGATTTGGAGATATGTTAAGGAGGGGTCTGCTCTATGGAGAAAGGTTATTGAAGCAAAATATGGAAGATCCTCTTGGAACTTCAAAGTTCAAACCAATCTCAACAACCCTTCCTTCTGCAAAAGGTCCATGGAGAGCGATCCTTAAGACGTAGAATTTTATCTTTGATCATCTGGCATACAAAATTGGCGATGGATGCAATGTATCATTTTGGAAAAATCCTTGGTTGAATGACGAAACACTGGATCACATCTATCCTCTTCTATTTGCTCTATCATCAAAAAAGGAAGCATCCATAAAGGATCTTTGGTCGGAAGAAACCAACTGTTGGAACATGAGTTTAAGGAGGAACCTAAAGGATGCAGAAATTGTTGAATAGGCGACCCTCTCACACCAGCTCCCTACTGTCCATTTCACAACCGAGGCTGACTTATTGTACTAGAAACTAGAACCAAATGGCATCTTTTCTACCAGCTCTCTTGTCAAAGATCTCACTCATCACAAATCGGACACCTCTCCCAGACTCTATGAAGCTACTTGGAAAGACATTTATCCAAAAAAAAAAGTGAAATTCTTTATATGGGAACTTAGTCACCGTGCCATTAAAACCAATAACAAGCTCCAAAGACGACTACTTTACATGTATATCTCCCCCAATTGTGCATGATCTGCAAGTCAAACTCGGAAGCACAACAGCACCTTTTTGTTACTTGCCCGTTTGCCTCTGCATTCTGGAATTTGATCCTTAATACTTTTGGTTGGTCCACTGTTTTGCCTATGGATCCTTATCTTCTCATGGAGGCCACTCAGCCACCCATTTAAAAAGGAAAAGAAACAGGTCTGGATAAACTTTATCCATGCTATCTTTTGGATCACTTGGAGAGAGAAATTATAGAACCTTCAACGATAAAAATCTTCCTATTTAGGGGCTTTTTGATGCTACAGTCTACTTAGTTATTACTTGGTGTAAATGTTCCCCTTTGTTTCATCACTATAGCTACACTTCCCTTTTAGCCTATTGAAAATGATTCATGTAACCCTTGAATAGGGCTTTTGTAATTTCATACCATCAATGAAATTGTTTCTTAAACAAAAAATAATAAATAAATAATTCCTCCATCAGAAACAATGAACGCAAGTATACCTTCTGATCAAAATGAGAATGGCTATGTGCCCAATGGTAATCATATCCAAAGCTTATCATGCGCAAAACAACTGTTGAAACCAAATTCAAATCAAAAATAAAAAAAGCAGATGGATATTCATTTCAATAGTTTGTTACACTATTTAGAAAATAAGAAAAACTTCTTGAATAAATTAAAAGAGAATGGATACTCCCTAGATCTTTGCTTTGATTAAATATTTACTTTCCTATTTTATAAGAACAATGGTTAGCAACTCAAAATCAACCAAGAGGATTTTTTATTTCTCAACTTATCTAATTACTACATGATTGATCTTAGATACTCTAATATTCAATAGAGACAGAAATTAGATCATCTTAAAATCCAAGATACAAGCCATATTTTATCCCATACCTAAACCTGAACATGTTAACAGATATTACCAGTTCCCAAACTGAGTAGAGTTAACTCTAATTGAAAATCCCCAACCAATGTTACATTTATGAGATCAAGTTTACAAAACAAATGAAATCCATGCATCAACTAGGATGGAGCCACAAATATAGTTCCATAATCAGAGAATAAAGGATAAAAAATTACCAAAGTTAAAGCAAATTTGCCACCTGAATGTTCCTCGGAAGTTGTCCAAGTATGACCACCGTAGTCTATGCATGATAGAAAAAACATAAGTAAATAGTGGTGGTAAGTATATTCCAGGGGAAAAAAACTTATTCAACTACTCACTGACGTGTTTAATATTCTAAATTACAAAACTCACCCAATTTCCGAGAATGAATAACCTTCATACACACGATTACAAAGAAGGAAAAATAAATTGAAAGTCCATAGTAGATATGGAAAGGACTTTCTTCGTGCAAAAATCTGCATGAAGTTCAATTAAAGAGAATTGGCAAAGATCAATATCATATCCATAACGTGACCCAAGACAAACGTAACTATTACCAACCATGAGAAGGAATTCCAAGAAATAGCACAAGTGCCTCTTATCGAAAAGACAACATAAGTACGAATGAATATAACTAACATGCACGACAAGAAAACAAAAGCTCGTTTATCAGTTATGCTTGCGAATTATTCCACAAATATACTGAAGAAAAACAATAAAAGAAAAGGAAAAGGTACACGGCCAATCAACCACCTCAATTCTATAATATAATGGGAAAAGGTCCCTGTAATAGATTAGAACAAAGCATCTTCAAAGCGAAGCATTGTTTAGATCTAAATTAGGAAGCAAGCAATTACAAGGGTATATGTATATTTAGTTAAAAACTAAAAACTAAGCTACAGGGATAGCATGACAGAATAGCAATAGGTATCAACACTGACATTTGCTATTTGCTAAGCAAAAGGATGCACAACGCACCTTACATGAGCCAAGCTAGCTGATTCAAGAGGGTTAGCATCTCTCCTCACATGTTGCCTCATGCTTACATCATCACTACAATACATACAAGATGGACTACACTAACTTAAACTACATTTTCATATTTGCCCTAACTAATGTAAACATTCACGAGTGGAGCCTAACATTATCTCTCAATCCGAGAGACACTGTTCCCAAGATGGAATTCTAGAAATCGGTGTTGGATGCTCGTTTCAAAAGCATAAAGATGTTTCAATTGGATGAGGAATTCCCAAGAGTCAATTTCAGTGTTCTTCCTTATTCCTGGTAACTATATTGGTTCAACAATCTCCACCTAATTTAGAAGGAGAAACAAAACTCTATTGAGTAAATAGCTTTGGAGATACTCTCTGGAAGACAACTTTGTGGAAATATGTTATTAGAAGCAAATATGGGCAATTTGAAAGTAATTAGATTCCAAATCATCATAGAAATAAAGCCACCTATAGCCCTTGGAAGGAAATCTGCAGTACTATATGTTTTATCAGCTTTGAAAGATGAAACCATATACTGCCCCATTCAACCCATACCAGTACCTATGTTTTCTCAATTTTGTCATAGAGCTCGATTTTATTTATCATTAGGGAGGTACATAGTCGAGGGAGAATTGAGGATCTCTCGATTTCTCCTAATATCAAACCTAAACCAGAGCCAAAAAGATCTTATACCCCTCCATCTCACGTTAAGCAACACATATACCTATTCACACATTACCCATATTACATCATAACTAACTCATGAGTTCCACACTAACAGTTTCCTTATGTCCCTCCTTGTACCCTTCCATTTCCTCCCCTTCTTTCTACCATGATAAACATTAATATTTGGGGGTATATAATTATCCTCGTGAGCTTCATTGTCCCAAGCGTTGAGAGTCACAATGATAACTTGACAATCTCTTCAATTTCAACAGTTGTATTCTTCTTCATGCTTCTCTACCTTGTCCTCTTTTCTCTTTGTCATGTACTATGTAGAACTAAAAATACCTTCAACTCTTGATTCTTCCACTTTCAACCTACTAAGAATTTTCCATCACAACGAAAATATAGGTCCTCCTTTCTGGACCATAGCTCAACTTCTAGAGAATGTCCTTACATTTAACTCAAGTGCGCTCCCTAAGAGTCATAGTTCGGGTTAGGGTAACATCTTCCCTTTTGGTCTAGTTGGTCTATTTTCCATTATATGTATGTGTATTTGTTGGAGTCCTAAGGAGCTTGGATAATTTAATAAATTGGGTTGCTTTTGTTTCCATAACTTTTTTTAGCCCACTTGGTTTCACACAGGAAACCTTTGCTCGAATCACACAAATGCACAAGCCAAACTACTTCATGAAACCTCCTTTAACAATAGTGGCAAGGGAGCCTGAAACACTTAAAGACTTTTTAATACTCCGTCACTGCCCCCTTCCTAGTTTCTACTTGAATGCCAAAAACTATTCAAAAGGGTTTTAAAATGCAAAAGGAGCTAGTCTCTTAGTTCTCATTCACACCAATCATGAATTTTCACATGGTTTCTGGCCATAGATACCAAAAGATAGAGCTTCGCCATCAAAACTCATCCATCGCCATCATGAGTTTTTGTACTTCAACCTGTGTTTTTCTAAGTAATACTTCGCACAAAGCCCAGAATCCAAGTTCAAAACTGAAAGAATGGGCATCTCTACCTTCTAAAAGCTACAGCTTACTCCAATCCAAATGCTATTCATTGCATGCTTCCCTCCAACTCTCCTATTTCCACACTCAAGAAAATTCTCCTTGTTTGACCATTCTCCCTCTAGCATGAAACTCCTCTTCAATTCCCTTGGCTGTTCGGATTCTTCTTCTAAACTAATTACTACAACCTAAATACAATACATTGACACCTTTTGTTTTGGTAAGGATTGTTACAAGAGGATCAGAGCCACGGTTTTTCATATACCGCCCAAGGTGGTTAGTATTCTAGCTATGTTATACACGAGGTTCTCTATTGCTCAAGGTGGTTTCTTTACTTGTTGGAGTGTCTTACACAAGGATTTCTTTTTTTCTTTGTTTTTTTCTTATGCAGTTTTGTTTTTTCACTAACTTGGATTGGAAGGATATGTTGTAATAGTTTGTTTCTGGAAGGGGGTTTCCTCTGCCTGATCCCTAGGCTGTTTTTTTCTTTTTCTTTTGTTGTGAAATTGTTTCTTGGGGAGAGAGACGTAACGTAACAGAGTAATAAAGTATCACATCATAGTTCATAGCCATCAATCTATTCACAATTTTATCACCAAGCTCAAATTATATCATGTTGTATTCATTATGCACCTTACATACTATATAATCACACTCAAGAACAACGTGTTGTGCGAGTTCGCCATATTATTCAAATGAATGAACCTAAAAGAATTACACGCCACTTAAGCAATTGCATATATAGGGAGGAGCAGCATGTACCTTAACAATAAGAAAATTCAGCGAGGCAATTGAGACCACAAATATGACACTGCAAAAAGGACGGAGAAACAGGTACACGCGGTTAATATTTTTTTTTAGGAAAAAGTTTGATGTACAATTACAAACAGTATCCTCAAGGTTGTCTGGAAGACATACCAAGCTTGATGGAGATATGAAAGGTAAGTGAAGGAAAGTATAAGCCAAACGATAGACATTCCTTTAGCCCTTAGAAGAAAATGGGATCTCAAAATATTTGCCACCAAAGCGTAAATTAGGAAAACGATTGTTAGAATGGGCAGGTTTCCTCGAAAGTTTCTCCACTGGGCATCCGATAAATCCTACAGTGAAGAATTTGAAACAACACTAAGCTTCACTTCTGCCAGGATTATAAAGTTCTAGTTAAAACAACAGAGAAATAGAAAAGGAAAGAAAATTCACACGTTGAGACGAGGAGGAAAGATCCAACCGGGACGCAAGCCATAGAGTTTGACATAGTGATCTGTCAGTCAAACAATGCATGATACAAATAAATGAAATTTAGCAGTATAAGAAAGAATAGGAAATGCTGAAACGAAAAATCGAAGTACCTCGAGAAAGATGAAGGGAACGGCGGATCATAAAGAAGTAAAAACACAACGCATAGAGAAGCAGAAACCCCAACTCTCGCCTCCTCCAACTACTCACGCGTCTATTAGTATTTTGCAGAGTCTTGTTATCCATCTCAGAACCGCGAACAAAAGCAAGACTATTGTTTTGGACGATGCAGCAGCCCTCCAGTTCCCTAAACCAGAGCCAGACTATTATTTTTCTAAACCACCGTACACAAGCTCAACAACGGTGAAAAATACTAGACCAAATTAACAATGAACTATGGCAAAGGGATTCCTGTTGTTCATACACAATCAAATTTAACAAATAATAAAAAGGGGATGCGGCGCCAATACCTTCAGAGTTAGGACTGCCACTACGTGATCGGGAGGTTTGTGAATTATTGAGACTGTCTTGTTCCTGACAAATGCAGCACTCTGCCGCCTGAATCATAGAAAATCCCTCAAATTTGATAAAACTGAAGGCAAAGTCTGTTACAGGAGATGAATAGTGGATTGAAAAAATAAAATTCAGTAAAACAAAAGAAAATCGTACCTAGGAGAAGAATTGAAAGCACGTTAGGTGCGATTATGGGGAAGAAATAGGGAATGTGAAAGAAGTTTCTGATACTAGAAATTAAGATCGCTTCGCCTCAGGAGAATCAACCAGTTTCGAGCCCAGCAGAGAAATGGCGGTGGGTGGGGAATCGCGCGACCGGAGGAAGAAGAAAGGGTGGCCTGCTGACTGCTCTTAAAATCAGACTGGCCGGAGTTTGACCAACATTGTTTCCTGCCACCTATTTTTTTCCCTTTTTCGGAGATTCCTGCCACGGTGGCAGTGCCACCTATCTAAAATCACCATTTTAAAATTGCAATATTATTTGGTATTGCTATATTTATAAATTATAGTTTTTCGACTATAAATAAAGGTATAGATGGAGACATATAAATAAAGTGAATTTGAGTATAGTCATATATATGTTCAGCCAAAAAATTATCATGAGCTATTCCTTAATATATAATATATGTATGTTAAAAAATAATTTATTTACACTTTTATTCCCACTCCCACCGTGGACAATGGTCAATTGTTATTTTCTTAACATTTTATTCTATACCAATTATTTCTTCAATGGGTGGTATCAGCATAATTTCAATCATTCCTCCCACATTTATTGTATTAAAAAATATATACTTAAATTATATATTAAATTAATGGTATCTTTAGTACTATTAAATTATTAATTTAATAGAATTTGATAAAAGATTATTCGTTTGAAAGTAATGAATAAGAATTCTTCACTATCTCAAACGTACTTTAGATTATGAATTATTTTATTCGTCATACGAAAATTCAAATTTAAAGGTTATTGTGATAGTAATTGGGCTAGACATTTTAATAACGAGTAGAAGTGAATTTAACTTGGATATTGGTATCTTTTACCTAGAGTTCTAAAAATACAGTCTATTGTGACACTAACAAAATATGTTGTTGCATTATCGTTTGTTTGTTCATTGGTTGATTAATAAACTTACTTATAGCGCACCCTAGGATGTTGGTGAAATGACAAGAGATTTGGATGTTGACACCCAAGATCCAAGTTTGAATCCTCTTGTGTTCGGAAGTCAAGACCATTATAATTAGTGGACAATAGCCCAAGTCAACAATTGCTCTAACAAAAAGATTTCACTTACATCGGAGAATGGGATTGCATTTCAAGAAAGGACATTCAAGCTAATGATGTGAAGACATAAAATCAAACTGTAGATATCTATAAATTTACATGGAGTTATGAAAAGAACTTGTTTAAGACATGTTTTAATAGCACAGTACATGTCCACGAACTATTGGTTAATTAAGTGTTCATGTATTTAGTTTTTAAGATTGATTAATTGTGGATTCATAGGATGAGAGTTAATCTTAGAGTTTCCATGGAATCATACAAATATGATTATCTTTGAGCAAGTAGGTGGAGAATATACAAACAAAGAGAGAGTTTATGAACCAATTTTATATTTCGTAAGAAATTTTCAATACATGTGAAGTTGTTTATTCTCGAATAAATCTCGTTTAATTTTCAATTTGTAAATTTCTATCACACACTTCTAACATCATTCACTACTCGGATGATTCTTTATCAGTAGCTAGACGATCTCAAACCACACTCCCTAACCAATAACACCCCAACAAAAACACAAATCTAGAAGTTCCTCATACTTAATTTGGCACCCAAACTTCCTCTCCTTCTCTAATCTGTAACTTCAAACCTTCCACAAAGGTTTAGACACATCAATTATTACCCTAATTCTCATAAGTAGCCCTGGCCAGTCATATAATCCACCTCTTCTACTTGCCCCACTATCCAAAGCTTCATCCATATTTTTTTGACATATATATGAGAAAGTAACAATGAATATGTATCCAAAAGACAGTATGTGTAGGATGTGTTTGGGAGTGATTTTCGCACAATTTTTTCTTTTGTCAAAGTTACTTCCATTTTCATTGATCATATTTGGCAAATAAAAAAATTGATTTTAAGAAAGTTTAAAATCACTTTAAATTGATTTTTTAAGGCATTACTTGAATGGTGATTTTGAAAAATCAATTATACTTATACATATATTTTTTTAAATCGCTCATTCTACCATCACTCCCAGACCCATCGTAATTCTATTTCCAAACATACCCTAAATATCCAAATAAGAAAGATCTTTATCACAGCTCCATGGCCCTACACACATCATTCTTGCCTTTTCCATCATGGTTCTGAATTGAATGATAAAAACGTTGTCCCCAGCAGTCTCCTGTATGCACCCTCCATACTGATTTGGATAAATAAAACTCAGGGAGAGTAACATCTTAGTAGCTAGAGCACATCAGTTTTTGCTATTCTAATATTTAACCCAACAAAATATGTAGATTATACAATATAGATAGAATAATGATCACGATTTCAAAGAAACTATGAAAAAAGCAAGTTTGTGAATTCCCACCCCACATGTATAATAAGTTTGTGAAATTCTGTAACTTTTGTTGAAGGAAGATGATGGACCATAAATTAGTTGATGGACAAGGAAATAAGGCCATGTATTGTACGTAAAGAAATAACCATGGGGCCGAGTAGCTCTGCCGTTTTTTTCACTCTCAAAACAATTTGCTTTGGGTTAAAGACGCAGAATGTTTGGTGGTTTAGCTTTACATCCACATTATTGATATTCCATCTTATCAAACTTCTTCATTAGAACGTTTCCCCGGCTGTAATGTTGGTTTATATATACTATATATATACACACCCCCATTTGCCTCTTCTTTATCAGACCCAACTTTGCTTTCTCAACTGTGCATCCCACCAGGCACCCACCAAACAATAATCCATGGCCTCCATTGCTGCCATTTCTGTCCTGACCTTTGTTGTGATTGTGGGAACTTGTGCTGCAGATGTCGACTTACTTCAAGATATCTGTGTTGCTGATCTCTCTTCTGGTATTCCCAATCCCCCCTTTTACTCCCTATGACTATGAGCTTTTGCAGCTTTCTTAACCATGGAAAATTTTGGCAGGGATCAAAGTGAACGGGTTTCCGTGCAAGACAAACATATCTGCAGCCGACTTCTTCTTCGATGGACTTGCCAAGCCAGGCCTCACCAACACTACATCCGGTGCGGCGGTCACTGGGGCCAATGTCCAGAAAATCCCAGGCCTCAACACTCTAGGAGTGTCCCTCGCCCGCGTTGACTATGCCCCCGGTGGCCTCAATCCGCCGCACACGCACCCTCGTGCCACCGAGATAGTGTTTGTTCTCGAGGGCGAGCTGGACGTCGGCTTCATTACTACCGCCAATGTGCTGATATCCAAGTCCATCAAGAAGGGAGAAATCTTTGTTTTCCCCAAGGGGCTGGTGCACTTCCAGAAGAACAATGGGAAAGATGCCGCCGCAGTGATTGCTGCATTCAACAGCCAATTGCCCGGAACTCAGTCTATTGCCGCCACTCTATTTGCGGCAACTCCATCAGTGCCGGACAATGTACTCACCAAGGGTTTCCAGGTTGGTACCAAGGAGGTTGACAAAATCAAGTCTCGCTTTGCACCCAAAAAATAAGCCATGATATGAAGAGCAAAAGAAAGGGACAATATCAAAATTATATGGTATTCCAAGGATATCGGTAAGACATTCTTTCGAAAAGGAAAATACGATGTAGATAGATATCAAACAAGCTCGTCGAATAAAAGTACATGCTTATTATTAAAATTCTAGTCTGAGCAAACTTCGCGATAAACCCCCTTCAATTGCTACGAGTTTTCACTTCATACATGACTGTTGCCTGCCATCTGGGATTGCAAATAGTACTATCGGCTTTGATGGCCTGACATATGGAACGTCGCATCTGAAGTACCCCTTCCTCTCTAACTGCAATATGTCTCCACGCTTTAGATTTCGCATGTTTGAATCCCCAACAGCAACGCTCTCCTTTTTTGTACATGGATTTAATACATCAAGAAAATCCTCTCCTTCTTCGAGCTGCAATAACAATTTAAAAGAGGCAAAAAATTCTTAATTTCTATAACCACTTTTCTAACGAGATAAGAACATAATAAGCAACAAAAGGCCGCGGCCACAAAATGTAACAAGAAACAAACAGTCATATGCATACTCATCGTATGAAGAGGTTGACCAACAACTTCTAACTCACGTAACGCATATCAGATTAACATCTAATTTCATAAGTCTTCCATGCTTCGACAAACTGGCTTACCGACTTGCACGTAAACATGATGCAACCTACTCACCAGAGATGCTAAGTGATGCATATTGCAATCTTACTTTTAAAAATGGGACACGAAAGAAATAAAACCAACACAGAAATCTCAATGCAAATAAATTCATGTCAATATGCATAGTTCTGAACTTTGACTTTAAGCCACATCTTGCGTTTAGAACTTCCAAACCAACAGCAAAGAGAGAAAATATTATATCACAATCAAACCAAAGAAACAAACTCAAATAATTTACCATCTAGAAAAGTGCTTGTGATACCACATCAAGCGTCCATACCTTCTTTTTTGTGATTAAATAGTCAAACTCCATAAGTGAGAGGGTGACTAGTTCATTTATATCTGGCAGCCAAGTGGCCTTCAACTTTGTGGTCTTCACAGAACCTTCAAGATGCAAGATTCCAGACAACTTCGTGACATATCCATCTTGGTCCTTCTCAATGCCTTTTACAATTGCATTCCCCCAGTCCATCAAGGTGATTTCTTCATCCACCTTGATGCATTGTGCATCCACCTGGTCGATCCATATCCTCTTTGTGAAAGTTGAAGATTTTTCACCAGCACCTTCATATTTCTTATGCCTTGGTATTACTCGGATAAATGGTTTATCAGGACCATTATCAAGGGTGAATAAAACTCGCCGGTCTTCAATAACAGCAGTATGTCTGGGACACACGGGATCAATAATCTTCTTATTAATGGTCCATAGTTTATCCCATTCCATAAGGTTGAGATTTTTTGATGCCCCCTGAAATAAAGAAAAGAAATATGAGACTAACTTTCATTTCATATCAGTCCTAGACTCCGATCAAAGACAAAAGAAACGACCATGATATCTATCATTTCAAATATATATAAGACAGATGCAGCATACAAGGATCAATGCACAGATGTCCAAATGCTAGAAGTTCCTACTTCCCTAAGTTAACTGCAGAATACTTTGATCTTCTATGTAACTGAAAGCGAAGTGCTGGATTATAAATTTAATAAAAATCCAAGAGCACAACTATTACAAGTGCATACCAGTTTCTGGCACTATTAGAGCAAGATTTATCAATGACTTTCGGACAAGCACCAATTAAGAGATTTTATTTGTAACCCAAGAATTTTCGCACCTGTTCAAGGATGAATTGTATTAGAGCTTCAACTTTTAGACCTCTTCGAACAATCCCCTGTACGGTTGGAAAACGAGGATCGTCCCACCCATCAACCTTCCCATTTTGAACAAACCATAACAGCTTACGCTTGCTGAGAAGTGTATACACCATGTTCAGCCGGCTAAACTCATATATATGAACCTTTCTTAGACCCATATCTTCCTGGATTCGGTAGTACTGTGCATTGCGGTCATGGTATTCACTGGACCGAAGTGCATGTGTAATGCCTTCAATAGAATCAACAAACGGACAGGCAAAATCATAAGTTGGGTATATCTTATACTTGGAACCAATGCGATGGTGGGGAAGTGGATTACAACGGTAATACACTGGATCTCGAAGAGATTTATTAGGGTCCTGCATATCAAGTTTTCCACGAAGACAACAAAGCAAACCCTGCTCAGTTCCTAATATCATCTCCCTCCATAATCTTAGATTCTCTTCAAGACTATTACTCCTACGTTTTGATTCAATGCCTTCCATTCGTTCTTTCTGCATCTGCTCACGTGGAGTATCATCTATATATGCTTTGCCCTGATGAATTAATTTTTCTGCCATTTCCATTAATTGAGGGAAGTAATCTGAAGTATACGTGACAGTTTCATGCTTTATACCCAACGTCTCAATGTCTTTCACAATATTTTCTACAAACTCATTGCTTTCTTTAGCAGGATTTGTATCATCAAACCTGATAATTACTTCACCTTTGTACCGCTGGGCAAAATACTGATTCAACAATCCTGCTTTCGAGTGCCCAATGTGAAGATATCCACTAGGCTCAGGTGCAAAACGCAAACGAACCTTCCCAATCTCTGCATTTGGAAGATCAACTTCAAATGTAGATCTGCTTCCCGATTTCCCTTTATCAGACGTGTCCTGATTGACACTATTTGGCTTCTGAGTGAGACCCTGTTGATCCTTCAATTTAGCACCGGAAGACTTCCCCAAGCCTCTTTTGCCTACATATGTTGTTAAGAAATCATCCAAGCCATCAAAATATTCAACTGAGAGTGAATTAAACCATCGTTGAAGATTAGGGTACTTCTTTGACTTTCTCAAGCTTTCCCACCGTTGCCCAGTTCCTGTAAAGAACAAAATATCATAGCATCAATAAGCCAATTGTGTGTGTGTATAAGTTGCCATGTGGATTAGAAACAAGGAACATTATGAAGAACTTTTAAAAAAAAACAAACAAGAGGGCACGGCATGGCATCCCATCTCTCTCTGTCTCTCTCTCAAGATAGGCAAGGTGATGCGAAAAAAGATTCTAAGAAACAATGGCAGCTAGTAAAGAGGATGGTCAAAGCAGCATTTTTTATTTTCTTTAGTTGAAAAAATTACCTACTAAACCCGACCAGATAGCTATATCTGCAAGTGATAGAGAATGGCCAACGAGAAACGTGCATCTTTCCAAGTACTTGTCAACATAATTGCATGCATGCTCAAATGCAGAACCAGACGAAAAGACAGGAGCATACTCCAACCATTCATCAATCTGAAAATTCATGAATTCATATAACAGTCACTTATAAGAAATTAGCACATAAACAACTATAAAAATAAATAAATTACAAACCACATATCAAAATAAACATTAAGATCATGTTATTACATTTACTGTTCAACTTACCTGACTGGATTCATATGCACTCTGTCCATAGAAATTAGGAATCTTGGCAACTCGACCAATATAACGTAGAAGCACAGAGGTTCCGTGCAACTTCAGCCTACAATAGATTAACTTGACTTAAGCATTGAGTAAAAGTCTATTAGATATTTTCCTCTGACTCATATCAAAGGGAGAGACAAAATTCTTTCTAAGATTAAACAGTGGGAGTATAACGTAAAATTTCAAAGATAAATGACCGGTATCAAAGGTTATTGCAAGTAAGATTTAAAATATCACAAATTTTTGCTGTGTTTTTAATCAGACACCCAATAAAACACTAGTGGACGTGGCATACACAATGTATTCATTTAATAAACTGATTTTATTTGAAATGGGAGAAGGAGAAGATCCAGAAATTTCAGGTTATTAATGATCTATTTCTAGATTTAAGTTAGAGAATATATAATAATTAATACCATCAAAACTTGGAAGGCAAACAATAGTCAATAAATTTCATGTACGAAAAGCTGGCAAATTTGGAAAGATGAGAAAACAATAACCAGGAATGAGAGTGGCTCCCTTCTGGTGGCAATAGATTACATTTTACAGAGAGCACATAAAGACAAGAGCAAATTATTATGAGCATAAGTCATGGATTTGAAGTTAAATGCAGATCAGGGAATGGAAGGACAGTGTTAGAATCCACAAATAGGTATAAATATCTAAAATTTGTCTTCTAAATAGCCAGTATGAAAAACTTACACGCTTCAACTTGTATGCTAATTCTGATGAAATATAACAAGCCATAGAAGTTTTTATATCTCCTAGTTGATATCATAACTCATAAGCTTCCTTAATAAACACATGTATACAAATTATGGATACAAATCAATGATTGTCACGTCTTCTTTTCCTTTTTGTTTTCATTCCATGGCTCGACCAAGTTTGAATAGCCATTTAACTTCATCAATTAAAAAGAATGTCGATCCATGTAGAAAATTAGCATCTTTTAGAACTTACGCAGAAAATGTTCTTAGACGATGATGTAAAGTACCAAATAAAAATCTAGGATAAAATACAAATTCCACCATTAACCTATTATCATCGATTTTTTCCATAAAATAGACCACGTTAACCTTCTGTACAAATCAACTAAGATTTACGTTAATACTAGATTACATAAAACAGCAAAACAACTACATGTATAAGAACATTCCATGGTCATATGATGTGGTATAACTATGAGGAAATTATATTTTCATTCTAAATAAGTTGACTTCACGGCATGAACTCAAGAAATAGCCTAAAATCAGAAAGAGAAACGAAATTAGATAATGGAAAACAATAAAAATAGAAAGTGTTATAAATCAAAATCAATTGCTTTTGAAGGTAGAATCTCAAACGTTTCTCTTTTTTAGAAGCTAAATACGGCAAACTAAGCTGAGGGAAGAGAGAGATTTGATTATACCCATTGGTGAAGAGAAATGTGGGAGCGGAGCCAGAGGCAAGAGAAGAATCTGCAGTGGAAGTGATACCAGCAAGCTTGGCAGCAACAATGACGGACAATGGAGGGCTATCGGCCGGAAATGACAAAAGCTGAATATCCATGATTCTCAACACCAGAACCAATCAAATCCAAACTGAAATCAAAGACGATGCATACAAGGGTTTTAAGTAGGAAAATGATTGAAATGAGATCAAATCGTTTACGAGTATGAACTATAAGAAAAGGTAGAGAAAACTGCTGGCAGAGGCAGACCAATATTCAGTGGTAGCCTAGCCGCCGAAGATTTTGAACGAAGGGAAAGGGAAGGGCAAAAATCTATGGGCCGACGAACCGAGCCAGTTCAACTCGGTTCGGGTCAGTTTTAATGGTCGGGTTCGTCGGTCTTTTAAACAAATAACAGAGTGAAAACTCGCCTGCAAATCACTCACGGCGCTGTAGGAGTAAACCCATCTATTTTATTTTAAATATTTATTGATAAATACATTACTGTAACTTCTTTAATAAATTGAAAATAAATGAAGTGAATAATCTGTTTCGTTATTTGAAAATTTGTTAAAGGATGATTCTTAATTTCTTATACATATGTGAAAAACGATTTCGATCTCAAAAGAGTTGGTCAAATATCTAGAATAAAAAATGTGGAGTGATTTGTAAGTATTTTGACTTTTTGGCTCTTTTTTATTGTAAAGTTTTTTCTTGTAATATTTTCAGTATGGAAGTTAATTTATGCTTAAATAAAGTGAAAGAATACATATGAAAACAAGTGGCTTTAACCTAATGTTTCATTTATATTAATTAATTATGACTCCTAGTCCTAACTTTTACCTCTTGTGTTTGTCGAGAACTAAGGATGTTGTGTCCAATGAATGATTCTTCCAGGTGTGGGAACATGGGGCATTTTCTCATTCATTTAAGATATTTGGCATTACCTAAAATACTTATTCTTGAGTGGAATGCTTACCATCCTTGTTTTCACATGTATGTGTGTCAAAAATTTAATATTATTCAGTACAATATTTGTACTCTCTAATCATCATCTTTAAAATAATTAACGTGTCATTCAAAATATACATATATGAAACAACGGGAAGGAATTTGAAAATGGTACCGCATATGTTTTGATAAAAATAAAATAAATTAAATCAAGTGCACTTCAACCTACGACTAAATTGATATTTGAGATTAATGTTTCAAATGTCGATATCGATGAAAATATCAAGTCCTCAATTTCATGAAAATATCGATAAAATGTCGATGGATATTTCTATAAAAATTAGAATTATTAAAAAATCGTAAAAAAATATTTAATTTAACAGATAAACATATTCTTATTTCTAAATTAGTTAAAAATAATTAATATTAATATTATGTATAGATTAGTGACATTTTGTTTATTTTTTCCTCATATTTTGTCGGTTTTATTGTACTATAATGAAAATGTCGATTCATCCCTTATATGTTGATTTTGAACCCATGAAAACATGGATATATCGATAGATATTTAGAACCATATTTGATATACAAAACGTTAGAAAGAGAGCAACGTGTCATAAGAATTATTGTAAGGAACGATGTGGATCAATGAGAAGATGTTAAACTAAAAGCAATAACTAGAAGAGGGAACAAGAGAGGGAGTGAATGCGGCGGTGGTGGAGGCGAAGAAATGGTCTTCTCCGGCGGGTGCGGGAGCAGGAGATCCTAAGCGCAGGGCGTAGCCTCGCCCATATAATTCTCTTCAGTTTGAGGACGAAAAACTTGATCTTCTCGGGCACACTCCTTTTCCTGCAGAACTGATAGCTCCTCAGAAACAGCCGCCGCTTCTCCATCATCAAGGAGTAGCCCTGATCTGAACAATATCCAAAGGATTCGGTCCGTCGAACACCATCATTATCATGGATGAAAAAGTTGAAGGCCATGGCTAAATGTACAGAGATCGATCTGTATTCAGTACTATATAGATATTGTTTGAAGTCAAGTTTGTGGAGAAAGGAGGTGAACTGAAGCCAGCGTGTAGAAGCGTTGTATTTTGTATGGGCCGTTTGCTTGGGCGTAGGGAGGCTTGAGTTAGCAACAACGCTGACTGCTAAGACGCGGCTAAAAAATAATATTACAAACTCAAAATAATAACCGCGTTAATTCTACATCTACTTGACCTCTTATTAATTAAAACTTTGATTCAAAGATGGAGGCCGTCAAATCTGAAACAGCTGCAACAAACTTCTACTTTCTCCATTTCCTCTCTTTTTCTTTTCCCATAACCTTCGTCCCTTGTTATTATTTGAAGTTTTTTTCTAAACCACCTTGTTATAATGTTAAATTTAATTATTTAAAGTCAGATCCACTCTTTAGAAGTTTATTTACGTCATCTGAATATTTAAGTATCGAACTAATTATAATATAAAATGCACATATCTCAAACAAAAAAGTCGTGAGTTCTTTGAATCCCCACCCCACATGTTGGTGTGTTAAAAGAAAAACTTATAATATATAATTATTTATTTCAACTTTAATCAGTAGTTGATCGATCCATAACTTTAGCTCGGGGAGCTTTATTTAAAATTAACCTAGTTTCAAGAATTCGTACAAATTCATAAATAAATTGAACTATAATTTAGTACACAACAAATTTTTTTCTACGAATTTTCTTTTATTATGAAATCGCTTCATGATAACTTCATTTTCTATCTTATCAAAAATATCTTTCTATTTATATCTTAAATTACACCTACACGGACACTAATAAAAATAAAATAAAAGTTAAAACGAGAAAAAATATAATAATAATAATTGAATATATATATATATATATATATATATATATATATATATTATATGTTTGTGTAAGCATCACAAACACATGACATATTAGTTTTATATTATGATGCAAGTTTTTACTAACTATTTATATTTAAAATAACCTTAAATTTATAGTAAATATAAGAAAAAATATTTTTTTGATAATTAATCTTCTAACTTTTTTTAGACTCTGCATAATTCAAATTAAATTCTATAAAATGAGAACAATCAAATCTAAAAAATTGATGATTTATAAACAAGAAAAAAAATATTGATACAATAATTATTAGAAAAATATTATATATATATATATATAATGACAAGTATAAATTAAAAATAAAAATAAACCTAAAAATCTTCCTAAAATATTATAATTTGATTCATCGTTGTAATTTTATCATAATAGAGCAGACCATAAATTATACTCAACATTATAGGCTTTTTTTTTTTTTTTAATGTTGCATGAAATGAGAGAAGAGAATAGACGTGTAAAGCCATGTCATTTTATATACATGCCAACATTAACACATATTTCTTACATATCTTTTCTTACAAGTAAACCTTTTTCTTTATTTGTTTTTTAGGATACCAGCTGATGGTCTTATCTTATCAGTTAAATAGTTTTTCATTACAATTGATTGAACTTGATGCTTAATTTATTTGTATTTTCTCCAAATATTAAAGTTTTATTTAAAAGAAATTGAGTGCATTCCAATTATTAAATAATAATTAAAAGTTTGTACTAGTCTCATTTTAAATATTTGATGTTAAGTAGGAGTTCATCTTGGCAAAAATTCAAAGGATGAGCTTTAGTGAGGGAGCTACCTCGACCCGAGCTTCGAGGGCCAAAAAGCCTAAAGGACGAATTCTAACTAAAAGAATACATCTCAAGTCATACCCTGCCAAATGAAGAGATGTGCTAAATTCTACCTGACAGGTGAAGCATGATGATACGAGTTGGATCAGATGAAGTTGTATCTGAAATACCAACTAATCAGTGACACACTTTGGATTTCTATTGAATTGATATATCGATTTGATTGTCCATCTTTTTGATATATAATATAAGGCATTCTCCAGATAATTAAAATTGAAGCAATTGGATGTCCGACTTGAACCTATTCGATATATGACCGATCAATAGAAAGACTCTTACACTCCACATTTATCATATTTAATAGTCCATACATCACACGAGATCAATATCATAGGAATAGAATATGATTCACTTTCGACGATGCTTGGAGAGAGATAGATATACTTCGCTAAATTCATGCATCGTTATTATAAGTTAATCGAGAGTGACACATGGGCCACTCCCAACAGGACACGTGTGCTTGGCAATAAGAGAGCTCACCCTACCAAGTTGGATGGGAAAGACTCGTGTTGGGCCAAACAATGCTAAGCTTGGCTCTTACTCGAGCATGGTTTAGTAGGCAGAATATCCACAGGAGTGGAAATGTGATTTTAGGATATTTACGTAGGTAGTGAAAGATCATTTAACGGGTACAAATGCTGCCACCCATAACATGCTTCCCGACATTCTCCTCGTGTAAAAGGTGATCAAACCATTATCAAAGTACACAATCTCTTGTATAAACTTCTAGTTCACCATTTAAGCCTTCGGAGTGTATTTCTCCGAGCACCATACTAATGTTAGGTTCTAACGTGCAGGTACCAATTTGGATGGGTAAGATTTCTATACCATGTTCGTACTGACGCGTAGCCTTGCTTTTAATCTAAATCTGTCCATTAAAAAATAAAATACGAAGAGGTTAAATAATTAGTTTTCTAAAATTCAGCAAAATCCAACCATTTTAGTTCGGAAATTCTTTTACGTGAAACACTCAAAACTTAAACATAAAATCTAGGGTTTATCCTCGCGCTCATCACCCATAGGAATTTTCATCAGAAACCAAGATACGTGTAAAAAACCCTCCCATATAATCGAAATATCTAAAGCTTCTGTGCAGCGTCACTATATATATTCAATAGATTTTGGGGTAATGCCGTTGAGGCAAAACCATACAGTCCATACATTCTATCCTTATCGCCGTGTGTCTCATCCTCTGAGCCTTGCCGCATCTCCTCTTCTCCGTCCCTGAGTTGAGCGACTGCAAGGTGGCGAAGCAAACCCTCGCAAATTAGGTCGCCACCTCCGGGGACTGTGTCACTCGGCAGAAGTTGAAGGGAAGAAATGGCTTCGATTCTCGGAGTTACTGCAATTCATCATGCACCAAATCTTGATATTTACAGAAGGATGGGAACAGCGGCGACGCCATCACCCACGCCTTCTCTTTCTTTTGCTGACAAGTCCCACATAAATGCTTCCAAAGCTCAGACTAGTTTCAGTAGTGGTAGCCGTCGCAACTTGGCTTTCTCCGATGGTTCCAGCGCTGGCACGTTCAAGTCCGGATTCAGCTCTTCTGCAATTGCGACTCCCAATTCCATCCTTAGCGAAGAGGCTTTCAAAAGTCTCGATGGCTTCTCCAAGGATGATTTCATCGATTCCCAACCTAATTCGTCTCTTGGATTCTCTGCTGATTCTCCTGCTGACGAAGATGAGCTCGCCATTTCCAAATTAGGCTTGCCCCAACGGCTCACTGAATCGCTCGAGAAGCGCGGAATTACTAGCCTCTTCCCCATTCAAGTACTATCACACTCTCTTGCTTTTCTTCATGTTGATTTCTTTTGTTAATTACTTGACTAGTACTTTGCTTGAGACAGCGAGGAAGAACTACTTTAAGTTTCATGTCATGGTTTTATTCCGTTTTCTACCAGAGATTATGTTCGGTTTTTGAAGCTATTAGTTTAAAGTTAATTATTATCCGTTTAAGTTCAAAATGTTCCAGGATGTGGGAAATGCAATGGAGTGAAATTTCTCACATCCATTTTTAGATATTGTCCTTTTCCCGTGGTCTCATACCAGTTTCATGAATGAACTTCACATTCATTTTGAGATATGCCTTCTTGATATCTGCCCTATATCATTTGCAATTCTGCACACCTCTGCTTGTTTAGGAATTGACCATAACCATAACTAAGTTTAGTTTTCATTTTACGATTTAGATTCGTTTTATTCTTAAGTCAGTCTTGTCTTCGGAGGATATTTAGATTACACAAGCTGAAGAATCCTTTTTTTTTTTTTGAGGGTATCATGTTACAGACCTCAAATATGTTTAGTCACAAGATATATTTGTTAATGACTAATTTGATTAGTCGAGTATTGGTTTTTTTGGATAAGAAACTAGAATTTTATTATCAAAACCAAAAAGAAATTAGTTGAGTATTGCGATTGCATCTTTAATTTTTTGTTTTATTTTTCATTTATAAAATACAGAGAGCTGTTCTTGTCCCTGCACTAGAGGGTAGAGATCTCATTGCCCGTGCAAAGACTGGCACTGGGAAGACATTAGCCTTTGGGATACCAATTATTAAACGACTTACTGAAGATGACGAATTAAGAAGTTCGCGGAGGTACGATTTTGTGACTCTCTAGAATCTGCGACCTAGAAATTTGAGTATTACTAACTTTTCTGTATTTGTTGATAGGCGGTCACGTCTTCCTAGAGTTTTGGTGCTTACACCAACCAGGGAGCTAGCCAAGCAAGTGGAAAAAGAGATAAAAGAATCTGCACCTTATCTGAACACTGTTTGCGTTTATGGAGGGGTTTCATATGTTACACAGCAAAATGCTCTTACCCGTGGAGTTGATGTGGTAGTTGGAACACCTGGTCGAATAATAGACCTGATAAATGGTAACAGCCTCAATTTGGGGGAAGTTGAATATTTAGTGTTAGATGAAGCAGATCAGATGCTTGCTGTTGGGTTTGAGGAGGATGTGGAAGTAATTTTACAAAAGCTTCCAACTCAGCGACAAAACATGCTCTTTTCAGCTACCATGCCAACTTGGGTTAAGAAACTTGCACGCAAATATTTGGAAAATCCATTGACCATTGATTTGGTAATCTTATACCTTCTTTTAATATCTCAATCAATTACTTGGGCTTCAGGTTTTCTACATTTGCAAAATTTATGGTCTGCTCTATTATGATAAACCGTGAAATTGTCTTGGGGAGAGATGCTTGCTCTTAAGTGTACAGTGTATTGCAAAGACAAGCTAGTATCTTTTTATGTGTTCTATTTTCATTCTAATTCTTTACTTTTCAGTGATGTAGGGGCATGTGAATGTTAGTAAAAAAATAAGTGAATTTGATTTGCATCTCCTAGGTGAAAATGTTGTCATGATAAGCTAGCATATGTCAGAAGGAAAAAGGCCAATTGTAATCTGAATGGCCTATTGCAAGTTTTGAGGAAATGAGACTCAGTTTGGAGATTGGAATTGCATTTAATTGTCTATGAAGATCAATTGCTGTGAGTAAAAATACTCATCCTGTATTTAAATTTGTAGGTTGGTGGCCAAGATGAAAAGCTTGCTGAAGGGATCAAACTTTATGCCATATTAACCACTGCAACTTCAAAGCAAACCATTCTCAGAGATCTTGTGACAGTAAGCATAAACATATCCCTCCTTCTTCATACATTATAGACCAGTTATCCTTGGGCTTATTCTTTTGTATGCTGTAAGTTAAAGTATATAAAATCAATTTTGTTGTCTGACTCCAATAATGTCATGATTTCAGGTTTATGCTAAGGGGGGCAAGACCATTGTTTTTACACAGACAAAACGTGATGCTGATGAAGTCTCTTTGGCATTAGCAAATAGCATAACTTCAGAAGCATTGCATGGAGATATATCACAGCATCAACGGGAAAGAACCTTGAATGGCTTTCGGCAAGGGAAATTCACTGTGCTTGTTGCAACTGATGTAGCTTCACGAGGATTAGATATCCCAAATGTTGATTTGGTAATGTCATTGGACTCTATTCTGATTTATGTCAATTTCTTTTGCTCCTGTAAAAGAAAATTTAATTTTCATTTTGGATCTAAATGAATGTGAGTGGTACATGTCTTTTTATTTTCTTTCCTTGTCTCTAATTCTCTCCCTTCCTTTTTCATTTTGCAGGTTTAAGAATTATTTGTATGGTATAATTAGATAATTGTGATTACTACTTAAGATTCTATTCATATTAATCATAATTATCTAATTATACATATAATTCTTTTTGGATAGGGATTATACATATAATTCTTAGACTTGCAAAAAGTAAAGGAGTGGGAACGGATGTGGGGGTGGTGCATTTTAACACTTCCCATTGGGCTTTACAATTATTCTATGGACTCTGTTTTATGATAACATGCATGGTTATGAGCTTTTAGTTCCGATGCTTTTAACTCTTGTCCAAATTTTCAATCTGGGGTGTGCACTAACGTACTTTGAGACTGTAGTGTACTCCTTTAAATGATACAAAGCCGGGCAATATCTTGCATTTCATCTTCATTTTTATTAAGCTTGTAAATTTAGACCCTTTCAATATTAAATTTTTGTTTTTTAAAAATTGTGTGTACTTGACTTCTCTAGTTCTCTTTATCTTCACTTCAGGTTATCCACTATGAACTTCCTAATGATCCAGAGACTTTCGTACATCGCTCTGGTCGTACTGGACGTGCAGGAAAAGAGGGTTCTGCTATTTTAATGTTTACAAATAGTCAAAGAAGAACAGTTAGATCTCTTGAGCGTGATGTGGGGTGCAAATTTGAGTTTGCAAATCCACCTGCCATTGAGGATGTCTTAGAATCATCAGCTGAGCAAGTAGTTGCTACTCTTCGTGGAGTTCATCCTGAGTCTATCGAGTTTTTCACTCCAACTGCACAGAAGTTGATTGACGAACAAGGAGCGGGTGCTCTGGCAGCTGCACTTGCACAATTAAGTGGGTTCTCCCATCCTCCTTCATCACGGTCGCTTATTAGCCACGAACAGGTAAATAAGAGTTCTTTTTATTAATTCGATATAACTAGAATAGTTATTTTCCAGATGTCTATTTCATTGAAGGTAAACATTTTTATTTCAGGGATGGGTCACGTTGCAGCTTACCAGGGATCCATCTTATTCTCGAGGGTTTTTGTCTGCTAGGTCTGTCACTGGATTTCTATCAGACATTTATTCCCCAGCTGCGGATGAAGTTGGAAAAATACATTTAATTGCAGATGAAAGGGTGAGTATCTGTAGCATGTTGGACCTATTTTGTGTCTTTTATTTCCTAATTTCAATGGTGTACAATTTCGTTTTAAACAAATAATTGAATATTGATGTTGGTAATGCCAGATACATGGAGCAGTATTTGATCTTCCAGAAGAAATAGCAAAAGAGTTGCTGAATAAGCCACTGCCAGAAGGAAATACAATTTTGAAGGTCACCAAGGTAATTTTTTTTCCTCTCACAATCATCATAGTTTCTTAATTAATAATTTTCTTGTATTGCTTCAAAAATAATCTTGTTGTCTCTGTGATGACGACCACTGTAAATACCGGGCTGTCTAACAGAATATTGGAACACGTTCTGTACTTTATTTTTGCAGTTACCTCCTCTGCAAGACGATGGGCCACCAAGTGACAACTATGGAAGGTTTTCTGGCAGAGAGAGAAATAGCCGAAATAACTCTAGGGATCGCAGAGGTTTTAGAACATCAAGGGGCTGGGGCAGTGGCCGAGACTCTGATGATGATGGTGATTTATTTAGTAGAAATCGCAGTTTTAGAACTAACAACAGCAGCAGGTCCCGGAATTTTAAAAGCTCAGGAGATGATTGGCTAATTGGAGGCAGACGATCTAGCAGGTCATCATCCATGGATGGGTAAATTTTATTTTTTGCCTAATAAGATTGTGGATATTGTGTATTCCTTGAAATGCTGCTTTGGAAATAAAATGATGGATTTATAGCAAGTTGGATTTATAGCAAGCAGTGAAGGGTAGTAATCTTTAAAAGTTTTGTACTTGTACAAGGAAAAAGGAATTATATTTTGGGATGGGTGAGTTGAATATGCCGTGAAGTAACTCCGTTTCCCTTTTCTTTTCCTTTTAAACACTGTCTTTAAGGGAATATATTGACATCCATAGGCTCAATTCTAGATTAACAATAATGGAATTTGAACATGCATTGCAGATTTGGAGGATCCTGTTTTAATTGCGGAAGAATGGGGCATAGGGCATCAGAATGCCCCGACAAGTGACAAACAAGACGACTAAATATACGTGATTCAGCTTTAGATTTCGTGGCGACTTATAAGTAGGTTTTTGGCATCAGCCAGCTCAGTTGCATTGTCTTATATTCAATGGCTGGTATTTACGTCTCGAAGATGCTCCTTAGAAAGAGTAACAGGAATGGTGCTGAGTCTCATGTCGCCTTACGAGATTACTTTTACAATATTTGCACAATTCTCAGTCTGTTCTAGTTTAAGTTTTGCTCAGTGAAGCATTCAAAATTGATTTGTTGTGTTATGAATTATATGGATACCCTTTTTCGTCCTCCATGTAGAATGTATATGTTCCAGGAAGAGAATTGGGAAATGAAAACAGCGTAGCATTTCTTGGTTATAACTTGATTCACTAATTTGTTGGAGCAGCTCAGGTTCTCTACGCTATGGAATCTCCTTACCACCTCATCAAATTTGACGATCACAATTCTTCCCCTACTGAATAGATGAAATAATATCTTATCTACGACTGCTGGCTAAAAATCAATTTTTGACATGAAATACTTGGAAATATTTTTCTTTCTAAGTTCAACAAATGGGATGGAAATATTTTTCTTTCTAAGTTCAACAAATGGGATGGAGATTCAAACTAACAACTTTTTTTTTGATAGTTTAAGTTTTTTAAAGTACTCCATTCACTAGGGGAATGTGTAATTTGGAATGTATAATAGTGTTTTCCTAACTATTTAATATGTTGTTTGAAATATTGGGACAATGGATGTTTGGACATATGTTATATTTTGGTTAACTGAAAATATTAATTTCTCAATATATTCTAAAAAAAATATCTAGGTAAACTGATTTAAGACCCTTTGTAACTATTTTCCAAACATTTGAAACTAAAAGTGCACATTTATTAATGTTATGTTGGAGCCTCTCTTTCAACTTTCCAAGTTCCAAACAGTAACATCCAAGCTATTGCTCGTGAATTTTCCTCGATTCAATTTCTGCACATGAGGAGGAGGAAATATGTTTGATTTTCCTTCTTGAATTGTAGATGAGGCTAGGAAAGATATTTCTGTAGCGTGGCTTTTAATTATTGTTTCAATTAAGTTGGATAGAACTAGAAGTTGTTAACTATGGAGGTAGAAAGCATAACACTGTGGAAATGCAATCACAAAAATCAAAGAGTGACTCTAGTACCATGTAAAATCTTAGATGCACAGCTCATATATCTCTAGTGGACATTGATAGACTTGGAATTGAAGAAAACACACAGAATTCTCCCTCGCAGCACACATCCAAGCCATTGCTACTTGTTAAAAAGAATGTTGATGAGGGTCCTAAACAAGGGTCCCCTTACCCTTTTGGCGTTGAGAACCTCCTTAACATCCTTCTCATTAGCCACAAACCCCTTAGCCTCCATCTGCCTCATAAATTCTCTTGCTTCCTCCACTCTGCTTTCCCTTGCAAGAGCCTCAAAGACGGCGGTGTAGGTTCCAGCATTGGGTCGCAATCCCCTGCCCATCATTTCCAGCAAGTGGGTCTTGGCGTCGCCTACAAACTTCGGATCCGCAGCAAGTCCTTTGATGAGAACAGTGTAAGTGTAGGCATTTGGGGTCACTCCAGAGGCAAGCATTCGCAGGTACACCTTGTGAGCTTCCTTGCGCTGGCCCGCATTCACGTAGGCTTCTATCACGGCTGTGTGTGCCACAACATCAGGCATGTGCCCCTTCTCCTTAATTATAGAGAACAGCTGCAGAGCCTCGTGGGTGCGGCCATCCTTAGACAATGCGTCGAACATCTTGACGGCACTATTTTGGAGACCATCTGTCCTCATCTTGTGGAAGATCTCCTGCAAGTTCTTTGGGTCTTCGGGCTCTTCCACGACGGGCTTCTTGCTGAAGGGGTCATAAGGCGGTGGAAGTTTGCTTTTATCGAGTTCCACGGCGCCCACCTGATGGTGGTGGTCGTCGTCGTCGTCGTCGTCTTCGTCCGAGTGTGAGATTGAGAAATTGACTTTGGTGTTTATCTTGTTGGCTTCTGATGAGGAGGAGGCGTATAATCTGGTGTTAGCGGCATTGATATGGAAAATAGCAGGTGGGTTCGGTTTCCTAGTTGGGACGAGTCTACCACTACCAAAATAACGATTTAGAAAGGATGATGCGCGCAAGGATAATGGGTTGGGGAAGAAGGATATTGAAGATGAAGTGATGGTGTTGGAGGCAACAAGAAGGGCTCGAGATACCATGTTCGCCATAGTCTTTGATTTGCAGGTCTGCGTTACCCTGTGTTTGTGCAGAACCTCCCTCTCCGCTGCCAAACACTTGGGAAGAAGAAGAACAACAACAACAAGAAAATCAAGGTTAAAGAGAGAGATGAATCGAGAGCTACGGATTCGCTTGAAATCGAAGCACAATAAAACGAGGGCTGCGAGGGCTGAGTTGCGGCCAAGTCGCCGTTGCTTGCTTGCAACTGTTTTTTTTCTTTTTCTTCGAAAAATTAATTTATACTCCTATATTAATTAAAATACCAAACTAATAATTTCATGAGGTAATGTTTTGTGAGGAGGTTTTAGAAACTTATCTAAAATTTTTTAATTTTATACTTTTAGATATTCGTAAATTTTGTATTTATATTTATTATAATTAATCTTTTATTTAAATGTAAAAATTAATATTTCAAATTTGATTTCACAAACATTAAATTATTGTAGGACTTAAATCAATCATTATCATAGTCCCTTAATTTACCCCTAGTATATTATACTAAAGAAAATTTATTATAAAATATTCAATTATTATGATAATCCTCAAATTTACTCGTTAATATATTCTATCAAATAATGAAATTTATTACGAAGTATTTTTTCATTTCATTACAATTTTTGGCCATATTTCAATAATATAGTCATGATAACATACACTTATATATATACATATACATATATATATATATATATATTTTATTTATAGGGAGATATACACTATATCATACACTTTTATATATATATATATATATATATATATATATATTTATAGGGAGATATACACTATATCCGGCTACCTTTTCATTTATATGGAAATATAAATTATATATGGTTATAAACTTAAATAACATACACTTAACAATGGTGATATAAACTATCTCATTATAACATACACTTATATGTCTTATGGAGACATATCTCATATTTGACTATAAAGTATATACGAATATATGCCTCTACAATTAACAAATAAAGCAAATAACATACAAACCTTCTGGTTGGCGACTCGACAATGGTTAGGATAAACGGAGGGCTCGAATGGTCGACGGATGGCAAACGACAAAAAATAAATCTTAGGATAAATGGACGGAAACAATGGACGGGCGACCGGAGACGAAGGATAAGCTAGACGGGCTGTTCCGACGACGAAAAAGAACGGAGACAGCGGTCGGAGATGAAGGAACGCATACGACGGCTGGAGACAAAGGAATGGACGAAAGGAAAACGACAGATGAAGAAAAAAAGTCGGAGGAAGGAGGAGGTTTTCGAATTTTTTCAATAATGGAGAATTTTGGGAATTTGATATTTTTTTTTTACTTTTGGGAAGTCTAATTAGGCAAAATTTAAGAGATTTAAAATATAACATTCCAAGTTAGGGGTGAGCGAGTGTGGCTGAAAAAATCGAGCCGATCGACCGAAACCGACCAAACCGACGTCGGTCGATCGGTTTTCACCTATGGTCGGTCGGTCGGAATCTGCCGATCCTAAAAAATCGACTATGGAATTTGTATATCATAATTTCTTTCTTCTTTTTTATTATTCTCACTTGGAGTGTTTTAGCCTAGGGTTCCCCTTCGTTTTCTTCTTATGTTTGTTTGAGCCGCCCCCACCCTCATTCCCCCCCCCCCCCCCCCCAATTTTCTTCTTCTTTGCGCCACCCGGCCAACTCACTTCCGGGCCATTAAATTAAACCGACAAAACCGACAATTCGATAGGTCGGCCGCATAAGCATGTGTCAGCGTGGTCGGTTTTTTGCATACAGAAACCGACTTGGTCGGTTCGGCGAGGATTTCGACCAAAAACCAACCCCGTCTGATCGATGCTCACCCTTATTCCAAGTAATCAATTTTGGATTTTAAAAATTAATTAATATTTGAGATGAGATACAAAATGATATATTAGTAAATTGGATAATGGGTACCATCTTTGTTTCATGACAAAACTGTAAATTTTATACAATCATTAGCCTATCAATATACTAATCCCCAATTTCATTAATTAAAACGATTGATTTGGACTTTTTTCTTAATATTATTAATAAAAGTAAAATTAATTATTAAAATATTACAAACCATCATTTTTCTTATTGGGGTTTTTTTCTTCCTTTTCATTTTGACAAGTTTGTTGGCTCTTTTAATTAATTATTAAACTTTCATCAAATTGAGGTTCAATCTTCTCCTTTCTTAGTTTATAATCTATCCAGTCAAAGGAATAAACAAGTTTCAATATGTCGTCTCACGAATAAAAGAGACTAAACATCATATATCGAAGTTTTTTTTTTTGAACTTTAGTACAACATATAGAATGATGGATTGATTTCACAATTTTTTGAATGAAAATATATGTCGGTTTAGTTATACTCGTTTTGACAAGTTTTTTCTTTAACTTTAAGTGGCACGTGTCGTTTCCTAAAGTAGACAAATTGGTGAAATAATAAAAATCGCATTAGATTTAAAATTAGTTTGTGGTTGGTAATATTTTAATAATTTTTTATTACGTAATATTTTAATAATTAGTCATAGTTTTAATATTAAAAAAAAAGTCAAAATCGAGAGCTATTCACCTTGGGTTAAAATTGTGAATTGTGTGGGTTATTTGAATATTTGTTAGAAATGTGAAGCATATATATTAAACTTTATTTATTTATTGTTGAAATTGTGATGGTAGAGATCGCAACTTTTTATCGGAAATAAGCGCTTCACGCAAATTGTATAATCTAGTTTAAGCTTTTAATTTTACTAATGAAATTATTAGTTTGGTATTTAATGTAGGAGTATAAATGGGCTTGGGTTCTTTCCAAATAGAGGAAAAAAGAAAAAACAGTTGCGACGGCAAATTTCCTCCCGAAGCCCGCTGGCGGCAACACAACCCTCGTTTTTTGAGGAAAAAAAGAACCCAGCCCTCGTTTTTTCTGCTCTGGTGCTTCGATTTCGAGCGTATCCGTAGCTCTCGGTTCAACTCTCTCTCACAATCGATAACCGCACTCGTACTCTGTATGCATCTCTAACCTTGATTTTGTTGTTGTTACGGTTGTGGGTCGAAGATTACTACTGGAAGAGCCTGTGAGGTTGGGTTCTACAGCTTCAATTTGTGCATGATTTTTGCTTTTGCTTTTCCTTCTTCTCTAATTCTCTAAGTAATTGGAATTCCTTTTCGGTTGTTTACCGTGAATCTAGAGGTTGCTGCATCAGAAAGGGCTGTGCAGGACAGAGATGAGCTACAATGAGTAGGTTGTCATTCAGGCCTCGTCCGCTTGACATTCATAAGAAGCTCCCTATTGTCAAGTCTGTGAAAGAATTAGAAGATGACGAAACCCCCACTTCTACCCGCAATTCCCAACTGATTCGTAGCGCGGTTGAGGTAGATAATGAGGTACTTGCACTGTATTTATCTTTCTTTGTCCTTCCCGTCATCCCATGTTTGTTTGTGTCAATCTAAAGGCTTTCCCCGTAACTTAGGTACATCAAGTGCCTTGCAAGAAATTGGCTCCTGATATACCCACTCCTCAATTTGTTGTGGTCGATACATATGAGATAGACTACTCCCGCACTTTTAGTCAACCAACTTCCTACTTACGTGGCAGAGGAGGTTGGTGAAATAGAGAATTCTGTAGATGGTCTTTTGGCTAGTAACTCTTCTGCCATTACCAATGTGTGTTGTAAAAAAATATGTTCACATGTTCTTAATTTTCAGCTCGGACAGAACTTGGAGAGTTTGTTGAGTACGACTTGGACAATGAAGATGAAGATTGGCTTCTAGACCTTAACAGAGAAAGGAAGATACTTACTCCTGAAAGGCAAGCACCCTCCCCCTTCCTGATAAAACTTAAAAGTGTTGAAATCATCATACGTAGACAGAAGGAGTTGCTTGATTGTCTTTCCTGGTGTGAGAAGTTGCTTAACACCCTGTAGTAGCCACTCATTATCATTTGTCTCGTTATTATTCATAGTTGTGTCAATTCCTTGTATGTGTTCCAGATTCAAATGAACAGTTTATGGCAGTTAGGTATTTGGACTCACTCTCTTGCATATGCCATTTCCTTTATTTTGTTTGGAAAATTTCCTTAGTTCATTTAAACTCAAATTTTTTTGTTATACACAGTTTTATCGGTTTAAGATATGGATTCTGGAAGCTTGTTTAACTTATTTTCATTTGGATGCGATTGAAAATAAGTCCTTTATATTGGAGTTTGATGGGGGAGAAAAGAAGAGTAAAGAATGGAAAGCTGATAAGATTGGTAGTAACAACTGTGATTGACTGAGTCGTCATCTTGGTTTTGCATTATGGGCAATCTGATATCGTTTTCAAGGTACACAGTTGATATACAATACTATGTGGCAAGATAGAGGATCACCACTTGGAGTTCAAGTTCAAGATTGTGTCAGTGTTAAAAGATATTTTAGTTTCCCTCATCATGGAGTTATTTTTTTGGCTTATTTATTTATTATTTTTATTATGGCTAACCTGAGTGGGTTTATTAAAAAAAAAAAAAATCCTCTTTTTTTTTGTTTTTTTTTCCGGAGCTCCCCTGTTAATTATTTTATGGTCATGGAGGTGTATTTGTCAATGCAGATTTGAGAGTTTCCTCTTTAAGTTGGAGGTATTGGATCACAAGGCTCGAGAAAGAGCTGGTATCATAACAACTACTCTTGGTTCACCCGTTCCTGTACTCCTACAACATGATAATGCTATTGAGGTGATACTTTTATATCATGCTTGGGCACTTTGTACTAACTTTAATTTCATATTGGTTATTTATTTGTAGATCCAATGAACATTACTATATAAGTCTCTTCCATTTGATTTTTTTATTGTTCTATGCTAAGCGATGCATCGATAGTCGAATGTGTCACTTTCATTTGAAACAAGTAGTTATCCAAAGATACTATCTTATGGTTTAGATGGGAAATCAAAATATGTATGAATGTGTCACTTTCATTTGAAACAAGTGGTATGCTAAGTCATGTTGGTTGATGAGTAGTTTCCCCTCTAGGTTTGAGAATATGTGGTTCTCCCACCATTCTTTCAAATCTTCCCTTCGGTCTTGGTGGAATGTTGATGTCCCTGGTAGGTGGGAAGGCTATTGTTTTATGGGGAATCACCCTCTTTCAGAGGGGTTTTAAAAGCTTGGAACCATGATGTTTTTGGTGATGTGAGGATTAAGAAACAAGAGGCTTTGGGGAGAATTAAGTTGGATGGGTTGAAAGAGGAGGGTTTGTTGAACGAGGATTCAAGGGAGGAGAACTGAACCCAACCCAAATCGAGAAATTTCGGTTTGGGTTGGGTTGTTGGGTCACCGGGTTTTTTTGAATGCCCTTAGCTAATAGGCTTAGGAAAGTTCGTCTGAGAACACCCCCTAGTGATAGGCTTAGGAAGGTCCTTCCTCAGATGATATCTAACTTCCAAGGTGACTTTATCATGGGTAGACAAATCTTGGACCAATCCCTCGTAGCCAATGAGGCTATTGAGGACTATGGGTCTTGTAATGCAAGAATGGATCTTTAAGATTGATTTCGAGAAGGCTTACAATCATGTGGATCGAGATTTTTTTGGATAAGGTGCTTTAGAAGGAACGTTTTAGGTATAAATGGAGATCGTGGATGTGGAGTTGTATTAGGAGAGTTAAGTTCTCCATTCTCATTAATGGGAAGCGGATAGGTAAAATTCTTGCTTAGAGAGGGTTGTGGCAAGATGGTCCTCTTTCCCTTTCCTGTTTTTGTTGGTTGTGGACGTTCTTAGTTGAGTGGTCTCGAGAGGGGTTATGGGTGGCATTTTCGGAAGGTTTCTAGGTGGGGAGGGATAGGTTGACTTTGTATCATATTCAGTTTGCCGATGGTACAATATTTTTATGCTCTAGCAAGCAAGGAAGAGTCATTTGTTAATCTTAACTTTCTATTGGCATCATTTTTGAATCTATAGTGTCTATGGTTGTATCTTGGTGCAAATGTTCTCCTATATTTAAACACTATAGCTTTGTTTCTCTTTTAACCAATTGGAGAGCCTTTTTGTAACTCCTTTGGTTTGGGATATTCCCCTTTTGTATTCCTTTTCCATTTCATTATATTAATGAAATCTGTTTCTTTTCAAAAAATAATAATAATAATAATAATAATAATAATAATAATAAAAATAAATAAAAATAAAATAAAATAAAAAAATTTGTTAATCTTAACTGTCTCTTGTCTTTCTTTTAGCTGATAATGATATCAATATGAAGATTAATAAAAGTAAATGTTATGTCTTAGGCATTAACTGTGATTCCTCTAAGTTGGTTAGGTGGGCTTTTTGGTGGGATGTGAGGTATGATCCTTTCCTTCTTCATATCCGAGTCTTCCCTTAGGGAACATTAATAGAGCTTTGTCGTCCTGGGTTCCCATTATGGAAAAGGTGTAGAAGTGTCTCTCCCTGGAAAAAAAAATGTTTCTTCTCCGAGGGAAAAAGTAACTCTTATTCAGTTTGTTTTAAGCAAAATTCCAACATATTTTCTATCTTCATTTAGAATTCCTGTGTCCATTAGCAAAACCTTCGAGAAAATTATGCCAAGCTTTCTATGGGAAGGGATTGATGAAGGAGCGGGGACTCATTTAGTCAATTGGGAGTTTGTGCCGAAGCCTTTGGATCTAGGGGGTTTAGGTATTGGCAATTTAAGGCTACACAATGAAACCTGGTTGGCGATATGGTTATGGCGCTTCTTGCCCGGAGTCAGATTTAGGGTCATAGTGAGTAAGTATGGTTCTTATCCCTTTGAATTGGCATCTGGCAGGGGTTCTAAAGACACTTCTAGGAATGTGTGGATAGGCATCTATTCCGGCTTTCTCTTTTTCTTAGTTCGTTCATGGTTTGGTGGGGGTTTGAAATAATACTTACTTGTGGGAGGATAAGTGGCTAGGGGATCGTCCCTTCCGTTTTCCCTCACTTGTACTATCTTTCTTCTAATGGCTTTAGTTTCGCCTCATTTAGGCAACAATTCTTGGTTGGTTCTTGGCTTCTGTCGTTGTCGTTCTTTGTCTGTTAGTGAGATGTTGAATCTTGTGGCCTTGTTGTTAGATTGGTAGGAAGGATTCTTGCAAATCCTTTTTCTCGTGTCCAGCAGATCTTCTTCCCTCTTGCTGCTCTTTTTTTCTTTGCTTAGGAAGATTAAGATTCCAAAGAAGATTAGATTTTTTGTTTGGCAGGTCTTACACGGCAGGGTTTATACTTTAGATCGTGTCACAAGGCACTCTTATTTTTCGATTGTGCATCAGTGCCCTGTTCTTTGTAGGGGAGTAGTTGGGGATACCCTCCGTTGGACTTGCCAGTTTGCTTCTTTTGTTTAGGCTTTTGAGGTTTGCTTTGTTCGTGGTAGTGAGTGTGGCTCAATGTTAGAGGAGGGGTTGGTTTTTGTAGCAGACGGGTTTTTTAGTTGTTTTGTTGGATTTGTGGAATGAGAGAAACAACAAGATCTTTAGAGGGGCTTGAGAGATCTTGGGAGGAGATTTGAGCCCTGGTTAGGTTTAACATTTTCGCTTTAGGTTTCGTTTTAAAATTTTTTTGTAGTTACTCCTTAGGTTTGGTCTTGCTAGATGGGAGCCCATTCTTTTAGCTTTACTCCTTTGCTTGGATTTTTGGACCTTTTTTATTCTTTCATTTTTCAATGAAAGCATGGCTTAAACGAATGGCTTTGTTGATCAATTTTCGGTTGATACTTCACGTCGTTTCAAAATTGATTGTTTTTTTTTTCAATGCTAGGCACTGCAAACTCAAGCTATCAGATATTCAGTTATCGAATCTGTTTACAATTATTGGAAGGAGAAGGTATGGATAAACCCCTTACTTTTATACAAGTTTTGAATACTTAAAACCCTAGTCATTAAGTGAAGCATTTTTTTTTCTGAAGTAACTAATTGAGTTTTATAATTCTAGCTATGGAGTAGTATCTCGGATGGTATTTTTTCTAATATCAAAGGGTATCTTTTATTGTCATTTGATTCTTTTTGAGTTTTTCTTTTTCTTTCGCTCGTTCATGGGCTTGTATCTTGAACCCAATCAATTTTTCTGTTGGCCATTGATTTCGAGTAAAGGAGTTACATTTATTAACATCACCATTATGGAATTCGGAGAGTCTATTTTCACGACCTCTTTCTATTTTTATCCAATATGCCTTAGAAACTCCCTGCATATCCTTGTTGTTGTTCTAAGATAACAGTGGACTATGATGAGGATTGCCTAGTGTGACATTCATCTCATCACAATCTCTATCAAGCATCAAAGGCCTGTCCATGATCCAAATTTCCTTTCAGAAAGAGTAGTTTGACCAATTCATACAAGTATAGCTAGAAGAATAATGAGCAAACAAATTAGAAAGAAAGCACCCTTGGGAAGCTTTGGAGATAGCTAAATCAAACCGCTCCAACAGTCCAACCAAACTTTGGACTTGTCTTAGAAAATCCTTTTATTCTTTTCAAACCAGATTTGTGAAACTACAGCTTTTACTAGAAGAGTCAGTGTTCTTGTTTTAAAAAGTTTGTTAGACTGTATTGCCTTTTATTTCCCAATTCAGGTTGTGTTCTTGCATTGCAAGTATATTGAACTCTTCTTATATTTTTTACTCATTTTTCTTCTTATATTTTCTTTTTATTAATGGCATGCATAATTGTACTTATTTTATTCTTTTTCTCTCTTGTTAACAGCGTGAACAGTGGCAAAAGCCTATTTTGCGGCGCTTGCAGGTTAACATCATTGCCACATTTTTCATGTTATAGATATTGATGTATGCATGTAACTTTATATTGAGATCGGCTCTTGAGATATATCAAACACACAAAAAATGCAAGGCCATTCATTTTATTTTATTTATTTTATTTTTTTGGGATTATAGAAATTTTATTGAAGATGATGAAATACTCATAACCTTCTATTCCATACAAAAAAGATTCCAGTGGAAAGTAATCATAGTAGGTGAGTAGTTCAAAAAACCTTTGGAGGATGAACTTCATGAAGAAGCAGTAGAGATAATAAAGTCTCAAACTCCCCTCTCCCAAAGGATCTGAAAGTTATTAGGAACGTATTGAACACTTGTTAAGCATAAGATATAGTCATAAGTAGTAATATAGGACAAAATAAGAAGTTTTCAGAGCAAAATACACGAAGCACATTTTTGTAAGCATAAAAATGTATAAACTTATTGACTTTGAATCTCCTTATTGTATAAAAATGATATATACTTTAAAAGATCATATATTTTAATAAACGTGTCCTTACCGTATCCGTGTTCTAGATTTTTAGAAATGTCGTGTCATTGTATTACCTAAGTTGGGTGGAGGTTTCATTGGATAAACTCAAGAGTGGCATGCTGGAAATGCAACAATTGATGGGCTATAAGGCTCGACAACTCAAAGGAAAGAAGGCAAGGATGGAGGACAGCGAGGAATTAATATTCAAGAAAATGCAAGACACTGGGCACATTTCAATAGAGATGAAGAACGCCTGATTAGGCTTGAATTCAAATCATCAAGCAACTTGGATTACTTTCAACAACCATCTCCACTTGCTCCTCCATTCCAAAGAAGCTAGACAGCAACATGTGAAGCAACAAGACAGGGCGTAGGAATTTAAGATGAAAATCGACCTCCCTAGACCACTCTAACTTCCATGCTGGTTAGACCGTGGGCTGCTCACAAGATTTTATGTATTTTATGGGGCCCTTGGAATTAGCTGAAATTAAGGCCTGTGATATTTTGTGAATGATCTTTCATTGTTATTGATTTACTTATAGGTTATCTGTATGGTAAAGGTTGGCAATCAAAAAATTTTGTTTCTCATTTGTGCTGTTACGTGGATCCCATGGTTATCAAGCTCATTATTGAACTTTAACATCATCCCGTAGTCCTCAATCTAAGAACATTCTTTTAGAAAAAGTTTCAGCAGCCTTTTATGATTTTCATCTCAGGGATCTTTGCATTAGAAAAGATGATAGTGTCATCCCGTATGTTTGTGTGTTCTAGTCTTTTTCAATTTTGATTTGTTGTGATATGTACTCTACCCATAATGATATTCATTAGTTACTTTACTTGCTGCCTTTTTATATGCAGCCACCTCCACCTGTCAATGATACAAACCCGTACAATGTGTTTAGGCCAAGGGAGAAAGCACATAGACTTCATACAAGAAGGGTATGGATGATCTTTCCTGACATTCTCCCCTTTTCAATTACTAAAAGATGTTTTTATTTGAGGTTTTCCACAATGCACTTTGTATTTTTATTATTATCCTCATTCTTGATATTTTAAATAGATGCAACGGAGGGAAAACAATGTGCAATCTTTTGAAAAGCTTCGCCAGGTAAATTCTACTATTAAATTTGAATCTCATATTACTTCCTTGTGCTAACAGCTGGTTCTTCATACTGTCTTTCCTCATTTTTTTCTGTGAAATGACGAGTTCTTGTTTTTGCTGCTGTGGGTATGTTTTATTTAATGTACTGTCCTTTTTTTTTTATTAAACATATTACATAATATATATTTATTGGATTCAGTCATGTATTTTAGTCTATCAATTTATGCCTCTTGTCAGGAAATTCGTTAGCTTTTAATATCTTAAATAGGTGGCTGGCATGAATTTGAACTCACTCCTTCAAAAGTCCCTTCACTTTTTTTCCCCGTATGCCATTAGGTCAACTGGGGGTGGGTTTGGTGTTTGATTATTTTTAAGATATTTTTCATTATTCTGTAATTCATGGTTGCACACCTTATAGGACTATTTTGGTTTCAATCTTGCATTCCGCCTAATTGCCATTGGAAAGGGCTTTGTGTGTGTCCTAGGTAGGTAAGAAATTGAACCAAACCCAACCCAGATCGAGTTAGTTAGGTTTGGTTCTTCAGGGTGGTTTGGTTGGAATCAAACTGACTGCTAGCTGATAACTAACTAAAAGCTGGATAAAACCTTTAACAGCTAGCTAACAACCAATTACCTGCTGTAAAAGAGTTAACTAAAAGATAAAGGCTGTAAACTAAATTCTTAAAGCTCCAGCTTACAAGAAGTTTACAAAAGGTGGAAAATAACAAGTTTACAGTCAAGATTTAAAGATTTGACCTGAACTCGTACGCCCTTAGTCTTTGGGCAAAGCTTCTCAATACTTTTGGGGTAAGCTGGTCTTTCCTTTTTCTCATGAGAAGTTGGTTTAGCTCATCCTTGGCCCCATCTAAATTCCCTTGCTAGAATTTTGTGGAAAAATGCAGTGATGGGCCGATAAGGATTTTCGACGGGAAGGAGTTCTGTACAAAAAATCTTTTGGACTTGATTAAGCTCCATTCTTCTTCTTGTCTTCTTTCAAAAGCATTTTGTAATTATGAACTTTTTGCAAATTCATGCCCATTGGGGGAAGCTTTAGTGGAGCTTTTTGTGGGAGGATGGTCTCAAACAGGCTCATGGACAAATTAACAAATAAATTAGAAAGAGAACACCATTGTGAAGTTTTGAATATGGAAATATCAAACCGCTCTAACCAACTCTGCTGCTTATTCTCAAAAACTCTTTGATTGCGTTCAACCCAAATCTCAGAGATGATGACTTTGACCGCATTAACCTATCAAATGAGATCTTGGAGGCAAGGAGTAGCAGAACGAAGATGAAGAAGATTGCATCTTGAGTCATTTGAAAAGATCACAAAATTAACTATCTTGAATAGATGGAACCAACAAGCCAAATCAAAGTAGCAAACAAAGAACAAATGATTCTGCACCTTAGAATCTGGAACACAGTAATCAAATTGATGGCATCAGAAAGGAACGAGGGAGCCCTTTTTGCAAAACTTCAGCTGTGTTTAGGCTACTGTTTAACCAAATCCAAATAAGAATGTTAATTCTCTTGCGACTCTTGGACTTCCAAATTCCCAAACAACTTTTTTAAGGAAGAAGAATGAGAGTACAGTCTAGATAAGGACTTTAACTGAGATAATACCTGATGAATCGATTTTCCAGCCCCTTGAACCTTCAAAATCTCCTAAGTTAACAACTTCCAAAACCTCCAATGAAGAACTGAACTCACTGATTTCCTCTTTAAAGATCCCTTCTATAAGTAACTTTCCAAGAAAAACAATAGGTATCCCAGTTTAAAAAAAAAAACAGAACCGTTGGGCAATAATGCAACCCTGAAATGCTGAGGAAAGCTGAGTTTAAAGGGAGAATTCCCTAACCAACAATCTTTCAAAAATAAATCCTTTCGCTATCACCAACTTTGGAAGAGGATTGCATTTACACACTCTTCCAAAGTTTAGAGATACTAAACCATGGGCTTCAAAAGGTTGACATTCTTTTTACCAGCCTAGTGGGGGAATGCAAAGCAAAAGAACAGAAAGGGTGGATTTTTTCCCTTTTACAAGGTCTGCATGTAACTTAAAAATGAAGTACTATGAAATAAATGTTGATTTTTTAATTTATTGTGTTAATTTAAAAAATTGATTTCCGACTTGAATGTTCATCACAAATTAATTGCAAGAATATTATTCTTACCCAGTCATTGAGGTGTTATGGTTTGTATAGATGGGTAGGAAGCAAGTGAGCTCAAAGTTGTTTTTGTTTTGCCTTTTCCTTTTGAATGTTATTATCTCAACCATTTAAAGTCCTCTAGATCCCCCAGCTTCGTTAGGTATTTGGTGATATATTCTTCTACCCATCATATTGATCTTAAATTTTGTCCATCTTTTTTTTTCTCTTATTGATAAGCATTTTCAAAATTTGATTATTCTGTGTTTTGGAATTGTCAATTTTCAGGTTAGGCGCAACCTGGAACAAGCTAAAACCTTATTGGAGGCTTTAATTAAGGTGATTACTCATTGTACTCCTGTATTATCATAGGTGCGTTTACATTTATTTTGAAGCAAGTTGTATGACATTGAAACACTGCACTAGCTCATCAGACGTGTTCTTTGTACAGAGAGAGGAGAAAAAGAGAGATCTGATGGATAGTGAAGTTAGCCTTCAGCGGGTTCATTTGAAGTACAAGGTACGTTTGTTTGTTTTTTTTTTTTTTTAAACAAAAAATGAGACATCTTATTGATGTAATGGAAAGAAACAAATGTTCAAAGATATACCTCCATAAAAGGAGAATCAAAAACAAACCAACAATGGGATACGAGAGCACTTCGATTAATACAAATATCATAAAAAAAAGGTAATCAGAAAATAAATTATAGTGAGGCTTTCAATTTGGATAAATCAAACCATTCCAGCCGACACTACTGCTTGTTCTAAAAATTAGTTTATTACGCTCGAACCAGATCTCAAAAATAATAGCTTTGATTGCATTAACTCACAACAAATATAATCTATGAGGGCAAAGATGGACCATAAAGAAGATGAAGATTGCTTGTAGAGTTAAGTATATGTCTAATAATCGCATTTATTATACATTGGGTTTGTTATATCTGGGATAATTGGTATTATTAGTTTCACTCGTACTTTACTATTACTTCGCTTACTTTTCATTTTCTTGGCCAATATTGGTGCTTTGATTTATTTTTTATGTCATAATATTTAAAACAAAATTTCACTGATGCAACGGTTTTGTATGTTTTTAGTGTCCTGTTTTCATGAACATACAGAGGTACATGTTGAAACTGGAGTCTGGAAGAATATTTTCCTGTGTGTATATATGATGCTCGAGTGTGTCCACCCCCCCCCCCCCCCCCCCCCTCCCTCCTTCGAAATGTGTGTTCTATATTTAGCTAAATACTATTTCTTTCTCAATGTTGGAGTCCGGAAGATTCTTTTTCATGTGTCTTGAGTGTGTTCCTTTCTCTTAAATGTGTTCTATATTTAGCTAAACACTACATCATCCCTCAGTGTCCATTTTATATTTGCATCCCGATATTATTAAAATTTGATATTATTCTGGTGATCTTTTTTTACTTAAATTTTGCTTGCAATATTGGTGCATGGTTTCTCATGGGATATCAGCACGAAACTGAACTTCTGGAAGAGAGCTTGGCACTTCCCAGGTTCTTACCCTTCTCCTGCAAGTTTGGTTCAAGCGAGGACGAATTTGTGGAGTTGGATGATATCAGTCGCCCCCCACGTATACGAACTTCTGGTTCTTTCATGGATGCAAACGCAGTTATGCTTCCAAGTGAAAGCATAAAGTCAGAATATAGGCAACAGTTGCCACATGGATGGCTTCATAAAATGGTATTCATCTTCCTTTCTGTTAAAATAGCAGTTGCTAATACTTATCTGGCGACAGGATCGACCCATTAATACATTGAGAACCAACTTACCTTTAAAATCATATTCTCTCTTGTTAGAACATTAATCTAAACTGTTTTAACGGGATGGGATTGTGTTTGGTGCAGGATCCTGTGGAGCCAGTTTTGTTGTTTGCAAAACCTCTGGTTGCAGAGAAGTTGGCAGCTGCAGCTATAGTTCCACCATCAGACTCCTCCCTAAGGAATAGTGTGTCAATGGGATCTCATAAATTTAGGGGCAGAATTGGACGAGGTGGCAGAATAATATTTGATAGATGGAATCCATTGTTGCAGACTGGTATTGAGTGTGGTAGTAACTCATATTATTCACCACCAAAACAAGCGCATATAGCATTTAATTGATTCACCACGATCTCAACATTCTTCCGCTGTATAAACGGGAGGAGTTGTGTATGTTAATTGTTAAATTTATAATAGAGCGTCAAAACGAGCTTCTTTTTTCCGATTTAAAATTAATGTATAAGCGAGAGCTAGTATGCATGTTTCTTCTGCTGCCCAGTCTTTTATTCATTCATATGTCAACTTTTTCTTTCTTAGTTTCTCGAGATTCCACATTCAAGTGCTTGGCTTAGTTAACTTTTCACGATGTCGCCGACTGCAGAATAAAAATTGTTGCAATGATGGACATAATTTATGGCAGAGAAAATAACAAAAAAAGAAAATTAGCTTTGCCATCATATTTTTGTACGTGGGAGCAGTTTAAATAATAACCAAAATCCAACGAGACTAAAAAATCTAAAATTTTTAGATCCTGAAAATATTGAGGTTATTGGATAAAGGGTGGATATTTAATACAATTTATGTTTCCATCAATCCTGGCCCAAAATTCATAGCACTCTAATGAAATGAAAAATGACCATAAGTTTTACATTTATATATAATAGAAAAATAAAATAAAATCCACAACTATATAGGAGACCCAATTGTCATGGGGAAAACTTGCGTCCCTAATTTTGGAATTTTCTCGTTCAATAATATTTTCGAACTTTATAGGCTTAAATAAATATGTTTTCTTTAGGAAAAATCAGAGATTAAAAACGGTACTTTAAAATTTTAAGACCAAGATTAAAAAGTTCAATTCATAAAATAGTCAATTTTTACCCATAAATTTATCTACCTCAATCAAATTTTTACTATAAAATTTTAACTTTATCAAATCGAATTCTTTTTTAGTACATCAAATTGGGTTTAAAACTTAGATAGTGTTACAATTTTACGCTCTATTCAAGTTTTACTAAATCACCCATGAATCTTAGTAATTGTTTTAGTACGGTGGATGAGAGATTGAACCACTGACTTTTAAGAAACGAACAAGATGTCTTAACCGTTAAGTTATATTCATGTTGGCCTAACTTTACTAAAAATAAGCTTCACATCAAATTAAATTTGATCAACCAACAAATCTGCTATAGAATGAAAAAAAAAAAAACTAGCTTAATATCACTTTTCTTAATTCTATTAATATGATGCTAGACTCATGTTTTATAAGTGATACATGAAGATACCTCTTAAGGTGATTCTTCCATCAAAAAATTTATTAGAAGGTCAAAAGTAAGATATTTATTTAAGTCTAAATGGTAAAGATCACAACAGTTTATCTAAATTTAAGCTGTGATTAGGTGAAATTTAAGGTAAAAATTGAAAAATAAAAAGATAAAAATAAAAAACAAACCAATATTGTATTATAATTTACGAAAATATTGGAGGCGAGGGGGCAGAAATAGAATGGTGGGTGAAGGAATAAATTGACAATAATTACCACATTACATAACTACTCTGACGTGGATAATAAATTCCAAATTTAATTCAAAAATAAAAAGAGAGAGAGAAGAACATGCGAATACGGTGTTATTGGACAACGACAAAAGCCTGCAGCAGTGGAGTTGTCAGTTACTGACACTCTCTATTACTATTTCCTATTTTCCATTTCCACCAATTAAATTATTTAATAATTCCTCTTTTTTCTTTCTCAAATTCTCCCCTCGATCCCCTGCTCTCGCGCCTACCTAACGCTTCATGCTCCCCTCGTTCATTGGTCCACTGGGCTGCCTTGTCCACTTTACGGTGGGGTTGCGAGCAGGGGAGCTTATGGCCGATTTGAATTTTGAAATTGGGTCCGCCGCATGCCCTGGCGGGGGACTGCCCCTTGCGCACAGACAAATAGGAGCTCGCCACGTGGAAACATGTTGGTCACCCAGAGAATTTAATCTGGACTGTCGAAATGGCGTTGGGGAAATCGTATGGCTCCAGTTGCACCAACCGGATTCAAAGAAAACGGGAATTTGAGAATATGATATCTTTAAATAATGGTTTTACTGATTACGAGCAGAAATTTGTTGCTTTATGTTCTGTCCCTTCGTCTCTCGTGTTTCCCCATACTAGTCTATTTAATTTTTCCTTTCAATCGTATTTTGTTTTTAATTTTAATTTTAGATTCTTTCTATTTTGGTTTTTCTATCTTCAGTCTATTTCTCTGTTTTGTTATTTTTTTAAATAATATTTTAATCATTTTAATTTTGGCTCATTTGAAACCTTCATTTTGGTGGGGTGTTTTTAAATTTTGTTTTATCTTATACTTTTAAAAGTGACAAAGTTAGTTCCTATTAGTAAAATTTTATATGCGATTGAAACTCTTTAATACAAATTTATGACTTAAAATATTTTAAGAAATTTAGTGAATAAATCTCATTCTAAATCATGATCGAAAGAAATGGAAAAGAATAATGAAAGGTATATAAATAATCACATTTTAAAAGTACGAGAACCAAAATAGACGTTTTGAAAATACATAGACTAAGATAAACAAAGTAGAAAGTACATATGCCAAATTGAAGGTTTTGAAAGTAGAAAAACCAAAGTCGAAAGTATAGATACTAAAATAATATTTGAACTTTCAAAGCCATAATTGTCATTTCTTTTAAAAATATTTCAAAATTTAAGTTAAATTTTGATTTTTTTTTTCTTTTTAAGTACAAAATGTTTGGGTGGGAGATTAAATTTACAATCTCTTGATTAAAGATATATACTAATTACCACTTAGTTGTTATGCTCGATTTAAGAAAATTTAGATAATTTGTTTAGAATTTAAGAGTTAAAGTAAAATGAATATTCCTCAATATAATTTAAATTATTTTCTTTCTGTAAAAAAAAATTTATATATATATTTACGGGAGATAAAATGTAAATCAATTAACTATCCAAAAAAAAAGTTAGAATTCAAATTCTCCAACGTCCGCGTTAATTATTTTTGTGAAAAAAGTTGACATCATTAATAATTTTTTAGTACGATTTGTTAAAATAAAAAGGTAATTGTAATGTAATGTTTGCTAAAAAAATAGTAAATGTAATGTAATTTTTTTTTTATTTATTTATAGAAATGCGGATTATATATGCAGCTTTAGATTGCTTTTTTCGAAGCTTACAAATTTTGTAATTAAATACTCATTTTTTAATCGTGTTTTTTCAATTTCTAAGAATTGTGCTTATATAATGTCGTTTTTTTAGTATTGTAATTTGTAATATAGTTTGAAAAAAAAAAGTATCCTATTTTATTTTAAAAAAAATTAATTTCCAAAATCTATTTTATAATTATAAAATTTTGACTAAAACTTAGGAAAGTGAAAAAATTAGATAGAGTAATGCTAGTAAACAACAAAATAAAAAATAAAAGCAAAAATATTAATCATCCAAAATGTGTATTGATGTGTCATTTATTATTATTGTTTATTATTTTGAGATACAACATCGTGAATCATAATTATTAATTAAATTATTCGATTTGTATTAAATTTAATCATTTATCTCAATTTCAATCTTGAAAAATATCTTCTTTTTTTGTTTGACGTGAGTAAACACAATGCTTATGATTACATTAAATTGCAATATACAAATAAAAAATGAAGTTTTTTTTTTTCCAAAGTAAGCATAGTTTAGTAATAATTGACATATATCTATAGAGATTGGTAATAATTGACATATATCTATAGAGATTGTGAGTTCGACCCCTCATCCCACATGTTGTACTAAAAAAATGGAGATTTTGAAACTATGATATGATACTTAACATTTTTGTATACTCATCACAGTTGATAATGACGATGTTGGTGCAATAAAATACAAATGAAGGTGAATTACAAAACGAAAAGAAAAAAAAACTCATATATATACTTTTAACCCACATCACATCATTTTTTTTAAAACTCAAAATGTAAGGCTTTTTTTTTAATTTTAAAAACAAAAAAAATATGTATTTTCAAATAAAATTTAAAATTTTATGAAAATAGCATAGTTCAAATTAAATTTAAATAACTAATATGAGCTTAGCTTAATGTAAATGATATATACTAATTATCTTGAAATCAGATGTTGGAATTCTCATACCATACATTTGCTGTACTAAAAAAAATCAAATTCAGATGTAATGTAAAACCACACACATAAATTACGCTGTATGAATAATATATATTAAATATGTGCTATATTTCTACTATATTTTTAAGATTACATAAAAGACACAAATTACTCTCCAAGCTTAATTTCTAAGTTACCCGAAATTAAAGATTACAATCATAAAATAAACACTCATATGTTGTGTAATATTTGGCGAGCATTATTATTTGAACTTAATAATTATGGATAGAAGGCTCTTGTCGGGTTGATCATCATTCTTTATTTGTCCAATAAAAGATAGAAAAATGAAAAAGGGAAAAAAAAATCATTCTTGTAAGTTTGCTATTATCACATCAATCATGATGATTTAATGGCATGACCTGAATTACCAAAATTAATATTATGTAGAATATATATCTGTGTTGTTTGTTTGATCTCAGGATCGACGTTATTATTTAAAAGATTAACGTTCAATCTTTACTCTATCTAAAGAAAATAATAGAGTGACCATTATTTTTCTTCATTCGTATTCTCCTCTTCCTACGATCAAAAGGTAAAATTTAGAGATGATTTTTTGAAAAATATAATGAATATTATTATTATTATATCTTTCAAGATGATTTACCAGATTAAAATCAAACTTCCGAAATGATAAAAACAAAATCAAAGCTTATTCTACGTGAGAGTAATATATTTATTTTCAAAGAAATGTATATTTTTTAATGAGAGATTGTGTCTTTTATAGAATGAGCAAATGAGAAATTGAGTATATAACCTTTTTTATTATTTTTTTAACTTTTGGAGTTCTACCGAGGATTAAAACATCTTTATATTTTTATGATAGATAAATAATGTACATACATTTAAGTATTCTTAAAAAAAAAACATACGTTTAAGTACAAATGCATTAATTATCCTAATCCAATACATTTAATGTCCATATCCATCTAATAATATTATCACACTTAGAAGTAAAATATTTTGCCAAAAAGATAAGTTTAGCGGGTCAACCTAGATTAACTTCATCACATATTCGTGTCTACATGTTGATATATAAACTAACTCTACATATTTGTAAGAAAAATTACTCTTTCCATTCATACCTTAACATGTAATTAATTAATACATTATTTTATTTTACTAACCAACATTACTTTTAAATAATGTTGCTATTATCACATACAATAAATATAAATAGTATAAAAAGAATTTCAATCCCACTGTACTACTAAAAAAGTTTTCCCAGAAATGATTTTGTATAGATCAAAATTTAAATCCTAACATTATATTATAAAAAGATTTTTTTATAGTTCAAGAATTACATACATTGACTAAGTATATATCCGACTAAACCGTACAGATCATTATAAAAAGGAAAAAAAACCAATAATTTTTCAGAAGGTTTCAAGATTTTGAAATATTGCATGTAATAACCAATAAAACAATAACGAAGTACTGCACCCCCAAAAAGAGAAAAAATCATAGGTCATGGAGAGCCAGAGGTGACTTGGCTCACAAATTCATATCATTAAAAAATTAGAGGGAAAAAAAAAAGTGTCTGCAAATTCAAGAATTTATAGCCAATAAAAATATTATCACCATTTCACCCCCACTCTGCCCCCACTAATGAACAAAGCCCTCTCTCTCCCCTCTCTGCAACTCAAAATCCTGTTAATGGAGACCGCCATTTTTCTTCTTCTTCTCCTCTCAGCCGCACTCCGGGCGTCGGCCAACGAGGAGCTGGCGGCGCTGTTGGCTGTGAAGGCGGCGCTGGACCCGGAGAATCAGTATCTGTCCTCGTGGGCCGCCGATGGAGATCCCTGCGGCGGCTCCTTCGAAGGGATTGGGTGTAATGAGAAGGGGGAAGTGGCCAACATGTCGCTTCAGGGGAAGGGCCTCTCTGGGAAGCTCTCCCCTGCCATTTCTGGGCTCAAGCACTTGACGGGCCTTTATTTGCATTATAATTCATTAACTGGGGAGATTCCTGCAGAGGTTGCTAACTTGACTCTGCTCTCTAATTTGTATTTGAATGTCAACAACTTGTCTGGGGAGATTCCGCCTCAGATTGGGGACATGGCCAGCTTACAAGGTTTTCTTTTCTTTTTACATGCATGAGTTAGAACCTTTTGGTTTTCTGAAATATGAGTTTTCTGGAATGGAATCTGGGTCATGCTGAAAATGGGGTTTTCTCTTCTGGTTTTGTTGAGTGGAAGTGAAAGTTTGTGATTTATCTGTTTTGGAAACTTGGAATGCTCTTTTCAGTGGATTTTGCACTCTGTTTTCAGCTGTGTTTTGTTTTCTTCTGCATTTTCAGTTTTGCAGCTTTGTTATAATCAGCTCAGTGGAAGCATACCAACACAGCTTGCATCTTTGAAGAAACTTACTGTTCTTGCTCTTCAGTCCAATCAGTTAACTGGTGCAATCCCTGCAAGCTTGGGAGGTTTGGCTATGTTAATGAGATTAGACTTGAGCTCCAACCATCTCTTTGGTTCTGTTCCTTCGAAACTTGCTGAGGCGCCGCTGCTAGAAGCTCTTGATATCCGAAACAATTCGCTTTCTGGCAATGTACCTCCCGGTACTGACCGATCTCTGAACACATTTTGTGAAGATTTACTTCTTGTTTTGGTATGAGGCTAACTAGAACTCTGTTTTGTTTTGTTTTGTTTTGTTTCTGCTGTTTTGATGAAGCTCTGAAGAGATTGAATGAAGGGTTCTTGTATGAGAACAACTTGGGATTGTGTGGAGTTGGGTTTCCGTCCTTGAAAGATTGTGCTGGTTCTGGTCACGTAACTCAAAACCGACCTGAACCGTACAGTCCCGGATCGTCCGGGGAGATGCCAACACGAGACATTCCCGAAACTGCAAATGTTCAGTTGCCTTGCAACCATACCCGCTGCCCGAGTTCGTCTAAATCTCGAAAAGCTTCGGTTGTTGGTTTAGTTGTTGTGACTATTGCACTATCTGCCGTTGGAGTCTTGACTTTCACACAGTACCGCCGTCGAAAACAGAAGCTTGGGTCATCATTCGACGTGTGCGATCACCGTCTCAGCACAGATCAAACCAAAGCAACTTACAGGAAGAACGGATCTCCTCTCGTCAGCCTGGAGTATTCCAATGGCTGGGATCCGTTAGCTGATGGTCGAGGATTGAGCGTTTTCGCGCAAGAAGTCTTCCAAAGCTTCAAATTCAATTTGGAAGAGGTGGAGACAGCCACCCAATACTTTTCGGAGGTGAATCTGTTGGGGAAGAGCAACTTCTCTGCTACATATAAAGGGGTTTTGAGGGATGGCTCAGTAGTTGCTGTTAAGAGCATTTGCAAAACTAGCTGCAAATCCGAGGAAGCTGAATTTTTGAAAGGATTGAACCTCTTAACTTCATTAAGGCATGAAAACTTGGTGAGATTGAGAGGTTTCTGCTGCTCAAGAGGCAGAGGGGAATGCTTTCTCATCTATGATTTTGTTCCAAATGGGAACTTGTTGAGATACCTTGATGTCAAGGATGGTGATGGCCAGGTTCTTGAATGGTCTACCAGAGTCTCCATCATAAGGGGCATCGCCAAAGGTCAGCTTTCGAACTGTCGAAACTCGGGTTCTAACTTCCGTTTGAAAATAATTTTGTTTCTGTTAGCATCTAAGTGCTTGTATGATAAAGTTTTTGCTTTGTTAAAAAAATGCTTGTTTGCTAACCATTATATTTTTCTCTGTAATTTACTTCCTAAATCAAAATGTGGTTTTCAAAAACCCGTTTATTGGCTAAGATTTCAGAGCGTATAACCGAACAGTATAAACATAGATAGAAGTATATTTTATAAGCAAATTGTTTTCAAGCGAGGCCTCTTGATAGTTTCGGCATGGATTTGAGACTAAGTTGAATGCCTTTTTATTCATAACTAGGTGTGGCTTATCTTCACAAGCATGAAGCAAACAAACCTGCTCTTGTACACCAAAACATCTCAGCCGAAAAGGTTCTCATCGACCAGCGATTCAATCCCCTGCTCTCGAATTCTGGCTTACATAAGCTTCTTACGAACGACGTCGTCTTCTCCGAGCTCAAAGCCAGTGCAGCTCGAGGCTACCTGGCTCCTGAGTACACCACAACAGGTCGGTTCACAGATAAAAGCGACTTTTATGCCTTTGGCATGCTGGTGTTCCAAATCCTTTCGGGTACCCGAAAGATCACCAGCGCATTGCGTGGTGCTGCTGAGTCATGCCAGGTCCAAGAGCTCGTCGACCCGAAGCTCCACGGTCGATACTTTGAATACGAAGCGGCCAAGCTCTGCAGAATCGCGCTGCTTTGCACGCACGAGTCGCAGAGCGAGAGGCCATCGATGGAAGCCATTGTTCAGGAGCTTGAGACCTGCAGCAGCTGCCTATAGGGGAAAGTTGTGCTATTTTTGGAGCTGTGAATGGCTGGCTAACTGCTCACTGATGTTTCTAACTTTTTTTTCTTTTTTTTTTTGGTTCATTTAGTGAATAGTTTGTGTATGGACTGATTCATATGTCCTTTTCCTAAGGACTGAACTTTGGCTGTCACAATTGCCTGTGTTTTATTGCAAACATTTTTTCTTTTGACTGTGACAGTGGAACTGTCTCCCATAATTTTTAGATTCCTGTAAAAGTGGGCCTATGCTCTGTGGAAGAAGGGTTTTCAAGACATCTTACCATTTCTCTCTCTCTTTTTAAATTTGTTTATTGTACTTTCTTTTGGACTTTTATTTCCTTTTAGCCTTTGTTATATTATCATCACATTTTCTTTTTATCGTGGAAAGCCTAAAGTCAAGTACATAGGATGAAAAAGTTGGTTTAACCATAAATTACCAATTATAGAGCTATTTACGAGCATCTTAGATAAAGGCGTTTAATGATAAATTATTTTGATGTTTGGTTTTACATTCTTAACAAAGTTTTCAAATGCTCCTGTAACGAGCACTTGGATTAGAAGCATACTATAAGCGCTTGATGGATTTTTTATTTTTTATTTTTAACTTGGGTTGTCCTTGTTGGTGGTGCACGAGGGCATAATACAAATGGTTAGTCTAATTACTAAACATCAAATAAAGTTAGAAACAACTACGCTTTGAGGAGTCATACGATGTCAAAATGGTAAAAAATGATAACGTTAGAGTTACTTATTCTCAGGGAGTTACTTATTATAAATACAAGTTTCTAGAAAACATTTTTTCTCATTGAAATTACAATTAAGCTTTTAAATGTTAAAAGTTGAAAATTTTGATCTAAAACAATTCAATGGGAAAGTACAATTTTGGTCCATAGAGTTTTTAACTATCGGATTTCGTCCCTACATTTCAAAATCATGAATTTTTGCCCTAGGTTTTTTTAAAAACAGGTTTAAATGTTAAGTCTCTAATGAAAAGATGACTGGACATTAGGGTGAAAACCAATTTTTTTTGGCTCATTTTAAGCCTGAATCGTTTCATATAGCTGAATAAAGTTGTAGAAATAAGTTTTTGCGTTTGTGGATCCATGAGGTTATTAGACGACCATTGCTATGATAGGGTTTCATATTGCTATGTTCATTGCATGGCGCAAGATGAGGATGAATATCATGATATTATACTCTATTGTAGTTATACTCAAAATCAAGATTGTGATGTTTTTTTTAGTACCACATGTGGGGGTGGTGGATCGAACTCACAACTTCTTGATTGGAGATATATATCAATTACATCATTAGTTGTGATGTTCATAATGTAATCATGTTACTAGTAGGAGCGAATCCACGGTAGGTCAAGGGGGACTCGAGCCCCCTAAACTTTATAATATATACTAATAGTTTAACATTAAATAACAAATTGTTGCCTTGGCTTTTATTTAATACAAATACATCAATTCAAACCATAATTATATTTGTGTTGTCTCTTTGGTTTAATTGTGTAAGTAATAATTTGAGTATTTCGAAAGAAATTCATGTAAGTTTGGACTACAGCAGGACGTCAATGCTAGAGCATCGGGTAGTAGTAGAACAAAGGAACAACCAACCTCCCCCAGTTCCTTATCATTCGATTTCTTTCAAATGCACCTATGGTTTCAGCATCTTTTGTATATTATTACTGTTCGTTTTACTTTCATCTACTTTAATTTTAGTTTAACTTTGATAAAATTTGGCATGAATTGGATTTTTGGTGTTCTTAAGTGTGTTTTGGAGTGTTAGTAACAATTTTGTAGATACGACCTTATTTACTTGCTACGATTGATTTTTAGTGTGTTGTGCCTGCTTTAACACGATGTTGTTATTAAGACAACAAAAGTACATATACTTGATATAGTAAGTAATGTCACAAACAATATATAAATATTCATAACATTGAAAATTAACTTCATGAGGATAAGTGAGATATGCAACATCTATCTTCAATATTTGGAAAAAAATGCTAATTTGCAAGTGATACTCTTAATTGAATAATCAAATATTAATAACCTATCTCAGTTTAGATAATAGATTTCCTTTGGGTACAACCGTATTTTATCCATACTTATTATTGGATGTGTATTTGTTGTGTTGGCCAAATTGTAACCTTTGGGCCGATCCCAATCCACAAATTACACTATACCTAACAACTTTAAATAATGCTCAAACTTATTTCTTTGGTAGCATATTTTATACGAACTCGGAATATTCTTTTCCTGTATTACTTGTGGCATTGTGCGCTTGCAACCTCTTATCTATCAGGTAGAGGCGCAATAGAATCATATTTAATCAGCAGGTTATTATTTTTTAAACCAAAACACTATTACAACATATATTTCTGTGACCAAGAAACACGATTATTGCATTTGAAAGCTTTTCACTATTAAGAAATTGGTAGCCGCCCCGTGGATACAGGAACTTGAAAACTCTTTTTCTTTGTATTACCAGTGGTTGTGTGCGCTTGCACACGATGAGAATATTCTTTAAAATACGTAATAAATTTGGTCCCATGAATTTAAACAACATAAGGGCGATGGTGAAAAATATTTCTCAATCTATATATGTTACCATATTAAAACAAACATTAAAAAAGAAAAAAAAAAACCTTGCTGAGACTGATCCATCAACTTCCTTATGTTTCACCAAAATTGTGCTTAGTTACTGCCACAGTAAAACTTATAAGGAATGATGCACTGCCTCAGTCAAATATTGATGACCGTTGGATCATTTGCTAGTATAGGATTATTAGTGATGGAGAGTACAGATCTGCCCAGCCTTATTTCTTCCTCCTATACAAACATTCTGATTACCAAATCTATTTCCTCGTCTAAGGGCCTTTATCTGTTTTCTGCATTGTGCATTAATAGAAGGGTTGCACTCAATCTCGTAAGTAGTTTTTCTTTGACTAATTCTGTGAATACGAACAGTGAAACCGCTCTTTAGAAAATTCATGCAATCTTGTATGTGCATTCCAGGTCTGCAACGATGATAGAAATGGTAACCTCTTCTATTTCGGTTAACCCCTCGTGGTCTCGGAATTCCAACAGGTTGTGGCCTACGTACAACGCTCACAGCCGCATTAAAACCATGGTTGATGAATCTCGCTGCATTTGTAATTTCAATTAGGTTCGTGCTAACGAGGAGAACACCGATAAAAATGAACATGCTCCCCTTGGAGACGGCCATTATTGGTTGGTAATGAACAAATTGCTCGGGAGACTACAATTGCTTGCTTGGTGTGACAAATGGTTTGAAATGTGGATATTTATATTGGTTGAGTCTGGTTTTTTTTTGTTGCCTGTCTTTTTCCCAATATAGTTTGATTGCATCTTTGAAATTTGTTGGAATAAGTAGTTGCAACAAAAAAAAAATTAGGAGTGAGTTTAAAGTGTGGGGTTGACATTTTTCCATCTATTTTTACATGTACAAGTCATATTTTTCACACCAAGTTCATTTTCGTTGTCTAGTGTAACAAGTTGAGAGTATTAATTTTTCTGTGTTCACACCCCAAAAATTTAATCCTTAAAATTAGAATTTTTGTCTATGGTGAGTTAAACTGTACTTAAATGGATATTATGTTAATTATTTACAAAACTAGATTTCTTGATTTAAATTATAATTTTTTGTTCCCAAATTGTCTTTAATTTAATACTAATTAATTTAATGTCATTTATTTTATATTTGAATAATTATATTTTATGCAAATCAAATCTTACCGTTATTTTGTTTAAACTATACTTATATCAACAATAAATTTACTCTCGATCCAATGAAGAATGCGTCACAAAAGTCAACATGAACAGTCACTTGTCTTTGATTAATAGGCATGAATTCAAATCACCTACCCCACTTGTTGTATTAAAAAAAATAACTCCATCAAATGAGGTTGGAAAGTAGAAAAATAACAAGCTAGGCCCCAGTAAGCAAAGCATAAGTAATCCTAACATCAAGTTTCCTAATTATTACCTGTGCGGTTCGGTTCGATTTTTTCGATTTTCTCGGGTTGGTTGAAAACCCCAAACCTCTCGAAATCTCTGGTTGGGAACCTCCCTTTCCCTTTCCAACCTTGTGAACTTAAATTACAAGAATGCAAGCTTCAGAATCAGAAGTTACCAAGTCTGATTGCCCTCGAGAAACTGGAAGAGTCCTTGATCTGTCAGGTTGTGTTTCTTTTGGTCAGTTTTAGTCAGTTGGCTCGATTTTTTTGATACGTTTACTCATCCCTATCAGAAACTATCATTGAAAATTGCCTAACCTATCTGGTCTCGATAACCTCTCTCAACTTCTACTGCTAAACTGCATCAAACTTGCTAATTAAACTTCCATCTCGTTCACCTAAACATCAAGAGCTCAATGTCTGTGGTGCCAGAGAACTAATGGAACTGAGGACCCGTTTGATAGTTTTCTTGTTTCTTATTTTTCAATCCTTTTGTTTTAATAAAGAAAAATAGAATTACATGACCACTAACCTAACGCTCATAGATTCAAGGATAATGGAAATGGGAACCGAAATTTCTATACAATTTTGAAAATATTTATAGAAATGAGAAACAAATAACATAGATAGTTGTCAAATGTTTAGATTTCTTAATAAAATTAGAAACGAAAAAAAAAAATAATAAAAAGGTCACCAAATAGGCTCAAATTTTCAAAACATATGAATCAATTGAAGATCCTCGACTCATCAAGAAAAAGACTAATGTCCCACCATTACGGGGTGAATTAGCGAATGACCAAGCTGAATTGACTAATGTGACTCGCGAACATACAGAAGAGTGTACTTTAGAGAAGTTACACACGCTAACTTTAGTAGAATTGCCTAAGTCGAGTGACATCGGCTCGGCATTAAACTACCTTGTCCTTAAGAACTGCTAATATTAGGATCTGTCCTAAACTTGGAGACAACATAAATGAAAAAGTTGGACTGCCAAGTTCAAGAGTTGAACGGGTTTTAGACTAATGAGCAATGGGATGGAACTGGGAGTAGGATCGTCCTTGTTAATGTCATTAAAGAAATGTAATTTTGAGCAACAAAGACTGTGAAACATCATTTTTCTGCCAGAATTTTCAGGTTAGTTCTATATAACATGCTACATTACTATTAAATTTTTCTAAATTTGCTTCTTCAAACTAAATTACCAATTAAAGTGATGATAAAGCCAATCATTCAAAAACAAAACACTATATTATATATATATATATATATATCCCCATAGTTCACTCAATAGGGTTTTAAAAAACATATAATTGACATTTTTTTAATGGTAGATAACCATTTTTAAATATGTGGAAAAATATAAGCTCTTATGTTAATGTAATGGTTGATTGATGGAGATTGATATTTTTTTTCTTTTTGTTTTTTTTATAAAGATGGAGATTGATGTATTAAATTGCATTAGTAAAATCTTATTCTAACTTTAGTTTCAATTTTATTTTTTAATTAAGCTTGGATTGACAATAGTATTTTTTAGAACAACATGAGAGGGCAGTGATTCGAACTCACAACTTTTTATCAGGAATATATATCTTAATCAATTAATTGGGTTGAGCTATAATAAGGTTGGCCTCACATTAACAATACTAGATTTTATAGTAAAATTTAAATCAATGAAGCGTATATAGCTAGGATTTAAAATAAACGAGTTGTCAATATTTATGAAATAAAATAAATGCTCTTGACCAGTTAATAAAGACCAATAGGGTAGGTGAATTGGGAGACATGTTACCAAAAAAAAAAAAAAAAAAAGAAATTATAATATAAAAGAATAGCTAGCACGCCTTAGGCCCTTCTTTTCCAGCTGCCTCTATTGGCTTGAAGAAGCATCATTATCATATTCCACACTCCTAAATCATTCCAATTTCCCTACCTTTTCCCCCAATTTGACTCCTCCCTTCAAAATCTCTTACCCTCTTTCTAAAAAAAAAAGACTTCTAAAATGCTTAAAGTACAAGAATGTATCATTGTTTTACATTAACCTATATCACCTTCCAAATTCAACCGTCTTTCAATAATAGATTTTGAGATTTTTCCTGTTCTATGATAAAGAACTCTCTAGTGTTATTCACAATTTAGTTTTTGAAGGGTTAAAAATGTGTCTATTCTGAATCTTTGAACAACGTTTTATTACATCCTTACACTTTCAGTCTCCGACATTAGTAAGTGTTCTACCACATTATTATGTTAACTCAGTTAAAATTTTATCCTATAAATAATGACATGTTAGCATAACGTTTATGATATTAAAACTTCGTCTAAAACGATGCCCCACATCCATTCTACTACAAAATTACTAATATAAACTATATAGGAAAGCATAAGTCAAAGTTTAAAAAACCATAATCAGAACTTACTAAATTTTATGAACCGCCGGATGGTTAAGACATTCACAACGCAGCATGTTAATTATTAAAAAAATAGAAAGTTTAAAGATTAAGATTTTAATATAAAGTATAAAATAAGAGAGCAAAGGCAACTTTTCCCCCCTTTTCTGTTCCTTACAGCTCACTCTCAGAACTTCCCCAACAGGCCTTAGTTTCCTTTTTCCACTATTCCATTTCCTTCTACATCTTGCAGAGAAAAGGGGAAGAAATAAGGAAAAAAAAGCTGCTTCCTTCGCATCTCCATTGAATGTGATCTCTTTTTTTTTTTTTTAATGCTTTCCCATAAGAAAAAACCCACAAACAATTACCAGCAACAACATCACTGAATCTGTACTCTGTTTCTCATGGGTTTCTTCTTCTTCTTCTTCTTCTTACTCATTCTGATTCCCATAATTCCTTCCAAAACCGAAGCCGAAGAATTCAAATCACCTCGTCTTCTCGATCTTTACATCAGAGATTACACATTGAAGTCTCTGGACAACTCAATCAAAACAGGGGCGCTCCACAGAGTACCCCTGCCGGAAAATTTCTCCGGCATCAACGTCGACACGGCGAGGTTCCGGTGCGGCAGTCTGCGGCGGTACGGCGCTCGGGTGAAGGAGTTCCATCTGGGTATCGGAGTTTCACTAAACCCATGTGCAGAGAGAATCGTAATCATCCGCCAAAATCTGGGCTCGAATTGGTCCTCGATTTATTTCAACAACTACGATGTATCTGGGTATCAATTAGTGTCCTCAATTCTGGGGATTTCGGGTTACAATTCCGGAAACTACAGTTCCCCATTCGAGGTCAGAATTTCCGCCGGAGAAAAACCCATCACCGTGGATTTCAGAAACTCGACGAGAATTGGGAATGTTTCGGGAATGGCCCCGATTTGCGCGAGCTTCGAGAGGGACGGAAGAGTGACATTAGCGAAGCAAATATCGCCGTTGATTTGCTCTGCTTCTCGACAGGGGCATTTTGGGCTGGTGGTGGAGGATCCGGAGCCGGTTCAGCTGAGGAAGAAGGAGCGGCCGTGGAAGGTGGCGGTCGGAAGCGCGATCGGGGCGGCGATCGGAGCTTTTCTTCTGGGGCTGCTTCTGGTGGCGATGTTGGTGAGAGTGAAGAAGAGGACGAGAATGGAGGAGCTGGAAATCAGGGCTTACGAAGAGGAAGCTCTGCAGGTTTCCATGGTCGGACATGTCAGAGCTCCGACGGCTCCGGGGACGAGGACTCAGCCGGCGATTGAGAATGAGTATTTGCCTCCTCGCCGGCGGTGAAAAACTGGTCGGTGGAATGGGTTCGGTTTTTTTTTTAGATGATTCTTTTTGTAAAAGATTTAGCGGACCGATAATTTTTGTTGTACATTTGGATTTCAGATGATAAACAAAACAGGAACAAACAAAACAAACTGTTTTCGATTTTCTTCTTCCATTAATGGAAAACGCTTGATGGGTATTTCGTTTTGCTTTTTATTGTTTCTGTTTAAATCCAAACTTGGGAATTGCAGAGATTCGATCCCGTTTCTGAAGATCTGAAAATGGGAATTGGGAATTAAGTTTTGGAAATTGGGAAATTTTTATTGTTTCTAACTTTTTTGACAGCTCTGTTTTCCTTTTCTCTTTTGTCGGGAGGGACAAACCAACGCTTTGATTTGAAATAATTGAACGTTGCATTTCCACGTCTTGAAATCATTTCAAGCGTGGGAAAGAAGGGACTTTTTTTTTTTTTTTCCTTTTTTCATAATTAAATGCATCTTCTATATAAAAAATTAGATTTTCTACTACATAAATTTTGTTTATTTCGTTTTTGTACTACACCCTTCACTTTCTTCTTCTTCTTTTTTCCAACTTATATCTATATTTTCGATAAATTTTTGTTTGTCAACTTCGTTAATTTAACGTAGGTGTGATACGTTAACTATATTATCCATTATTTAAGGTGAATTTTGTGGAAAATTTGATTTTAGGCATTAGTAAAAGAATGAAGAGAGAGAGAGATTATGGACTTATTAAGCAAAAAATTTAAAGTTTAAAGACGTGTTAAATATACCACATAGAAAAAGGAAATTTGTTGATGGACAAGTCAAATTTTACTAATGAACTAGTTAGGTTTTATGTACTAAAATAACATTCCTGTCATATGTCAAAGTGTCTAAATATGTTAACAAGACACTTGAGATCGGAGGTTCAAACTCCTATATCCCAATTTATTGTACTCGAAGACAAAAACAATCAATAATTGAATGATAATATAAACTTTTTATTTAACAAGCTTTTAATGGAATGACCTAACTTAGAATTGTCCATACATTACTGATAAATTTTAAACTTTTTAAAGATTAAGAAGGAAATTTGAGAGTTACTTACAAGGAATTGGGGACCATGTTGCATATTTTCTCAGCAAACTAATAATGGTAACACCAAAACTTGAAAACAAAATGTTTCATGTCAGTTAATAACTAATCGCGTCGTCTTAATATATGTTGGGAAAAACCCTCTCACTCATATATTATAGGAATAAGTAAAAAATAACTTAAAAACAATAAAGAAACACGAGAATTCAAGTGTAAAACTGCACACTAGAGAAAAATCACAGCCCGAAGTCTTTTTCCAAACAAATTAAAAGAAAAAAAAACTCAAAGCTTTATATCACTTAGCTAGTGCCCAACTAGAATTTATATACCAAGCTTAAAAAGTTCACTGAAACCTAAAGCCGTGAAATGTCTTTTATAGCCCTCAAACCATTATTACATCACTTCATTATAATTTTCAGTTGTGGAAATTTTTGGTCTTTCTAATTAATTTTTGGTTAGAATATGGTTAATATACTTTCAACTTTAGTTCATTCTAGTCTATGTACTCTCAAAATGTTTATCTTGATCCTTTTACTTTCAACTTTAGTTTATTTTGGTCCCTATGCTTTCAAAATATTCATTTTGGTCTCTGTATTATTTTAAAAACTAACCATTTGAGTCTATTTATTTTATTTTTTAATCTCATTTTTTCTATCATAATTTCAACATGGCACTCCAGTCGATATTATTTATTATTGAAATGCAACTATGACTTTATATTAAAGAGTTTTCGTATGCGTAGAATTATATTTGTGTTAAAATTTTGAAAATATGGATCAAAATGGACACTTTTTGAAAGCATAGCGACCAAAATGAATATTTTGAAAGTAGAGGAACTACAATTAATCAAATTTGAAAGTATAGTGACCAAAATAAAAATTTTGAAAGTGTAGCTAGGAACCAAAATGAACCAAAACTGAAACTAACCGGTATTATGAATAGTATTTTTAACATTAATATTTTGCCAAAAATGTCGCAACAATATATTTCCTATTAAGTCAATGATGGTTAAAGACAATGGTACCCAAGTAATCTCCACAATGATATGATATTTTGTCCGTTTTGGGCATAGCCCTCAAGCCTTTGTTTTTGGTTTCACCCAAAAGCTTCATACTATAATTGTCCTCTATTATATACCATGATCGTTCCCTTCTACTTTGTTTGCATTCACCTTACAAACCCAACCATGATCCCTACTTTCTTGTTAATATATTTTCTAGTGCTGCTAAGTGTAGAAATATTTCTTCGTATTATCTGCTCTTGTAACCCTAATCTAATGTCGTCGTACATTTTGGATAGCAGTGTACTCAACTCATCCCTTTTATTGTTGGAATGAAATTGTGAGCATAAGAGAAGTTCTTCCTCCTGCTGCCGTCTTTCTTCTGTTTTTAGCTTATTGATCAATGTTTCTCCTACGATATAATATTGCCCTTAGAAGTAATTACATGCTACTAAATATATACTAATAGTCATTGGATTGAAGATATTATTTTCATGAATTCTCCACCAAAATGGAATTGAAGCGATTTTACAATAATTTTGACCTCAACATCGTCTACGGTGAGAAAAATAGAAAAATAAATAAGGTCTCGGTTCATAACTATTCTTTTTTCACTAAATTTACAACCATTGCCCATTCCTTTTATCTTGTTACCGTAAAAACTTTTTCAAAATCTAGACCAAGATTTGAAGAATAATAAATTTGATTCTAGAAACTTGTTTTTTATTTTAAAACTTGTCTAATGTGTTACGAAAAAAAGTGAAAAAATACTAAAATATTGAAAAAAAACAAGTATGTTTTTTAAAAGTAGAAAACTAAAAACAAAATTAAGTCAAAATAACTAGAAGAATAAACCAAATAATGGAATAGACTTAATAGTTAATAGCTAAATAAAGGCTAAGCTTTGATATGAGTGTAATAAAAACCATAGGTGGCCACGTTGTTTCTTGGTATTTAAAGTGGCTATAAGAATTAAGGGTTTAAATGAATGATTCAACTACCTGCCTACATTTCATAACAGAAAAAAATAAATAAAAAAATAAATAATCATTCTACACCCATTTTATACCTTTTCTACTAATTTCATCATAATTCAACACCATTAAATCGAATATTGGAGTCTCTAGTGTCACACTTGTTTTATTTTCTTACTAACATAATGCCTCTTTTTTATCGTTGGATCACTATGAGAAATCAAAGAATAAAGTGAATATATAAGATTGATTTATCCCTAACCTTCGACTTTGAATAAATGAGTTAGAGTGCCTTGATCGCCGAGCTAGACTTATGTTGACAAATACATTGGAACTTGACTAGTAGTATTCATCATTACATTGTAAAGCATATGTAACAACTGAAAATAATTAATAATTATTTCGTAAATAAAATAAATTAGTAATTTCTAGACATTTATCAATAATTTATTATAATAAAATAATATTATGTTAAATAGAATATAACCTTAAATTAGCTCAAATCCATTATTCGCAAAAAAGAATAAACTAACCAGGGAACATCTATCAATTTCATAATGATAATTATTTCAATATTAAACTTCTATTATATATAACATCTCTAAATGATATAGCTAATTAATTCTATTATTGATAAACGTAAATGGGTGAGCTACGAGGTTAAAATAAGAATTATGTAAAAATGTCTAAATAATTGTGCGAAAAATTTAAGAGTGTGGTATTTGAAAAATCATAGCTCTGCTGCTATATTTACAAATAGCAACGTGAATTACATCCATCGAAATTTCTAAAAAATATTCATAAATACAAATAAACAAAATCAAAACATTGGGGGAGGGAGAAGGTAAAGTTTGGTGCTTTCTAGAATTATTTGAACTGAATTTGGGTTTAAACTACACTATTGGGCCTTTCATTGGGCTGGGCTGCATGTTAATGTCAGTTTCAAAAGCCATTCTGTCCAAAGTCAGAGCCCAATAACTACAAAAGCTTATTTAGATTTTACTACTAAACCCTTGTTTAAAAGATAATACATGCCTAAATTAACGACTAGTTTTATAAAATTTCTAAAATTGCAAAAAATTTTAAACATTTACCATAAATTGACCATGTACCATAATTTAAATGGTTAAATGAAAAGAAGGGTCTTACTAAATTCAATATATGTTTTAAAACGACTAGTTTTGTAAAATTTCCAAAATTAAAAAATTTTGTGAACACCTGCCATAAATTGACCATGTACGACAATTTAAGCTAACCACCAATGATTTCACAATCGATTGATATAAACGTTATAGAAGGAAATTTTTTTTTCTTATTCTATTTTCTTTAAACCGCAAATTTAATCCCTAAAGTTTTGACAATTCAATCAGTCTTACAAAATTTTTCTAAATTGGTTAAAGTTCACCTATCCTATTTTTTTTATCGATGAATCAACGTAAAATATTAGTTCATTGGCGCATAAAAAAGCGTCACGACAGAGACGATTTACGAAGTGTGATTATAAGATAAAGGACGAAATTGAAATTAAGTCGGAATTTGTGATTAATTTAGGAAAAATAGAGTTGTTAGAAAAGGGTATTATAGGTAGAGTTGGGTTGGGCCTGTTGTGGGCCGAATAGCCCAAAACGAGGGGCAGTAGATAGATAGAGTCGTAGATTAGATTTCCCGGGAAAAAGCTGATAGCTTTTACCTAAGATTTGCCGGGAACTCTCTCTCACAGCTAAGCTGTTAAAAAAAAAGGGAAAAAAAAATTGTCTCTCCATCTCCGGGCGTCTATTACAAGGCTTCTCCTTCTCCTTTTACTATGCTGCTCTCCTAGTCTTTCTCTCTCTTCATCTTTATCTCTCTCTCTCTGCCCCCATTTTTCCAGATCTCTTCCATTGATCCTCCAATGGAAGATCAAGCACTTCCCCAGCAGACCCATCAATCATCTCTCAGAACTTCCCCTTCTTCTTCTTCCTCTTCCAATTCCATCCTCAATTTGCCCCCTTCAATGTCCCGCTCCTCACACTCACTGGAAACCCTAACCCCATCCCGTCAAATCGACCGCATGATCAACATCAATCATCATTTGTCGCCCTCCAGAGCTATCTACTCCGATAGGTTCATACCCAGTAGATCCGGCTCCAATTTTGCCCTCCTATTTGATATTTCCCCTGTCCCCAATTCCCACTCTGAGGGTCGGGAAGATAGTTCCAGTGCTTACGCCACGCTTCTCCGGACCGCCCTCTTTGGCCCCGATGCCGGAGTTGTCCCTCCGGCCACTCCGGAGAAGAGGAGCTCCCCAATGTGCCTACCCAATCACAATATTTTTCGCTACAAGACCGAGACGCGGAGGTCAATGCACTCCCTCTCCCCTTTTGGGTTCGACGATGCAGCTCCTGGAGTTAACCCTAGCCCCGTTAAGACTCCACGCAAGGTTCCACGATCGCCTTATAAGGTTAATTTCTTTTACACAGATTTAGGAATTTGGGTTCGATCGGTCTTCGAATTTTGTAAACCCTTTCCTCTCCCCTCTGCATTGTTAGGTCTTGGACGCACCTGCTCTGCAAGATGATTTTTATCTGAATCTCGTGGACTGGTCTTCGCATAATGTGCTGGCTGTGGGGCTGGGTAATTGTGTTTATCTCTGGAATGCTTGTAGTAGTAAGGTAGCCCTCTGCCTCCCCTTTGATTTTTTGTTTCCCCTTTGTGGTTTTCTGGATCGCAAATTGAATGCGTTTTTACATTATTATAATTAGAAAGAATAATTTATGTTTTTACATTATATAAATTGTGGGTGTGTAGTTATTGAGAAGCATTCTATTTGCAGGTCACCAAGTTGTGTGACTTGGGAATTGATGACAGTGTGTGTTCAGTAGGCTGGGCACAGCGTGGAACTCATCTTGCTGTTGGGACTAGCAATGGAAAAGTCCAGGTAAGTGATGATTAGTTTAACTCTATTTATGTTCAGGCTTCGGAACTTCAATTCAGTCCTTTTTTCCTCCAGCTCTTGTGGAAGTTTAATTTCTTGAGATTTGCGTAACTGAGATTCCGATGGATACAATTATGTTCCTGCTTCCTGTGTTGATTAAACCAATGCCCTAACCATCATCTCTCTAGATTTGGGATGCATCACGCTGTAAAAGGGTAAGGACTATGGAGGGCCATCGATTACGAGTTGGGGCCTTAGCTTGGAGCTCATCCATTTTATCTTCTGGTAGCCGGGACAAAAGTATTCTTCAAAGAGATATTCGAGCTCAGGATGATTTTGTGACTAAACTATCTGGCCATAAATCAGAGGTGAGGCTCACAGACATCTTATATCTACCTGCCTACTACTGAACTTCAGGGTCAAATCTTCAGGGCATTAGTACACATCAAACGGTTTCTTCTTAGGGCTATTATCCTCTGTCAATTTGTCTGTATTTCTCTTGTTTTTTACCTATTTCTTAGCCATAGAGTACAATTGTTCTGTTGTAGGTTTGTGGATTGAAATGGTCATACGATAACCGTGAATTGGCATCGGGCGGAAATGATAACAGAGTATGTTCTAATGTTTTTTTTCCCATCTTTTATCACAGTTTTTCTTTCTCCTGCCATGATGACTGATATTTATTCTTATCTGCTTGCTAGTTATTTGTTTGGAATCAACATTCAACGCAACCTGTGCTTAAATTTTATGAGCACACTGCTGCTGTAAAAGCCATTGCATGGTCTCCTCATCTTCACGGACTACTCGCATCAGGGGGTGGAACTGCAGACCGATGTATACGTTTTTGGAACACAACAACTAATACACACTTGAGCTGCATGGACACTGGAAGTCAGGTGATTATTTTCTTATTTCTTTGCTTCTGTAACATTTCTTTCCATATAATGTCCTGTGATTCAAGCATAGAATAGAAGGAATCTTTGATGCCAATCCCAGCTCTGGTAATTCAAGTATTGCTTGTTTGTAATGCGGATCTAATGCCGGCATAACTAAGAATTTTCCTTGATTATTGACTTTTTGCTAATATTTATCTTATTAGAGCGAGTATTTTTGGAGTAAAAAAGGGCAGGTTGGATGCTCTTGTATTTCTATTATTCCCAACCTGGCATTTCCTGTTTTTTTCCATCAAAATAATAACATTGTGATCGTGGGTAGTTCACATGTCTGCTATCAAGACTTGTCTTAATTTCCTTGGACCTTTTTTATTCTGAAATTTGGATTTATCATTTAAGAACCTACATGGGATATATTCAACCCGTGGAATAATTTTCAGCTGGTCATCTTTCAAGGTCAAAGTTAAGATAAACTGTCTTTGTTTTTATGTGACAGGTGTGCAATCTGGCATGGTCTAAGAATGTCAATGAACTTGTTAGTACTCATGGATTCTCCCAAAACCAAATAATAGTTTGGAGATATCCAACTATGTCTAAGGTCCGTTTGTTTCTTTTTTTTCTCGACTATAATCATATTCTGCTGTTTCCCGTCTAAATTTAAATTTTGCCCTCGTGCAGTTGGCAACATTGACTGGCCATACCTTTAGAGTTCTTTATCTTGCCATATCTCCCGATGGACAGGTAGCTTATATACTTGCTTTGTTTCCCAATCGCTATCGCAACATTTTTAACTGTATGAGAAAAAAAGTAACCAATTTGTTTTTACTTGTTTTTTTATCCAATTTTTTCCCCTTGCAGACTATTGTAACAGGTGCTGGCGATGAAACACTCAGATTCTGGAATGTCTTCCCTTCACCTAAATCGCAGGTAAATTAATAAATCCATTTGCGTATGATTCAAAATACATGTGATTTCTTCTGTCTCTTCAATGTAGTCTAGTTAGTCGACACCGCTTTCTGGATCAGATCAAGATAAGTTATAGTTAGACAAAATCAAGAGCTGCCACTGAGCTGTATTTGAACATTTTTCTGCATTTTAAAATGACATCTTTGCACATGATTTGAAACTATATAACACATGTTTGTCTGACATCTTGTTCTTGAGATCCTTATAGAGAGTACTCGATCTTCTGTTCCATTTCTTTGTCAAAACTCACACTCATATTGTGGGTTTACATTACAATGCAGAACACCGACAACGAAATCGGAGCATCCTTTCTCGGACGCACCACCATCCGTTAACCGTCAAAGAACTGAACTCTTCGCCATATCAGCTCTTAACACACCCTTTTCAACTTTATTGCACCATCTTTTTTGAGGAATAATGACAAGGATTTTGTCGCTGGTTTAGAAAGATTCAATGTGAACAACTTTAACCAATCTGGTCTGCATTAGCCAAAGCAAAGCTACATGAGATCTGAGCAAAAAGCTGTAGATGAAAAAGGAAATGAAGTGATGGATTTTCCATAGTCTCACACGGAGGAGATGGTCTCAAATCTCCCTTATTTTCCTCCCCACTTCAATAGAAAAAAAATTATAGTAAGTAAATAATTACCCAATATTTTAATTATTACTTCCGTGACTTGTAAATTTATGAGAGGAGAGGATTTTTTATTCATATGATTCATTCATAGATATTTGGGGTATAATTCATGTACATATGTATTATTCTTTTCCATTATAGTTTGGTATCTGAAAAATTTTGATGATGGGATTGATAAACATTTAATATTATCTGAAACTTTTGAACTCTTCAGAGAAATACTCGGAAAAAAGGGTAGAAAATTTAAAGTAAAATAGTTGTCATAGGACTTTCGAGCCTTCTAATCTTTGTTTAACCGTTCCAGTTGTTTTGCTTCTGTAGAGCATTTTGATACTTTATTTCTTTAAAAAATTAAAAGTATCTTTGCATTTTTTTTTTCTTTTTTATAATATGAAGTTTATTGATTATGCCATTTTGTGTGAATGGTTAATATGTTTCAGTATGTATTTCTTTTTAAATGAGTAAAACTTAGTTTCTTTATTTTAATACCATAATTATCTTTCATCTTTGAAGTTTAATATTGCTGTGAGATCAAGCAAAATTTCCATGTTTGTTATATTACTTGAAGATTTGTTTTTATACTAAGAAAATAATTTTAGTTATAAAATATTATTATTATTATTATTTTTTTTTTTTTGACAAGTAAAACAAACTTGTTAAACTTTAGAAACCTATAACTGAGTGGTTGATAATTAGGACAAGAAATTTCTGTCTCATTGAAATTAATTTTAAAAAAAAACAGTATAAAATTGAAATATATCTAAAGGGGAAATAAAATTAAAAAAATACTACATACAATGTACGTGCTAGTAGTCAGTATAGAATATATAATCTACTCTTAGAAGTTGGGAATCAAATCTATGAAATAAAATACATCTTTCGAATAATTTTTCATATCACAATATCATAACTTGTTTCTATCTATAAAAATATATTAAACCTCCATTACAAGCCACGATCTTTCATTTTTTTTTTAAATTCAAGTATTTATTTATTTATTTTATTATTATTTTATCGATTGTCTTTCTCCAAAGTTCTTTAATGACAGCAACCAGCCAACCGAACCACCCATCCACTCCATATACTTTTTGGAGATTTTCACGTTTCATTCAGACATTTTTTCTATTTAAAAGTTCCATATGAATTCCACACACACACACACACACACACACAAAAAAAAAAGTTTTTTTCTTTCGCTTTCTTTGTCCCCTGTGTACATTGATGTTCTTTCGTGAACTTATGCTCAAGATTTGATAGAAAAAAATTCATATAATTCGTTCAATAATTCCCTTTTTGACAGGTCCCACATGAATTATTTTATCATATAGTCTTAAACAAAAATATAGATTATGATTCACTTTCTAACTCCAATAATTTATAACAAACAGACAAACCATTAATAAAAGTAGATTTAAAGGATTAATTTGTTTGCATTATAGCAGCCGTCCCTTTAAAAGGTTTCCAATGCACAACAAATCATTCTTTAAAAAGAAAAAAAAAACACTAAAATATAATATTCACCTCATTTTTTATACCCTTAAACCCTTCGATCTGATTCTTGTTCCTTAATTTACAAATCTCAATCGTCTCTATGAAGGCATTAAAAACGATAGACCATACCAACATTTCACCGTGCTATATCAACTTTTTTATTGTACCACTGAAATTAACAAATTAAATATAAGTGCTAAGAATCTTAAATTAACACAAGTAAAGGTAAATAAATATAAGGTATTTACATTTTTGACCCCCAGAAGGCAGAGCCAAATTGAGGTGCTCTAACTAGTCTGCTCCAATTCATTTTTGGGGGACCATGAAATGGAAGTGATGGCAGGGAAGCAACAGGAGCAGTCTTCTTGGCAGGGTTTGGGCCAATCGAGGCGGCCCAAATCCCAGGTGGGCTCGTCTGGTTTAGGCCCATTTGAAGGTGGGGCTGGATCCTTAAGTGGGCCCCAGCATTCTACTTTGTTGAATTCTGGAATTTTCGAGTGGAAGTAAACCCACACTAAAGACTCCTGTAATTCTGGGTAATTGTTGAACAAATCCACATCTCCATGAACAAACGCATTCAGCACCTGTCATTTCTCACGTGTCAATTAACAAAACAACTATTCAAATATATAAATTAACTAATAATCATTTATTTGTTTTATTTTTTATTTTTTCATATTAGTTTAAATATTATTTCGATCTTTATAATTTCAAATTTGGTTATTTTACTTTCAAAATGTCTTTTTTAGTCTCTATTTTAATATTATTACAAATTTATGGTTACGTTTCAAAAAAATTAGTATGGAGTGTCATGCAAAAATTGTGACAAAAAAAAGAGATAAATTATATTTAATGTCCCAAACCAAACATCTCGAAAGTACGACTAAACGAGAATAATGAAAATAAATATTTTTAAAGTATACGAATCAAAATCAAGGATAAAGAAGCAAAATAATATCTTGACTATAAAGCATAAAGGTTATGTTTTCTTTTTCATAACTACCCTCACCTAATCTATACTTAAACTAAACTTTGGTTGGTCATTAAAGTCCCGTTTATTGTTTCTTATCTTAAGTATTTGATAATTATTTAGGTTTCTTGTTTCTAATTTTTTAGAAACATTATCAAAATTATATAGAAATTTTAAAACAACAAAAACAATATTTTTGTTTCTTGTTACCAAACGGATCCTAAACCCTAATATGCTTTTATTGATTTAAAGTCAAACCAATAAATTATCAACAAAAAACGAAGGAAAAGATTTCCAGAATGCAATTGGGTTTCCTAACACTCAAATAATTTCAGCATTTACGGTTCGAAAAATAAAATTAATTTCAGCATTTATGTCTATATTAAATAACATTTTATCTTCAGCCTGAACTACTGTGGATGAAGACATAAGTCAAAAATTGAAATATCACAATCACATTATATTAATAATGTATTCTAAAAACGATTGTAACAATAACATCACACCCACTAAGAGAAATTTTGAAAAGTAGATAAATCGTCGTACGATAACATGTTTCAGAAAATAACATTAAAATTTTGAAGAAAATTAAGATGGGTTATATTTAAAAGATGTATTATCGTACAAACTTTGACAAAAAAATAAAAAGAATTAAAACTTCAAAGAACAAAGAAAGAGAGTTGTTAAACCCATTTTGATTTTCTTTTATTGTTGTAACAAAAATAGAGAAAGAAAAAAAGTGAAATAATTACCAGAATAACAATTTGATTTCCTTTTTAGAAAAACAACAAACAAATATATAGTTCACAATATATGTTACTAAACAAGCTACCATTAGAATTTTACCATTTAATTCATGATTACAAAAATTACCTTGTCACTCCAGATGGGAAGGAACAAACTATAGACATTGGATCGAGACATGGGGGATTTTTCAGTTTTAGAGGAAAGTCTGATGGAATTAAATTACAAGTTTCACTCCAAAACTAACAAGAATCTATTTCAAAGTCTTATTGAGAAGCAGAACACAAAATAAAAAATTCAGAAACATTTTTGAAGAGTTAAAAGAAGGTACCGACAGAATATGGAAATTTACCACAGGGAGTTCTTTGCGGAAGATGAAGTATCTGAGATTGGGCCAAAGATCCAACAGAAAATGGCCACCACTGATATGGCAATGAACATGAAGAGACATTTTTCCCTTCACTTTCTTCCACTCTGCCACCACTTCATCTCTTTGAAGCCAATTGTACCATCCTTGCAACTGCAAATTCAAAATCGAAATTCAAATCAGACCCATGTCTCTGTTTTTGGGAGAGAAACAGAACAAATAAATTAGAAACCTGAGAGTTGTTAATGGTGTGAGAAACAGCGAGGGTGAGCTTGGAGGTTATGTCGCTGTGGGTAAGAGTGTAGGTTCTGGGGAATTTTCCAGGGTGCTTTTTCTCGTCCACCCCCAAAAACAGAACCTTCAGCTTCGAAGCTTCGAATATGGCCGGCCCAAATAGCCTCGCAACCTGATCGAGCAACACAAAACCCAAATCAATTCTGTTTTTTCCAAAATCAAAAGCTTCCTTAAAAATGAAAAGGAAAGAAGAAATTACAGGGACGAGAGCGCGGCTCTTCTTCTTGGATTTGCGAGTGGGAGGAAACAGGTGAGAGGAACCAGATTCATGCCTTAAATTTGGCGTTACAAGAAGAAGAGAAGTGGCTGTAAAAACCCCCATCTCTCTGTTTCTCCGTCTCTTCTACGATGAAACTCCAGATTTCTATATTTTGGGGGGGCTCGAATCGAACAAAAACGGGACTCGAATTTCCACTTTTGGGAGTCTCTGATATCTGGCTTCTACGAAACTAAAGGAAAAGAGAAGGAAAAAAGAGGAACCCAGAAAGCAAAACAGAGGACCTTTTTTTTTTTTTTTTTTGGTTCCAGAAAAATTGGGGGAATTAGATGCGTGTTGGAAAGGAATTGGGTTGCGGTTGCTTCAAGTTCCCAACTTTCTTTCTTCTTTCAAATTGGCGGAAAGTTTTGGGCATTCGGCGTTTCACGTGGCCGCCTGCTTATACGACACCGTTACAATGTTTTGTTGACTACTTTTATAATCAACTCAATTACTTTGACCATTTCAAATTACGCAATTACTTTTCCTTTTTTGCCCTTCTAGGTTTGTAATTAGTTGGGTGGATTGAGGGGACTCCTTTTATAACCAACCAACAAGTTTTACCAAAATTTTAAGTAATAAAAAAACATCCAAAATCATGTTATGGAAATACTCCAACTTGATAAAGTCTCTAAATCTAATTAATTAAAACCATATGACACAAATGAAATAACGTCCCTCTCTCTAGGTAAGTATGTAGTATAGTGCAACCATCATGAAAATGTAGTTCAACGGTAATTGGTATTTGTCTCTGATCAAGATATCATGAATTTAAATCTCTCACCCACACTTTATTGTACTAATAAATATATATATATATATATATATATATATAACACTATGTACCCAAGACGTAAATTTGACAATAGAATCACTAAATATGAAGTACCAAAATTTTGGAGAGCACGTCCACTATCAAGTCCTAATTTTAAAATAGATAGTGCTGGAACCATAAAAGTTGTCATAATATTTGTGTGAGATAAAAAAAAAAGATTAATGAGTTAGGGCGATGGGAAGAGCAAAGTTTTATTCTAATTGATGTAAATATATTTTTTTCAATATTCGTACAATTATTTGTTTGAAGAAATATTGATGAAATGTATAAAAGAAAAATCCGATAAGTACAAATATGAATTATTAGTATTTGCTGAAAGAAAAAATGAATTATTCGAAATATCGAATAATTTATCTAATAGGTTGTCTAATTTTGGAGGCAACTCAGTTGATCAATACTAGTTTGATTGGTGTAAAAAATTGACTAAAAAGTTGAAATGTTTATTTTTTCTTTTGTTCTTTTATGGAAAAAAATCGCCAATGATATATTAGTATGCATTTAAATAATTTTCTAAAATCTTAATTAAATATTGATAATTCTACATTCTTATACTTTTAATTATATAATTTAGTATATTTTAAATTACATTTTATAAAACTCTACTTTATCTATTAATGTTTTCAAAACAACTTGTCAAACTTATATGTCCAATTAAAACAAATATCCATCGTAGGACACATTTTAAATATTTATAAATAAATTTATTGCGTCGTTCTCAATGAAGTGATGTATTATAAACTTTAAATGAAGTATAAGAGGACAAAAGAAAGTTTTAAAACTGCAAGGACCAAACTTAAACTATAATTAAAACATAGATATAAAAAAAATGTTATTTAACTTTAGATATAAATCACATTAACACATTTTTTTTACCCATCATTTTCAAAACAGAAAAAAGGAAAAAGAAAATAACAATTTAACTATATATATATATATTATAAAGATTAATGTGTCAAATTAATTTATTTAATTTTCAATGCAAAAGGATGTTTTTCTAAGCTCATGATTGATTAGTATATATAAGAATGTAGCACTAAACGATGCTTTTTTGTTTTTTGTTTTTTTTGTTTTTTACTATTCCTTTCAGAATTATGTAACCCCATAGAAGTGTGTTTTTATCTAATTATATCTTATGGATAATATTCATTAAATTTTAAACATTATTAACATTCTCTTATTGCAAAAAAATAATGTAATTAAAATTTTAAAATTTGTCATTTTTTCTATATAAAAAAAAATACTAGGAAAAAACTCACCTAGAGTATCAAACAATATAGATACAAATATTAATTTGAGAGTCAAAAGTAAATAAAATAAACTAGAGTCTAAAACAGTAAAAGTATAAAGTTTTAAAGACCTCAGCTAAATCTTTAAGTACTTAACGATTTAATTGAACCACATTAAATAAAGTGTGAAATTATTCATTTTTATCTTTTTTTTTTTTGTACAATATGTGGGGTGGAGAATCGAATTCTTGACATTCTTTTTTATCTATTTAGTTTATAGTCTAAATGGCTATTTATAAGGCAGATCCAACATAATATAGACAAAGCAATACAGTAAATCCGACGTAGTTACAGTAAATCAAAAGTTTGGTCAATTATTGATTTACATTCATGAATGATTATTCTAAAAATACAAAACACGTTGATAATGTGTTAATATTTGTAATTTAGTATAAAGATACATTTACCATTTTGTCCTTGAGATTTTACTAATTGATCGAATTTGGGGACGGACCTATACAAAAAGTAATTTACTCCTTTTACCCTGCTTTGTTGTTTGGCTTTCATTATTGTACTTGTTTGATTAGATTTTAGAATTTTCTAACTTGTTACATAGTGCTGGCCAACTTTGTCATGGTTCCTCCCTCTCACTGGTTTTATAAGAGAGGACTACGGCGACGAGAAAGGAGAGAAAATATAAATAAAATTAATAAATATTAACACGTCGTTTAAATGTCTATTTTCCTATCAAAGCAAGCATAGTTGACGATAATTAGCATATATCTCCAACTACCCAGAGGTTATGAGTTCAATCTCACACCCTACTAAAAAGATTGTCTATTTTATCCCTTTTTTTTTCCATCTTTCAAGCCCACTTTTCATCTTGTATATACCCTACTTCCTATGTTTATAAAGTTATATTCTCAAAAAACGAAAAACTTTCATTATACATGAATTATTACTTGAAAATTTATGGAGTCTAATTAAATATTTCTTGTTAAATTATAAGTTTATCCTTGAACTTTTCATATGATGTCTAATAGATTTTAAGCTTTGAAAAATGTCTAATAAGTTCCCTCTAAATATTGTGTCTAATAATCTTTAAAATTTAAAAAGTGTCCAGTATATCTCTGAATTTTTAATTTTCGTATCAATAAATCTCTTAAATTTTAATTTTGTGTCTAATAAATCACTCATTCATTCGTAAAGGCATTTGTTTAAAGTTTAATGACTTATTCAGAGCTTATGGGACACAATCTCCAAAGTTTTAAAAATTTTGATACTAAATTTGTAATTTAATATAAATTTCTTCCCTTCGACCAGTTTTGAATCCAAATTTACCGTTAATCTGCCGTCTAGTCATGTGAATTGTGATTCTGAAGAGAATGTGCTAATGGGCCACTGGTCATTGCCCAACGGGTACGCCCCTAGATTATTACTTTTCAGAGAGAACATAATTTTTTTTTTAAATACGTAAAAGTAAATAGTCTTGACACTTATAAATTTAAATGGTGTATTTCATATATCTATGAAGTATTTTAACCGTTGGTTTCATAATCATTTTGTTTTTATATTTAGTTGTTGATATTTCATTTTTCAAGACGAGTTTGTTGGATAATTCATTCAATTTTTTATTTTTTAAGAATGTTTTTGAAATTCAACCACAAAAGAAAATGTTTCTAGAGCTTTTCAAAATCTTATTTTTATTTTAATGCTCAACATCTTTTTTTTTTTTTTACATAGTTATTTATTATAATTTTTCTCTCTCTCAAATTTTTTACTACCTTAATTTGTTTCTCTCTTTAAAATTTTCATCTTTTAAATATTTACTATTATTCCTCCCTCTCTCCAAAATTTTTCATTTATATATAATATATCATTCTATTTTTCTCTCTATGAAAATTTAGTATAGTTAAAAAAAAAAATTCTCTCAAATTTTACTTTTTTGTAATTTTTATTTCTCTTTCTAATATATTTTTCTATAACAAATATCTCCAACTTTTCTCTACCTAAATTTCTTTCTTTTGCTATAACTTTTCTTTCTCTCTTTTTTATTTTTATTTTTTTCTCTGACAAACATCTGTCTAAAAATTTTCTCCCTTCATTTTTTTTTTCTTTCTTTCTCTAACCCTTTTTTTTCTTCAAATTTACTCTATTTCTCTAAAATTTTATCTTTTTAGCTTTAAATTTTGTCTAACTAATTTTTTCTCTGAATATTTTTATTTATCTCTCTAAACTTTTATTTTAATATCTCTACATTAGAGATGACGAAAATCTCTGCAAGGTCGGATACCCGCTCTGAGAACAAGGAATATGAATTTTCCCACCATGCCATAACTCCATCTTCGATTCTATTTTTTAAATAATAAATATATATTTTATAAAATATTTTACTAAATTTTTAATAAACTATTAAATCTTTTTCTAAACTAACTATTTATACTAGTAAATAATAATTTTTATTTTTTAAAATTCTAAAAATAATTAGAATTAATTTATAAACTAGTAATTTTTTCGATGAAAATCCTTGTTTTTAAACGAGGATTCCTCGACTTGAACCTCAATTCCCAAAATAGAAGAATGAGATGGGGACGGTGACTACAAGTTTCCACGAGGACAATGATGAGAAGGTATGCCCATCTCCTACCCCCATCTCGTTGTCATCTCTAGTATCTACATAGATTTGTCTCTTTTTAATTTATCTCTTCAACTCTCCAACTTTTTCAAAATAGAAACATGTTTGATTTTTCATTTTTGAGAAATTAAAAAACAAAAAATAGTTATCCAAACATGTATGGTATTTTTTGAAACTAAAAACATAAAACGTGAAATTGAAAAATTGAAAAGAAAACATAAATTTTATATTTGAATAAATAAAAAGGAAAGTATTAGAGAATAGTCAACATAACGAGTGTTGAAATTGATTTCACCTTATTAATATTCATGGAGTTCTATCTCAAAACTAATTGGTAATGAGAAGAACAACACATGTCTATTATAAACTTTATTAGATCATTTATCTTGTTAATGTGAGATTTTTAACACACCTCTATGGATTTGTTTGATCTAGAGAGAGGGTTAAGTTTTTGGTTCAAAAATTAAAAGAAAAAAGCTAGAAAGAAATATAGGAAGGAATTGATAGAAAAATAATTGAAAGTTACAATAATAACTAGTTTTTAGAAAGGGATGGTTGGATTTGTAGGGTGATGGGAAACAAAGTTCCACTTTAGTTAGAGAAGGGAATGATCGGACTATGTTCAAAACAGACAATATTATACCATTGTGAAGATACGTATCACTGTCCTTAATAGGGACGAAAGCTCGTAAAAGAAAATTGGGGTATACCGATGACAATTTCCCCCATTTACTCGTATTATTGTACTTCCACATCCCCAGTCTCGGTTACTTGGAAATAATATGTGGATATCAATTTCTTGTCGCCGGGAATTACTATACGGAAGTCGCTTTTATTTTTAAGTACACGTGAGTGGTGACAAATAGAATTTTTTTAATACACGTGACAAATAAGAAAATATTAGTGGTTATCAACTCGTCGGTGGAGGGATTGGATATTGAGAAAATTGGGCTATCCAAGTAAATGAAAAATATTAAAATAAAGAAACTAAATAACTTTTTTTAAACAATAAAGATTACGTTAAAAGAATGCTTGAAAAATTAGGTACTAAGATATATATTTACTCACAAATTTTTTAATACAATCTCTTTTAGATGATTATTTGAGATTTTAGGATACACTACAAAAAAAAAATTGATATATTCGTTTTGTTAGTATCAACTTTTTAATTTTGTCTTAGATATGTACTTAAATGGCTAGTTGAGCTAAAAATGATATATTCAATTGTGTGCCCCAGGTATTTATTTGATCACGAAAATGATCAAGCTACAAACCTCGGTTCGAATCAGAAGATGACCTGGAGGATGAGTTGGGAAGCGCTGGACAAGAAACCTGCAAGACAGAAAATACTCTAACGCCCAAGTCGAGAAGAATCCGAGCAGTATTCAGAGAGTAATACAGTGTTCGCGTACCTGAAAAATAAATGACTTCTATTTATAGGTGAGGCCTCCGACATCTTTCCGATAGGACCTCAATGGTTTTTTAAGGTAACCGTGAATCACTGTGTGTTGTCGTGGAATATGTCGAAATGGAAGGTTGAGCCGAGTATATCCAGGTCAGTTTGGCTAGCAAAGGGGAGCAAGACTCAAAGAGAACATGTTCGGCCCGAACATGTTGGGCATCGACTCAATATAAAATCGGAATACCGAGGTGATGAAACTAAACTTTGCCATCATAAAGCCACGTGTAATCCTCCCCTCCAATCAAGATATGTCATGTAAGAGGTTTAAAACCACCTCCAACAATATTAAATTTATCACTACTAGACCTAAAAGCTTATTTGAAACATGTGGGGAGAGGTCATGAGTTTGAATTTCCCCACCCCCACTTCTTTTACTATAAAATTAAAAAAAAAAAAAAAAAACTTAATGCAACCTCTGACATGTTAACTATTATACATGTAACAGAGAGAAAATAACATTGCACGAGTTTGAACTAAATATGATCTTCATATTCTTTCTCAACAAGATACCTTAATGGATGCTATGCTCATGTGAGCCCTATTCTAATACCATATTTATTTATCTTTAGACTAAAATGTTTAAGCTATGCTCATGTGAGCCCTATTCTAATACCATATTTATTTATCTTTAGACTAAAATGTTTAAGCTAATAGGTTAGAATAACACTTACAACATTGGTCATGAATTTGGTAGTGGCACGCATCTCCCTAAAAACATTGGCGAAATTAATTAATATATTATTTGTTGAATTTAATTTCTTGATCCATATTTATGGACCTTGATCTGCTAGCACCTAAGCGTGGTATTTTAGTAATACGACTCTATCTCTACGTCTTTCTTGTCTATAATAATAAAATGTGCATTATTAGTTATCAGTTAATTCTCCAATCAGTGTAGGCTTTTTTAGAAGAAAGGTTTTTTATTTAACTAGTTATCTAATGACCAAAGCGAACATAGCTCAGTGATAATTGCTATATATATCTCTAATCGAGTTCGAACTTCCATCCCTATATGTTGCACTTAAGAAAAACTTAGTTATCCAATGACATGAGATGTCCTAATTAATATTTAAAGTGAAATTTCTTTGAAAAATATATATAAATAAATAAAGTTAATTTTTTTTTCTTTTGATATATAAGTAAAGTGAAATTGCTCTTAATACTATTTATTTAGTTCAATAATATAGGGATAAGTATATGAATAGGGCATTTAAAGATCATAATTTTGAAATTGTCCAATTTTATAAAAAAAAAAATTAATTTTATCGAGAGCCTTGCCGGTTTAGAAAGAAGTCTAACATTAAGTTACAATAATAGCCAACCATCATGGGACAGGATGGTAATTACCTACGTTTTTTCAATGAAACTTACCACAAGAATTATGTAATTTAAATTATAGAGATCAAATTAAAAGATATCCAAATTCCACGACTCAGTGATTGAAGCTTGGTAGATAGAGGAACATCATTGTCAATCTCACTAGAAACGGAGAAAGAATCTGAGGAGGAGCATGCCGATACCTAATTTCCAAATTAGGTTTCAACTTTTGGGTGCTATTCAATTGGAAAGTAAATAACAAGACACAAGCTGCCTAATTGGAGATCTGTATTTATAAATTATTATTCGGAAGGCTGACTTTTTTCCAATAAAATTAATTTCAATTCCAAAACAAAATAACAACAACATTGGAGGTGGAGGGAAGTGGATTTTTTTTTCCTTTTATGGTTTAGAATTATAAATTTGATCTCAGGATTTCCATTTCGTCCTCATGATTTAGATTTAGCTAAAGTTGATTTTTTAAATGTTTTAATTCCGTCTCTATGGTTCGTTAAATCTCACAATTAATTAATTGTGTTTTACTCACTTAAAAATCTACCTATTTACTTTTATTTTCTTTACCCGACTCTAAATCCTAATATGCATAAAGAACACAGTTACCCAAATAGAAAACTGCTATGAAATTTGTGACCAAATGAAATTAAATTGAAACTAAATTCAAATGGTAGGAACCAAATTCAAACTAAGTCCAAATCATATAAACTTTTAAAACCATGCGACCAAATTTACAGGTTTTTTTTTTTTTTTTGGGTTTCACAGAAGATTACATGCATAACTGATGTTTGGGTGGAACGAAATGGGAACATGGATGGCAGAAAAAGCCCAACTCGGTGTCCCCTTTCATTTGGAGAAATTATGCCCCACAATCATTTTTGCACATTCCATTGGGTAGTTTTAAAAATATTGTGAAATTTTAAAATTATGATTTTATCAAATTAAATCAGTAAGTCTAACATTTGTCGTATATTATTTTGCTAGAGATCAATAAGCTAGTTAGATTGAATCCTTCTTCCTTATCTATTGTTGAGTATTTATTTATTATTATTATCGTTCAATTTGGAAAATTTTGAGCTAGATTAAGCTCTTTTCTTTTTTGCTACTTGATTTTGTAATTTTTGGTTATCAATGTTAGATGTTCTTATTGTTGAATTTAAGTGTTTTTTTCCTTATTTTTCCTCCTACTTGCTTTTGCCATCAGGGTTAAGTAGTTTTGTCTACTATTTTGAAACTTGAATGGTCAACTTGTTAGGTATCTCTTTTCTTTGACAAATTTGTAACTTAAATCTTCACGCCGTGGAATTTAATTGAAAATTTTGAAAGTTTAAAAATATATACTCATTTCATTATGGTTGAGAGTTCAATTTTCTCCCTCTAACATAGTGTGAATCTTGAATTTAATCACATTTACATTCTAGTACTCGAGTTTTCAAGCCGTGTTTCATCTTTTAAAATCTCAAACCACCCAAATTATAAAAGTAAAAAAACAAAATAATAAATAGATATATTTTAAGGAAGGACCAAAATGAAATTTAGTTTTCAGGGAGGTGTAGACCAATAACATATTTTTTCTCACAATAAAAGAAAAAAAAATCAAACACTAAGGGGTCTAGTTTCACAACGTTCTCACCTGATCTTGTTCATCGTTTCTTCTAATATTTTAATAAAGATAAACATAATTGCCTTGGATAACTATTTCTTATTCTTTATTTTTTTTCATTGATAAAAGAATGAAACTTAATTTTATTGGGAATGAGAACATAAAAACAAGAATTCTTTTTCCAAAATTTCTATATAAATTTAAAAATGTAGAAACGATGAATAAAAAACATAAATTGTTATCAAATACTTACGTTTCTCAATAAAACTAAAAACAATAAATAAGAAACGAGAACGTTTTCAAACCATGATACATATCTTCCATTTTCAAGAAATATGACTATTCCCATCCACAATTTAAAGAGAAACAAACCACAGAAAAAGGAGAAACATTAACAAGTTGTACATTGAAAATCACAGGCAAAAGCTGAGTAGGGAAAAAAAGACACAGTATCCGACAATTAGGAACAGTCCCTAAATATACACTTAGTTTCACATATATACTTTTCCGAGGAAAAGTATACAATGAAACAAACTTATAGTCAGAAACCACTTTGAGTTTCAGTGTTGATCTTGGTGATGTTGGGTTTCACTTTCAGTGTAAATGCTGCATATAAAACTCAGTACCCTTTTTTTTTCTTTTATTTTGTCTTGGCAAATTTTCTGGCATTTTCAAGCCTAGGAGTTAAAAAACAAGCATTTTTGTTGTAAAAATCTACAGGAAGCCATTGCTGCTTCTGCTTTCTGGTGGTCCTATGAACAATTCAGTTTCCACTTCCATAATCTCTTGGTGGCCTTCTGATCTCTGTTTGGCTTCTGCTCTTTGTTCTGATTCAGTCCCCACCTGAAAACAATTCCCATGAAAAACAACCTATTTTGTTAGTATTCCGATTTGACGGGAAAAAACATTATTTAAGAATGACGTAGAGTCTAGAATGAAGGATCGAAGGTAATTCAAATCAATGCATCGTCCCTTGTTATTCTCATTCACTTTTACAAGTCTTTTCTTTTTCTTTTTGGTAATTAAAGTAAAGAAGAATTTATTCTACAAATTAGACTGGTTAGTTTAAAGTATCATTTTGAGAGGCTGGAATCTTCTACCCCAATTGCTTTCTCAATGATTAAAAAAAATAAAAGATGAAAACAAGAAAATTGACATTATGAAATTAAAGAAGATTAATGCAAACCTTCTTCAGCAATGCTGCATTTTCTTCCAGCAACATTTTCTCCTGTGCCAAATGAAAATTTGCAGTCAACAAACCACGAATAGAAACAAGATTTTATTTATTTTCTGGTGTGTTGATAAAAATATTAGTAGTAATATATTTGGTCATATTATAAGTTTGGTCTCTAAACTTTCAAGTTATTAATAAGTTCTTCAAGTTTAAAAAGTATCTAATAAGTCCCTAAACTTTCAATTTTTCGTCTAATAGATCTATGAATAGAATAAAAACAAAAGAAAAGAGACTTAATTAGACACTTTTAAATACTAGGATCTATTGAACACAAAATTGAAAGTTTAGGACCTTCGGAAACCTATTATAATACACAAAATCGTGAAAGTTTATGGAGAACTTGTGAGTGGGAAGAATGATTTGGAGAGGAAGTTGTGTTTGAAAATATTACCTCTTCCTTGAGCTTTACAATTTCTTCCTTCAGCATTTGATACTGAGCATTTACAAGACATAAGATTCCTAAAAAGAATTCTAAAAAGGGCAAAATCAAGGAGGGCCAGGAATTAATTCAGCCATGAATAAATATGTGTACCTTCCTTGACCTAATTTTGCTTAAGCTTCTTTCAAGTTGCCTTTCAAGCTGCTGAAGCTCTTCAATAGAACACAAATCCAAGCCATCTCCCAACAGTTTTCTGTGCTATTCCAAAAGAGTTCTTGAGTTTCTTTTTTAATTATGAGAAAAGAAAAATAGGAAACTATTTTATTGTCTTCTCAAACCTTTTACAAACTTCAAGGTGCTCTAACTTCTTGGTCATGCTAAATGAGTCATATTCCTTCTCCAACTTTCATCCAAACAAATTTCATAAGTTCAGATTATTCAGACACATTTCAAACATGAAGCCAGAAACAAAACACAAAACAAAAAACATGAACTTTATTTCTCATTCAAAAATGGAGTACCCCCCATTAGTCTAAAGTTGTTAATTTGATATACAAAAACAATGCTGAAATGAGGCTAAAAATTTATTGTTTAAATCTGACTTGGGTATGTCAAGATTTGTGAGTTTGATTTGAATCCTTAAATTTTTATTCAAGACTAAATGCGATGATATGGATATGATGTATTAGATAATGGATGTGAAAAAATTATATTTTCAATTGGCTAGACAACATTTTTTACATAAGAGAGACTGTAATATGAAATTTAATTAAGAAAAACATCAAACTAAAATTTAGATTTTATAAGTTTTAGTCCCAAAATGAAGCTATCATGATGCATGATTCCAACAAAAATGTAAAATAGCTAAAATGTATAACTAAAATAAAGAACTCAAACAACCAAAACAAGGTTTAAACCTTGAATGAATAAATCATCCAGAGGAATTATATCTTTTCAAGGGAAGAAAACCCAATTTTATTTCTCCCTATTCTATATGGGAAGAAAAAGAAGACAGACACATAGGGGTGTGGTAAATGATTCCAAGTAAAATCTCACCAAAAAAACTAAAGTCCCATTTCATAATCATTTTATTTTTTATTTTTGGTTTTAAAAAATTAATCTTAAAAACATTAACTTTCACTCTATGTTCTTTTTTTAGCTATATATAGAGTTTTGATAAGCATTTTAAAATAAGTCAAATTTTAAGAACAAAAGAAAAAGTAGTTTTGAAAAACTTATTTTTATTTGTAAAATTTGCCAAAAAATTCAAATATATTTTTAATGAAATTGTACATAAATGGAAGAGTAAGTAATAATCTTTAGTTTGAAAAATGAATATGTTTGAGACCAAACCTGCACATCTTCTAGAGCAGTGTTGCTACTGGACATCAATTCTTTGGTTCTGTTCTGATAGCGATCAATTGTCTTGTTTATACTGTAAACATCTCCATCCAATCAACAGATAACCAGACAAAGACCAGAATTAACTCCAAATTTGGAGTTAATTAATATTAAGTCCATTAATGATTAAACATCATTACTAACAACCATCTTACTCTTAGGAAAGGATCAAGCAAAAAAAGAAGAACAAAGCTACCAAATAATTAATAATTAGCCTATGAATTCAAAGTTTACAACTTTAATTTAAAACGAACGACCAAGATTTGTCACCATCTCTTATATATTCTCATCGGGATATGGCCTTCAAAGCCATGCGTGGGAATAACCAAATAGGGGGCAAAATGAAATTTTTATCACAGAATATAGATAAAAAAGAAAACTTTCCCTCCATTGGATTTTGAAGCTAAGTGTCCCAAATGATGTCCCTAATATGGGGTAGCTTCCTATTTTGGGATACCCTAGCATTTCCTTATATTACTGCCCTATACGGCCTATTACTCACCTATACTTTAATTACTGATATGACTCTTAAACCAGATTATCTTAACACTAGAAACAAGGAAAATCTTTATTAAAAATAAATATATTATGAATTTGTTTATTTGCAAAGCCTGCTGACTGCCCTTGGAGAAAGAGAAACGTCATTTCTTTTGAGAGGTGTTTTTAATTTAATTGTAAGATAATGTTTTTGATTTGTGGTGATATAATTGATCAGAAGCTATAATCTCAGCTGGTCTTCTCTATTAAAAACCTATTGAGTGGAGTAATTAAAGAGTCCTAATTAATAATAGGAAGAATAATGACCTCACAAGTCACACCCTTGATCTTAATCAACAGTAGCTCAATTAGTTTTATGACAAACAAGAGAGAAAATTCTAGAAATAATGACGAATATACAAACAAAAATTAAAGGAACAAGGGTTTGACTTAATTAAGTGAAGATCCAAATCCACTTCTAAATTTCTTAGACTTAACATTCTTCGGCTTAAGATATCGAATATCGAATGGTAGGCCATCTGGATTGCCACGGAATTTATAAAGATTGGGAAAAAACGTTGAAATTTTCTGCCAAATCTCTTTTCCATTTTGTTTTAAAGCAACAGTTGTCCAGCTTCCAGCGAGCAATTAATAAGAGGAAGTACTATTTTGTTTGGAAAGAGGGAGAACCAAGGGAAATAGACAGTGCCCAAAAGGACATAAACATACACACACAAGTTAATATTTGGCACAAGGACAGTGATTAGAGAGACTTGAAGAGAAGTTTATAAACATTAATTTATAAAAAGAAAAAAAGAAAACGTACCTTGAACTTGAAAACTCATAAAGTTTGCCTCTGGGAGAGAAAATAATGAGAGCAACTTCTGCATCACAAAGAACTGATAGCTCAAAAGCCTTCTTGAGCAGCCCATTTCTGCGCTTTGAGAACGTCACTTGCCTGCTCGTCGCATTCTCTATCCTCTTCATCTCAGTCTTCCCCCTCACCATTTTACCCAAAAAAACAAAAAAGGAAGAAAGAAAAAACCCAGAAATCTGACCAAAAAAATAACCATTAAATTTTGAAATTAACAGAAAATTAAACCCATTTAGAAACTGAATCGAATCGAGTGACATAACACTCACCTATAAAGATGGAAAATTTGAAATGGGGTTAGAGAAAAGGAGTGGGAGAATCAGAGAAACCCTAGGGAAATTGGGTGGGTTGGTGGAATTGAATGGATTTTGGTATTTTTTTGGAGTGTTACAAGAACCCTAGAAGAAGAGGGTATAAATAAGAAATGGATAAAGAAAAAGAAAAAAAAGGAAAATTTAGAAGGAAAGAGAATTTAGTGATGGAAGAACCTGATCTCTTTCTTTTTTGGGTAAACTCAGGAAAGAAAATAGAAACCTCCCAAAAAAAGAAACCAAACAGAATAAATGCGACCACTTGTAAAATCCCATTTCCAAGCTTGCCTTTATTTTATTTCTTCCTTTTTTTTTAATATAATTTTCCGTTTCCCTCCCGTTCGGGTGCACCAGGTTTAGCGTGCCACCGGCTAGCGCTGTGACACGTAGTAAAAGTGACTGACAACCACTGCGGCCGGTGACCCTTGGAGAGGCAAAGGGGGCGTTTGAAGGTAAAGACAGCGAACATTCCTGTCGGTTGCCAGTTAAAACCGGGCAGGGTCAGAATTGGAAACCCGGTTTTGGTAAAAACGGGGGAGGGGGTTGCAGGTAAATTTGGAGCAATCGTCGGACGCCGTAAAAGCTGGTTTCGTTTGGGGTTATATAAATTATAAACAAACCTTTTTTTTTAATAATTTTCCGTACGTGAAAATGGGGATGTGGAGTTGGTGGTTTCCGTACGATTCGATCGAGGTGGACCAATGGGATGCGTCCACGTTGGCCAGTGGGAACACCGTTGTACTTTGTCACGTGGCTCTTCCTTACTGATTGGTGCGTTCTCTATTTCTTTTTTCTTGATTTAATATATATTATTAATCTAGTTTTCCTATGTTGTAATCGTATTCACCGAGAACACTTGCAGTATAATAGTGGGGTTAGTTTTCTTGAAATTTTGGACTTTTGGTATAAATATTAAGAGTCATTCACTCAAAATATTATATGGTGGATTCTGGAAACCGACTAAAATAATTAACAACCAATTTGTGTTCATCACTCATAAAAAATGGATAGTTATTTGATTTTTTTTATTATTAAAATTCTCTCTTAGTATTTTTCAATCGTAAATGTCGATATAGTTAGGGGATTATTGATGATGAGTGAATGAGTATTTTTGACAATAAGATTGAATTTTTGCCCTTTTTAATTTGGGTACATTTGGATGTTATGATCAGGACTCGTTGTTTGAGCTTAACAACATTGTGATCAACACAAGGTTCGAACTTAAGACATCTGAGGTAGGTGAGTGCTATTGCCTGAGAGATGTTATTTTATTTCTTAAGGTTAAATTATAAGTTTAGTTATAGTATGTTAGACTTGTATCTAGTAAATTTTTAAATTTTATGAGGTGTCTATAATAGGTTCCCAAAAATTCAATTTTGTGTCTAATAATCTTTGGTTGATTCAACATTTTTTAAAATTTAAGTACCTGTTACACACAAAATTCAATTTTACATCCAATAGATTCATTCATTTTTAAAAATGTTGATTATGTCAGGATTTTAAATACAAAATTGAAAGTTCATAAATCTATTAGATAAACAACTGAAAATTTATGAATTTATTAGATACTTTTTAAAGCTTAAAACTCTAATGAGACAAATCCACAAATTTCTAGGAATGAACTTTTAGTCCCACTCTTTTTCAAAATGATGAATTTGATTTAGCGCTCACAGAAGCCTAAATCAAAACAACATTATGGATTGGTTCATTGTTCCAAAAGGATCAAGGTTAATCAAAACGATTTAGAGAGAATTTGTTCCAATCTCATTATAACCATCTACTTAAGAATTAATTTATTATGTATTTATGTATTTTTTTTAAACCAAATGTAGTAGGGTAAAGCCGTTATCTCCCATGAGGCGAAGTGCATAAATCAAAACAAATTTTCATACAATGAGAGTATGATCTCCTTTAATTTTACAATGAGAGAAGGTAAATCAAATGACCGTAACCTCGAGATGTGATTAATATTTATGGAAAAATTATAAAAGTAAAAGAATTGTAACAAATATTTAAATTAACAAATAAGTATTATATATATACACACACACGTGCGCGAGCACGCGTCGTCTGTATATATATGTTTTAATAAGATTTTTTAGTACTCTATTTTTAATATGTAATTTAATTATTAATATTAACATAAATATTTTTAATTTAAAAAATGATGTGAAGTACGTGGAACTGACTTTAAAGGAGCACTGACTTTGAACTCAACAAAAAAGTTTTAACACTTAAAAATTTAATTCATGAATGAAAAAAAGAGAGAGAAAGAAAAGGTTCACTTTAAACTTCAGAAATCGAATATTTTGAAAATTGCTCTCTCTCTCTCTCTCTGTGTGTCCCCCAAATCCCACCCTTCGTCTTCTTCTTCGAATTCTCCTTCTAAAACCCTAATTTGACCTGAATCCCAAAGCCCGTTTGTCCGTCCGATTTGAGATCTGGAACTTACATTATTCTGAGTTTAGTTTTGTCAATTTCGCGACCAACGGCGCCGGAAAAGGGAGGACCTGCTTCCTTAATACCAGCAACACTGGAGAGGTCAAAGCTAATGGGCTTGGTTGTTTCAAAAAAAAAAAAAATTATATTTATTTATGTTGGACAGATAATTTTATTTTCTTAAACTAAGAATTTGGTTTCTATTAATTTAAAATTTTATTAATTTTCTGTATAGTTTGAGCTTGGATTCTCATAGATTTAGAAATAATTTGGTTCTTTGCATTAATTGGATCAGTACTATTTAATAGATTATGAGTTTCAATGCTCCCATTTCAACTAAAAAAAATTGGAGCATATAGTTTAGTTGAGTCACAATATTACTTATATTAAAAGCTTTTCACTCTCACCACGTAAGGAAAAAGAAAAGTTAAAACGCTATTTTGGTTAATATAATTTTATTTTTGGTTGGTTTTAGTCACTCCAAGATTAAAATATTAATTTTTGTTTATTTTATTGTATGTGCCTTTTTTAATCTATATTAAGAAACTGTTTTGATTATTGTTGGTAAAATTTTAACACAAACTTTTTAATATAAATTTACTACTACATTTAAAAATATATATATTAAATATATTGTTGTGTTGAAATTATAATAAAAAAAATGAGATAAAGAACATAATTGAGGAACAAATGGTAATTACGTAAACCAAGATAAAAGTTTTGAAATTAAATGAACATTATAGAGATGGAAAAAAGTTAAAGATTATGGGAACAAAAATATTATTTTAACAGAAAAAAAAAATCATATGATTTGGTTAAAATTTAAACCTGGAGAATCATGCGAAAACTGTCCCCTCAGGTCTTGTTTTCTCATAAACTTAGCCTAGTCCATTAACAAAATCAACCAAATACATAATTAGAAACTATTCCACGATTTGTGAAGTTTGAATAATTACTGAATTGGAAATTTTTAAATCGTATTGACCCGATTAAAAATGATGCAAACTAAATTGAAATTTTAAAATGATAAATAACAAATCGTAACTATGCCTAAACTACAACCACGGAATTTATAATTTTCTTGTCGGTGTCTTTTTTAGTATTAATTAAAATATATGATACATTTGGATGAAACCATACTCAATAAATAGTCAGTAATTAATTATCCACGAACTTAAAAAAAAACATTATCATTGGACTCAACTATAAATTTAACAAAAATTATACATGAACAATAAATTTAACAAAAACATGATAGAGAAATGGAAAACTATAAAATACTGTTTATTTTCTAACTATCATTAAAATTCAAGTCCACTGCTTAGGAAATAGGTGTCAAGTGAGTGGTCAACATGAAAGCTTAAATTCATTGTTTCAAAATTCTTTTATCTTTTACTGTACATAATAATGCCATTAGACTAATTTATGATGGTTTTAGTTCGTAGCATTTAAATTTATTGTCAAATTTTTTTAAAGTTGACTATTGTGAGGCGGATATCGAACCAATTGATCTTTACAATGGAAATAGAAGTCTTGTATTCTGAGCTAAGGTATAAGATTGAAATATCAATTTGATTGTTTGTTTAGCTAATTTCAATCGGTTTGATTGATCAAGGTTTTCAAATAAGCCAATTTTCTTAATTTCTTTTACTGATTTAGTGTTAGTTTTAGACCAAAATCGTTTTGACCCAAGTTATGCTGGGCTCTGGTCCTGTTGGCCCAAGGTAGAACATTGCGAACGACGTAGGATCCAGCAAGCCCGACCTGTTGGGCTAAATAATATGGGCCGGCCTTTACTTCTGGGCCCAACCATGGCATCGTAGATCATGAGAAATTGGGCCGAACCGGGAATCTGTAAATTCCTCTTTCCGTTTCTCTCGCTTCCTTTAAATATCGTTGACAAATGGGAAAACCTACTCCAACTGAGCTATATAATAAAAGGCGTAACCGAACCGAGCCAGATTACGTCGTGAACACGCGCAGGGTTTGGATCGTAATTTTGCACCAACTCACTTCAAGAAATTCACATACTTCCTTGTTAAGAAATTGAATATTACTCCTAAAAAAAATAAAAAAATTGAATATTACAACATATTTCATTTTTTCCATTCTTTTCTTTTTGAAAAATGTGTTATACCATTTTAAATATTTTGTTTGACAAATATAATAGATTGATTGAGATATTGAATACCATGCGAGTAACATATGATACCTATAATATAGATATTTGAGTTATATTTTCATTTTTTTATGTAAAATAAAGGAAAATTTACATTAAAAAACAATGTCTTGACATCCGACCAAAAGGGTATGATAATCTTTGGTGACCAATCTTCAATCCAATACAAACTTCGCTAGGTAATGAGCTACTACATTTTCTTCCCTCTTGACGAAGCTATAAAAAACTAGATATTAAGAGAGTGAATTTCAATTTTGACATGAGTTGAGAGATATGTAATTATTTAAACTTTAACTATAATATGATACTAGTTGAATTATTTTGCCTAACAGAAAAATAAACTAAAATATCATTCAAATATGAAATGCATATCCCATAAGCTTTAAATTAAATTAATATAATATTTTACTTTACATGGTTATGCATACATTTTTATTTATTTGGCTTTACACATGTGATTATGCTAATTTATTAGTTTGAATTACGAAATTGGAGATTTTATAACCTAGGATATAAAGATATCGTAGGAATGAAATTATATGTTATTAGACCATAATAATAATATTTCTTTTGATATTATATTTAAAATGCTATAAATAATATCCAACATGAGCACATCTAAGTTAATATGTAACTATTAATTTCCTTTTTGGTTTTTGTTCCCGCGTGATGTTGCATTAAAAAAAAACGAATTTATCTTTTTTTATTACAAGGCCATAAAGATTTTAACAAAAATTTTAATATTTAACGCGTTATCTTACCATAATTTTACATCAATAGTTATTACAAAAAGGAAGAAATAATGATAATAAAAAAGGGAAAATAAAGGCCCCGTTGGTCGTTGCCGTCCAACACGCACATTGCAATTAACAATCTGAATCCTCCTATCATCTATTTCGCATTTCTTTCTCTTTTTATTTTATTTTTTCTTCTTACCATTTCTTTGTATAAAAGAGAGTGAGAGAGAACGGGGTTGCAATTCGTTAGAGATTGGCCATGGCGTCGCCTTCATCTTCTGAAGAATCTCAAAATCAACAACAGCAACAGCAGCAGCAGCAGCCGGTGAAGGAGAAGGAGAATGAGAAGGAGAAGGAGAGGGAAAAGGAGAAGGAGTGCGTATACAAAACCAAACTTATTCAATTTCTTGGACGCACAACGCCTATCGTCCTCCAGAATGATAATGGCCCTTGTCCTCTCCTCGCCATATGTAATCATCTATCTCTCTCTTCCACATGTTAGGGTTTCACTTCTTGATTGTTATCTTTTTGTGGTGTGGCGTCATTTTTGGTTGCTTTGGGCAACTATTCGGATGGTCGGAGTTGCCAGTTTGAATTTGATATCGGCAAAGTACACATACGTGTCTGCGGATTCTTTTTGTTGGATTAGGTGCATTTTCAATTGGAGATTTGGAGTTGGATTTTTCTTCTTCTCTTTTCCTCGTTCTTTTCTGATCGATAAATGTCAAGTGCTATAACGGCCCCGTTTATGCAATGCTAAATTGTCGTGTAGAATATGATGTTCTTAATGGCGATCGAACGTTCGATCATTTGTAGTATGATTGTTTTTAATGCATTTACACTCTGCCTACTGGTTTATTTATATGTTGATTAATGATAACAATTTTAGGGTTTATTACTCTCACTCTCTTTCCCGTTCCCTGATTACTTAGGATCGTCAGTATTTTGGCCACCGGACTGGAGTGTTTAGCCAAACAGACCGATACTCCTTCCTTTCTTTTAATTTCTTGTGGGTTCTAAGAGTTAATCCTTTTCTTTTTCTTTTACTTATTCAAGAAATTTCATTAGCACGTGATTTAAAAATTAGGAATGACTTAAATTTTCAATTCTTTTTGGAACGAGATGGATATGAAATGAATGTATACAGGATTTTTGTTTGGATGTTTAATAGAAACGAAAGAAGATGAGCATTTTTTTTATTATATTATTTTGATCAATGAGAACTTAATATCTAGCTGATTTTGTTATTAGATTCATTTTAATCAAAACCTCGAGGTACCTCATGAAATCTTGCCATTTCAGACCAGATCTTTTGTGAGCAAGGAGTTTAGCAAATAATAGAATTCAGTAAAAACATACTGTGATCTTAAATTACTAGAAATCACGAAACAAAAAGACAGTAAACTGGAGGGCATATGGTTTGTTTATCTGACACTTTGCATTTGTCCTCTCAATTGCTCACCCGCGAAACTAATGCACACACAACGAGACTCATTCTAGCAATTTATAAATTGTAACTGCTGATTCAATCCAAATTAGTCCAACTGCTTGTAAGTTAAAGTAGGTGGCCAGTAGATGTTGTTATCCATTATGTACTGCTTTGAGCTTCCAACTGATGAAACCGTCTTCTCACTATAGAATACTCTTTTGTTCACGAACATTCTAAATGAAGAATTTCTACTCTTGCATCTTAGATGTGTTTGGAAATAGCGTAGGAAGTTGTTGCTATGACCCTGGAATATTTTTAAATAAAATGAATTTCTTTTTCCATAAATGATTAGTCATGCCATAAAATATTATATTTTATTGGCTTATCAGAATATTGTGCATGTTTTTATGTTGGATTTGGTTGTTTTTGATACTTGCTTGGATGTATTACAGAAAATGGTTACGAATATTCTGAAGTTGGCTACCTGAATATTGATGAAGACTGAAATAATCAAGCTTCATAGTAGTTCATCAAACGACATTTTATATTTTTGCTGTGTGCTGTCTTGAAACTCTTGTGCTAAGGAGGCTCATTCTGTAAAGATTCTTTTTATTTGTTTATTATTGGGTGTGCTTTTTGATGTTTGTTTATCAGGCTAGAGAAAATTCCATCTTTTGTAATTCATGTTGAGGTTGGTGCAGGTAATGTTCTCTTGTTGCGAAACAACTTAAATTTGGGTCCAGATGCAACAGAAGTATCGCAGGAGAAATTGTTATCTCTGGTTGCTGAACGGTTAATTGATTCAAATAGTAATGTCGATGTAAGCAGTTTACTTCTAATATACACTATGAAAATTTGCCCCCACCCCCTTTTCACCTTATTCAGTTCTTAGACAGTCTCTTGTTGGGTAACAGAACAAAGATGCTGGTTTTGTTGAGAATCAACAACAGAACATTTCTGATGCCATTGATCTGCTGCCACGGCTAGCAACAGGGATAGATGTAAATATTAAGTTTAGGAGGTAGATAGGCTTTTAATCCTCACAAAAAATCTTTTTGATTTCATCTTCCTTTCTTTGAACTAAATTAAATCTCGTACTTGCAGGTTTGATGATTTTGAATTCACTCCAGAGTGTGCCATTTTTGATTTGTTGGATATTCCTCTATATCATGGTTGGATAGTTGATCCCCAGGTTCTTATATACTTTCTCATTACTAAGATAAATTTAATTAGCCATGCTATATGGTTTTTTGTGTGTCTATGTTGGTTTTCATTCTCTCTATTCTCGAGTTATGGGTATGTGGCTTTACCCATGTCTTCAAGTTCTAAAATATTCTTTGACCTTTTTAATATCTTTTTGAGTATTTGATTCCTTTTCAGGACTTCCACAACTTCTTTATTATATTAAGCATCTGAAATTTCTTGGAAAAATGTTTTGGTGAAGCTATGGTGCTTGCAGTTGTTTTTGGAGTTTCTGTTTTGTTAATAGGATATTGAAGTTATCACAGAACTAGGGGAGATTGTTTCATGAATAGAGGTGCAGGATGATGAAGACTTTGTGGTAGCCTCGGACAGATGATGAAGGTTTTGTGGTAACTTGGACTAATATTCAAGACAATCTGCAATGTAGCCTTCAGGGCTCTCGGTCATTTGGATCCTCTGCACTTAATTGCTAAAAAACTATGTTGGATTCTCCAAGTCTACGTACTAGGCCACTAGCCTGTTATTTCTTGATATGCTACCACCCTAGAACTTTTTGGCAATTGTCACAAAGATGTATTTGTCACAAAAATTTTTGTGAACTATTTAGCGTAGTGGGAGTAGAGCTCTGCATATTTAGCCTGCAATATGAAGTGTCAATTACCTGGATATTTATTGTTTGTTATATGTTTCTAGAATTCTGTCTTGATGTACAAACAGTATTTGACCTTGGTTTGAGCTTTCCATTTTAACCCCCCTCCCCCCACCATAATCTTGTCATCTTATTCTTTCTGTGTGTCAGGATGATGATACTGCTAGTGCAGTTGGTTCCAAGTCCTACAATGCTATTATGGAGGAGCTCGTTGCTCTGGAAACACAACGCATGGAGCAAAGTAAGAACAATCCTGAAGATGATTGTATTGATTTCGTAGCAGCAACAACAGCAACGCTTGGAGTACCATCTCCATGTCTTTCAAAAGCTCGATCCTTTGATGAGTCACCTCGTTCAGTCTCTGAGGAGCAAAGAATGAGAAAAGGGGATCTTGAAGAAGAGGCAGAATTATTGAGAGCCTTGAAACTGTCTGAATCTGAAACACCAACCTCCATGAGTAATAATGGTGTTGCCAATTCTGAGGGTCCAGACACTACCTCCACCAAATTGGATGGGGAGCCATCTCCTGTAAAGGTTTCAGTCATAGATACTGTGGAGGAGACCATAGTAAAAGACATCTGTGCTGAAGACAAAAATATTAACCAGCTGCCAGAATCATCCATAGTAGATGCTGGCAAAACCTCATTGAGTAAGAGCAATGAAGATATGTCACCGTTTCCAATTGTACAAGGACAAGTAAGTTCTTCACCATTGAAAACGGATGCGGAAAAGCACCTTGATCAGTCTGTTGAGGAGTCTGAAGGGCATAAACTTTGTCAGAACTTGTTGGAGAAGGACAACCACGAGACATTAGTTGAGACTGCTCCTAGTTCTGGAAAAGAGGCTCTGTTTGTAAATGTGAGTCCTGTGGATATTTCTCAGACGAATGATAAAAGCCCTTTGCCAGCTTCTTCTGAAATGGTTGATCATAGACCGGGTGATATGGAAGACCCAGTTAAACTATCAGGCCTATCTCCATCCGTTACTTCTACAGATTCAGCTGGAGTTGAAATTCAATGTATAGATGTACCTGAAGCTTTGACTTCAACTGTTGGTAGTGAGCCCATTTATGAAGGAGAGGAATGTATATTGAATCCAAGAAGCACGGTTCTTGAAAATCGAGAGCCTGTATATGAAGGTGAAGTGGTTCTTGCAGAACAAGGTTGTGGAAGCTCCGTCAATGCCTGTAATGCACACTCAAAGGATGAAATAAGTCCAAAACAAGGTAGAAGTGGTTTTGTACCATAAAGATTAATGATCTTTCCACCTGCCAATATTACATTTTATTTTTGATAAGAAATATTGCATTTTATGTCCATTTAAATTTATGAGGGAAAATCTCTTCTTAATTGTTATCAGGGGAGCTGATCAGGAATTTTTTGAAGAATAATGCAAGTCAGCTAACTTTTTACGGGTTGGTTCCTGCTTGTCATTCTCAATTTCTCTGCTCAACTTTTATGTTTAATTACACTGGTATTGGATAGTTCTTCCTTGGGTTAATGTTATTGCTTTTGCAGTATTTTCTGCTTACAAGATGGTCTTAAAGAGCGCGAGCTTTGTGTTTTTTTCCGTAATAATCACTTCAGCACCATGTTTAAGGTCAGCAAGACTTGGAATTATTCTATGTTTTGATGGTTTTTTTATCTTTTGCTCCCAGAGCTGTTAGCTACAGTTACTAATGAATGAGTAGAATGGCAATTGATGTATTTCAGATTTGATATTTGGCTATACTTATATTTGAAAAATTAATACGAGTTTTTATACCATACCATTTTCAGCTTGATGGCCAGCTTTATCTTTTAGCTACAGACCAAGGTTACATTCATCAACCTGATTTGGTGTGGGAAAAGCTAAATGAGGTAAATCTGCTCAATTAACTTTTCTATATTGGCATAAATAGCTTTTGGTGCACTCCTTTCATTTTAGAAGAGAGAGAGAATCGTAATAGTCCTGACAACAATGATGATAGTTTAACTCTTATAAAAAAAAAATGATAATAGTTTAACATATTCTATCCATCTTTTAACTCCAAAATGTTTTGCAGGTAAATGGAGACACTTTATTTATGACAGGTAATTTCAAAGAATTCAAGGTAGAAAATCATTCAAATGAGTCTTGGGATGAACATAATGCAATGGCAAGCACTGCGGTTCGTATTATAATGTTCCAACAATTTTTTGCTGCATTGATTTCTTTTTCTTTACAATTTTACCAAGACTATTATATACATGCTGCAGGACTATCTAGCTAGCATTGACGCTACCAAACATGCCGGATTGGATTTAAAGTAACTTCCTATCTCGTTGCCTTTAGTATACTACTTTTCTCACAAAAACATGCAAATGAATGCTATGGAAGTTTCATTTTTTCTCTCTTTTTTATGTAGTCTTTTGTGTGTTGCGGTTAATGATATTCTTTCAGTGAATATTTTCTTATGCTTATGTTTCTTCACGTCGGGTGGGCCTTATCTCTCAGGGAACTAAATAAGTGATGGTTTTTCCCCCATAAATATCCTTGTGGTGCATTTTTTCATTCCCCAATTCCTGAACTGTATAATAGTTTGGTTAGCAGGAAATTAAATAAGTACTTAAAAATGGAATTGGAGTTGTCACCCAATTGTCCTTTTCAAATGGAAAATAAGTAAAAAGAGAAAAAAATCACCGTAGTTCTTTACATCCACTTGAGACTCCAAGCACATGCAGATTCATGGTTCAGTTATAAACTAAAGAAATCTAACGCATATGTTTTACACAGACTGGAGCTGACTGCTGAATGATTAAAATGGTATTTAAAATTTTTGCTTTCATTTTTTGTCGCTGCAGTTCTGACCTGCAACTAGCGATAGCCCTGCAACAGCAGGAGTTTGAACAACAACCACAGCGGCAAAATGTACAGCAGCCATCTTCCGGCGGCAGTTCAAGGCTGGTCGTGGGTCCTCAGGTAGAGTTTTCTTATGGGCCTTACATTACACCTTCTCATGCTATTGCTACATATTCTTAGCATCCGTCTTTTGTTTTTTGTAACATAGTTTATGGGGACCTGGCCACCTATGATTTCAATGGTTGTGATTTTATATCTACTACTATTACCTGTTCCACAAATTATAAGTAGTAGGTGAAATAAAAAGCTTGTTTTGTGTAGCTCTTGCACCATATTTTCTAATAGAATAAAATATTTAGGTGCGAATAAGTAGAAAGATACCAGCATCTAAGTATGATTTCTTTTTGATATTGTGCAATGCATAAACCACCCCATTTTTTCCATTTATATGGAGTTGGAGCTGAGAGTAGGATTTTTCAGGTGCCTAGAACTAGTGGCAAAACCAGTCAATCTTCTTCCACGAGGACTGAGACCAAATCGAAGGAGAAGTGCACTGTGATGTGAATTTTGGTTTGCAGATACGATAGAAGTTTCATTTTCTTTTTATTTTGTTTTTTTCCCTGTAAATTGCTTGTTGCCTTGTCAATTGAAACACATGCTGTTGGCTAGCCTAATTCCTTATGAGAATTTGGATACAGTTTTCCCTATTGTAAATAAATGGAGTATACATCCCATTTCTTTAGGCTCTTAAAATCTCTCCAGTTCTAAGCCACTTCAACTTGTTGATACAGAACTAAAGCCACCTCTCATGGTATAATAAAATTTGAGGGGTTTAGAGTAGGAGACCTTATTTACTCCCATTATGAAAAAAAAATGCCATTTTTCGGCAAAATATCTTTTCGGTTTTTTTTTTTTTGGCCTACGGAATGAATCGGCCAATACATGGCATCTTAGACACATGTAGTTAGAATTTTCAAATAAAAAATCCTAGGTTCTTGTTTTTACAATGAATTTTATTCCGAATCTCAGATTCATAATATCATACACAGCATCAAAATTATTGAAGAAAACAAAAGTAAAGGGGTGGATTGGCATTGTTATCTTGAACAAATCGTATTCTGCCTTTTTTGAATGAAAGCAAAAAATTGAATTGAATGCAGTAGGAGAAGAAGATTTAATGTGGGAATCCAAGTGACAAAGGAGATGTACTTGATTACATAGGTGTGCATCTTGAGCCTTCCAAATTGCATTAAATCTGCAATAAAATGACATTGGTACATAATACATTATCTCATTTTAGTATGATTTCATGACAATTTTCCCATTTCTCGTACACGCAATGTTTTTATTTTAATAAATCTTTTATTTTAAATACTGCCTTAACAACTCTTTTAAATTCTATTACATTACATGTTTTAAAATTTGGTAATATTTTGTATTAGATTAAATACTTATGTTTAGGTATTTGTTATCTGTCGAAAAAATCTCATCAAAATATTGATGATTTAGTTGCAGGGAAAATTACATCTAAATTAATTTGCCAGTAAACCTCCTAAAATTATGTACAATTTTAAAAAATTTTGGCCACCTATTCGAATCACTATATTAATTTGATTACTATTACTCCTACATTTTGTGTTTCTTATCTTGGGCTTATTTCTCTATGTGGAGGAAAGCGTAGCCCAAAAATCCTTTAGGTCTTATGAAATTGTGCCGCTGGCCATAGTGGTCTATGAAGAAAGTCACAAATATAATTTTTTTTAGTATCGATGGCGTGTGAATTATGCTATGGTTCCCTGTAATATAAAATCTCATAGTAGGTGATATACTACTAGACGTAAGGTATTTGTCATTGCACCATCCCATAAGACTCGTATGTTCTTTAAGTTTTAGTAACTTTTCTTAGAGCCTCAAAATATATGCATAAAATTTTTATAAAAAATATCTAATATTCTACTTCTAAAACCCATTGACTATTTATTTCTTATCAAACTATGCTAACTTTTAGAAAGCTTTTAGGGTGGAGAGAAGACGGGAAGAATTACAAAATAAGATTTCATATTTAATTCAATTCCATGAATTAGATACAACACTACCCACCTATTTATAATAGGAGGAAGATAACTAAAAATCAAGGAATTAGAAATCCTATCCTAAATTATATCCCAATCATAATTTGATGCCTGATACAAAAGAAAATCAATACTAATAAAAATTTCTTAACAAACAAAACAAGGGTTTGGTTGGGAGAGAGAGACTGTTATTTATTTATTGTTATTATTAATTTGCTTTTTAAAATTGATTTTAAAGGTCCACGAAACTAAACTAAGGCTAACAATTTTTGCAAGTTTTATCCATACGCAAATAAGAAGGTGTTTGAGAAAAACCTTTTTCAAAAGAAAGTTCTCATCAATGACACAAAAGACAAAAATTTTACTAATTGAATTTGTTTGATTCTCTCGTATTCGATTTAATTATTATCCTCAATTTGAAAAGCCATGAAAAACTGAATCAAACTAAATCAACCAACATTTCTGTCTGATTTTGAGAATCAACAAATACCACTGATTCATTTGAAAGTCAGGAGTTTTGTGTACTAATCACAAGCCCATGGTATTTCAATTGTAATAGAAAAAAAAGGCCAAATTACTCCCAAAAAAAAAAAAAAAACCTGAACTTTTTCATTTGTTTTAAAATTTTATGAACGTTTCAAAAATACCATTTAAACAAACATATGTTAATATTTTGAACAGAAAGTCGATGTAGCAAAATATGAAACGACATACCATTAACATCTCAATTTTATCTTAAAAATTTTCTTTCTCTATTATCATGAATCAAATTTTGTCCCAACCTTAAAAAAGTTGAAGTTTCTTTCACATTTTTATATTCTGTCACGTTAACTTTTTTGAAAATGTTTTTTCAAATAGCATTTTTAAGACATTTTGAAATGTCAATTTCTTTTAATACATTTTGAAATGTCAAGCAGTTTGAACTTTTGAAATGATAAGATATTTTTTAACCAGGAAAGTTCCTTGATGTGTATTTTTTATAATTTAGTCTGGGAAATATGATTCTTTAAAATAAAATTAAGAAAGCAAATTATTCAAACATATTTCTCTAGATTATTTTTTAAAAATGCTCTCTCGGCATTGATTTGACTCAATGCCACCAAATCAGCCCTAATGATCCCAATTTTTTTCTTTAATTATAGCTTTAGAATTAATTAAAAAGAATGGAAAAAAAAACAGTAATATTCTAATTTAACAAACCTAATTGACTTTGGAACATTCATAAATGAAGAAGAAAAAAAAAATCTTTGGCCGATGAAACAAAGAAAACGATAGCTCAGGGATGGTGTGGGTCCCACTCTCCTGATTGCGACAACTCTCAATTCTCTCTCTTTTGTCCAAAATTTCCCTGCGCTGCCCCTCTTTCTCTTTAAATATTTCATTTTATTATTTTATTATTTTAAATTTTAAACGTGGGGACCACTCTAACGCGCGTCGCTTTCTACCGGGAAGTCGAGTACACGACAAAAGAGCCACAGCTGTAAGGTGGGCCCCACCCACCACTTGCCGCCACCACCACCCACCATATTTTTATGTTTTAATAAAAAAATAAAAACTTTTATTTATATTTCGACGCAATCGATGAGATCGGACGGCTCAAAAGTGACGACCGAATATCAAAGTGGCCGTTATCAAAATATCCTGTAATAATTCAACTATAATTTGTCATTATTAATCTATTATTTGGTTAAATTAACAATGTACAGATTTAATTTAATTTCAGTTCAGTTCTATTATTTTAAAATTTTTTAATTAGCTCTCTAATTTGGTTAAATCTCTCTCATCGATTTTGTAAGTTATAAATCATACCGTATTAAATAATTTATGTTTTTCATACTGGTCATGACCGACTGTAATACCAAAATGTATTAGAGTTTAAAATTGAATAAAAATAAATGAAAAATAATAAAATTTTTAGATGGATAAAAATATGTTTAAATAAGATTTAGGAAGTTTAACAAACAATGTAGATGGAATTAGAACTTTTAAAATCAATAAACCTAGTCTAAATTATAGATACCAACTTAAAATTTTGTAAACTATAAAAATTAAATTGAAAGGTCAAATTAACAATTTTTTTATTTAAAATAGTGGTGAATTTATTTTTCAATAATTAAATTAAATTAGATTCCCAATAAGCGTACGACAGGTTTTTTTTTTAGTGAATAAAAGTCATTTTCTTTTCATAATAAAATATTATAATATTACCATCTAATCCACCCATGGCTCCGATGTACCTGGACGAAGGTTTATGGTATTTTTTTTTATTCTTTTATCTTTTTAAAAAGAACTGTAAACTTTTCTTTCTTTTCGACTTTTGGGTTCTTTTAATTTGTTTTCTTTTTGAATTTATTTGTCATTGTATTGATTTTTTTTTCTTTCTGTATTGAGATATTAAAAAAAGAAGTTGAGTAGAGAAATTGTGAAAGGTTTAATATTTAAAAGTATGATTGAATTACAAGTAGATTTAAATCAATGTAAACTAGCTAAAGGAAAAAAAAACGATTAACTACATAAATTAGTATTAGGATCACTCAGTACTATTCATTTATTTATGATAATTATGTTGTTTTAGCATCTAGCAGGCTAACTAACCAATTATTTAATGATTAACTTAAAACTAATATTTAAACTATATATATGTATTTTTATTATGATCAATTGAGTAGGTTTAAGTAAATAAAATATTTGTGATTTTGTTGCCTATTAATTGAGAAATCGACAAATTTTCACATAGGTGTAGATTTGTGTGATAACAAACCGATTGAACCAAAAGAAAAATGCAAAGGAATAGCGAGAGCTAAAATATGAAACAATTGATGTTGAAAATGAAATAAGATTCTTTGGTTGAATATAATGTTATTCGATGGGCACAAATTAATAAAATTTTGTTTGACGATAGAAAAATAATTCAAAACAAAATAAATTTTAAGGAACAATTGATGAAATAAAAAGTTCGAGATTAAGTTGATATCGAGCCTAGCTCAACGCTAGTCAAAATATTACTTATTTTCGATGGTTCAGATTCTTACCTTCTTGTTGAACTAAAATATTTTTAGCGACTCCATTTATTATAATTCTAATGGTATATATATATATATTATTTTTTTTTTCCTTTTATTACTCAAAAACTAATATTTCTAAGTAAAATTCTTTTATGAAGAGCCTAGAGATTCCTTTCCTATATAAGTAAGCTGTTGTGAGAAAGTAAGAGAATAGAGAATATTCTAATTGATCAGATTAATATTCTCAAAACTATAAAATATGTCAAAAATTAAGTAAGAATATATATTTTGTGTTATTTTTATTCTTATTAGAACTTATCCTTGGAGCATTTTGTTTATTCCTATATTAAAAAAAGAGAGAGAGAGAGAGAGAGAGAGAGATTCCATTGACAATTAGGAATTTTTACCTGCAAATAATTAAATAAGTTTTATATCACATAACATAATAATAGAACCTTTTGATCATTTGACAAATATTAATATGGATTTTATTTCTCTTTCTCCTATTATTTTTCCTGTTCGTTTCTTGGTAACAAAGTTTATTAATTTGATTGAACCATATTTTTTAATACTAGTTTGGTTGTTGGAGTTTTGATAAATGCTAGACTAAAAATGGATAGTGACTGAAGCTTAAATTGGGATGGCGGATGAAGTTACCGAAGAGAGAAAAGGTTCCAATGTTTAAGTTAGTCTAAGTCCAATCTATACAAAGAATAATTTCGTGTACTTGAGAAGTGAGGTGGGACCCTATATACTCATAGATTTTGGATTTCCGACGTCACTTGGGGAACGGTTACAACCGTCTCGAAAATAGCAGCTTGTTATCGGAAAAGCGCGGTTACACGTAGCATATAATCTTTGACGCATTCGTTACAACGATTGACCGTTGAGATCTACATTGGTCGGTTTGACCTCGAAAATTAACATAATTTTGAAAGGATCGGAATTAAAAACAAAAAAAAGTATGTCATACTACTGTTTCCTACATTATCACAATCAACATTAAAATAACGAGGCAAATTTATGTTTTTAGTTTCCCATGTTTATCATTTTTTTTCTTTATAATTTAGTCTCTAACCTTTTGAACGTTTTAATTTCATATCCATCATGTTTTGAAATTTAAACTAAATCTTTTATTGTCATCAAACGTTAAAATTATTTGACAAAATGATGACTTAATGTGAAATTACATTTTATTGATTTAGTTAAAAACTTTCTATGATTAAATTTCATGAAATAAACATACTAATTACCCACAAAATAAAAAATCACCTCTCTCTCTCTGGATTTGTAATAATATATAAGTATATATATAATTATGGAAAAAAAAAGACGCCTTACGTGTAAAGATATTATAAGATAGAACTTGTTATGTTTGTACAACACAATTAAACCTCAAATTTCTCGAGAGAGAGAGAATAATAATATGATCACAAAATGTATTTAACACAAAGATAGTCAATTCTTCATCCAATTAAAATTAAAATTATTGTTTTGCAATTAACACATTTTCAAAACGACAGTGGAGCGAGCTGAAACTTTTGAATTTGGAGAATAGAGAAAAACAATATTATAGACAAATAATTAAGCAATGTGATTATAAAATAATTATGGTATTATTTAATCCAAAACATCACAACTAACATATCCCATCCGATTTTGCCCAAAAAATACTCCATTCACGCCATAACAAAAAATAATTAAAAATAAACATATCGGAGGCGATTGAACGGCTAGGATCATCCCATCAAATATCGAACCTGATTATCCGGCAGTTGATGGAAGTGGGGCCCACCCGCCATACCAACTTGGCGCGTAATCGCTCCATTGGAGTTGGTACGGAGTCATTTTGTGTCTAACCAACCGTTTCCTTAATTCTTAATTTTTCAAAAAATAAAAGTTATTTATTTATTTTATTAAAAAAACGTGGAAGAGAGAGAGAGAGTATGGTGGATTTTAGAGAGAGAAAACGAAAAAAAAAAGTATAAAACAACAGCTTCAACCATGCACAACCGTGACAGCTCAACCCTCAACCAGCTTTCTTAAATGATAATTAATCTTCTATTTATCTATATCATTAATTGGTTGGGATTTTCTCTGGTCTCTTCTTCTTAAAAAAAAAAAAACTTTGGTTTACCCATATATTGAAGCTTTAATTTTAGTAGTTTTAGGTATGGTTATAAGAAAGATATATATAGCTATGCATCCATAAATATTGCTTTAGTCTTTCTTCCACAAATTCTTATTGATTTAGACCATTTTCAAGATCTTTGCATGCGTAACAATATAAGAATTACATCAAGGTGCATGAACTAAAAAAAAAAAAAAACCCACATGGTAAACGAAAAAAAAAATATAAAATTTGGATTTATCTTGATCAAAATGAAATCTTTTTAGAGTTTCAGTGACTATATAGTTTATTTAATTTTGAATATATTAATGACACTTTGAGAGTATGCAATTGGGGGTTGGGAAATTTAGGTATTTTGGACATCTTATCTTCCAAAACCTAACCTGAGGATGAGTTAATGAAAAGAAAAAAAGGAAAAAAGAATAAAAACCAAAAAGAGGAAAAAAAAAAGCAATTGAAATGGTGTCAGGGTGCGGCCATAGGAGAGGGAGGAGCAGCTTTATCTTTCTTTAGCTGAGCTTTGCTTTGCTTCCATCTCCCTTTCCTAGTAATGATTCCGTAGCCCTTTTTTTCCCTCCCTTCAACTCTCTTTTATCAATGCCCTCTCTCTCCAAATTCTCATACCAAACAAATTCTCTCTCTCTTCTTTCTTTTTCCTTGTTTGTAAAAAATTTCTGAAATTCTCAGACCTGGTGCAGAAAGTTGTGTGTCTCGGATCCCAATATACTCCTCTCTCTCTTTCTCTCGCCATTAACGAGAAAACTGTTTCTTCTTTATCGCCAACGCCATATACAGCACAGAAATTTCATCTCCTCTTCTCTCAAGGGCCTTGCTCAACTCACACCCCACTTCTAATTTCTGCTTTCTTTGAGAAACCCCTTTTGCTTTTTGTTCCGTTTCCCCCAAATCTTTCTGGGTTTTCAGATTCCGGGTTACATAGGTCGTAGGTAGGGTTTTTGGGGTTTTGTGTGGGAGAAATGCAGGAGCCCGGGTTGGGAATGATGACTGCCGGTGGCTCTAGTGGTGCTCTAAGCGGCGACGTTTCGATTTCCGGCGAGGCGGCGGCGGCTCACACGGCCCAACTCAAGGCGGAGATTGCTACTCATCCACTCTATGAGCAGCTTTTAGCCGCCCACGTCGCTTGCCTCCGCGTCGCGACGCCGATCGATCAGCTTCCGATGATCGATGCTCAGTTGTCTCAGTCGCACCATATTCTGAGATCTTACGCTTCCCAGCATCACCAACAAGGCCATTCCATTTCGCCTCACGAGCGCCAAGACCTCGACAACTTTCTGGTGATATTAATTTTTTCTCAAATTTTTAATCGAAGTCATGTCTTGTTCTGCCTCAATTTCGTCTTGTTCTAATTAATTATGATGCTTAATTTTTCTCAGGCGCAGTATATGATCGTCTTGTGCTCTTTCAAAGAGCAGCTCCAACAGCACGTTAGAGTCCACGCAGTGGAAGCCGTCATGGCCTGCCGTGAAATTGAAAACACTTTACAAGCTCTTACAGGTACTTCTTAGACCCACACACAGATATTTCCCCCAAAAGAAAAAAACAAACCCTGAATACACTTCCTCCTCTACTTCATGTTCAGCTTTAATGATGTTCTATTTATCTCTATACATGTTTTCCTTTGCTTGATGAGAGCATTGGCTTAGAACCCAGAAGTTCTGTGATCTCATTTTGGGGGAGGAGATGGGGGAAACAACATAAACAGGAGTACTACAGGAGTTAATTTTGAAAGGGCATAGGTTGCTTTGGGGTTGTGGGAAGTGGGTACAAAAGGGCCTACTTGTGAATACCAAGATTGTAGTTGCGAAAAGGATTAGTCTGTTGGGTTCGGTGAGGGTACCACCAATAAGGGACACCAACCGATAAGGTTGCTTGCTCTGGCAATGCTTGTTCCACTCTCAATTCCACAATAATATTCCATTTTCCCCCCTATTATTATAAATTATTCATCTTTGCTTTATAAAGATAGTACATGAACCTCTAGCTCTAGCTAGCTAATTTGTTTTCCCTCTCTCTACACATTAATATGTATAGGTAGACGACATTGCTGCGGCCGTATCTACTCCTGTTCATATGTATGTGGCAAATAATTGATAGGGGTAGTATGAAATTCTTTTGGTAATACTATAAATTTTGATTCTACTTGGTAGATCATAAAGCTACACTTACCCTATTTGATTAGCTTAATCATCAACTGATCATTTTTAATCATTCAAAGTTTCCCAATACTCCTGAGGTTATGGATATACCCAACAACACATCAAAGAGAAAAAATCTTCATTGGTGGAGAGCCTTTTTAGTTATATCATTAAGAGAATCAATGTTTTGAAATAAAAGGGATGTTGCCCATACAAGAAGTTGATTGGGGAGTTAAAGAAACTAGAGAGAGATAATATTATAATAAAGTAAATATAGTTGCCTTATTGATTGCTTTTGCCAGTATTAGACCTGCCCACCTACAATGGTCCCTACATTCTCAATTTCCTATACCTGTATGGAACTGATGATCAGTTTATTCTACTTTTTGAGTCTCTCTTTTGAACCCTAAGCATTTGTAGAATGCATAGGACCAATTCATTAGTGTCTGCCAATGGCAGCTGCTTAGGACCGACCTACGGGCTGTGGTGTAGGGTCTTGAGTACAAAAACTGACTTTTATATACAAGTACCCTAGGCCGCCCAAAAGACAATGGAGGCTAACCCTGACAATATTTAACTAAATAGCTGCACTTTATGGAGGCTTTTTTGGGTTATGAAATTTGGATCTCTTGAAAGAATAAGAACTGATGAACATTTAGTAAACAAGTCATATTACGGATTATTGTACAAATGATCAGACATTAATGTCTTTTCTTTTGAGTAAAGAGTTTATTTTAGATTAATTCAGCTAGATTTTTGTTTTGCTATAAAGTTTTTTATAAGGGCTAGTAGCTGAAGATGTGATTTTTTTTAATAAATAATAATATTGCTTGTTACAATAGGCATGCACATGAATTTAAATTGTTATCTTATCCCTGAAATGCGCTTAATTTAATTCGTTATTTGGGTGGAAGAGAAATTCAAAGATATATATGTTGAAATGACAAATAATATGTGGGTTTAATGTCAATTCCCAGCCGTGCGTGTGGGGGAAGGCGTTACTAAAATATAATTATATTCTGTATTGTTTTCTAATGCAAAATATTTTGCCCCAATTATTGACACCGCCAAAGTAGTTTTTAGACATTTCTCTTGTTGGGTTGTCGCTGATGTTAACTTTGATCAAAGCTTTGAATTCTTCCAACTTTGAAGCAATATTTCCCATTATTAAAGAATGAAGTGCCTTTTACCAACTTTGTATGCTATTTTTTACCATGTTTCTCAGGAGTGAGCTTGGGGGAAGGCACTGGTGCAACAATGTCGGACGACGAAGACGACATCCCAATGGACTTCTCGCTCGATCAATCGGGCGCCGACGCCCATGACATGATGGGGTTCGGGCCGCTGCTTCCTACTGAATCTGAACGGTCATTGATGGAGAGGGTTCGGCAGGAACTGAAGATCGAGCTGAAACAGGTTCCTCTTTTATGGCTAAAGAAACCTTTATCCATTACATCATTGCAGATAAAGGAGGAAAAAACAAGAAATAATAGAGGATCTTGTTCTTATTTGTGCGTATAATGTGATCTTTATGTAAATTTTGCAGGGTTTCAAATCAAGAATTGAAGATGTGAGAGAGGAGATATTGAGAAAAAGAAGGGCAGGGAAGTTGCCTGGGGACACAACTACGGTTTTGAAAAACTGGTGGCAGCAACATTCTAAGTGGCCTTACCCAACTGTAAGTACTGAAAAAAATCCTTTTAGCATGGTATCGAAACGATCGATTATGAGTTCAAATCTCTGTAATGTTCGTCTTTTTCTCGATTTAGGAAGACGACAAGGCGAAGCTCGTTGAGGAGACGGGGCTCCAGCTGAAACAAATAAACAACTGGTTCATCAACCAAAGAAAGCGCAACTGGCACAGCAATTCTCAGTCAGTAACATCCTTGAAGTCCAAGCGCAAGAGATAAAAGAGAGACATATGAAGAAGAAATTTTCATCAAATTATATGAAATGTGTTATAGCTTTGGTCAAAGTTGTCTGACAGAGACAGTGGTGGAAATGGAAGAGAGAGTGACAGAAACATGGGATTAATTAGCTTACTGTAAAATGAGGTTAGAGATCATAAGGATTGTGACACAGATTGGGATTAACATGTCTTTTGTTTTAAGGTTGTAAATTGTTGGCTTTTTTAACACACATCAAATTCTAGATTTCTCGTGCTTCCATGTTTTTGTTTATTTTTTCATTTTTTTGAGTTTCTCCGGCCAATTATAATTTCCATAATTAATTTTATCAAATCAGGTATTGTTCTTATGCAATAAATGATAATTTGCTATGCTTTGGAGTTAAAAGATTAAATTGTCAATTCAAATATAACTTAGTGGATTAGGTATTTATTTTCATGATAGTTCTTTTGCCACATGTAATTGTTGAACTAAGAAATTAAGAAATAGGTTATACTTTAATTTATCATCTAGCAGTAATCTAATATGGTATTAAAGTATTGGGTGTATACTCAAACTCATATAATTGATAAAAGGAAAATAGGAATGGTTAATTTGATTGCACGTATTTTATTGATCCATGCATGGCAATGTAATGTGGGAGAGGATAGAATGTGTAAATAAAATAATTAACGGATGTTTTGATTGGTTAATTGAATAAGGTGGATTAAGCATTAAGAATAACTCTATCACATCTCCAGAGATTCTTTGGAAACCTTCAAGAATTTTGTTCGTTTCGTGATTTTCATTTTTCAAAAAAAAGAAAAATAATTCCATTTTTCAAAAACTTTTGAATTAGCTAGTTTTCTTCAAATTTTGATTTCATCCCGTTAGATTCCTCAAGCACTATCTTATCCTCAAGTATTATATCATATAAATTTTACATCAACTAATTTTAATATTCACCATCAATGATATAATTAAAAAATGTTAAAATAGAAGTAACTAAACAACATTTTTTAAATAATAAGGAATAAATTAAAAATAACTAAAATATTAGGGACTAAAACATATATACTTTTAATTTTTTTTCTTCTAATTTAATCTAAGCATATACATTTTTTTTTTGACCAAATGATGTCATTAGTTATTTTTGTTGATTATTGTTACAATTACAATATATTAAGAGTTAATTAAAACAGAAAAATAGAGTGAAGTGATATTTTATTTATTAAAAAAACCTCATATTTAGTAATCCTTGTTTAACTGTTATTTGGACTTAACTGAAAGGAGAGCCTGTGGGGAACATTGGGAGTTTCGATTGAAAGAATACTAAAAAATGGACTGGACGACACTTCCGTTGCGATGAAACGACAGCTTCGAACGGTTTTATTTTTATTTGTAATTTTTTTTAATAAGGCATCGCTGTCGACGGGGAGTGCGTGGGCCGTGAGGGCCCAATGATGGGCTCCCAAGGTTATCATGGGCCTCAAACCCGGAAAACGGTCCAAGCACGTCCATTTCTCATAAATTCTCGTACTTGTCCTATTTTAAGTAAATATTTACTAATTTATCCGTGGTTAAATTAAAAGTTTAGTCCTTCTATTTTTAAGTTTTTCTTATTTTACAACCTTCCCACTCAAAAAAATGATTAAATATTTTAAATTTTAGCTCTGTGTTAGATACGTATCTAACACTTAAATTATATATATATATATATATATATATATATATTTATAGGCTTACTAGACACAAAATTATATAGTATATATTACAATAGAAGAGTAAAGTAATTAATTTCATGTCAACAATAAAAAAAAGTTATTATTAAAATATTCGAGATAGCAGAAAGACTTTTAAACACATTTTTCAAAATTTAGAGAGTTAGAAAGCAAGTTCTGTAAACTCCTGATCTATTCTTCCAATTTTGTGTACTAAAAGGATAATTTTCACTTTATATTTCTTAAAATACAAATTAGTTCCTTTATTTCTCGCACACAAGCACGTGAAAACTTGGTCAATTCTGGATCCTCGTAGAGAAGGGGAAAACGAGCTTGGTTTACAGATTGTTTCGAAAACTATTTTAAAGAAAGTTAACTAAATCAGTTTAATTTGGAATTATTGAGAGAGCTGCGGGTAAAAATTTCAAGGGAGAAGTACAACAATCGCCCCACCGCAAGACTTGTTATGCCATCTAATGTGTTAGGAAAATCACGAGAATGAACCACTATTTTTATTAGCATTACATGTGGAGTTTGATTGGAGACAGACGTCTTAGCTATTTGAGGTATATTTAGATTGGTAAACAAATTTATAATGAATCACTCTTGTATATCCAAGTTTAATTGCAATAACTTTAACTTGGTGTACGTGTAATGATAACAATCTTGTGATTAGAGGTGATTTATGGTGTTTAGTTATAACTAACTTTAACACTTAGTTGATCAGAGCATAGTTTGTATCCAATCATGAGGTTGCTCAAAGTTCTAATTCCCACCCCAATTGTTGTTTGAAAAAAAAGAAAACCTCTAATGGTTATTGGTTTTTGTTATAGGATAAAATTATGAACACCACAAGATAAGATAAAGAGGAAGGATTTGTGTCCTTGAAAGTAAGGTATGGGTACCGAGATGGTAAAGTCACATTTCTCATGCCCCTCTTGTATAAAAGGTATAGTTCACATTTTCAAAAGTACTCAATCTCTTGCATTCAAATTAAATTCGATCTCCACCTGAGCTCAAGCTAAGTTCTAACTTAAAATTTTTACTATACACGGTCTAGCACTCATATCGGTATAAGATTCTATTTACAAGTACCATGGTCCACATCAAATAATTTATTAACGTGTTCCAGAATTACATGTTACTAATTTCTATATTACGATTATTGAAATAATTACCTAGCAAAGTTCAATAGCAATAGTTCGTCCATGTAAGAAAATTGCAATAATTTAATAAGCTTTAAGATATAATTGCTTAAAGTAGAGAATTATAGAGGGAAATTAAACGATAGGGTACATTTCAAAGTGAGTTTCACCATTGTTCTTTTGACAAAGTTTTAAAAGTAAACTTATTATTTTACCGCCTAATACTCGCGTATCCAATATTCATTTCTGATTCATATAATTAAAACACGTCCTCAAGTTAAAACATTAATATGAATTCTCAAAGTTAGTGTTATCAACATTTCAAAAAGAAAATTAAAGTTAAGTACCAAAATGATTATCAAATTTAGGACTAAAATAAATGTTTTGAATGTCATGCGATTTAAATTCTATTCTAGGCACTAAACTTTCAAGATTATTTATTAAAAGTTCAAATACTAAAATATACCTCATAAACTTTTTAGATCAAAATACAACAAACTTAAAAGTTGAGATTCCGTTTGATTATATTTTTTTTAAGTACAACAACGAGTAATATATAAAGTGAACCTAAAGGAATTAGATGTTTTTTTTAGTATAATATGTGACGAAGGGGCTCGAACTTACAATTTCTTGTTTGGAGATATATGTCAATTAGATGTCATTTTATTTATAGTTTTGGGTAATTATAGTGGGTAGCAAAAATATTTTATGTATTTCAAAAAAATTCCACCAGCTTTTCAAAAATTCAAATATTTTTCAAAGATTGCAAAATATTTGAATTTTTATTTTCGGAATTTTTATTATTCCAATTTTACCCTTATGATATATGATATATATCTAATGTATATCTATATTTGGTATACATCCAATGTATATCTATATCTGATATACATCCAATTTATATATGATATATATCTAATGTATATCATACATCAAATCTATATCTAATATACATTTAATGTAAATTTGTATATGATATACATCAAATCTATATCTAATGTTACATCCAATGTAACTCTGATATACTTCCGATATACATTTGATGTATCCCTAATATACAATATCAGATGTACCATGATATACATTATCAGATATACCATTATATATATCAAATGTACGTATTATACATATAATATATATATCTGATGTAATTCTAATTTATGATATATTAAATATATTTCCAACTGATATACTAAATATATTTACAACTGATATACTAAATATAAGATATATCAAATGTTTAATTTTTAGTGGTATATCAACGGTTTAAATTCTAGTTTATCATTTCAATTTTTTGATTAATATACTAGTATTATCAATAATGTTGATTACTATATTACTACTATTTTTCAATATTAATATTAATTAGATACTAAATATAAGAGATATCAACTGTTTAAATTTATAAAGTATATTCAAATTTTAACTTGTCTTTTTGGACGTGCATAGTTCACATAAACCTTTTATATAATAACATTATATTTCAAAAATAAAAAATAAAAAATCTTGCATCATTGTTTTCATCCGAAAAAAATATTGGATATAATAGTATGATATCAACACACATATATCATAGTAATATTAGTAGATATAATGGTTATATCAGAGATATATAAGTAGTAAATTAGAAACATATTAAGTATATATCAGTGTTATATTAGTAGTAAATCATATAATCATATAAGAAATTATATCAGTAGATACCATAGTTATATCAATGATATATCATTTGTATATCAATGGTAAATTAGAAACATATCAAATATATATTACATATATATGTATTGTATTAGCATGATAAATCAATAGTTATCATACGTATATCAATGGTAAGACATGTTAGAGTAGATATCGTAGTTATATGAGAAATAAATCAATTATATATCATTATTATATTAGTAGTATATTAGAGATATATTAAAAAGTGAATTTGTAATTTTACAATTAGACGTCCGTTTTTTCTGAAAAAATGCTATACATGAAAAACAAAATGTGATTATTATTTTACTTATTTTACTAATTTTGTTTTGACATATTTGCAAGTACCACTATAGTTTTCTAAAATTTGACATATATTTTGAAACCGTTTTATAAAAAGTAAATAAAAAACCAAAGAAAGTACTAGGCAGAATTAGTATTTATAAGGTTAATTTTGAGATATTTACGGCGTAACGGTGGGTTATGCGACACGTCATAATACGGTCAGTGCCCCGCTGTACATCCTAGATCCAATACTATTACTAACTTCACCAACACCGACAACTCTCCACTACCTCACCACAATTTTTTCTTTTAATTTTTCCTTTAAAGAAACAAATATATCCATCGGTGCACTTTATAATAAAATTCAAATATAAAATATTAAATTTAAAAAGTGCAAACAAAATACCCAACGTGCTCAACTCATCAATACCAGTGGGTGGTTCCAATTTTATTGAATCAAATAAAATAAGGAAGAGAAGCTTCATTTTATTTTCAGAATTGTTCAAAAAAATTTAAGACGAAGACTAAGAGCTAGCTCTGATCTGGCACTTAAAATTTTGATCTCGAATATTATTAATTATGATAATTCCTAAATTCAACCCGAAACCGAAAGCGATATATTAGTATTTTTTTTAATTAAATTAAATTTACACGATCTTTTATAGTGTGTGTGTGGTATATATAAGACCTCACGATTCAGAGAGTGGAGCTGGTTCAATTCCTCGGATCTGAAGCACTCTCCAAACTTCCATTTCCTTTGAATCTCTCTTCTTCTTCTTCTTCAATCATCTGTCAATCCTCTTCCTTCTGCGATGGGTATTCTCGCTGACGGTGGGTCAGCTCCGGATGCGTCTTTCAGGTTTTTGATATACGGCCGGACCGGCTGGATTGGCGGTTTGCTCGGCAAGCTCTGCGAACAACAGGGAATCGATTTTTCTTATGGGTCCGGTCGCCTCGAGAACCGCGCCTCCCTCGAGGCCGACATCGCCGCCGTGAAGCCTACCCACGTCTTCAACGCCGCCGGTGTAACCGGCCGCCCCAACGTCGACTGGTGCGAGTCGCATAAGGTCGAGACCATTAGAACCAATGTGGTCGGAACCCTGAGCTTGGCCGATGTGTGCCGCGAGAGAGGGTTGGTTCTCATTAATTACGCCACCGGCTGCATTTTCGAGTACGATTCCGCGCACCCTCTCAATTCCGGGATCGGCTTCAAGGAGGAAGAAACCCCCAATTTTATTGGATCCTTCTATTCCAAAACCAAAGCCATGGTGAGCCACAGCCTCCGATTTTTTTAACTGCTCCCTTTTGATTATTGCGTGATTTATATTGGATAAACATTGTGGTGCTGTTGGAATTTCAGTTATAGTCTAATTTCATTACAGATCTATAGTAATAATGTCAATGGTTCTATTTAAAGAAATCACAATTGAAATCTGCCATCAATGGTTAGCAGGTCCTTCTGAGGGTGGATTGGATATTACTTTGTTTGTGAATGCTCCGATCTAGAGTGTTATTACATTCATTAGAATAGCAGTTTAGGAGGTTAAATCCAAGGCATTGTTATAGTTTGTGTTGAAGATTCTGATTATTGATTGCTATTTGAAGGAAGAATATCAAATTTGTTTCTATTGACCCTGATGCCTGATGCCTGATGGGCTGATTCTGTTTTTATGTCACTTTCACATTTTGGGGGTCAAAAAGGTGGAGGATCTTCTGAAGAACTATGAGAATGTGTGCACCTTGCGAGTTCGGATGCCTATATCCTCCGACTTATCGAACCCTCGCAACTTCATTACAAAGATTACCAAATACGAGAAGGTGGTTGACATCCCGAACTCGATGACGATCTTGGACGAACTCCTCCCGATCTCGATCGAGATGGCAAAAAGAAACCTCACGGGGATATGGAACTTCACCAACCCGGGAGTGGTGAGCCACAACGAGATCTTGGAGATGTACAAGCAATTCATTGACCCCAATTTCACATGGAAGAACTTCAATCTGGAGGAGCAAGCCAAAGTGATTGTCGCCCCGAGGAGCAACAACGAGCTTGACGCGTCCAAGTTGAAGAACGAATTCCCCGAACTTATGTCCATCAAGGACTCTCTCATCAAGTATGTCTTCAAGCCAAATCAGAAAACTTCTGCAGCTTAAAATCCTTGGTACTTCTTTTGTATTTTCCTTTGCCATTTCAGTTCATTTGAATCTTTGGCGAGTTCTCGAATATCAGATACTTTGCCTTCTCCCACCCAACATAGGAACTTGATTATTATCCATATTTGAATGCCATATCTATTATTTTGTTCCTATCATTATTGAATAAAGTAGCTTGAAAAATGATGTGGGGCAATAATATAGGCCATTTTTAGCAGGATGAAGAAGTGGCATTTTGGTATTTGTCGCTTATTTGGGTATAAGATATTACTGAGAACTTCTGAGCTTCATCAGTAATGAATTCTGTTTTTAAGGTTGAAGTTAATCTTTAATGTAGTTATCTTTGGGTGTTTAGCAAGGTTTCTGTGTATTGTTTTTTTAGAAACATTATCAATATCATGTAGAAATTTTGGAAACTTTTTTCGTTTCTAACTTATTCCAAATTCTTGAATCTACTGATATGCAATTCTATTTTCCTCCGTGAGAAGGACAGAAACTTGAAACGAAAATGTTACTAGTTTGGAATTTGGAATTAAGCAAATGGCTAAATGCATTGAACGGTAAAAAAAAATTCTCAATTTACTTTCATTATTTTCAAACATTCTCAATTTACTTTCATTATTTTCAAACATCGATACAATTTTTGTTTAAGTAAAATTGTAAGTTTCTTATTGACATATGAATGATATACTTTTTAGTCTGTGTTTTTTAGAAAATTGTCCATGATAAGTTTATAATATATATATTTGTTTGGGAGCGGACCTTTATTTTTTTTTAACTACAGTTGCCAATGAGAAAAGTGGAGGTTATATTTGTAATTAATTATTCAAAAAATTTTCCCTATATTTGGAAACAGCTGTAAAAAAATCTATTTATAAGTCATTACAAAATGTTTAAGGTAAGGAAGCCGGTTACCCTCACATCATTGGAATCTTGTCAACTTTTTATTGCAGTTTTCGACAAATAAAAAAATTAAAGACATGGGAAAATCGTATTAACTGCAATTTTCATCTTTTTGTGGTGAAGAAACTATAATCCTTGACTTTAGAGCCTAGGAGTAAAATACATACAAATAGAATTTATAACTCAACGAATTAATACACCAATATTGGTTGTGAGTTTAAATTCTCCTACCCAACATGTTAGAGTAGTGGAAGCATTGAGATATCACTTATCTTGAGATCTCAAGTTTGTAACCTGTGTACTAATTACATCATTTAGTCCAGGCAATAAACTCTGATTATAAGGTTCCACCACATAATATAATTTCTGAAAAATAAAAAAAATTTCTCAATATTTCAGGAACTTGACCATAGCTTAAGGAATCTGCATCTCTTAATATTCCAAAAAATGTCTTTGATACAAAAATGAAAAGTGAAAATAAAAGGGAGAAAAAAAAAGGGGTTTCATTTAATTTTCACATATTTTTAAACTTCAATCGTCTTCTGACTAAGAGCCATATATCTCCATCGCTCTTTCTCAACAAAATCTGCATCCAAAAATCTGGAAACGAACGCCCAAAGCCTGTAAACGTCTTCGAAATTCGTCAAAAATCCAAGAGCAGCCGTCACCACCGATATCCAACAATGTCGTCTCTCCCTTCTATCGATTCTTTCACCTTCCTCTTCCGCTCTCTCTTTTCTCACCTCCATTTCCTCCTCGTTCTTGTCCCAGAAACTTACGTGGTCCAGATACCCATGGCTCAGCGAAATATTGCTCCGATCCCCCAGCTTCTGCACCAGCCCTGGATCGATTTTTTCCCCTTTCCAGTCGAATATGTTGAATGCCACCGCCGGCCCTCGGTTAACTTCGATTTTCGGGCCGTAGATTCGGACTAGGGCTTGCCCCTCCTCTGCGTTTGGGTGCTCAAGATTCGTCAACGCATTTGTGAGCCAGTTGATCAGGTACCTTGCCCTAACACTTATCAGTCTTAAACCTACTGAATCTGCGTGGTCCAACCCTCTACAGTGCAGCTTTGGGCTTCTGCTTATTCCCATTTCTGTGTTTGTCGATCGAGCCGATTCGAAGGGCGTGACGAGTCCTGTGAAAGAGAGCTCTTCCTCTTCAATTTCAGAGGCTTCCACGATTTCAGGTGAAGTTGATGACTCAATTCGTTCGGTTTTGATTTCTGGGGTCTCTGGTTCTTCTGGCAATGGAACTGATTGTAATGTTGAGATTAGGCTTATAATACCAATATTTGCAGGGGAAGCAATTAGATCCTCCATGACTGAAACATTGGATTTCTTGATGAACAAACAGCCAAACCCTGATGGGTTTTCGCCAAAAACTTTGTAGAAAGAAGAAATTAGAAATTCTGGCTTGAAGAGAGAGAGGCCTAAAGTTTCCATGTCTTTTGGTCCAAGTGCACATGTATCGAGGCAGACGTCCCACTCATTTTCTCGAGCTATGTTCAGCCATTGATATGAATATGGAGTTCCTGTTATTCTCGACTGAAGAGGGAAAACGAATAGCCCTCTTTTCTTCATCTTCCTCTTCTTCCTTCTCTTATTGACGATTAGTCTTCTTAATTTTCCCGAAGAGATGGCTAGATTTGGCCACAAGAACTCAGCGGAGCTGATTTTTGCTCCTTTCTTCTTGGAACTTTCAACCATCAATTCAACTGCCTCACTCTTGTGATCATAAACTGTGAGCAAATTTTTGTTGTGCTGAAAAGGGTAAGTGTCTGCTAGAAGTTTGAAGGCTGACGATTGATTGGCTGTGAACACCATAGCATAATCATCTTCTGATAAGTTCATAAACTTCATGATTCTGCTCCTGATTCTGGACTCAAATTCTGATTCTCGGCCACCCTGTCCCACCTGGAGATTTGGTTTCACTGATCTGTGGGAGATGTTGAAGAATGGCGATCCCGGGCAACGCAGAAACTGAGAAGGGGAACCTGATGGAGAATAAGAAGAAGTAGTTGGACTCTGCTGTTGAGCATAGGAAAAGAGACAGTGGCCATTGTAATCGAGACAGACATGTTTGGCGAGAGCAAGATGATTATATTCGTCTGCTCTGATTTGATCGATCTGCTGTGTCTCGGAGTACAAAGGATATGCTCTAATGAAGTAGGTAAACGCATCCTTTAGAGAAGGAATAGATTCATGGTTGCAGAATCGAGCATTTGGGTGAAGAGACGTCTCTGTTGCTACAAGAAAAACATATGCAGGAGTTGTGGCAGCAGAAGACCTGCAAAATGCAGGCTGAGAAGAATCGAGAAGACCGAGAAACGGAGGACGACAGCAGCCCTGAAGGCATGCCTGTGAGGCCTCTCTAATACAAGGAGACTGCATGTTCTGAAGTTTGATCTGTTTGGAACATTGATAAGAAGCAAACTTTTTGGTCACCAATTGAATTGTCTCAACCACCTTATGATGGAGACCAAATTAGATCCCACATTAATGTGAAAGATCAAAATTCAAACCAGACAAGTTTTTGGTCTTTGTGAAACAAGCAAAAAATCGTTGGATTCGTGGCTGCAGTTGCAGTTGTTCTCGAAATAGATACAGAAGAAGATGGGATCTTCTCCAGAAGCAAGCTAACAAACAGAAAATGGCAAATTTGAAAGCTTGTGGGTGGATGGATGGCTCTTTCATGGTGGGCTCAATAATTTTCTTCTTCTTTCTCAAATATCAGTCTGAAATTGGGAATTCAGATTAGGGGAGGGACTTTGGAAAATATCAGAGGAGAGAAAAAAAAAAAAAAAACAAGGAATGGTCAATTTTCCACCTCTTATTTATTAAAACTTTCATTGAACGACGTGTCGTATTCGTCAAGCTGGTTGATTATTTGTGTTGGCTTTTCCTAAGCTTTTAGAAGAACAAAGGATGAAGAGACAATTGAGTTTTTTGACAAATGTAAAGTCTACCACGTTTCTAGAGTAATTGCCTTTCTACAAATTTCAAGCTACTTTCAACTCTTCTTTTTCCAGCTTGATTTATAAAATAAATGTATTAATTATTTCAGAAGTTTGTAGTTGTAGAAAAGTTTTTTTATTTTTTTTTATTTTTCGAAATAGAACTAATTAAATGCCATGGGCTAGCCTGTAAATTACAAATGGATAGCGTATATGTATGGTAAATTGGCTCTACTAAATTTTCATATAATTACGATATTAAACTTTTAATTTTGTATCTAATAAATTGATACAACATCTACCATATTAGTTTAGTTCTTACCTAACACACCAAATACTATATTAGTTTGGTTTTTCATGACACACCAATCCTATAATCAAGGTGATAGGAGCTTTAAACACAACTTTGATAGTGAGACCACAGGAGAGAGTGGTTGTCAAAGACTCAAACGACTGAAGCGGACTTCCCTTCATATAGAATATATCAAAATTTTTAACAACAATAATTCTTGTTAATATTTTATTCCAATGTTCTTTTCCTTTATTGGTTAATTCTTGAATATCTCTGTGAATTGTTTTATTTTTTAACAATCTAATTTGTAATCAACCTCAGCATTCATATTAAATATGTGTTTCTTCCTAGATTCATTATTTCTATGTTGAACCAAGATTAATCTTCAGTTAGTTTCTAATTTTCATCTTTAACAGGTGGCAGCTCAAGAGGCACTGCCGCAGACGCCGGCACTGATGAATCAACAAGAGGTCCAATAAATTAATTAATTTAGAATCAATATTTTCTCGAGATTATATATATTATAATCAGAATGCATCAGACCTGATATTCTAAGTAAAAGTTTCATATATATTACAATATGTTTTTCTATTCTTCCTTTCTTCTTTAAGCTTTTCATATCCAAATTTATATTTTATTGTAGAAATATTGATTTCCTAAGTGAGTAAATCTAACAAATCTCACATATTAAGATATTGAACAATCAACAATTGAAATTATAACAAAAATAATAATTTGAATGAAAAAACTTGGAACGAAAAGATTTAGAATTTTGAAGTCGCTAGATTGATTTGAGCAAATAAGGATTTCTACTCTAGCAATTTATAATCACACTCGAAGTCACGAGACCACGTAGAAGATTGAATGTGAAAAGTTGAGGCATGAGAGATTGAGAAAGAGAGAGTTTTAAAAGAAAATTGAAAGGAGTTGAAGGAAAAAAAAAAGATAAAAGTAAACAAATTTTAAATGGTATTCTAATTAAAATTGGGAAATTTTTATTAGCTCAGATTTTAGATTTTTTATTTTAAAAGAAATTATATAAATTATTAGTTTGTATCAATATTATACCAAAAAAAAATTATGAAACATATATTATTTTATAGAGATAATGTCTTTAGAGGGCTGTTTTAGAAACTTATTTACACAAATGTATAAAATTTTCTAATTGTAGCATGTAAGATTTTATTTTAATTCCGATTTTACCCTTATTTATTGTATTTATATTTATTATAATTAGTCTTTTATTTAAATGCAAAAGATTAATATTCTAAATTTGATTTCGTAAAGATTAAATTATTGTGGGACCTAAATCAATCATTCTGATAATCCCTTAATTTACTCCTTAATATATTATACTAAAGAAAATTTATTACAAAATATTTTTTCATTTCATTACAATTTTTGACCAAATTTCAATAATATAGTCGTTATAATATACACTTATATGTATGTATATGTATGTGTGTGTGTATATATATATATATTTGTTTATTTATTTATGTGGAGATTTAAACTATATACGACTACCTTTTCATTTATATAGAAATATAAATTATATCTGGCTATAAACTTAAGCAATATACATTTAACAATTGTGATATAAACTGTAGTCATTAACATAGACTTATATGAAGACATAACCTATATCTGACTATAAAGTATATACAACTATATCTCTCCACAATTAACAAACAAAGCAAATAACCTACAAACCTTTCGGTCGGCGACTAGACAATGGTCAGAATAAATGGAGGGCTCGAATGGTCGATGGATGACCAACGACAAAAAAGAAACCTCGGGAAAAACAGACGGAAACAATGGACGGGCAACCGGAGACGAAGGAGAAGCTAAACAGACTGTTCCGACGACGAAGAAGAACGAAGACGGCGACCGGAGATGAAGGAACCCAGACGGCGACCAGAGACAAAGGAATGGACAAAAACAGAACGACAGAGGAAGAAGAAAAGTCGGACGAAGGAGATTTTTGAATTTTTTCAACACTAGAGTATTTTGGGGATTTGATATTTTTTAGTTCTGGAAAGTCTAGTTAGGCAAAATTTAAAGGATTTAAAATGTAACTCTCTAAAGTAATCAATTTTGGATTTTAAAAATTAATTAATATTGATGTGAGATACAAAAGGATATATTAGTAAATTAAGTGATGGGTACCTGTGGTTAGTGTAAATTTTATTCAATTCAATCTTTTTATGTAATTATAGTCTCTAAATAGCCTACACTAATTTTAAATTTCATTTATAACTAAAAAGTAAAATAAATAGATAATAATATTATACTATACTTTGCAAAATAATATTATACTATATATTATATATTATATTTATATTAAAATTATAATGCTCTTCTAACTAGAGTCCTTAGGCGATCATCTTACTAATCTATAGTTTAACCCGACCTTTTTATACTTTAACATGTCAGGTACATATTAATTGAATTTATGATAAGTATTTATTAGAAACTCTTTTAAAGTATAAAGACTATATAAACATAACACGGTAAGTCAAGCGACCAATCGAAAATTTTTCAAAGTTTTCTATTGGTGCCACTAAAAAAGTGGGCTAAATGCAAAATGAATATGCATTGGAATTATGATAAGGTAGGATGACACATCAACCTTGACAAAACAAATATTTGATGATATTAGACTTAATAGGACAGTGCTAATTCCTGCAGAAGAGGGGCTTGGTGTAGGGCATGGGCTCATCCAAAAGTGTGATTTGGTCAAATGAGGCTCAAGAAGCTTTTCCAAGCATCAACATCAGCTTAGCTTTGAGTGTAGGTTTAGTAAAGTTGTTTGAGATGGTATAATTGCTTCGAGAGCTCCACTCCAATTTACTTATAGAGTACTGAACTAGCTTGAATTTGTCGCAATAGGAAAAATCCTCCACCTAGATGTAGATGTAGACTATGGAGGAGCTTCGACGACCTTTATTTCTTATATTTTGAGAAAATGTAACTTCAGAATTCATGGGAGTACTTATCGTTCAATCTTAGTTATTTTATATCTTGTTCAGAATGATAGTTTAATTATGTTTGTAGTACTACTTGACATCATAGTATTCATTCTAATTCCTACTATGGGTAGGAAATGCTCGAGACTTCTTTCCATAAATGAGTGTTGTTAATGTTGTGTCTTGTTTATTAGGCATGTGGTGTGTTTTTTTTTTTTTTTTTATAGTTTGATCTTAGACAGTGAAATCCTTATATTCATTGTAATATACTTACATTTGCCAAAAAAACAAAAAACAAAGATAGCATCTATTTTTCTCAAAGTAAAAAATTCAAAATCTTTATACCCACATTTGTAGTTAGTAAATACTTCCGAGTAATAACTAAACTCAATTAAGTACTATCATCCTTAATTCGGGAAAGGGATGGAACCAATTGCCAAAAACCTCTCGCCCTTAGAAATCAGTTCCTGAGAGATACATTTCGCTTTAAACATCAAAGAGTAGTACTATTATATTGTAGGGTGAGGTGAAGTGATAATTATAATATTATTTCCAATGTCGAGGACCTTAAGGTACATGGTCGGTCGAATCACTCTTTCATAGATGTTAAGGCATGTACCTCAAGGTCCTCAGACAACAGCGTCAGAAGAATTGAGAAATAGTGGTACGACAGACACCCTCATCTTGTTTGCAATTCTTGGTTCATGTTGCAATTGCAAGTTTGTAGCATTGAAGTTAGGTTTGATCAACCTTCTTCTGAAGTGTTCAACTTTGAATAGGAAATTAGTTTTCCTCACCTCTTGGTATTCGATCAACAAGGTAATCCATCCTTTAATCTTTCTCTCAAGATTATGCTAAATTAATTTTGGGGTTTTTGGGTGTTAGATAGTCAAGGGTCCTCTTTCGGTCGTGTGGGAAGAATTTTATCTACAACTCCCTAAAGTTTCATATCAGAGTGTTAGAATATGGATAAATATTAAATTTATTGTAATACATCAACTCAAACTTTTAAATTCAACCATGATTTTACCATTCATATATACCTGTTACCACTCAAGATGCTAAGAGAACTCCAACTTTGCAGTTGCATAACAATCCATGAAATTAGAGAGGTCCAGAAGGGGCTAATATAAATGGAATAATTTCAAACTTCTCATCCTTTACTAAAAAGTAGAGTAGCATCAATGGAGATAGGAGACTGCAAAGAAGAAGAAGGTTAAAAGTTATGGTTAAATTAGCGCATGCAGTAGAAAGAAGTAAGCCAAAACCAGATGGAGGGCAACTCTCCTTTGGCAGGACAGGAGTGATGGGTGAAGTTGCATTATCGTCATTTGCCTGCCAAATGAGAGAAGCCCTTCTGCTGGTTGGCTTAAAAAATAATGTTGCTTTCTTCTCCCAAGTTTTAGAAGAGAGAAAAAAGAGACGATGAAGATGAAGATGAAGATGAAATTAGAGCAGAGCGTTATACTTTATGCAGCGCCACGACTAAGAGAGCTTTATAGGGAAGTGGGAATTATCGAAGGGAGTGAGTTTAGTTTGTGGGAGGAAAAAAGGAAGTAGAGAAGAATATATTATGTGTGTTTGGGATATGGAATATGTAAGCATATGCCATTGGATATCCTTTTCATTTTCTTTCCCACAGTGCCTTCTTTCCACGCATTCCCTTTGTGTTTTTTTCTCATAAAAAGGCCAATAACCCATTACCCTCTTGCAGATTCTTCTCCTACCAATCCTCTCTTAATGATTTTGACTCATCAATCCTCCTTTCGTCTCTCTATCCCTCTGTCAAAATGAGGGTGCAAAAACGGTAATACAGAAGAAGATGCTCTTTCTTTTACCTCAACTAAACTCGGAATATCCTATGTCATATTCCTCTTTCTCCCTCCTTTTTCATTTTTATCTACTCGAAATTTTCATGTTTGGAAATAATACAAAATTACTTTTGAACCATGAACCCGAAGTTGAATCTGTGGCTCAAACGTCCTCTTAGGGGAAAGAAAGTGCTTTTAAATAAATTCATCTGCAATTATGGGAAAACTACTCATTTAGATAGTGTGTTTGAGTGTTTGATAAATGAATTTAGATAACTAAAAATACTTTTTAAAAAATTTCCAATGTTGGATAATAAATAAATAAATTAATTAATTAAAATTTTAGATTGGATTGGTTAAAAAAAATCCTTTTTAAAGAAAGCGTGAAAGATGATTATTCAGAAAAAAAAAATTAAATGATTAACACTCAAGAGATAATTACTTAAGAAAATATGTAAAAAGTGCTTAAAGTTATATGTAAAACTCGGATTTTTTTTAATAATGTTAATTTTTAAAATATTTACCAAAATATACCTCATCTCAAACTAATTACAAAAATAATGTTTTGAAATTCATAGGTCGTGAGACGACCTATGAGCTGGCATAAGTTGGTCGTCTCTTTAAGAGACGACCAACAAACGTGGCGCTTACTCAGCGCCACATTAATTTTTTTTTAAATTAATCATAAGAGACGACCATGCCTTTTTTTTCCTTTTTTTAAAAATAACCTAACATGTCGTCAAAACCTAACATGTTAGGCGGGATTTTTTCAAATCCCGCTTGGTCGTCTCTTTAAGAGACGACCTTGTGCATGGGCGCCAGCTGGCGCCTTGGTCGTCTCTAGACGACCAAGGGTGGGTTTTTAAAACGTGGTTTTAAAAATCCTAACCCTCACCCCTATCCCCATATCTCCCAAAATACGATTTTCCACCGCCGCCGCCGCCGATTTTCCACCGCCGCCGTTGTCTCCGCCGATCAGTCCACCGTCTAGCCGCCACAACCTCTTTTGGTAAGTATATTCCACTCTTTTTTGTTGTTTTGTTTTGTTTTCTTTGCAATAATTTAGTTTTAACAAAATATAGGGACTACCACTTCATCAATTTCAATTTGGGACCACCTACAGAAAAGGTTAGTTTATTTTTTTGATTTATTTATTATTCATGGTTTTTTTTATTCATATCATGATTATATTTGATTTTTAGGATATGTATATTATATTACATTGATTTTGTCGTTTAGGGTAGGATTTTCAATTTTTTATTTTGTTAAACGAGTTTCCTGTTTTTCTTTATTATTTTATTATATTAAATTAAATTACTTTTATTTCTTTGTTTTTGTTTTATGTTTATTGCATGATTATGATTTTCCATTACTTTTTTTTTTAAACAAATTTTCTATTTTTCTTTAATTTATTGTTTTTATTATTTTATTATATTAAATTGATATTTATATTGAATTGACAAATAAATTACATAACAATAATCTCATATAGTATATTACATTAAAATGACCACAAACTATAGTATATTACATTTAAATAAACTCATTATATGGAAAAGAAAAAGTAGAACCATCTGAATTCCTCAACCTCAATAATCTCATATAGTTTTATAAGGTTTCAAATGAGCTTAAAATTAACCGCGGAAAGAACAATATATATAAGCATTGGATATATAAAAATTGTCTCTCTTTGATCATTTTATTTTTGAGTGATGCTTTCAAGCCTTTCCCTCAATATTCTAACTCCCATGTACCTGCGACATTGCCAAAAACCAAATTAATAATCTCACCATCTTACTCATGCCGTTACTAATAAACCATTTAAGAACAAAATAAGGTTACAAATTTGATATAATTATAATTTTTACTTATTTTTAACTTGGTTCCTAGACCAATTTAGTCCCTGTGATTCGAAAGTAGTCTTAATTTGTAGTCACCATTGTGTGAGGTTGAACTTAGTTTAATCTTAATTTGGTCCAAAGTTTCAATTTAAAAAAGTTAAACCTCATGAATTGTCCTTGAAAACCTTTTTTTTATTGTCTGGTAAATTTAAGTCTATTTCAATGATTAAAGCATCTATAAAATATTATATAGTTGAATTATAAATTTTTTGTCTCTAAACTTTCAAAATTAAAAAGTAACTGACAGGTTACTAAATTAAAATTATAACTTTTAAAAAGCGCTTATTTTGTATCTATTTAATTCTCGAGACTGCGTTTTAAACTTAATAAAGGTGGTAAGGAGATGAACGAAGATACCTGCCGAGCATCATAACGGTGGCCTGAGGGTTAGTTCCGGGAGAATCATGAAAAGTGGATCCATCAACAACCCTCAACGAATCCACTCCAAAAACCCTGTAATCCGAATCCACCACCGACCCGACTTGGCAACCGCCGTGGTAATGCCAGATCGTCATCACCGTCTCCCTGCAGTACTCCTCCGGCGACCTCGTCGCGTTCCCCTGCTTCGGCACCAGGTTGACCGGCGCGCTCGCCGTCATGTTCAGAAGCGCCGCCACCGAAACGTTGCCGTATCGGAACTTCGCGAACGCCCTCGACTCGATTACCCGCTGGATCAGGGTCATGCCCGCCACGCACCGCTCCAGATCCGCGGCTTCTTTGAAGTAGTTGAAAGTGACGGACGGGTTGTCGTTCGGGTCCCGGGTTCGGAGCTCCAGATGACCCGACGACACTGGACCCGCTATTTTTTCCAGAATGAAGCCTCCTCTGAACGCGGCTTCGTCTAGGCTGTTCATTTGCTCCACCGCTCTCGCGATGGCTTCCGCCGTTCTCTGCTTCGGCGGCATCGTCGACAGCTGCCCAATCTGCAATCTCACCGCTTAATTGGAGAAATTAAAGGGATTTTAATTAAATTTATTAATTATGTGTTGTGTACCTTGGGGGAGAACATGCCGAAATCTCTGGTGGAGGGGCTGCCGGCGAAGTTCTCGCCGCTGGCGGCTTCGATGTAGGTTCCGAGATGGGTGATTCCGACCACCTGAATCAGGGACACCTCCACCGGGACCGGGGACGGGATGTAAACGGCGTTCATGGGGTTATCCGACACCCTCTGCCCCACCGTGGGCTTGTCCAACACCACTGTTATGTTATGGGCCTTCAGGTGCTCTGCTGGGCCCAGCCCACTTAGCATCAGAAGTTGTGGGCTTCCAAGACAGCCCGCTGACACTATTATTTCGTTCTTCGGCCCATTCTTGAGGTAGGCGCTGTGTTTTCTCCCGTTCGAGTCTTCGAACACTACTCCGTGGGCCCTGGGCCTCCCTTCTCCTATCAACAAAAACAAATGGAAATGACGAAATTGACCCGGAAAACTAAATAGTGTTTAACACTAAATTACCAATTTGATCACATCTCAAGCATTTCAATTTTGATTTAGCCTCATTTTAATTTCAATCTGGTCTCCCCGACTTCGTTAAACCTCGCAAACCATTCCAAAACTTTTTATTTTTAATCTACTTCTTCTTTTTTTATTTAGTTATAAACCTTAGGTAAAAAAATACATTTGGTCAAATAATGCCTTTTAGTTTTTAGTTTTTGTATGTTTAAATTGATAACAATTTAATCCCTTAGATTTTAGTACGTAACACTTTAATATTTCTATAGTTTAAAATTTATAACAATCTAGTCCCTATTAAAAAGTATTATCAAAATTAAGGATCGATTTATATCACATAATGATTTAATATTTATAATTTATAAACATATTTATCCCTCATTCATCTATATATACAACAAACTTAACAAAAATGTTCACGATAGAGATTAAATAGTTATAAAATTTGTCCTTATACTCTCAATACGATAACAACTTATAATGAAATGGACGATTCAAGAAATTCGTTTGAATTATAAAAATTATAAAGACCAAATTAAGATTAAATCCGGTATATGAGAAAAATAGGTACCTCGGGTAGTGAAAAGGATCCTATGGGCGGTGGCGTAGAGTAGGAGGGTTAGATTATGAGGATTGGCGTAGGCCAATAGATCAGCAGCCGTGTGTCTGTGGCCTTCAGGATCGAAAATGGTTCCACCCACCTTGGTCCCGTATAAGTGATCGTAGGTGAACCCATTATCCGGCACCACCCCGGCTTCCACTAAACCAGCCCTCACCGCCGACTGCCACTGCCCCATCGGCGGCTCGAACGCCACCACTCGCTCCACCCACTCGTATGACTCCTCCACCAACTTCTCCTCCCATCCCGCCTCTCTGAAATTTTCAATTTTGTATCTAATAATTCTCTCAAAACGTCTCATTTATTTTGTGTTAAAATATAGTCATAACTTTATAAAAAGAATATTCTGTTGTATATAGAATATAAGTTAAAATATAATCAAGACAGCTAGTTTTAAAAAATACAGTAATTAAAATAAAATTTGAAGTCGTAGTTAATTAAATTGTGATTTGTAGTTGAACCTGACGTAATCCGGGGAGGTGCGTGTGTAAAATCCGGCATTGAGACAACTCCCGCCGCCGAGGACGCGGGCGCGGGAGTTGATGACACCGTCCTCGGAGATGAAACGCTGGGAAGGTGAAGAGGGGGAGAGATCGGAGAGTGCGGCGCCGAATGCCGATAAGTTGGTGATGTTGGGGTTTCCGTAAGGGGAGCCGCCGCGTTCGATCAGTAAAACGGTGTAGTTTTCCGACAGCGTCGCAGCCAACGGGCACCCCGCCGTCCCTCCGCCGACGATGATGTAGTCGTAGTATGATACCGCCGGAGCCGACGTTGCATTTAGCAAGAAACTGAAATTTGGAGCTGTACAAACACTACAGAGATCAGTCCAAATTCAAGAAATAATTAACCCTGAAATTTGGCATTAATTTTGAAGTTGCATAATTTTTGTTCTAAATTTTTACTAATTCATTGCCTCCAAGAGGTGAGAGACTAAATTAAATTTAAATACACAACTATATAAGAAACTAAATTATATGTCTAACTAAAGAGATTATATAAATAAAGTAAAACTCCTATGTCATTTCTATCATATAATTTAAAATGAAAATGTTACACAAATTAAATAACCCTTTTATTTTTAGTTTTGAAAAGTATGCTTATTTATATTCACAATTTCTTTAAAACACATTTACATTATTATTAGCTCAATTCTAAAAATAGAAACAAATTTTTTTTGAAAACCACTTTGGTCCGTTTTCAAATTTAGGCCCAGATTTTAAAAAGTAAAAGTATGTACTAACATAAAAATTAATACAGTGTTTATAAGGTTAATTTTAAAATAATAATAATAATAATAATAAAAGGGTTATCAACGAGCAATTTAATTCTTATGAAAATTTATGGCAAAAAAAGAAAAAGAAAAAAAAGGCAATACCTTTTTCAGAGGAACAAAGGCCATGGAAGAAGAGAAATGCAGCAAGAGCAGGAGCAAGAAAACTCCACCATCCAAAACCCATTATTCTTTGAAACAACACACAACTAAAAACGTAAGAAATGATGATTTTTGCTTAATTCGTACCCAAAAGGTAAGCAAATTTGATATGTTTATATAGTATACAGTAGCCTTTTCAGGGGGCGATGGCGATGGCGACGGCGACAAGTTGAAGAAAGTACAAAGATTTCCTTCCACTATCTTCGGAGAAATCAAAGACACAACAAGAAAATGCAGACACTGTGGAATCTGAAGAAACACAAAATAGCGACTGCTTCGCCTACTACTAAGATTTTGCTTTGCTGCATCACCCAAAAAGGAACAACAAAACTTGGGACTATTCAATCTCTGCCAGATCTTCTCTCAAATTCAAAGCCATACACACTGGAAAAGAGGGAGACAGAAAGCTAAGGTTCAGTGTGTCAACGCAATAATGGATTGGATGAATATGATTTTGGAAAAAATTTGGCTACCTACGGTAGAGAGGAACTCTTTTAACACTATTAAATATTTGAATATTTAATATGAAGTGAGAGAATACAAAAATAAAAAAAAATTAAAAAAAGTTAGTGAGTTGTGAAATATTTAATAGTTGGAAAAGTAAAAACGATGGTTATATCAAATAATTTATCTCTTGAGTTGAGACACAAGTTGAGAATAGTTGATCATAATTCTTGAGAAGCAAAATTTTGTTCGCGTGTGAACTGTGGAGCTCTATGAATATATCTGTATCAAGTCATGTCTATTGACAAATTCTGAAATTTTGCAGTTTGATTTTTCCAGTGTAATATAATTCATGAAGAGTTGAAAGAAAAATACAAAATTGGAATAATTTATAAGATCAAGAACACAACGTGAATTGTCAACTCCAGTAAAAGGAGGCTCTTTAATTGAAATCAACGACCCATTTGAAAGTTGCTCGACTTCACTTAAATGTCTCCACATTTCCGCTTTGCATTAATTTCATATTGCAACACGCAATAAATGGCAGTATAAATCTGTTGGGGGTCACCAAATTTTTTAATTTGATCATGAAGCAGACCTTTCATGTTATAGAATTGCTTCGACCTTTGACTTATCATTTTTTAATTGGATACCTCTAGCATAACAAAAGGTATATCATCAGTGTAGTGTAAATACCTAATTCTCGTTGATTTACTCATAAAATTTTGCATCTTCACATTGAAAGTCGAAAAGTATCAGCCAAAACAAAAGAAGAAGAATGCAACGATAAATACACGAGAAGATTGAATTATCATCATTTTCTAATTAAAAAAACAATTAAATATATATCAAGTATAGCTTAAAATGGATAAAGCACTTGTAACTATAAGATTGATGGATCTTCCACCCCATAGTTAGTGTTAAACTCAAACAAAAAAAATATTTTAAAAAAGACATCAAAAATGTTAAATGAAGATAAACAATTATTCAACACATTTTCACTCCTTCATCACCAACAGACTGACTAATAGTTGCATTAGTTCTCGAAATGTAACATGTGATATATATTTTTTTTTTTGATAAAAAAAGAAATAAAAAATATTAGATTTTATCAGTACATTTCAACCATACAAAGAAAAGCGTGAATTTTTCTTTCTAATACTATAATAATATGAAAAACTTTCGATATAACTCCCATTCATTAGTCGCAATATCAACAACATTTAACAATGGTGTAAGATCCACTATATAAAATAGATTATTTAATGCGTCCATTACTAAATAAAAAGAGCCAAAAATATTTTAGTAGCATGAGATTACAGTTTCCGGTCGCTATCGATAATTGCAGCATCCAACTCACAGGAAAAGGAATGGAAATTACCTGACTCTTTTCAACCAGAGAATTTTATTAAATCTGAACCATTCATATTCTTTTCCTATTTACGATAAAACCTAAATAAATGGTCCAAAATCTTTCAGGGCTATTTTGCCCATATGCAGTCATTAAGGCATATGGTTGAAGGAGGAAGAACAATACTCAAAACCTTATAGACATGGCAAATATAAGAATTAATAAATTTAAAATCCAATAGATGATCTAAACGAATGAGATATTTCCTGCAAGACATAGCACTAGCAAGTGCAAAAAAAAAAAAAAAAAAAAAAAAACAGAGAAAAGGATTGAGGATTTTGATGGATAGAAGAAACCTAATGAGATCTTAGTAGAGAGAGTTGTAGGTGTAGCAGGTGGAAGCAATGGAGACTAGACAAATGAGGAGGGAGGGAAGGAGAGTGGCATTCAAGAGCCTACTTCGGCCCAGGTAACCAGCAAGGGTTATAGTTCCATCTGCGATCACTCGAGCAATGGTCCCGGCTTCTGTCGATAGCAATCCACCATTGTAGGTACCACGGGAGAGCCGGGATGACATGACTCGGGAGAGAAGCGAGAGGTTCACACCTGTGACAGATATGATCAGAACCAAAATTTGTGTCATTCTCAGATGAATGGAAGAATGAAACTCAACCTTCAATTTCATAACAATAAAGCGTTTATGTGTCGTTTTTCACTACTATGGAAGTATAAATCCTAAACCGAAAAGATATGATAAAATAAGATGTATGAGTTTCCAGATGCCCATTTTTTTCTCCTATTGGGTGCCAATCCCTTATGTGTTCCAATTTTTGGTGGTCTTCAAGTAAAGAACTACCTTACTAGCTTTTTTAGAGGGAAAAAAACACATACATGTTTAAGTAAGTATTTATTCTGACAACTTTTATAGCCCAATCAAATACCATTTAAAGTTGAAAAAATACTTTGAATTATTTAGTTCTTTTAGAAATTGAGAACTTTTAGTAAATGCCTCACCTTCAAGCACTTCTGCCGACACAAACATGATGAGTCCAGAGCACACATATTGAAGCACGGAGTATGGGATGAATACATTGAAGCTCAAGAGGATGCCTATGAAGACAATAATTTCAGATACCAATAATATTTGCCTGCAAGGAAGATGTTGAAATAAAATACGTGAGAGAAGTTATAACAGAGATGCGACTTGGTACATCCGGTGAAGAACAATTTTAATTAACAAAACAAGTTCCCATAATCCCTTTGAAGTATTACCTGTCTTCAAACATGTTGCTGATGTAACTACCAACTAAGATATTTACTGGGAGAACCGTTAGGCCAAGGCATGCCAGAAAAGTTGCCACAGAACTCGTGGACCAACCAAAGTAGTATGTGGTAACAACACTAGATTCCGAAAGTAGAATTTCCATTGCATATTTGAGCATGAAATATATCAACAGTTGAACCTGGTGACGTAAAATGTTCAGTTAAAATATGATGACATGCAAACTCAAGAAAAAGTTACCTAGAAAAAAGTAAAAAGTGCAAATGCAATCCCAGAACAACAGTAGCTAGATTGTTATCTGTACTCAAGATGTGAACCCCTTTGTTCGGGTTGTACAATCCTAAGGGAATTACTAATAGTTTCAATTTCGGTTTAAGCCATACCTACTATGAATGGGTTGTGGCAATTTGTTTGAGAGCATTTTAAAGTAACCAACATTATTCAGCTGATATTCAAATTTCATGTCCAGGAACCAAAATTATAGCGTCAGCAAAAGTAAGCATCCACAAACTCAAAATCTCATTGAAAACCATTGTTAGTATGGGAAACATGGGCAATTTAGTCACCCATTTGCAGTACTTGAGTAAGGCTAAAATTCACCGTGATGACATGAAATATATCCAAGTCAATATGATGATAATGAATGATGTGAAAGCCCAACTACTTTATAGACTATAGCAGATACCTTAACAGAGGGAGTGAGTAATCTATAAGCTGAGCCAATAGAAGTCACTGGTAGGCGAGATTCCTCCGGAGCTTCTTCACTGTCATCAACTTCTGGGTCACCATCTTCATCTGATGGCTTCTCTAGTGAAGTAATAAGCAATGGTTGCTGAAGACCTTTTTCAAGTCTGTCATTTTGAACTGCTCATTGCCATTGAAAAGACATAAAATTAGCAAGAGGTCAATTAGCAAATTTTGATAATATATGAAATAATTAATTCAAATAGATACTTTCTATTCTCTGAAAGAAATACGCAATTAAATGTCCTAGTGACATCTCTAAGTTCCAAAAATATTCAAGCAACGGAAGTTCCACTTCCAACTGAAACAGATAAAATTCATTGTTGGTGTACATAATAACAAACATGCAATTGACATGACCAAATTGGAGCGCCCACCGGAATAATAGAATGATAAATCAAAATGTAATGACACGCACGTGAAGATTTATCAGATTGAACAATGACCATATGAAAATACCTTGATTTGATTCCTGCGGTGTATTCTCTTCAGTTTCCCGCAAAGGTTCACGAAATGAGATACACAACCATACTAGATATATTAGCCAAGCCACAGCCATAACCCAACCAGGCAAAGTATTTTGATTAAAAGTGAGCTTGTAAATCTTAAAATTTGTTTGAAGTAATCCGGCCAGAGCTGGACCACAAGCCATTCCTAAAGCACTGGCACTAACAAAGCCCGCTGATGCTTGCATCCGAACTTTTAGCGGCACACAGTCACTGATATAACGCCTATTAACAGCCCGAGCAGAACCCAACCTGCATCAGAAAAGTATAGTTCTTTTAAACTTCAAAAGTGTGTATTAACATTTCCCAACTCACTGCTTTTTTTCTCCACTAAAGACAACAGATAGAGTTCAAAATTGTTTTATATTATATATATATTTAAAAGAAAAAGGAAAAAAAGAAAGACTCCTGGGAATATTTGTGCCACAGAATATAACAACATAGAATCAACAAGCTACCGGAATGTAACAATTTGATACTCATATTCAACATCACTTATGATTTCAATTCTTTTCATACATTTAATTTCAAATAGTCACATGTGGTCAACTTTCCAACCATTAATTATAGAATATGACGAACATTGTTACGGAGTAACTCTTAGGATAGATCCTTAGTGCTAAGGATGTTTTGGAGATATTCTCTCCAAGATCCTACAGGTTCAAGGCTTCAAGTGGAAAGCTCAATAAACTAAAACCATTATCTTCCCAAGCCAGCCTCGGGGTGGGCGGAGTCTCTCAAGAATTTAGTGGGAGGGTCATGAGCATAATGCAAGAGTGGGCCTTCCAATACTTCGGTCATAAAAAATACTAATAATATCTTCTGCACAAATAAGTGGAATACTATAGACCCCGAATCACTAAAATGTATGAACGTAGGCATGTAAGGAAGAAAGGGTGTTGGCATTATGTAATAAAGTGGGGCCCATGGGGAATTTTGTTAGTTATGTGTGGACTGTGGGGGATAGTTGTTTTGGGAAAGGCAATCATTTTTTGGTATTCTGTTTTTGGTTTCTCTGTTGAGAACTGGGAGAGAAGGGGAACTCTCTAATCTCCCTTGCCCTTGGCTTGTATGTTGTTAAATGAAAGTGAGGCTGATGCTTATCAAATACTTCCACTCGAGAAAGACACTTTCTCACTTCATGTAGGCTATAACAAAAAATTTTAAATTTGTAGGCGGCATATACCCTTAAACTCGAACTGGAATCTGGATCCTAATTTTTTAAGGTAGTTAAGTTGACACAGCAAGTTTTCATGACTAGGCCAAATCCTCCATGGTTAAATAACGAGAAAGCTCCAAAATGAGAGAAATATCTCTAATTCTTCTAATTTTTTAAGTTCGAAAGCTCATAAACATAGTCCAAGGCATTGATCTTTATAGCCACGACAAGAAAACGGAAATAACTAAAAATTTTAAAGCACTAATTATATTCAGTGTAAAAAAGGATAAAAGAGATTACCTACCCACAGCAAAGACGTCCAATTAAAAGAACCCACAGTGATTGAAGATCATAAGCAAGAGCATATAAGAGGTTCCCGAGAAAGAGAGCAATGCTGCTAAATATTAGAGGTCTGAAGTAAGATCTATTTGACCATGCACTAAAGTAAACCGATGAGAACACTTGTGCAACTGCCATTGCTCCAATTACAATACCACATACGGTTGCTGCAGCTCCAAGGCTCATGGAGTAGTCATCGGCTGTTGGGACCACAATATATGTATTGACCATGTATAGAAATGTATTTGCTAAGTTCAAGAAAAGTGACATGAAGTGGTAGTTGCTATCATCAACTTGTTCCTCGATGGGAGCAGGTAACTCTTCTTCTCGCATAATGAGGGCATGTTGTGCCAAAAAGTTTAGGAAGTTTGTTGAGTTACTTAACCTGTCCACAGCAGCTTTAATTGAATCGATTATAGGATCCTGCATGTGGGAATATGAATAAATAACATAGCTGAAGCAACCTTTTGATTATCTAGATTTATTAGGAAAGGCAGTGGGAAGCATTGACAGCTAAAGCAAGCAGCAACAACAAAATTAGTAAATTCCCAACCTGGAGAGGGAGAACAGGCTGATCGTATATTGATAGATAGCTTCTTCCTTGACGGTCCTGGAGTTCATGCAAGTTACGTGATATGGCTCCAACAACAGCCCCTATTCCCTGCAAGTTCGTTTTTAGCTTGTGAAATACCATTCAAGTAATGACAATTTGGCTACTAGTTATTCTATGTGGAATCACTACACTCATACTAAAAGTCAGACATACAACATAAAATTTATAACAATATTGAAAATTCCTAGACATATCGTATCTAAAGTCCCTTAAAGACTCATTCATGAGACAAGAAGAGAAAATTCTGCATCAGACATTGACATATTACCACATGTTTGAAAACTTGCTGCAGCTGAGAGTAAGGATGGTTGGCACGTGTCTTGACATAATAATCAGTAAATCTATAGCGAAACCGCTTGTCAAACTTTTTCAAAATTTTACGCAGACCAATTGCATTTATTTCAACAAAATATAGAAGTTTTAAAAGATCTTGGCCGGCTGTTCTGTAAGCTTCCCGCAATTCAGTTATATGGGATATTTCAGGTTCTTGCTGAAGAGCATCAAGCTGTTCATCAAGTTTGGCTATACGGCTTGCAAGAAGCCCTTGTTGCTCCAACAGAAAAAGTACAATCTTCTCAATCTGATTTGTCAAAAAATGCATTTCAAATTTGTTAGTGAATGGGTGCATAACTTAGATTTACACAATCTCATAATATAGAAAATATTCAGTTTCAAAGCAACAAAGAGATAATAAAGTGACAAATAAGTGTTTCAGCCAGAAAAAAACACCAAACCTAGATTTATGAGCCTGGTCTCAAGCATTCCATCACATTTATTAGAAGGAAAAGGATTGTGCATGGATGAATACGTACAGTTTATTGCACTTTGCTTCCTACAAAGTTCGTCTACTTATGTACACGCGCATGTGTGTATTAAAATTGATGCCATGATATACCACATTCAGTTCTTTTGAGCTTACAGAGTAATCAAATAAAATGTAGAATTCATAATGCTTATCTCATAAATAAGAGATCCAAGGTTTAAGATAAGGGATCATAATTTACTAAGCTATACCGGCACATAAGCAAGACAATAAGTTACTTTCAGTTGACAAAACAATGAGAGAGATTATTTAATTGCATACACCATCATTTATCAAAGCTGTAATTTATTCTTCTCAAGAAAAGGGAGGTGCAATATACACCTGGTTGTCCAGCATTCTTGAAAAATCCTTGAGAACATGCCGACGATCTTGTGTTCCAACTTCCATTTGCTGAGCATATTGTTTTACCTTTTTCTTCATAAGCTTATAGTTGATGTAATATCTGCACAAAAACAAAATTTTGATATAGAAATATAGCAGCAATAGCATAATTTCTATTTTTGCCCTTCGATTAAAAGAATGGTTGCTAGCACGTGCTGCCAAACAAGATAACTTGAATGATACAAAACAGATACTGATGTATCACACTTACCCTTGCCATTCTTCAATTTGTCTTTCCTTTAACTTCTTTCCAAAGGCAACCATCTTTCACTATGTAAAAGTCTGGTATTTAGAACCAGGCCGAGAGTATACAAAGATACAGTCTGCAAGGAGAACAAGAACTTATTGATACCATCACATGGTGAAATGCCTATTTTACACTAGTATTAATTTCTTGAACTCTTCTCAATACTTCATTAACATAAAGTGAACCAGATAGTTTAATATTCTATGCGACAACATTGAATATATAGAACATACATGTCAATATAGTTTAATTCACTCACAGAAATTATATACAGTTTCAAAAAAATGGACATTTTTTATAGATTCATGAGGCTAACTAGTCCATTCTAAAGATATATCAATACTCTTCATCTTATAATTATAGAAATAGAAAATTTTATTATTGAGTAGCAGGAGTAGTTGAAATGCATAACAGTGAATACCTCTATTTACTATTCTCTGGTTCATATTCATAGATAGAGCTCCTAAAGAATTTCAGTTCATTTCGATTAATAGTACGGAAGAGTAATCCAATCGACATTCTGCCTAAGGAGTGATCTGATAATTCCACACCAGTTTAAGAAAATGGAATTTAGTGAATAAGATTAAACAAAAAAAGGCATTTTTCATCCTAAAAACTAGGATGAGACAGACTCCTCAGTGGTCATTTTATCTTCTTTAAACAAACCTTTTCGCCTTTTCAGCTTCTACTTCAATATAATTTTGAGAAATAAGCCTTTGCCAAAATTAAAATAAAGGATTTACAAATTACTTATTTCTATAGATAGCAGTGTCCTGTGTCCCACAATTTCAAGCTTAGATCGATATCTTGACAAACGACCTTACACGACAGGCACCACATGAACGAAAACAATATCGAAGCAAAGATTCCGTGCAGGAAAAAGTTGAAGCTACTGTCGAATCAATGCTTAAATATCCAAGGCATAGCTGAACGAAGTACTCGTGAATTTGAAGTTTAACCAATCTCCGAAGATACGGTCTGTCTCGTTGGTAAAAAAAAAAAAAAAAAAAAAAAAAAAAAAAAAAAAAAAAAAAAAAAACTAAGAGGAGCAGGTCTATTCATACACAACAATAACAGAGTACTGAAACAGACGAAAAAAGAAGAGCAAACACCACGCCTACAGCGAAATTTGCATTCTCCTTTCGCCTTGCAGGTTACCAGAAATCAAACATTCCATGAGCTCCGACGAGACAATCGTACACGCATCAAAATTGAACTATAGAGAGAGAGAGAGCGAGAGAAGCTCCATACCGGAGAAAACGAAAATTCTCGAAACTCGGATTGATTCAGAAACAGCTGCAAATGAAAAGTTTAGATGACCGTCAACGAACTTCTACAAACAGAAACAAAATGAAATCAAGTTCGCGGCGAAAGCAAGAGGCGTTTCCTGCAAAAAGAAAAAAAAAAAGAAAAGAAAAAGAATCTCTATAAGCATGCAAAACGAGAAAATGGCAACGAAGCAAGAAACGCATACCTCAAAGAGGGATCGAGACAGCCCGAAAATCACAAAACAGGATCCTTATTCGAACGACTTGATTTTGAATGATACGCTTCTTTCTTCCGGCGATTTGAAAAGAAAAATGGCGAATCGGGAGGAGAAAAGAAAGGAAAAAGAAATTCACCCGGACGGGATGAATGTTGTCACACGGTGTCCTGCTCTGGCTCGGGGCTTGGATTTATCATTTATGAGATTCCGTGTTAAATAATCAGACGCCACAAATCTGCTTACCGATCTGTAAATCATTGGGAGATTGGTCGTTGATTGATTTTCGAATATAAACGTGCACGAGTCGGGTTTCTTTAAAAATTCTAAGATATAACTATGGATCATTAGGTCACATATTAATAACCATAATAAATTTAAATTTCATAGTCCAAAATATTAAAGCATAAATAATTTAATTCAAATTGAGAACAGAACATAGATAGATATATTTTTAACCAATTTTATCACTTCATTACAAAAATATATATGAATATACCATCGCACTCACATGGTATATTTTGTGAGTGGGACATGGCTGCATTTTTTGGAGTTCATCAAGTCGGCACAATCATGTGAGAAAATTTTCCAATAGTACAGAGTTTTTTAATAGAGGTTGGAAGTATATACATTTTTGCCAAGAAGATTAATATCATATTTTAAATGCCCTCCTGATTGGACCATTTTGTTTCGCCACAGACAATCGCTTAAATTGAGAAACTCACTTGATTGTTTATGTCATTGTTCATGTCTCGAACAACCTTATTTGGAGTTTTATGTTTGTCATTATTTTTCTTTATCAAATATATCTATGATCTAATATGAATGAAGTTTTGATGTTATGATTTTTAGTTAAAGTTGCTAATTTGTCCATTAGTTTAACAATGTCTAGTTTTCCATTGCATGAATGAAGATTTGATGTTATGATTTCTTAATTAAGGTTACTAATTTGTCCGTTAGTTTAGCAATGTCTAGCTTTCCATTTCATAATATTTGTTTAGTCTCTTCTAATTTTAATTGTCGTGCGCGACGTAGACTCTTTTTTTCTGTTAATTTAACAAATGTGGTGCGGGCTATCAAACTTTCAAGTTAAAAAACGATAATAGGTGTCTTATCCCTAAATTAGGTTATGGTTATCACAATTTTAACATTAGACACAACGTTAGATTTTTTTTTTTTATAATGTCACAAATATGATAGTGTTGATTGAAATCTATGAAGAGACTAATGTCTAACTATTTAATGACTTTTGAAAAAAAAAATGCATTTTGTAAAATTACTAATTTAGAGTTTGTTTGTTATAATTAAAAAAAAATTTACAAACACCTTTGAAATAATTACTAATTTATTGTGAATTTGTTATAGTTATTAAGTGGTGGTAGGTTAACTACTAGTAATTTTGAACCTCGAATCTTTTAAGGAAGAAACATATGTGTTAAGTGTTGATTTGTTGCTCATGCTAGTATAGTTTACATAGTAATTAATTACTCATAAAGAAATTTGTAGAAATTAAAAGATATATGAAACGTACCCTTAATTACATTCATGCTCATGCTGGTATAGTTTACATAGTTATTGGAATTTTCTTTAGTTTTATTTCTTTGCCCTAAATGGAAATCAATTAAATTCATTCAAAGAAATGATGGAGTGAAATATTTCTCCTAAATATGGAGTTTAGAAAAACCGATGAATTTATTAAAATCCTAGCAAAACATTAGACATAGTGATAATTGATTTTTCCTTTTCCAAATCAAGAGAAACTTCTATTAATAATTTGATTGAAAAAATATTAAGCGCATTTCGTTTTTATTTTTTAATTTTTAATTTAAAAAAATATATTGTTGGATAAACATTTTTGTGGTCTGTTTTTAAAAAACTATTTTAAATTCTTTATCACACTCAAATACTAAAAAAATAATAAAATAAATAGTGGTTAGAAATAGATTTAATTTTTCAAAATAATTTCTTTCCTCGTAAAATAATTTTCTCCCTAAAAAAATTTATTCTCCTAGTCCTCTCTAAAATTTTAATTTCACTTCTATAACATTAATTTTTATTTATCTATTTAAAACATTTATCTCAATATCCTTTTATTTCTCTCTCTTCTATTTTTCACCTTTCTCTTTTGAAAATAAAAATATTTTCTCAAAATTTTATCTCTAAAATTTTATTTTCTTAAAATTTCTTACTCTATTAACATTTTTTTATTTTCTTGATTTATTTTTTCTTCAAAAAAATATATCTCTATAAAACTCCCCCAAGTTTGAGGGGACCGGGATGTAGAATGATTTCCCGCCCCGCCCCTAACCCCGTCCTTGATTTTTTTTTTATTAAATAATTAATATAGATTTTATACTCACTTATTTACTAACTTATGAATTAAAATATTAAATATTTTTAAACTAATTATTTATATTAGTAAATAATATAAATACCAATTTTCATGTAAATTAGATATGATTATTTATATTTACAATTTTTAAAATTTTGTAATTAAAATTAATTACTAAACGAAATTACAAAAATCTTCTCCCCTGTAAGGTGATTCTTCAACCTAAGTCTTATTCCTTAAATTGGAAAATGGAATAACGGGAATTAAAAACTTCCACGAGATCAACGATGAGTATATCTTCCATCTCTTTAACGTCATTTGATCTACTTTACACAGATTTTATCTTTCAAACATATTTATCTCATACACTAACTTAAATTAAAAAATATAAAACATAGAATAAAAATAAGAAACAGATATCAAGTATGTCTTTTACTAAAAAGAAAAAAAAAGAACATGAAACCAAAAATAGAAATGAGGAAAAAGCAAAAACCAAATCAAACGGTCGTAAATGAATACAATTCCACAACTTTGCAAGAGGTCTCAATCACGATAATTTGCCACCCCAAATTTCAACTGCTTTCTATTCCTATCCTATGCTCTTTTCTTTTTCTCTTTTTACTTTTTTATTCTTTAAAAGATAGATAGCTTTTTTTTTTTTTACTGTATTCTTTTTCATCGTGACCAAATTCCAAGGATTGAATTTTAATCTTTATCTTATTTCACAATTAAATCCAAAAAGCTTAAGTTAGTAAAATTGCCATGATAAGTATATCAACCCAATAAATATTTATCAATATAATCATAAAAAAATGACGCTAGAAGAATTTAAAGACAAAATCTGCTCTAATACTATACTAAAGAATAAATAGAGAAAAATATTTATGCATTCCAAATCTAATACCTAAGATACAGGTAAGTTACACATAAAATATCTTAACTAACTAAATAACAATGCTAAAAAAATTAGTTAATTATTGACTATATCTAGTTACTGTTAATTATATATGATATATATGTGGTGGAATTTTTTATATTTTTGACGGAGATATGTGATGGAATTAAGACCATTAAAAATGTATCATTATAGATATCCATGGTATTATTATATATTCAACTCACGGTCACTTTCAGTATTTTTCTTATTGGGCAATATTTTTATAACATTTGGCGGTTTTCTTATTATTTTTTATCTTTTGGCCCTACAAAGAATAGATTGGAAGCCACCTTTATGGACGGATCAATTTGGTGATCAGTGATTGTACAACGGTGAGTCAACTCACTTCCTTAACCGCGTTCCTTGGAAACTCTATATATATATATTATTTAAATTTGTTTAATTAATTAGAAAATAGAATGTGAAAAACGCATATTATTAAACCGCTAAGATGTATGTTAACCAAAAAAATAATAATAAACTGCTAAGATGGAAAAAGGAGGCAATTACTCTTTTGGGTCATCTTAAATTAAGAAAAGTAGACAAAAATATAAATACTTTTCAAAACAATTTCCTAATTTATCTCTTGAAGCTTTTTGAATTGAAAGATCAGGTATAAAAACTTAAAAAGGTAAATCCCTCCCAAAAAAAAATTATAGCTCTAACCTTAATAATGTGCCATTTACAATGTTTCTACAAATACATTATATATTGGAAAAGTTTACCAACTAAATTATGATTTTGAATGAAGAAAGATAATTATACTTCTATCTATTAATCATTACGCTGTTTCATTTAATAAAATCTCATAGGATAGCAATTTTATTTTGAATCATCATAGAATCAGATTGTCTCAAAACAACTTAATTTCCCAACTGAAGACCTACTGAAATCAATGGCTTCATCGAAGAAGTCCTATATCTAATGTGTTGCTCAAAAGTAGAATTTTTTTTTTTTAATTTTATACTTGAAAGGTTATTTTATTATTTGTACATATATTTTTTTGTTTAATTTTAAATTATTTTAAACTACTTTAAAATCTTAGTGAAATTTTTGAAAATATACATTTTTTTAAATTAATTCTTCTAATTTCACTACGATTCTAAAAATGATTTTGATAGTAGAGTATAAACTAAATAAAATGTTAGTAAATAAGCAAAAGTTAAAAACAAAAATATTAGAAAGTTAAAACTAAATAGAGATGGTTGAGATTAAGACACAAAATTACAAAATTTAATATAAAAATCTAAAATGAGAGGCTATAATAAAAACTAAATGGACGGTTGATATAAAGATAAAAATATTATTATATGTATAAAATTAAGAGATACAGAATATATTCGAGTTGGATTAGGTTGACTTAATTTTTTAAAGGTTGAACTCGAGACTCAACTCAATCCAACTCGAGAATTCATCAAACCCAATCCAACTCGAATTATCTTTATTAGATTCGTTGGGTTGTCGGATTTTTTGAACCTCCCTAAAATTTATCCAGAAAATCCATCCCAAATGAGGTGGAGTAATAGGGCGGAATGGTAAAAGATTGGCACCGTTAAATGCTATGTCCTATGATATATTTTTATACAAACAAAATTTTTCTTTTCTTTTCTTTTCTTTTTTTTTTTTTTGAAAAAACATATGAAAAACATCATGTCTTTATGAATTTTTGCATTATTTATGGCATTAAATGTGAGAAGTGAATCATCCCAAAATTATTTATGAGTTTGTCGTCTTGTCACCTATCTCAATTATTCAACCCAACATCCAGACCATTTTTAACTTTAACGAAATCTTCAACTTTATTTTTATTTTAATTAATTCAAATATTTCAAAAGTAAATTTTATTATAAGGTTCAAAACTATTTCAACTCAAAATATTAGATCTCAATCGAGTGAAATTTAAAAGGAGCAAATTTGATAAAATATATATTATTTCATTAGATTTTGGTACAATCAATTCTAATATACATGAATATTGACAATATTGATTTGTTTCAATCAGAAATGAATATATGATAAAAAAAATAAATCATAATCAATATAATTGCGACATTTTCATGTAATATCAAATTGACACCATTGAATTATTGAACTAGGCCCTATTGAAATTGCTTCCAACTTCATTTCTATTATATATATGTCTAAATAACAACTTCATTTCAATTATTTCATTTTTATTCTTAATTAGCTCTAACTTCACTATTACTAGTTTATCTATTTCATATATATCACAAAGCCTCATTTCAGATGGTTATTTTACATGTCCTAAATCTACTTCGTTATAAATTTTAAAAAACAATCAATAAAAAAAGTACAAATAAAATTATGAACGTGTTTTTTTTTCCTTTAGAAAAAATAATACATCATAAATAAAATGGATATTTAAACCTACAATCCTTTCAGAGAAGTAAAAAACCTTAGTCACTCTATTATACTTACGTTGACTACATAAATTAAATTCGATGCTTTTGCATAAATAATGTAAGTAAAAAATGCATTTTTAAATATAGTATAAAGTTTAGCATTAAAAAAAACAATGACAATATCTTAGAAGATAATAAGCGTAAATTAAAAAGAATTAACTCATAATATATTCGAATAGAAATGAAAAGTTGTAATATTTTTTTAAATTATATATTAATTTTATGGTATGATGTGGAAATCTCTAAATAATTTAAATTGAGGCCATGTTTGAATCATATAATTCAAAAAAAAAATAAACATGTCAAATATTTATTTAAAAAGATATATAAAATTGATTACATTCCAAGCATGTATTAAAAATGACAGGGTCCATTCTTTCGATTGTATAGTGGTGCTCGAAAATTTCTTCCTGGTATGCGAGTTCGAACTTGGAAGAATGATACGTGGCCGCTCAAAGTTGACCAGGTGGCAGCCACCCCAACCTGTCTTGGTGGGCCCCACACATGGCAGCTGTTTGGAAACAGTGCGTCTTCATCCCAACATGGCGTATGTCTACGCCACGCGAGAATACCGTACCACCTATTTTTAAATCGCAAAACAAAACTATTAAAGAAACACAGCACTAACCAACCACAATCTATTGTCAAACGTATTGGAAAAAAAAAACACAACTAGAATAAAAGAACATGCACTGATCCCCTTTTTGCTCCTCTTGCTTAATTATTTCTCTAAACATTTGTTTTCTTTATTAAAAAACCCCTAATTAATTAACATCCTAAAAGTACATTGTGTCCACTATTTTAAATTCCTTTTAGAAAATTAGAAGAGATTAAATATAAGTTGGAAAGTTTATAGATTAAACTTATAACTTCACTATTAAGAAAATCAAATGGAGAAAATAAGTATCTAAAATATTAGAGAGAATTAAAAGTATAGAGAAGGGAATATTAGTAAAAAATTAAGGGAAAAAAAAGTGTATTATAGCAGAGTTAACCATAAACATAGATGTGGAAGAAATGAATATAAATTAGTAAACTTATTGTCTTCAATGTGTTGCGTTGTTTTTAATGGTTGGGTACATGATTGTTTTTTTTTTTTTTAACTTAATGATACTATTTGTTTTTTGTAGGTATTAATTTTTGTTATTATTTTCCATTTTTTCTAGTTGAATTTTGGTATTTTATTTATAAGCTTGAATTCCCTTTTTAAGTCTTGGTTCAAGTATTTTTAAATAAATTATAAAGAAAAAGAAGAGTTATATAAGACAAATTTGAAAGAGAGAAAAGTTTGTGAAAATATTAAATTTTTAGTTAGAGAAAAATGAGAGTTATATGTTTGGAACAAAAGAAAGAAAAACAATATATATAATGATGAAAATTATAAAAGGAGAGAAATAATAATAAATATTTTAGAGAGAGAAATTTAAGCACGATGAAAAATAAATTTTTTAGTGAAAAATATGTAAAAAAAAAAAAATCGAAATTTATTATGAAACTAACACCTAAAATTTTAAAGTTTTCCATTTAATTTATTTTGTCTAGAATTTCGGATTTGTAAATAGCTGCGACTTCATTTCATAATGATTTCATTTTTAGTTTTTTTTTTTTCATTAGGTATGTATTTCACATCTTAACACATATGAATTTTTAGCCCTATTAAAAAAACTAAAAATGAAAATTAATTTTTCCGTTTCTTGTTTTAATTTCTAATTTTACAAGAATAGAACTAAGTTAGATAACTATTTCTTGTTTCTTGTTCTCTAAATTTTAAAATTGAAAAAGTACAAGTTTTATATGAAAATTATTTTTTTAAAATCAAATATTCAAATTTTGTATCTTATATTTATTTTTTAATATTTAGTATGCATCTTATAAGTCTAGAATGATAAAATAATATTTTTATTTATGTCGGGGAAAAAATTTCAAAACGGAAAAAAACAAAAAAAATTTGATTTTGTTCGAAAATTTTGGAAACGTTTCTAAAATATCATAGACAAGAAACAAGAATCATTACCAAGCACTTATATTTCCAAAAAAACTAGAATGAGAGAACATTATGAAACAAGCTCTAAAAACTTTTTCTTTTTCTTTTGCAAAACTTGACTTAAGGATCCCACGTTTAGTGAGCTGCTTCTTGAATAATATAACATTATAGTCCAAAAAACTCAAACGATCATCATTAAAAAATAGAACATGGCCAACAGCTACCATATCTTGAGGGATCATGTTAAATATCTAACATTATATAAGACGAGTTTATAATATAAGTGGACAACTCTTTTTTTTATTGTCAAATTGATTTTGATATTAAAGTCCACGAATGTTAACATTTGAAAAAACAATAAAACAAACAAATACACCAATGAAAGGAGTGATTTATAAGCTTCATTTAAAAAAAAAAAGAGAGAAAAAAAAAACTTAAAAGACTAAAAATAAAATGATTATCAAACCCTACCTAACCTATGATATTTTGCCCTTTCCAAATTCCAAAGGAAAAAAAAGTAGGACTTTAGAGACAATGAACAAGAAAAAAGGTAGGTTTAAAAAGATGTGAATATGAAAAGAGACTCATATAGCTAGAAATAGAATAGATGGTGTAAATCAGGAGACACAAATAATTGCAACATGTGGATGTTATAGCTCCATGTACCTACCCCCGCCACCACCATATATTATTCAATCATTTGAACATTAATCATAAAAAATATTTCTCCCTTCATTTTCAAAAAAGAAAAAAAAAATCTCCCTTTGCTTATATTTATAATAAATACCAACACTTTAGCTTCTCCACTTTAATCATAAATACGACAATTATAACATCTAATTTCACACCATAAATTAAAGTAGGTCAAATCTAAATCCGTTGTTTTCCGGATGATTTTAGAATATTACTCCCTTCCTTTTCAAAGAAGATCGTATAAAATTTGAACCTACCACTTAAGACATGAAAATATGGAAATCTTGAGAGGATGACAATTGAATTTTTATTTTAGAAATTTTATGTAATACTCTTTTCATCTCCTATATCATTTAGGCTTGTTCGTGTATCAATAACGTAGTCTCAGATATACATCATTGATATAGTTATAGTATATCACTTATACGAGTTTATTGTTGATAGATTTGTTAACGGTATATATAATATATCATTCGTAGATTGATAGACGTTTCAAGATTATTTTAATTTTTTCAGTGAATAGGTTTTGGGTTGTTTTTTTTTTTCTTTTGCTACTTTTACAAATACTGTATTTTTCTCTGTTTAGAGCTAATTGAATTTGTTTTCTGATATGCAAGGCCTTTAGAAAATTAGAAATATATTACCTACTGAGATTATGTTGACAAAATAAAAATGTTTCTAAAATATGACTGACTAACTATTTATAAAAAGTTATTATTTTAATGATTATAGAAGTATCATGATATGAACTGTAGCAAATTTTTGGAATTCAAGAATTATTGGGTTTTTTTAGTATAAAAAAATAGAAATTCAAATTCATGCATTTTAGTCGGAGATCTATAGTTTAGAGCCGAAAATTTATTTTAGAGATAGGAAATTTGGATTCTTTATTTGTTACTTACAAATAAGTAAATAAAACAAAATAATTCAATTATTGTATGATTGGAAGCAAGATTTTCAAACAATTTTTTTAACAATATAAAATATTGTTAAAATCCAAGTTTTTGGAAAACAGACGCAGGTGCATTATTTTGTTATGTTCATAGATGTTTCCTATCTCAATTGTTTTTCCATTTATATTATTTTAAATTAATATGTAAAATAAATAAATAAAACACCTATCAATCTAAATAGTTCTTAAAGATAAAAACAACTAAAAATAATAAGTTTGAAAGATGACTTTGTACCACGGTTCTTAAAAATAATTTTTAAAATTTCTTTACCTTTTTTGAGAAAAAAATTATTTTTTTAAATATTTTTGAAAGGAAACAAATGATATTAAAATAAAAACCAAAACAGTAAAATATTCTAGTTAAATTACAAATTGAGCTATAATTGTGTGTATTTAGTTTAAAACTTTAAAAAAGCTTCCACTAAAACTTTCTTCGCACTCCTTAAACTTTCAATTTTAATATTAATAAGTTGATATCATTGACACTATTATTAACTCAACAGTTACGTTTTTTAAAACTAAGCTTAAAAACACTACTCTCATCAAAGTATGGGGTGGTTTTTTTTCTTTTTATTATCTACTTTTTAAAAATATTTTCAAATTCTAAGCTAAATTTAAAATCTAAATAAAGTAATTTTTAAAATCTTGTTTTTACGGGCTATAAATTCAAATGTACTCTTAAAAAGGGCGAAAGCATTATTTTTTAAAACACAAAACATAAAAACGAAAAGATTGTCAAATAAAACATAAGGTTGTGTATCTTTCATGCACTTGGTTCAAGTCCTACACCATAACTATAATGCTATATTCTTAGAGGTTTTTTTCTTTTTGAGTTTAAAAGTTACACGAGCGACGGTCAAACCATCGATCTCTATAAGATAATAATATGTGTAGTACCTATTTGGGGTAAAAATCTCACGTGGAGAAGCATAAAGAGAGGTTCAACTTAGAAGGTATCATATTCTAACTCAATCTCTCTATTAAGGTTAGAATCAAAAATGACTTGAACGTCGGAGTGTTTGTTCTCTTGTGCAGGTCTTTCATTGCTAAATGATTTTTCAGCTAGACACTTCAGCTCATTCCTATTTTGACCTCTTGATCAGCTGGTCATGATATCTCACTCAAATTTTTTTTTTCATAAAGAGGATCTATACTCAAATTGACACTATACTCTTGAACTAATAAGTGACAAGCAACAAGAGGCATAATGACGTGGAATAGAACATAGGAGGAAATAGACACCTTTGTAAAAGTTGGAGAAGTGAGTTTAATTATGAGTTTGGGAAGAGTAACAACGAAATCGCGGAAAGATGGAATGGCACCAACAAATCAAATCAAATCAAAGTGTATATGGAGATGGACGACAATAAAGTTAAGCCCACCGGTAACGGTAAGTTTAATTGGTGGGAGGCGGCGGCATTGAAAATGGCCCATTTAGCATCCACTCATAAAGAAATGTAGCACAAAAAATGGCTCCTATTATATTCGACGACATCGTTTTGGGCTTTTCTCATCAAATTTTCAATTTCATTATATTGCTCAGAAATTTCATTCAATTTTATTAATGATATCCAATACATGTGATGTGACTTCAACTACATACTAAATTTGTCATTTATTTCTTATATCAAATTCCGTACGTCTTATTCGATATATTTTTTCTTTAATAAATAGATATTTTTTTCCAATGTATAGATCTATTGACTAGATACAAAATTGAAAGTCTAAAAACTTATTAAACAATTTAAAGTTTAGGTGTGTTTAGTTGATGATTTGAAAATATAAATGTGAAAAGAAGAGATTCTGTATTTTTGGACATGTGTCTGGCAGTAGATTTGAAATTTAAATATCAAATTGTTTCAAATTTAAATATCAAATTGTTTCAGATATTTTGTAACATATTTGTATTGTAGTTACCAACTAAATATAAAATAGTATTAAATTAATTAACATATATGTTATAAAATTTGTAGAATTATTATTTTACAATATTATATAATTTATAATATATTATACTTAACATATTCTAATTAAAAAATAATAATATAATAAAATGAGTTACAATATGAAACAATCTATCTATAAAATTTTTATCGTTTTTAATGTAATTTTGCATTTTAAAGATTAAAATTAAAAATTTGGGAACATTGGAAACATGGAGATGTTTTCAAAATTTTTAGATCTAAGAATCTGAAAGCAATTTTAAAAAATAAATATGCTAAAAAATATTGACTTAATTCATTTATACAGTAAATCTAAAAACAATAAACATAATTGAGATCAATAATTGGATAATATAAATATTGAGAATAAAATAAATATGAAAAAAGACTAAAAAATAAAATTGAAATTAAACCAAATTTGTGTAATAGTCTTTTTATCTCGAGATTCGGCGACATTTGGGGCCCGGCCCATTGTTTAGCGTCTGGTTTAATGGGCCATCTTTAGCACTTTGAACTGGGCTGGGCCTTCTTTATCTTCAGACACGATTGCGGGCATGAGCAAGAATTCTCTATTTTCTCGGTAGATAATACTTTGAGCTGGCCCCGCAATTTTAATCATACTACCCAAAAGGAAAAAGAGAATTTTTAAAACACGGGTAAATCTTATATATAAAAATATATATTTTTTGTAAAAGCGAGCATAGCATATACCTCCAACCAAGATGCTGTGAATAAATAGAAATATAATCCAATTAACCTTTTACATTGTAACATTTATAAAAATATTTTATTTTGATTAAATTATTACGTTTCTTATCTTTTATTGATCTCTTTTTTTTTTTTACTTTAAAATTTAGAAGATATAATTATGCTTAAACCTACAAATTGTGGCTCAATATCCTACAAGCTTAAATTGTATCATCCTATATGTCTCTTTATGAACTTTGGTTAAGCTTAAATTGTATAGTTTTTATGAAGTTTATAAAAGAGAGGAGATAGAGAGAACTTTTGATATTTTTTAAAAATATATAGTCATTCTAAAA